>NC_060121.1:239431600-240842850 GCF_021461395.2 Schistocerca americana
CGATTGTTATTGTCATTCTCTCACTCGCAAGAGTTTTCGCATTCCTATTTGGTATCGATGCACATGAAGAGTGGCTATGAAAGAAGGGAATACTCAATGTTACGTCATGCAGAATACACTCATTTACTTCGGCTCCTCGTGATCTACGCTACAGGAGAACTGAGATACATAAAGTTGACAGTGTGAGGACAGACCTGGTAGCACAACTGTGCAACTACACAGTGTTACCAGATAAAATGGTGCTGCGGAATCGAATGTGTAGTACGGACTTTGCCACAGTAGCAGACAGCTGGTAATTTAGGACCATGACCGTGGATTACACTTTGGTCAGTGCTGGTTAGAGTGCTGCAACTGTAAATGTTGTTTGATAGTCTTATGCTGATGCTGTCTGAATAAATTATGCCATTGGATACAAAGCGGTTTAGTTTTGAGTCCTAACCCACGAGGGGAGAAGGCACAGTGGTCTGCTTCAGGGATTCCAAGCAATAAAACACAAAAAACAACCCAGGAAGGGAGACATGCATTTGGAATCTGTTCATCGTTACGGGGTCAAACAAGAGGGTAACATTACTGAAACAATGATCGGGCTACTTAGTATATAATAGAGCATACAGATTTCAAGGAGGAAACGTATGAAGACGCAGACTTCCTCGTTATCAATATGTGCGGCATATCTTTCGTGTTAACGAAAGTAAATTCCCGCTTTACCTCTTCTTACGTGTCAAATGAAATGAATGCCATGAGGAATAGAATATTTGTTGACTGCGTCTCTTCTTGCTTCCATCCTTACCAACATATTTCTTCATTCTCGTGGTAATCATGGCATTCTATGTGTATGCTGCAAAAGATTGCAAGTGGACAAATTCGACATCGAGGTGCAAAGCGTTATATTCAATTCGAATAAGCTTCCGGTGTATTTTTACTTCGTTTGTATTTTTAGATGATTATGAACGTTACGGAAAATTATCTCACATGCTTTATGTTGAATGAGAAACATTGAATGATCCGTTTTGCTTTCCCTACGTTGAAATGATATAATGTCGGCGTCAACAGCCTTCTTCCACGCCGGAAGCTGAAACTTGTATGATTCTGGATTAATGATAATTGAATGTCTCATATGTATACATAGCCCACAAGGCGACGTCAGAAACCATCAGGGGAGAACGCCGCATACAAACCAAACGTGCGCGGGCGTCTCCACTCTGAAGAACCGTATCGGAGAATCACGGCAAGCATTTCGCTGAAGAGCTGCCTCGTCAGAGAGCCTAGAAATGGCAGCGTCGTAGCAAGTATTTGTCAACACTCTGATAGTGCATTTACTTCCGGGTGTAGGTCGGCGTTACCGCGCTAAATTCTCTTGACATTCGTTTTCCACATCGAAGACTCGTAGGATATAATCCACTGCAAGATGACACAATTAGAAAGTATATTTAATTTCTGGACTCCAAGAACGGCGTTCTTCACATAAGTAACACCTGTTTGTGCGTGCATTCGGGAGGACGACGGTGCAATCCCGCGCCCGGCCATCCTGATTTAGGTTTTCAATGATTTCCCTAAATCGCTTCAGGCAAATGCCGGGATGGTTCCTTAGGAAGGGCACGGCCGAATTCCTTCCCCATCCTTCCCTAATCCGAGCTTGTGCTCCGTCTCTAATGACATCGTTGTCGACGGGACGTTAAAACAGTAATCTCCACCTCCTCTGTTCGTGTGTTTAAGGTTGCGTTTTGAGGCTCAGGCAACATCGCAGTGACTATATTCCGCCTCTGGCAGCCAGTGTGTCGTTAGCTCAGAGGTTCCCTTGTGCGTTGCAGTGCTTGTACTATAAGACATAGCAGTTCGAATCACGGTAGAAGCCGCTGACTACAACCTTTTATTTTCCATTTTAATTAATGGAGTTGCAAACTGCTAGTAAAAATTTCTTATGCGAAATCTGAAGAATGCCTTTAAACATCAATCTTCGTCCGATTTCGACTTAGTAAATTAAGTTAATATCATGGATTTCTGTTTTACAAATTCCAAGGTGCTACACTGTAAAATAGACCCTGAAAAGATTCAAACCGACTGTCAACGATATAAATTTGAGCTTTGTTCGTCGTATAGGTCTCACATGTCAGAAGGTTGTTTATGAAGTGCACATGTTCATTAATATAGTTCCCTTCTTCTAAATTTTTGCAATAGCATTTAACTGTAGACGTTTTCTAACACCGGCGTTAGCAATTCCTTTCCGTTCTCTGAAACCTTCAAAACGACAAATTTTTCTGGCTTAAATCTGATGACCTTAACTATCACTTCCGATCAACAATAAATACTTCATGAACTCCAAATGTGCAGTGTTCCTGCACTGCTACAGAGCATGCATTGCAAGGTATTCACACAGTTTATCGCATAGACTTACCATAAGGAATGAAACATGAACTGTAATACACTTTACACCACAGACGCTCACTCTGGCTTGACGAAAACATCCAAACATTGACCAAAAGTTGCACAAATAATTGAGTTTGAAAGGAAAAGAAACGAGGTATGAAGCATTTATAAATTCATCGAATGTAGTGAGGTGGTTTCATTTCGTCCCAGTCTATAAAATTAATTTCGGGCCATACTCAGCTCTTGCCGATTAATGTAATATAATACCCGCCTACTAATCAGGGCGTCTGTCTCCGTTGCTTTTGAGCGTGAATGGAAATTGTAGAAATTTTCTGTGGAGCAACATTTAATAATAAAGCGTTTTAAATCATCAAAAGCGATGAGCGGTAGCAGGCGCTTTCGATAAAGAACGGGGGAGTGCAGCGCCGCTGCTGTCGCCACGGCCGCTGCCAGTAGCCAGCAAATGGATCCCGGAGCTTTGCCGCATACGGCGTCCAGAGGAGGACAGTCTGCAGGAAATCTGCCGCAAAATCGTTACTGGATAAAATTTTGATATCGGTGTGTCACAAAGCGAAATAGATTGAATCTGCGCTACCATTACATTCACGTCTTCAGCATTCAGACAGAAGAGGCTATAAAAATATTTTATGCCAGCTGCTCTCGATCCACTGACTTTATGAACAGAAACAACGCACGCTATCGCTAGACCACAGGCGTAACCAGCCTAGAGTTACTCTATCGTGAGACAAGTTTTCGTCCAGGAAGTGCCGCAGTCTACAGTGTTGCCAGATTGTGCAGATAACCGGACTTAGAGAATTAGCGAGTTGGCCAGTTTTTTTGTCCCATGTCGCGATCGGCGCGGACTTAGCCTCTGAAGCGGCCGGCCGCCGGTCAAGTTTTATGTCAAAGAGTGTACTTCATTATAGATAACTGCAAAAAGCCTGATTTTACTATTAATATTATCTGCAACCGTCACTAATATACAATATGAACAACAAGGGTCTTAACACACTTCTCTGGGGCACACCCGAAGTTACTTCTACATCTGACGATGATTCTCCATCCAAGATAACATGCTGTGTCCTCCCTACTAAAAGGTCCTCAGTCCAGTCACATATTTCACTTCATACCTCATAGCTAACACGTGGTTCAAGAATCATAAAAGAAGGTTGTATAGATGGAAGAACCCTGGAGATACTGGAAGGTCTCAGATAGATTATATAATGGTAAGACAGAGATTCAGGAACCAGGTTTTAAACTGTAAGACATTTCCAGGGGCAGATGTGGACTCTGACCACAATCTATTGGTTATGAACTGTAGATTAAAACGGAAGAAACTGCAAAAAAGTGGGAATTTGAGGAGATGGGGCATGAATAAACTGAAAGAACCAGAGGTTGTAGAGAGCTTCATGGAGAGAATTAGGAAACCATTGACAAGAATGGGGGAAAGAAATACAGTAGAAGAAGAATGGTAGCTCTGAGAGATGAAGTAGTGAAGGTAGCAGACGATCAAGTAGGTAAAAAGACGAGGGCTAATAGAAATCCTTGGGTAACAGAAGAGATATTGAATTTAATTGATGAAAGGAGAAAATATAAAAATGCAGTAAATGAAGCAGGCAAAAAGGAATACAAACGTCTCAAAAATGAGATTGACAGGAAGTGCAAAGTGGCTAAGCAGGAATGGCTAGAGGGCAAATGAAAGGATGTCGAGGCGCATATCACAAGGGGTATGATAGATACTGCCTAAAGGAAAATTAAAGAGACCTTCGGAGAAAAGAGAACCACTTGTGTAAATATCAAGAGCTCAGATGGATAGCAAGTTCTAAGCAAAGAAGGGAAAGCAGAAAGGTGGAAAGAGTATATAGAGGGTCTATACAAGGGCGATGTTCTTGAGGACAATGTTATAGAAATGGGAGAGGATGTAGATGAAGATGAAATAGAAGATATGATACTGCGTGAAGAGTTTTACAGGGCACTGAAAGATCTAAGTCGAAACAACGTCCCGGAGTAGACAACATCCCATTAGAACTACTGACAGGCTTGGGAGAGCCAGGCCTAACAAAACTCTACCATCTAGTGAGCAAGATGTATGAAACAGGCAAAATACCCTCAGACTTCAAGAAGAATATAATAATTCCAATCCCAAAGAAAGCAGGTGTTGACACATGTGAAAATTACCGAACTATCAGTTTAATAAGCCATGGCTGAAAAACACTAACACGAATTCTTTAAAGACGAATCGAAAAACTGGTAGAAGCTGACCTCGGGGAAGATCAGTTTGGATTCCGTAGAAATGTTGGAACACGTGAGGCAATACTGACCCTACGACTTATCTTAGAAAATAAATTAAGGAAAGGCAATCCTACATTTCTAGCATTTGTAGACTTAGAGAAAGCTTTTGACAATGTTAACTGGAATACTCTCTTTCAAATGCTGAAGGTGGCAGGGGTAAAATATAGGGAGCGAAAGGCTATTTACAATTTGTACAGAAACTAGATGGCAGTTATAAGAGTCGAGGGGCATGAAAGGGAAGCAGTGGTTGGGAAGGGAGTGAGACAGGGTTGTAGCCTCTCCCTAATGTTATTCAATCTGTATATTGAGCAAGCAGTAAAGGAAACAAAAGAAAAATTGAGAGTAGGAATTAAAATCCATGGAGAAGAAATAAAAACTTTGAGGTTCGCCGATGACATTGTAATTCTGTCAGAGACAGCAACAGACCTGGAAGACCAGCTGAACGGAATGGAATGTGTCTTGAGAGGAGGATATAAGATGAACATCAACAAAAGCAAAACGAGGATAATGGAATGTAGTCAAATTAAATTGAGTGATGCTGAGGGAATTAGATTAGGAAATGAGAGGCTTAAAGTAGTAAATGAGTTTTGCTATTTGGGGAGCAAAATAACTGATGATGGTCGAAGTAGAGAGGACATAAAATGTAGACTGACAATGGCAAGGTAAGCGTTTCTGAAGAAGAGAAATTTGCTAACATCGAGTATAGATTTAAGTGTCAGGAAATCGTTTCTGAAAGCATTTGTATGGAGTGTATGGATGTGAAACGTGGACGATAAATAGTTTAGACAAGAAGAGAATAGAAGCTTTCGAAATGTGGTGCTACAGAAGAATGCTGATGATTAGATGGGTAGATCACATAACTAATGAGGAGGTACTGAATAAGATTGGGGAGAAGAGGAGTTTGTGGCACAACTTGACTAGAAGAAGGGATTGGTTGGTAGGGCATATTCTGGGGCATCAAGGGATCACCAATTTAGTATTGGAGGGCAGATGAATACGCTGAACAGATTCAGAAGGATGTAGGTTGCAGTAGGTACTGGGAGATGAAGAAGCGTGCACAAGATAGAGTAGCGGAGAGCTGCATCAAACCAGTCTGGACTGAAGACCACAACAACAACAACCTCATATGATTGTACTTTTGACAATAATGTAGGTGCGGTACTGAGTCAACTGCTTTTCGGAAATCAAGAAATACTGCATATACCAGGTTGCCTAGATCCAAAGCTTTCAGTATTGTCACCTGAGAAAAGTGCGAAGTGGGTTTCACATGATCGACGTTTTCCAAATCCATGCTGGTGGGAACTGAGGAGGTCATTCTGTTCAAGATATCTCATTACTGTTAACGCCAGTTTCAACACCATTCTCCTGGTAGCTGAGTGGTCAACGCTACGGAATGTCATGCCTTACGGCCCGGGTTCAATTCCCGGCTGGGTCGGAGATTTTCTCCCCTCAGGGACTGGGTGTCCCCATCGACACGCAAGTCGCCGAAGTGGCTTCGACTCGAAAGACTTCCACCAGGCGAACGGTCTACCCGACGGGTGGCCCTAGCCACACGGCATTTCCATTTCCAACACCATTATGGAGACAGACATGTCACCAGATGTTTGCTATTAGCGTCGCATGCACATAATTGCAAAAAACATGAAAAGCAGTCTCACCAGCATTTTCAAGAAATACTGCATCTACGTGGTTGCCTTGATCCAAAGCTTTCAGTATGCCATGAGAGAAAAATACAAGTTGGGTTTCACATGGTCGATGTTTTCGAAATCCATGCTGGTTGGCATTGAGGTCATTCTGTTCAAGGTACCTCATTATTGTTAACGCCAGTTTCAACACCATTTTGAAGACAGACGTGTCACTTGTTCTTAGCCGTTAGTGTCACATGCACATAATTACAAAACCATGAAAATCAATCGCGCCAGTATTGAAAAGTACTTTGCGAAGGTTCTCAATCACCTTTGTACTATTTTTTACGACCTTGAACTTAATCCAACAATCCCATACGCCGTGTGCAGCGGTAAGGCAAACATAGAAAGTGTGCTTTCCCACGACACTGACGCATTGCATTAGTTAAGAAACGTAGTGCGGCCGTTAGGTGCTGTACGTGACTTTTACCTTCGTTGCTTTAGTGGTGGGGTCCGAGACAGGACAAAGTGGGGGAGTTGAGTGACCCCCTTTTTCTCCGGCTGCAGCAGTACAGTCAAGAAAAAGGAATGCCAAGGCAACAGTCGGCGGGCCTAGCGGTACACTGCTACAGCGTTTTCAACAGCTGGCTAGCTGAATGAACAAAGAAATGCACGTGTTAGCAATATGAAAATTACGAGCATTTTCCCAGGAGCATGTATTCTCGTTATACTTACGGGTAAGAACAGTTTAATGCAATATTAGCAGCGTGTGACAAAAATTGTAATGTTTGTTGTCCCGTGTGATCTGTCATAGCAGACTCAGGATTTTTCTTTTTTTCCTTTTTTATTACGATTAACTGTATTCTCAGTCACAGAGAAGTTATTTAGTTGGCCTGTGCTAACCTGTATTTTCTGACAACAACCTCATCATTCGTCTAAGGCTTTAACTTTTCAGTTGACATTTCGAAACAGCGAACGTGCATGTGGTGATTTCAATGATAGGTTGTGACAGCAACTGAAATGTAAAACGTAAAGTTAAAATATTTTTGTAGTATAGCCGACATTATCAGTTTTCATACGATGGTCAATGAACTAAATAGTGTAACGACTGACAGTTAACTATAGCAATAATTTTCCAGTCCTATTACAAGCTTTCGAATCCGGACTTTACGCGTGTAATTATCAGAAAAGATTGTATAATGCTAAATAGAGAACAAAAAAGCTGTCATTCGGACAGTACACCGTTTTGGACATGAATTAGGCCGTGAATAGCATTAAATTAATTCTTTTCTTTCCTTATTTTGCAACAGTGATCTCATCCACTGTATCTGAAGAGAAGGAACCATACCAGGGAAAATACCTTGGAAAACTCAACCCTTATCACCACCAAGTTTCAGGAGATGTGTATGCTGTTGATGAATATACACTTCTATTCGTGAATTTTAACTATGATGGGAATGGAGCAGACACATTTTTCTGGGCAGGATCTGCCAATCGGCCAGGTCCACAAGGTTTCATTGTGCCAGATGAGTATGGAAAGTAAGCATACACCATCTTAAGTACTGGTATATTAGTACAACGAATAATTTTACTGAAGCCATTTAGCCAAGTTTCGTTGTTGTGAATTATTTGACCAATTTCATTTAGTTATTCAATCCAAAACATATAACTTCTGTATTCTGCATTGCTCCAAATTACATTCTCTTTTTGGTTTACAAATTTTTGCTTTATTCACCTTCCTGTCTCTCTCATTTTTGATTTTCTCAGTGCATTGTAAATCCTCTCCAAGAATATTACTGCTTGTCACTATATCCCTGGTACATTTTTAATCTGTTGTTACTAGTATTTTGTTACCATTACTGCTAGTTTGATTGATTTATTGATCCATTTTCATCTACAGCTGCACAATGTGCAACAGATATTTGGATTTTTTTGTTAATATTAACAGTTTTACATATAATATACCTTTGTACAAAGTAACACACATTACTATATCAATTAATGATGAATACTTAAATAAATGTTGTTATAACTACAGAGCGATAAAATACAAATGTTCTTCTGAATGAGACTACATTGGGTAAACACACAAAAATTTAGTTTTGTAGGTATTCATTTACTGTGTAAAAGCAGTGATCAACCAAGTATGACTTCAGTTTAGATTTGAAGTAACCAATGTTTTGTATGTGTTTAATGGTATCTGGTAAGGCATTGCATAGTTTGATACTAGGATGGATAAGGCTGTTTTGAAATAACTTTGTGTTGGCCCTTTGAACATGTACATCCAATTTTTGTCTTGTATCATAGCTGTGTATTGTGTGATTTTGAGTGATGAGTGGTCTTTTTGTATGTTTTGTATGTTTTTAAAAACATTTAATGTTACTAGATTAATCTCATTTTCACACATACGCTATACATAGTGCATTGCAAACTAACCTGTCCACCATCCCTGTACCATTTTTAGGTGTTTCCTTTAGTTCATGAAGAGTGGAGTGAGTGGAGTGAATTAACTCCACCATGCCTTTAAACTGCTACAGGGAGGAACAAGAAGTGGATGGGGTAATGCAATAATGGCAGGCAAAGAAAAATTTTAGGCCCTAACTTTGTTTTGTTCTTTATTCAGAGCAATTTTGCCTTGCAGTGATAACAAATGGTTTCATGTATCGCATTGAACGAAAGCTTATTTTCAACTTTCACACAAACCAGACAGCATTTCTAAGAGTCAAAGCACACAGAATGGGGGAAGTAATAGAGAAGGGAGTGAGACAGGGTGGTAGCCTATTCTTAACTTTATTTGGTGTGCAGCAGTCAAGTAATACAGAAAACCAGTGAGAAATTTGTGAAAGTAATTTAATTTCAGTGAGAAGAAATATAAACATTTAGGTTTGTTAGTGACAGTAATTCTGTCAGAGGCAGCAAAGGACTTGGAAGAGCAGTTGAATTAAATAGATAAGATGTTATAAAATGAAACTAAACAAAAGTAAAATAATGGCAATGTAGTGTAATCAGATTAAATCAGGTTGTGCTGAGTGAAAGGCTAAGAAAATGGACTAAAGGTAGTAGAAGGAAGGGGGTAAAAATCGTAGAGGAAGATCAAGTGTGAATACAGTAGGCAGTTTCAAATAGTTCTGGGTACAATGGTTATACAGAGACGAAGAGACTAGCACAGTATAGACTTATGATGAGAGCTGCATCAAACCAGTCTGTTGCCTGGAGGGCACCACCATCACCCCAGTAACAGTTACTACAACAACAAACTGAAGCAACCCCCAAACATAGCACTGCATAATGACTGAAAGCATTCAACAATAGTCGCAAGCTGACATCTGTTGTGCCATTACATTGCAAATATTGGAAATAATTAAAGGAGTGTACTGTTTCAGACATGGCTGACTTTTGATGAGTGTGATCTAGATATAATGAGAACAAACAATTATTGTCTGGTATGTTTTACATACTAAGCCTATTTATTCCCAATTTGTAATTGCTAACTAAACTTTATGCAATCTTATTTTCCGAATAGTTGGTGTTTCAAACCTCATTTCTACATCTAAAAATGTAGAGGTAGCACTGGCACTGTGCAAGATGGCATATAATGTTGTTGTTGTGGTCTTAAGTCCAGAGACTGTTTTGATGCAGCTCACTATGCTGCTCTATCATTTCTGAATAACTGCTGTGACCTACAACGATTTGAAGCTGCTTTCTGTATTCATTCCTTGTTCTCTCTCTACAGCTAACCCCCTCCCCTCACTTACTTACACATGTACCTCCAGTCCGAAATTGAAAATTCCTTGATGCCTCAGCATGTGTCCTATCAACTGATCCCATATTTTAGTCAAGTCATGCCATAAATTTTCTTTCTCCCCAGTTTGACTCAATAGCTCCTCATTAATTACCTGATCTAACCATCTAATATTGAGTTAACACCGCATTTCAAAAGCTTCTGTTGTCTTCTTGCCTGAAATGCCCACTGTCCACATTTCAATCTGTACGAGGGTGTTCTTCAGACAAATATCTTCAGAAAAGACTTTTTAACGCTTAAATTTATATTTAACATTTACAGATTCTTATTTTCCAAAAATGCTTTCCTTACTGTAGCCAGTCTGCGTTTATATACACTCTACTTTGATCATCATCATTTACTTTGCTGCCCAAACAGCAAAACTCATTTACTAGTTTTAGAGCCTCAACTGCTAATCCAGTTCCCTGAGAGTCACTTGATTTAATTCAATTACATTTCATTACCCATGTTTTACTTTTGTTGTTGCTCACCTTGTAACTTCTATTCAAGACACTATCCATTTCATTCAGCCACTCTTGCATGTCATTTGCTGTCACTGAAAAAATTATAAAGACACTGGCAAATTCAACTTTTTTACTTCTTTTCCCCGAATTTTAATTTTTCTTTGGTTTCCTATACTGCTTGCTCATTGTACATATTGAATAACAGTGGGTATAGACTACAACTCTCACTCCTTTTTCAACAACTGCTTCCCTTTCATGTCATTTGACTCTTATGACTGCAGTTTGGTTTCTCTAGAAGCTGTATATAACCTTTTTCTACCTGCATTTTATCCCTGCTACATTTTGAATTTTGAAGAGTTTAATTTAGTTAACATTGTCAAAAGCTTAAGAAAAGTTTTGAAAAATGCTGCCATGATTGCTAGAGGCATTTGTTTAGGTGAGATATTCCCGGTTAGAAAACAGGCCTAGGCTGCCTTCTGCATATGTCATTTTCATATGCAGCAGTGTGGTTACCTTACTTTACTTAACGTAACCAACTCTGAGGGTTGTAACTTTAATAGTGGCAACTATTTATTTACAGCTTGTACAAAATAGATACGTGTTTCAAAGTAGTCACCAGCATTGTGTATAACCTGTTGCCAGCGATGTGGAAGTCATAGGATACTCTTAGCAGAGCCAGTTGCATTGACAGTTCAAGCGGCGCGGTCTATTGCCCAAGGAATTTGTAGCAGTTCTGAAGTGAATGCCGTGAAGTGTTTCTTTCAGTTTAGAAATCAAGTTGAATTTACGAGGGCTTAAGTCAGGGGAGTATAGTAGTTAGTATAGCACTTAGCAGCCCCATCAATCAAACAAATCAGTAACAGCTTGCACTGTACATGCTTGAGCATTGTCCTACAAAATGATGGTCAGGTCCTGCAGAAAGTGTCATCATTTCTGTCTCTAAGCTGGTCATAGGTTGTGTTCCAAAAATGAACAGCATAGAGACAGAAGTAATGACACTTTCTACAGGCACTGCTAAGAGTATCTTACGACTTCCACATCGCTGGCAACAGGTTATACACAATGCTGGTGACTACTTTGAAGGTCAGTAAAACTTTGAAACGCGTATCTATTTTGTACGAGCTGTAAATAAATAGTTGCCACTATAAAAGTTTCAACCCTCGTATTTAACCTAATCTACTTTCTCTGTTTTTATTCTGTTCATAGTGATGTATGTCCTCATTAGGAATGTTGCTGTTATTTTAACAACAGTGTTTACTTTTTGTGTGCTGAATGAGAGAAATACTATCTTTATCTAATTTACTGTTTGATTTAGTTGTATATGACATTATTCATTTTGCTCCCTGTGCATGTGAATCAAAGTTTAAATCCATTTATAGAAGTTGAGACACACAAATGACCTCTAATTATAAAAATGTATACCTTTTTCCTATGTTCTCAGTATTTTTTTTAGAATTTAGCTTATAACAAAATATTTAACCACTTTCTGAAATAAACTTTTAATAGTTATTCAATTTGACTTTTCATATAGGCTACTCTACGAAGAAGAGAATATATATTCAAATTACATGACAAAGCGAACTGAAGACCCAGCAAGGGTGGCATCACTGTCATATTAATGCCTGACATGCAGAGAGGAAAGACAGTAACAGTGTACACTCTGGAATTTTTCCAAGTAGAGTGCTGTCACATGCTACACATCTGTATGCTAATGTCCTACACAACACCAAAGTTGAGGAGTGACAGACACATTTGATTGACAAAATCTATACTTTACCACTTTGAAAACATTCATACACAGCATAATGTATATGAATTCACGTTTTGTCTGTGGAAACCCCTGGTCATTTTGTTCTGATGCTTCAGATTTTCATAAACTGGGTCATCTCATCACATGTGATGACTCATTAAGTCTGACACCTCTTAAAACAAAATCTTAATAGACAACATTTTTTCTCAGATGTTCCTTGCTAGCCTTGAAGTCCACATTCATGCAACTAAAGTTTTGAACTTATAACAAAGTTTGAATTTCTGTGTATTGTTCATAATACCACAGAAACTTCTACCTAACAATGCATTTATTAATATTTTCAATGATATATTTATTGTGTATACTTTGCATTTTTGTGTTAGGGGCAAACATTTGAATTCCACCCACCATTGTGTCCTCTCTGCCATTGAATTACTAAACTTTGTAACATTTTGCTTTCATATCCTGTCACCTTTTCTGCCAGCAGTCTCTTTCCTTTCTCCTTCACATCATCAATAAATTTAATTACATTAGCAGCAAGCTGTCACAACTTCCCCTGGAGGCATTTTTCATGCTTGCTTTCCTTACTTGCATGGCAGGGTAGCAACACACAACTTTTAATTGGAAGCTAGTTCTACTTAATCACAAGACCAAGTTAATTCCCACTATTGCCAGGTCCATGTTCACTTTCCTGGTTAATACATACATAGCAGTAATAAATAATGATAATGATAATAATAATAGTAATAATAACCTTCAACCTTATCTCTACTCACTTTCTTATATTAAAAGTTAGTTATAATAATTATTCTAGGTATTTATTTTTCTTTCAATGCTTCTTGTAAACTGAACATTACATTTTCAGGACAAATGTCTTGCACAGTTACTTGAACAAGGATTTCACACTGAAACTGCCAGATAATAAGAAAATCACGGAAATAAGGTGGTTTGCTGTGTATGACTTGTCAAGCCAGAACACCTTTGGTGATGTGTATGTACCAGAAGAATTCGAGCCCCCAACTATGCAGAGAATATCACAGCTGTCTGGAACAACACACAATGTTTCATCTGAATCTGTTGAAATTTTAGACTCGAAAACTATAAGACTGAAGCAGTTCTCATATGATGGACAAGGAAAAGGTAAGATTATAAGAAATTTAAATTACTAACCAAATGCTGACATAAATGCTTTACAATTATTGTTTGTGTAAAGTAGATTCTTGACTATCTGGCGTAATGTGGTGGAAGTTCAACTCAGATAGAAAAAAAGCCGGATAGGCCAGAGTTCTATAAATTATCTCTTCTGACCCCAGCTGTACCATTCAAAATACCCGTTTTTGTACCAAAATCTTGTTTTATTAACATGTTCTGACATCTTATGTAAGACATGCTAGTTATGTGTTTCTTATGTACATATTGCACCATTTAAAAATTATTATAGGAAACAAAAACAATCTGCATTTTAAAGTATGAATGTATGATTATACACTTTTGAAAAGCCAGACCAAACAAAAAATATGAAACTTACTGGTTTGAGGTTTTTAAGTCATAGATGACTGTTGCTTTGCTTTAGCCCTCTTTAGTGCAGCAATATCCCTCCACTTACACAGACAGATGAAATCAGCTAGTGTTGTTTCCTCCTGCTCACAAATACACAGCAGGCAGCCTCAGTCGTTTTGAAACCTTCCAAACATGGTATGAGATTGCTCCTGTCATCTAAATGTGCCTCATTCTCTTGTGTTACTTCCCCCTTTCACCATTTCCACAGTGTCGTCATCAGTGAGTCCATCAACTTCGTCATTTGCCACCCATTCTGTTTTGTCCTCCACAGTGACATTCTCACAACTCGGTAAATTTTTGAGCAACGAGACGATATCATCATTTCCGTCTTTGACTTCAGTTTCACATGTGGATACAAATTTAAAATGTCCACCCTCATGGTCTGAAAGAGTTCTCCAAGATCTTACAAGTGATATGTTCAGAATATCTTCCCATACTTCGGCCAACCACCTTATGAATCTAACAAGTCAGTCCTCTTCAGAATGGTTGCACATTCTTCATTATTATTAATAATTGATATTAATGAACTGAGAAGATGGTGATGATACTTCTTCTTTAGTATTTCAAGGATGCCCTGGTCCATCGTCTGACAAAGAGCAGTCACATGTGGTGGTAAAAACAATGCTTTGATGTCTTCATCTGTGAATTTGTCAGTGGCAGGAAGTGAAGGCATGTTATCAAGAAGCAGCATAGCTTTCCTCAGTAGACTGTTGTCTTTCAAGTATTTCTCCACAACTGGTACTAATTCATTTTGGAACCAGGTTTTAAGTATTTCTTAATTCATCCATTCTGTCTTTTGATGAGTGTAGTGTAGGGGCAGAGATTCCTTATTTTTCAGGTTTTTAAGGGCTCTAGGTTCCCATGTTTCTCTATCACTCCAATTCTAAGCTTTTGGTTGTCATTAGCATTACTGCAAGCCAATATGGTAACTCGTTACTTACTTTTCTTGTATCCAGGTGCTGCAGTTTCTTTTTTTGAAGCAAGCTTTTTGTAGGGAGCGTCTTGTAATTTAAACCACTCTCATTACAATTGTGCAGCTGTTTGCCAGAAATTACCTCCTCGTTAACTATCTTCATAAGGTAGTCATTAAACAGCGGCACAGCCTCTTTGTCAGAGGGTAAAGCCTCTCCACTAATAGTAATCTGGTGAATATCGAAACATTTTTTCCACTTATCCAACTAACCATCACTGGCAGTAAATTCTAAATCTTCTTCTTCTATTTGCTGCTGAAATTGCAATGCTTTTTCTTGCAGTATTGGCCCAGTAACAGGCAAACCTTTTTCTCTTCAATGTTCATGCTGTAAAAGTAAAGTTTCCCCTACTTTTTTATGCTTACCTTTTGACATTGTTTTCCTTACTTTTATCCCACTTCTACTAGCTTGGGAAGCAGAAAACTGTTCAATTTCTGCTCAATTTTTCTTCTGGTCTCCAACAATACTTTTTCCTACTGCTACAGCATGTAGTTTCTGATCCAGAGTGACTACAAATATTTTTTTCACCCATTTTGAATTCTGCTGTTAAAACACATAAGGACTGCACAAAGCAACAATTTAACAATGCATGCACTTTAGACATCTGATATGCCTGAAAATCGGAATCACATCCGAGATCTGTTGCAAACAGTGACGCAAAATCGGAGCACAGATCGTCCAATTCCTAAAAAGGAACAGCTGTGGAAACAGCCTTAACTTCGTCGGAAATTGAAAAGCCAAACAGCTGAAACACATCCAGGCCAAAAACATTCGAAGCTGATGGATGGTCGACGACAAAGAGGATAAGGAGCCGGAGAACACGCTTGTACGTCGCCTGGACGACGAACTGCCCACGAAGGTGAATGGAACCATCTCCGTAGGCGACCAAATGGTGAGAGGGAGCTGACAGCTCAGGAGAGCCCAGCCGGGTATATGTTGCCATATTAATCAGGTGAGACGGTGGCCCCAGTGTCGACCTGAAAACTGACGTCCTCAGTGAAAAGGCGGACCGTGAGGAAAAGCTTCCGCGCTGACGGGTCATCCTGTGGGACGACCAACTGCAGAGCATGGACGGTATCTTGAGGCCCAGGAGGGGCAGGACTGGAGTGAGTTGAGTGAGTACGACAATTCAATCGGATGTGGCCCTCCTTGTTACACAGCGTGCATGTTTTCCAGCAATGGGGACAATCTGCTTGAGAATGTGCAGTAAAGCACTGTGGGCAACATGGAAATGGATCGCGTGAACGACAACGAGGGGCAATCGGAGGTGCTGATGTCATAGAGACATCGGACAATGAGGAGCCCCGACGGCGCTGGCCCTTGTTGGCCAGGCCACATCGACGTCGTGGCTCGTTAGCTAATGGAGCAATTTTAGAGGAGAAAGGAGTTGGGAATGCGGAGAATCTCTTCCAAGGAAGGGTTATTGAGTTTTAACACCGGAGTACGGACCTCAGGATCAGGAGCCAGCGGGACCACCACATCCCGGATCAGGGAGTCCGCATACGAAGCCTTACGCTGCAGATTGGTTCACGTAAAATAGCATCGATGGCTGAGACTCTGCAAGTCCGTGACCCAGGAATGATACGATTGGCCAGGCTTCTTATGGTACTGGTAGAACTCCAGCCGAGAGGAGTTCAGAATAATAGTTTGTCAGCAAAAGGCATACCTCCTGGAAAGAGAGAGCCACAGGATTGGACAATGGTGTTGACTTGTGGAGAAGAAAGAACATGTCTGGGGGTGACTTGAAAAGCCGTGAAATGTTGTTTCAGCCGATGTAAGTAGATTTTTCCCAGTCCCCTTTAGTGTCATTAAAGGGTGGGAATGACGGCGGATGTGGGAAAGCATCAGTCACCCAAGGACTCGGAAGCTGTTGTGGTAACGCTTCCCGGGCATCGACTTTGTCTGTTAGCAACTGCAGCGACCGTTGTGAGATGTCTAACTGGAGCTGCTGCTGCTGCATGAGCTGCTGCTGTTGCTCCAGAAGACAGACCAACTTTGCCTCCATGCTAACAACTACCACTGTTTACCTCGTCACCAAAATTGTTGTAACCGTTCCGGTCGCGGGGTGGCCGAGAAAGTGCGGTGGGACCAAACGGAGAGCGGGGCACGAACAAACAAACGAACAGAAAGGGCAGACACGAAAGAACAATGGACGATCGAGAGAGACCTTACGACGACAACACGCAAGAAGCAACGGGGTTACAAAGACAACCTAACAAATCCAGGATGTCCACTAGTAATGAAAACAAAGAACGGTAAACACGCTGTCTGTTGTTGAGGTGATATGTCAATACGCACGCAATGATAAGACTCACTGGCTGAACGAGAGAGGGGCGCTTAAATACACGATCGGGGGCGCCGCTGTTGGCCGCTGTGGCCACATGTTCCACTGTGGTGCCCTCACACTAAATGTGGGCCAGGAGGCGCACACTGCCACGGCTTACGGTGTGATGGTGCAGAGACCTCTAGGGGTATTCGATGTCCATGACGTCTGGAGTGGATTCAAATTCCGCAGCACGCAGTACCAAATTGATATACCCAGACTACAATGTGAGACTGCTGCAACTGTTCAGTTGCTACATCAAAGACTGCTGGCCAACCCCAACCCGGCATTCTGTGTGATACACAGCTAGTTCCAGTGCAACGATTGTACCAATAATAATAGTTCGTATTTGATGCCATGGCTTGCAATATTTAGTACTGAATCGTCTATACAAAACAAAACCATAGAAGCAGATCTGGATTCATGTAACCATAAACAACGCTATGCACACACTGCAACGACTCCAGGATGACTGTTGGAATAACTCATTTGTGCATGCCACCTAGTGGGAATGTTAGGAACTAACAGTGTTAGATAAGAATAAAATTTGAAGATATACTGCATTCAATGCTGTATCCAACATTTCTGTAAATTATTTACCCTTTTCTCAATTAAAGGTTATTAATTTATAAACACCTGTATGTTTGCTATGTGATATTGTTCCTAGTACACACCTTCTGCTGCGTGTCCTGGCAGTGGTGTGTGAATGTG
This sequence comes from Schistocerca americana, assembly GCF_021461395.2. NCBI lineage: Eukaryota > Metazoa > Arthropoda > Insecta > Orthoptera > Acrididae > Schistocerca > Schistocerca americana. The sequence continues at coordinate 239,449,445 of NC_060121.1, forward strand.
AGATGTCATCCATTGTTACTTATAAGTGGTGAAACTCTTGCACTGGAGTAATTGGTGGTCATCCCATGGTACAGTCTCTCTGTTCCTCAAATGAAATGCACAGAATTCCATTTCTTCAGGATTTGGCTCTAGGGAGGTGAATACTGCTGCAAAGGTGCTGGTTAGATTATTTACTATTTTGAAAAGGTTCTCCTGAGCAATCATTGCAGTATCATCTGCTTAAAATAATGTTGTGGTTTCAAGGTTAATCAGCTGCTTATTAGCATAAATGTTGTGTAGCAGTGCGTATAGTGCTTTCTTGGGGAGCGAATTTTTTCTACATCTGCATCTACATGATTACTCTGCTATTCACAATAAAGTGCCTGGCAGAGGGTACAATGAACCACCTTCAATGTGTCTCTCTACCGTTCCACTCTCTAACACCAAGAATACCTATTTCTATGTTTCTCATCTTGGCAGTTGTTTGTGATTGGAATTCAGGAATATTTACTTTGTCTTCTTTGATGAAGTAGTTTCGAAACACCATGTTTAATAACTCTGCTTCAGTGGCACTGTCATCAGTGACTTCACCGTTTTTATCACACAGTGAAGATATTGATTGCGCCTTGCCACTGGTGTGGTTTATGCATGACCAGAATCTGTTTGGGTTTTCTGCCAGATTTCAAGACTGAGTTTTGTTGTGGAAATTATTGAAAGCATCTCACATTGAAGTACATGCTATATTTCGAACTTCTTCAAAACTTTGCCAGTCTTGGGGATTTTGCGAGCTTTTAAATTTGGCATGCTTTTTTTGCTGCTTCTGCAACAGCGATCTGACCCATTTTGTGTACCATGGGGGATCAGTACCATCATTTATTAATTTATTTGAGATATATCTCTCAATTGCTGTCAACACTATCTCTCTGAAATCATTCCACAACTTTTCTATGGTTGCATGATCAGATTGGAAGGAGTGCAGACTGTGTCTTCAATTGGTGTTAAGAGCATTTTTCTCAGATTTTTTAAACAGACATACTTTGCATTTCTTTTTGATGGTTGTAGGAGTTACAGTATTCAGCGTAGCAGCTACTGCCTTGTGGTCTCTAATCCCTGTATTTGCCATGATACTCATTATTTGTCCAAGATTATTTGTTGCTAAGAGGTCAAGTATGCTTTGCAACCATTTACACTTGGAGTGGGCTCATGAACTAATTGTTCAAAATAATTTTCTGAGAAAGGATTCAGTACAATTTCAGATGACTTTTATGCCTGCCGCCAGCTTTAAACATATAATTTTTCCAGCATATTGAGGGTAGACTAAAGTCACCACTGACTATAATTGTATGAGTTGGGTACCTATTTGAAATGAGACTCAAGTTTTCTTTGAACTGTTCAGCAACTATATCTCCTGAGTCAGGGGTCGATAGAATGATCCAATTAATAGTTTAGTCTGATTGTCAAGTATGACCTCTACCCACACTACTTTGCAGGCACTATCTACTTCAATTTCACTACAAGGCAAACTACTTCTAACAGCAATAAATACTCCACCACCCATTGTATTTAATCTATCCTTCCTGAACACTGTTAGGTCGCCTGGAAAAAATTTGGCTGAACTTGTTTCCGGCTTTAGCCAGCTTTCTGTACCTATAACTATCTGAGCTTCAGTGATTTATATTAGGGCTTGGAGCTCTGGTTCTTTTGCAACACAGCTACAGCAATTTACAATTACAATACCGATTGTTTCTACAACTAACTTACTGTGTTTTACCTGCCCCCTTTTGGACGGATGCCCTTTTTGTGGTTCCTTGAGGCCCTCTAACCTAAAAAACCGCCCAGTCCCTTCCGCACAGCCCCCGCTACCATTGTAGCCACTTCCTGTGTGTAGTGGACTCCTGACCTATTTAGCAGAACCCAGAAACCCACCACCTGATGGTGCATGTCAAGGAATCTGCAGCCTACATGGCCAGAGAACTGCCTGAGCTTCTGATTCAGACCCTCCACTCGGCTCTGCACCAAAGGACCACAATCTGTTCTATCGACGATGCTGCTGATGGTGAGCTCCACCTTAATTTCGCAAGCAAGACTGGCAGTCTTTACCATTTCCACTAGCCATCCGAAACCAGAGAGAATCTCCTCCGATCGAAAGCGACATTAGTCATTCGTACCGACGTGAGCCACCACCTGCAGTTGGCTGCAGTCTGTACTCTTCATGGCATCTGGAAGCAGCCTTTCCACATCCAGAATGACTCCCCCCAGTATGCACATGGAGTGCACACTGGCTTCCTTCCCCTTCTTGGCAGCCATGTTCCTAAGGGCCCCCATTACGTGCCTAACATTGGAGCTTCCAGTTACCAGCAAACTCACCCTCTGTGAATGCCCAGACCTCCATCAGTCCTGTAGAGTGACAAAACAAAAGTATCTTCTGTACTACACATTCATCAAATGAATCATTCAGTATTCCCTTGTAGTGATGCACACACCTCTGTTACCAATATTGTTGTGATATAATGTGTCTTACACTGCTTCTAGAAATATAAGAACCATTTCTCATATTTGTTCCTTTAAAACCCAACATCTGTATGTTGATTTAAGTTAATTACCACAGCACAGCATGACAGTCCCATTCGGAAGTCTACTTCTTCTTTAAGAATTGCATTGTCAGCATCCCCAGGCTTCCTGTTTAGAAAAAGCCTCTTTGAGGTTCTGAAAAGATGACTGAGAAAGGTCACATATCTGAAATTCTTTGGATCAGATGGTTCCTTCCAAGTTCCTGGTGTAGAAAAATTTAGCCTTGTACGAGGCCATAGGTATATAAAACGCAGTCACACATTTGTTCATCAGTTTTCAGATCCAGTTGTTGGTTTCATATCCGAAATGTTTATTTTGCTATGTCATAGTATTCTTTAAAACTGCTGCTTTATTGCTTTTCATTTTTGCACCTACTTTCTGAAACATTTAGCTGTTTATGTGTTCAAGTAATGTCTTAAAAGTTGTGTTGTAAAACATACCTGTCAGCTGGTTTTAGTATAATTGTCGTAGTGAAGTGTGAGACTAAATTTTTAGGTGAAACCCTGTTCCTCAAAATCACAGTTAGTGAGATTAATACATACACATGCAGATGGCCTTGTAGTAGCATTAGAAGCAGTGACTAGATATTTTACAAGGATGTTAAAAAAACCCTGAAACTGAGTCAGTTGAACAATGAAAGAAGAGTAATGTCTGCAAGTACAATTCCTATTGGAAAGAGTTAGAAGTGTGAACATATCTCACATTAAATTCTACTGTATAATTATTTTAATGGAAATCCTGAATTGAATCTAAACAGTGGTTGTAGGATAGCCAACCACACACTATATAGGACCACTGTTTATAGATCTGTTACTACTGAAGCAGCAATGGATGGCACATAGGCCTAGATGTTTGTTAACAGTGTATATATTTGATCAGCATATGTATAACATTGTCATGAAGTTAAACTCTTATAAGTCATTTTAGTTATAATGCCTAAAGCTTTTGACATATTTTAACAATAAAAAGCTATTTATCATTGTACAATTTTTCATGAGAGCATGTAATTTCGTATTGACAGTTACCAAAACCTTAAATGGCTTGTAATATTGCTTAAAGAATTTTATCTAAGTGACTAATTGAAATAATTTCAGATGCTTACTTCTGGGTTGGCATTGGTCCCCAGCCATCTTCAAAAGGGACAAAAGTTCCGGATGAATATGGATAGTAAGTATGCCAAACGAAATTTATGATTTATTATATCTGATTGGCTGAAACATTCTATTTACTAACTTTAATGCCTAAAAATTTAACTGTAATTTCCACCCCATTTAAAAAAAAAATACGGTGGTATTCTGTTTATGACGACATGAACATTACATTGATTGAAATAGTCATCAGTTGAAATTAGGAACTACTGTTGCAAGTGGCATCGGAAATGAAGAGAGATGAAACGTAAGAATAATACTAACATTATAGAAGTGATTTTTGACCTGTATATAATGGTTTTATGTTTAAAGATGTAACACAATACAATATAAATGATTGGCTGTTTAGTGACTGTTTCTTCCAGGCTGATTTAAGAGGTACTATCGTAAAATAATATCATGTGTAATCTCTGCTAAAATGACAAAATTTGCAAAGTTTCTCTGCACAGTTATGAAGAAAGAACAGTGGAAGAATCATGGATGAGCAGTCATAATTCTAACAATATGCTCTGATGAATGTCTTAGTAACACGATTCAGCAACCTGACTTCATAAGTTTCCCTGAAATGCCAAAGAACTGGCAGAACAAAACTGCACACCTTCCGGTGGCCACATGCTGACAGTTTAAATCACCCATCATCTCTCCTTCAAAGTCCTAATCTACCAACAACTCTATGGAATTACTAAGGACATCCACATAGAACCATCCAGTGCTAACTTGTTTAGGGGCCACCAAGAGGAATCATTCCTATCCACATAACACCTAACACCCTTATCTGATTTGTTTATGACATCCTCATGATGTGGAGCTATAGCAAGGAGAGCCTCTCCTATTTCCTCCATAACTCAGCATTTATTCCTAAATACATTTCACATTGTGCTTCTCAATTCACAAACAATGACAACAGCACCTTGATTTCAATGGCTAATCCATTCTAAGTAAGTTGCTCCCATACAGTCATGGCATCTATGGGTGTCATATATGTTGTGGGAAATGGGAGTTATTAAAACTTAGCTAGAGCTTTCACAGACAGACAATATCCTGCCCAACCAATACAGATACAGTTCTCCTGTGCCATTTCTTCCTGTGGCACCTGCAGATCTGTCTCCACTAGGACCAGTTGACTGTCAGTATTCATATCTCTCGATAGCATCCAGGAGGTCTTCAGAATCTCAACCATACCCTTTGCCAGGGTGTCATCTACCTCACATTGTGTCCTAAATTGGGAGATCTTCTACCCAGAATCCTACCCTCACCACCCAACCTACACATTGCCTTAATCAGTCACTACGCCAGTTCTGTTCATACACCCTGTGTGTCATTCACTTGTGGAAAACCAAGGTAGCAGTCATATTCCTCTCCTCCCCTGCCCCACCTCCTGCACGCACACACACACACACACACACACACACACACACACACACACGACATTTTCTACTGCAGTCCAGTCGCAGACATTTCCTTTCCTATGAACGGTAGAGCTGCATGCAAAAGCAGACACATTCTGTCCTCATTATTGTGCAAACCAGCTCTCTGTCTACATAGTGGTCACTGCCGCTCAAAACATGACCACGCAGTAGTGGAACATGCAGCATGCCACTGTGCAAAAGACTATTCAGATGAAAACCCTTTTTTCAGTGCATGCTGCGTCCTTGCAGTTCCCCTGTAATCTTCACTGATCCTCTTCTCACTTATTTACCTTTGCCCACATACTTTCGTCTCCTGTCCTACTCTAAACAGTCAGCATAGCTGCAGCTGCATTTAGTCGTGTTTAGATGTCTGGTTGTGTGTTGTCGAGTGCATGCTTTGACTATATAAAGAGTGGTAGCTGAAAAGCAGGTACATTTTTCTTTGCACTGAGTATCAATCAGCTTTAGGTGGATGGTTGCCTTTGCTCATGTTTGTGTATAAGCACAATTCTCACATATATACAGGGAATAATCTTGTACTCATTGATAAATCAAGAAAGTAAGCAATCATGGATTTGCTGCTTAATCGTAGTTTTTAAACAATGACATAATGTAAACTTAGAAATGTGTATTCATTGCATGCATCATATTACCCACATTACGTAAAGGGAGATGTTGTAATTCATGGAATCTTTTAATCAGTGTTGGAGTTTCCTGATAGAAACAAATGAGGCGTTCCTGCTTTGGTTCTCTAGCAATGTAGGAGTTAACTTAATTAAAAAGCTTGTGACTGCTGAACTTGTTTTGGCAGTTTTGTTCAAAATGTCACATCTAAAACTCTTGAAATAGCAGACATTAATAAAATTAGGAGATTTGATGAACTTCTGGAGGTAGAGAAAATATACAGCCATAGGGCTACAAAAGGCTGAAAGGTTTGCCATACAATCTGCACAACACATTTGACTTAGAAGTAGAATATGTGCACATGTGAGTACTTTTAGTAGATTCTGTATATAAGTTTGTTATATAACTTCAGAGCTTGGACTACCATTAACCTGTGAAGCAGAACTTGAGCATACTTTTGGCTTGCTGTTTCATTTGTTCTTTAAAATCTTTTGCAATACTCCAGACCATCTTCATTTCCATCCTCACAGGTTTAGGCCAGTACAGTAAAGAGACAATGGAGATCAGCACAAATACTCCTTTAGGATGAATCGATACATTACTGGTAATTTAATGGAGGCTGGCCAAAGGAAAACAAATATGCTAATCCTTTTGCAAAATAATTATTGGAGGAGTACTTATTCCACTTTAAAAATGTGACACCTTAAAACTGCAGTGACTTTTTGAGAATAAGCACCAGAATCTGAAAATTCTGTTTCTGCTGATGGATCTAGTTTCCTTATTTGGCTACAGTATTTTAATGTTGTTTATTCATTCTGATATTCATAAGTTTTGAGGAGCCAAGTTGATTTCAACATTTAATATGTCTTTCTTGCAGCCTTGATCCACTAAGGGCATACAAGAATGAAGATGTAACACTACAGCTACCTGGAGAACTAACTATATTTGATATAGAGTGGCTCAGCGTTTTTGATCTGGAGAGTAAAGAAAAATTTGGTTTTGTCAGAATACCAGATGGCTTGAATGTCCCACCATCACTTGTTAAAGTTGTGGTTAGTTGTTTACCCTAATGACAATATTTTTTAGTAGACTGAGTTATAATTTTTATTTTGCTGATGGTTTGTTTTTTACAGCCTCAGAAGAACAGTTTGCCAAACTGTCTTCAGTTACATAAAGATCTCCAAGTTAGTTGGGAAATATTTGGACCACAGATAACAATTCAATTGGCAGGACAGGTTGGTAAGTATATCAAACCTACTTCGTGTTAATTAATTTGGCCACAACATAGTGTATGTTCTTCCTAAATGGGTAAAAAGAGGTGCAGATAAAATTACTATATGAATTACTGACTGATAAAAGTGTTCAAACAATTAAAGTAGTAAAAGATAAAGAAACATAGTAAAGTTAGGTTGTACTGGTGAATCTAGTTCATTTTAAATATTTTCTTCTCATCATGTATTTTTCAACACATAATATGAGAAATATACCGTATCACTCATTGCTACTGTTCCATCATCTTGCTCACCATCAACCGACTCCCTTTTTCCCTTTTAGCTATGGATTTGAAATACTTGTATCTTGAAATTTTGTGATTTTTGCCTTATTTTTTTGTATTCTAAGATATATTTGTGGTATGTGTAAGTAGTTTGTATTTTTAGATTTAATTGGCCTGCTTTAAGCTACATATTCACATTATGTTTTCATCAGCATTCAATTAGAAGGTGATGGGAACATTAGGTGGTGTCTGACTCATTTATGATGCACTGAACTGCAAGTTAAAACTTCTGTTGTTGTAGCGATATTATTTGTATCTGTGCATATATAGGCTAACACTGGTGCAATGAAGTTACTCTTTCCTTTCATAATAACAGGTAAATTACAGTAATTGCTAGTGTTGAGCAAGTAAGTCAGAAAGATGTTGAGGTAATGGATCTCATAATACAATAAACATTCAAACAATTATGCTCACATTGAGCTGCAGAATTATCTGATTATATAATGAATTTAGAATAAATCGTTTATGTAACTTTTTTCTCTTGGCGCAAATTCTAATCATCAGTTCACTGAGCTTATATACCTAATCTGACTTTAATTTTGGTCCATCTCTAATGATCTCATGTTGGCAAATACATAACATCTGTCATGATTACTACAAATAAACCCATTCATAGTTTTTGCATACTGCTTTGAAGTTGATCTGTGGAAATACTTACACAACACCACTGTAGCATTTCATTACCTGTGACAAAACTGTGTTGACTGCAACTTAAACAAAATTACAGCCTTTCCTCGTCATTTTATGATAGGGATTGTAATCATTGTAAAAAATGTCAGTGTTTCTCTTGTCCTCTACATCTAGTCTGCAAGCCACTGTGAAATGGAAAGCAGAAGGTACTTCCAGTTTTCACACATTTTATCATTTCCTCTCGCTCCATTTACATGTGAAGCATGAAACAAATGTCTGTTTAAATGCATGTATTCATACTGTAATTAGTCTAATCTTGTCTTTGTGGTCCCTGAGAAAATTATATATGAGAGGATGTAGTTATTCCTAATACTGATTCTTGAAACTTCATGGGCTAACTGATGCGTATCTTCAAGTGTCTTGACAGTTCAAGTTTTTCAGCATTCTGTGACACTGAACTGTGAGTCAATCAAACCTGTGACCATTCATGCTGTTTTTATTTGTGTATGTTGAACATACACAGTTAGTCAGATGTGGTGTGGGTCCCACAAACTTGAGCAATATTCTAAGATGATAGAGGCAAGTATTTTGCAAGCGATCTGCATTTCAGTGTGATTGCATTTTTCCAGTATAATACCAATGAACTGAGTCTACCTCTTATTTTACACATGACTGAGTCTATGTGTCATTTTATTTCATATTCCCACAAATCCTTACATGCAGTTGTTCACTAATTCAAGTTGTGAGTCACTGATATTATAGTCACTGGTGTCATAAAGCTGTGATGTAGTAGTCAGACAATACTATATTTTTACTTTTTGTGGAATCAACAATTTTACTTTTCTGGACATTTAAAGCATGTCCCCAGTCTCTGCACCACTTTCAAATTTTATCAACAGCTGAATGTCACTGTGATGTTTCAGTTGCCAGAGACTACAGTCAAGTGTGCGTACTGCGTTTGTGTGTGTGTGTGTGTGTGTGTGTGTGTGTGTGTGTGTGTGTTTTGTCTATTGTTGAGGAAGTCCTTAATGGCTGAAAGCTTTAATTGTGAGAGTCTTTTTGATGTGCCTATCTGCAACTCAGCATCTTCACTGTATGGTAATTAGCAACTTCCCTTTTCATAATACTGATACATTCCATCCTGGATTTTCCATTGTTCAATATTTGTGTGAGCTTTTTTCAAATAATGCTTCAATAGAGATAACTGCAACATCAGCAAAAAGTCTGATTTTATTTTTAATATTGTCTATCAGGTCATTTGTGTGTAACAGGAATAGGAAGAGTCTGAAAGTATCTACATTTATCACTGACTCTCCATCCAAGATCACATGCTGTGTCACTCATAGCAAGAACTCCTCAGTCCAGACACAAATTTTGTTTGATACACCATAAGATCATTCTTTCATTTAACTTCCATATCATCTTAAAATAGCTAAATAGCATTATGACAGTTATAATTCCTGCAGAATACAATATTACATCACAACAGTTGATTTTGTGAGAGCTGTGTTCACATTTCCTTAGAACAAACTGTCAGTGAGTGGAGAAAGGTGGAAATATTGTGTTACTTACGTACCTGTAAGTACTGGCACTGCAATTAAGGGAAAGTTTTCCAAATCAGATATTGCTACAAAAAAAGTGTAGAATATGCAGCTGTAACATGCAATCATTAATTACTATAAAATATATTATGTACGACACTTGTAAATGTCCTAAAGTTCTCAGAAACATACCTTTGTTCAAGCAGTGGAAGCTCTTGGGTGGAATAACAACAAATAGCATGTGCAGTTTGGAAGGCGAAATAAAACTTGGGAAGGGAGAGGAAAAGGTCTGACACTGAGTAAAGTAATGCATTGGAGAACAGTAACAAAGGAAAACGGCAATGGGTTGTGGCATGGAAGGAAAACCACTAGGCAAAATTAAACAGTGGAAAGTCATGAATGGAATAATACCAAACAATTGTTATTACATCAATGACTTTCCATTGTTTGATTTTGTCTAATGGATTTCATTCCGTCCCACAACCCAATGTTGTTTCCCTGTGTTACTATTGTACAGTGCCTTATTCTACTCTGTGTCTGTCCTTTACTTTCTCTTCTTTCCTGCATTTCATTGTCACCTTCCAAACCACACATGTTCATGTGATTAGCTTTTGTTCATATAGATATACAATCAAATTAGGGGAAATGTCTGTCTAAATGATGGTACAAAATCAGTAGAAAGCACAAGTACAGTTCGTAACTGATGATATAATACAAATTACATTCTTCATAGCACTCAACATTTAGAAATACACAATAGAGAATATATTGGAATATATGCTTGAGTTTTAATGTAATCAGCAAAAGATAATGGGGAAAGAGAACAAACAGCACATTCAAATCGTACATTAAATGTTAGAATGTAGATTTTTGAAACAAATTTATCTATATTTTGCAAAAACAGACATAATGTCTTATGGGACAACCGCAATCAGTGATTTTATAATGTTACTTAAAATCCGTCTTGATTGCAAATTTTTTTTTATTATTCATATGACCGGTTTCGGTTCATTCAGAACCATCTTCAGATCTGATATTTAAGTTACAGGAGTAACCCGTCCAATTCAGCAACTTTCACATGCTATAATGTTACTTAAAATCCGTCTTGATTGCAAATTTTTTTTTATTATTCATATGACCGGTTTCGGTTCATTCAGAACCATCTTCAGATCTGATATTTAAGTTACAGGAGTAACCCGTCCAATTCAGCAACTTTCACATGCTACATAGCATGTGAAAGTTGCTGAATTGGACGGGTTTCGGTTCATTCAGAACCATCTTCAGATCTGATATTTAAGTTACAGGAGTAACCCGTCCAATTCAGCAACTTTCACATGCTACATAGCATGTGAAAGTTGCTGAATTGGACGGGTTACTCCTGTAACTTAAATATCAGATCTGAAGATGGTTCTGAATGAACCGAAACCGGTCATATGAATAATAAAAAAAAATTTGCAATCAAGACGGATTTTAAGTAACATTATCTATATTTCTTGGAAACAATTGAATTTCCGAATGCCAGCTTATACCTGTACATAAACATTTAAAAGGCAAGGATTTTGCACTTAGCTATTTTTGTGGCACTTTCTACACAATTGTGCTGAAGGTGAACACTGTAGCATCCATTTATCATAGTAAAAACAATGAAAATCATGGCTTGTCTTCCATATAAAGTGACTAACAATGCATTTTCCAGCTTTTGTAAGACTGCTCCCATTACCGAGACAGAAGTGAGTGTAGAGTGTGTCCATGTACTGTAAGTACCTATGTGACATTTTAGCTAGGGCCATGTAGTCTATGTTGTAAGTCTGTTTGATGAAGCATCAGATGTGGTTCCCCCCCCCCCCCCCCCCCCCCCCTAATAACAGCACTGAATGTCTTCCTGTAATTTGTGAGCTCTGAAAACTGCATTTGTCTTCTCAGTATGTAATGTCTATTTGGAAAACAAATTGCGTACATATGTGTTGATAGGTAAGCTGTACGATTTATACTGTTAATATTAAGACATCTGTACACAAGAACAAATCAATTGCCAAGTTGCTAAAGAAGAAGAAAGTTATGTCCTTTATGAGCAGACATTTAGAACTCCTGTGTTAGGGAGTTTGAGCCATGTCTATTTCAGCTTTGGTGGTTTGATATGCATATTATATGTTCAATAGTTGTGATTACTAAATATGAAAGGTCAATGAGACGATGCCTAGTGAAATACTTGGAGTTGTGTTGAGTAGTATTGGTAGACTTGTAGAAAGCAGAGACAGTTTTCCAACATAATGCCTTTTTCTTGGATAGGCAATGAAAGGAAGATATCCATAAAACTATTCTTGTAACTCAGCAGGACATATCGCTGGAAGACATGAAACTGTCGATCTCTGCATTGGGTGAGACTGCTGCCAGCTAGGAAAACACAGCATCACCAGCCAATCAATCTCACCAGACCAGCTAGTTGCCCATTTATGCCTAAGCAGCCACAAATCCATTGTCATTCTCTTAACTAACCAGTGACACCATTATATTGGATTCTGCCAGATGCTCCTAACGTTATGCAAGTTGTCTCTGTCTGCATATGAGATTGACAGAATGAAGTGACACTTTGAACTCAATAACTTTTACACTCATTTCCACAGCCATCTATTAATGTCATCAGGCTTGTGGCACTAGGCTCAGGACAACTGTTTTGTTATGAACTTAATGATTAATGGAAAATCTCATATAAAGATGTGAAACAAATACTAACAAAGAGATAGAGGGGCTGGCCAGTACTTACCTCAGCTCAGTACAGCCGATAGATACACATAAAACAGAACCGAAAATTTACGTTCCTAGCTTTCGGAACAAATGTTCCTTCATCGGGGAGGAGAGAGGGGAAAGAAATGGAAGAAGGGAAAGGAGATTCAGTTGCTCACAACCCAGGTTATGAAGCAACAGGGAAAGGAAAATAGGGAGGGTAGCAAGGATGGAGGCATGGTTGTCAGAGGGAAGCCAAAGATATTCTACTGTAAGTACTGTGCCAGCTTCAAACCAAAGAGGATGCATACAGAAGTAAAGAGGTATATAGTATAAAGCAAATACTAACAAAGAGATAGAGGGGCTAGCCAGTACTTACCTCAGCTCAGTACAGCCAATAGATACACATAAAACAGAACCGAAAATTTACGTTCCTAGCTTTCCAAATACTAACAAAGAGATAGAGGGGCTGGCCAGTACTTACCTCAGCTCAGTACAGCCGATAGATACACATAAAACAGAACCGAAAATTTACGTTCCTAGCTTTCCAAATACTAACAAAGAGATAGAGGGGCTGGCAAATACTAACAAAGAGATAGAGGGGCTATACTATATACTATATACCTCTTTACTTCTGTATGCATCCTCTTTGGTTTGAAGCTGGCACAGTGCTTACAGTAGAATATCTTTGGCTTCCCTCTGACAACCATGCCTCCATCCTTGCTACCCTCCCTATTTTCCTTTCCCTGTTGCTTCATAACCTGGGTTGTGAGTAACTGAATCTCCTTTCCCTTCTTCCCTTTCTTTCCCCTCTCTCCTCCCCGATGAAGGAACATTTGTTCCGAAAGCTAGGAACGTAAATTTTCGGTTCTGTTTTATGTGTATCTATCAGCTGTACTGAGCTGAGGTAAGTACTGGCCAGCCCCTCTATCTCTTTGTTAGTATTTGTTATGAAGTTACTGGGTTTCATTTCCTCTTTTCATAAGTGTTGCCTTAGAAGAGCAAATCATGAAAGTTATAACTAGTGCGCATTCATTAAACACTTCCATAAATTGGGAACATTATAGAATTTCACATATACATCAATAGAGAGTGATGTTTTGCCCTTTGACAACAAACTAATTAAGCTTTGGATTGTAACACACAAGTAACATACTGTGTATAAAACTTAGATGCTACTAACTGCTACCAGTACCATCAGAATTGCACGCTCGATTAAACAGATACTGACTCCCACATAATGTTCCATACATTCTGTAATGAAGGCTAGCCCTCAGATATGTGAAAAGAGTCAAGCTATACATCAACAGGTGGAAGCATCCACTGCTGGTCACTTCTGTGAAGCATGCTGGCAACAAATTATGTCTAGTGTTAATGTGTTCACACTGATAATCATGGGAATTATTTTATATGTGTATACTAGAAGAAAAACATCCACTTTGAAGAGAGCCACTGCTCCTTTTATACTACTTGGCCGCTGTTTTCAACTAATGTTTCAAACACAGCATATATGTAACTCAGCACAAAGCACCATTAGCTGTCCATGTACTGAACTGGCAAAGTCCAGATCTATTTAATACAAACACTTCTGCATTGTTGAGTAATTAAGCTGTGTCACAAAGGAGATTTCAGTTCAGCAAACAAGCCATCAGAGGGATATGTGGTGTTACAAAATGAAGGCTACTGCTGAAGATGTGAGGTATTCAAAATTAAATCACATGTGCTTAATCCAGTGAGTAATCTGTTATCAGTAACATGGACTGGTTCAAAACAACCTACTGCCCTTAGTCTGTAGATATGAAACAGGATGCCTGTCTGCCTTTAGCCCTGACTTTCTTATTATATGAAAGAAAGAGTCCATTACTTTAGTGTACATTGCCATGGTACCATCAGTAGGGGTAGCATGGTAGTGCATAAGCTTGTGGCCTTTTTCACTGACAATGCACTTACTGATACTGCACGGCTGTATTCACCTACAATAATTAATACATATCTAAGGAAATGTGTTGTTTTTGTTTCTCACAGCTGAAGATGAATATATGGCTTTTGGACTTAGTGGCTCTACCGACAGAAGTCAGATGATAAATTCTGATGTTGCAGTGACATATGTTGAAACTTACCTCGGTCATGCTGATGATTACAACATTACTGCACAGTCTCCTGTAAGTTCTTTAGTTTACTAGCAATCTTTGACTCTGTATAAGTGTGCTAATATTTTAGTACCATTCATTGATAAGGGTAAAACATTTTATTCATGCTGCCAAAAATTATCTTTGTATGAAGAAGAAAAAATACATGACATTAGTCTCAGGTGCCAAATTAGTCTCAGGTGCCAATTATCTGTAGTTAATGAAATCAGAAATTGTAGATCAAGAGAAAAATAACACCATTGTGTATTTATCAGTAATGAAGTAATGATGAATTTGCCAATCTTAGTGTTCTCAGTTCATGATAAACATGTGGTCATATCTATTTACTTTCTGCTGTGTTCATTTTTAGTCAATACAGTGGCAATTGCTCATTACAGAAATTAATTCATGGACATATGGCTGGATCTCAGTTCCTAGTTGGTACATTATTTCTGCAAATGACCAAAATTCCATTATCAGGAATGTTGAGAAACAGTTCATGTTCAAATACTATGCTTGTTCGACATGAAGATCTGAACTGTATACCTGTGAACTTATTTCTAGAAGAGTCATAGTTACTCGTGTATTTAGCAAAAACCATCAATGACTAGTATAATCTGTCATTTAAAAGGTTGGTCATGTCTTTTGATCATTCTTGTTCTTTTGATAGCACTTTCATTTATTTAGATGAACAGAGGAGAAAATAATACAAAATATTAATTAAAATGAGCAACTCTTCTATTTAATTGGAATTTGCTTCTGAGTAATTGTTCTTGTTTATTATTATCCCATAGACAGTTCTAGAGAATTTCAAATATTATTGTGTTAGAAATCTTTCTGGTAACTGGTTTTCATCCAAGTGAAGTAAAAGTAGGTAGATTGTTCCATTAAGAAACTCAGGGCATATACACCACATACACAATGAAATAATATCTACAGAACAAGAAATTATTACTGCAAGGTGTGCTCTTTTTGGTGCTCTGTATAAGTGATTTTTCATCAAATACACTGATGAGCCAAAACATTATGACCACCTGCTTAAGAGCTTGTTTGTCTTTCTTTGGAGAGAAGTGCCTTACTGATTGTGTGTATCAGGAATCCGACAATTTGTTGGTAGGTTTGTAGAGATGTGTGGGATTAGATGTCTGTGCACAGGTCATATAATTCATGTAAATAATGAACTGCTGATTTGCTTACTCAATGATAGTGCCTGACAGCGACCCAGATGGGCTCTACAGGATTTACATCTGGCAAATTTGGTTACTGAAACATCAGCTTGAGTTCATTGTAATGCTCCTCGAACCACTGTAGGACGGTTCTGGCTCTTAGACACAGACAATTATACTGCTGAAAGATGACATCGTTGTCAAAGTAAACAACAAGTGTGATGTGTGGAGGTGATTCGCAGCTGTCAGTGCATCAGTCATTACTACCACAGGTCCCGTGCAAACACAGGACAATGTCTCCGATAGCATAATACTGCGTCCACCAACCTGCGTCTGGCGTGCTGCACGTTTTGAGCTACCATTCACCTCAGTGATAGTGTTTGTGGAGACGGCTATTGACATATTGTAGCAAAAATGTGATTCACCCAAAGAGCTGACATGTTTCCCTTGATCAATGGTCAAATCTCAATGGTCTCATGCCCACTGCAGTTGTAATTGCCGATGCCATTGGGTCAAGGTGTGAACACATAGGGTTCAGCAGTATAAAGAATTTAATATATGATAAACAATAAACTTCAAACAGAAACTGAAATCATATCTACTTGACGGCTTTTTCAGCTCCATAGAAGAATTTCTGAATGTGTAGCAGTGTGATGTGTGTGTGTTTCAGAGAGGAAGAGAGATATATTGAACATAGTTAAGTATAAATCATGGTATGCATTTGATGAGAAAATGTGCTGTTATAGCCCAGCACTAACTGGGGGAAGAATTTTGTGTAATTGTAAAGTTTTGTACAGTGGTAGAGTGGAGTGTCATCAGCAACATACTAAAAAGCCATGTGGACAGAATCTATGTGAGTGTGGGTCTGGGGGAGACAGGGGGTATATGTAAGGGTCACATTATTAGGTTTTTCTTGAATATCTTGAAAGCCACTGCATGTATCAAAGATGTTTCCCAGTACAAAATTAAACTGTATTACATTTAGTACAAAAATGTCTTATTCAATTATTCTCTAGGACTAATAGTTTCATGTTGCATAGGATGGAAAAAATCACAGATTATTAAAAATAGTATTTTAATGGTATAAAATTGATGTTTATTGTTAAACAAAGTTGTCTAAGAAGAACAAATATTAAATGTGTTTACCACATTTAAGCGCAGTAGAACCATATTAAGGGATAATTGTTTTGTAGGGGTGAAACATTGTGGAAAGGTGGGGCACGAGGTTAGAAGCACAAGGGAAGATACAACACCAGATTTTTCACGCAGTTCCCTCCTTCATAGGTCTGCAAAATGAAGGGTGAGCAGGCGATTCCCCTTCAGCTTTATCACACTACGCCACAATAAGCAACTACAGGGTATTTCATATAGTTATACTGATACTTTTGCAGCTCACCTTATGAACCAGTGGTGACACAGTGACAGACAATCCTGTTTTTTCCCCCATGAAGTGCATTAACACTACATGTAATACAGATATGAATTACTAATTATCCAAATACAGGAAAAGCATATATACAGAACCTATGTAAATTTCTGGACACTGTTCCCTAGTGCTGGAGGAAAATTGAGTCTTTGTCATCCTGCATGGCAGCTGTAGCATTTTTCTGGAAATGCGATATTCTCCACCGTGAGTGCTGCTTGGATTTCAGTTTACAGACAGACTAAGCCTCCCCAGCATTTGCTTTGCCCTTCTCTTACGTAAGTAGGCAAAATAATTTCACTGAGCTCGTACTTATACATGGGTTGTCACATAAGACATTACAACCCCTTTTGTGAACGGTTCCAGATATCAAATGACGTTTTCAGCAAATGATAGTACACTAGTGATACTAAAATTGGAAAGCAATGCGGCCAAAGTTGGCCATTTCTGTGTAAACATCACCAAGCAGACCTCTAATGCCATACAATGCTACACTAATAAGAAAAATCTAATTACCTATATGGCATACATAAAGGGTTAACTATGATTTTTGTGTATGGATCTACAGCATATGCTAGCTTCTGGTGCATCAGATGGGGCTTAGAAAAACAATCTATAATGTGTGTATGTATCCAGGTTTTTGTGGAAACAGCTATAGTTTCATCAGGCAGTTTTCCATTTAAACTGTCCAAGTTGCTGCTTGCTTTTAAAAGCCAAAACGAAAATGTCGGTCATTCATGCTTACTGCTGATAGCCTTATTCACAGAAAATAAAACTAGTTTATTGGCTTTGTTAGATTTAAAATAATAATAATAGTAATCACTACTTAGTGTCTTCCAATCTGGGAGCTTCGTGACTAATAATAATAATAATAATAATAATAGTACCTTACCTCCCTTTGTTGGAGATGCCTGAATGCTTCTTAAAAGTAAAACACATGCTAGTGAACAAATATGTCTATAGACACTATTCAAAATTTTAATTAGGTGGAATTCACTTTAAATAAACTAAGAAAATATTTTATTCAAAATAACTGATGACATGTCACCCTCAAAATAAATGCTTTTCTTAAGGAAATGTAGTTTTACACTTTACTCAAGCATATGCTCCAATTGTATACCATCGACTGCAAAGCATATTTGAAATCACTGTTCAGGACATAGATGAACAGATGAAAGTAAATTGGATGATATACTGTTGCATGCTATGACGATTCAATGGCGCATACTTCCTGGTGTAGGGGGGGAGAGACGCTTGATGGTAGACTGCATTTTTCAGTGCTCCCCATAGAAAGAAATCAAGAGAAGTCAGATCAGGGGACCTGTGAATGACAATTGTCTGATTGATCCCACATTCTTTGGCAATACATTTTATGCCATCAAGTGGACTAATAAGTACCATAGCCACAACAACTTCTTCGTGTGCTCTGTCAGTTGCAGTTTTCACTCTCATCCTCTGATGTTGAAGCTGCCTGTTCACACTAGTGATTTAATACACGAATCAAAAAAAGTTTTGCATCACCACGGTTCCAAGAGTTCTGGAACCTGTACAGAAAATT
The DNA here is from genome assembly GCF_021461395.2 of Schistocerca americana. Taxonomy (NCBI): domain Eukaryota; kingdom Metazoa; phylum Arthropoda; class Insecta; order Orthoptera; family Acrididae; genus Schistocerca; species Schistocerca americana. Next base: position 239,467,902 of record NC_060121.1, read on the forward strand.
GGAATAGGGGTCAACATAAACATCATTTCCACCCTTTTTATTGCCCATGAAAACCACACATTGCATGTTGTACCACCATACAGGAGACCTTCAGAGGTGGTGGTCCAGATTACTGTACACACCAGTACCTCTAATACCCAGTAGCACGTCCTCTTGCATGATGTATGCCTGTATTTACCATGGCATACATTCCACAAGTTCATCAAGGCACTGTTGGTCCAGATTGTCCCCCTCCTCAACGGTGATTCGGCGTAGATACCTTAGAAGGGTTGGTTGGTCACGTCATCCATAAACAGCCCTTTTCAATCTATCTCAGGCGTGTTCAATAGGGTTCATGTCTGGAGAACATACTAGCCACTTAAGTTGAGGGATTTCATTATCTTGAAGGAAGTCATTCACAAGGTGTGCATGACGGGGGTGCAAATTGTCGTCCGTGAAGACAAATACCTTGCCAATATGTTTCCGATATGATTGCACTATTGGTCAGAGGATGGCATTCACGTGTTGTACAGCTGTTACAGCGCCTTCCATGACCACAAGTGGCATACGTCGGCCCCACATAATGCCACCCCAAAACATAAGAGAACCTCTACCTTGCTGCACTTGCTGGACAAGGCATAAGGCAGTCAGCCTGACCAGGTTGCCTCCAGACACGTCTCCGATGATTGTCTGCTTGAAGAAATATGCGACACTCATCGGTGAAAATAACGTGATCCCAATCCAGAGCGATCCATTCTGCATGTTGTTGGGCCCATCTGTACCGCACTGCATGGTGTCATGGTTGCAAAGACGGAGCTTGCCATGGACGTCAGGGGTGAAGTTGCGTATCATGCAGCCTATTGCGCACAGTTTGAGTTGTAACACAACGTCCTGTGGCTGCACGAAAAGCATTATTCAACATGGTGGTGTTGCTGTCAGAGTTCCTCTGAGCCATAATCCGTAGGTGGCGGTCATGTCATCGACAGTTCCTGTCTCTCTGTATCTCCTTCATGCCTGAACAATATCACTTTGGTTCACTCCGAGACACCTGGACACTTCCCTTGTTGAGAGCCCTTCCTGGCACAAAGTAACAATGCGAACGTGATCGAACTGGGGTATTGACAATCTAGGCATGGTTGAACTACAGACAACACGAGCCCTGTACCTCCTTCCTGGTGGAATGACTGGAACTGATCAGTTGTCGGACCCCCTCCATGTAATAGCCGCTGCTAATGCATGGTTGTTTACATCTTTGGGCAGGTTTAGTGACATCTCTGAACAGTCAAAGAAACTGTGTCTGTGGTACAATATCCACAATCAGTGTCTATCTTCAGGAGTTCTGGGAACTGGGATGGTGCAAAACTTTATTGATGTGTGTAATCTGGGCAGTTCCCTGGCACGGGATCGTGACGATCAGGGTAGACATCCCTATACCACTTTAGAGCTTTGACATCATTTCTTTGACATTTGCTGGATAAAAATAGTATGTATAACTTCTCATTGGTGTACACGTTTGCATGCAAAGGATGTTCAGGCAGAAACGACTTACTGATAGGTGACACAGTCCCTGCTAGTTTTGGATTGCAGACAAGTTAACAGTTGAAAGGCTTCATACAACAATGTAGCATGGCATGAGCATGTTTACAACACAATAGCCTGGACTCGCATTCGGGAGGACGACGGTTCAATCCCGCGTCCGGCCATCCTGATTTAGGTTTTCCGTGATTTCCCTAAATCACTCCAGGCAAATGCCGGGATGGTTCCTCTGAAAGGGCACGGCCGACTTCCTTCCCAATCCTTCCCTAATCTGATGAGACCGATGACCACGCTGTCTGGTCTCCTTCCCCAAACCAACCAACCAACCAACAACACAATAGCCAAGTCCAACTGACTTGCATTTCAATTTTAGAATATTTCTCAGATTGAAATTTCCTGGCAGATTAAAACTGTGTGCCTGACCGAGACTCAAACTCGGGGACTTTTTCCATCCGTGGGCAAGTGCTCTACCAACTTGGCTACAAAAGCACAACTCACACCCCGTCCTCACAGCTTTACTTTTGCCAAGTAAAGCTGTGAGGACAGGGCGTGAGTTGTGCTTGGGTAGCTCAGTTGGTAGAGCACTTGCCCGCGAAATTCAAAGGTCCCGAGTTTGAGTCTCGGTCCGGCACACAGTTTTAATCTGCTAGGAAGTTTCATATCAGCACACACTCCACTGCAGAGTGAAAATCTCATTCTGAATTTCTCAGATCAACTGGGCTACCCAAGCACAACTCGCATCCCGTCCTCACAGCTGTACTTTTGCCAAGTAAAGCTGTGAGGACAGGGTGTGAGTTGTGCTTGGATAGCTCAGTAGGTAGAGCATTTGCCCGCGAAATTCAGTGGTCCCGAATTTGAGTCTCGGTCCGGCACACAGTTTTAATCTGGTAGGAAGTTTCATATCAGCGCACACTCCGCTGCAGAGTGAAAATCTCATTCTGAATTTCTCAGATTGCATTTTAAGGAGTTTCAACCTCAGAATTAACAAGTATTATAATAATGAATTCATATTTTCAAGCACTTATGGATGACATTAAAAAAGTATATTTTTCCATTACAAAAAAATCATACTTGCTTCAATAACTTGATCAAGACAAGAGTTCAGACTTATTATCGCACACTAAAGTATGTACCATTAGCACAGTATCATTTGCTGAAAACCTTATTTCGATATCTGGAACCATTCACAAAGAAAAAGGGGTGTTACTTCTTACGTGACTCACACTGTATAGTGGAGTTATTTTAAGTGTATCAAGTGAGTACTTCTTTGCAGTTGTTAAGTGAGATTTTATTTAAAATATATTCCTATAAATAATGACAATATTATGAAAAGGATAGTTGCTACTCACCATATAGTGGAGATGCTGAATAGTCACAGACAGGCACAACAAAAAGACTGTCAGCAAGTAAGCTTTCGGCCAAAAAGGCCTTCATCAGAATTAGACAACACACACACACACAAACACACACACACACACACACACACAGGCAAACACAAAGCACACATACATGACCAGCTTTGGATGCCAAGGCCAGACTGCAAGCGGCAGTGCATGATGGGACAAGCAAACTGGGTGGTGGGGATAATGAGCAGGCGGGGAGTGGGAGCAGTAGCAGGGTAGGTGTGTGGGGTACAGTTAAGTGCTCCTTGTGGGAGTGTACAGGGAGGTGGTGGGGAGAGGATAGGGTAGCTACTTGCAGTTGGGAGGTTAGATGGACGGGGGGGGGGGGGGGGGGGGGGGGGGGCAGCGGGAAAGGAGAGAAGTAAAAAAACTGTGGGTGTATTGGTGGAATAAGGGGACTGTGTAGAGCTGGAATGGGAACAGGGCAGGGGATAGGTGGGCAAAGGAAAAGACTATCAAAGGTTGAGGCCACGAGGGTTACAGGAACGTAGGGTATATTGCAGGGTGAGTTCCCATCTGTGCATTTCAGAAAAGCTGGTGTTGGTGGGAAGGATCCAGATGGCACATGCTGTGAAGCAGTCATTGAAGTGAAGAATGTTGTGTTGGGCAGTGTGCTCAGCAACTGGGTGGTGAAGCTGTTTCTTGGCTACAGTTTGTCAGTGGTCAGTCATGTGAACAGACAGCTTGTTGGTTGTCATACCAATGTAGAATGAAGCACAGTGGTTCCAGCTTAGCTTGTAGATCACATGACTTGTTTTACAGGTTGCCCTGCCTTTGATGGGATAGGTGATGCTCGTGACCAGACTGGAGTAGGTGGTGGTGGGATATATGTGGGATGGGTCTCACATCTAGGTCTATTACAGGGATGTGAGCCATGAGGTAAGCGGTTGGGAGCAGGGCTTGTGTGGGGAAGGACAACGATATTGTTTAGGTTCAGTAGGTGGGCGAGTAGCACTGTGGGAGGGGTCGGAAGGATACTGAGTAGGACATTCCTCATGTCACGGCACGGCGACAGGTAGTTGAAACCTTGGTGCAGAATGTGATTCAGTTGCTCCAGTGCTGGGTGGTATGAAGTAACAAGGGGAATGCTCCTCTGTGGCCAGACAGTGATACTTTGGGAGGTGTTGGGTCACAAGAACTTGTACCTCATGCTACCAACTCCCCCCCACTCCTTTTCCTCCCTACTACAGTTCACACCTAACAACTTCACTTAATCTAGTCACATTTGCCATCCCTCTTTCTCACACTTACCCACCCAGACAACTGCAACCCACGTTACAATCTTTTATTTATTTTGTCTTTGATCTCATTGTGTTTTCACGTCAGTGTCAGTTGGTTTTTGTGTATGACTACCAGCCTACTCCCTCAGATTTCATCTGGTTTCCTCCTACCTCATCCGTTTCATCCTTTTTATAATTTTTCTGATGTGTTTTGGTGCATTTTTGCCAATTTTTTGGATGTATTTCTATGTTGTTTAGATATTTTTATGAATTTTGTCCTCCACCATGGATCCTTGCTCCTTCCATCTGCATCAATACAGAAAAGCTTCACCTACATCAGTTCAGAAAAGTTTCCTTATCCTTAGCCAGAACCCATCCCACATACTGTTCCTGCATTATTGCTTGGCTCATGGAATCCCCGCAAATGATCTTACCATCAAATTACCCATATCTGGCTGCAACTCTTCCTTCCACAGTGACATCCATCTGTTCAGATTCCATGAGTCCTCAACCCTCACCGACAGAGTCCTGCCAAATCCTATGCATCAGGCCCAAACCTCCTTGCAATATCTCCTCCCCATTCGTAAAATTCTCCTGCTATGTAATCCCAACTTCCTGAATCTCATGTCACACATTGAAACTCTAGCCCTAGAGGTATTAGAGGAGCATGCATAATGCCACCTCAAAAGATTCTCCACTCTGTTCACTTTTTACTCCCATCTTGGACTACCACTATCCACCACCTCTAAAACATCCCCAAATCTCCTCGTACCTGACAAACCCTGTCTCACAGACCTACTACATTTATCCCATCCTCTAAAACTTCCTCCAACCACCACACAGAATCCAGAATCCAAACAGACCCAAAACACGGTCACGAACATTTCCTCCAAAAGCCTTAGCCCCACAGAAGTATCAGTCCTTTCCAAAGGCCTCACTTTTTGCCCCACTCCCAAAGTCAGTCCAGCAGAACCTGTTAGTTGTGGTGTTATGTTGTCAGTACTGTTTGCAAACACTCACAGCAGAACAATGCGTATAACTGTATGTCACTCCATGAAGAGCTATGTGTCACTGTGGTTACATATCTAGTAAACAAGCAAGTATTTTCTAATTTGCTTTGGTGGCATGGTATTTATTAACTACTGTTACTTAGCCATTGAGGCAGTGTTTGTTTATTTGTAGAGACAACTAGAAGCATGCCAAAACACAAAGAATACTCAGTTGATGCAAGACAAGCTGTTCTGCATTCTTTGCAGAAGGGAAAGTCATAGACTAGCGTCGCTAGGGAGTGTGGCATAATATAGTAGCTAATAAGTGTGTGGAGTCGACAGCAAAAAGAGAAAGGAATAGTAGCCAATAAGTCAGGGTTAGGTGGCCCTAAAAAAAGAACAGTGGAGGAGGATCAAAATGATTTGCATGCAGTTTGCTGCTGATCCAAGAAAATAGACTAGGCAAATTAGGGATGATGTGTCTATTTTCTTGTCATTCCTTAGATGACCTTTTTTATGTAGCCTAAAATCTTTGAATAGAAAATTATACTATTTGTAGTGACTGGATCAAACTATGTATTTATACAGTTTTTGCAGTTAAATGAATGGTATTATTTAAGATGTTCATGTCGTAAACAAGACCAATCAGTCTTCTCAGTATGCTGTTCATGGGATTACTTCGTGACATACTTTTATTTACTACTACACTAAGGAATTTGGCACTGTTTTCAGTGTTCAGTTTTTTGTCCATATAGCTTATTTTAAGTACTCATTGCATAGTTGTTGCATTGTTGTAAATTTTACATATCTGATTCATAAGTAAGTTCCTTAATGTTTTAACTGTTGTATAACAACGAAAATTATCAATTTTTGACAATATAACGTAACTGAGTGGATAAAAAAATCTACTCACCAAGCGGCGGCAGAACACACACATAAAAAAGAGCTTGCATAAGTAAAATGTTTTGTTATGTGTGTGTTCTCCAGCCCCCGCTTGGTGAGTAGATTTTTTGTCCATCCAATTAAATTATAACTACCATAAGAGTAAGATAAGAATTTTTCCCTTCATCATGCAAACTTATTCAGCATAGTTTTTGTTATTCATCATGTCTGATGTGGTAAATAAATCCATTTGTTTTTTAATCTTGGTTGCACATATTCTACATTTATATATATTAAATTTAATTACAGTGCACTAAAGTACTCGGCCAGTACAAAGGTGTTTGTAAAGATGGACTTCTTGGTGGAACTGATGATAATCAACTCCATACAGCAGTGAGGGAAAATGGCATTAATATAATAACATATAGGAGATCATTAAAATCAGGTGTGTTCACAGTGTACCATTTGTGGTATTACCACAAGGAACTGTTGTTACAGTAACTGTCTGTTGTTATTATTCTGTAGTGCCATGATAAAATCTTACTTCATGTTATGATTCAAATGCATTCTTTTCTCTGATTATGAATTTAGATTACCTTTATTCTAAAAAAAAATGTGTGTCATGAACAGCTGACGCAGGAGATAAGGAATTTCCTTTGGAAGGCACATCATACCTAGTGTGGGCCATTGGAAGATTGGATAAAAACAAGGAACCTATGTTTCATGATCTCTATCCCAAAGGAGATATTAAAGTGGAACTCAACCGCAAGGAGAAGGAGAGTAATTGTTTTGCTTTCACAAGAACTCACGAAAACTTTAGGTAAGTGTCACAATGAGAATCACCGAAACAGGATTGTTTTAGTGTGTTGTATGCTGCCACAGTGACAAAACCATGTTACATGTGGACTTCACACGAGATACTTGTGCCTGTACCTATTATGGATTCCAAAACTCTAATTAGGAACTCCAGCATATGTTGCTTTCCCCGCATAGATGTGGAGAATATATCATACTGTACACAAGGGCTGTTCCAGAAGTACCTGGCCTAATGAAGAAAACAAAGAAATTCTGGGAAAAAACATCTTTAGATACACTGATGAGCCCAAACCTTATGACCGTCTCTTCAATAGCTTGTTTGTCCATCTTTGGAATGAAATACACTATTGATTCTGCGTAACAGGGATCCAACAGTCTGCTGGTAGGTTTGTGGAGATATGTGGCATTAGGTGCCTATGCACAGATCATGTAATTCGTGCAAATAACGGGCCACCGATTTGCATAAGCAGTGATAACGACCCGGGTGGGTTCCATAGGATTTACACCTGGTGAGTATAGTTGCCGAGACACCAATGTGAGTTCACTATAATGCTCCTCAAGCCATTGTAACCTGGTTCTGTTCTGAAGACATGGATAATAATACTACCAAAAAATGACATCACCATCAGGCAAAACATCATGCATGTCATTTGTAGCTGTCAGCATGGCTTTGATTACTACCACAGGACCCATGCAAGTGCAGGAAAATGCCACCCATACCACAATACTGCTCCCACCAGCCTGTGTCCATGGCGGGCTGCACATTTTGAGCCACCATTCACCTGAGTGATGGGGTTTATGGAGACTACCATAGGCCTAGTGTAGCGAAAGCATGATTCACCCGAAGAGTCAACATGTTTCCGTTGAGCAATAGTCCAATTACGATGGTCCCATGCCCACTGCAATCGTAATTGACAGTGTCAACATTTGAACACGTAGGGGTCCTCTGCTGCAGAGCACCAATTTCAATGATATACAGTGAACGGTGTGCTTTGAAACACTTGTGTGTGTAGCAGCATTGTGCTCTTTCAGCAGAGATCTCACAGATCACCGTCTATTCAACTTTACAGAGCAGACAAGCTGTCCACATTCTTTGAAGAGATGTGGACATCTAATCATTTAGTACCTAGTGGTAGTTTCACTGTCCTTCTACCTCCTTCTATAGAAGCTCACAACAGTAGCACATGAACATTCGACCAGATTTGTCGTTTTCAAGATACTTGTTCACAGGCCCTGCATAATAATGATTTCCCCTTGTCAAAGTCACTTATATCAATGGATTTCTCCATTTTTAGCCCATATCTTTGCTAGGGTGATCCCCCTTATGTGTTTGCTCTGCTTACATACTTTTGTTACCATGTCACATGCCTGCAACGCCACCAGGTGGCATCCAGGATTACGGTGAGCAGTGGTCATAATGTTTTGGCTGATCAGTGTATAGTCACCTTTCAATTCAGTACACTTTTCCCAGTAATGTTCAATAGTTCAGTACCTCGTTAATAGTGGGAACCTCTGACAAAAATAGACATCAACTGCAGACTTCACATCTTCATTTTGGCAAATCTTTGACCACCATGCCGTTTCTTCGAGTCTAGAAACAGAAAATAGTCAAAGGATGGTAAATGTAGTGAATAGGTTGTATGAAGAAAGGATCTGAACTTTTAACTCATTGATTTCGGCCAAGTTGATAAAGGATGTGTGAAGTGGTGCATTGTTGTGATGAAACAAAACTTTCTTTTTAACCAAATATGGCCTTGTTGTTTGACCTAACCATTCAATACATTCACATAATCCCCACCATTGTTCGCATTTCATTTTTGAAGATAATGAAAATTATATCATGTGTACTGCAAAAAACTGACACCATGACCTTGCCTACAGATGTGAGTCTTTGTTTTCTTTGAAGCTGATACTCCCCTTTTAGTCCACAGTTTTGATTATTGCTATGTCTCAGGTGTGAAGTGATGAACCCATGTTCCATCCGTGGTTATGAATTGAAGCAAGAAACTCAGCTTCATTGCAGCAAAAAATTGCCCAACTTCCTCACGATGCTGTTTTTGTTCCATTGGGAATAAACACAGCACCCATATTGCATGCAGCTTCTCATGTCCAGATTTTCAATCAGTATGCAGTGTACAGCATTTTGAAATGCCTGTGGTGTCTGCTAGCTCACCTACTTTCAGCTGGTGGTCATCCAGTACCATTTTGTGGGTGTTCTTCGCAATTTATGACTTGGTCACCTCATTTGGTCAACCATTGCGATGTTTGCCCTAGCAGCTCACATGGCCTCACGTAAGCCCTGCCATCCAATATTTTACTGTTGTTAATTGAGGAGCAGACACCACCAGAGTGGAATCTAGCTCAGCTTTAATATTAATTGGACTAAAATCTGTCAAACAAAAGTATTCTACCACATAATGATGACCACTTTAATTAATGGTTATAAATTCGCTGAAAGCATTCACTGTTGATCGTTACCACACAAATTCCAAACAGAGTAACATTGTCAAATTCAAACTAGATCTTTATAAGGTTGGTACTTTCTACCATAGTCATTTGTTTGCAACAACAATCAACATCTATACCTCGTGTTAGTACTTCCAGGACAGCCCTTGTACATAACAGCTTTTACTTTAATGAAGCTTGACAAACCTCAAGGATGTGAAATTTACTAATTGCTAAATTATGAAATAAAGTGTTTATTTCAAAATAAAACAACAGGCTACACACAAAAATGACTTCCCCTCAAGATAGGATGAATGTTTTTTGTATACTTAAATGAGCTTCAGGTATACAATTTACCAATATTGCTTAACTTGTGTCTAAGCAGGCCTTCATGAGATACTTGCTGTCTCTGTTCAGGCATCTTCTAGTTAAATTGTTCAGTATTTCAGTGATGCTCTACTATGAGTCAAAGAAACCTGTGACCAGTCACGCAGCCTTTCTTTGTATATGGTTCAGTGTCTCCTGTTAGTTCTATTTAATGTGCATCTCACAAACTTGAGCAAGATTTTAGGATGGGTTGCATGAGATTTTTGTAAGCAATCTCTTTTGCAGAGTGCATTTTCATAGCATCGTACAGTAAATGAAAGTCTGTCATCTGCTTGATCTACCATTGACCCAAATGATCATTCCACTTCATGTCCCCACTAACTGTTACACCTAGGTATTTGCATGATTTGATAAGTGCATAATTTTCAGTTTTGAATATTTAAAGCAGGTTGTCAGTCTTTGGACCACTTTTAAATTTATCAAGTTCTGATTGTATATGTGTGCATTTTTTTCCTGTAGTATTCAAGTATAGTCAACTGTATCATTCTGCTAATAGTCTGAGGCTATCGTTGATAGTCTGAGACAATTGTTAATAATGTGTGATAGGTTGTTAATGTACAGTACATTATGAATAGTAAGAATCATAACACACTTCCCTGGAGCGCGCCTAAAGTTACTTTTACATCTGTTGATGATTCTCCACCCAAGGTAACTTGTTGCATGCTACTACGAAATACTCAGTCCTGTCACAAATTTTGTTTGATACCCAATATGATCACACTTTTCATTAATAACCAATGATGTGCTACTGAATCCAATAGTTTCTGGAAGTTGAGGATTACTGTATTCACCCATCTGCCTTGATCACAATATATTATAAGAAACCTCGAGTTGAGTTCTGCATGACTGATGTTTACAGAATCGATACTAGATGGCTGCAGTTAAGGTAATTCTGTTTGAAATACCTTGTTATGGTTGAACTCAGAATATCCTAAGATTCTACAACAGATGGATGATTGTTTTGCGTATCACATCTGTTAGCTGTCTCGTACATGGATGTGATCTGTCCTTTCATTCAAGTATTGGGCACAGTTTTTTTGTTCAAGGCATCTACAGTATATTGTAGCTAGAAGAAGGTCTAACTTGCCCTCAAATTTTATATAGAATCTGATAGGAAATCCTTCAGGACTTGGAGCCTTGTTCAGTTTTAGTAATTTGGACTGTTTCTCAACACGTCTCACACTAGTATTACTATAACACAACTTTTCAGGGCTACAAGAATTAAACTAATGCAGTTCCATTGGGTCATCCTATGTAAATAAATGTTTGAAAATGGAGTTCAGCATTACTACTTTTGCTTTGCTACATTCATTTTCCATTCCTGTTCCAGCCATGAGTGGCTGGACTCTAACTTTGATGGCACTGACAGCCTTTAGACATGACCAGAATTCTTCAGGTTTTATGGGAGGTCTTTTGACAATTTTCTGCTGCAGTAGTAATTGAAGGCTTCACTCATTGTCCTTTTGGCAGCCAAATGTGATTCATTTAGCATCTCTCTGTCTGTAGCCCTATGGCTTGTTTTTGCACATGTTTTGCAGTAGTCACCATTTCTTTAGGACTTTTTGTGCAAAGACTGTACACCATGCAGGGATCCTCCCTTTATGACCTGTTTTCTTTGTGCATAATCTATACAATGCTTGCTATTATTGAGCCACTGCATCTCAGCATTCTAGAGCCCAGAGCCAAATGTTTCATGTTCTTCCTTGAGATATGATACCTCTGTCTTTTTATCCAGTTTACTTACCATCTTTGTACATATGTGAATGGTGTGCTGTTGTAATAGCTGCTACAGAGCACTCATGGTCACTGGTACAAGTTTCAGTGTGGACATTGTCAATGAAGTCGGGGTTATTTGTTGCCATTATAACGAGCTTCTCGTTCAGGCCTTGAAGACCCAATGGATGTTGACAGGCTGCTGTACCATCCCCAGCCTTGCAGAATCATGTGGATGAGGTATGGAGGGTCATGTGGTTAGCACACCACTTTCCCAGCCATTTTTCTGGCTTTCCAGACCATGGAGTTACTACTTCTTATTCAAGTAGCTCCTCATTTGGCATCACCAGGCTGAGTGCACTTTGTACCAGTCATTCCACCAAGGAAAAAGTCCTTGTCAGTACCAGGAATCGAATCCAGGTCTTCTGCTTTGCAGCATGTCTATGCTGAGCACTAAGCTACGGAGACATACATTTGGAGTTATGTCTAATATATTTCCATTATGAGTAGGAGTGGGCAATTAATACTGTTTTGCATTTTTTTTAACTTCTGCTCCTTGCAAATATCAATAAAGTTTATAAGATCTGACACAGTCAAGAATGTGGCACACTGATCTTAAATTTCGATGTAACCTTCATTTGTCTAGATCACGAGTTTATAAGATGGAATGACTGGTTTCAGTTGTGCTAGCATTAATCTTCATATCGTAAAATACATGCACAGTGTAACTATAATGTAATTGACAAAGTAGGGAAAAGATAGATTGCTGCTTACCATAAACATGTGACATTAAGTTGCAGACAGGCACAATTAAAAGACACTTGCACATTAGCTTACGGCTACAGCCTTCATCCGTATATGTTACAGGGCAGATAAAAAATCTACTCACCAAGTGGTGAGAGGAACCCCTCTTCCATCCCCTTCAACTCCTCTCTCAGAAGAAGGAGCCACTGACTGCGAAAGCTTGCAGATTTTGATATTTCTATATGTGTGTTTCCTGCCACTGCATGAATAGATTCTTTTTCAATTCAATTACAATATATTTTCAGATATTGATTATTTTCATTGATATACAAAGTGTAACATGTCACATGTTGTACAATCAAGTACTTTTAATGACCCAGTACTTGACAATATATGTGATGGGATACACTTTGTAATGATATTTTATAATCTGAAGGTGATTGATAGCACAATTGAAACTGGTCATATCATTTTACAAACTCTTGATCTAGACAAGTAAAGGTTACAATACCAGTTAAGTGTTGGGGGATTAAAGTCTCCTTCAGTAATGACAGAATGATTGGGGAACATAAGTACTAGTGATCTGAGGTTTTCTTTAAAGTTTTCGGCTACATTTGGGAGTGAGTGTAGTGGTAGACAGAAGGCCTCAGTTAAAAGCTTTTGCCAATCCTTGATACTAACTCTTTCCCAAATGACTATGCATGCAGTGTGTGTTTTCTGTCTCAGTGCATTTGAGTTGCTTGTCCACTTCAGTGAATACCCACCTCCATTTCACATTAGCCTTTGATTACCCCAAAAACTCTCAGCTGTCATTCTTGTGTTTTAATCAGCTGTCTGTGCCTGTCATCGTGTTAGCTCTACTCTTTTTCAAGTGCTTCAAACAGTGGTTGTGAATGCTTCAGCAGTAGATATCTAGGATTTTAATGCTGCCACAAATAGAGGGGCCAGTGACCTTGCCACAGTGGTAATACTGGTTCCCATCAGATCACCAAAGTTAAGCGTTGTCAGACTTGGCTAGCACCTGGCTGGGTGACCATCTGGGTCTGTCGAGGACTGTTGGCAAGTGGGGTGCACTCAGTTCTTGTGAGATCAATTGAAGGGCTACTTGACTGAGAAGTAGAGGCTCTGGTCATGAGAACTGACAACAGTCGGGAGAGCAGTGTGCTGACCACACGCGCTTCCATATCTGCAGCCAGTGATGCCTGTTGGCTGAGGTCGACACGACAGTCGGTACTGTTGGCCCTTCTGAGGCCTGTTTGGACAGAGGTACATATGGAGGGGGCTGGGAGTGGTGGGCATTTCTGTGGGTGTTACTCCAACACTTCAGAGCGATCTAGAGTAATCATTATTAACTGGTTCAAATATAGGTTCTTGTGTTTTGAAAAAACCTTTGTGTGTGTGCGCACCACATACTCTTAGCTATCTGTGTGGCACCCTCTGAAATGTAATACTCCCCTGACCATTTTAAGGCATCCTACAGTTTGCAAACTGATGGCACTAGACTAGGAACTCACAGCTTAACTTGTCACAGAACCTTTATAATCTTTGATTCAGGAGTTCTATTTGACTTACAACCAGAGGAGCCATGATCAGATCTGAGGATAATGCTGCAGATTGTGTGTTTCATTGAAATCTGTGAGCAAGGCTGGTCTTCTCAACCTTCTCTGTCATTCACTGGAATGATCAAAGTATGACCTTGGAGCCCATGCAACAGGCATTGTTTGTTCCAGTGTTTGCCACAATCTGCATGTGATCACACCCTTTTCCTTCAAAGACCATCAGCACGGTGTCTTCAACTGGTTGATTGGGGGTCCCCAGGTACAAACACCGAGTGCCCCAGATGATTCTTATTATTTCTTTTTGCCATTTTCCTGAGTACCATTATACATTGTACATTCCGACTACCGACGGTTAAAAGACTCACAACCTTCTGCACTTGCTACCGTATGTCACAAGACACAACAGGCTTCCCAGTGAGTAAAATATGTTGCACTGGCTCAGTTTAGTGTCTGTAGGAGACAACACTTCAACTTTTGCTAAGTGGGGTGGGGGATGTGATCCCCATCACCCATGTACAGAACCACCAGGCCTGTCACTGTCATGCCAATCAAAACCAAGTTGACAAGTAGTTACAGGTCCTGTATTTACTGAAGAATAGACAGTATTTACAGGAGAGGATAATACTCGAGGTATCTTTGATATCTGTAGTATATAACGTAGTAGTTCGGCTAACATACTCATTCACAGTAGATTCCAATTTCTCAGCAGCAGTCAGTATGATTTCCAGCTGTTACAAACAGCAAGTAACTCATTTCATTCCTGAGAGAAGTGTTCACTGTGGAGCTGCATTGTCTCGGGAACAATTGTTTGTCTGAACAGAGAATAAATGTCTTTAAATTGGCCTCAGTGGTTCTCTTTTGATTTCAGGATCTGTTTTGCTATAAGAATAACAAGTTCCTTTTAAAAAATAAAATTTTAACATCCAAGAAAATGGCTTATTTTATAACAACAGAGAAACTTGGTGTAAAATGTATTGATTCTCTAAAGCTACCTGGAACTCTATTTTGAATTTGTGTTTTCTCACTAAAACAAAACCACATAAAAAACTTTAAAATAGCAGAAACTTACAACAAACACACACAGTATGCACTTCTGATAGAAGTGGAAATTAACTGGAAGATGATAGGCATGATATGACAGTTGTAATATGTACAGAGCACAATATTGCATATAGCTGTTGACTATGTAACAGCTATTTTAATGTCACAGTCATAATTTTTGAACACCTCTTTTGAAGAAGAAACTGGTCAAGGAGAAAAATATATGGAAATAGTTTACCAATCATATATCTACACTGCAATTAAGGGGTAACTATTTGCTGAACATGATACTCCTACCAAAATTTGTAGAATACACAACTGTACCTCACTGCCAATGATTTGCTGTGAAATACATTATGCGTGACACTCGTAAGCTTCTGAAAATTCTCAAAAATCACATTTGTATACACTGGAATTATAGGGAATGACTGAATGAAGATACTACTGTCAAAATTTGTAGGAAGATTAAGTGTAGTTTACAGTTGATAATTGGTATGTGTTAGGTCTTGAGCATTACTTGAAACATACCAAAATTTTCAAATATGTGTAACATATCACAGTACATAAAGCTTTTGATAGAATCAGTGAAGGGTAACGGGGAAGAAGGCTAATGGGGAAATGATGCGAACACCATGTTTAGTTTGTATGTAAGAAGTTATAATCTAGGATCTTGATGCAAATTTCTCTAACATTCATGGTCTTACTTGTATATAGATATATAAAAATGTATAAATACATGTACAAAATGCATGAATTTTGCACTCCACAATTTAGTGACACCTTCTGCACTTGCTTGTCAAAGATGAACATTGCTGTGTTTGTATATCCAATTCAAAACAGTGAAAACTGTAGAGCAGTATCACAACATGCCTTTTGCTTGTGGTAGTTAACAATGCAATGAGTTCAGCTCAGTTGATGCAGTGTCTGATAAACAATGAATTTAATGTGTGGCATGATATGTTACTTCTACTGCAAGTGCAATTTTGTATTATAGAAGTCACAGAACTAGTTGAAGATGAATTTCGTGTTGTGCCTTAATTTAACTCACAATAGCCTTTGACACTTCATTAATGACTTTACTTTCTTAATTGTTCCAGGGAACCCTGGGAGAAGGCACAGATATTTGATAGATCCATCAGGACATTCAGGGCAATTTTAGGACCAGCAGGGGGTAAAAGAGGTTATCAAGGAATCACTGGTAAGTGTACTGTTGTAATTTTTTATTAGTTTGTAGGTATAGCTTTCTCATATTTAAAACTGTTATTTCATGTGTTGGTAAATATTGATTTATATATAAAAACAAAGATGAGGTGACTTACCGAAAAAAAGCGCTGGCAGGTCGATAGACACACAAACAAACACAAACATATACACAAAATTCAAGCTTTTGCAACAAACTGTTGCCTCATCAGGAAAGAGGGAATGGGAGGGGAAGACGAAAGGAAGTGGGTTTTAAGGGAGAGGGTAAGGAGTCATTCCAATCCCGGGAGCGGAAAGACTTACCTTAGGGGGAAAAAAAGGAAAGGTATACACTCGCACACACGCACATATCCATCCACACATACAGACACAAGCAGACATATTTAAAGACAAAGAGTTTGGGCAGAGATTTCAGTCGAGGCAGAAGTGTAGAGGCAAAGAAGTTGTTGAAAGACAGGTGAGGTATGAGTGGCGGCAACTTGAAAATTTCAACAACTTCTTTGCCTCTACACTTCTGCCTCGACTGACATCTCTGCCCAAACTCTTTGTCTTTAAATATGTCTGCTTGTGTCTGTATGTGTGGATGGATATGTGCGTGTGTGCGAGTGTATACCTTTCCTTTTTTTCCCGCTAAGGTAAGTCTTTCCGCTCCCGGGATTGGAATGACTCCTTACCCTCTCCCTTAAAACCCACTTCCTTTCGTCTTCCCCTCCCCTTCCCTCTTTCCTGATGAGGCAACAGTTTGTTGCGAAAGCTTGAATTTTGTGTGTATGTTTGTGTTTGTTTGTGTGTCTATCGACCTGCTAGCGCTTTCGTTCGGTAAGTCACCTCATCTTTGTTTTTATATATAATTTTTCCCACGTGGAATGTTTCCTTCTATTATATAAATATTGATTTAGCTATATACATGATATTAGACACATAATAAATGTTCCACAATGGGATAGACAAAAAACCTACACACCAAGCAGCGGCAGGGGAAAATAAATACAAAGATACTAAAATGTGTAAGCTTTCAGAGACAGGGGTTCCTCCTTCTGGCTGAACAGGTGAAGGGGAGGGAAGAGGAGTGAAGGAGGAGGACTGGTGAGGTTTAGGAAATGGAGAGAGTTCGGGAAAGTCGCCCAGAGCCCTGGCTCAGGGGCGACTCACCGTATGGGATGAGAATGAAACACTGATTGTTGAGGACAACACCAGATGAGATTTTAAAACCGGAGAGCTTAAAAGTGGAAGGTGGGGTAATACACAAAATATAGATTACTGACAGAACGTCATGTACGAGTTAATAAGAGTAGAAAGCCAAGTGCATTATAGTGGCAGGGGTGGGGAGACAGGTCAGATAATAAAAGATATATAAGACTAAAAGGGAGTGAAGAAAGGAACAGGGGACAGATCCCGCCTGTGGAGTTCTGAGAAACTGATGTCTGGGGGAAGAATCTAGATGCCATGTGTGGTAAAACATGCACTGAGGCAGGACATTCTCTGCAACAGGATGTTGTGTGTTACCAATATACACCCTGTGCCTATGTCCACTCATCCTAAATGATAACTTTGTGGTGGTCATGCCAATGTAAAAGGCTGAACAGTGTTCACATAACAACTGGTACACAACATGTGTCATTACACAGGTGGCTCTCCCTTTTATAGTATATGTTTTGCCAGTTCCAGGGCTGGTATGAGTGTTGGTAGGAGGGTGCATAGGGCCAGTCTTATAGTGGGGTCAATCACAGGTGTACAAGTCATACATTAGGGAAAAGGATGCAGTAGGTACGTAGGGTGTGACAAGTATATTATGAAGATTAGGGAGCTGATGAAAAGCCATTCTAAGTGTAGTGGGCAAAATGTTGGACAGAATGGACCCCATTCCAGGGAGTGGTTTTAGTAAGTTGTAGTCAAATGTTAAAGCCATGCTGATAGTTTTCTTTGACTTTGAAAGATTAGTTCATCATGAATTCATGCCAGAGGGACAAATTCTCAATTGATGGTACCATTGGGACATGTTGTGATGCCTACGAGAAAATGTGGGAAGGAAATGGCTTGAAATGTGGTGAGACAATTCACAGCTCTTGCATCGTGATAACACACTCGCACATTCATCCCTGTTGGTGCATGACTATTGCACAAAACATGAAAT
Source organism: Schistocerca americana (assembly GCF_021461395.2). Taxonomy (NCBI): domain Eukaryota; kingdom Metazoa; phylum Arthropoda; class Insecta; order Orthoptera; family Acrididae; genus Schistocerca; species Schistocerca americana. Next base: position 239,485,950 of record NC_060121.1, read on the forward strand.
CACTGTGCTGTTTCTTCCTCCATACTCACCAGACCTGGCCCCTGCGGACTTTTTTTTTTTTTTTTTCCTTCAAAGTTGAAAACCCCATTGAAAAGGATGAAGATTTGTGATGATAGATGAGATAAAAGAAAATTTGCAGACGACACTTCGGTGATCCAGCAAGAAATGTACCAAGACTACTTCCGGAAGTGGAATTGTCATTGGGAGCGGTGTATCAATTGTGGAGGAGAGTATATCGAAGGAGATCATGCACAGTAAGTAAAAGGTAAGCATAGAAAAGTTTTGTGGACGAAGTTCTGGAATTTTTTGAATGGACCTGGTACAAAATTGATTAAGGTGAGCAGGAAGAGTGTCATAGGATTGAAATCAGGTGGGCGCCAAATGAGGAAATGTCCAGTAGCAAACAGACCATGCACATTGGAGATGTTGGTACACAGGGCTGTGGCTTCGATGGTGGCAAGCAGTATGTATGGAGGTGTGGGGAACACAAATTCCAGACAACAGACAATCTAGGAAATGGTTGGTGTTTTTAATACAGGACAGTCTGCGTACTATAGATCGCAGGTGTTGATCAATTAAAGGAGGTATACATTTGGTGGGTGCTTTGAAGCCAGCAACTGATGACTCCATCATTATCCTCCCAGTGGACAAGGGATCCTTGTCATGAATGTATTAATCAGTTACTTCCACAAGGCTATGACTTCCTAGAATCATACCCTGAAATGAGGTCCATTCTGTTTGAAATTTTGCCCACCACACCTAGAATAGCTTTTTTGTTGCCAATTCAATCTCTGCAATGTCCTTTTCAGACCCTATGCTCCTTTTGCACACATTTCTCTACTCTGTGTCTCCTATACCTTTGACTTACCTCATTGAAACACCTGCCCTATGGGTCCTTCTACCGACACCTATATTGATGAGCCAAAACATTATGACCACCTGGTTAATAGCTTTTCTGCCCATCTTTGGAATGAAATACATCACTGATTCTGCATATCAAGGATCTAGCAGTTTTCTGGTAGGTTTGCGGAGGTATGTGACATTAGAGGTCTATGCACAGGTCATGTAATTCACATAAATAACAGACCGCTGATTTGCTTATGTGATGATGGTGCCCAATAATGACCCAGATGGGTTCCATAGGATTTACCTCAAGTGAAATTGGTCACCAAGATATCAATGTGAGTTCACTATAATGCTCCTCAAACCACTGTAGCTTGGTTTTGGCTCTGAGACAAGGACAATTATACTACTGAAAGAAGACATTGCCGTCAGTGAAGGCATCAAGTATGAAGGGATGCAGGTGGTTCACAGCTGTCAGCATGTCTTCAATTATTACCACAGGTCCCATGGAAGTACAGGAGAATGTCTCCCATACCACAGTAATGCTCCCACCAGACTGTCTCTGTGGCGAGCTGCATGTTTTGAACCACTGTTCACCTTGATGATGGTGTTTGTGATGACCATCAACCTAGTGTAGCCAAAAATGCAATTGACTTGAAGATCCAAAATATTTCCTTTGATCGATGGTAGAATCCTGATGGTCTCATGCCCACAGCAATTGTAATTGATGATGTCATTGGGTCAACATGTGAACACGTATGGGTGGTCTGCAGTGGAGTTGCATGTTCAACAGTGCACAATGATTAGTGTGATCCAAAGCACTTGCGCTCTTTAAGTAGAAATGCCACAGATCACCATCTATCCTACTTTTCAGGACAGATAAGCCTCCAAACCCTATGTTCTATGATGAGTCATGGACATCCAACCATTTAGCATCTGACGGTATTTTCACTGTCTTTCTACCTCTTTTGGTTGAGTTCACTTCAGTAGCACGTTAACATTCAACCAGCTTCGCTGTTTTCAAGATATTCATTCACAGGCTCTGTGTAATAATGATATGCCCTTAGTCAAAATTGGTTATCTCAATGGATTTCTTCATTTGCAGCCCGTATCTTCGCTAGGATGATCCCTCATCCATGTCTGCTCCATTTACATACTTTTGTTACCACGACATATGCCTGCAATGCCACCAAGTGGCATCCACTGTCGTGGTGAGCTGTGGTCATAACAGTTTGGCTTATCAGGATATACCAATCCAGTAACTGGCAAAACTTATACTATCAGAGGGAGAGCCACCCAGAAATGACACGTGTTGTATACTAGCCATTTTGTACATACTATTTGGCCTTTTACATTGGCAGAACTAACACCAAGCTATGAGTTAGCATGAGTGGGCATAGGCAGAGGGTGTATACTGGCAACACACAGTATCCTACTGCAGAGCGTATTCTACAACACGACAGTCATAACCTCAGTGCCTATTTCGTCACACATGTCATCTGGGTTCTTCCCCAAGACATCAGTTTCTCAGATCTCCATAGGTGGAACTGGTGTTACAATATGTCCTTTGTTGTCGCCACCCACCTGGCCTTAATCTAAGCATTTCTTCTCTGTAACTATTCCTTTCTTCACTTCCTTTTAGTTTTCTGTAGCTCTTATTTTCTAACCTGCCTATCCACCTCCCCCCCCCCCCCCCCCCCCACCTCTACCACCTACAATGCAGTTGGCTTTCTGCTCTTATTAACTCATGCGCAATAATTTGTCACTAATCTCTATCTTGCGTATTACCCTATCTTCCACCTTTAAGCTCTCAGGTTTCAAGGTTTTCAAATCTCATCCAATGCTGTCCCCAACAGTCAGTCTTTCTGATACCGACCGGTCAGTCCTCCCTGACGTGTGGTTCTGGACGACTTTTCCGATCTATCTCCATTTGCTAAACCTAACCAGTCCTTCTCCTTCACTCACCTTCTTTTCCTTCAACAGTTCTGCCAAAAGTAGCCACTGTCTGCAAAAGCTTGCAAATTTCAGTATCTTTGTATGTAGTTCTAACTGCCGCTGCTTGGCGAGAATGTTTTTTGTCCATCCAATTACATTACATTTTCAAAAATTGATTATTTTCATAGATATAATAAATGTTCTGCTAAAACAAGAGCCGTATATGACATAAATTGATTTTAACATTGTACAAAACGTAAAACTATGTCCTTAACAATGGAAAAGTTAAAACACATATAGAAATATATTTTGATGTCTGACAATGATAGTTTTCCTCCGTCAGTGATATCTTTCCAGAGTGACTGCTTGTTCAGAATTACTCCATTTATCGGTCATTGACTAAGTACGACTGACGCTACCAAATTTGTTGAAGATTTTTGAAATTTTATTAGATACATCAACATAGCACAAAAGCTAACTTTTTACAACTTTCCTTTTTTAATGTATACTTAAAAACTACTGTGCTAGTAAACCCAGAATGTGTTTGGGTAAATTGTTGCATCCATATTCTGAGTCATTATTAATATTCTGAGTAATTATTTTGGTTCTGTATGTGCTTGCACCAAAGCAAATGACAAAAATAGTGCAAGATTGTGAAAAATAATGTACAGATCTGTTTTGAGGAGTGGGAGAAGTGGATGCAGATGTTTGTATGTTTATGGACTGAAGTCAATCCTACATTGAAGGTAACCACCATTAACTATATATAAAGGATATTTCAATAAAACTGCACAATTTAATGTTTAAATAAAACACATAAGTTACTTGGAAACTTGAAACAATTTTATTTTGAACTCATCAGTGTACAGTGTGGTTACATGTGGAAAACAGTATCAGACAAATGCCAGCCAAAACTTTGATGTTGAACTGTTACTCTTCTTAGTGAGATTTTCACTAATTTTGGGGTTCATTTCTGCATGATGCCCTCAGTTTACATGGCGTCATGTCGCAGAAACTTTGTGGCCAATACTGGTCTCCATTGTGTGAGATGACATGACCCTCAAATTTCTGCAACAATAAATGTGACTTGTGTACATAATGAAAGGTGGCATCATCTTGTTTCCTAGGTCCATCCCCTCCAGTTGGTATGGAAGAAATTCATGTATTGTGTTGCGATAACATACATCATTGCATTATCTACAGCATTATTGAAGAAAATTAGGCCCAAACACCATGCCTGCCCAAAATTCACACCAAAAAATGGCTCATTGTATGTGCATCATTGGTTGAAGTGTTATGTGATTGACAGTGAATAGAGATTCAGGGACTTGGTGCTACACTCTCATTTACTGAGGCAATATTCTCAGCAAATTGGGTGGTACGAGATTGCTTTGGTATCTTTAATATCAACAACTAAACCACTCTTACTATTTTCTTCTGGGTGCATGCATCCGTGACCTCGATAAATTTGAAAAATGTTGTTATTCCACCAGGCTGTGTTGTAAATTACTTTATCTGCACTACTATTTTCAGACACTGTCCATTTTCCAGTGCATGCAAAAACAAACACCACCTCGTAATAAAAAATAAGAAAGAGAATACAAACATGTACGACATTTGTGTTTTTGCTCTCATTCTTATTTTTTATTATAGCGTGTTGCATGTTTTTTAGATGCACTTGGAAATGAACAGTGTCTGAAACTATTAGTTCAAATAAAGTAATTTAAAACACATTTTGGTGATATGTCATTTTTCATTTTTAAACCACATTCCACAAACTTTTCAGTTATTTGCTGAATTTTCAGCAAATTTTATGCAGTTTGTGAAGTGTCTCTAGAGAATATTTCCTGTATTTTCAATAAATTTTGACAAAGACAGTGCATTCTGTCATGGTGAAGCAATTCATTTTCAATACTGGCTATGCCTGTAGATGATAACTGAGGAATAACAAGTGTTGCCAGCCAACTGGAACGAAAGCTGTGCACAATTTAAATTGTGCATTGTTATTGGGACACCCTCTATTTGACAAGTACACAGATTTGCAGCATCAGTGTTGTGTAGGACCTGATATAAAACATTTTCTGGCTGAGTCCAAGAAAATGTCTGTACCAAAGTCCTCATCCATTCCCACTGCTACGGTCGCAGGTTCGAATCCTGCCTTGGGCATGGATGTGTGTGATGTCCTTAGGTTAGTTAGGTTTAAGTAGTTCTAAGTTCTAGGGGACTGATGACCTCAGAAGTTAAGTCCCATAGTGCTCAGAGCCATTTGAACCATTGCCACTGAGTTGATTCAAGTTGAAGCTTGTCACAGCTCCAGGGCACAGTTCAAGGTCAGAAGGCAATTGTACGCTAATATACAATGATAAATAGTCCCTTAATCTTGTGAGCTGTGTGAGCTGCCTCGTTTCTTATTTGTCAGACCGACCTGATGTCCACTGGTAACCTATTATAGACTTTTGCACCAGAACGTAGAACTCCCTTTTGAACTCTTGAGTAGAGTCCATAATTCATATAGAAATTATTTTCACTTCTGCTGTTGTCGTTATGAGTTGCACAGTTAATCCTAAATTCACTGTAGTTGTTAACCACATACACCATTAAGTAGTAGGTCCCTGAAAAGTTGTCTGGTGTTTTATTATCAAATGTTCTTACTGCACACTGCTGTAGAACAATTTATTTATTTATTTTTTACCTGAGGTGCATTGCACTAACACATAAAGCTACAGGGCAACACTGAGTGAAAGCATGTTAGCAATCCTGTCTGCAGATCAATACAATCAAAGAAATTTCTATGTGCAAAACATAGTTTCATCGAGTGTATGTCCATTGGTATATACTTCTGGTACCTGTTAGTCATTCTTATTTTTAATATTGAGCTGTAAACCTGTTGTAAGCCTGTTCCATTATATGTCCTGGGTAAACCATTAACAGCAAGAAAATTAGATATGCAGAAGAACATTATTAGTATTTCATCAAAATATTACTCTCTTATTCAGTTTTTCATATCCAATGTCATAAGTTGTATACAAAATAACTCATTTACACATCATTGATGGTGACAATGTCTGTTTATACAGTGTCTATAACTTCATAATACGATGTCCCTCAGTCATGCATGTATGTGTGAAGGAACAAGCACTGTCACTGACAATTAGAGCTGTGGTAAACATTAAAAATAGATTAACATTTTGTGACTATGCATTGATGTCAGCTGTTTGTGACACATGAAAATTTGATTGAGACTCAAATCTAGATTTCCCATTTATCACGAGGGGTTGCCTTAACCACTTCAGCTATCTGAGCAGGCCTCCAGGACCAATCCAAACTCTCATACATCACATAGTCAGAACCCTTATGCTAGCACAGTTCATTATTCCTGGACAGGGAGACAAATATTATATCATCATCTTATTCCATCGAGGCATGGATACGTCATTGATGGTTACAGGTCTATGTTTATATTGTGTATGCAGCATCACACTACAATGTTCTTCAGACATACAGGCATGTGTAAAGAACATTTTAATGTGAAGATACAGACACTGTATAAACACAGATATTTTAACCATCAATAATGTATCCATGCTGTGTCAGGTTCAATTGACAGTAAAATATTTGTCACTCCCTATATGGGAATTGTGAAATGTGTGAATGTCAAGGTTGTGTACTCCGTGACATGGGGAAGTTTGAATCGGTCCTGGAAGCATGCTCAGCTAGCTGATGTGATCAAGGTGACCACTCACATTAAGTGGGAAATCTGGGTCTGAGTCCCAGTCTGGCGCAAAGTTTCATGTGTCGCAAACAGCTGACATCAATCCAAATTCACAAAATGTGAATCCATTTCATAATATATCATTTCATCCTCATCACTGGCATGCAAGTCACCCAATGTGGTGTCGACTGAAATAAAACTTGCACTTGGCAGCCAAACTTCACTGATGGGGCCTCCCGGCCAACAATGCCATATGATTATTTTTTACCACACTTGTAATCGTCAGAACAGCGTCTTTGTATTGTGAAGACACAAACACGGTATAAACACAGACATTGTAATCACCAGTAATGCTGCTCCGAATTTGTTCATCTCCTCGTGAACAGATTATAGAGTGTACTGTTTTGTAGAGTTAACTGAGAGGAGATAGCAGAATTTGGTGCTAGCACATACTCTTTCCTTTCTTAATAGCACTAAGAAGGTCACTAAGTTTAATGCACATTTTGTAAAAGAAAAATGGCACAAATAAGAAACTATAACGTCAGTGTATACAGAAAATGAGAGACAGAGAGAGAGAGAGAGAGAGTGAGTGTTGAGGATGAAAGGAAAATCAGTGTCTAATGCTCCATTAACAATAAGTGATGAGGTCAGTGTAGATGGAGTATAAGCTTGGAGAGAACTAGGCTGGTATGGTTTTTCTTGGCATTTGCCTTAATCAGTTTAGGGAAACAGTAGGAACCTAAATCTAAATGGCCAGACAAAACTCAAATTGGTATCTACTAAGTTCTGGGTTTCACACTGGTATATGCTCTGCTCTTCATTTTGTTATTATCGCTTTAACCTTTCATCTTTAGTTTTATTTTTTTCACAGTCAAGTAGCTTTTGGCATTATTCTGTATGTTGTTAATTGCAAAGTATATTTATATTCATGGCATTATTAGTTTTACACTTTTCTTCTGCATGAAGATTTGCTGTCTTCATTAGAGCAGAGGCTTTTTCTTATACTTCCCATATGTTACACTGGTCATTTCATAAATTTAAAAGCTGAATTATGTTTAACTGTTCTTTCCTCTTCCAGGTATGACTTCAACTGGACTAGCGTGGTACATCAATGGTTACTTAGTTCCTGAGCTGTGGTTAAGACGGGGTCTGACATATTCATTTAGCGTATATGGAGGCAACAATCCACATAGTGCAGAGACATATCATCCATTCATTATAACCGATGAACCACATGGAGGATATGATAGACTTAGTGAACAGGCACAGAGGAAAGTTAGAGTACTTGCAGGGATAGAATTTACAAGGAGAGGACAGCCAAAACCAACTACAGGTAAAAAATAGATTTATATCAACATAACGTTTAATGCGATTGTCACATTTCAAAGTGGTTTACATCTGCGTTAATACAATGTTGTCAACATGCAAAGAACGTTTCATCCACCATTTCTGAAAAGCCATGGGTGATTTGAGGGACATGTGTATGTATCTTTCACTCAGAACATGTCTGATGTATGAGGATTTGATGTAGACACGTGACATTAGGTAGTAATTATCAAACGACTAGAAAGCACACAATTACATTTGATGCTCATGACCATAACCGTATCCATCTAAACTAGACAGCCATTTTCCCTGTATGTCTTGTATGGGGTGAGGTGTTAACTATTTTTGTATAATCCTTATAATCTATAGCTATAGACTTGATCCTTGACAAAATAAATGCCAAGGAAGACAGTTCTATCCAACACACACCTTAAGGAATATGCAGCAATTGTTGTTAGCATCTGTGTAATTTTCCAAAGAGGTAATAATGACTTTTTTTTTTTAATGAGATTTTTGCCGTCTGGCTGTGCAAACATTTTTATTTTATATTACTATCATGATTTTGCCATTATCAAGTACAACAATGTTGTGTATAATTACACTTTGATTGGTGAAGTCATTGTCAAGATCTATGAACTGGGTGTCCCAGCATCAAGATAAGTACGAAATCACCTAAATGTATTTCGTGCTTATCAACATGTTGGCACAGCCAGTGCAGTAGATCTTGATGATGACCTCACTTAACAAAGTCTTAATTATACCCAACATTGTTGTATTTGATAATGGCTTAAGACCAAAATCATGATAGTAATATAAAATAAAGAAGTTTGTAACATAAAATGGCAAAATATCACTTCAGACGTTGTTACAGGACTGTCTGCCAAAAATATGAAAAGATAATCAACTGCAGTTTTGTTTGTTAATGGAAGTGTTCAGATGAAATTGATATTTGTGAGTGAAACCATATTTTCATTATTTCATATGATGTATCACTGTTAATTGTGTAATCGACTTAGTTCAGTGCCCAGTAATTCATCTCGCTAAATTTTTCTTGTGTCTTTGGCGTTCTGAAGTTCAGTGGAGTCTCACCTTAGAGGGAAGGAAGGAAGGACTTTGTAAACTGATCCTCTGCATATTTTACATCAAATCACTGCTCTGATACTCTGCACATTTTCCATTGTATGCACTGTTCATAGCAGCCCTGATACAATTTTTTCGCCACCACTAATGATGTGTGCACTTAATAGATTATTTATTCATTGAGAGAGTTTGTTCTAACTTGGTGTCAAGTCATGAAAGAGGAAACTGTTGCACTTTATTAGAAAAAGACTTCTAATGATTGTTATGGGACTATTCAAAGTGTATTATGTAATTACTCACCATATATCAGAAATGCTGAGTTGCAGATAGGCACAACAAAAGACTTTCAGAAAATTAGTTTTCAGCCAACAAGACCTTCATTGGAAATAAATGCACACATGCGTATGCAAACACACACACACACACACACACACACACACACACACACACGCGCGCGCGCGCGCGCGCTCGACCACAGTCTCTGGCTACTGAAGCCAGACTGTTAGCAACAGCAGATGATGAGAGAAGCAGCTAGGTGGTAGGTGTAAGGAGGAGTATGGGACAGATAGGGGGAGGGATAGCAGGGTAGGGGTGGGGGACAGCAAATTGCTGTTTGTGGGAGTGTACAGGGACGAGGTGGAGAGAGGGTAGGGCAGCTAGGTGCTGTCAGGAGGTTAAACGGAGGGCGAGTGGAGGGGGCTAGCAGAAAAGGAGACAGATAAAAAGATTTTGTATGGGTGTGTTGGTGGGATGGAGGACTGTGTAATCCTGGAATGGGAACAGGGCAGGGGCTAGGTGGGTAAGGACAATGACTGGTTAAGGTTATAATTGGGAGGGTTACAGGAACATAGGATATATTGCAGGGAGAGTTTTCACCCGTACAGTTCATAACAGCTGGTGTTGGTAGGAAGGATCCTGATGGAATAGGCTGCGAAGCAGTCCTTGAAAGTAAGTGGGTAGGACATTCCACATTTCTTTTCGTGATTTTCCCCACATGTTTGAGTGTACTTTTGTAAACTCTTTCAGATGTACTTCTAAGTTATTTATGTATTTTTACACATTCTTATGCATCATCATGTATCCTTGCTCCTTCCATCTGTGTCGTTATAGAAAAGTTTCCGTATCTGTAGCCAGACTCCAGACCCACATACTGTTTCTGTGTTGTTGCTTGGGTCACAGAATGCTCCCAAATGACCTTACTATCAAATGACTCATCTCCGGATGCTAACCTTCCTTCCACAATGACCATCTGTTGAGATTCTGCTAATCCTTAACCCTCACCAACATAGTCCTGGCAAAACCACAGCAATCAGACCCAAACATCCTTGCAGTACCTCCTCTCCATCCACAGAATTCCGTTGGTATGCAATCCCAAATCCTGAAGCCCATATCACACATTGAAACTCTTGCCCTTCAGGAATTAGAGTAACATGTACAACTCCACCTAAAAATACTCTCTACTCTGTACACTTCCTACTCCCACCTTGGACTATGACTATCCACTAACTCTACAACAAACTCCCCCACATCTCCTCATAGCTGACAAACCCTGTCTTGCAGACCTACTACAGTTACCCCATCCTCAAAACCTCCCTCGCCCCACCACATAAAATCCAGAACATAAACAGACACAAAAAACAGTCATGAACCTTTCCTCCAAAAGCCTTAGCCCTGCAGAAGTATCAGTCCTTTACAAAGGCCTGACCTTATGCGCCACTCCCAAATTCAGTCACGCAGATATTGTGAAAGACCTTCTCTCCTTCTCCCAGTCCCAACGGTGGAAACACTTTTTTGCCACCACCTTACCAATTACACTCAACCAAAGACCAATGTTGAACCCTGCTTGAGTCAGTTCACTTCTGCATCTATCTGTGATCCACTCCCAATGCCCCCAAATCACACCCTGTTAACCTTGAACCTCATCTCATCAACATTCCCCAAATCCTTCAACATGCAAACTAACCTTACACCTGCAGAAAGAAATGAAATACACCACCTAAAAATTGACTTTATAATTGTACCTGCTGACAAAGACTCCACTGCTGTTGTTTTGAACTGCAAGGATTACCTGGCAGAAGGACTCCGCCAGCTGTCAGATTCATCCACATAAAAACACTGCCACAGTGACCCATTTGAGAAATCCAGCAAGATCTCTGGTCTCTCTTCAGATCCTTATGCCCATCCCAGAACCTCTCCCCAGAGTCTCTATCTCTCCTCCTACAGCTCCTCGCATTCCTATATCTGTGATAGACCAGCACCTTCAGCCTATTACCAGCAGCCTACCCTTCTCTATACAAGATACCAACCATTTCCTCAGTTCCTGTTCCTTTACCACATGGTACCCTGCTCGTCACTATTGATACCACTTCCCTTTACACTAACACACTAACATCCCTAATGCCCATGGCCTCACCGCTATTGAACACTACCCTTCCCAAAGCTCGACACATTCAAAACCTACAACCTCCTACTTAGTCCTCATCCACAATTATTTCTCCTTTGAAGGTATTATCCACATACAGCCGTGCGGAGTGGCTGCACTGTTTGAGCTGCCATGTTACAGATTACGCGGCCCCTCCCACTGGAGGTTCAAGTCCTCCCTCAGGCATGGGTGTGTGTTGTTCCGAGCATAAGTTAGTTTAAGGGGTGTGTAAGTCTAGGGACCGATGACCTCAGCAGTTTGGTCCCTTAGGAATTCACACACATTTACCTACAAACAAATGCAGAGTACAGCAGTAGGCACCTGCATGGCACCATCCTATGCCAACCTATTCATGGGCTATCTAGAGGAATACTTCGTAAACACCAAGAATCCCAAACCTCTCACCTGGTTCAGATTCATTGATGACACGTCATGATATGGATCCTATGTTCCTGTAACCCTCCCAATCATAACCTTAACCAGTCATTGTCCTTACCCACCTAGCCCCTGCCCACTCTATCCATATTCCTCCAGGACCTCAATACCTTTTCCCCCATTTGCTTCACCTGGCCCTATTCAACCCAACAAGCTGTCTTCCTCGATGTTGACCTCCACCTCAAAGATGGCTACTCCAGTACCTCTGTCCATATCAGACCTACCAACCACCAGTAATACTTCCACTTTGACTGCTGCCAACCATTCCATACAGCCTAGCCACATGTGGCTGTCGCGTCCGTAGTGACGAGAGGTCCCTCTCAAAATATACCGATGGTCTCACTGAGGCCTTACATACCATAATTACCCTCTCAACCTTGTACAAGAACAAATCTCTCATGTCTCATCTCTCCAGTCTCCCTCCATCTCCCAAATCCCTACTATCCGGCCACAGAGGACCACAGTACCACCAAGGACTGGAGCAGCTGAATCACATTCTCTGCCATGGTACTGACTACCTCTTATCATGCCCTGAAATGAGGAATGTCCTACCCACTATCCTTCCCCCCACCCCCACCCCCACCCTCACCCCATCCCAACCCCCTTATCCCTCCTCCCAAGCCCCCCACTGCAGTATTCTGTCACCCACTGAACCTACACAATAACGTCGTATATCCCAAACGACCCCTGCTCCCAGCCTCTTGCCTCATGGCTCATATGCTTATAATAGACCTAGATACAAGACCTTCCTCTTACATCCCCCCACAACCACCTACTCTCAATCCAGTAACATGCATCATCTAACCTATTAAAGGCAGGGCTATCTGTGAAACCAGTCACGTGATCTACAAGTTAAGCTGCAACCACTGTGCTTCATTCTACTTGGACATGACTGCCAACAAGCTGTCTGTCCACATGAATGGCTACTGGCAAACTACGGCTTAGAAACAGCTGGACCACTCTGTTGCTGAGCACACCATCCAACATGGTATTCTTCACTTCAGTGACTGCTTCATTTCAATGACTGTGCCACCTGGATCCTTCCTACTAACACCAGTTTTTCTGAATTGTGAAGGTGGGAACTCTCCGTGCAATATATGCAATATCCCCATAACTCTCCTGGCCTCAACCTTTGTTAGTCATTGTCCTTACCCCTCTAGCCCCTTCCCTGTTCCCATTCCAGCACTACACATTCCTCTATCCCACTAATGCACCCACAGTCCTTTTACTTCTTGCTGCCCCCCACTCCCACCCCCTCCTCTCTACCCTCTGTCTAACCTCCTAACTGCACCTAGATACCCTACCCTCCCTCCACCTCATCTCTGTACGCTCCCACAAGCAGCACTTTACTGTCACCCACCCATACCCTGCCATCTTCCCCCTACCTGCACCAGCCTCTTCCTTACCCCCATCACCTGGTTGCTCCTCCCATCAAGTGCTGCTGCCCGCAATCTGGCTTCAGTAGCCAAAGACTGTGGACATGTGTGTTGGAGTTGCAGTTGCATGAATGTGTGTGTGTGTGTGTGTGTGTGTGTGTGTGTGTGTGTGTGGTGTCTATTTCTGACAAAGGTGTACTGGGCCGAATGGTCACTTTCTGACAGTCTTTTTGCTGTGCCTTTCTGAGACTCAGCATCTTTACTATGTGGTGAGTAGCAAGTGTCCTTTTTCTGATATTGTTACACTCCATTCTGGATTTTCCATTGTTTTCTTTAATTACTGTCATTTTAATTTAGCACTGAAATTAATTAATAGTTCTAGCACATTTATATGATGATGTACTACAAAAGGTCACTACTTGTAAAACAGTAACTTAAATTGTCTTATTTTGTATTACAGCTGGCCCTTTGTGTATTGGAAAACACAATAATCGAGATAGAAGACTGGATGATGATTTTGAAACCTTTAAAAAATTTAACCGTTCGTTGATGTTCACTTGTGAAAAAGGTAAATACAATTTCTATAAGAAATTAGTGCACTACAGGAAGTGAAGTGTCCATAAAAGATTCATCACTTTGCAGTTTTACATAAAAAGAGTATTTGAAAATGTAAATAAGTTTGGTGACTGTAGTGGAGGAAGCATGTCTCAAAGTGTTGTGCTTGTGGTTGGCAATACTCAGTACCATTATGCATTGTAAGACAATAGTAAAAACTGCGACCATCCAAGAACAGGCAAATTTTATGCTCTTGGGTTGTGGAAGAAAATCTTCTGTAACAACTCAACATTGGCATGGGATGGACTTTAACAAGAAGCTATGTATATGACAGTTGAAGTGTTGGTCAATGCAGTTTTTAAAAAAAAATCCTTTCTGTTAGGTTTCACACAAATGGGGCAGAAACCTGCTCAAAAAACTGGAGTTTCTGGCAAATATCTATGTGATATTCATCATCAGCAGGGGCAGGCCTTTTGTACCATTCCATAGCCATCAAAATTGGTCAAGCACTCTCTTCCGTGATCTTCCTGAAGATCTTCTGCCTCTTTGTTTGGATCTGAAACATGTTGCATCATTAACAGTTTGCTTTAGACTGTACTAATGTGAAAATTGTTGTTGTTAGCAAACATGAGAGCATACCTTCCCTAGGACCAAACCACAAAGATGAGTGTGATAAGTCTTTCATGAGAAAATGAAATTGTAATAGATTAGTGCACTTAACAATCTATAAACAATATTATTACACAAATGAGTTATGAAGTTTAAAATTTATGCATTTACTTGGTGAGTGGTGGTATATGCAGACACTGGGTGTTCGGAAACTCCCATTACAAACTTCTAGGGCCTGTAGAAGGAACTGAGTACATAATATTTTGAATAGCAACCCATGTCTGGAAACCTACTGCTTCCACGCTGCAGCCGTTTGAAAACATTTGTTTTGTAGGTTTGCAACAGGGTAGTTATGGTGGAGCATGCCTACGTTGGATTGCCTGATGTCATTTGACATATATCCTACCTCTCTCACCTGGTTCTAGTCTCATTCACGTGTCTTGAGTGTTAGAGGTAGTATGGAGTGTTGGAATTGTTGAGGATGTAGTTGATGGTTATCCAAAACATACTAGATGGTACAGGAAGCAACGTCCATTGCACACACAACTGCTCATTTACTTGTTGACGGGTTCTGTTTAACATGATGCAGTACAGCCTCTTCCAGTTTGGGTGTGGGTCATCTCCTTGGAGTACCACAGCCATGCCTGCTGATGGTGAAGGGTATCCCTTTCTTGAAACCATTGCATAATTGTGGCATAAAGGGTATATGATAGAGTTGGACATTGTGCATAACAATCTAGGTAAAGGCAAGGTACAGCTTTTCCATTACTGCTAGCTTCGCCCTACGGAAGGATCATGTCAGTGTATTTTGCAAACATTTACTCTGCCATGTTGCTCTAGCATAGAGATCTGAATGTGGCTCAAACCAGGTCAGAGAGGTAGAATAGATGACATCAGTTAATCCAACTGAAGCACCCCTCCACCATGATTGCCCGTACCTAGCAAACATGTTTTCAAATGGTGGTAGCATGAAAATGATACATTTATAGGCATGGGTTCCTATTCAAAATATTATGCACTCACTCCCCTCTACAAGTCCTAGAAGTTAGTAATGGGAATTTATGAATACCATGTATAATTAGCACAGAATATGATTACATGCTGCTGACACAGTTATTACACATCATCATCACAACAACCATCACATTCACAACTAATCAGAGCCTCTTCTTTTCTTGGCAATGAGCAGACACTTATATACTGGCAATGGAGAAAAATATAGAAACACCAAAAGCACAACACATTGCTGGGCCTAACACAGTGTAGGAAACCAGTTGGTCTTCGAAACTGCTTCCAGTCATCTTTCAGTAGCTAAATACAGGTCCTGTATGATTTCAAGGGAATCTTACACCATTCTTTCTGCAAAATAGTGAAAAGTTCAGGTAATCATGATAGACGTGGATAGTGATCATACACTCTTCTCTCCAGAGTACCCCACAAAAGCTCGCAGTATTGAGGTCCGGTGACTGTTGTGGCCAAGGGAGACGTAAGAATTCACCCTCATACTCACAAAACCAGTTTTGGACGATGTGAACTTTGTAAATAGGGACCCTGCCATCTCTGAATGCAGCATCACCAATGGGGAACAAACATTGCACCATGGGATGGAATTGCTCAGCCAAAATGATCACATAATCCTTAGCAGTGATCCGACCTTGCAGTTTAACCATGGGGCCCATGGAATACCATGATATGGCAGCCCAAATCATCACTGAACCCCCACCGTGTTTCACTCCTGGCATGTAAACTCAGTTATAAGTTGGGAACAAGGCTCACCTGACCAAAAGACTTTCTTCCATTGCTCAATAGTCCAGGCATTATGGCTTCAGCACCATGTTTTCCTGTTGTATCACTAGTAAGTGGTTTGGAATTCCAACTCACTCTACAATCCCCTGCTTCATATTGTTTTGGTGCTGGCAGTGTTCACAAGTGTGACATTCAATTCTGATCCTTGTCAATAACTGTCTGTCGTGATCACTCAACACAGACTATCATCCACCTTGTGACTTAGTGGATGATGTTTTTCTGTTTACCTTGTATATGGTATAAATCTTCAATACAGTGCCTCTTGAAACACTAAACACTTTGGCTCCTTTGATTACAAAAACCACCACCACATGAGCACCAACAATTTGCACACATTCGAATTCACGTAGCTTCAACATAATGCACTCACAGCTACATGGAACACTGTTCTGACCACGACTGACACTTGCAAAGTATTGAGGATATTATATTGGTCCAGTTCATGGTCAGATACAGCAGCACAACCTGCAGGCTTGGCTAGCATCAGCATTTCTGTTCAGGCATGCATTTCTTTCGGTGTTCCTGTATTTTTGTCCAACACATGTATATATCCTGCTGGGTCATAGCATTACAGTGCTATGTAAGTATTAATCAGATGTTAAATCTTAAGCGAATGAAAAATTAAGTATCAATTCTTTCCTGAACCTGTACTGTTGTCGTATTACTGTCTCCCACTTCTCTCTTCTAATTGGGACAAAGCGAAGTGTTAATCAAGTTTAGATTTACATTAATTGTGCAGAACTATTGTGTGTGTTTTCTGTGAAGATCTTCCTTGTTTAGCTGGCATCTTAATACCGTAAATTTAAAAAAAAATTCTGTAAAGCATTCCTCTTTTGCAATTATTACAGCTTTGGTACATAGTGCATGCATACCGTATTTACTCGAATCTAAGCCGCACTTTTTTTCCGGTTTTTGTAATCCAAAAAACCGCCTGCGGCTTAGAATCAAGTGCAAAGTAAGCGGAAGTTCTGAAAAATGTTGGTAGGTGCCGCCACAATTAACTTCTGTCGTCGAATATATGTAGCGCTACGCAGGCATGCTTCGCAGGCACAAAGACAAATACTGGCACCAAAACCTCTGCGTCAGTAAATAAATAAAAAAAAGGTGGAAGACGAGCTTTTTTTTCTCCGCCCCGAGTTTCGACCACTGCATTTTCATACATTATCCAACGAAGTAAATACAAATTCCGTATTGTTCCTCTTCAAACGTAGCAGCATTTCAATGTACTACGAAAATCCGACTGGCAAGACTGTTTGGGATATTTGTCAATATGGCCAACTCTGCTTTCTGAATTTTTTCCTAACTGTGAGAAGAAATGGTTGCTAATAGGAACTTTTATGAATTGTGAATCACATACAGTATTCTCTTCACCATAAGAATAATACGAATATAAACATTTTGCCATGTATTCTTTCGTGTTTGCTGCTATCTCATTTAAATCCTGTCCGCCTAATAAACTACGAAACTAGAGTGAGACAACAGCAGACACGGAAGAATATACATACCATGTCATGTTTATATTCGTATTATTCTTATGCCTAATAGTGATACAGTCAGAAATGAAGCACGGCAATTGACTAGATTTTTAAATCTAAGATGACTCTAATTTCTGTGCATAATGTAATGTACTAAAGAGGCGTCTGCAAAGATTTTCAAACGGAAAAAATTTTCGCTAAATTCTCGTTCAGAACATCTTCTATCATACGCAGTCTATAATTTGGTTCTTGTTGATCATTATCAAAGAAAGCAGCAGTGTAAGTAGCAACGAACAGCAGTCTCTCGCCATTGTTTCGCTAATGAGACGATTCCTCTCTTTGTTTTTTTTAATTGTAAGCGGCGGTAGCATACGGCGACAGATCGTAAACCCTCATTTTCAGAATGCGACAAACAATGCATGACACAGTACAGTAATGCATTTTCAGCTTTGAGTGACGGAAACACCTATAACAAAGAGAACTGCACTTGTCAGATCAAAGAAAAATAAGCAATCAATTCAAACCAGATGAAGCACATGAAAAAGGAAGGGTACCCATATAAATACGGACGGAGCGCCTGACGCATAACAAGCTGGTAAAGCTTAACTACTAAGCTTACGACTCGAACCAAACTACTACAGCTGTATCGCGATTTGGAAGTGCGGCCTAAAACTTTTCTCTCCCCTTGAATTTCGAGTCTCAGGTTTCAGGTGCGTCTTAGATTTGGGAAAATATTTTTTCCTCGATTTCGAGTCTCATTTTTCAGGTGCGGCTTAGATTCGAGTGCGGCTTAAATTCGAGTAATACGGTATACTTTATGTATGAGTAAAAGATTATGTTTTGGTTTTCAAATGCCCCGTGATGCTCCCACTTATTCTCTTCCATTAAAATAAGCTTTAATGGCTTGAGTGAGTTTAAGAGTCTCAGTAAGAAGAGAGAAAAAAACACCTTACAGAGAAATTACATTTTGTTTGCATATCTATTACCAAATTTAAATTTTACAGGTGATCCAGCAGTTCTGAAAATAACACCAAATACATCATGGCCTGATGTTGTGTACTACCACAGTTATACTCACCCTAACATGGGATGGAAGATACATATTGTAGACAGCTACTACCCACCACAAGCTGCTGGTACTGCGAGAGCTACTGCAGACTTTATTTATTTAGTTACTGCACTTATAGTACTTTTGTGGACTGTGATGAATAATTAATGTTAAGGTATATATGTAGGTAGATAGATGCTTGAAAGAAAAAGAAAATGAATCAATGATAGCAGAATCAATTTTTAATTAATTTTATTTTCGATGTACTTGACTGTTATTCCACATTTTTAAAAAACTATTTCTGTATTCATTGGCGTATTCAGTATACTGCATTTATATTAGAGTTCCTAAATATGTGCTTCAAATAAGATTGTTCACATAAGAAACAAAATTCAGTGCACTTACTCTATTTTTTTACTTTTTTATGAATTAACTAAGATTGTACTGACTTTTGTACAAGAAGTAACTAAATGGTATAAAATTTGTGATATGCAAAACAAAGGTGAACAGAAAAGTCAAAATTAGTTGCAGCATTAAAATGAAACAAAAAACCTAGGGCATAAATGGGAAGTCATCTTCAAAAATTTCAGTTGAGGACAAATAAGCACTTCGCGCAGAATAAAGCAAAGAGGCTATCATCCATACACATCACATTGAGGAAAACCACGATGACAGTTGACAACAGTGAAATATTCTAACAAAGTACTATTACCTCTTGTGAGGCACATCATTGTAATGACTGAACAATAATTGATTGATTTGTGATGCGTAGATACAAGTAACAGTTCAGAGGCTTTACAAGCTTTTGAGTTACCACTTTTTCTTTAGTTTATATACATACTCTGACATAAACTATACAGCCTTTCTCTCTCTCTCTCTCTCTCTCTCTCTCTGTGTGTGTGTGTGTGTGTGTGTGTGTGTGTGTGAGAGAGAGAGAGAGAGAGAGAGAGAGAGAGAGAGAGAGAGAGAAGAAAAGCAGCTCAAAAGCTAGTAACCTATGTACTGTTAGGTATGTGTACACTCGCCATACATTTAACAGGTATATGTGAGTGGTTGCTTTTCTTCATGGAAATTAGGTTACTATAACAGCATGTAATGACATCATGTTTGTGTGGAAATGGAACACCTGAAATAAAGTATATTACTTTGGATATCATTACTGTAATTTGCCCTGATATTGTATCAAACATGTCTTAGTAATCCCTGTGGTAGGACGACACCTATATTTATGTTCTATTTGATCTTGAACAGGTGCGGCTCGTGGTTTCCATACTGGGGAAGGCTGTGATGTTTAGCAATCGGAAAAAACGTAGATTTCAGGCTATACTACACATCAGTCTGTCACCACAACCAAGATTTCAGGCATGAGGGGGGGGGGGGGGGGGCAATTTTACACTCTAGCCAAACATTTACATACTGTATCTTCTTTCATAACCAACTACTAAATAGCATCAAAGGCTAACTCCAAGATAAAATCTATTGGTATCTTATTTATCCCCCAACATCACATTTCGTGACAGTTTACCTCAACAGATTGTACTAAAAGTCACATTTTGGAGAGATCTTTAATGTGGTTTATGTTAGCTTCATTGGGTGCTTATAGTTTTTGGTATTTTCATTTCCAAACATCAGATGTGTAATGTTTTGTACCCTCAAACTGTGGTGTTTATGAGTTTGCGTGACGAAACAGTGATGTTTCCATGATGTAACAGATCTTGTGCTGTGATTGGCTTACATGAATAACTGCCATGGAAATGTACAGACTGTATTTGTCATGTTTACACTTGTGTGTCACAAAAATATGCACTTTAAGTGATATAGCATATACAACCACTCAGCTGCATTGTACATTGCTCCATTAAAATTCTGTGTATATCCTTGTCTGGATTTACACTGTCTGTGTTCTTGATTCATCTTTACATTGAATTTGGGTGCACCAAGTGCCTTCACTTTCATCCTAGCTGCATGTTCCAAATTTTACATGATAAATTGCACAGTGAGGTCATATTGTGTTGCTTTCGAATGTTTAGTACGCTGCTGTGTTTCACAAGAAAGTAAAATTCACTAAACTCATGCATAATACGCTCATGAGGAGAAATGTGCTAATAATGCACAATACTCACAGTCAGCAAGCAAGGACACTAAAGTAACAGGACACTCCGGGGGCACATTTCGCACACTTTTTGCTCTAATCATTCACGAAATTCTCGCTAGGTGGTGATACATTACCATACTCTCTGTCGAGATATCTGCAAACTCATTCCAGCGGTGGATAGAATAGGCAGTGGCAGAAATGAAAAAAAAAAACTGTCTAAAACACTATCAAAACAGTAACACTAAACTTCAATTAAGGACACATCAAAGCATAATAGAGATATACAGAGATACGGATTCAGTAGTGAAGTTTCAGCAACTCTGTTCATTCCATTTTGATGTAAGAAATGGAACATAAGGATTGTGTGTGGGTTGGTTGGACACCCTTGGGCTGAAACAACAGAGTCTTTGGGTTGTCCATAAGAGCTGTACTCCAGGAAAACCACACCCCCAAACCTTTGCTACACTGAGCTAAGTGGGATTTCAAGGCACAGTCTCCAGACTAGCCACTATCTGTTCGATGAACATCATGTGACATCACATATCAACAGTTCCAAAAATTTTGACCGGCGTTATTTAAATCCCTATGCGAAATGCTTCTGATACTTTAAATTATTTAATGTGTTATTGAGAAATTTATTATAATATATATTTGGGGGCAGCTCCATTTCAGAGCTTTTAATTACGAGCTGCACCTGATCTTGATAAAGAAGTAAATGTTTGGGAATGTAGAATGAAACAAAGAACTGACTAAAAGACTGAAGCAGCTATCATTACTTACACTGATGAGCGAAAACATTATGACTGCGTGATTAATAGTCTATTGATCCACCTTAGGAACTCAATACAGCTGCTATTCTGCACGGCATGAATTCAACAAGATCTTGGTAGTTTCGGGAGGTATTGGCACCAGATGTCAATAAACAGGTCATACAATTCCCATAAATTACAGGACAGAGATTTATGGCCATGGAACTGGTGTCCGGTAGTGTCCCAGGTATACGAGTATTCCATCGGGTTCGGATCAGGCAAATTTCATTGGCAATACATCAACACGAGTTCTCTGTCACACTCCTCAAACCACTGTAGCACGTTTCTGGCATTATGACCTAGGCAGTTATTCCTCTGAAAGATGCCTTCACAGTGATTGATGAAGTTGTTGTGGCAACATGGGAGCATATAGGGGTCGTCTGCTGTGGAGCCCTATATATAACAATGTGCTCGTAATGGTGTGGTCCAAAGCACTTGACCCTGCACTACCATTGTACTCTGATGTCAGATTTGCTGTGGATTGCTGTTCGTACTGCTTTATAAAATGGGCAAGCCTCCATGTCCTGTGATGGGGCACACACTTCAGACACCTTGATGCTGAAGTATTGTTTCAATGTCTTTCAGCTCCTTTCAATAAATGCTAACAACAGCAGCACACAAAGAGCCAACCAGTGTTGCTGTTTCAATGGTGGTCATTCCCAGACACTGGGCCGTAACAGTCTGCTCTTTATCAAAGTTGCTTATGAAAGTGGATTTCCCCATTTGTTGACGATGTCATCACTAGAATGATCCATCTCTGCTGTGCATGTATACTCTCCTTACCATGTCAGAACCCACAATATTATCGAGTGACTTTCAGTCTCGCAGTAGATATATGTCATAATGCTTGGGATCATCACTGTATGGTATATCAGCTTTTAAACAGCATGGGTAGATCTATTAGTGTGATATACTTCTATTATGTCCTTCCTCTACATAGATTTTTTAAAGGGACATATCCTTCTTATCCCATCATTTATAGATTAAGTTTTAATACTGTTTATGAACTTCACACTTGGAAGCCTTATGCCTTTCTCCTTTAGTGTATAAATTCCAATTGCTATGGGAGAGACATTTTAATTTATATAAGGATGTTCATCATTTGGATATGCAGCTCCTTGTGTTTACCATGTTTGCATTTAAAATTGTTGGGACCTTACACCCAACAGTTATATAAGGATGATTCAGTAACAAACTGTAATTTTTTTAATGAATCTATTATGAGAATTATTACACAATGCTCCTCAAGGTGTATGCATTTATGCCAGCACTGGTCAAGCTTCTCAATTCCATGTGCAAAGAATTCTTGAGGTATATGCATAACCAATTATGCATTGCTGCATGGACTTCATCATCAGCAAAACCTGAGCCACTAAGAGCTTCTTTTAGTAGGTTAAAAATGCACCCAGCTTTCATCTCCCATTACAGTATGGTGAGGAAATGCCTCCTCTTCAGCCTCATACTGTTGCAAAAGCTCCCTGCACAAGTCTGTGCAACTTTCTTTCATATCTAATATCAAATGTTTGGGAAACAGCCTTGCAAACACTTTCTTGAACATCAGTATGTCATGAATGATATCATTGGCTGATCCAACACAAATATTCATCATTGTTGGAATATCGCTTACCATAATATGCCTGTTTCCCCGTATCCACTTATCAGCTCTCGCAATGTTGGTCTCTGTGACTGCCCAGACAGAGTATCCTGGGTGAGGTGAATCTTCAACACTTGTTATACCTTGTTTAAACTTATCTGCCCACTCTTACACTTATGTTTCACTTGGACAATTTTCATTATATTGCATTCCATCTGACAGTGAATTTCGATTGGTTTCAACCCCTCAGCTGGACAAGTCTAATGACACTCTGCTACAAAATATTGGTGCAAACCTTTAAGGGAGCTGTCATCTTGTTTCACTGATTCCCAGCATCTGATTCACAAGGTTGGCATGCCAGGCCCATCTAATGATAGTTCTAGGACACCGCCAAAAAGTAACAAAGAAGCACAAATGTTACCAAAGTTTTGTATTTTTTATAAACTTTTCCGGTTGTTTATTGAGTGGACCTTGTAGTTTGCAAAAATTATACAGTCTAATATTTAGGTTTTATAATTAAATTTTCTCCCAAGACATTTAAGTCTCATCTTTATCTACGATAATGATGGAAACTGAAGAAATGAATTAAAATGTGTGCTACGGCTGGGACTCGAACCCAGGTCTTCTTGCTTGCTTGGTGAAACACTGACCATTACACCATCGCATCATTATGGTCAACATTGCTGCGCAAACTACCCAAGTCGAGTGCCTTCCCCAACCCAAACTTTAGTTCATATCTTCAACTTATTTTCCCCCTACACTGTCACACTATTGCCAGGGCTCTCTGGCATTGGAATAGTATCCTAGCATTGGACGTAATGGGGAGGTCCTGTACCACAGGTGATCTGACACATCTTATAATTAAATTTTTCCCCAAGACATTTAAGCCTCGTCTTTATCTATGATAATGATGAAAGCTGAAGAATGTGCAGCAATGTTGACAATAGTGCTGCTGTGATGTAGTGGTCAGCATTTCTGCCTAGTAAGCAAGAAGTCCCAGCCATGGCACAAATTTTAATTCACTTCTTCAGCTTCCATCATTATTGTAGATGATGGGACTTAAATGTCTTGGGGAAAATTTAATTATAAGATCACCTGTGGTACAGGACTTCCCCATTACACCTAACACTGGGGTGCTGTTCTAACGTGGGTGAGCCCTGGCAATAGTGTCAATGTAGAGAGAAAATCAGCTAAATATATTAATTGAAGTTTGTGTTCGGAGGGCATTCGACTTGGGTATTTCATGCAGCAGTGTTGACCATAGTGCTACAGTGGTGGAATGATCAGCATTCCTGCCTAGTGAGCAAGAAGACCCGGGTTCGAGTCCCGCCCATGGCACAAATTTTAATTTATTTCTTCAGCTTCCATCATTATCGTAATATTTAGGTATCTAACAGACCAGCTGCTTCCAGTTGGTGATATTTAGTTTAGTTTTAGATGTGCTACCATTTTTACATTTACATTCAGTATAGCAAATTTTATGCTATTCACCTACTTTTTATTGCACAGGAATTTTTTCTATACAATTTGACTTCTATTGTCTGGTCTTTAAATAATAAATGATATTTCATGTCAAAATAAAAATGGCTTCAAAATATTATTGAAACCCATATGCTCCTGTCAAAGGAAATTCCCCCCTCCCCCAAGCGTCAAAAATGAAATCAACAGAAAGTGCAAAATAGCTAAGCAGAGGTGACCACAGGACAAATGTAAGGATGTAGAAGCATGTATCACTAGAGGCAAGACAGATACTGCCTACAGGAGACATCTGGAGAAAAGAGAATGTCCTATATGAATATCAAGAGTGCAGATGGAAAACCAGCCCTACGCAAAGAAGAGGAAGCAGAAAGTTGGAAGGAGTGCATAGATGGTCTATACAAGGGCGACGTACTTGAGGGCAACATTATGGAAATGGAAGAGGTCATAGATGAAAATGAAATGGGAGTAATCATAACTCCATGAATCTGACAGTGCACTGAATGACCTAAGTCGAAACAAGGGCCCCGGAGTAGACAACATTCCATGGGAACTACTGAAAGCCATGACAAAACTCTTCCATCTGGTGAGCAAGATGTATGAGACAGGTGAAATACCGTCAGACTTCAAGAATAATACACTCCTGGAAATGGAAAAAAGAACACATTGACACCGGTGTGTCAGACCCACCATACTTGCTCCGGACACTGCGAGAGGGCTGTACAAGCAATGATCACACGCACGGCACAGCGGACACACCAGGAACCGCGGTGTTGGCCGTCGAATGGCGCTAGCTGCGCAGCATTTGTGCACCGCCGCCATCAGTGTCAGCCAGTTTGCCGTGGCATACGGAGCTCCATCGCAGTCTTTAACACTGGTAGCATGCCGCGACAGCGTGGACGTGAACCGTATGTGCAGTTGACGGACTTTGAGCGAGGGCGTATAGTGGGCATGCGGGAGGCCGGGTGGACGTACCGCCGAATTGCTCAACACGTGGGGCGTGAGGTCTCCACAGTACATCGATGTTGTCGCCAGTGGTCGCCGGAAGGTGCACGTGCCCGTCGACCTGGGACCGGACCGCAGCGACGCACGGATGCACGCCAAGACCGTAGGATCCTACGCAGTGCCGTAGGGGACCGCACCGCCACTTCCCAGCAAATTAGGGACACTGTTGCTCCTGGGGTATCGGCGAGGACCATTCGCAACCGTCTCCATGAAGCTGGGCTACGGTCCCGCACACCGTTAGGCCGTCTTCCGCTCACGCCCCAACATCGTGCAGCCCGCCTCCAGTGGTGTCGCGACAGGCATGAATGGAGGGACGAATGGAGACGTGTCGTCTTCAGCGATGAGAGTCGCTTCTGCCTTGGTGCCAAAGATGGTCGTATGCGTGTTTGGCGCCGTGCAGGTGAGCGCCACAATCAGGACTGCATACGACTGAGGCACACAGGGCCAACACCCGGCATCATGGTGTGGGGAGCGATCTCCTACACTGGCCGTACACCACTGGTGATCGTCGAGGGGACACTGAATAGTGCACGGTACATCCAAACCGTCATCGAACCCATCGTTCTGCCATTCCTAGACCGGCAAGGGAACTTGCTGTTCCAACAGGACAATGCACGTCCGCATGTATCCCATGCCACCCAACGTGCTCTAGAAGGTGTAAGTCAACTACCCTGGCCAGCAAGATCTCCGGATCTGTCCCCCATTGAGCATGTTTGGGACTGGATGAAGCGTCGTCTCACTTGGTCTGCACGTCCAGCATGAACGCTGGTCCAACTGAGGCGCCAGGTGGAAATGGCATGGCAAGCCGTTCCACAGGACTACATCCAGCATCTCTACGATCGTCTCCATGGGAGAATAGCAGCCTGCATTGCAGCGAAAGGTGGATATACACTGTACTAGTGCCGACATTGTGCATGCTCTGTTGCCTGTGTCTATGTGCCTGTGGTTCTGTCAGTGTGATCATGTGATGTATCTGACCCCAGGAATGTGTCAATAAAGTTTCCCCTTCCTGGGACAATGAATTCACGGTGTTCTTATTTCAATTTCCAGGAGTGTATAATAATTTCAATCCCAAAGAAAGTAGGTGCTGACATGTGTGAAAATTACCGAACCACAAGTTTAATAAATCATGGTTACAAAATACTAACACAAGTTCTTTACAGATGAATGGAAAAACTGGTAGAAGCCAACCTTGGGCAAGATCAGTTTGGATTCTATAGAAATATTGGAACACGCAAGGCAATACTGACCGTACGACTTATCTTAGAAGATAGGTTAAGGAAAGACAAACCTATGTTTTTAGCATATGTAGACTTAGAGAAAGCTTATAACAATGTTGACTGCAATACTCTCTTTCAAATTCTGAAGGTGGCAGGGTGCGAAAGGCTATTTACAATTTGTACAGAAACCAGATGGCAGGTATAAGAGTCAAGGGCCATGAAAGTGAAGCAGTGGTTGAGAAGGGAGTGAGTCAGGGTTGTAGTCTATCCCTGATGTTATTCAATCTGTATATTGAGCAAACAGTAAAGGAAACAAAAGAAAAATTTGGAGCAGGAATTAAAATCCATGGAGGAGAAATAAAAACTTTGAGGTTTGACAACATTGTAATTCTGTCAGAGACAACAAAGGACCTGGAAGAGCAGTTGAATGAAATGGACAGTGTCTTGAAGGAGAATATAAGATGAACATCAACAAAAGCAAAATGAGGATAATGGAATGTAGTCGAATTAAATCAGGTGATGCTGAGGGAATTAGACTAGGAAATGAGACACTTAAAGTAGTAGATGAGTTTTGCTATTTGGGGAGCAAAATAACTGATGATGGTTGAAGTACAGGGGATATAAAATGTAGACTGGCTATGGCAAGAAAAGTGTTTCTGAAGAAGAGAAATTTCTTAACACGGAGTATAGATTTAAGTGTCAAGAAGTCTTTTCTGAAAGGAGTGTGGCCACGTATGAAAGTGAGATGTGGATGATAAATAGTTTGGACAAAAAGAGAATAGAAGCTTTCCAGATGTGGTGCTACAGAAGAATGCTGAAGATTAGATGGGTGGATCACGTAACTAATATGGAGATACTGAATAGAATTGGGGTGAAGAGAAATTTGTGGCACAACTTCACTAGAAGAAGGGATCGGTTGGTAGGACGCATTCTGAGGTGTTACTAATTTACTATTGGAGGAAGCAGATTCTGATAGATGTAGGTTGAAGTAGTTACTCGAGGATGAAGAATCTTACACAGGATAGAGTAGTATGGAGAGCAGCATCAAACTGGACTGTAGACCACCATAACAACGACAAAGAAGGAAATTAAAAATTGCATATAGCACTAAAGTAGAGCTGTGGTTTGAACTCTGCAGTGCTTTGCAAGGCATGGGTCCCTCACAGATAGTGTGTTCTCTCTGTCTGACCTTTGAATGGGATCTGCCCAGTCCATTGTAGGGGTGGTCTAAAGTTTAATCTGTATTCTGAACCATACTGCAATGCGGCATTTTCATATTATCAAATCATTATCAGAAGTGAAAGAAGTAGATGTAAGTGCCTATATATCAAAATATCACAGTTAATTGATGGTAAATACTCTTATTTAACTGGTAGCTGTACAAATTGTAATGATGAAAAAAAAAAATGCAGTACCAAGAAGGAGTTTGCAACATAAAGAAAAGTTGGTAGGTGTGTTTCTATGTTTTTACATCTAAAACATGATTATTCAAACTTCACACCAGCCACATAAGAGTGACACTAGTAGTGCCACTATGAGGATGCAAATCAGGTTTTCTTTAAATACATATTGTAATGGACGTGAGTAATTTTTACCTTCAAGATTGCATGTGGTGAGTTGATGTTAGTAAAGTATGCCTTTAAGGTGACATAAGACACCATCATCAACACTTCACTGAGTTTGAATGAGGTTGGGTAACAAAACTACAAGAAGCAATGTGTTCCTTCTGCGATATTTCAGAAATAGTTGGCAGAAATGTTGCCACTGTACTTGACTGCTGGCTGCAGTGCTCACAAGAATGTAGGGTTGCAAGAAGACCAGACTCTGGATGGCCATGTGCCTCTACCAAGAGGAAGAACATTGCTCTGGTGCATTGTACTGTGTCTGCAGCAGCAATTTGAGCAGCAGTTGCAACACAGTAACAGAACAAAACTGTTCCAAATCAGTTACTTCAATGACATCTCTGAGCCAGACACTGTAGTGTGCATTTCACTGACACCAGACCACTGCCATTTCACTTCAGTGGTGTCGAGCGGGAGCTCGTAGGAGAGTAGGGTGGAAGTCCTTTGTGTTTTGTGATGAAAGATGGTTCTGCCTCCGAGCCAGTGATGGCTGTGTGTTAGTTAGGAGGAGGCCAGTTGAGGGCATGCAACTACCTTTCTGCATACTAGACACACTGGACCTACACTTGGTGTTATAGTCTGGGGTGCAATTTCATATGACAGCAGCAGCGCCCTTGTGGTTATCCCATGTACCCTGACTGCAAATTTGTAAGTCAGTCCGGTGATTTGACCTGTCATTTTGCCATTCATGAAGAGCATTTCAGGGAGTGTTTTCCAGTTGGATAACCCTCGCCCACATACCACTGTTGTAACCCAGCATGCTGTACAGAGTGTCAACATGTTGGCTTAGCCATCTCGATCGCTAGATCTGTCTTCGATCCAGCACATATGGGACATCATCACATGAAAACTCCAGCATCATCCACAAACAGCATTAACGGTACCTGTACTGACTAACCAAATGCAACAGGCATGGTACTTCAGCCCGCAAACTGACATCCAGCACCTGTACAACACAATGTACGCATGTTTGCATGCTTGCATTCAACATTATGGTGGTTAAAATTGTTATTAATGTACCAGCATTTCGCATATGTGATGGCTTATTTCACACTTCTATTAATCTGTGACCTTGCAATGTTAAATCACTTACACATGTTACCTAGACAAAGGTATTCCTGAAATTTGATTAACCTCCATTAATTATTTTTCGATGTTGAGATTTTTTTTTCCATCAGTGGATAACCTTCTATTGTGCAATATCTGTAAAGCATAATACTCATAAAAAGAATGTAAACAGAGAAAAAAATGTATTTGCACAGAGACAGGCACACTTATCTTCAGGAGATAGAGATTACTTCATCTATAATAAGATATGAATGGGCCAATAGAAAACGAGACTAGTTATAAATTAAAGAAGAAAGATAGCAAGAATTCTGAATCAAGAGAGAGAGCAAAACGATGTAAAATGGAAAGTCATGCAGTTTCCCTTTTAGTTCCTTCTTACCATTTGTCTAACTGCTTCATTTTCTTCATCATACTTTCTATGAATATTATGGTAATGACACTATCACCATGTAAAGGAAGAATTCAGCAGTGGAAATTTATCACTTAGTTCAGATTGTGAGAGCAGACAACTTATGCAGTACAACATATTAATTACCAGTTCAGCAGAGGATACTAACAGCATACGAACTGCCATCCAGTCAGGAGCCATCTCCAAAAAAGATGAACATTTGTGGCTAGTTGTGTATGTTATCTGTTGTGATTGCAGAAGATTGTGAGGTGTAAAGCCAAGCTACAATATTCAGCCTGTCATTTTTGTTCCTTTCTATTACCCAATGCTGTCTCTTTATAGTGAGTGGTAGTCTTCATGTATTCAGTTGTGTATTCCATCTAGGATTTTCAGCTGTCATTTTCTTTGAAACTTGATATTTATGGCTGGTAAATGCCAGCTAAATAAATAAGTATATTTCTCTCAGTGTCATTCGTTCTCTTTCTCTCACTCTCTTTTCTCTCTGGTTTTCCACTAGGTAGTTCTTATTCCATTTGCATCACAATGTTTCTTATTTCTCTGCTGTCTTTTCAGCACCCTTTCCCCTCAAATATGTTTCCTAAACTTGCTTGATTTTCAATTTTTTTTTTTATGCTCTTGGTCTTATTCTCCCTTCCTTATCATGGCGAAATTCTTTTTGTATCTTTTCTGTTTTACTGTGGAAGAGTATGATACAGGCCATGGAGTGAATACTTTATTTAGTTTAGTGTCACTATAATGCTGAATATCATTATCTGAAACAGTAAGATTACCAGATAATTTTATGTACAATTGTAGCTAATAAATATGATATTCCTGGCTTCATGTACAGCATTCCCATAAGGTGTCAGGCCTTTGCAACAAGACGTGATAGTATGTCCATAATGGTTGGTACCTGGAACATTTTACTGGATTTTAAGTGTGTTAAATTCAGTGTATGTACCAATATATGCTGTGGTAGCGTTAGCGCGCTGAAACACTTCAAATGTTATTGTTTTTCTATGTCCACATTTAATAATCTCATCACAGTTGTTACTTCTGTCTTTTTTCTCCTCTTTTAACTCATGAAGTTCTGTGTTAGTCAAATATTTGCAGAACATGTCATCTTTGCTGAAATTCAGTGCTTTGAAGGTCCATCACAGTTGTCTTATCAATAAGTAGCTTTATATTTTAAATTTGTGTTCTTGGGGAAGACAAAAAGCTCCAGTACTGGACAAGCCCTCTCTCACATATTTTACTTATTTTGTTGCAATACTTTGTGCTCTTTTCACGTATATAACAAATATTTTTTCAAAATATTTGTTCTCTCAATGGACTGGAAGAAATACTTTTTCAGAAATATTCACTATTCTGTTATAATTTATTGCCCACCATGGTACTCCATAATGTTGGGTGAATTTTCAATCTGTGCCAAGAGTACATATCAGAAATACTAGTTAGCTCAAGAAGGGCCTGAGTAAGTATAATAAGGAATTGGTAGGGCATGTCAGAGAGGCTGTAGAAATCTGAACGTGCTACAATAACTATAAGGGAGGGCAGTAGTTTAGTGGTGTATGGAAATGGGCTTTTGACAGTGTAGACATCAACAGAATCCCCGCCACCGTGATGACGGTCAGTTGTTGTTGACGAAACCGATGTAGGTTATCACTGAAAACTCAAATTTGTATTCTAATTTGATTCAGGAAGGACACCAAGAATATTTTATTCACTGCTTTCCAAGTTGTTAATCAACTCTCCTTGCTGACATAAAATCAAACCTCTCAGTGATTGAGCATGGATGAGACATAATGGGACATCATCTGGTCCGTAATGGATTACTGACAATGTCAACTAACCAACTGCAACAACAAGTGGAAGAAGCATGGATCACCACCAAGGATGACACTCAATACCTTTACACAAAAATACAAGACCAAATTGTGTCCTGAGAAGGGTACCAAAGATACCGAAACAGTTGTCTAATGCAGTTTGTCCCTGCGCACAAAATTTACAGCATGTGAATGGGGCCATTCCTTTACAGATTTCATTTTTAATCAGTAAATATTGAGAGAAGGTGTTATTTCTGCAGCTTCCTGAAAACCAAAGGATAAGTCGGAAAATTAGTCAATGTTAAAAATCTCATACTGTACTACTTGATAATAGACTTGATATGTACTTGATGATTAGCTGATTAAAGTAGTTGTAATACAGTATGAGTGAACTGAATAACAACATGTTAAAACACAACATGAAAGTATGTTTTCACAGAAATAAATTGGTAGGAGTTCAATATACAAAGATGGCTAGATATCAACAAAAATAAAACACATGCGAACATCCAATGCTAACAGGCAAAGAAAAACATATAAATCAACACCCAGAATCCTAAACCCCTCACCTGGTTTAGAGTCATTGATGACATCTTTGCGATCTGGTTCGATGGTGAAGACACCCTATCCACATTCCTCCAGAGCCTCAACAACTTCTCCCCCATTTGCTACACCTGGTCCTACTCAACCCAAAACCAAAAGGTAGGGAATAATAAAAACGAAATAAACATAAAACAATGAAATCCAAAAATGATAAATAACATTGCAGAAAGTTGAGGTAATGATGAATACTTAATTTCAAGAAGAGTGACAGTATACCATGAGGGAGAACAAAAAGATAGATATAATCCTGATACTGCAGGTTTAACATCAACTGTAAATAAATACCATTTTCTGGATGATGCTGTTGTTTACTGGTTAGTGAAAGCATCAGAAGATCAATATTAATTACAAAATGATTTATACAAGAAATTTGTATGATGCGGACAGTGGCAATTGACACTGAATAATAAAAAAGAGTGAGGTCTTCCACCTGAGTACTAAGAAGAATTCATTAAATTTAGATTAAAAGTAAGTAATACAGATTTAAAGGTTGTCGATTCAACTAAATACCAAAGGGTTACAGTCATTAACAACTTAAATTGGAACCATCAGACAGCAGATGCTTTGGGGAAGATGAACCAAACACTGCATTTTATTGACAGAACACTTAGAAGATGCAACAATGAGACTGTGAACACTACACTTGTTCATTCTCTGCTAGAGCACTGCTGCACAGTATGGGATGCTTACCAGGTAGGATTGACAGAGGAAATCAAAAAACTTCAAAGAACACAGCATAGTTTGTATTATCACAAAATAGAAGGGAGAGTTACACAATCTGGGCCGATAATCATTAAAAAAAAGTTCTTTTCACTTGCAGCAAGATATTTTCACAAAATTTCAGTCACAAACTATCTCCTCTGAATATGAAAATATTTTGTTGACCCACACTCCAGAACCTAAACAGACCCGAAACACAGTCATGAACCTTACCTCCATGGAAATATCAGTCCTTGCAAAAGCCTCGGCTTTTGCCACACTCCTGAATTAAATCATGCAGGACTTGTTAAAGACCTTCTCTCCTTCTTCCAGTCCCTACTGTGCAAAACACTTTTTCACCACCAACCCTACCCACCAGACTCAACCAAAGATCAATGCTGAACTCTGTGTGACTCAGTTCACTCCTCCATCCAACAGTGATACATCCCTGCTGCCCCCAAATCACCGCCTATTAATTTTCCAGACTTTCTTAACCTCAAACCTTGCCTCATCATCATTCCCCAAATCCCTCAACATGAAAACTAACCTTAAGTCCACAGAAAGAACTGCAGTCCACCACCTAAAAAGTGATCCCAAGCTTATAATCCTACTTGCTGACAAAGGCTCCACCACTGTTGTATTGAACAGCAAGGATTACCTGGCAGAAGGACTCATCCAGCTGTGAGATACATCCACCCCCAAACCTTGCCACAGTGACCCCGTCCCAGAAATCCAGCAGGATCTCCAGTCACTCCTCAAATCCTTAGGTCCATCCCAGAACCTCTCCCCAGAGTCCATTTCTCTGCTCACCCCTACCACTCCCCGCACTCCTACCTTCTATATGCTTCCTAAAGTCCATAAACCCAACCACCCAGAACACCCCATTTTGACCGGTTCCGCACCCCCACTGAGAGAACCTCTGCTCTCATAGACCAACATCTTCAACCCTTTACCCAGAACCTACCCTCCTATATAAAAGATACCAACCATTTCCTCCACTGACTCTCTACAGTTTCTGTCCCTTTACCACATGGTGCTCTGCTCATCACCATTGAAGCCAGCTCCCTTTACACCAACATCCCCAATGCCCATGACCTTACTGATATTGAACACCACCTTTCCCAATGCCCAACAGATTACAAACCAACACCCTCCTTCCTAGTCACTATGACGAACTATATCCACTCCCACAATTACTTCTCCTTTGGAGGCATTACCTAC
Source organism: Schistocerca americana (assembly GCF_021461395.2). Lineage (NCBI taxonomy): Eukaryota > Metazoa > Arthropoda > Insecta > Orthoptera > Acrididae > Schistocerca > Schistocerca americana. The sequence goes on from NC_060121.1 coordinate 239,520,198, forward strand.
AAACAAATCTGAGGTACAGCTATGGGCACCCACATGGCACCATCCTATGCCAACCTATTCATGGGCCATCTAGAGGAATCCTTCCAAAACACCCAGAATCCTAAACCCCTCACCTGGTTTAGAGTCACTGATGACATCTTTGCGATGGTTCGATGGTGAAGACACCCTATCCACATTCCTCCAGAGCCTCAACAGCTTCTCCCCCATTTGCTACACCTGGTCCTACTCAACCCAACAAGCCACCTTCCTAGATGTTGACCTCCACCTCAAAGATGGATACATCAGTACTTCTTTCCATATCAGACCTACTAACCACCAGCACTACCTCCATTTCGACAGCTGCCACCCTTTCCGTACCAAGAAGTCCCTCCCATACAGCCTAGTCACCCATAGTCATCACATATGCAGTGAGGAGCAGTCCCTCTCAAAATATATCAAGGGTCTCCCAGAAGCCTTCACAGACTGTAATTATCTTCCCAACCCTGTAGATAACAAATCTCCTGTGCCTTATTTTTTCAGTCTCCCACCACCTCCCAAAGTCTCACTGTCTGGCCACAGAGGAGCATTCCCCTCATAACTCAGCACCACCCAGGACTGGGGCAACTGAATTACATTCTCCACCAGGGATTCGACTACCTCTCATCATCGCCTTAAATGAGAAATGTCCAGCTCACTATCTTTCCCACGCCTCCCACAGTAGTATTCTGCCGTCCACCGAACTTACACTATATACTCATCCATCCTTATACAACCCCTGCTCCCAACCCCTTACCTCATGGCTCATACCCCTGTATTAGACCCAGATGCAAGACCTGTCCCATGCATCCTCCCACCACCACCTACTAAAGTCCAGTCATAAACATCACCTATCCCATCAAAGGCAGGGCTACCTGTGAAACGAGTCAGATGATCTATAGGCTAAGCTGCAATCACTATGCTGCATTCTATGTGGGCATGACAGCCAACAAACTGTCTGCCTGCATGAATGGCCACTGACAAACTGTGGTCAAGAAACAAGTGGACCACACTGTTGCTGAGCACGCTGCCAAGCATGACATTCTTCATTTCAATGACTGTTTCACGGCCTTTGCCATATGGATCCTTCCCACCGACACCAGCTTTTCTGAACTGTGCAGGTAGGAACTTTCCCTGCAATATATCCTATGTTCTCATAAGCCTACTGGCCTCAACCTCCTTTAGTTGTTGTCCTCATCCATCCAGCCCCTTCCCTGTTCCCATTCCAGTGTCCAGCTACCCCGCTATCCCTTACCCTCCCCGCCCCAGCCTCCTCCTTACTCCCACCCAGTCATCACTCTCATCATGCACTAGTGCTGCTGCTCGCAGTGTGGCTTCAGTTGCCTGAGACTGCAGTTGTGTATGTGTGTGTCTCATCTGTTTTTGATGAAGGCCAAAAGCTTTATTTGTGACAGTCTTTCTGTTGTGCCTATCAGCGATCAGCATCTCCACTACATGGTGAGTGGCAACTTTCCTTTTCATAATGTTGTTACCTTTGTTTACAAGTCATTCATCAACCCTGTCCACCCCATACTTTGTTGTATTGTAGAATTTTATGGTTTCAGGTTTCTTCTTTCTTTAAAGTTACTTCAGCGTGCAGAGTACTCAGAAGAAAAACATTTTTATGCTTCTTTCCTTGGTATACTGTGGATCCTACTTCAGCATTTGGCTTCCTTACCTCATCAGCAATTTCACAATGGATGTTGTTCATTGTACAAACAATTAAAATGTTCTTCTCTTTGAACTTCATAGCAAGCTGAAAAGATATGAGGAAGTTGGATGTTGTCACATTTCTTCCTTGATTCAGAAATGGCTCCCCAAGATGCAGACGATGTTGAATTTGTTTGCTGTCAGGCTTTCAGCTCTGGTTTATTTTTCACCAAATCGGAGAATGGCGAAAAGTCCTGATGTCTGTCATCCACAGACAATCCTTTTGCACAAATGATAGGTGTCAATTTTTTCCAGTTTTCAAGTGACATGGTCCCCTCCGATTCAGCATCAGAACTCTCTAAGAGATGTAACATTTTTTCATCAGAAAGTCCACAGTTACGAGACATGTTTTATAACATCTTTCATGGACAAAGAATATTACAAGAATGGCACAATGTAATCTGTGGCTGACTGTAATGTCTGTGTGCCAATATGGAATAGTGAGCAGCAACAAATCTGCATGATTGCTGATTACTGCTTCTTCATTGTTGGATTATCTAGATATATTGAGAAGATAAATTACAACAGTGTCAAATTGACCCCGTCCACCATTCTAGTGTTACAGAGAGCAGAGAATGAAAGAATAAGCTTTATGAAACTAAAAAAATAACTTTATTGTGAAATGAAAATAAGACCAGAATCAATATGAAGGCAGTATGTTAAAAAATACAGACGTTGGAATCAAAATCTGCTACTGGGTAACATTCAGTGCCATACTGCTCCTCTCTCTACATGGTAACATACTTGAATCCTCATTGTTGTCCAAAAGGTAACCACGACTTTGCTGTTCAAGCCTGTCCACGGATGGTGGTCCTCCTGAGGCCATCCAGTGTGTAAGGAGGGTTGCTGTGACAGGGCACTGCACTTGTTTTCTGCTCCCAAGTACACTCAGTTGAGTTCATTTCAGTAAATAATAGAGATCATTCCCTGTGACCAATTTTTGCCACTGTGAACAGCAATTTATGAGTACATTACCACCAGCCAACTGTACATCTGAACAAACAGCCATTGCCAAACTGTGGTCAAGAGCAGAAATGAGCAACCAGTAGTGGAACACGGCAGTGAGCACAACTTGGTCAATTTCAGTGGCTGTTTCACAGGCCATGCCACCTGGATCCCCCCCCAGCATGAGCTTTTCTGAACAATGAAGACAGGAGTTCTTCATGCAACAAATCCTTCATTCGCATATTCTTCCTGACCCTCTGCACCCAAACCCTCTTCCCTACAGTCTTTCCTTCCTGTTATATCATCCCCTCCTGGTCCCTTCTCCCATATCATCATCATCACTGTGGGCTGCACAAAATCATTGGTTCTGGGATCTGTGTGTTGCAGTGACCATTGCATACATCTGTTGTCTCTCCCTCCCATTTCCCCAACCATCCCTCCAGCTCCTTGCTTCTTTTCTCCCCTCGCCCACTCCACCTGACACAGCCCTTTGCTCCAGTTTAGGTTCATAATTGGAGAGAAAGTGGACTGTATCAAACTGCACTGAGAATGCAGGTTTCCATTACACAGGCAGTTGTACACGGCCAGTTCCAGTCATCAGAAGAATATTAAGAAAGAGGTTTCTGATGAAAGGAGCACGAACTATGTAGAACATAAGAATTGCGAAAAGCTTTGTAGTTTATACAAAATTACCAAAGAGTGGCAGAAAATAATTAATGATGTCTCAGTTAAATAACAGCAGATTACATTTGTCAAAATTATTGTCTGTAATGAAAAACAGTAACTGTGAGCAAAACTGACACTTATCGTGTTCAAAGTAAAAACAGTCCACAGCAACTGATTGCTTCACCATGTATGTTCACCAATTATGACAGCCTCAAACTGTTAACCATTCTGAAGGCTGGTGTGCTGTAAGTTAGGATGGCTGGCTGCAAAGGAAACTCTCATGTTGTGAAACCAAAACAACATGGGAAGTGTACGATAATTGCCTCCACAAAGCCTAACTGTTGCCTAAGAGGGAGCCATTCTAGTCCTACAAGGATTCTCTCTTGTGTGTTTAAGATCATAGGGGTTGAAAACCTTATGGGTAGGAATATATTTTATTCATGCAGTGCAACTAGAGTTTTATAATAAGATGTGCACTATTAACAGCACGAGATGCTTCAGTGGTTCATAGGCATCGTGCCAGATAATGTTGTGAAAGCTGCACAATATTTCAACAAGATGGCTGCTTGTCATCTACAGATGTTCACTGAGGTATTACTGTTGTGGCTCGCCAATATATGTGCCGGTGTGCTAGAAAAGAATGATCATAGATGAATTGTAGAAGACGTCAACATCCTTACCTCCTGCTGCAGAAATAGCCCTTGGTTTTTGCATGCATAAAAATGGGCCGCAGACTTTGCACACCTATGCAGGTAAAGTGCAGCCACAAGACAAGGACCCAACTTGCACATAGTCGAGGTGTTGGTGCCCAGCTTAATCGTCTTCAATACCCCATCTGTGTTGACTCACTGGATTTGTTTATCTGTGGCAGATGATGCCTTAGTACCGCCAGTGCTGGTTCCCATGCTTTGCTATTGAAACCCCTGGTCTTTGTCGATAATGTCATTAAGTATACATATTTTGACTACTTCTTTAATGCTGGAGGCAGATGATGGAATCTTAGTCTCTCTATAGTTCATGCCATGAACCATGTCAAAGCAGTGTTTAGCAAAGTCAGATTTTTCTGCCCTATGTTCATTGCATCTACCTTTAGCACTGCAATACATATGGTCAATGTACAGTTTCCCAGACTGGCATGAGAGTTTATATATTCCTCATCTCCTCAGACTTAGGTTGTGTTTAATAGAATGCAGCATCATATGCACTCATGCTGGAGGACAGAAGACACACTTTATTTGATGTTTCTTGAATAGCTTGCCGATTTTAAAGGATATGCCACCAACGTACAGTAGAAAAATCACCATCGTGGAGTTCTCTACTTGTTCTGGCTGTTCTTGAGGTTTAATTTGTGCTAATTGAAATGCATTTTGAATCTGCTTATCAGATTACCTGCTCTGGATAAACAGAACAAGGATGGCTAAGCTCTGATGATATGCCCTCTAGATCTGAGAAAACTGTAGCCCCTGTGAACAATAGTCTGTAATACACCACTGTGTTGGGATGAGCGATGACAGCATGTGGATATAGGTCAGTGTGAATTGGTTCATGGAACACACTGTGACCTAGGGTCTTTTTTTCTATGAATCAAGACATCTAAAAATGGGAGGTCTCCTTTTTTCTCCACTTCGAAGGTGTAGCAAGTTCTTGGATGAAGGGAGTTATGATGTTCCAAAAATGAATGAAGTGTTGCTGTCCTATGTTATCACACCACAAAAGTATCACCTACATATCTCCAAAAACATATAGTTTTCAAAACTGCCGGCTGAAGTGCTTTGCCCTCAAGGTTTTCCATATAAAGGTTAGCTTTGCGGCCGTGCTTTTTCCTCATTGAGCATCCAAAGACAGTGGCGTATTTCTCCAGCAGGGGGCTCTGGATGTTGATGTCCTCTGTGATTCATCGATGATGACATTATATCCCTACCTCTTAGTATCTGCACTTTTCCACCAAGCCAGCAGAACTACAACAGCAATACATCAGTAAGCACCTGAAGATGATGAGATGTCTCATTGAAATACTGTGTGGCTTTCACAACATTATCTCTGACATCCATGAATCACTGCAGCAGTTACAATGTCGAGAAGGTCTCAAACAGCACAGTACAAGAGGTATGTCGATAGGGGAGTATGGATGGAAGTTCCATTGTTTATTATCAGCAGGACACAATCCAAGTGTGGGGCGGGCACATTTATGCAATCTGTGAAAAAGGCCGGTACTTATAAAAACATATTTTCAAGTTTGAGGTAAAAAGTGCATGTTAGCTGGTCAAAGATGAGATATTTTCATGGAAGGCTGTGAAACTGATGACAGTATAACAGCTGGCAAGACTAAACTTCGATGTTCTCCAAGGATGCTAGTCTATCAGTGGCCAATTTAACAGGAATTTTAAGAATTGCAAATTGTAATACAAGGTCTCAGAAGCAGCTAGAAAAATTCATAAATTTTGTAATTTTCTTTTTAAATTGGAGCTAAGGAATATGCTGACACTAGTGGAATTACAAGTCAAAGATCTTGTAAAATGCCCCTTACCACTCTCTCAATACTGAAGCATCACAGTATCAGTTTCCCTGTCCATGCTTACGTTGAAAATGTTTGAAAGTATATCAGAAAAGTTGAAGGAGCTCCACTATGTCTGAGAAATTTCTAAAATACATCTGATGGATTAGGATGATATGGTTCTGAAAAGTTTGGTACCACTGATCTTTTCCTTCCAACTTCTACCACTTCTTGGACTGGGGTGTAGAGCAGCTTTCTTTTACTGCAAAAAAGAAGAAGAAGAAGAAGAAGAAGAAGAAATGTTAAGCCAAAGCTGAAAATTTGTAGAAGAATTGAAGGGGTGCAAAATGAGTGGAACATCAGAGAAACCAAATGTGCAGAGTAGAAAGAACACCTCGGAATGAGACCAAAATGAGCCTTTCCAATTTGTCTGACTCTTTCTGTTTTCAGCTGCTGGATTGGAGTTTGTCATCCAATCAATGATAAGTTATTAGAGAAAGAGCCAGTTAAAATTGGGAATGGATGAGGAAAAGAAATCAGCAATGTCCTTTTCGAAGAACCATCCTGACATTTGCTTAACCTGATTTAATGAAACCAATGAAAACCTAAATTTGTATATCGAGATGGAGATTTGAAGTGCTGTCCTCCCAAACAGTAGTATAGTTGGGAAACAAGGAATCACAAAGAAAATCAGTCTTCTCATTTTCATAAAAATAATGATTTCTCTGATTACTGTGGTCCTTCAGCAATGAATTTTATTAGAATGGCAATGACAAACTATTGCAAACATGAAACCACTCACACTTTGGATAAACTCCATTTCAAAAAGTGAGTGAGAGCAGAAAGTATTCCTCTCTCTCCAATCTCCCCCCCCCCCCCCCTCCCTCTTTTCGTCCTCCTTTTTATCTATATTCATTTAAATTTGGTACAAAAAATTTGGAAAGTATTTGAACAATTTACTTTGAATTTTTATACAGAACTCTAATGGACATTTGGATGGACACAGCCTATATATTTTAAATATACAAGGTGATTATAATCAAAGTCAAACTTTCAAAACGCTCTAGAAATAACAACACTGGACAGAATTATGTCAAATTGCAATGGAATATTATTGGAGAAGGGGAAAAACGTATGGCAGAAAGAAAAATAGTGTGTAAATTGAACAACAGATGGTGCTGTATGTCAGAATCCGTAAATGAAAACACCTGTCACGCGCATTATTCATTGAAGTTGGCATAAACACACCGGGTACACGGCTTTTCCTCCATTTGCATCTGTCACTTTTGTCATGACTGTCTCAATGCAGGAGCATGCTCTGCTTGTAAAGCTGTATTACAAGAATGATTCCACTGCACACGTCACTCTCCAGAAGTTCTGGCCATTGAAAAAAAAAAAAAAAAAAAAAAAAAAAAAAAAAAAAAAAAAAAAAAAGTGTTGGTTCAATGACTGCCATGGGTCTGGAGAAAATGATTCAGAAATTCGAAAAGATGGGTTCTTTTCATGTGCAACCTGGTAGAGGGAGGAAAAAAAACTGATTTGACATCAGTGGAAACAGTGGCCACAGCAATGCAGGAGGAGACGAGTGGTGGCGTGCAAATGTGTAGTGCACAGAAAATTGCCCGAACATTGGACATACCCATGAGCACTGTGCGCAAAATCCTACGAAACATCCTTCTTTGCTATCCATTCAACATTACCCATGTGCACGAGTTGCTTCCTGTTGACCTGCCAGCAAGAGAGACCTTTGCTTTAGAATTTCTTGCTAGCATGGAAGAGGACAATGATTGGCCATAGAAGATTTTGTTGACAGACGAAGCCCACTTCCATCTGACAGGATATGTCAAACACACAGAATTGTTGAATATGGGCAACGGAAAATCCACTTGCAAATCAACCAGTACCACTTCATCCTGAAAAGGTCACTGTGTTGTGTGGGTTTACGGCATCATTTATCATAGGGCCATATTTTTTCAAAGAGACAGGTGCTTCTGGTCCTGTTACCTGTATCATCACCGGTAAGCGCTGAGCGTCTTTTGCGCAACCATGTCATTCCAGCTCTCCAACAATGTGGATGGGTTCATTTTCATGCAATATGGCGCACCTCCACACATTGAAAATCCAGTTAAGCAGCTGCCGAAGTGCCATTTCGGAAATGCTAGAATTATCAGCTGCCATTTCCCTACAGCCTGGACATTCCAAATAGCTGACCTTAATCCATGTGACTTCTGGCTGTGGGGCTATCTGAAAGATGTTGTCTTCAGTGTTCTGACTGCAAACGTAGCTGCATTGAAGGCATGCACTGCTCAGCACACACTGAACATGACTCCAGAAACACTTCAATCAGTTGTGGAACATGTTCTTTCTCGATTTCAACTTATTGCATATTGAACATGTTTTGTGTCAATCACATGGAAATTAATAATCCGATTTGATTTTGATTGATGCTTTTTATGCAGTTTTTGGCCTCAGGACAATTAAAAATGTTTTTGGCCTCAGGACAATTAAAAACCAATGTGAGTGATGCTTTTTATACGGTTTTTGGCCATGGTGGATGGGCTTATGTAACTAACAGAATCACACCTGCACAGCCATGCACACCGAGTAGTACAGTTTGTTTAATGTCAAACGTACACCTTAAGCATTGTTGTATGATTCAGTTGTCATTTGTAGACCACTATTAAATTATGATGCTTACAGCGCCATCTATTGCTACAGTTTGTAACTATTTATTTTTCTTCTTCCATATGTTTTCCCCTTCCCTGATAACATTCCGTTGCAATTTGACATTATTATGACCAGCGGTGTTATTCCTACAGTGGTTTGAAAGTTTAACTTTAATTATATCCCTGATAATATTTCGTTGCAATTTGACATTATTACGACCAGCGGTGTTATTTCTACAGTGGTTTGAAAGTTTAACTTTAATTATAATCACCCTGTATATAATATGTAAGTATACAGGGCAAGTTACATAAGACAAAACACACTTTCTATTTTGCAAATGATTTCAGATATTGAAACAAAGTTTTACACAATTGATAGTATGCTCAGCGGCATACTGTCTTTTGTATGGGTAATGTTGTTAAGTGTGGAATCAACCGAGATACTGAAACCAGTGTGGTCTTTTAATGTAACTATATACTTTTAATTGCATTCAACAGCTCCTGGAAAGACAATTACAATGACATAGTGCTTGTAAACATTGGGGTTGAAACTTTTTACAAGATAATTTGAGAAATGTACTAAAACAGTAAAGCCAAGGTCGCCTATTGGTTGGTTGGTTTGGGGGATTAAAGGGACCAGACTGCTACGGTCATCGGTCCCTTTGTCCAAGTACTAAAAAAACACCCACAGAGAATAAAATACGAGTAACAGAATAGAGCACAGACGACACGGAACAAGAGAAACTGAGACAAAGACCAGACAAAACGAACTAAAAGCACACAGAGTGTGACGGTGGTTGGCCGACCAGAGAAATAAAAAAGGAAAAGCCAACCACTTGAAACACATTAAAAAATCAGTTTAAAACCGGAGGCCAAAGGCCAGAATCAACACAAAACAATAAGATAAAAACAGAAACACTCAGATTAAAGAATAAAAACCCCCTGCCCGAATAAAACGTAAAACTAAGTCAGCCATAGCCGAGTCATCTGTTAAAAGGGCAGGGAGTGAGTCAGGCAGTGCGAACGACTGCCTGAGCGCAGCTAAAAACGGACACTCCAATAAAACATGAACCACGGATAAAACGGAGCCGCAGCGACATAGAGGCGCGTCCTCACGGCGCAATAAGTGGCCGTGCGTAAGCCGAGTGTGCCCAATGCGCAGCCGGCAGAGGACAACAGACTCCTTGCGAGAGACCCGCAAGGAGGAGCGCCACACACCGGTAGCCCCCTTGATGGCCCGAAGTTTGTTGCGTGAAGGCAGGGCGCGCCATTCTGTGTCCCAAAGGTCCAGAATGTTGCGGCGTAGGAACGCTCGCAAATCTGTCTCCGGGAGGCCAACGTCCAGAGATGGTGCACTAGTCGCCTCTTTCGCCAGCCGGTCAACATTCTCGTTGCCGGGGATCCCAACATGGCCTGGGGTCCACACGAAGACCGCAGAGCGACCGCAACGAGCAAGAGTATGGAGGGACTCATGGATAGCCATCACCAGACGGGAACGAGGAAAACACTGGTCAAGTGCTCGCAAACTGCTCAGGGAATCGCTACAGATGACGAAGGACTCACCTGAGCAGGAGTGGATATACTCTAGGGCTCGAAAGATGGCGACCAGCTCAGCAGTGTAAACGCTGCAGCCAGCCGGCAAGGAATGTTGTTCGGAATGGTCCCCTAGAGTGAGCGCATAACCGACTCGACCAGCAACCATCGAGCCGTCGGTGAAAACAATGCCAGAGCCCTGATACGTGGCCAGGATGGAATAAAAGCGGCGGCGGAAGGCCTCTGGAGGGACCGAGTCCTTCGAGCCCTGTGCCAAGTCGAGCCGAAGGCAAGGGCGAGGAACACACCACGGGGGTGTACGCAGAGGCGCCAGGAAAGGAGGCGGAACAGGGAAAAACCCAAGCCCGCAGAGAAGCTCCTTGACGCGTATGGCGATCGGACAACCCGACCGGGGCCGACGTTCCGGCAGATGGACGACTGACGGCGGGAACAGGAGACGATAGTTAGGATGCCCGGGCGAGCTTAGAACATGGGTAGCATAAGCGGCTAGCAAACGTTGGCGTCGGAACCGCAGTGGAGGGACACCTGCCTCCACGAGTAAGCTGTCCACAGGGCTGGTGCGGAAAGCACCAGTGGCAAGGCGTATCCCGCTGTGGAGAATTGGGTCCAGCACCCGCAACGCAGACGGGGATGCTGAGCCATATGCCAGGCACCCATAATCCAGACGGGACTGGATTAACGCCTGGTAGAGCCGTAACAGGGTAGAGCGGTCGGCTCCCCAGCGGGTGTGGCTCAAACATCGCAGTGCATTGAGATGCCGCCAACACGTCTGTTTGAGCTGCCGGATATGAGGCAGCCAAGTCAATCGGGCATCGAAAACCACCCCCAAAAACCTGTGTGACACCACCACCGAAAGAAGTTCGCCGTTAAGAGAAAGCTGCGGCTCCGGGTGGACAGTACGTCGCCGGCAGAAATGCATAACGCAGGTCTTGGCTGCCGAAAACTGAAACCCATGCGCTACAGCCCAAGACTGCGCCCTACGGATAGCGCCCTGTAGCTGACGTTCAACAGCTGCAATGCCGGGAGAGCTGTAATAAAGGCAGAAGTCGTCAGCATACAGGGAAGCGGAGACAGAGTTTCCCACGGCCGCAGCAAGACCGTTAATGGCTATTAAAAACAGACAGACACTTAAAACGGAACCCTGTGGCACACCGTTCTCCTGGACGTGGGAGGAACTATACGAGGCCGCGACTTGCACGCGGAAGGTACGACGCGACAGAAAATTGCGGATAAAAATCGGCAGAGGACCCCGAAGACCCCATTCATGAAGCATAGAAAGAATGTGATGACGCCACGTCGTATCGTACGCCTTCCGCATGTCGAAAAAGACAGTGACCAGGTGCTGACGGCGGGAAAAGGCAGTACGGATGGCCGACTCCAGGCTCACCAGATTGTCGGCGGCGGAGCGGCCTTTACGGAACCCACCCTGAGATGGAGCCAGAAGGCCCCGAGACTCCAGTACCCAATTCAAGCGCCGGCTCACCATCCGTTCAAGCAACTTGCAAAGAACGTTGGTGAGGCTAATGGGACGGTAGCTGTCCACCTCCAGAGGGTTCTTTCCAGGTTTCAAAACGGGGATGACAATGCCTTCCCGCCATTGCGACGGAAACTCCCCCTCGACCCAAAGACGGTTGTAAAGATCGAGAAGGCGCCGCTGGCAGTCCACTGAAAGGTGCTTCAGCATCTGACAGTGGATGCCATCTGGCCCAGGAGCGGTATCAGGGCAAGCAGCGAGGGCACTGCGAAATTCCCACTCACTAAATGGAGCATTGTACGATTCTGGATGGTGGGTGCGAAACGAAAGGCTCCGGCGTTCCATCTGCTCTTTAATGGAGCGGAAGGCCTGGGGGTAATTCGCAGAAGCGGAACTCACAGCAAAATGCTCTGCTAAGCGATTGGCAATGACGTCGGAGTCAGTACAAACTGCTCCATTCAGTGAGAGCGCAGGGACGCTGGCAGGTGGCCGATAGCCGTAGACGCGTCGAATCTTGGCCCAGACCTGCGATGGAGTGACATGGAGGCCAATTGTGGACACATACCGCTCCCAGCACTCCTTCTTGCCTTGGCGGATAAGGAGGTGGGCCCGCACACGCAGCCGTTTGAAGGCGATAAGGTGGTCGAGGGAGGGGTGTCGCTTGTGACGCTGGAGCGCCCGCCGGCGATCTTTAATCGCTTCAGCGATCTCAGGCGACCACCAAGGCACAGTCCGCCGCCGAGGGGACCCAGAAGAACTGGGAATGGAAGATTCGGCGGCATTAATGATGCCCGTGGTGACCGATTGAACCACCACATCAATGCCATCATTAGAGAGAGGCTCAATAGCGGCAATGGAAGAAAACAAGTCCCAGTCAGCCTTATTCATTGCCCACCTGCAAGGACGCCCAGAAGAGTGGCGCTGTGGTAGTGTTAAAATGATCGGAAAATGGTCACTACCACACAGGTCGTCATGCACACTCCATTGGACAGACGGTAAGAGGCTATGGCTACAGATTGAAAGGTCAATGGCGGAGTAGGTGCCATGCGCCACACTGAAGTGTGTGAAGGCACCATCATTTAACAGCGAGAGATCGAGCTGCGACAATAAATGCTCAACGATGGCGCCTCGACCTGTTGCCACTGACCCACCCCACAGAGGGTTATGAGCGTTGAAGTCGCCCAATAGCAAGAAAGGTGGCGGCAATTGGGCGACCAGTGCAGCCAGGACATGCTGCGAGACATCACCATCCGGTGGAATGTAAAGACTGCAGACGGTAACAGCCTGTGGCGTCCACACGCGTACAGCGACAGCCTCTAAAGGCGTCTGGAGAGGGACAGACTCGCTGTGCAGAGTGTGAAGGACATATATGCAGACGCCACCAGACACCCTTTCATAAGCTGCTCGGTTCTTATAATAACCCCGATAGCCACGGAGGGCGGGGGTTCGCATTGCTGGAAACCAAGTTTCCTGGAGAGTAATGCAGAAGAAAGGGTGAAGGCTGATAAGTTGGCGGAGCTCAGCTAGATGGTGGAAGAAACCGCTGCAGTTCCACTGGAGGATGGTGTTGTCCATGGCTGGGAAAGGCGTGACGGGACTGGGAAGGCAGATTATGCCACTGGGTCACCTGTTGCCTCCGATGGAGCATCCGTGCAAATGCCATCCATTGCGTCCGCGGGACCGGCAAGAGCGAGGTCCTCAGCGGACGCCAGAATCTCCACCTCGTCCTCAGAGGCAGAGCTTGTAGAAAGCGGTGGGATCGGTGCCACCGCAATACCGTTGGTCTTGGGGACTTTCTTCTTTTTCTGCTTGTCACGCTGTGCCTTCGGCGGTTCAGGCTGCATGGGCTTAACTGGGTCAGTCTCAGGGACAGATGACGACCGCGAGGCCCGACGACCAGGGACTGGCGGTTGCTTCAACCACTTGCGGGCGTCCGCTTTTCCACTGGTCGGAACTTGCGAAGGGAGGTCCCCAAGGGATCCCTTCCTGGCGAGAGCAGCCGAAGAAGTCTTACGCTTCTCCGGCTGGGAAGGGGGAGCTGATGTCCCCGAAGGTTGGGAGGGTGTTGCTCCTGGAGAAGATGGAGCAGGAGCAACAGGGTGTGAAGTGCCCCCCACAAGCAAGGGGGCCGGTGGATGCTGACCGATCTTAGAGCCGATTCGGGATGACGGGAGAACCGTCGTTGCAGCAGCGGCGTAAGTTGACGGCATTGCCACAGGATGGAGCCTCTCATATTTCCGTCTAGCCTCGGGGTAGGTCAGCCGGTCCAAGGTCTTATATTCCATTATCTTCCGTTCTTTCTGCAATATCCTACAGTCCGGCGAGCAGGGGGAATGGTGTTCTCCGCAGTTAACACAGATAGGAGGCGGGGCACATGGAGTATCGGGATGCGAAGGACGTCCGCAATCCCGACACGTGATGCTGGAAGTACAGCGAGATGACATGTGCCCGAACTTCCAGCATTTAAAACACCGCATCGGAGGAGGGATATATGGTTTCACATCACAACGGTAAACCATCACCTTAACCTTTTCGGGTAAGACATCACCCTCAAAGGCCAAGATGAAGGCACCGGTGGCGACCTGATTATCCCTCGGACCCCGATGGACGCGCCGGACGAAGTGAACACCTCGTCGTTCGAGGTTGGCGCGTAATTCATCGTCAGACTGCAGAAGAAGATCCCGGTGGAATATAATACCCTGGACCATGTTCAGACTCTTATGCGGTGTGGTGCTAACGGAAACATCCCCCAACTTGTCACAATTGAGCAACCTCCGTGACTGGGCAGAGGATGCCGTTTTTATCAACACCGATCCAGACCGCATCTTGGACAAGCCCTCCACCTCACCGAACTTGTCCTCTAGATGCTCCACAAAGAACTGAGGCTTCACGGATAGAAAAGATTCCCCATCAGCTCTGGTACAGACAAGATATCTGGGCGAATACGTCTCACTGTCACGCAATGCCTGTCGTTCCTCCCATGGTGTGGCCAGTGAGGGGAACGATTTGGGGTCATAAACGTTACCTTTAAAATGGGCTCTCGAACGCTTAGAGACTGCTGACGGCTGGCCGCCAGCGAGAGATGATGTACCACGCTTCATTGCGGGTCATCCGCCCTGATGCCACCTACTCCGACCAAGGGCCCTCCCCACGGGCGCCACCCAGCCACAGCAAAGGCCACCTGGCAGGATGGCCATTGCCGGGAGTCCCGATGCCCCAGGGCGATGGGCATCTACTCCTTGGCATACGTGGGGAGTTAACGGCGCAGGCATCAGTAGAGCGATCCCTGTGTTGTCAGGGGGCTACAACCAAAAGGGTACATGGCGGCCCCACCACAACGGACTGGCTACCGTGCTGGATCTTAGGTGCAAAACTGGCCAAGGTCGTCGTCGCAGTTAAAAGAAACACTGCAGAGTGCAGTGTGGTAATCGCCCAAGAGATCGAAAACGAGCGGGACACCATTGCAACGACGAGAAAGACGGCTAAAGGTCTAATTGCACGACGGATACAGTGCACCATGTAAGGCGCCCTTCCCCAATTGGCTCGCTCTTCGGAATAATTTAGAAAGATGGAGGTCAAACCCGAGAGGGGACCATCACAGAAGGCCGAAACATGTGAGACTCCTTTTAGTCGCCTCTTACGACAGGCAGGAATACCACGGGCCTATTCTAACCCCCGAACCCGCAGGGGGTGGTCGCCTATTGCAATGTAAAAAATGTCGAGCAGAGCTCTCATGCCAGACACTATCATTATATGCTGCACAACAGGCTTACATTGCCAGACATTCCTTGTCAACAGATCTTGTGCCACCATGCGGGTGAACAAGTGTCGTAGCCAGAACAGCTTCTACATGTACTCTGTCAGCTGCAGTCTTCATCCTCGTACTCTGGTTGATGCGGAAGCTGCCTGTTCACACTAGTGACCTAATCATTCATGAAAAGTGCCTGAGGCAATGGACAGCTACAATGCGGTTAGATTTCCGGGCACCGCCGAATTATTATGAAAGCATTTATTTAACATTTGCCGTTAAAAATAGCAAGTCTAACTTCTGCTCATAGATGCAGATGTACATGTCCGCATGCAAGCAATGCTGGAGCACAAATGACCTGCCAATAGATGACACAATTTCTGCTAGTTCTGCAGTGCAGACACAAACAGTGGAAGAAACTGGATGTAGCCTGGCACGGGCGTGTTTACATATCAATAGTAGACTCTGGCTGACTTTCCTGTCAGTTTTAGAATACAATATTTCTTGGATTCTTTTGCGAAGAGTTTCACCCTCAAAATTAACATGTATTATATCACTGCACACTTCTTTTCAAACACTTTTGGTTGCCATTAAAAAAAGTATATCATTCTACTTTTTAAAAAATCATACTAACTTCAATATCTTGATTGGTGCAAGAGTTAAGACACTATTACATACCAAAGTATGTGCCTCTTAGTTTAACTTCATTTGCTGAAAACCTCGTTTCAATATCTGGTATTGTTCATGAAATAAAAGGGATGCTCCCTCTTACATACTCATCCTATATATGTAATATATAAAATAGGAAAGTTGTTACCAAAAATCTCTAATAGTTCTTGACCAATTTACCTCAATACCAGAAATCTCAAAAAGTTCTTGATCGATTTACTTCATATGTTTACATAGTTCTCTAATCAACATCTGGAAGAACATAGCCCCCCCCCCCCCCCCTCTCTCTCTCTTCTCATATATATATCTTTACCAATTTACATCCAGTTTTAACACAGTACTCTAATGAACATTTGGATGGATATAGGATGTATATATTTTGAATAGACAGGGGAAATCTCAAAATTCTTAACCAGTTTACTTCAGATTTTTACATGATACACAACAAAACATTCAGACACACATAGGCTATAAATTTTTTCATACTCACTGCAGGAAAGAAATCTTTTGTGCTGTGTTGCGAACATGCACAGTTTTTATTTTTTCCTCACACTCAGTTTAAACTACGATAGGACGGCATGTAACTGATTAGGCAAATTGTTTCTTGCATATATATTCTCTCTCCTTGTACATACAGTTTTGGACAAAATTTGTATACACAACACTGTCATTTTTGTTTTCTTCCTCGCCTTTGGTTTTACACAAAAAAGGAAAGCTGTGTTTCTGGATTATGATTTGAATACTACTATAGGATCTGAATCATCCACAACTTTGTAATCCTAACCATTCACAGATTGAAACTATGTGAAATTCTGTCACTGACACTACTATCCTCAAAGATCCAGCAGCAGAAGAGGTCATATACCAAATGATCCCATGTGATTAACTTATCCATTTTACATGACTTCAAGGTTTTGTTTGCAACAACAATAAACAAGGCTCAAGGTAAGAAAGAGGGGTAAGACGGCAGAGGGGGGAGGGGGGAGGAAGAGAGGGGGGAGGGGGGAGAGGGAGAGAGGGGGGGGGGAAAGAGAGAGAGAGGGAGAGAGAGGGGGGGAGGGAGAGAGAGAGAGGGAGGGAGGAGGAGGAGATGGGCATAGAGAAGGGGGTATGGAGTTTATGTTGTATATCAAATTCCCGTAAGTATTTAGCAAATGCGAAGCACTGCCGGGTTCACTAGTAATTTTATAATCTGCACCTCATTATTCAAGAAAAAGTAGTGCTACTGAATGTATTTTACACTTCATGTTCAAACAAAGCAATATTAAAACACGCCAGACAATAGTAAATTCATAATAATATACTTCGTGAGGAAATGAAGCTTTATTAACAAGGGGGATATATATTTTAACTACTGTGAGTTGAAATACAGGGTGATTCAAAAAGAATACCACAACTTTAAAAATGTGTATTTAATGAAAGAAACATAATATAACCTTCTGTTATACATCATTACAAAGAGTATTTAAAAAGGTTTTTTTCACTCAAAAACAAGTTCAGAGATGTTCAATATGGCCCCCTCCAGACACTCAAGCAATATCAACCCGATACTCCAACTCGTTCCACACTCTCTGTAGCATATCAGGCGTAACAGTTTGGATAGCTGCTGTTATTTCTCGTTTCAAATAATCAATGGTGGCTGGGAGAGGTGGCCGAAACACCATATCCTTAACATACCCCCATAAGAAAAAATCGCAGGGGGGTAAGATCAGGGCTTCTTGGAGGCCAGTGATGAAGTGCTCTGTCACGGGCTGCCTGGCGGCCGATCCATCGCCTCGGGTAGTTGACGATAAGGTTTCATAACTAACCTTTTTCGTAGGACTCTCCATACAGTTGATTGTGGAATTTGCCGCTCTCTGCTAGCTCTGCGAGTCGATTTTCCTGGGCTGCGAACAAATGCTTGCTGGATGCGTGCTACATTTTCATCACTCGTTCTCGGCCGTCCAGAACTTTTCCCTTTGCACAAACACCCATTCTCTGTAAACTGTTTATACCAATGTTTAATACACCACCTACCAGGAGGTTTAACACCATACTTCGTTCGAAATGCACGCTGAACAACTGTCGTCGATTCACTTCTGCCGTACTCAATAACACAAAAAGCTTTCTGTTGAGCGGTCGCCATCTTAGCATCAACTGACGCTGACGCCTAGTCAACAGCGCCTCAAGTGAACAAATGTACAACTAAATGAAACTTTATAGCTCCCTTAATTCGCTGACAGATAGTGCTTAGCTCTGCCTTTTGTCGTTGCAGAGTTTTAAATTCCTAAAGTTGTGGTATTCTTTTTGAATCACCGTGTATATTTCATCTTTCTTACCCCCTTAAAAACTTATTTGTTCTGAAAATCATAAACATTTTATTTAAAGAAAAAACATTTAAACCCTTCCTGCAGGAACACTTAGTATCATTACTGATTACTGAAATCTTTGTTCAATACCAGTCAGTTTTCACTGAAAAATGTACTTTTCATTCAAGGTCCGTATTAATATTATTTATTACAAAGTATTAAGAAAAGGTAAAACCAAAATGCTTTATTTAAGTACAACTATATGCTGAATTTTGTTTATGTTACAGAGACATACAGTGATGTAACATTTACAGATATTAAACAGCAGGTAACTAAGTCAGCTAAAAATTTCAGTGGTGTAGAGAATAATGATGACAATACGAAACTATTAGAAACTTTCACCTTATAAGCCACTAATTAATTTGTACAATTATCACAGATTCTAGTTAAAAGATACTGGCTGCTACCTGATTGTTGAACACATAGAACATTTACCCATACTTCTACGGCATTATAGCCTGTGTGGCTTCATAACAATGACAGAAGTGAAATTTCACTACTTGTACTTGGCAAAAAAACTTATAAAGAATCACTGCAAACAAATATTTCCTGTGGTACTCACATCTCAAGCACAGTTTTCACTTTTTTCCGTCTACTAGCTGATCATTGAATCTAATCTTGATTTTCATTACATGTCAAAACTTACAATTAAATTTGTTTTACAGTAAAGCAACAAAGACAAACTACAAACTTACTATAATGTAAAGCTCCTCAAAAAAGGGAAAATTTGTAAATCTGTAGTAACATCATATTATTTTTGGATAATATTTGCAGATGACACATTACTCACAATTTTCAGTGGATCTCTACAATTGACAAACTGTTACCAGTCAGTAAGTCAGCTCTGAATGATTTGTTTTACATTGAGAACTGTATTAACGTATTTGTTCTCCAACATATGGAATGATGCTTTAGTCAAGCATTCCCCCCCCCTCCCCCCAACCCAAGTTTTCTCATCAAGGGATTTGAGCCGGGAGGGAGGGGGGGGGGGGGGGACCCCTCATGGATACATTGTCGTAATGAGCCTTATACTGCTTACTTCATTTCAGAGTGAAAAATTTCTTTTAAACAGCAACCAGTCTTACTGTGATAGGAGGGAAGTATAGGAAAACTCAATACCAATTTTCCTCCAGACGTGTCCTGTTGTTCCACCTTTAGCAAGGTCCTGGGACAATCCCCCCCCCCCATTTCATTTTTTTAAAGAGTTTATTTCCCCAAGTCCTTCCATCACGTCTAAAAGACAAAGAAACCTATGGTTCCGACAACTACAATTTTTGTCACTAACTGTTTGTATCAGTATCCATTGCCTACTGATATGCAACAATATTTAGAAAGCAAACTTTTAAGCACTACAGTAAATATTCAGTTGCGAATGATCCTAAACAAAATTCTTGTGTTATCTCTATGCGGAATCACTTTCCCAGCTCTTTTTGTTTCACCCTTGTTGATTCACGAAGATTTGCATACCATCACTTCACTCTTTGTACTTCTCTGTCTGCTTAAATATATATTAATAAGTAGTTGTTGTTTAACACTGGCTCCCTTACAGATTCTCACTGCATATTAGTATTTTCAACAGGGTGGAAAAATATGTAAAATAAGCAAAAACAACCACTTACGTAAGGAGGATTGAAAACAGATAACACTAGCTTTCAAGCTCTTACTCTTTTTATGGTAGGATTATACACATTAACACACAAACAACCGCACAGACACTGAAACCACCTCCTCCTTTGCCCCCTTCTCTATCTCTCTCTCTCTCTCTCTCACACACTGTCTTGTCTTTGTGTGTGTGTGTGTGTGTGTGTGTGTGTGTGTGTGTGTGTGGGGGGGGGGGGGGGGGGGGGGGGGGGGGGAAGAGTCCTCCTACCAGAGAAAGAGCAAGAACTTGAAAGTTGGTGTTAACCATTTACTGTTATGTGTTTTGTGCACTTTGCACCAATCCTCTATAAGAATGCCATTGCCTTTCACTTATTTTAAGTATTTTTATCAGATTAGCTTTGCTTAATCTTCTTGTTTCGTCCTTTGCTAATTATCCTCCTCTGCTGCACTGGTCACATCATAGTTATATAGAGTACGCAAGATAAGTAAACCTATTAAAATGGGCACCGAAAAT
This sequence comes from Schistocerca americana, assembly GCF_021461395.2. Classification (NCBI taxonomy): domain Eukaryota; kingdom Metazoa; phylum Arthropoda; class Insecta; order Orthoptera; family Acrididae; genus Schistocerca; species Schistocerca americana. The sequence goes on from NC_060121.1 coordinate 239,540,603, forward strand.
GGCAGTATACAGATCTACATAGCTAAATTGTGAGTCATTGTCCAGTGTTAAGTCCCAAGCCTCTTTCTGTCTTAAGAACTAATAACACATGGGACCTGTTTATGATGTTGGATCTGGTAAATTGGGACCTTAAGCTTGCTAGTTATTTTTCATGGGTGTCTGCTAAATTTGAACACTAAGTCTTTGAAATTTGTATTGTTGCAACATAGTCCTAATTACAACAACACTTATTCATAACAAACTTGCAAGGGGAGAGAATGGCTGGTGAGTACTTGTTTTCAAGAGGTAAGTACTGCCGATAGACATGTGCCTATCAAATTTCACTTGCTGAGTGGCCACTTTGTCTTTTTGTAGGTTTACATTATTCTCAGCTGAATTTTCCTTTTAATAAAATGCATTCATAATATGCATTTCCACTGTATACTTGCGGTGTAGGCTGTTGGAAATGGATACAACAGTAAACTTTTCCATTATATGTTCACCCAGGCAAGGTTTTGCTATCGCTTTTCCAGAAACTGTCACACAAACAGCAGAAAACTGATTATCTGCATAAATTCATTAGTGGTCAGTGAGGATGATTTGCAAACTCTTATCAGTTTCAAATACTGATGAGCCTCAAGATGAAAAGACATCCATAGTAATATTATTCCTAGAAAGAGTATATACATCTCTAGTTACAATGTAGATGCAAAAGCTGAAACTCAGCGATCAGGAAGTAAGGGACATACTAGTCAGTTACACATTTCAATATTCAAATATTTTGACTGAATTTCTTTATAAGTGATGAGAATACGTAACACTTTAGGGCAAGGTGGTTGGCAAGAGGACAGCTCAATGCATAAAGATTTGTATTTACGTGCCTAGAGACCAGAAAATGTAGCATCTATTTTTGACAAAATCTGCATCTATTTGTGGCAAAATTTGCATCTATTTTTTGTGTTTTTAAATGATTAGATGCACTAATTTGAAAGGTTATCTCGTTACGTTAGTGAAGAGGAATAAAGCCTAATTTCTTTGGAGTTTACTATTAAAAAAGTGCCGAGTGGGAACTTTTTGATTAGATTGTTTGCTCCTGCAAAAATGTTCAACACCTTTTTGTTCCAAAGTGGCCTTTGTTTTCTTGATTTGGCAGTATTTAAGCTTTGAGGAATGATAGTTCTGTTGAAGAGCAGCAGCATTTTGCTGCCAGTGAACTGAATGTGTCACCAAATTAAGGGGTTTCTGGACATTACTTGTCTTTTCCTGCCTAATTCAATGATTACAAAATCTGCAGACTACTGACTTCAACTTCCACTGGGCATTCATAGCTGTGAGACCCACTCTTGACAACACTACAAATTGAACTGACAAGGTATTTTGCATAGAAGTAGAACTGAATGTACGGTAATTCTATTTTTATGGTAAGGGAAGGATTTTGCCGCAGTCAAAAAAAGTTATAGATTTCGTTTTCCAGTTCCTACAGCGCAGAGTGCGGGCATTATTGGCTATAGTGGTAGATAGCCACAAATGTAAACAAACTAGAATTTTGTGCCAGACAGAAGGGGAGAGGCGCAGGGAAACAAGCCCCACCTCCGTTTAGCAGGGTAGCAGCCTAAAGCAGGAATGACACATTGTTACACAGATCGCTGATCTCTTCTGGTGTTGTAATGGTAATAATTGAAATCTGTGATAGACCAGGATTAGTTGCTTCACTTTTTCAAAATAAGGAAAGAAAACCACGAGCAATGCATGATGCAAGGCATTCTGGGATGGCTATGCACAATTGCTTGTCGAGGTTAGGACTGAATTGCTAACGAAGTAGTTCAGGCCCGACTTCTAGTAATGTTTGAGTTTCTACATTATAACCATCTTTTGAGCTTTGGATAACAAGCAAACATATGCATTTTTGTGTTGTTGTAAAATGCTAGGTGCCACAGCTGAGTACTAGTATGTTGCATTACGTAGTGTGTATCTTCAATAGACCACTCAATCATCCAGAATTGGCATGGTGCCGGATCACTGTGCGCATTATTACACTGTTGCACTCTTACACTTCTTACTTTGCAAACACCTTCTTATGCACTTTTATCTTCCCAAACTGGGCTTCGCCAGATGATGTACAATACCAGTAACTGAAAATTGGATTTTGATATTTATATGCAGAAAATAAAGCTATTTAAAACTATCTCTGATAAAATAGTTCATACGGATACAATTTGCTATGAAATAGTGTCTATTAAATAATTGTGTTTTTGCATTTTGAGGCAGAATTTGTATCTATTTCGCATTTATCACAAAATGCGAATTTTTCTGGTCCCTATACATGCCACTGGTAATTACAGATAATATTTTATATTCCTATCAGCTGACATGACACAGCAGTTGGTGCTGTCCACTGATTTCTTCTCATTTTAGGCAATTGAGGTGAATGAGTAATTTCACTGAGAAGCATCTGATTTTTAAGGCATTTAACATATCCATAATGAGTCACTATTATGGCTATTTCTAAGGCTTCAGTGCCAACACAAAATATCTGCCAGTTATGAATGGAGCAGAAAACTGTTTGCAGTGACATGAAATATAATTATTACAAAACAGTCTGTTCTTAATGCCTAAGATAGATTATTGCAAACTACAAATGGTCTGTAGTGGAATAAAAAGGAGTAGTAAAAGCAATAAGTAAACAAAACAACATAAAAACCTATTTAACAAAAAATGAAACTAAATAATTAGCTGTATTCAGTTACTGCAAATAACTTTTCAATTATTACATTTCTTTTGTGTTTCTAGCTGCATATATCTACTCTGCCTTCAAATAACACATTCAATTGCTAATACTGTTTGCCTAGGTCCATCAGGGCTTAAGGATACACCATAACTGCTTTGTGTAATTTATTGATGTTGCACAGTAATTCAGATTCCTAGAGAACACAATGCAAAAATTATACACATCTCCACTAATTATTGTTTCCACTCAGTAAATATATGTTTAATGTGAAAACCTCTACTTTATACTAAAATATGCCAGAGACATGGGCATGGACAGGAGGCAAGAAAGGCCGAGATAAAAAAACGGTAAAAGAAAACAAGTAGACACATAAACATCACATTGTTACTCATAATATCACTGAACTAACCACAAACAATAAATCATTCGAGATTAAATCAAATTAAATTAAACAACTTAACACACAAGTGAAAATGCAAAAGCATATAATATTATATAGGCAAGTACTGCTTCCAAATAAAGCAAATCTCTCACTATCTGTCTATCTGTATTATTACATTTATATGTGACCTAGAACTCATCAGTGATCAAAATTAAACATTTTCTGAAAGAATGTAACTGAATAACAAATTAACATTCTGCTATATTGGTAGACATGTAAAAACAACAGTACTCTGGTAAACGAGCGAATGACAGATTAAAAAATTCAACTTGTGAAATTCACAAATTATTTCATTCATCAATTTCTACAAAATAGTTAGCTTTTCAGGTACATGCATAATGTATTTCATTTTTACCAGTTCCTGAAATATTAATGGTGAGTAGGAACAATGCCTCATTCAAACAAAATAAAAATAAAAACCATGTATATTCATATTTTCATAATAATTAATTGCTAAATGTTTGTAACCAAATCTCCAAACCAGAAAATTGATACACTGACAAGACAGCCAAAAGTAACAGAAATGACACTGTTCACACTCGTGTTCTTTTCAAAATTACCAGCTTTACATTGAGTATTGCAGCTCTGATTCAATCTTTCAAAAAACTTATTAAATAAGTTTCTGTCCTGTGACTAAATACTAGCATATATGTACAGTATATAAAACCACACTTATTCAATATGAAGAATGTGGTTTCACTGTGCACAGAGTGGTAGTCATGAGCAAATGGCACATGTACTGCACTTAGATTCAGTACCTACATACTACGACACCCTCATGTTAACAGCTGTGCAGACCACTCTACCTAATAAAAGAAACCTGAAATCGGCATATCACATAGAAGTCTTGGGTTAATAACCCTTACCACACTAAATTTTACAACTTTTGTTTCTGATAATAAGGTTGTTTGCTAACAGCAATAACTGAAAGCTCAGACCATTACTTTAACTAGAAACTAAGCATGAAGATTAATGCACAGTGTCATATTGTAAACACAATGTGAGCCATTAGCCATTTGTAGCCTTTGTAAGTCAGGTGACATTAGCACCACACTAACATAATCCAATTAAAACACACACACACACACACACACACACACACACACACACACACACACAATCTGCAAAGCAACTGCTCTTAAGTGAAAGCACTGCATCTGAGAAATTTCAAGTTTCTAGGTAAACCATGCCTACGTAAATCATTTCAAGGTTCATGAAATCGAACGAAGTCAACCAGAGTGACTGGTATCTGTCCTTTGTAAGGAATTTTGTACTTTGCAACAGCTGTAGCTGCCATACAACGCAATGTGATATAGTTCACCAAATGAACGTTGTTCAGAGGATTCACAGCCACAAAAACAGCAGGAGAGTCACCAGCTCTATTTGGTGTGTCCAAATGTGCTCCATGGTCCAACAGAAGCTGTACAAGCTGCAAATAAAATATTATAGTAGTTAGATAGTACACAAAGAGCTAGAAAACTTATCACGCATTATGAACATACAATTAAATTTTATACCCAGAATTCATTTGAAATTATGAAAAGCACAGTTGCTACTCACCATATAGTGGAGATGCTGAGTCGCAGATAGGCACAACAAAAAGGCTGTCACAAAATAAACTTTGAAGGCATTATCTACAAACAAATCTGGGGTACAGCTAGGGGCACCCGCATGGCGCTATGCAATGCCAGCCTATTCATGGGCCATCTAGAGGAATCATTCCAAAACACCCAGAATCCTAATTCCCTCACCTGGTTCAGATTCACTGATGACACCTTTGCGAACTGGATCGAGGGTGAGGACACGCAATCCACTTTCCACCAGAATCTTAACAGCTTCTCCTTCATTCACTTCACCTCGTCCTACTCAGCCTAACAAGGCACCTTTCTAGATGTTGACCTCCACCTCAAAGATGGCTAAATCAGTACTTCTGTCCATATCAAACCTACTAACCACCAGCAGTACCCCCACTCTGATAGCTGCCACCAGTTCCATACCAAAAAGTCCCTTCCATAAAGCCTAGCCACCCTTGGTCGTTGCACCTGCAGTGAGGAGCGATCACTCTCAAAATATACCGAGGGTCTAACTGAGGCCTCTACAGACCATAATTATCCTCCCAACCTTGAACAAAAAATATCTCCTGTGCCTTGTCTTTCTAGTCACCCACCACCTCCCAAAGTCTCATTGTCCAGCCACAGAGGAGCATTCCCCTCGTAATTCAGTACCAAACAGGACTATAGCAACTGAATTACATTCTCTGCCAGGGTTTTGACTACCTCTTGTCCCGCCCACTATTCTTCCCACCCCTCCCACAGCGGTATTCCACTGTCCACCAAACCTAAACAATATACTCGTCCATCCCTACACAGCCCCTACTCCAACCCCTTAGCTCATATCCCTGTAACAGACCTAGATCCAAGACATGTCCCATACATCCTCCCACCACCACCTACTCCAGTCTGGTCACAAACATCACCTATCCCATCAACGGCAGGGCTACCTGTGAAACCAATCACATGATCTACAAGCTAAGCTGCAACCCCTGTGCTGCATTCTATGTGGGCATGACAATCAACAAACTGTCTGCATGAATGGCCACCGACAAACTATGGCCAAGAAATGACTGGACCACGCTGCCCAACACAAAATTCTTCAATTCGATGACTGCTTCACAGACTGTGCCATGTGTATCCTTCCCACCAACAACAGCTTTTCTGAATTGTGCAGATGGGAACTCTCCCTGCAATATATCCTATGTTCTCATAACCCTCTTGGCCTCAACCGTCATTATTCATTGTCCTCACTCATGTAGTCCCTCCCCTGTCTCCATTCCAGCACTACACAACCCTCTATTCCACCAATGCACCAAGTCTTTTTAATTCTTTTCCGGTACGCCCCCTCCCCGCCACCCTCTGTCTAACTTCCCGACTGCACCTAGCTGCCCTATCCTCTCCCCACCTCATCCCTGCATGCTCCCCAGCAGCACATCACTGTCCCCAACCCCTATGGTGCTATCCCTCTCCCAGCCAGTTGCCTCTTCCATCATGCGCTGTTGCTGCTGCTTGTAGTGTGGCTTCACTTGCCAGAGACTGTGGTCATGTGTGTGTGGGCTGCATTTGCATGTGTGACTGTGTGTGTGTGTGTGTGTGTGTGTGTGTGTGTGTGTGTGTGTGTGTGTGTGTTGCCCAAAAGCATATTCTGTGACAGTCTTCTGTTGCACCTATCTGCGACTCAGCATCTCCACTGTATGATGTGTAGCAAGTATCCTTTTCATAATATTTTCCATTGTTCATTTGAAATTCATTATTTATTGCATTGATAGTTCGACTTATAGTATGATGATATGCAATACAAAGCATCAACTTACTGGGCTGTAGAAATTATATGGATTTGCTGCTACATGAAGTGGTGTTGATCGTGATTCATTTCTTGCATTCACTGGTGCACCACAATCAAGAAGAAGTCGTATAACTTCCATATTAGGAAATATCATCTGAAAACAGATGATCGGAACCCTTTCAAGAACAGTATACATACACTATGAACACCAATTAAAAATAATACAAAATCACACAAAATTATCTAGAGTGTATTTTTATGGAATATACAGTAACACACTATTGACTAATTAAAAGCTAGTACGATAAGGTGAAAATAAGGTTCAAATGGCTCTGAGTACTATGGGACTCAACTTCTGAGGTCATCAGTCCCCTGGAACTTAGAACTACTTAAACCTAACTAACCTAAGGACAACACACACACCCATGCTCGAGGCAGGATTCGAACCTGCGACCGTAGCGGCTGCGCGGTTCCAGACTGTAGCGCCCAGAACCACTCGGCCACTCCGGCCAGCCGAAAATAAGGCTCCTGGTTTTTGAGTGACAAGAAAAATGTCAAATTTCTCTGAAGAGGACAAACACAGAATTACAGGTACATTCCTGACTTACACTGAATTTAATTCACTGCAGATCACAGCAATTAATTACAGCATGCAGCAGTAAAACACACACACACACATATATATATATGTACAGTTTATAAGCAAATACATGAAAATCAATTTGTGAGGGTGCTACGTGAAACTATCTGCACATTTCCAAATGCAGAAAAAGAAACTTACTACAAGTGGTTTTAATTATCCTAAATGACTTTATGTTACTAACCATCCACAAATTGTATTCCTTCATACTGTGATGGGAACATACATGGTGGTAAGAAAATAAAACACTACACTTCTCCAGGGAAAAACCAGGTAAATCTTGTCATCATATTCATGATTATTGTGCTCCTCCTAAATCACTTCTGGTACAAATAAAGGGCAGTTCTATAAATATCAGGTAAACAGAGTAAAAATGATAAACATGTGAAGTTAGCATGGATCATATGGTTGACTGTAGTGGGAAAAACACACCTTATTGCAATCTGCCATATAGTCTGGAGTCACGAATGGCAGCCTCAACCAGAGCAGAGGGGAATACAGAATACATTAATTTAAAACCCTAGTCTAAAGCGCCCATAGAAATTTCATTACATAAAACTCAGGTTGGGTGGTTTGACAGCCTTGGAAACCTGCTACAGACACAATAATGGACCTGTTTCTTTTGTCTGCTCCTCTTATTTGCTTCAATACATGACACATTCTTGATCTCTCTAATTTCCTTGATCATTTTCTTCTACAAGTAAACTGATGAATCCCAACTTCAGATGGTGTGGCTCTTTAGGACCGCATTTTTAAGCAGATACAGCTTGGTTCAATAATACTGGAAAGAATGAGAAAATTGAATATCACACATTCACCATGCCTTTTAACATACATCAACCTCCTATATTTGTCCTTTAATTCACCAGTGCCTAAATCAAGTTAAGTTCCTGGAAGTCATCCCTCCACACTAACATTTATTAACAAAATTAGTGTTAGTTCACAGTTTACACCAGTTTGACCCGATGCGGTAGCTCCCCTTAGCAAAACTCCAATTCACATCTATTTCACTGCCTTTAAGGTTCTTCTTTGTACATAGAAAGGTGAAAGCTTTCCTAATATACTTGCTCTCTTGGAGCTAAAAACAAATTCTGACAGCTGATCTGTTCTGTCCTTAGTGATATATGTAGTGCATCAACAACAAATGGAATTTCTCCAAAACTATTAAAATACTACCTACCAAGAAAGATGACATGTTGTGGGCTTATGTTATTCCATCCTGTGCAAGCCTCTGCATCTCCAAATAGCAATTGCAGCCTACATCCATCTGAATCTCTTTACTGTATTCGTCCTTTGGTCTTTGTCTCTCTCTCTCTCTCTCTCTCTCTCTCTCTCTCTCTCTCTCTCTCTCTCTTTCTCTCTCTCTACACAAGCCCCCTCCCCACACACACTCCCTTCAATACTAAGCTTATGACCCCTCGATGTTTCAGAATGTGTCCTATCAACTGGTCCCTTCTTTTAGCCAAGCTGTGCCAAAAATTTCTTTTCTCCCCACTTCTATCGAGCGCCTCATCATTACTTGCATGGTCTACCCATCCAATCTTCAGAATTCTTTTGAAACACTTCTGTTCTCTTCTTGTCTGGACTGTTTATCATCCATGTCTCACTTCATACAAGGCTACACTCCAGACAAATACCTTCTGAAAGACTTCCTAACATTTACATCAATATTTGATGTTAACAAATTTCTCTTCAGAAACATTTTTCTTGCCATCACCAGTGTAAATTTTATATCCTGTCTACTTCAGTCATCATCAATTATTTTGTTGCCCAAATATCAAAACTCACATACTACTTTTAGTTTCTCATTTCCTAATCTAATTCTCTCAGTATCACATGATTTAATTCTACTTCACTCCCTTACCCTTGTTTACCTTTTGTTGATGCTTACCTTATATCCTGCTTTCAAGACACTGTCCACCCCATTCAATTACTCTTCTAAGTCCTTTGCTATCTCTGACAGATTTACATCATCATTTGCAAACCTCAAAGTTTTTATTTCTTCTCCCTGAACTTTAATTCCTTCTCCAAATTTTTCTTTAGTTTCCTTTACTGGTTGCTCAATGTACAGATTGAGTAACACTGGACATAGGTTACAATCCCCTCGATCTGTTCTCGACAACTGCTTCCATTTCATGCCCCTCAACTCTTACAACTGCCGTCTAGCTTCTGTAAAATTTGTAAATAATCTTTCAATCCCTATACTTCACTACTGCTACCTTCAAAATTTCAAATAGTGTATTCCAGCCAACATTATCAAAAGCTTTACTGAAGTCTACACATGCTATAAATGTAGTATTGCCTTTCCTTATCTTCTTGCAGGGACATATACCTTATGCGTTCCTGCATTTCTCCAGAATCCAAACTGATCTTCCTTGAGGTCAGCTTCTACCAGCTTTTGCATTCTTCTGAAAACAATTAGTATCAGTATTTTGAAGTCATTACTTATTAGACTGACAGTATGGTAATATTCACTCCTGTCAGTGTGTCCCTTAATTGGAATTATTACATTCTTCTTAAAGTCTGAGGTTTGCTTGTCCTATACATCTTGCACATCAGGTGGAATAGTTTTGTAATGATTAGCTCTCCTGAAAGTATCAGAAGTTCTGACATAATATTGTGGACCTTGTTTCCACTTTGCTCTTTCAGTGCTCTGTCGTATTCTTCTTGCAGTATCATATCTCCTATCTCATCTTTGTCTATATCCTCTCCTCTTTCTATAAGATTGCATTCAAGTGGTTTTTATATGAGCTCTTCATATTCCTACAGTTGCTCCTCTTTTCTCCAAAGGTCTCTTTAATTTTCCTCTATGCAGTAACTATCTTTCACCTAGTTATATATGCATATATAGCCTTGCATCTGTCCTCCAGCAGTCCTGCTTAGCCTTTTGCACCTTCTGTCAATATTATTTTTTAAATGTCTGTATTCCCTTTCGTCTGCTTCATTTGCTGCATTTTTATATTTTCTCCTTCCATCAGTCAAATTCAATATCTCCTGTTACATCCAAGGATTTCTACTAGGCCTTGCCTTTTTACCTACTTGATTCTCTGCTGGATTTACTATTTCATCTCTCAAAATGATCCACTCGTCTTCTATTTTATTCCTTTCCCCTATTTGAGTCAATGGCTCCGTAATGTTCTGTCTCACACTTGCAACAACCTCTGGTTCTTTCAACTTACCCAGGTCCCATCTCCTTAATTTCCTACCTTTTAACAGTTTCTTTAGTTTTAATCTATAGTTGAAAACCAATAAATTTTATTATGGTCAGAGTCCACATCCGCCCCTGGAAACATCTGACAGTTTAAAATCTGGTACTGAAATCTCATCACAATCTAAATAATGGTATTCAGTTTCCCTGCTGATATCTTTTGCCCAAAATATTTTCTTACACACGGACAGAGTCACACTGATGTACGAACAATTTACTTAATAGATCACAGTTTGTGTTCCAGAGGAGCTGCCAAAATGAGAATGTTATGTATAGATTTGTTGACCTAGTGAGTAGTAAATACCAGACTACAAATTCAAAGCTTCAGAGTTCAATCTTCATTTGATTTTAGTACTTTTGCTGCTGATTAGCACTGCCTCACCTCTAGCAATGATTCATCTATGTCAAAAATACCACATTGTACCATGTCGGTCTCTTTATGACTGAATGGTTAAGTCAGTTCAATGATCAGTGGAAGGCAGGATCATAAAACTTTCAATAGGACCAATCCTAGTAATGCACTGTAGTGTTTAAACCAAACTTCGCATTAAGGACAGCTTTACTTACATGTGGTCACCAAATGACACAAGGATTAAATAACAAAATATCTTCATAGGTGGCATTTTCTGTGATCTGTCCAATGCATTTGATTGAGTAGATCATGATAGTTTCTAGGAAAACCTTAAATTTTATGGAATTAATGGCATTACAAACAATAGTTTGAACTGTAACTACCAAAAACATTGTAAATGTGGTGCGGAATAATTGAAACACTGCTGCAATGAGAGAATAGTTTAACGTCAGTGGAGGGAAGGGTGACTGTGTTAACTATTCACCACGAATGATGTAGTTCCACATGAAAAATTTTAGGTTCACTCTTACATGTGTGAATAATATTTCACATAACATATATGCTGACAACTTTAATCTCCTTAAGAGGCAACAGCAAAATAAATTGTTAATAATGATTTTTTTTCAAGGAATAACAAAATTTTCTCTACAAGTTCTACAATTTAGGGAAAAAAAGAAATGGTGTACAATATGACCAGGGACAGTAATTAGGGCAGAATTTTTCAACTTTTTGGGTGTATATACTGATGAAATTTTGATTGAGTGGAAGATGTTACGAAGGTTCACAAACAGAGATGTTGAGCAACTTCTGTTCTTAACATAATTACTGGATTTGGAAACAAACAAATTAACAAGCTTTGCACATTTTAACTTAATAATGGCTTATGGCATTGATCCCACCCCACCCCCTCCCCATGAACCACGAACTTTGTCGTTGGTGGGGAAGCTTGCGTGTCTTAGTGATAAAAGATAGCCATACCATAGAAGTCACCACAACACAGGGGTAACTGTTGACAGGGCAGAAAAATTTGTGGTTCCTGAAGAGCAGAAGCACATTGCATAAAAGTTGCAGCGACAACAGTCCGGATGATTGACTGATCAGGTCTTGTAACATAACCAAAACATCTTTGCTGTGCTTGTACTGCAAATGCCTGAAAGCAAGGGGGAAACTAAAGTCATAATTTATCCCGAGGGCATGGAGCTCTACTGTATGGTTAAATGATGATGGCATCCTCTTGGGTAAAATATTCCAGAGGTAAAAAAGTCCCTAATTTGGATCTATGGATCGGGACCACTCAGGAGGATGTCTTTCTCAGGAGAAACAAAATTGGCATTCTATGGGTCAGAGCATGGAATGTCAGATCCCTTAATCAAGCAGGTAAGTTAGAAAATTTAAAAAGGGAAATGGACAGGTTAAAGTTAGATATAGTCGGAAATTAGTGATGTTCAATGGCAGTTGGAACAGGAATTCTGGTCAGCTGAATACGGGTTTATAAATACAAAATCCAATAGGGGTTGACTGATTGATTGAGGGTGGGGGACAGGGGGGACAGGGGGGGGGGGGGAGGTCATCAGTCCTGCGATTCAAAAGGTACATAGGTACATGTGTAAGATAGAAGAGCTCGCTAAAAGTGGGTGGATCCAGTAAGGGGGGTCAAAACTATAAAGCGAAGAAGCTAAAAAGACACGCACAGTGGGAGGCATAAAAGGGGAGGCCAAATCTAAAAATTGGAAAAACAGAGGGATAAAAAAGCGATCTTTACAAGGGGACTCAGTCATGGGTCCCAAGCCAGAAAACACGAAGAGAGGCTCCAACCACAACCACCCTGCCCCTGCTCCAGTAGTAAAGAAAACCTTATAACTGAAAATAAAAACCAATTTCACATAGGAAACTTGAGAACCAGTTCAAATATCTGTGAATCAACAGCAAATATTAGAGACAAGGAATCTGGAAGGCTATACTTAGTACGAAGGAGACATTCCACCAATATATGGGATACAGTCAGCCTGGCTCCACAGCCACAGTGTGGGAGTGGCTCGTTATGCAAGAGAAAACAATGGATGAGTCTAGTATGACTGATGCATAGATGGCATAAGACAATGGACTCCTTCCGAGAGAAGTGGAAGGAAGAGCACCAAACTGCAGTAGTCTCCTTGATTGTGCAGAGTTCATTGCTGAGAGCAGTAGTGTACCAGATGGCATTTCACTTTTGCACAAAGAGAAATTTGATGTGTATCCGCATATCTGCACCTGGAATCATGAAAGGGAATAGGGAAAGTATCGGCCTGTCTAGCTCACCTGTCAGCCACCTGATTCCTTGGGATGCCCATATCACTTGGGACCCACAGAAAGACAACTGAGCAGGTGGCATAGCCAAGGGCAGAGAGGAGGTCAGGGACAGCAGACACCAAAGGATGACAAGAGTAGCATTGGTCTATAGCCTGCAGGCTGCTCATTGAGTACGTACATATTAAAGCAATGTGGAGGAAGGCCTGAGTAACAAAATGGAGGGCCCTGCTAATGACTAGCATCTCTGCAGTGAACACACCACATGATTCCGGCAGTAAATGATGTTCCATGCCAGTAGGAGATGTAAAAGCATATCCCACCTTATCTATCGTTTTAGAACTACCAGTGCAAATGATGGTAGTACCCTGGAACTCTTCAAGGATGGAATGTACAAGACACTGGAATATCAAAGGGGCAACAGATACCTTAGGACCATGGAACAGGTTGGTCCTAATCCATGGTCTATCCACCATCCAGGGGGTTGGGGGATGAGGAAGAGAAGAGGAAATACATGGGGCAATGGGGTACATTCCAGCGAGTGGAGATGGAGATCCTGACAGAAGGAAGTGAGAAGCATTCCAACTGGCAATTCCACCTGAGGGCAGGTGTCAGGAGGGAGACATCCCTCATTTGCAAAGAGGATGGGGTACACGGGATGGTCAGGGAATCGTCAAATAGCGACTGCATAAGAAACCCCTCCGTTGTGGTCGTACCGTAGGTGCAACCACAACGGAGGGGTATCTGTTGAGAGGCCAGACACACGTGTGGTTCCTGAATAGCGGCAGCAGCCTTTTCAGTAGTTTCAGGGGAAACAGTCTGGATGATTGACTGATCTGGCCTTGTAACACTAACCAAAACGGCCTTGCTGCGCTGGTACTGCGAACGGCTGAAAGCAAGGGGAAACTACGGCCGTAATTTTTCCCGAGGGCATGCAGCTTTACTGTATGGTTAAATGATGATGGCGTCCTCTTGGGTAAAATATTCCGGAGGCAAAATAGTCCCCCATTCGGATCATCCGGGCGGGGACTACTCAGGAGGACGTCGTTATCAGGAGAAAGAAAACTGGCATTCTACGGATCGGAGCGTGGAACGTCAGATCCCTTAGCCGGGCAGGTAGATTAGAAAATTTAAAAAGGGAAATGGATAGGTTAAAGTTAGATATAGTGGGAATTAGCGAAGTTTGGTGGCAGGAGGAACAAGACTTTTGGTCAGGTGAATACACGGTTATAAATACAAAATCAAATAGGGGTAATGCAGGAGTAGGATTAATAATGAATAACAAAATAGGTTTGCGGGTAAGCTACTACAAACAGCATAGTGAACGCATTATTGTGGCCAAGATAGACACGAAGCCCACGCCTACTACAGTAGTAGAAGTTTATATGCCAACTAGCTCTGCAGATGATGAAGAAATTGAAGAAATGTATGATGAGATAAAAGAAATTATTCAGATAATGAAGGAAGACGAAAATTTAACAGTCATGGGTGACTGGAATTCGAGAGTAGGAAAAGGGAGAGAAGGAAACATAGTAGGTGAATATGGATTGGGGCTAAGAAATGAAAGAGGAAGTCGCCTTGTAGAGTTTTGCACAGAGCATAATTTAATCATAGGTAACACTTGGTTCAAGAATCATGAAAGAAGGTTATATACATGGAAGAATCCTGGAGATACTAGAAGGTATCAGATAGATTATATAATGGTAAGACAGAGATTTAGGAACCAGGTTTTAAATTGTAAGACATTTCCAGGGGCAGATGTGGACTCTGATCACAATCTATTGGTTATGAACTGTAGATTAAAACTGAAGAAACTGCAAAAAGGTGGGAATTTAAGGAGATGGGACCTGGATAAACTGACTAAACCAGAGGTTGTACAGAGTTTCAGGGAGAGCATAAGGGAACAATTGACAGGAATGGGGGAAAGAAATACAGTAGAAGAAGAATGGGTAGCTTTGAGAGATGAAGTAGTGAAGGCAGCAGAGGACCTAGTAGGTAAAAAGACGAGGGCTAGTAGAAATCCTTGGGTAACAGAAGAAATATTGAATTTAACTGATGAAAGGAGAAAATATAAAAATGCAGTAAATGAAGCAGGCAAAAAGGAATACAAACGTCTCAAAAATGAGTTAGACAGGAAGTGCAAAATGGCTAAGCAGGAATGGCTAGAGGACAAATGTAAGGATGTAGAGGCTTATCTCAATAGGGGTAAGATAGATACTGCCTACAGGAAAATTAGAGAGACCTTTGGAGGAAAGAGAATCACTTGTATGAATATCAAGAGCTCAGATGGAAACCCAGTTCTAAGCAAAGAAGGGAAAGCAGAAAGGTGGAGGGAGTATATAGAGGGTCTATACAAGGGCAATGTACTTGAGGTCAATATTATGGAAATGGAAGAGGATGTAGATGAAGATGAAATGGGAGATACGATACTGTGTGAAGAGTTTGACAGAGCACTGAAAGACCTGAGTTGAAACAAGGCCCCGGGAGTAGACAACATTCCATTAGAACTACTGACGGCCGTAGGAGAGAAGGTCCTGACAAAACTCTACCATCTGGTGAGCAAGATGTACGAGACAGGCGAAATACCCTCAGACTTCAAGAAGAATATAACAATTCCAATCCCAAAGAAAGCAGGTGCTGACAGATGTGAAAATTACCGAGCTATCAGTTTAATAAGTCACGGATGCAAAATAATAATGCGTATTCTCTACAGACGAATGGAAAAACTGGTAGAAGCCGACCTCGGGGAAGATCAGCTTGGATTCCGTAGAAATATTGGAACACGTGAGACAATACTGACCCTACGACTTATCTTAGAAGCTAGATTAAGGAAAGGCAAACCTACGTTTCTAGCATTTGTAGACTTAGAGAAAGCTTTTGACAATGTTGACTGGAATACTCTTTTTCAAATTCTAAAGGTGGCAGGGGTAAAATACAGGGAGCGAAAGGCTATTTACAATTTGTACAGAAACCAGATGGCAGTTATAAGAGTCGAGGGATATGAAAGGGAAGCAGTGGTTGGGAAAGGAGTAAGACAGGGTTGTAGCCTCTCCCCGATGTTGTTCAATCTGTATATTGAGCAAGCAGTAAAGGAAACAAAAGAAAAATTTGGAGTAGGTATTAAAATCCATGGAGAAGAAATAAAAACTTTGAGGTTTGCCGATGACATTGTAATTCTGTCAGAGACAGCAAAGGACTTGGAAGAGCAGTTGAATGGAATGGACAGTGTCATGAAAGGAGGATATAAGATGAACAACAACAAAAGCAAAACGAGGATAATGGAATGTAGTCGAATTAAGTCGGGTGATGCTGAGGGAATTAGATTAGGAAACGAAACACTTAAAGTAGTAAAGGAGTATAGCTATCTGGGGAGCAAAATAACTGATGATGGTCGAAGTAGAGAGGATATCAAATGTAGACTGGCAATGGCAAGGAAAGCGTTTCTGAAGAAGAGAATTTTGGTAACATCGAGTATAGACTTAAATGTCAGGAAGTCGTTTCTGAAAGTATTTGTATGGAGTGTAGCCATGTATGGAAGTGAAATATGGACGATAAATAGTTTGGAAAAGACTAGAATAGAAGCTTTTGAAATGTGGTGCTACAGAAGAATGCTGAAGATTAGATGGGTAGATCATATAACTAATGAGGAGCTACTGAATAGGATTGGGGAGAAGAGGAGTTTGTGGCACAACTTGACTAGAAGAAGGGATCGGTTGGTAGGACATGTTCTGAGGCATCAAGGGATCACCAATTCAGTATTGGAGGGCAGCGTGGAGGGTAAAAATCGTACAGGGAGACCAAGAGATGAATACACTAAACAGATTTAGAAGTATGTAGGTTGCAGTAGGTACTGGGAGATGATGAAGCTTGCACAGGATAGAGTAGCATGGAGAGCTGCATCAAACCAGTCTCAGGACTGAAGACCACAACAACAACAAGAAACCAAGAGTTGGCTCCACTGTTTTTTTTTTTTTTTTTTTTTTTTTTAAAAATGGGGGAATCTCCACTTTGGCAAGGAGCCTGTCAACAGGACTAGTGCCAAGAGTACCAATAACCAGATGCACTCCATAATGGTTAACAGAGTTGAGTAGTTTCAGACTCAAAGTAGTCGCTGAGCCCAAACCCTGACAATTATAATTGAATCTGGACAAGACCGGAGCATGGTAAATATGGAGAAGAGTGTGTGCCAGGAGGCAGAGGGCATCATTAAGCTTCTGCATGCAGGCAGTCTTCGGGTGGCGAACATGGGGCAGCCACGTCAGCTTTTTATAAAAAAGAAGGCCCAAGAAATTGGACTGTGCTACAACAACTAGGTGTTTGTTACCTACCGTATTTACTCAAATCTAAGCTGCACTTTTTTTCCAGTTTTTCTATCCAAAAAACTGCTTGCAGCTTAGAATCGAGTGCAAAGTAAGCGGAAGTTCTGTAAAATGTGGTAGGTGCCGCCACAATTAACTTCTGCTGTTGAATATGTGTAGCGCTACAGGGGCATGCTTTGCAGGCACAAAGATAAATACTGGCGCCAGAACCTCTGCGTCAGTAAATAAATTAAGGTGGAAGACGAGATTTTTTCTCTGCCCCGAGTTTTGACCACTGCATTTTCATACAGTATCCAACGAAGTAAATACAAATTCCGTGTTGTTCATCTACGAATGTAGCAGCCTTTCAATGTACTATGAAAATCTGACTGGCAAGACTGCTTGGGATGTTTGTCAATATGGCCAACTCTACGTTCTGAATTTTTTCCTACTTGTGACAAGAGATGGTTGTTAATAGGAACTTTTATGAATTGTGAATCACATGCAGTATTCTCTTCACCATAAGAATAACACGAATATAAACATTTTGCCGTGTATTTGTTCGTGTTTGCTACTATCTCGTTTACATCCTGTCTGCCTAATAAACTATGAAACAAGAGTGAGACAACAGCAAGTGCGGGAGAATATACATATCATGCCATATTTATATTCATATTATTCTTACGTCGAATGGTGATACAGTCAGAAATGAAGCACGACAACTGACTAGATTTTTAAATCTAAGATGATTAATTTCTGTGCAGAATGTAATGTACTAAAGAGACGTCTGCAAAGATTTTCAAACTAAGAAAAATTTTCGCTAAACTCTCTTTCACAACATCATCTATCACACGCAGTCTATTATTTGGTTCTTGTTGATTATTATCAAATAAAGCAGCAGTGTAACAACAAATAGCAGTCTCTTGCCATTGTTTCACTAATGAGACGATTCCTCTCTTTTTTTCTTTTTTTTAATTGGAAGTGGTGGTGGTGCGCACAAAAACAAGCCTTGCTGCGAGCGGCAACAGGTCGTAAACACGCACTATCAGAATGCGACAAACAATGCATGACACAGTACAGTAATGCATTTTCAGCTTAGAGTGATGTAAACACCTATAAGAAAGGGAACGGCACTTATCAGATCAAAGAAAAATACGCAATCGATTCAAACCAGACAAAGCACGTGAAAAAGGAAGGGTACCCGTATAAATACAGACGGAGCGCCTGATGCATAGCAATGGCTACCTGGTAAAGCCTAACTACTAAGCTTACGGCTCGAACCAAACTACTGTAGCTGTATCGTCATTCATTCGACCTAAATTGTGTCTCATATTACAATGGACCAACTTTGTTTAGATTTGGAGGAGCGGCCTAAAATTTTTCTCTCCCCTTGAATTTCGAGTCTCAAATTTCAGGTGTGGCTTA
Organism: Schistocerca americana; assembly: GCF_021461395.2. Taxonomy (NCBI): domain Eukaryota; kingdom Metazoa; phylum Arthropoda; class Insecta; order Orthoptera; family Acrididae; genus Schistocerca; species Schistocerca americana. The sequence continues at coordinate 239,559,300 of NC_060121.1, forward strand.
GATTCGGGAAATGTTTTTTTCCTTGATTTCAAGTCTCATTTTTCAGGTGCGGCTTAGATTCGAGTGCAGCATAGATTCGAGAAAATGCGGTAATTAAATCTCCGGATCGGGGTATACTGTGGGTCGATGGCAAAAATGCGTAACCCACGTTTTGGAAGGAGAAAATTAGAAGCCACGAGAAAGGGTCCACAGAGAGGTCTTGGAGCTGGCATTCACAAGGTGCTACAGAGTGGGAGCTGCACCAGATGCAAAAATCGTCAACATTCAATGCTGGGGCAACCAGAGGCCCATCAAAGGTTTACACGCCCATTGATGGGGATAAGGAAGTGTGTGACACTTAACACAGACCCTGTGGGATACTGTTCTCCTGGATCCGAGGAGTGCTGTGTGAAGTGCTAACTTGGAAGAGCCGATGGGATTATACCTCATGGATAAATATCAGGAGGAGGCCACGAAAGCCCCAGTCATGGAGGATAACTAAAATGTGACAGTGCCAAGCCTTATACAGGTTAAAGAAGGCCACGACAATATGTTGGCATTTAGAAAAAGCCTAACAGATAGCTGTTTCCAATCTGAGTAAATGGTCAGTTGTATATCGTCCTTCCTGGAAGCCAAACTGATATGGGGACAAAATGGCCCGAGATTCAAGTACACAACATAACCAGAAGCTAACCATCCTCTCAAGTGGTTTACAAAATACACTGGTCAGGCAACTGGCTACTCGGTCAACAGCTGCCAAGAGACATTGAGTTCTTCCTGGGCTTAAGTACGGGGATGACTATGCTGTCTCACTGTGGTGAGGGAAAGACACCCATGAGCCAAATGCGCTTCAAGACCCTGAGTATATGTTGCCACTGGGTAATGTCCGAGTGTTGGATCACCTGGTTGTGGATGGAATCCAGGCCTGGGGCCGTGTCATTTGAAGAAGTAACAGCCTGCAAGAATTCCCACTCAGTGAAGGGTTCATTACAGACTTCAGCTTGATGGGGTTTGAAAACAAAGGGGGGTTTCATCAACTCATCATTTCTGCCAGAGAAACGTAGCAGGATAGGAAGAGGACACTGATGTTTTCGCAAAGTGTGTCGTGAGGTGTTCTGCAAGGGCTGATGGATCAGTACACAGAACACCCTGTAGGATGAGACCCTGGCCAATTAGAAGACTGCTAACCCCCCCCCCCCCCCTTCCCACAGGAAATGTTGTGCATTGAAGTCCCTGAGGAGGAGATACGGGTGTGGCAGTTGCTATATTAAATTAGGCAGTTCAACATACAGAAGTGGCCTACCTGGAGGGAGATAGACACTGCAATTGGTGACTGCTGGGATCATTTGCACTTGTACCACTATTGCTTTCGGGTTGGTACGAAGGGGGATCCAGTCGCTAGTGACATCAGTGGGAACCAAAGTGCAGACAACTCCAGATGCTATCTTGAGGTTGGCACATTCGCCCAATAACCAAGAAACGTTTGAGAGTGGTCATTAAGGAAGTGCATTTCTTGAAGAGCAAGACAGAATGCAGACTAAGGGGAAACAAGTTGTTGTATTTGCAGTATGTGATGGTAATATCTGTTGCAAGTCCACAAGATTATCATGTGGCGACTCAAGGGTAGACACAAAAAATCCGAGGGGAGGTCATGCCACTGAGACAATAGTCGTTACTGACAAGAATGGGGTGTCATCCATAAAAACTGGGTCTGATTTGAACTGAGAAAGAGGGGGTGAAGCCCCCTGGGATGTTGGAAAAGCCTCGTCCTTGGATTTCCGCTTCTTCTTCTTCATCTTCTCCTCCTACCTCGGTGGGAATAGACAGCAGCCATGTCCGGACTGGACAGAGAGCAAGTGACTTTGGGGCACTCAAGAGCGTAGGTTTCTTGGCCGACATGAGGTTGCAGGCTTCCTATCTTGAGAATGCCAATGAGGGGTGTTCCAAGAGAGGGCCCCATTCTTAGCAAGAGACAGAGAAGAGGATTACTTTTGCGGCCAAGGAGGAGGAGGAGGAGGAGGAGGAGGGGCGGAAGAAGGGGTAGGTGGGAGGGGAAGGAGGGCGAGGAGGGAGGGGTTCCTTGAGGGGAAGGGACAGGAGCTACTGGGGGTGCAGGGGGGAAAGGGAAGTGGGAAAGGATGGGGGAGGAGGGGAAGATGTAACTGAGGCAGAGGTAGATGAGAGAGTCACTTGGTGAAGTCTGTCAAACTTCTTCCCGGCCTCAATGTAGCTGAGATGGCCAAGCATCTTTATTTCCTGGACTCTTTTTTTTTTTTTTTTTTTTCCTTTGTATACACTGGACACTCCAGTGAGTAAGGAGAATGTAGACCAGGCAGTGGGGTGCAAGAGTTTCCCACATGAAGAGGGTAGCCACAGTCATCACACATGGGGGTGGCATAGCATCATGAGGACATGCGGCTGAGCATGAGGCAATGGAAGCAATGCATGGGAGATGGAATGAATGGTTTCACGTCCCATCTGTATACCATCACCTCAATCTTCTTGGGCAGGGTATCCTCCTCAAAGGCCACGATGAAAGTGCCAGAGTCTATGCAATAATCCTTAGGGCCCCTCTGGACACACCAGATGAAACGAATGCCCCGTCGTTCCAGATTAGCCCTAAACTGAACTGTAGGAAAAGATCCCTACGGAAAATCATGCCCTGTGTCATATTCAGAGACTTGTGAGGTGTAATATTCACTAGGATGTCACCTAAGTGATTGCAAGCCCAGAGGGAGGCCGACTGGCAGCCAGTAGTTGTCTTTATAAGGACGGAGACAGATATCATCTTGTTTAAGGTCTCAACTTCACCAAACTTGTCCTCAACGTGTTCCACACAAAAAAGAGGTTTGGTGGTGGCAAAAGTCTCCCCATCAGTCCTTGCACAGACCAGGGTTTTGTCCCATGCCAGCAGGCCTGGTCCTCCCCCCACGGGGTAGCCAAGGGGGAAAAGGCGGGAAGGCAGAAAGAGGAACTGAGACAGAACTATTCCTAAGAAGACACACAGCCGTAGAAGAGAGGTCAGACAGTAACACGTTTCATGTACCAAACATTCGCCCTGGTACTACCCACAACAATCAGAGGCTTGCCTTGTGAGCACTACCCAGCCACAGCAATGGCCGTCTGGCATGACGGTTGTTGCTGGTATGAGAAAGAAAGTTTCTCATCCTGTGTGGTAAGTCTCCGCTGTCCTGCAGTTCTGAGTGACTTTCCAAAAATCTATCCCTTTTCCTAAACCTCTCCAGTCCTTTTCCTTCACCCTCTACCTTCACCTTCAATTCTTCTGCATGAAGAAGGAGCCACTGGCTGCAAAAGCTTGCCTAATTACAATCGTCTTTTATTTGTGATTTCTGCTACCGCTTGGTGAGTAGATTTGTTATCCATCCAATTAAATTATATTGTCAAAACTGATTGTTTCTGTTGTTAAGGAATCAGTAGTTTTTCAAGGCAGTTGCACATCCTTGGCAGCAGTTTCACACAACTTAAGACTTTCACTATGGACACTTCTGTGGCTGTAATGTGTTAATGGAGAGAGAGAGGATATAGCTGCCTGGTGATACCAATTTTTAAGGGACATCTGTAGCATAAGTATCGATGGAGTGGTGTGGCTTGATGAAACGTACGTCAATTCTGGTCACGTTGTCAGGCAGGGCTGAACAGATGACACACAGCTACAGGAACAATGGCAATGCCTTGTTGCAAGGGGTGCAGACTTACTCTTCTTTATGCAGGCACACTGCAAGGTTTCCTCCCAGTCACTTGATTTTTAAATCAAAGAAAACAGGAGACTATCATGAATAAATGGACCATGTTACATGAAGAAATGATGCACGTTACCTTTAAAAAATCATTCAAAGATTCACTAAAAGAAAATCTTGAAAAAACCATCAACAATTTACATAATACTCCTTACAGTTCACCTGTTGACAAGGCATCTGCAATATCAAACTAAAAGGAGGAAATGATTGATTGATTTCAGTGTCATAATGTCGATAAGTGATGACCTTAAAATGTGGAGCTTACGAGAAAAAAAATCTATCTTCATAAGCCACAGTTGCAGCTATACGAAATTGACAAACTGGCAAAAAAACATGGGCATACATTTGTTAGGCTACTACCTTACTACTGTCATTTCAACCCAATAGAGTTAACATGGGCCCAAATTAAACGTTACATTGCCAGAAATAACAACAAACGTACCCTGTCTGCAGTCGAAGCACTCACAAGAGAAGCTGTCAGAAACGTCAGTTCTGAAGATTGGAAGAAAGCTGTCGAACAAATGAAGAGTGTCATGGAAAAAGCATGGCAGAATGAAGCTCTTTCGGAACATTCAGTGGGGGAGACAAAACTTCATTAAATGACAACAATGACAAAGACAGTGATATCAGGGGATTTTTTCCATTATACTTGTAGAACTGGAGCACAGGTGGATTTCGCTTCTTAAGTTTTAAAATCTTAATAACAAGGCCTTAATAGCAACTAATTACAAAGGAAGTTCACCTCAGTAATTCAATCTGTATCACACAAAATAAATGTTGCTGTTTACAATGTAACTGCTGCAATACTTAGGCCCTGTTATCCGTACCACTTTCATTATTTCTAAACAAAGAGGTTGGCATATCTAAAATACTAGCATACATACTTGCATAAATGAGAAAAAAATTTAGTTCCTTGGGGTATATCATCTACAAAGTGGTTCTTGTGAGTCCTTCTACATAGGCCAGAGTGCTAGAAATTTTATCACCTATTATAATGAGCATGCTAATCCGAACAATAAGACAGCATTCGGTCAACATCTTCAAAAGGAGCACCGCTCTGCTGGTAATATAAATACTAACATATTTACTTGATTATAAGACGAAGTATTTCCCAAATCGTCAGTTGAAAAATATAGGGTTGTCTTATATTCCCAGATGAAACTATTGTTGCTGAGCTCAACATTTTTATGTTGTTTAATAGATTGACATAAGGGTCATTTTACAGTCACAGATGAAGCTTTGGCTACTGACATCACGTGCAGATTTAGTATGAAGAATATGGAATGGTAGGTTGCGCAGATGATACTTGTGCTAGAACATGCTTGAGATTTCCCAATACGCTGTAGCACTCGATACCGTATTGGCCCTGCTCAAACAACCCTGCTTGAACAATCATTTAATATTTGACTTGTGTGGCACTAATGCATGGGATACATGAGAAAATATGAACTATCTTCCACCACAGTCTACAATCTATTGCTCTGCCTAAAATTTTATAATTTTGTGAAATACAAGAGGACATAGCATGAACTTTCATCATCTTATAAGCTCTTGCTGTATTTCAACGTGTTTGTGACAAAAGATCTTATACAAGTATGGATACTGTATACAAATATTTGGGGTGCTTTTTAAGTAAAGGCAGTATTGAAAGGCAAAAATGTAGTCCTTCAAAACATACTTGATTTTGAACTGAATCCAATGCTTTATTTGGTTATTAGAGACTTTAACGATGTACCAAGTGGGCTACAAGGACAAATGTGGTTGCTTTTCACTTATTAGAATACCGAATAAAGAAATTACCATTTTTTAGTCAGCTTTGGAGCAAGATGGTGACATTCAGATGAAACAAGAAAGAAAATTAAACCAAAATTACGTGTCTAAGAAATGAAATAAAACATATCAAACTAAGTGTAATTGTTTTATCGTAAAAATAAATAATAGCGGCAAGACCCGCTGTGCAGATTGTAATGACACGAAAAAAAGTTTGAGAACTGGACTGAATAGTGACTGCGATCTTTTATTTATGTATTAGTCAGTGTTGTTACGTATGACCTGCACCCTAGAATCTATTGCAGTTTGTTTAACAGTTGCCCAAGCACGGCACTATGGAAAGATTGGAGGGGAACAATGATAACATCTTGGGTGATAACTAGAATGAGTGTGGGGAGGAGCTTGGTGAGCGGGCAGCAAATTTTGTCATGCTGCTAACCGAGGCTTTCTATACCATGTACATGGATTTTTATGAATAGAAGTGAAATCAGATATGTATTTGGGGGGGGGGGGGGGGGGGGGAGCTGTGTTCTCAGCTCCCACCGTAACGACTACATCAGAAATCACAACATTTTCAGAAGCAACAGCCAAATACTTGTGACAATGAATATATAAATGTCATAGCTGTGCTATTAGGATGATAGTGATTATAAACAGTGATACCCCTGACAACAGGCTTAGTAAGCAAAAAAGGAAGTGAAAATAAAAATTAATGTAAGCAATTTATTTTTGTTTATTTTACTTCTCCTTGTCTTATCAAAATGTAGGCAATATATAAATGGCCTAAGTTTAGAATAGATATAATGCTACTGTTTTAGGCAGATAATACAGTTTGTAATTCTGATTAGTCAGGATATGTTACACAATTTTTTCTCAAGGTTCCTCTTATAAAAAGAGAGGTTGTCTTACATTCAGGGCCATCTTACACTTGCGTAAATGCAGTACTTTGGAAGTCCTGCATTATTCAACAAAGGGGTCACACATGGACATCTTGGAAGAATTGGAGATTTTTTAAGAACACATTAAAAGAACATGATAAGCTCTATATGAACAGGTATAATTTTGTTTAACAGATTCCTTGCACTCTTCAGAAATATGTTGTAATTAACATTTCTGCAATTATTTAGAATGTGCGTGTGGAGGCTGACATTGCCCCCTTCTCGCCAGTTGATGACATAATCTAGACGCACACCCTGCAATGTTTTTTGAACAATTTTACAGAAATTGTTTGGTAAAAAAGTTCACGTTTGCCTTACTTATAGGTTTATGTGTCAGCTTCACGATGATGTGCCCATCATTTCATTAATGGTCGTAGTAACTGTGACATTTGCCTATAAGTAAGACACTGTGCAAAATTCAAAACAATTTGCAATGAAAAATACGGGTTCCAATGATTTTGTGTTTGGTGCTGATTTTTTGTCTGGTGCATATACCATAATATGTTGCTGGGTAACAAATTTAGCCAACATACTGAATTTTGCTTTAGACCAATCACAAGAAAACTGACCTGATGTAACACACTCATTTGTGATCTTGGATGGCAGCGACATAGCCAGAGTAAAATATCCACAACATTCCTCATTTTTCATAAACAGTCTGAGATAAAGAAATGAGATTTTGGCAAATGATAGCACACAAAGAGGAGAAATTTGCTATATGGTTAACATGTGAAACTTCATTATCTACCATGTTATTTCACTAACTACCAATTTTTTCAATGAAATAATGTAATTTTTAAGGTCCATCAATAACTGGTGAAACAAGAAATGCTATGGGTTTTGGAACAAAATAAGTGAAGACATTATATGTTTATTTTTGTGCTGAGCAAATGCTTTTTCATAAGCTATTCACCCTACTTTTCCTCTGTTCATCACTGTTTCAGAATTCTCTGCACAACAGGTCAGTGAGATGACACTGTGTAAGCTCAACAGTGTTTTGGCAAAACAAGCAAATTTTAACATGGCAACAAGAGAAATGTGTAGTTTTTACTCATAATTTGTCACTCATGATGCTTCTCTGAAGGTTACAAATGGCTAACAAGCCAGGAAGAAACAAATCGCTACTTTTGTTGCTTTTTCAATGGACTTCTTTTTAGATACTAACCACAGCAGAGGTGACAGATATTTTTGAATGGTCATCATGTAAGTGTAGGTGTGAAAGGGCTCAACTTAATATTTACAAAAAATGTGAGCGTAGGCTTCAGTTTAGAACAGCACTTCCCTCCAGGGCTCAGAATTTTGCCCTACTGCACCTGCCTGTAACCCCTCCCTCTCCCGTTCTCCCCATGCATGACCTGCCGACTGCATATCTACCAGCCACATTATTCTGCATACACTCTATTATAGTATGCAATTTTATTCAATTTAATGTAGTCATTGTATTCAGACTGCAATTTATGCTCATTTATACCATGTATATTTTCAACACTTATTGTATTATAAGTGGCTAAGATCCTTTCCTAAGTGTCATCTCCTCTAAAAAAAAATCTATTGGCTTTAGCAGTATTTGAGATGGTCCAAAACCTGTTCTTTGTTTTTTTCCCAAGTGTCATGATGTTTTTAACCTTGAGAGTGGCTTGTTCATGTTAGGTTGTATAGCAGTTACTGTAATGTGCTATTTTATTCAATTTAATGTATTTGTTGTATTTGCGTTTTAATTAATGCTCATTTACACATCCTGTATTTTTTTAAACACTTATCTATCCTAACTGACTATGATATTCATCCTTTGCACTTTAGCTTCCACCTCCCTCTCGTCTTTCCTTATTTATAATTTTGTTATTTACTTTAATCACTAATTACATAGCTACGAGTGCCTCTTGCAAAGTCTACTTTTGATAATGCTATACCTTTTCTAAAAGATTTGCGTGCATTGTGGGCATTCAAAGTATGGTTTGGAATGTGTGTCCCATGTGCCTTGAGAGTAGCCTGTGCTTGATAAGAGTTAAATCCCAGCCGCTATGTTTTATCATTTTTTTCTTCCAAAAATAATTTTATGTATAATTATGGAGATTATGTAGTGCAATGCAGAGCTTATTTTTATGCATGTCATTGTTTTGCACTCCTGAAAATAAGCATTACAGCTTACTTTCCTGGAGTCCTTAATCTTGATCCCCCTAGCCATCTACAATGGCCCCTCCCCTCCCTCACCTCACCCTCCCCCACTCTTGGGTTCTTCCTGCCCCTCTCGAACCTGATCCACCCAATTTATCTACTCAGCTCTTAACCTACTGGTTTTCTCCACCCCCCCTTCCTCCTTCCCTTTCCCTTAGACCCCCTCCCTATCCCCCTTCTGCCATACATTGGTCCTTTCCAGGTTATCTGTACTGATTGCTCAGATGCTACTGCTTATATAATTACAGTTTATTTTATTTAATTACTTCTACATGTGATACTATTTTGTCTCTCTCTCTCTATGTACGGCATATACTGGACCACTTTTTATTTCAAAACATGTAAAAATGACTAGGCTTGTGGATATTTTTTAATGCAATGTTTTTTGAATTTGTTTTTAAATATTTGTTTCCAATTTATGCTCATGTTTAGTATCTCTGCCACAACTGTGTTATGAAATGGCAATGCTATGTAGGCTACAATGCAGCAATGCTGAATTGTAATTCTATGAAGAAGTATTGATATTTTCATGCCTTATTCCACGTAAGTCTTACCCTTAGTATTAAATTGTATTTCATTTTTGTAGATAAGTTTTCTTATAAACCATTCATATGTGCCACATATGTAATCATTTTTATACTGCTACAGAAACAACCTTCCCTGAAAGAAAACACTCATGACCTGAAGAGGGCACCACCTCTTCTAGGTTTCCTAGTAGCCTCTAACTTGACTACTATCATTCTTTCATGAAAATTAGTTGGGACAATACACACATGTACCCATTTTATTTACTGCTATTTTGGACAGACATTTTTCTTGGCAAACATTGGTATGTACTGGCTGTGATATGCTATCCATTTATGCTTTGCACTTGTATTTACTGTAAACATGTGTTTGTATGTATTGTAATTTTAACTTTTATACATAGGTTGGGTTGAGACTGGGTATATCCCAAAACCGGTCACCGAGGGTAACTCTGGCTGTCTTGCATCACTATTTACGATATGTTTCCCCGCCATGATAAATACACTTAATCTTGCATTAGAGATCTCGACAAACATATGAAAATATGATGTATTCTTAAAATACTTCAACAACAAAAAAGTTTATCACACGGCAAAAATTTGGTATGTCATTAGAAAATGCATGTTTGTAAACTGTTGGTATATCGTCTTAATAATATACTGCCGTGATTAAAGTAACACATTGATGCTGTTTCCATATTTATAAAAAGAATAATCTGCCTGTTTGAGTGAGCTGACTGAAATGTAAAATTACACATGTATCCGTGTGGGACGTGGCAACTGTGTTCCACACTTCCATGTGCTCCTGCCAAAGTGTAAATCCTAAAGTAATTTTGGACAGATGATAATGAGACCTTTAAATGTGTATATACATAATGAAAACACCTACTGAGCTACAAGAAACAAGTGATTATTACTCACCACTAAAGCTCTCAGTGTCTCAAAAAGGTGTTAAAACATTTAGCCATAATAATCTTCCCAATAACAAAAAAAAATGTCTGACATATAGAAAAGAATATTTTAAATATAAATGGAAAATGTTTCTTCTGTATGAATCATCTGTTTATATGCAAATTTTTAATTAAAATCTATTATCAAGTGTAGTTTAGGAGACAAAGGTGTTTAATTTTGTTGTTTAAATATGTTCCACAAGAAATACGAGCAATGTCAAAGACTAATATGTCCACTTTTATTACATTTAAGATACTGCACTATCTAGTAATCAGTGAATGGCCAGCGTACACCCATACATGTAAGCAAATCATGTATAAGTAGCTTGTAAATTCAAGACCTTCTCTGTATACAGTGGTAAGGGACAGTCGATCAGAAATAAGAAACCTCTATCTCAAGTTTCAGTTTCTCACTAACAGCAACGTTGTCACGATATATGCATGCAAATAGTGATTAAGTGCCAAAAACATGGCTGCCAGTAGTAGTAATGCATGCAGTGTTACAAACAGAAAAAGGCTTTTTAGGTATGAATCCAAATATGATTTGGTCAACTATGCCTCAGAAAAAAAACTGTGACTACATTTCTGAACAGAAATGCACTTCAAAAGTTCTTGAAAATCAGCTAAGAAATTTGTGTAAGGATGTAAAAAAATATTGTGTCCTTTACCATAGTTTACATGAATTTATGTGACCAAGTGATGCTAGAAGTGTTATGGACCATCCTCAAAATTGAAACTTCCTGGCAGATTAAAACTGCGAGACTCGGTCCGGCACACAGTTTTAATCTGCCAGGGAGTTTCATATCAGCGCAACTCTGCTGCAGAGTGAAAATCTCATCCTCAAAATTGTTTGCACGCTGTAGTAAGGTGCTTGTTTCAATTAATTTTGTATTGTGCTTGTGCTGAATCATACATTAATTTTTGGGGTTATTATACTTTGTTAATGCAAAAATTGTTAATGTGAATCTTAGTATCAAAAACTGAAACAATATGAACCTTTTACATTTATATTTTGAGAGGTTTCAGAGTAAAGCTCTGTTAATTTACCCAGCAAGCAAATTTTGGGTAGAATTTACAATTTCAAAAGAATGCTGTTACTGTAGACACATTTGAAAACTGTGACTTATTGAATGGGAAAAAAAATCCCATTTCTTGTACTTGAAATATCTTACTTACAAGATTTTATTGAAACTTTTTTGCACAATTTCTCAAAAGAACCAACTTGTCCCTCACCACCGTATACATCTGAGGTCCACAGTCGACCTTTTCTACACCATTCTATAAAAAATTCAAATCAATGGTCTACGTAATGTGGAACTAACTAATTAATAGTTTGTCTAATTTTTGTAGGCCTTTGCTCAGAAGGATTGAATTCTCAACTTTTATTACTGCGTTGGGTTTTAATGTTACTCAGTGATCAACAAAAAATAATGGGTGAGTTTCTAAGAGAAGCAGTAATCTACACAGAAATCCCTTAAGGGAAATAAAGGTCGATTCAAACAGAGACCTAATTATCTGCACAATCCTGGAGATCACAGCTTACCAAAGGAAAATAATTAATCATTTTCATCTCCTTAATATGAAAAAAACAAAGTATAAAGTAAATCTACAGTACTTACAGTGACCACATGAAATAAAAGCACAGACAACATTCATCTTCAGGAGATTTTATTTCCCCAATAACTTTCAAACTCTTATATTTAGCAAGTGTGTGTGTAAAAACATCTTACCTGGTTGTCATCTTGAAAATAGGAACTTTTTATTGTATTCAGCCTTGAAACACACAAGTGAAGCAATGTGTCACCAGTTGAAGCTGATCGGGGATTTGACTGAATTAATTCCTCCACCATATGAGCAACATGTTTGCGCTCATCAGGTGAACGTGCAGTTTCCACAAGCAGATAAATCAGGTGAGTGATGCATTTTAGTATTCGGTCAAAACTTTCTTGTTGCCGTTTTTGAATTGGTCGCACCTAAAACAAATAAATGTCATGGTTCTCTTCAATTACTTGTAATGTTTTACAAGTTGTTGGAAGATAGTATTTCAATAAGTGGATTCAGTTCCCATCTCATCATTTGGGGAATGGGTATAAAGAGAAAATAATCAAATCCAACTCACTGACAAGATGATGCAACGTGTATTCTGAAACTATTTTACAACTGACAGGTATAAAATTTGATAGTACAAATAGTATATTAATAACAATACGGATTACAGGAGAAGACTGTGCACTTAAACAGTGTATTGCAAAACTCAAAGCTGGGTGAATGAACCTGTAGTAACTGATGCTGACACTAACCTCTTTCTTTTCCTTCCAAATTGCTACATTTCCAGTCACCCTCTGTTCACTTACACTGAACAAAAACTGAATAGAGGAAAACACTAGTGCACTAAAAATTAATATGCATGTTTTTCTTTTTCTGTCGTCGCACAGTTATGCTGCTTTTGTCAGCAGTGTTACCACCGCTATCTTAGACATAGGTTTTACAGTACCCTGTGAATGTGTACAAACAGAAATTATGTGATTTTCATGTTTAACAATATTAGGAAAAGGATGTCATTTTCATGTTTAACAATATAAGGAAAAGGAGGTCATTTTCATGTTTAACAATATTAGGAAAAGGATGTCTTTTCATGTTTAACGATATTAGGAAAAGGATGTCTTTTCATGTTTAACGATATTAGGAAAAGGATAAATTGCTACTCACAGTAAAGATGACATGTTGAGTTGTTAGACATGCACAACAAAAAGATTGTTACACATTCTGCTTTTGGCCAATGCCTTCTTCAGAAAGGAAAATACACACACATTCACACAAGCAAGCACACCTCATGCACACGTGACTGCTATCTCTGGCAGCTCGGACTGAGGAAGACATTGGCTGAAAGCTAAATGTGTAACAATCTTTTCGTTCTGCTGCCTGCAACTCAACATGTCATCTTCACGGTGACATGTCATCTTTACAGTGAGTAGCAGTCTACGCTTTCACTAATACTGTTGATATTTCAACCTGGATTTTCCACTGCTTCATTTTCATGGTTAGACTGCCAATCATTAAAAATTACAATACATAGGCTGTCCTGATGTCTGAATGGGGAAAATGAATCTCACGTCTTGGAGCAACAATTGGCAACTCACTACAAGTTGTTTAAGGATACAGAACAGCTTGAAAATTAATATTAATCTAACAAAGGATTTCTTTTCTGTCTCAAACACTCAATACACAAATAATTTTTTATCAGACCACATTTGTAAAATGCTGGTACAATACACTCGGATAACAGAGGCACACCAAAGTACTTCCTTTTCTCAGTCTCCTGGCCAATGTAAGTTACCGTAATGATTGCAGAAGCCATAAAAATGCTACAAAAATGAAAATCTATTATCAGTGAAAATTAGAGAATGGAGCTACCCAGCATGAGAAACAGATGAAGTATCATAATGATGGATGATGATGATGATGATGATGATGATGATGAGACATTTCTGCTACACATTGATTTGGTCTTTAGAGCCCACACTAAATTGAAAACAAGGTATAGCCGTATGTCACTGAAAGATTGTTGCTAAACAATATATAGCAAACTTTCATCTATCAGATTTAACAAACACTCGAGTCTGCATGGATAACAAAAAAACATGGATAATCCAAAGTACATTATTTTGTCAGAAACTGCTACCCTGCGCTAGTAACAAAACCCGTTACTCATAAAAATTTAAGGCACATTGTATTACTTTCATGTAACTTGTTTGAAACCACGAACTGGAAGTTATTGACCTTCAGCTCCTAGGGAAAAGATTAGGCAAATATATAGAATGGAAATTAGCTGCAGACATGTTCCCATTTACCAGACGTCACAAATGGAAAATAATGGAAAAAATATTTCAGGGACAGACCATGGTGGGATTGCGACTTCAATTGCCTTCAGATGATAAAACATGAATCACATGCATTAGTACTGTATTCCAAATGAAAATATTCTTCTAATTATACCATAATATTTTGGGCTTCATTTTATATAATTTAAAAATGGCAAACATGTGCATGGATTATCCGTAAATCTGATAATCTGCAGCTGCCGATGGTTGGGTGATCTCTGTATATCCTAACCTTAGCAACCTGACCGTTATATTTCTGATTTTGTAAAACAAAAAAGCACACCTTAGTCTACAACATGCTCTCTCTTTCATCTCTCCTCCACTCCATTTCCCTTTTTTTGTAGGAGATCTGTTACAGTCCAAATGATACTTCTTGGATAAAGAAACCACAAAGTCCATGATGGTGGATAAGATGTAGACATGTAATGTAGCTATCGTGACATTCGCCACAAAAGCAATGAATTCATATTTGTAGCCATATTGGCATAGGTAAGCAATCTCAAAAAAGAAAGCATGTTCCAAATCAGCATTAACAGATACACAAGCAGTTACAAGTGAATCAAGTAAACAAGTGACTGTGAGTGCATCAGCATGATGTGGCTCTCAAGCTCTAGTGATATCCTGCAGGGTACGTGGTCCTTATTAGGCAGTTGCATCACTTAAGGCAGATAATCAACATGGAGGTTTGGTCATCTGGCCTCTACCATTCACACTCCAGAAGGATTTGAGCAGGCACAAGGGGGGAGGGGTTAACTAATTATATGGAGCTCCAATGTTAGGCACATTATGGAACCCCTAGGGAACACAGCATTTAGGGCTGCAAAGAATTCCAATGAAAACACATCTTCCAGGGGGCCTCATCATAGATGTGGAGGAGGTCCTGTCTGCAGCTATTGATGTTGCAGGGTACAGTAGCGCGCAAGCTGTCGCTCTTGGTGGCACCAAAGATGCCTGTCACTTGGATTCTAAGGATATTCTCAGTTACTATGGGCGTCTGGCAGAAGTGGTGAAGACTTGAGGCATCACTCACAGGTTTCAAGCACAGCTCACAATTTGTAGTCCTCTACCCTTTGGTTTGGAATCTAGCAGAGTGTCTCAACCAGACACTCCATCAATTATGTGATGGTCATGGTTGCAGATTTCTGGACCAGCACTGTACGGTACAGATAGTAGGTAGGATTCTTGTTGGTATGTCAGGAGTGCACTACATAAAGGAAGCAGATACTCTGGTAGTGGAGTTCTTGAGGAGTACACTTTTTTTTTTTTTTTTTTTTTTTTTTAAAAAAAAAAGGCTAGGCAATAGTATGAGGTCCTCTGCTGAACACTTGCCAGTTGATTTACAGAGAGCGAAATCACATCACGTGTACAGAAGACACACTTCAATTGTCAAAATTGTAGTAGTAAATTAACAAAGTACTCATAACAAAGTTTTCAAGTTTACTGCCCTCCAGGAAGTTTTCATGCTTAAATTATTCTTGGCACCGAGAGCTGGCCTGAAAACCGAAGTAGAAAGCTCTGAGATATTTAGTGATTCATGGAATTTATATCAGAAAGACAGATTACATGCCTTATGAGGGTGGGTGTTCATCGTAGTGAAGTTATATGGACACGCATAACAGGTCTAGGTGAAATCAAGTTAATTGTTGGATGTTTTTACCAATCACTAGGTTCCACTGTCACAGTCTTAAGAGCCATTCACCGGAAGTCTACTGCCAGTATTGCAGAAATACCCAGATCATGGCATATTGGTTGGAGGTGATTTTTTATCTATCAAGTATAGACTGGAAAATCTATGGATTCACTGCAGGTAGTATGAACAGATAGTCTTGTGAAGTATTTCTCAACAAGTTTCCTCAAAACTGCCTTGGACAACTAGTTACGCAACCCACACACAATGGAAATATTTTAGACCTTGTAACAACAATCATGCCTGACCTTATCAAAGTTATTTGTATAGAAAGAGTGATTAGTGATATTGACATCATCACAGTGACAATGGTTACAAAACCATGAGGAAGGGCAGGATTGTCATACAGACTCTGACAAGGAGGACACTGAAATTCACACCTGTGGTGCAGAGAAGCAACAGAAAGGGTCGAACACAATTAGTCGCCAGGTCCAGATGGAATCCCAATTTGGTTTACAGAGTGTACTCTGCACCACTGGCCCCTTACTTAGCCTGCATTTACCGTGAATATCTCGCCCCGCGAAAAGTCCCACGTGAATGGAAAAAAGCACAGGTGACTCCTATGTATTAAGGAAAATAAAAGAACTGACCCACATAACTACAGACCTATATCCTTAACATGGTTCAGCTGCAAAAACTCTAACTCATTCTGAGTGCAAATATCAGAAATTTCCTTGAGACAGAAGAGCTTCGGTCCACAAATCAGCATGGATTTCGGAAGCTTTGCTCATGTGAAACTCCGCCTGCCATTTTTCACATGATATTCTATAAACCATTAATGGAGGCACATTCCATAGTCCTAGATTTCCGTAAAGCATTTGACATGGTGTCCCAAGGCAAATTGTTGATGAAGGTCTGAGCATACAGCTTATATTTCCAGATATGTGAGGGGTTTGAAGACTTTTTAAATAATGGAATCTAGTATGTGGTCCTCACTGGTGAGTGTTCATCAGAAACAAGGGTATCATCAGGAGTGTCCAAGGAAGGGTGATATGACCACTTTTACTGTCTAATTAATGAATGACCTGACAGACAGTGTGAGCAGTAATTTATGGCTGTTTGCTGATAACTCTGAAGCATACAGGAAGCTGTTGCTGTTGTACAGGAAGCTGTTGCTGTTGTGTGACTGTTGGAATATATAGGGTGACCTTGACAAGATTTCTAGTTGGTATGATGAATGGCAGCTTCTTCAGGAAATGCAGTCCTGTAACATAGCATTAATAGGGTGCAGCTTGACACATTTTCTTCAATTAAATATCTAAGTGTAAAAATGCAAAGTAATATAAATTGGAATGAGCATGTAGGTTGGTAGTAAGGAAGGCGAATGCTTCACTTCATTTTATTCAGAGAATTTTGGGGAAGTGTAGCTCATCCATAAAGGAGATGGTGTACAGAATGCAAATGTAACATTTTTTTCAGTACTGTTCAAGTGTTTGGGATCCCCTCCACGCCAGATTAAAGGAAGACATCAAAGCAATTCAGAGGCTAGACTTGTTACTGGTAGGTTCAATCTGCATGCAAGTGTTATGGAGACGCTTCGTGAACTCAAATGGGAATCCATGGAGGGAAAATAATGCTCTTTCCATAAAGCACTATTGTGCAAATTTAGAGAGCCAGTATTTGAAGTACTGACTGCAGAACAATTGTACTGCTGCTGCAAACATATATTTTACATAAGGACCAAGAAGATACGATTTGAGGAATTAGGGCTCATACGGAGGCTTTTAGACAGTAGTTTTCCCCTTGCTCTATTTTCAAGTGGAACAGGACTCGAGGAAATGACTAATAGTTGTACAAGGTACCTTCTGCCAAACGCAGTACGGTGGTTTGTCAGACTACGTATGCAGAGGTAGACGCACATATATTGAGATGCACATGTTGTTAAAATCAATGTTTCCCATAGGTATATGTGGTAAGACACAGTGCTGATTTCAGTGCCAACTTTATCTGCTGAAAGCAGCTCACAAGCAGAGAACAACAAATCTTTCTTCCTTTTCCTACAGTTACTTACACTGATAAGCAACTTCTACAACATTAAGATTACAGTATACGTAACTGTTCACTTTACTCAAAATTATAATCTCTCTCTCAGTTAAAGGCTGCGGTGACTTATCAATTACCTCTGCGTATTGCTGGATGGATGTTATAACCCATCAGCTTATGATAAACCTTAAATATTGTATGATAGACTGGAAAACAATTTTACTAGCATAGATTACATTTAAATCTAACTGTTTGCAGTACACTATGGGAAATTTGTTTTGCAAGAACCTCTCTTCACTAACACCAGCTGTTTAACTAAACAACTCTGCACTAAAGGTAGAGGTGTGAATTATAAAATGCGTAGTGGCAAAATAAACAAGTGACAGAAGGTTAAAATGGCTCTGAGCACTATGGGACTTAACTTCTGAGGTCATTAGTCCCCTAGAACTTAGAACTACTTAAACCTAACCAACCTAAGGACGTCACACACATCCATGCCCAAGGCAGGATTTGAACCTACGACCATAGTGGTCGCGCGGTTCCAGACTGTAGCGCCTAGAACTGCTCGGCCACACCAGCCTGGCCAAGTGACAGAAGCAGGAAACTGTTTTATTGTATTTCTCCCAATCATTAGGAATGCTTTGCTCCTCCACAAACCTATAGCACATCACTGCTAAAAGAGGAGCCAGATCTTTTGCATACTCTACATAAAATTGTATTGGTATCACATATCTAGTTGTCTTTCCTCCGTTGAGGAATTTCAGTTGTTCTTCTATTCTGTGGTCGCCTATTTCAAATCTGTCATTTTGACATTCATGCGATGATTTACAGGAGGAACCAGAGTATGATCTTCTCAGAGAAAAAGTTTTGGAAGAATATTTGTAGTATTTCAGATTTATCTGTGTCACCATCTGTTTTGATACCATTATAGTCACAAAGTATCTGGACTGATGGCTTTGATTCATTTACTCATAAAACTTCTTAAGATTTCTGTCTAATTAGTAGATAGACTTTTACTTTTGAATTCACCGAACGTTTAATTCATGGCTCTGCTAAGGCTAATTTTGGCTTTGTTCAGCTCAGTTATTTACTAATTCATCCTGTTCAGTCTTAACCTTGTACGTGGGCATATGACAGGCTGGGAAAGCATAAAAAATGGTGGGTTCATTGAGGGAAGTAAATAAATATATGCTGCAAATGAACAGGCCAGACACAACTTCAGTGCAAATAAATATGAAAATTTCCAACAAAAAACTTACCAAGAATAGATGAGTATGGCATCTAATGCCAAATCCACATCTTCTTGAATTGAGAATCCAAGCACAATAAAAGCATGAAGACCACAAATATTATTTATGGACATGTAACATACTGCAGGTGTAGAGTCAGCCATAGTGCTACTTCAGTCATTACTATAGGGGCAGTTTTTGTCTTTATTTAACACTTCTGATACGAGTGGTTTGAAAACTAGTCACCATCAAGAAATAAAAAAGGATACTTCTGTATGCAACTTACGACAGAGCTACAACCATACATTTCAACAACAAATATTATTAGTGTTAGAAGTGACTAAAGGTCTTAAACAATGTGTCATTTTCACGTGCACTGTCTCCACTGTAAACTATCCTTTAGAATGAATTGACTCACCAATACAATTTAGTAATATGTTCTGCAGATCTTCAATTTTTTCTGCAATATTAGGTGTACAAATGTACCTTAATTTACAAAAGATATGAAGACACTTGTGACCATGTGAATGAAAGCTCACATTTATTAGTTTGCAAAGTACTGAGCAACATGAATGGGATCACAGCCACCTCAAACACAACACACATTAGACTAAGAGTATTTACACATTGCTCTTTGGCAATCATTGTGGGTGTGGTCAAAATTATACTCACATATCCATTCAGATCACTTATGGTGGTAGTTATGCTGAGCCTGTGATTACAGTAATCCAGGCAAATAATAGTATTGACAGAGCATATAATGGTGAATTAGAATCAGGGGATTCTGACAACACATGGGAAGAATGATGTGATTTACAAGTTGTTTTCATGTGTGTCCTATTATGATGCTGTGGACTAAATTTACCTTCTACCAATGTTGACACAGTGAATAGAAACCAAGCAGAAAGCTGTTGTGGCATATTTTATAATATGCATTTTGTGCTGTACATTTTGCTCTATAGATACGGAGCCTTCACATATTTTAGCTGTTGCCAGAACTTCCTTAAGGAAGGATCTCTAAGTTTCAATGCTGCAGCTCATATCTCTCAATCCAAGGTGTGTTGAACAGAAATGCTGCACATCATACGCCTGCATTTGCAAATCATCTTGTCACTGTTGTAGGCATCCAACATACCACTTGCAAAATGAATCCAGCACCTTTCGGTGGAGTGATGCTGTTCTGTAATTTCTTGACATACTAAAACTATACTCCGAAGCAGGACTAAGCCAGAACTTGCCTTTTGTGATGCCCTTACTGACTAAGCTATTGGTGTTATCCTTTCCTTGAGGAGTGCTAGTCCAACAAGGCAGGCATGAGAGCTTCTGGAAGTTTTGAAAATAAGAGAGACATACTGCTGGAACAAAAACTGCAGCTGTGGGGTCACAAGTGTTGCCAGGGTAGTTGAACTGACAAGAACACTACCAACTTTTAGTGCACCGATTTGGATGCACACTGTTCTTCCTTCTATGCTTAAGCAAACTCAGATAAGCCCCATTTATGTGAATAATTTTTGTAATCAGTTTAGAAGTTTCTGACAAGGCGTTTCAGCAGTGTTTCCCCTGAATCAGTGTCTGATGGTGCAGCGCACTTCACCTGATAGAGCTGATGGTTGTTAGCGATGAGAACATCGTCCACCGCTGTTAAAATTCTATGAATTTATTGTTAAAGAATTTTATCACAAAAAACATTGTAAAATTTTGTACTTCCAAACTGTACAGATGTTAACATTTATGAGTGTATATTCTTTTATGATAAATAAAACACTTAGTTCATTGTCAAAATTCTGTTGTTACTGAAGCCTTTATTTGACTAAGGTAGTGAAGAATTATTTTTCTGAACACTGACTTTGCTGAAGTGTTTGCAGCAACTTCAAGTTGAAATACATTATTGAGATGTATCGTGAAACACAGGCCTACTAAAATTGCTGAACATATTTCTTATAATTAAATTGTGTTTTCTGAAAATTTTCATACCATGCAGTTCACAAAGTTGAAGCAGATTGATTTTTTTCATGAATTTGAGTCTGGGGCTGTGTTGATGGAAAGTGCCAAAATAACAGTGATTTCATTAATTTCAGAAAGGAAACAAGTGGTAGGTCAGAATTTTTGAAAGGGCCTATGATAAATAACTGACAAGCTTAATTATCAAAAAGTGTTTTGGGGTCAATTTTGATCTACATAGAGACTAGTTATTGACCTCTTGTAAGTTACGTACAAGAACTTTATCATTCATTTCACAAGATTTTAAGAGTTGCAGCAAATAAGAAGGGACTTTCAAAACTAATTAAAGGTATAAATCACTGTTTAATCAAGTTACAGTGACTAAATATTTATGATAAACAGCATTTGAATATTAGGAGTTAATCATTTTGCTACAGCACATTTAAACAATGTTGTTGATAGGCAGAATTTTGCTAACTCAATGCTGCGTTCTTTCACGTAACATTATACAGCTAGGGACTTAAAAGTGACACAATATAAGCTACAGTTTGTACCTCTCCTCCTCTCTAAATCAGAAAAACGATCCTGCAAAGTTTAATAAACTCGACCCAGAGTGAAATTACCATTTACATTTTTCCCCAAGCACGGATAAAAATTTCAAGTGCAGCTTCATGCCACTCCAAAACACATGATCAAGATTGCATTGAGAAGGAATATATTATGAAAGAAGACATCTTCTTAACATCATAATCAAGCATTCAACAGGGTGGGGTATCTCACACTTCATCTATATCTGAGACATCTATACTCTGCAAACCACTGTGAAGTGCACATCGGAGACTACATCCCATCATACCAGTTATTAAGGTTTCTTCTCGTTCCATTCACATGTGGAGCATGGGAAGAATGATCGTTTAAATGCCTCTGTGTGTGCTGTAATTAATCTAATCTTGTCCTCACAATCCCTTTGTGAGCAAAATGTATGGGTTGTAGTATATTCCCACAGTTTTCATTTAAAGCTGGTTCTTGAAATTTTGTAAATAGGCTTTCTAAAGACAGTTTACATCTATCTTCAAGAATTTGCCAGTTCTCTTTCTTCAGCATCTCTGTGACCCTATCCCATGAATCAAACAAACCTGTGACCATTCATGCTGCCCTTCTCTGTATATGTTCCATAACCCCTGTTAGTTGTATATGATACAGGTTCCACACATTTGAGAAATATTCTAAAATGTGTCACACGAGTTATTTGTAAGCAATCTCTTTTACAGACTGACTGCATTTCCCCAGTATTCTACCACCTGCTTCACCCACGATTGGGACTATGTGATCATTTCATTTCATTTCCCTACGAAGTGTTACACCCAGCTATTTGTACAAGTTGACTGATCCTAACTGGGACTAATTGATATTATAGTCACAGGATACTACATTTTTTTTTGTCCCCCCCCCCCCCCATTTCATTTCGTAAAATGCACAATTTTACATTCCTGAATGTTTAAAGCAAGTTGCCAATCTTTGCACCATTTTGAAATCTTATTGAGATGTAACTAAAAATTTATGTGGCTTCTTTCACACATTAACTCATCACATGTAACTGCATCAGCTGCAAAAAAGTCTAAAGTTACTATTAATATTGTCTGCAAGGTCGTTAATATAAAGCATAAACAGCAAGGGTACCGTTTCTTCTACATCTGATGACAACTCTCCATCCAAGGTAATGTGCTTCGTCCTCCCTACCAAATAGTCCTCACAAATTTCGCTTCATATCACGTATGATCATATTTATTATCAAAAGTGCAGATTGGTAATGAGTCAAATGTTCTTCAGATATTTGAGAAATACTGCGTCTACCTGGCTGGCTTCACCCAAAACTTGAATGTTTTGTGAGAAAAGTGCTTAATGGGTTTTGCATTTTTTTTTTTTTGCAATCTCACGTTGGTTGGCATGGAGTGGGTCATTTTGTTCAAGGTATCTCATTATGTTTGAACTCAGGATATGTCCCATGATTCTACAAAAAATTGATGTCAGGAATAGGGGGCGCTAGTTTTGGTGATCACTTCTACAACCTTGCTTGTAAACAAATATGACCTGTGCTTTCTTCCAATTACTGAGTATGGTATTTTGTTTGATGGATTTACGATAGATTATATTTAAAAAGAGGGGCTAATTCAGCTGTAAATTCAGTATGGAATCTGACAGAGATTCCACTGGGCTCTAGAACTTTGTTCAGTTTTAACGATTTCAGCCATTTCTCAATGCCACTGACACTAATATCTACTTCACTTATCTTTTCAAAGGTATGAGGATTAAACTGGGACTGTTTTCCTGGGATTTCCCTTGTAAAGAAGCATTTGAAAATGAAGTTAAGCATTTCTGCTTTTGCTTTTCTACCCTTACGGGTAGTTAGAAAGGGAAATTTTTTTTTTTCATGTTTTCATAATTTTCTATCATTATAAAATTTGCAATTTTTCGACACATAGGAAGATTTTTATTTTATCTTTCTTAAATATAATCTATACCGGTTGAAAATGTTAAATTTTTTGCATGCATTACTTCACTATCTAATAAAATAGGTATTTTTATATAGAAGAATGTCGATTGCTGTGTTATAAAGGTTAAATTACGTGTTTGTATTGGTAGCTGTCAACACGTTGTATGTCGAAGTGCAGATGTTTTCTGATGAAAAGTTCGGAATAGATTGGTAAATCTCTCAAAAAGTAAAGTATGACACCAAAATGAAGTGTTTTTAAGAAACATGGGTTTCATGGTGATAGATTTTCAAATAAAGGGTAACATTGTGTTCAACAGACAATGAAATACAGGCAAACTCGTCAGTATCTAGAGAAACACCCATTAGCACTTCGAAGATTAAAATAAAACATTGTGATACACAGTTTTCTCAAAATGAAAGTGATGTAAATCACAGGTTAGGTTATATTCTGATAGATTTACACATCCTAACAAGAGTGTTAAGTGAATGAGTGTGTTGTAAAATAGGTGGAGGGCCAGTTAGTTTACATGAAGACAGTAAGGTATCAAATGGACTAGCCAGGAAACTTATTATTAATTGTGCCAGTTGTAAATATACTCATTCATTTTGGAATTCCGGTAAGTGTAAAGATAATTATTTTGAAGTAAATATTAGGTGGGTTTATGGATTGAGAGCTATTGGCAAAGGACACACTGCAGCAGAAACAATGTGTGCCATGATGAATATGACATGCCCGCCTTGTAAAATCAACAAGTATGCAGGATTTATTGGAGCTGCTGTGGAATCTGTTGCATGTGAGTCAATAAAGAGTGCTGCAAATGAAGCTGTTGAAATAAATGATGGTATAACTGACACACCAGTAGCTTTTGATGGCACTAGGCAGAAGCGCAGCTATAGTTCTAAGAATTCTGTTGCTATGGTGACCAGTGTGGGTACTGGAAAGGTAACAGATTTCCAGATTTTAGCCAAAGATTGTTATAAGAGTAAATCAGGTATGGAGGCCTCTGCAGTTACTGAAATTTTAGTCGATCTGTGAACGAAAGGGGAGTGTGTTACACTAAGTTCTTAGGTAAAGGAGACTCAAAAGCATATAACATTGTAGTAGCCGCTCAGCCTTATGGTGAGAAGATTATCACAAAACTGGAATGTATTGGTCATGTCCAGAAAAGGATGGGTGCCAGGTTGAGGAAGTTGAAACAAAGTTTGATAGACAAGAAACTTTCTGATGGTAAAATCATAAGAGGCAGGCTGACAGACCAAATGATTGATGAACTACAGCAGTCTTATGGGATGCCCATTAGAAATAATACTGAGAATTTGTTGAAAATTAAGCAGGTAGTATGGGCTACCTTCTTCCCCAGACTGTCAACTGATGAAAAACCAGTACACCACCTTTGCCCTCCTGGACCTTATTCACGATGCAATTACTGCAATGCCCTGTATTCAAACAGTTCATACAGCCATAAACATTGCACCCCAGCAGCAGTCACAGATATCATAAAACCTATTAACAGAGACCTGGCAAATCCTGAATTACTGAACAAGTGTCTGTATGGTCAGATTCAAAATCCCAATGAGTCGTTCAATAATCTTATATGGACGCGCTCACCAAAAAATGTTTTTGTTGGAATGAAGACACTAAAGTGGGGGGTCAGTGATGCTGTTATTGCTTTTAATGATGGCAACATTGGTAGGGTGAAAGTGCTACAGCAAATGGGAATTAATTCTGGAGCAAATTGCATCAGAGAACTTTAACAGATGGACAAGGTTCTCATTGATAAAGCAGAGTATTCAGCACAGTTGGCCACTAAGGAGTCCAGAAAGAAGAAAAAACTTGGAAAAAGATCAAGAGGATGATATGCAGTATGGTGCAGGGTGCTTCTGAGTGGCTAAAAATAAAAAATTAAGCATATATTATGTGAGTTACAGTCTTTTGAAACTTTAGAAGTCGTTCCTGAAAGTTTACATTTTCTGTTGCATTTTTCCCTAAATCTTAGAAACCAGTTCAAGTAGAAGATTAAAATTTTCAGGGAGTAATAACATACATATCCTGAGTTTACTGAACTAAAAGAAGAACATAACGTTATGTATAATTAAAATTATTTAGGATAACATACAAAAAAGTACACAAAATTTTAACCATGTAGTTAAAAAAATTTATTTCTGAAAACAGTGGCTGAAATGCAATTATTGTACACTCCTGGAAATTGAAATAAGAACACCGTGAATTCATTGTCCCAGGAAGGGGAAACTTTATTGACACATTCCTGGGGTCAGATACATCACATGATCACACTGACAGAACCACAGGCACATAGACACAGGCAACAGAGCATGCACAATGTCGGCACTAGTACAGTGTATATCCACCTTTCGCAGCAATGCAGGCTGCTATTCTCCCATGGAGACGATCGTAGAGATGCTGGATGTAGTCCTGTGGAACGGCTTGCCATGCCATTTCCACCTGGCGCCTCAGTTGGACCAGTGTTCGTGCTGGACGTGCAGACCGCGTGAGACGACGCTTCATCCAGTCCCAAACATGCTCAATGGGGGACAGATCCGGAGATCTTGCTGGCCAGGGTAGTTGACTTACACCTTCTACAGCACGTTGGGTGGCACAGGATACATGCGGACGTGCATTGTCCTGTTGGAACAGCAAGTTCCCTTGCCGGTCTAGGAATGGTAGAACGATGGGTTCGATGACGGTTTGGATGTACCGTGCACTATTCAGTGTCCCCTCGACAATCACCAGTGGTGTACGGCCAGTGTAGGAGATCGCTCCCCACACCATGATGCCGGGTGTTGGCCCTGTGTGCCTCGGTCGTATGCAGTCCTGATTGTGGCGCTCACCTGCACGGCGCCAAACACACATACGACCATCATTGGCACCAAGGCAGAAGCGACTCTCATCGCTGAAGATGACACGTCTCCATTCGTCCCTCCATTCACGCCTGTCGCGACACCACTGGAGGCGGGCTGCACGATGTTGGGGCGTGAGCGGAAGACGGCCTAACGGTGTGCGGGACCGTAGCCCAGCTTCATGGAGACGGTTGCGAATGGTCCTCGCCGATACCCCAGGAGCAACAGTGTCCCTAATTTGCTGGGAAGTGGCGGTGCGGTCCCCTACGGCACTGCGTAGGATCCTACGGTCTTGGCGTGCATCCGTGCGTCGCTGCGGTCCGGTCCCAGGTCGACGGGCACGTGCACCTTCCGCCGACCACTGGCGACAACATCGATGTACTGTGGAGACCTCACGCCCCACGTGTTGAGCAATTCGGCGGTACGTCCACCCGGCCTCCCGCATGCCCACTATACGCCCTCGCTCAAAGTCCGTCAACTGCACATACGGTTCACGTCCACGCTGTCGCGGCATGCTACCTGTGTTAAAGACTGCGATGGAGCTCCGTATGCCACGGCAAACTGGCTGACACTGACGGCGGCGGTGCACAAATGCTGCGCAGCTAGCGCCATTCGACGGCCAACACCGCGGTTCCTGGTGTGTCCGCTGTGCCGTGCGTGTGATCATTGCTTGTACAGCCCTCTCGCAGTGTCCGGAGCAAGTATGGTGGGTCTGACACACCGGTGTCAATGTGTTCTTTTTTCCATTTCCAGGAGTGTAATTAAGTAGACTCAGAACATACAGTTTAATGGCCTGTATAAGTTTCATGTCAATGGCTACAGTGGTTCCTGAAATACAGGGATTTTTTTTTTTTTTTTTTTTTTTTTTTTTTTTTTTTTTTTTTTTTGGGGGGGGGGGGGGAGGGGGGTTAGGGCCAAAACATCTAAGGTCATAAGCGGCCAGTGTAGAACCATAGAATGCTGGGACCATGCAAGTAAAAAAACGTTTCGAGGTCCAATAAAGAAAGGAATAAAAAACAAATCTAAAACATCAAGATGTTACAGATGAGTCTCTCTCTTAGTGTCGACAAGACGGGCGGCAGCCCGACCCTGAGATGTAAGTGGCTAAAATAGGTGCAGAGGATCAGGAAATGTCTGACTGTTATTGGCTGTCTACAGAATGGACAGCTGGGTGCAGGGTTACCATTCAACAAGTGGCGGTGACTAAAGCAGCAGTGCCCTATTCGCAACCGAGCTAACATTACTTCCTCATGGCGAGAGGGCCGGGAGGAAGTCGACCAGGCTGTTGGGA
Organism: Schistocerca americana; assembly: GCF_021461395.2. NCBI lineage: Eukaryota > Metazoa > Arthropoda > Insecta > Orthoptera > Acrididae > Schistocerca > Schistocerca americana. The sequence continues at coordinate 239,586,759 of NC_060121.1, forward strand.
GAGGTTTGACTTCTCTGAGTTTGTTCCCATGAAGGGAGCACCAATGGTTATACCAAAGTGACATGATATGCCGATAGACAAAAGTACAAATATCTTGCAAGGGAACAGAGTAAGAGGCAGGCTAACAGAGATGGGATGCGGCCTTGGCTGCAGCATCAGCAGCGTCATTCCCAGGCACACCAACATGGCCAGGAACCCACATGAACATCACTTGGGCTCCCCCATCCGGGGACAAATGGAGGCAGTCCTGGATCCGTCGAACAAAGGGGTGGACTGCATCTGGATCATTCAGACTCTGAAGGGCACTGAGGGAGTCAGAGTGTATCACACAGCATGTGAGCTGGTGCCTCCAGACGTAGTGAACAGCCTCACAAGAGGGCAAAAAGCTCTGCAGTAAAAACTGTGCACTGGTCGGGAAGCCAGTATTGAAACCTATCACCCCCAACAACAAAAGCACAGCCAACAATGTGGGCGAGCTTGGAACCATCAGTGTACAAAAATATGCTATCGGCAAGTTGTGAGCGAAGTTCGAGAAACTTGCAGTGTTAGGTCGGCTCGGGAGTCGACTCCTTCGGGAACGAGCTGAGGTCAAAATGAACCTGTGCCTGAAGCCAATGTGGTGAAGGGCTTTCACCCATTCGGCAAGTGGCAGGAAGTGTGAACTGCAGCTGCTAAAGCAGGTGAAGAAAGTGGACGCCAAGAGGCCGCAGAGAAGAAACGTACATCTCGTATTGGCGGTCAAGAATGCCATCAAAAAAAGGGTCAAAGGTTGGGTGGCTTGGCATGGAAGAGAGCTGACACACATACCTACTGAGTAGGATTTCGCGCTAGTATGACAGTGGTAGTTCACCAGCTTCTGTGTAGACACTCAGAATTGGGCTAATACGAAAGGCACCAGTGGTGAGACGGATCCCCAAATGGTGTATTGTATTTCGACAGCGTAAGATAGATGGCCGTGCAGAGGAGTAGACAATGCATCCATAATCCAACTTGGAGCGGATAAAGGCAGAGGAAGGTCCGGTCAGCTCCCAAAGAGGTACCACTCAATGCACGAAGGACACTGAGGCACTGGGTGCAGCGTGCAGACAGGTAGGATACGTGGAGAGACCAATTGAGTTTCCTATCGAACGTAAGCCCTAAGAATTTCATTGCAGCCACGAACAGGAGAGCATTTTGGTCCAGTCGCAAGGACAGTAGAAGAAATGCCTTGTACCGCCAGAAGTTGATGCAAACGGATTTGGTAGCAGAAAAGTGGAGACCATTTGTGACACTCCAGAAATAGAGACGGTCCAGACAATGCTGAAGACAGCATTACAGGAGACATGTTCGCTGGGAGCTGCAATAAATAGCAAAATCATCAATGAAAAGAGAGCCGGAAATGCCAGCTGGAAGGCAGTCCATAATGGGTTGATGGCTATGGCAAAGAGGAGGACACTCAGTACGGAGCCCTGAGGCACCCAGTTCTCCTGTGAAAAGGTGTGGGATAATGAGGAACCCCACACATACCCAGAAAACTCGGTCTGTTAAAAATTCCCGGATGAAAGTGGGAAGACGACCGCGAAGGCCCCATGTGTGTATAGTACATAGAATGCCTGTCCGCCAACAGGTGTCAAAGGCTTTCCCCAAATCAAAGAATACGGCAACTGTTTGTCGCTTCTGCAGAAAATTATTCATGATGTACGTTGACAGGGTGACGAGATGATAAACTGCTGAGCGGCGCTTTCGGAACCCACACTGAGCATTAGTGAGAAGATGGTGTGACTCCTGCCACCACACTAATCGATCATTGATCATGCATTCCATCATCTTACAAGCACTGCTAGTAAGGTAAATTGGATGATAGCTGGAAGGAAGAGATTGATCTTTACCAGGCCTAGGTAGGGGAACAATAATAGCTTCACACCAAAGCGTGGGAAATACACCGTCAGTCCAAATACGGTTGTAGGTACTGAGGAGGCAGTGTTTTACCCGCAGGAGGAAGATTCTGCAGCATGAGGACACAGATTGTATCAGGCCCAGGAGCAGAAGACCTGGATGAGGAGAGCGCACACTCGAGCTCCCTCATAGTAAAAGAAGTATTGTAGCACTCTCGATTCAAAGAGAGAAAAGAGATTGCACGAGCCTCCTCCGCCTGTTTCCGAGGATGGAAGGCAGGATGGTGGTGGGTGGAGCTTGAGACCTTCGCAAAGTACTGGCCCAAAGCATTGGAAACATTGACAGGGTTGACTATGACGTTTCCTGTCACAGTCAGACCAGGGATCGGGGAGTGGGCAGTTATCCCAGAATGCTGGCGCAGGCCACCCAAAACTGTTGAACGAGCTGGTGAAGGAAACCCAGCATGCTTTCTTGCTCTCCTTAATACTGCGATGGCACTGAACACGTAGTTGCTTGTAGCGGATGCAGTTCGTTAACGTAGGATGACGGTGAAAGACACGAAGCGCACATCGTCGGGCACGAATCGCAGTACCGCACTCCACAGTTCACCAAGGGACTGAGACCTGACGGGATGAAGTAATAGTACGAGGGATAGAGGATTCGGCAGCCGAGAGAATAACGTCCATGAGGTGCTCAACCTGATCATCACAGCTGGGAAATGGCCGTTCGTCAAAGATTGCCAAGGAGGAATATAGCCTCCAGTCAGCAAGACAGAATTTCCAATGAGTGGGCTGCTGTGGCAGGGTATTACTGTACAGGCGAGTCACACGAGGGAAGTGGTCACTCGGGTAAGTATTGGAAAGAGCACACCACTCGAGACGTCGAGCGAGCTGGGCAGAATAGATTGAGAGGTCTAAGTGGGAATAAGTGTGCGTGGAATCAGAAAGAAATGTGGCTTCGCCGGTGGTAAGGCATACAAGATTATGATGATTAAGAACACCTGCCAAAAGAGAACCTCTCGGGCAGGCAACAGGCAAGCCCCAAAGAGGGTGAGGGGCATTGGTGTCACCGAGGAACAGAAATGGTGGAGGAAGCTGGGCAACAAGCTGTGCCAGGTCCGCCCTAGTGACAGCAGAAGACGAAGGGACATAAATGGTGTAGAGGGAAATTGTAAATTTGGGAAGGAAAACACAGGCAGCAACTGCTTACAGGTGGGTGTGCAAGGGAATAGGACGAAGACAAACATAATTTCATAGAAGCAGCGTGACTCCACCATGAGCAGGCATCCCTGCTAAGGGGAAGGTCCATTCGTAGCAAAGTAAAATGGGAAAGAGCAAAATGGTCTTGAGGACGTAGCTTGGTTTCTTGGAGACAGACTACAAGCGGACATTGCGATCACAGGAGCAGCTGGAGGTCAGCCCTGTTAGACCGAAGGCCATGGATATCTCATTGTACAAGGGCCATAAAATTTAGGAATATCGGAGAATGAAGAAGAAACACTCACGTCGACGGCCACTTAAGGGCGAGTTGTCGAGGGAGGACGGCCACTGGAATCCACTGGAGGAGGATCTTTGTCCATCAACTCAGCGGGATCAACGGAGCTTCCCCGGTGTCAGTCAGTTGAAAAGGACCGATGAGTCGAAGAGAGCCAACGAGCCGGAGATGGGGAAGACTGTTTGCCTTTGGATGATTGTTTTAACTTTTGGCGATTGGCAGAAGAGCCAGACGCCTGCAAACTTGAGGTACGCAAGAAATCTTCCCAGGAATAATCCTTTTTGAATTGACAGTTTGCTGGCTGCGTTGCAACTGTCTTCGCCAGAGAGGGCGAAGAACGGGTAGCAGAGTCTACAGCCCGGGAAGTGGGAGATGGGAGTGTCAGCTTGAAGGCGAGGCAACTATGCCACCATCGAACAGAAACTGTAAGTCACAAGTTTGCATAGCCATGTTTTTCGTGGGACAGGGAGAGGCTAACACAGTGCTGTAGCCTCCAGACGAAGGGACATTCAGTTTACGGCTCACCAACAGTTTCCGGGCAACAGGTAAAGGGTACCTTCACCTTCACTCTTATCTCTTGAACAGCCCACTCATCTCGACAGATGGGACAATAACGAGAAGAAGCAGCGTGTTCTCTATGACAATTAATGCAGTGGGGGGAAGGAGGTGGACAAGTGCCCTCGTGTGCATCCCTGCTACAAGTGACACATTTTGGTGTGTTTTTACATGATGTTCTGGTATGATTGAACTGGTGGCATTCATAACATCTCAACGGATTGGGAATGTAAGGGCGTACAGAGATGACTTCATAGCCTGACTGTATATCGGTAGGAAGCGTTGTTGTTGTTGTTGTCGTTGTTGTTGTTGTTGTTGTTGTCTTCCGTCCTGAGACTGGTTTGATGCAACTCTCCATGCTACCCTATCCTGCGCAACCTTCTTCATCTCCCAGTACCTACTGCAACTTACATCCTTCTGAATCTGCTTGGTGTATTCATCTCTTGGTCTCCATCTATGATTTTTACCCTCCCTGCTGCCCTCCAATACTAAATTGGTGATCCCTTGATGCCTCAGAACATGTCCTACCAACTGATACCTTCTTCTAGTCAAGTTGTGCCACAAACTTCTCTTCTCCCCAATCCTATTCAATACCTCCTCATTAGTTATGTGATCTACCCATCTAATCTTCAGCATTCTTCTGTAGCACCACATTTCGAAAGCTTCTATTCTCTTCTTGTCCACACTATTTATCGTCCATGTTTCACTTCCATACATGGCTACACTCCATACAAATACTTTCAGAAACAACTTCCTGACATTTAAGTCTATACTCGATGTTAACAAATTTCTCTTCTTCAGAAATGCTTTCCTTGCCATTGCCAGTCTACATTTTATACCCTCTCTACTTCGACCATCATCAGTTATTTTGCCCCCCAAATAGCTAAACTCCTTTACTACTTAAAGTGTTTCGTTTCCTAATCTAATTTCCTCAGCATCACCCGACTTAATTCGACTACATTCCACTATCCTCGTTTTGCTTTTGTTGATGTTCATCTTATATCCTCCTTTCAAGACACTGTCCATTCCATTCAACTGCTCTTCCAAGTCCTTGCTGTTTCTGACAGGATTACAATGTCATCAGCGAACCTCAAGGTTTTTATTTCTTCTCCATGGATTTTAATACCTACTCCAAATTTTTCTTTTGTTTCCTTTACTGCTTGCTCAATATACAGATTGAATAACATCGGGGAGAGGCTACAACCCTGTCTTACTCCCTTCCCAACCACTGCTTCCCTTTCTTGTCCCTCGACTCTTATAACTGCCATATGGTTTCTGTACAAATTGTAAATAGCCTTTCGCTCCCTGTATTTTACCCCTGCCACCTTCAGAACTTGAAAGAGAGTATTCCAGTCAACATTGTCAAAAGCTTTCTCTAAGTCTACAAATGCTAGAAATGTAGGTTTGCCTTTCCTTAATCTAGCTTCTAAGATAAGTCGTAGGGTCAGTTTTCCCCTACGTGTTCCAATATTTCTACAGAATCCAAACTGATCTTGTCCAAGGTTGACTTCTACCAGTTTTTCCATTCATCTGTAAAGAACTTGTGTTAGTACTTTGCAACCATGATTTATTAAACTTATAGCTCGGTAATTTTCACATCTGTCAACACCTGCTTTCTTTGGGATTGGAATTATTATATTCTTCTTGAAGTCCGAGGGTATTTTGCCTGTCTCATACATCTTGCTCACCAGATGGTGGAGTTTTGTCAGGACTGGCTCTCCCAAGGCTGTCAGTAGTACTAATGGAATGTTGTCTACTCCCGCGGCCTTGTTTTGACTCAGGTCTTTCAGTGCTCTGTCAAACTCTTCACACAGTATCATGTCTCCCATTTCATCTTCATCTACATCCTCTTCCATTTCCATAATATTGTCCTCAAGAACATCGCCCTTGTACATACCCTCTATACACTCCTTCCACCTTTCTGCTTTCCCTTCTTTGCTTAGAACTGGGGTTTCTATCTGAGCTCTTGATATTCATAAAAGTGGTTTTCTTTTTTCCAAAGGTCTCCTTAAGTTTCCTGTAGGCAGTACCTATCTTACCCCTAGTGAGATAAGCCTCTACATCCTTACATTTGTCCTCTAGCCATCCCTGCTTAGCCATTTTGCACTTCCTGTTGATCTCATTTTTGAGACGTTTGTATTCCTTTCTGCCTGCTTCATTTTACTGCATTTTTATATTTTCTCCTTTCATCAATTAAATACAATATTTCTTCTGTTACCCAAGGATTTCTACTAGCCCTTGTCTTTTTACCTGCTTTATCCTCTGCTGCCTTCACTACTTCATCCCTCAAAGGTATCCATTCTTCTACTGTATTTCTTTCCCCCATTCCTGTCAATTGTTCCCTTATGCTCTCCCTGAAACTCTGTACAACCTCTGGTTTAGTCAGTTTTTCCAGGTCCCATCTCCTTAAATTCCCACCTTTTTGCAAATTCTTCAGTTTTAATCTACAGTTCATAACCAAGAGATTGTGGTCAGAGTCTACATCTGCCCCTGGAAATGTCTTACAATTTAAAACCTGGTTCCTAAATCTCTGTCTTACCATTATATAATCTATCTGAAACCTGTCAGTATCTCCAGGCTTCTTCCATGTATACAACCTTCTTTTATGATCCTTGAACCAAGTGTTAGCTATGATTAAGTTGTGCTTTGTGCAAAATTCTACCAGGCAGCTTCCTCTTTCGTTTCTTACCCACAATCCATATTCACCTACTATGTTTCCTTCTCTCCCTTTTCCTACTCTCGAATTCCAGTCACCCATGACTATTAAATTTTCGTCTCCCTTCACTACCTGAATAATTTATTTTATCACATCACGCATTTCATCAAATTCTTCATCATCTGCAGAGCTAATTGGCATATTAACTTGTACTACTGTAGTAGGCGTGGGCTTCGTGTCTATCTTGGCCACAATAATGCGTTCACTATGCTGTTTGTAGTAGCTTACCCGCACTCTTATTTTTTTTATTCGTTATTAAACCGACTCCTGCATTACCCCTATTTGATTTTGTATTTATAACCCTGTATTTGCCTGACCAAAAGTCTTGTTCCTCCTGCCACCGAACTTCACTAATTCCCACTGTATCTAACTTTAACCTATCCATTTCCGTTTTTAAACTTTTTAGCCTACCTGCCCAATTAAGGGATCTGACATTCCACGCTCCAATCCGTAGAACGCCAGTTTTCTTTCTCCTGATAACGACGTCCTCTCGAGTAGTCCCCACTCGGAGATCCGAATGGGGGACTATTTTACCCAAGAGGACGCCATCATCATTTAACCATACAGTAAAGCTGCACACCCTCAGGAAAAATTACGGCTGTAGTTTCCCCTTGCTTTCAGCCATTCGCAGTACCAGCACAGTAAGGCCGTTTCGGTTAGTGTTACAAGGCCAGATCAGTCAATCATCCAGACTGTTGCCGCTGAACTACTGAAAAGGCTGCTGCCCCTCTTCAGGAACCACACGTTTGTCTGGCCCCTGAACAGATACCCCTCCGTTGTGGTTGCACCTACAGTACAGCTATCTGTATCGCTGAGGCATGCAAGCCTCCCCACCAACTGCAAGGTCCATGGTTCATGGGGGAAAGCAGGAAGCGTTAACCGATCGAAAGTTAGGAACAATCAGCAGCTTCCTTCATCATAAGTCTATAAACAGCAGTAGCGTCCAGACCCGATAGATAATTAGTTAATTTGTCCTCCATCAAACCATTCTACAGCCGTATGCAGATAACACCGCAGGACGAGATAAGTGTTGTGTGAGCCTCCACTTTTATAGGGTATTCGTGGAAAAGTTAGGCCTTGAGTAGTTTCTGGGCCTTGAGAGCACTATCAATTTCCAAAAGCAGAGTCCCACTGCGGAGACGGGAGCATGACTTCACAGGGCCGGCGATGCCATTCACACCTTTCTGTATAACAAAGGGGTTTACAGTAGCAAAAGTCTGGTTTTCGTCTAAACATGAGACTACTAAATATCGAGGTGCAACAGGAAGACACATTGAGGCAGGAGCATCATTCCACTTTCTTTTATGTGGAACACTCTGAGAAAGAGAAGGAAAATCAGTCATTGGAAAGAAGTCCCTCATGATTGCCAGCATCTCCGATGGCGCGCTCCTTCCAGCAGGGGCCCTTCAATGGGGAGCCCCCCGCCTTATGTGATTGTCCTCACCTTAGGACACACCTCCCGAACAACAGACGGAGGGACCAATTGGCAGAGGAGGAAGGTAGTAGCTCAGGCAATCACCCCCCCCCCCCTGAGCCTGGCCTGTACCAGAGGGTACGTGTGGGCCCTTCATGCCAACCCGGAGCTGGGAATTACCCGTAACCCAGTCTCCTGCTACGCGTAAAACGCATGGGTGGCCATAAGGCACACATAGGGGGAGAAGAAAAGGTAAGAAGGAAAGTAAGAAAGAAAGAAAGGATGGCCTCAAATGCTGCATCGGAGGAAAAAGAGAGCAGAACACGGAAAGAAAGGGGCTAGGAAAGAAAGGGACAAGGAAAGAGCAAAATGAGGAAAGGGCGGTGCAGGCAAAGGGTGGCGCAGGCAAAGGGCTGTGGTGTATAGTAAGGTGTTGAAGTTGAGTGACTGTAGGAGGATACGAGATAAGACAAGATTTCAAGTTTATGTGATGAATGGCAGCTAGCTCTAAATGTAGAAAAATGTACGTTAATGTGGATAAGTAGGAAAAACAAACTGTAATGTTCGTACACAGCATTAGCAGTGTCCAGGTTGACGCAGTCACGTCATTTAAATATTAGGTTGCAAGTGATATAAAACGGAATGAGCATGTGAGGATTGGTGAATGGTTGGGTTCAGTTTATTGAAAGAATTTTAGGAGAGTATATATAGATCATCCGTAAAGGAGACCATGTTTAGGACACTAGTGCGGCCTATTCTTGAGTACTTCGAGTGTTTGGGGTCAGGTCGGATTAAAGGAAGACATTGAAGCAATTCATAAGTGGGCTCCTAGATTTCATACTGGTAGGTTCAAACAACATTTAAGTTTTACGGAAGTGCTTCCAGAAGTCAAATGGGAATTCCTGGAGAGAAGGTGACATGCTATTCTAAGAACACTATTCAGACATGAGTCTTCAGTTTCTCCTGGTGTATTTCTTGCTGAAACAGTCCACGGGTGTACTGCTGGTCCATAGTGTCCAACGGGCACAATATTTTGGCGATCAGACATGTTGCCATCATAAGGTGTGCTGACGAACTGAGCTCCTGAGGGTGGGTGGCCGTCTTAAATCCCCTCCCCTTGTGAGGCGTTCTCTCCGCAGTCTGCCCGTCAGCGGTCGGTGAGACGCTGCCATTGGTGTCTGCGTCATTGCCTCGTCTGCCCTAGTCGCCCGTTTGTTTCTTTTGCCGAGTGTCTTTTTAATTAGACGCAATGCAGGTTCCCATGCCCTGATGAGGTTGTAGCCGCAATCTCTGTTGATGAGTCCATCCCTGATACGAACTTCAATAGCCTCTCTAATGACGTAAGCATTATTGGGAAGTGTCCAAGACGATCTCGGTTTGCGGAAGGCCGGTATATACCAGATTAGGTATCAATGTGGGAAGACTTATATTGGACAAACAATGTGCACCATCAAAGATCATTGCCGAGAACATCAGAGGCACACTCGACTAGGGTACTCCAAAAATTCAGCGGTCACAGAGCACTGTTTGTCCAAAAAATCACGAAATGGACTACCAACATACCAGGGTCTTGGCACAGACATCTAAATACTGGGACAGCATTGTTAGAGAGGCTATCGAAATTCATACAATGGACTGACTCGTCAACCGAGATTGCGGCTACAACCTCAGCAGGGCATGGGAAGCAGCACTGAGTCTAATTAAAAAGATGCTCAGCAAAGGAAATGAACGGGCGACTAGGGGGGACGAGGCAATTACACCAACGCCACCACAGATGCTGACGCCAGCATCTCACCGACCACTGAGCGTGGAGAGAACGCCTTGCGAGGGGAGGGGGTTTAAGATGGCCACCCGCCCTCGGGAGCACAGTTTGTCAGCGCACCTGACGATGGCGACATGTCTGATTGCCAAAATATTGTGCCCGTTGGACACTATGGACTGGCAGTACATCCGTGAACTGTTCGAGCACTACTGAGACAATTTAGAGTACTGGCATTTGAAGATGACAGTATACTGTTTCTACTGCCTCCAAAATATACTGCATATAAGGACCACAAAGATAAGACACGAGAAATCAGGGCTCATATGGAGCCATATAGACAGTTATTTTTATTTGTAAGTGGAACAAGAAAGGAAATGACTAGTGGTGGTATGGGGTATCTTCCACCATGCACTGTATGGTGGATTGCAAAGTATCAACGTAGATGTAGACCATGGATTTCACATTCTCAGTGACAAATGATGACATCATTCAAAGTGTGAGAGAAGAAACAGATGGCCACGAGAATGACACTGTCACTGAACCAGAAATGGGACCATTAGCTGGCGACACATTTCCATATCCTGACACCGCACTAATATGGATGGAGTAGCAGCTTGAGTGTGGCTGTATACAGCTGCTCACCATCAAGCAGATGTGAGACTTGGTTCCAAGAAAATGACTGAAGACAGCAAAACAAGACACTGACTGATATATTCAACAATTGACACCGTATGTAACTACAGTACTGTATAAAATCCAAACAACATTGTTTCAATATAATAGAGGGAAACATTCCATGTGGGAAAAATTATATATAAAAACAAAGATGAGGTGACTTACCGAACGAAAGCGCTGGCAGGTCAATAGACACACAAACAAACACAAACATACACACAGAATTCAAGCTTTCGCAACAAACTGTTGCCTCATCAGGAAAGAGGGAAGGAGAGGGAAAGACGAAAGGAAGTGGGTTTTAAGGGAGAGGGTAAGGAGTCATTCCAATCCCGGGAGCGGAAAGACTTACCTTAGGGGGAAAAAAGGACAGGTATACACTCGCGCACACACACACATATCCATCCACACATACAGACACAAGCAGACATATTTAAAGACAAAGAGTTTGGGCAGAGATGTCAGTCGAGGCAGAAGTGTAGAGGCAAAGAAGTTGTTGAAAGACAGGTGAGGTATGAGTGGCGGCAACTTCTCGTTATCCGCCAGGCCTCAATCTCCGCTAATTTCAAGTTGCCGCCACTCATACCTCACCTGTCTTTCAACAACTTCTTTGCCTCTACATTTCTGCCTCGACTGACATCTCTGCCCAAACTCTGTCTTTAAATATGTCTGCTTGTGGATGGATATGTGTGTGTGTGTGTGTGTGTGTGTGTGTGTGTGTGTGTGTGTGTGTGTGTGTGTGTGTGTGTGTGTGTGTGCGTGTGCGCGCGCGAGTGTATACCTGTCCTTTTTTCCCCCTAAGGTAAGTCTTTCCGCTCCCGGGATTGGAATGACTCCTTACCCTCTCCCTTAAAACCCACTTGCCTTCGTCTTTCCCTCTCCTTCCCTCTTTCCTGATGAGGCAACAGTTTGTTGCGAAAGCTTGAATTCTGTGTGTATGTTTGTGTTTGTTTGTGTGTCTATCGACCTGCCAGCGCTTTCGTTCGGTAAGTCACCTCATCTTTGTTTTTATATATAAACAACATTGTTTTGTAGTCATTACATTAATAGTGCAGCAGTACACGCAGTATGCACAAATTTTACCTTTATGTTTTTTATTTTTTTAAAGTAAGAAATGACCTGCTTTCATGATTTATCCAATTATCTCGATCGGGTCCAGTCTCGAGTTATCCACATAATGGGAGTTCTAGGTACCATGACCCTCTGTTGTACGCAGATATAGCCAGTTAATATGTTGCGTGGACATCTGATCAGCAAATGAAGTATTACTACACTTGGTTTAGGGCACGGAAATTGATTTTGAAGGTCAGTCTCTGTTTCCTCCACTTAGCTACAGTGAACAGCCTGATGGAATAGTGAATAGCTGCAAAATGAAATAAAATTCCACAGAAAGATATTAAGGACTTGGAAATTGCAAATTCCGTGAAGAAAAAACCTACAGTGGGCAAACTTGAGGATGAAACTGAGCCTCAGGCATGCAGGAGATCCAAATACTGCAATCCTTCTGCACATATTCCTTGCAATAATGAGAGATTAGATGGTTTCGATCATTTCCAAGTCGTCCATGATCAACCTTCTCCACAAATGCGTAGATTAATTAGATTAATTTCGCATAACAGCAGAACCAAAGTACGCTGCAAAAAAAAAGCAATGTATAGTTCTGGAATGTATAGTTAGTTATCTCTTCTGACACACAAAACAAGTACTTTCACATAGAGAAATAGTATTATCTTTCTTTGGTATATTATTAATAATCATTCCTCAATGACTGTTAACCTACTTTGGTATATTATTAATAATCATTCCTCAATGACTGTTAACCTAAGGCATTAACTGATTACTTAAATTTGTATACACATAAATGAGTAATAAAATATGTAACTAGTTTGTATGAGATAAATATGCAGTTCATTTGACAATCACAGTCCTGCACATATTTTGTAAATAAATCCTAACCCACAAAATCATGTGGGCACCCCCCCCCCCTTCTTCCTTTTACATATTTAATGAGAATAGACTTTGTTTAGTATCTTTTCTGACCTAGTTATAAACTTTGGGATTGTTACTTTAGCAGCTGTTTGCCTCACGTTGATTTCTTCAATAAGACTAAAATAGACATCTTCCCAACTCATCTGCAAAATTTTTTAAGTTGTCAAAAGACCAGTTCTCCCTGATTCAGAATTTGAAACCAACCACCGTTCAGCAGAGGTTCGTGTTTTACAACTGGAACACGGTAATACCACAAAAAACATTTCTTACAGGAAAGATAATAACATCTGAAAGGGCAGCAAATTTGTCAGTTTAGAAAAACATACACAATCAAGAAATACGACAATTCATTCTGCTGTATTCCCTATACAGTATACCCTAATATACTGCATTTATCCTTTGTAATTACCTCAAGCAGCTTCCTCATATCTGGAAGTTCACGACCAAGCAACTGAAATACAGCGGCCACATCTTCAAAGCGAGGTTCTCCTTCTGGCTGTCCAGCACCAAGTACTTCAAGATTCTTCTCATTCAAGTCAACAAACAGGCGAACAAGGGCTTGTGCAGTGAAGCAAGTATCATTATACAAAATCTGTCAGACGAAAGAAATAACAAATGTTACGCCAATAAGAGACAAGTCAATAAATCAGTTTTAATCATCTGAGAGTGGCCATAAAAATAGTTATCAAGATATTCAACAACTGTTCACATTTTTGGAGATTCAAATAGTTACAGGAGTTAACTTCTAGAGAAGGTCATATCACAATCAATGTGACATCATCCATTGGAATAGAGTGATCTGTATACTCCAGCAGAGACACCGGAAATTTTTCAATGCAACAATTTCTTGAAAATGAGAGGGATGGGCTCACTGCAAGTAGCATAACTGCCTAGATACCTAATGCCTAAACAAAACGTCTGAATGGATAATTCCTATGTACTTCATATCAACCAATAATGCAGCATAGGAAGAACTTTTCCACTATCGTGACTACAGGTATTGCGAGTTAACAGGAACATTAAAAATCCAACAGAAACATAAAAACGAGTAAAAAATTTTACTCAATGTCACTAAGTTGTCCGTTTCATATGGCAAATAGTGGTGATTTTACGGTTTGAGCAGTGTAAAGTTGTTTTAGAGTATGTACTTGCCTCTCGGCATAACGATTGCTGGAGCCTGGTGCACGATTATTTTGAAGCCCTGGCTGAACGTATAAAAAAGAATCACTTAAATGTTTTGATCTTCTTGGAACATATCCATTAATAATGAACATCCGACATGATTTCTGCACATTTAAGAATGACAGACAGGTAAAGTGCACAAAATAAAGATGGGCAGATAGAGGTTCACATCTGTCAATGATAAATTCATCAGAGTATGTGTACACACCTCTATTGGGCAAGGATGGAGCAGGAAAATGGCCATGCATCTCAAATGTGACTGCCTAAGCTACCATGTTATTTCTATCTGTACAAATCGAAGGGGGGCCCTTTTGGAAGTGATGGAAGAAAAAAAGCACCCGGGAGTAAAAGAAAGACACCATCAAGCTAACAACAACACTGCCTAAATTATTTTGTGATAAAGTAAGTTTCATTCTTATCGATTTTCTCTGTTTGTCCTCAAAGTTGACAGTTATCTTTACAGCAACCATGAGTTAGTCTCATTCTTTTAACTATAGTCATGTTATGTCCTCGATATTTAAGATAACACACACACACACTTAGTACACTCCACTCTCTTTCCTGATACTAGATGGTATAGACTTACCACAGTCATGTGTGATGTTATCACTCTTACAGCACATAACTGCATAAGTGTGCATTTTCAAGGTTAAGATTTGTGAAAAACCAGTTAATCAGAGCTTCCACTCTCACAAGTGGACTGTCCAGCATGTGTCACAACAAAGAGTTAACCTCATTTGTATTTTGAGTGTACATATTTAATCCATTATCTGGCTCTGTCCACAGTTAGTTTGACTGTTGGTGCCCAAATCATGTAAAAACAAATTTTCAACTTCGGCATTTCACTCACTATTTGACCGAGTCTTATCCAACAAGTAATAGAGTGCTGTTGTGGCAATATTGTAATGGCACTTGATGGACATCAACTTGTTTATAGATGACACTAGCATAATAATCAGTGACGTAAAGGCATCTCCGTTTCCTGCTACCAATCAAATCCTTAAGAGCATACATTCGAGGTTCAGCACTTCACTTACTGTAAAAAAAAAATAAAAAATGCATATGACATAGAAAAATGAATAAAAATCAAGACCTAAATTTGATGTTTGGTGGTAATGAATAAGAAACAGAACACAATATCAAACTTTTAGAAACGTACCACCAAAGTCTTTAATCAGAAATAGCATGTAGGAACTTTCTCACACATAATTCAGCCTATTTTGCCCAGAGAACAAAAGCACTATACATACAACAGAATGAAATATTTTGATTACTTCCAGTCCATTAGTTTAACTGAAGAATACCATTCCACGAATTACAACAGAAGTTTCAAAAATCATTTACATTACTGATATATTCCGTTTGAAACATGTCATCATATACAGAAACACTCCACAACTCTATTCAACAAGTTACATACACAGTAGCTTCTCCAGAAATATAAAGTGTAAGTTAATAATCTAAGCCAATCATGCAGACAAGCAAATTGGCTCTGACTGTCATAGCCACAATATTTACAACTGAAGGACCCACCAGAACAAATGAATAAAGCTAACTCTATAAATTGTTGATAGTGAACTGTAACCAGCCACAAATTGGTTTTATGTTACTTTATTCAAAAAGTACAGTTACCAGTTTTGAATATTTTAGAATTCATCATCAGATGGTTTTTTCATGCTTTCTGATGATGAATTGAAAAAATTTTGAACCTGATAATGGTACTTTTTGAAGAAAGCAACGTAAAATCAATTTGTGGCTGGTTGCTGTTCACCATCAACAATTTACTTTACATAACAGCCAGTCTCCAACCATGTCTGTCTATGACAAAATTGCAAAAAATTATTCTTATTCAAAGACACGAGAACCACAGTGGAATTATAGTTGGCAATGCATTTCCAGAGCAAGTCAACTGCTTGGATGTGGGGATGGAATAACTAAAAACAATTCTACTTAAGAAATTTAAATGACCACTTCTGCACTCTACTAGTTAGTACAGCTGCCTTCAGCTGCAAAAACCTGTTTTTAATTGCTGGTACCTTGTCAGATTTTTTCTGTGGTATGGAGGCCTGGCAGAGTCAACTCATCCTTGGGATGCCAAATGTAGAGCTGTTTGAAAAAGAAGCCACAGCCATCACCAGGATTGATCTATTGGCAGTAATGGCTGGAGGGAATGGCGATATGCTGATCATATGCCCCAAGATCATAGATCGTTCCTCTTATTGCATTGTATGCAGCAACTGTACAGTTAGAACATGCCTAAGATCTGTCTAATCCTTCAGTGTTATTTACAGTTACATCTGCAAACAATTATTTTTTTCAGTATCTGCCTGTTTGGGAAAGTTTCTGTTGGCTTTTTTTTTTTTAGTGCAAATACATTTGTACGCACAGCCCATCAATGAAGGAAGTATGATAAAGAGTAGCAAAACACTGTACATAATGTAGTGCTTGGGGTTTTGAACATGTACTAAGTAGCACTCACAATGGCCTTGTTAATACTTCCCAGAGGTGCATTCTGCATAAACAGACTTTATTTTCCCCTAATTTCCCTAAATTGTTGATTATAAATGCTGGTATGAGTCTAGTTTAAAAGCCACAGCTATTTCTAACTTATTTTATGTTAATGAGAATATTACAAAAAAGCATAAATTGTAATAATGTTTGATTTTATTTAATGTTAAATTTGTGGTATCTTCCTACCTTTTCATTACATATCCATGCAGATATATAATTGAAATGTCCTGTATTATTGTGCTGAATGGTATTTGAAACCTTAATGCAGCATACGAATACTCAAAACTGTCTGTCACAGGAGTAAATCATTCAGAATAAAACCACTGAGAGAATACGTTAAATTGATAGTTAATACATATAACAAACGAATTAAGTTAATGGAGGAAAGCCTGTAGCTTATGACAAATTTTGTATACACTATAAACATTTCGTACGTGTAGAAAAAATATTTACTGGAACTTACAGTGTCTTTCTCCACTCTTATTTCCAAAGCACGTCGCCACAGGTCTATACAACACTGATATCTCAGTGCATCGGCGTACGCTGCACCCCGATACATCAACCTAAACAATGTATCTTTATGATGAGGTCCTAAGATTCGTTCGCATATCAGCAAACTCTGGTACCGCATAGCATCCAGATCAAAAGATATATTCATAAGATCTTCGAACGTTCTGAATTCTGTGGCGTATCGGAAGGCTGCTCGTGGAGGCATGAGAGGACGCTTTGGAAGAGGTTCACCATCGACTCCGTGAGTAAAGCGAATTCTTGTAGCAATTCGCCAATGCTTCAGAGCCGTGGATGTATCGTTATGTTCATCAAGAAATGTTGACCCCATTAGCTCGTGAGCATTTGCTAACGCTTCAGGATCATACTTTACACGGTATATCAAATAATCGAAAATTTGGACAGCTCCCTTTAAACACGCTGTCTGGAGCGCATCATCATTGTATCTACTTCTAGCATGTGGATCCGCACCATGATCTAGCAACAACTTCGTGGTCTCAAAACGATGTTCCTGAATGGCATAATGCAGTGCTGTTTTGTTTTGAATGTCACGCGTATTCACAGATGCGCCGTTTTGCAACAGATATAAACAAAGCTGCACGCTCTGAACAGAATTGATAAGACAAGTACCACCATTATAATTTGGTCTTAGTATATCTGCACCATGTTCTACCAAATATGATACTATCTCCAGATGTGTCATGAAGCAGGCACTACGTACAGGAGTTGATCCAGAATCAGAAATAGCATTGATATCAGCACCATGTTCCACCAAACACTTTATTACTGGTAGCCGACCAGTAACAGCAGCACACCACAATGGAGTCACACAGTGAACAGAGTGATCATCAGGCACTTCATAGAGTCCTTTTTGTTCTACATCTGCGTCACATACTGTTATTAAATATTCGACGATTTCCACATGACCCCTTTTGCAGGCAATAAACAACGGTGCACAACCATCTTTCAGACGACACACAATTTCCTTTCTTTCTTCTCGACTGAACTTTTCCAGTTTAGTTCTTAATTGATAGGACAACCTAGCACCTGGAGCTGCATGTTTACATTCTTGCATAAGGTCGTTGAACAGTGCATCCTTTTGGTTAGACAGGTCCAGCTTTCCTGTGAACCACATATCCAACCGTTTTCCCAAACTTCTGCTCAGCATAAGAAATGGCTTAATTTTCACCTCTATTATTTTTACTCTATCACAACCATGAAAACTGACACCATCACATGCAAGTTTTAAATTTAGCACATGACTGGCAGCATTATTCTCGGGTTCGTATTCGCACTACAGGATGGACAGGAAAATACACAAATGGCAAGCAACACACTGCACTACACAACAACACCACAACTACTCGCACTACTCACTACCAGACGCACTTCACGACTAGACGCTTTTGGTGTCTACAGTCAATACGCACTACCAACATAAGCACACAAATATACTGTTTCAGAGATATAACATTTTACATAGTGGAATTTTACGGATTTTCACTAGTCAATTTAGCATTACTTTCAGCAATTGTTTTATGCCCTTGTTACTATAGGCAACAAAATGTTTTTCGCTTCTAATATTCGTTACATTTATCTTTGGAAAGTGAAGTTGGTAGCCCTTTTCTTTCACGCCACAGACGTCACCAGCGAGTGATCGCAGCTCTTCGACCATAGATATTTGTATCTATGGTGGAAGTCGCTGCTACACAACTCACCTACTTACTACCTAGCGAGCTCAATTGGATCGCAGCGGACGAAAGCTATTGGGCTTTGCGAATATTGTTCTGTTGACTACCAGTGATCACGATCACTGAGAGATATTTCAGTGTGTTAAACCTAGTGAGCTCAATTGGATTGCAGCGGACGAAAGCTATTGCGCTTCGCGAATATTGTTCTGTTAACTACCAGTGATCACTGAGAGATATTTCAGTGTGTTAATTATCTTTCGTGCAAAATAAGAATACTACGTATCGGCTGCAATAGTGACATAAACATCGAACAGAAAGGATAACTGGAAACACTAAAAATCCCTGGAGTGCTTTGCAAGGATCTCATTGGGAATGTAGTGATTATCGTCTAAACGTTTTCCTCAGGTTGAACAAATAACAGTTTTGTGTCATTTAGGAAAATAAATGTGCCCAACAATTTAAAATAAAAGTCAATACGTCCTCAATAACTGACAACACTAATCATAATAAACTTAAAATGCACACAGCACTATATAATTGAATCCCAGTTGCTATGCACTTTTATTTCACAGAAACGCTCCTCGTTATTAAGATTACCGAGACGCAAATACGTAATATCACAATGGTCCTCAAAATATGTCGCTTTCAAACATCATACTGCGTAATATGTTTTCCGTAACTGAAGCTTTGTGTAGTTTGTACGCCTACTGCGATTTTCAAAAATTGTTACAGCACAAGACTTTACTGCAAGTCCTTAATTTCATGAAAAAAAAGTTTCTGAAATGAGAATTAGACCAACTAGGTACGAAAAAGATTTCGTATTTAATAGAAGAAGCGTATTACCTACAAAAGTCATTTTGAATTTAACAGAAGTATTATCTGATACTTCTTTTTAGGGACTTCAACTTTTTGAAAATTTGAGCTTTTCTTCACTAACAAACGGAGTGTCTGATAAAACTCTTTGTGTGAGCAGATCCACAAGTTAAAACAATCTTATTTTGATTAGCTATTTTGTGAAACAGTTTGTTTAATACGTCGGCATCCGTGAAGTATGGCGGCTAGTGGGGCCATTTTCCGTGTAAATCCATCAAGAAGGCTCGGGGAGCTTTTACACTGGTAAGAGAAGATAAGCAGTTGTTAGCGTGATACTTACTTGTCAGATAATGAATGGACATATTTTAGTTACAGTACGTCAAATATAGGGGAATTGTGGGCAAAGTCTCAACTGACAGAAAATCGCACTCTGGAGGAGGAAACGGCCTACCATGGTTTTAACAATAAAATTCGAAAAATGCTGAAGTAACAGAGACTGTTGCACTATCGGTCCAAAAAAATGGAAAAATTGGAATGAGAACGTAATTTTTCAACAACGTGATTCCAAAACAGAAAAAAATGTTCCATCAAAATAATATAGGATATATTGTAACAAATTAAATGAAACAATACGTCCAACAGTATTGCATTATCACTGAGGCCTCAAAGCCAATAACAGCTTTCACTAAAGATTGGAACATTTGCGAATGCAATTGAGTTCCATTAGGGTTGTCGACTGGAGCTGCATTGTTATCCAGGATATTCGACAGGGTGCTTTCTGGGCTAAAGTCCCACTGTATTTACCATTATCTCGCAGATTTTGTCATATTTAGTGAGAGCTTTGACTAGCACTTATTGCATTTTCGGGAGGTCCTGCAGTAGCTTAGGGATCCTGGGTTCACAGTCGAACTGTTAAAAGTAAGATTTGCTCAGCCAGAGACATCTTCCCAGGGGCACCTACTTTCTGAGTGGGGGATCAGTACTGACCAACAGCATGCTGAAGACATTCACTCTTGCCGCCTACCTAGAGATGTGAAGGATGTAGTTCGCTTTACTGGGATGACGAACTTCTTCCGTCTGCACGTGGCGATTTTCGTGCAACTGGCGCGCCACTTAATGATCTGAGAAAGAAAGGGAAGTACCTCGAGTGGGGGGCCTCTCAACAAGCTACCTTGGAGGTGCTCAAAGCAGCCTTAACTAGCACGCTGGCACTGGCTATGCTGGATTTTAACCGGAATTCGTAGTGCAAACTAATGCATTGATGGCCATCGTGGCTGCAGTCTTGCTGCAGGCACATATGGCTTGAGGGTGGAGGGGGATGCACCCTGCTGCATCCACTTCAAGGGTGCTGGCTGTTCTCGAAGCAAAATATTCTGCCTATGAACTTGAGGTGTTGGGTGCATTATTGGCCACATAAAAATTTCGAATTTTCTTAGAGCATCCTCCATTTCATCTGGAGACTGATGTTGTTGTTATGGTCTTCAGTCCAGAGACTGGTTTGATGCAGCTCTCCATGCTACTCTATCATGTGTAAGCTTGTTCATCTCCCAGTACCTACTGCAACCTACATCCTTCTGAATCTATTTAGTGTATTCATCTCTTGGTCTCCCTCTACGATTTTTACCGTCCACGCTGCCCTCCAATACCAAACTCGTGGTCCCTTGATGCCTCAGAATATGCTCTACCAGCCGATCCCTTCTTCTAGTCAAGTTATGCCACAAATTTCTCTTCTCTCCAATTCTATTCAGTACCTCCTCATTAGTTATGTGATCTACCCATCTAATCTTCGGCATTCTTCTGTAGCACCACATTTCGAAAGCTTCTATTCTCTTCTTGTCTAAGCTATTTATCGTCCACGTTTCACTTCCATACATGGCTATGCTCCATACAAATACTTTCAGAGGCGACTTCCTGACACTTAAATCTACACTGGATGTTAACAAATTTCTCTTCTTCAGAAACGCTTTCCTTGCCATTGCCAGTCTACATTTTATATCCTCTCTATTTCGACCGTCATCAGTTATTTTGCTCTCCAAATAGCAAAACTCATTTATTACTTTAAGCATCTCATTTCGTAATCTAATTCCCACAGCATCACTCAACTTAATTCGACTACATTCCATTATCCTCGTTTTGCTTTTGTTGATGTTCATCTTATATCCTCCTTTCAAGACACTGTCCATTCCGTTCAACTGCTCTTCCAGCCACCCCACCAATGGCAAGGTCCATGGTTCATGGGGGGCTGGAGACTGTTACCCAGGCTCCAAGTTTGGAGGTGGCTAGGCCATGGCACACTGACTACACAGCAGTTTGGCTTCCAGCCATTAAATTTACAGTTAGATACATTCGTGGGAGTGAGAACACCTTTGGCCAGTGCGCTCAGCAGAATGTTTGAGGAAGAGCCCCTCATGGAGGAGGAAGTGCCAACTTGACCAGAGGAGCATGTGGGTGTCATATTGGCTGAGTACTCGCTGTTGTTCAAGGATGTAGGTGAGCAACAGGATGCTGATGCCACCCTTAGTCAGCTGAAGGAGCAGGTGCAGAAGGGTGTAGTAGTTAGGCCCTATCTTTTAAAGGTGAATGTCTTACGTTGTTCAATCAGGGGAAGCCAGGGCAACCGGATTGTGTTGCATAACGATTTAGTCCCCCTCGTCTTTAAATGCTGTCATAAGACACACGTATGGGGACACCTTGGCGTGTTCAAAACTAGGATGAAAATAAGGGAGAACTTCATATGGAAAGCGAGGGATAAAAATATGAGGGCTATGGTGGCTGGGTATAAGGTTTGTGGAATGAGGTAACTGATTACCAGGGCTCGTTAAGGGCTGTTAGTGTCTGATATGACCAAGCAGCTGATAGAGAAATTATGTATTGTTTATGTGGGCCCATTCCCATAGTCACAAGAGAGCAACTATTAAATATTTGTGTATGTAAACTTCTTTACATAGTTTAGCTGGTTGATTCTGATGTCGGTGTGACATCACAAATTACCATCACAGCCCTTCAGATTATCTTTGGAATATTTTGGCCCTGTAGGGTGCTGGATACCGAAAATACACCGAATTTAATCTCTGTGAGCTTTAAAAAAAATTGTTTCGAAGCAGGAATTTGTCATACGATGACCACCTCGTATTATCCAAATCTATCTTTTGTAGAGAGGATTAATCACAAGCTGTGGGCCACCCTTAGCACATACCATTAGGCAGACCGCACAAGGACGGATTCGTAATCGTCCTGGCTCGGGTACACTTTCAACACGGCAGTGAATGAAGCTCATAAGCAGACACTGGTCAATCTCATATTTGCATTTAAACCCAACGGCCCCCGAACGAATCTGTGATCATTGTTCGTCTTACTTCCAGAGTGGATCAATGCTGCTCAAATTAGAGACAAATGGGGAAGTGCAAGTAAGAATTGGAAGCTTAGCCATGAGAGGATGGCCCAGAAGTACAATGCTGGAAGGCAGCCGACTACAGGGTAGCCAGGGAACAGGGTGTGGATTAAGAACATCCATGCATCTAGCAGGGGATCGGATAAAGTGATGGGGAAGTTGCTAATCAGGTTTGTGGGTCATATGTATATCCTGAGTTTCATGACGCCCATCATCTTGCTCTTGAGGGGTCCGAATATGAAGCGAACAATGAGAGCACATCTATCACAAATAAAACCATCCCAGGACAGGTTTGTAACACAGAAAACTTAGATTTTCTTTTTAAACGCTAAAAGGGAAGAGGAATGCGTTGTTTTGAGGGCATCTCTTGGGTGGAGATGTATCTCAATTTGTTTCATGCTAATTCAAGTTATTCATGTAACCGCAAGAAACTGAAGCCTTTAGTGATTGTTGCGATAATGTAATTGTGTTTTGTGTGAAGCTCTTGGCTCAGCTCAAAAGTTAATATTTGTCTGAGATTTCCAGCTCCCACATCCATCTGGGACCTCAGGAGGTAGGGGAGGGGGAGGGGGGGGGGATGTGGCAGTACTATCCATCACCCCGTGCACAAGAACTTGAAAATACTGTGACGCACTCGCAGTGTCGGAATATCTCGCAGCTGAAACTGGTGCCTCAGCCACTATAATGACCGAGGGTGCTGAGGGGCCTCAGTGCGACATAGGACTCTCTTGGTGCGCAGCATCGAACGAGCAAACACCCCTGGCGAAGATGGGAGAAGCTGGCAGCACCGAACGAGCAAACACCCCTGGCGTAGATGGAGGTCACAAGAGGCAGCCCATTGGGCAGCGAGAATCCATTCTCAGTGCGACAGAGGACCCTCCTGGTGCGCAGCACCGAATGAGCAAACACCCCTGGCGAAGATGGGAGAATCTGGCAGCACCGAACGAGCAAACACCCCTGGCGAAGATGGAGGTCACAAGAGGCAGCCCATTGGGCAGCGAGAAGCCATTCTCAATGACTGAGGGTGCTGCAGCATCTGCAGAGGGGCCTCAGTGCGACAGAGGACTCTCTTGGTGCGCAGCATCGAACGAGCAAACACCCCTGGCGAAGATGGGAGAAGCTGGCAGCACCGAACGAGCAAACACCCCTGGCGTGGATGGAGGTCACAAGAGGCAGCCCATTGGGCAGCGAGAAGCCATTCTCAGTGCGACAGAGGACCCTCCTGGCGTGCAGCACTGAACGAGCAAACACCCCTGGCGAAGATGGGAGAATCTGGCAGCACCAAACGAGCAAACACCCCTGGCGAAGATGGAGGTCATAAGAGGCAGCCCATCGGGCAGCGAGAAGCTATTTTCATTGGCCATGCTGATGGCCACTGAGATTACATTCAGCCAAGTGACACTGTAGGTAAAAACATGGCCCTACAGAGCCTTATACACATTCAGCCAAGTGACACTGTAGGTAAAAACATGGCCCTACACAGACGCTCTACTGTTTTCCTATTTATTCATCATGTGTGACACTGCAGTAGAGCGACGCCCACTACAAAAGACGTATTATTTACATTCAATTTCAGCGTATACGTCGCGAGTGCCATATGACAGGGCCTGTCTCTCGATGTCGATTTGTATTTGGTGTCTCTTCAGTGTCGGTCTGCAGTATCGAACGAGCAAACACCCCTGGCGAAGATGGGAGAAGCTGGCAGCACCAAACGAGCAAACGAGCAAACACCCCTGGCGTAGATGGAGGTCACAAAAGGCAGCCCATTGGGCAGCGAGAAGCCATTCTCAATGACTGAGGGTGCTGCAGCACCTGCAGAGGGGCCTCAGTGCGACAGAGGACTCTCTTGGTGCACAGCATCGAACGAGCAAACACCGCTGGCAAAGATGGGAGAATCTGGCAGCACCGAACGAGCAAACACCCCTGGCGAAGATGGAGGTCACAAGAGGCAGCCCATTGGGCAGCGAGTAGCCATTCTCAGAGCGACAGAGGACCCTCCTGGTGCGCAGCACCGAATGAGCAAACATCTCTGGCGAAGATGGGAGATACTGGCAGCACCGAACGAGCAAACGCCCCTGGCGAAGATGGAGGTCACAAGAGGCAGCCCATTGGGCAGCGAGAATCCATTCTCAGTGTGACAGAGGACCCTCCTGGTGCGCAGCACCGAATGAGCAAACACCCCTGGCGAAGATGGGAGAATCTGGCAGCACCAAACGAGCAAACACCCCTGGCGAAGATGGAGGTCACAAGAGGCAGCCCATGGGGCAGCGAGAAGTCATTCTCAATGACTGAGGGTGCTGCAGCACCTGCAGAGGGGCCTCAGTGCGACAGAGGACTCTCTTGGTGCGCAGCATCGTACGAGCAAACACCCCTGGCGAAGATGGGAGAAGCTGGCAGCACCGAACGAGCAAACACCCCTGGCGTAGATGGAGGTCACAAGAGGCAGCCCATTGGGCAGCGAGAAGCCATTCTCAGTGCGACAGAGGACCCTCCTGGTGCGCAGCACTGAACGAGAAAACACCCCTGGCGAAGATGGGAGAATCTGGCAGCACCGAACGAGCAAACACCCCTGGCGAAGATGGAGGTCACAAGAGGCAGCCCATTGGGCAGCGAGAAGCTATTTTCATTGGCCATGCTGATGGCCACTGAGATTCGTTCACCTGGGGACGGTACAGATCTGTGAGAGGAAGCATAGTATACAAGTGGATTAGTGAATCTTGGGGTTCCAACTAATTTTGAGCGTTGGTTCGGTGGTGTGTGAGGGCACTGAGATCCCCTGTTGTTTCGTTTGGTGATGGTCACTGAAATCTCCACTAGTTGTGTAGTTTTGGTCTGCTGCTAGCATGTAGGATGTGTCTCAGGAAGATGCTTTTGCAGCCAGTGATAAGGGGGGAGATAGTGTCCTGGTTGTAAAAGACACGTAACTTATAGCTTGTGTAGAGGCAAGCAGCCACTGACAGGTTCAAGTATATGTGTGCAGCTAGTGTTGTTTTGAGCTCGACCGGCAGTGAAAGCTGTGAATAGTTGCTATTGTATTTGAAAACTGAACACATTTTGTTTATGTACGGCATGACTCCAACCACCCTCCCCCCCCCCCCCCCCTCCTCCTGGGCCACCCTCCAACCTCGTTTCTTGACAGTAAGTGACCACATTTGTGATTTATTCTCGGTTGGTTGTACTTGCATTGTGCAACTTGTCTCCGTGCCTTTCAGGCAGCGGTATTTGTTAGCGGCGTGAAGTGCTAATTGGTAGTGATATGAGGCTGGGTTGTTGTTCAAATAATAACTGAAGCTTGAGCAGCGTTTGTGCTTTTGAATTAAATTTTGAACTGGTTCTAGCTAATTGCACCTTTACTTGAAAATTTTGGTAAGCACCATACGTGCTATTTAAATAATAACTGAGTTGCCGTTCGATCAGCATTTGTGCTAGTGGGTAAATTCTTGTGTTGATTTCTAGTTAACGATTTTTTATTTGGGATCTTTGGCCTGCACCTTAAATGTCAGTCAAGTAATAACTGAAGCTGGAGCTTGGCCAGCGTTTGGCCCAGTGGGCTAAATCTCGTATTGATTTATGAGTACTGTAAATGTTGAAACTGTACCTTGCGTGATCTTGTAAAAGACTTGTTTGCACCCTTTCGGACTGGGAATTTTGATGTCCATTTATGAAATAAAGATGATCTTAAAATGTGTACATATCTCTCAAGCCCGCACCATCACTCCCCGGTCGTCAATTCTGCTATATTATTATTATTCGCGAATAAGCTCATTAGGACTTCACAGAATACTTAAGAGGCAGGAGCTTACCTTCTTTCGTTCCCATATTTCTTTCACTCTCTTGTCATGGGCTTCCTTTCTGTCTTCAGAGCAATTTGTTCCAGTGCTCTTCTTTGAATTTTCTTCTTGGTCAACTTGCCATTTGCGAATTTTGAACCTGAAGATTTCGCGGTTTTGGTTATCTTCAGGTGCAAATCCTATCAATTTCACATCAGTTTTGATCTCGCTAATTCATTTCAGAATGTCCGTTTTTGCTTTATTACTATTGTCTTTTTTGACAAAAAATAAAGCTAAAACTATTTGTTTTGTGAGTCTATCTGGGTTCATTCTTTTGATGTGTCCATAGCATCTTCATCTGCGTTTTTTAATTTTGCAATGGATATTTGAGCATTGTTTGATTTCCTGGTTGCTCCTGAGCTGGTGTTGTTTGTCTTTAAGGTGTGGGCCTAGAATTTTTCTTACAGTTTTGTGTTCCTTTTTCTCCATGTTATCAGTGTCTGTCTTCTTCTTTCTGATTCATAGAGTGCCTGTTTTCCTGTTTTTGATCCACTGAGTCATTGTGATTTAGTTACCATATTATGTCTTACTTTTTATGCTTGGAGATACATTTCTTATTACAGATATTTTGGATAAGTCGATATACAGTTTCCTTCTTTTGTCACCTAATTTCGTTTACTTTTGTTTCGAATCTGTTTTCACGAATGCTTTCGCTGAGATACTTAAAATGTGGAACTCGTTTAATACAGTCCTGGAAATGGAAAAAAGAACACATTGACACCATACTTGCTCCGGACACTGCGAGAGGGCTGTACAAGCAAATATCACACGCACGGCACAGCGGACACACCAGGAACCGCGGTGTTGGCCGTCGAATGGCGCTAGCTGCGCAGCATTTGTGCACCGCCGCCGTCAGTGTCAGCCAGTTTGCCGCGGCATACGGAGCTCCATCGCAGTCTTTAACACTGGTAGCACGCAGCGACAGCGTGGACGTGAACCGTATGTTCAGTTGACGGACTTTGAGCGAGGGCGTATAGTGGGCATGCGGGAGGCCGGGTGGACGTACCGCCGAATTGCTCAACACGTGGGGCGTGAGGTCTCCACAGTACATCGATGTTGTCGCCAGTGGTCGGCGGAAGGTGCACGTGCCCGTCGACCTGGGACCGGACCGCAGCGACGCACAGATGCACGCCAAGACCGTAGGATCCTACGCAGTGCCGTAGGGGACGGCACCGCCACTTCCCAGCAAATTAGGGACACTGTTGCTCCTGGGGTATCGGCGAGGACCATTCGCAACCGTCTCCATGAAGCTGGGCTACGGTCCCGCACACCGTTAGGCCGTCTTCCGCTCACGCCGCAACATCGTGCAGCCCGCCTCCAGTGGTGTCGCGACAGGCGTGAATGGAGGGACGAATGGAGACGTGTCGTCTTCAGCGATGAGAGTCGCTTCTGCCTTGGTGCCAATGATGGTCGTATGCGTGTTTGGCGCCGTGCAGGTGAGCGCCACAATCAGGACTGCATACGACCGAGGCACACAGGGCCAACACCCGGCATCATGGTGTGGGGAGCGATCTCCTACACTGGCCGTACACCACTGGTGATCGTCGAGGGGACACTGAATAGTGCACGGTACATCCAAACCGTCATCGAACCCATCGTTCTGCCATTCCTAGACCGGCAAGGGAACTTGCTGTTCCAACAGGACAATGCACGTCCGCATGTATCCCGTGCCACCCAACGTGCTCTAGAAGGTGTAAGTCAACTACCCTGGCCAGCAAGATCTCCGGATCTGTCCCCCATTGAGCATGTTTGGGACTGGATGAAGCGTCGTCTCACGCGGTCTGCACGTCCAGCACGAACGCTGGTCCAACTGAGGCGCCAGGTGGAAATGGCATGGCAAGCCGTTCCACAGGACTACATCCAGCATCTCTACGATCGTCTCCATGGGAGAATAGCAGCCTGCATTGCTGCGAAAGGTGGATATACACTGTACTAGTGCCGACATTGTGCATGCTCTGTTGCCTGTGTCTATGTGCCTGTGGTTCTGTCAGTGTGATCATGTGATGTATCTGACCCCAGGAATGTGTCAATAAAGTTTCCCCTTCCTGGGACAATGAATTCACGGTGTTCTTATTTCAATTTCCAGGAGTGTATTTCCTCTCCATGAATTTCGGTACTTGTTTGTTGTGCGCCATCGATTCTGTTTTTTCAAAAGATATCTGGAGGCTGACTCTTTCTGCAGTTTCTTTCAAGAGTTCAGCATGATTTTGGGCTGATGAAATGTAGCGAATTAAGGCTGGTACGTCGACTGTAAATTCTTCCCTCTATTTAAAGTGATTATTTGATCAGTTCTGAGGATTGCTTTTGCATTACTTTCTCAAGAATGCTGTTGAAATGTCATGGAGCCAGCCCAACTCCTTGTCTTATCCCATTTTGATTTCGATAGGGTCTGAGATTCCATAAATTTAATCTTGGTCTTTGCGCCTGTCAGTGTATGTTTTACGATTGCAAGTGTTCTCAGACCTAGACCTTGTTTTTCGATGTTTGGAAAAGCGATCAAAGTCATAGGATTTTATGAAATCAACAAATGTGCAGACTAGATTTTTGCTATAAATTCTCTTGTGTCTTAGGATTAATTTTATTCCCAAGACTTGATCTGGAGACTAATAAGTCGGTCTGAATATTTGGTTCAAGTTGTATTTGTAGCCTATTGAGAAGACACTGGAATTAAATTTTCTATGCAACTGATATTAGTGAGATTCCCTTGTAGATATTTACATCAGTTCTGTTTCCCTTCTTTTGTAACAGGTGGATGAACTATTTTTTTCATTTCTGC
Source organism: Schistocerca americana (assembly GCF_021461395.2). NCBI lineage: Eukaryota > Metazoa > Arthropoda > Insecta > Orthoptera > Acrididae > Schistocerca > Schistocerca americana. Next base: position 239,615,937 of record NC_060121.1, read on the forward strand.
TATTTTTTCAAATTTCCGCAATGCTTTATAGTTTTTTAGACTTTTATCTGTCTGGCAATTTCTTGTTCATCTGGTGGCAATGGATTTGGATTTATGCCCTGAGGCTTCTGTGGTGGGAATCTTTGTGTACATTCTGGGCAGTTAAAAAGTTCTTTCTAATATCTGGCAAGTTCCATGCAGTTTTATTAACAGTTTAGAGTTAATTGCCCAGTTTCGTTATTGAAGCAGAGTCTTTGTGGTTGATATCCTATGAATCTAGTTTTCAAGTTCTTATAGAACTTTAGTGTGTTATTTCTTTCACCTAACTGAACTTTACTGGATATGTTATGGCCTTTACGATTAATATGGCTGTCTCTTTCCTCACCGTCAGAAATGTTTTATGGTTGTCTTCTGTCTCATTGCAGTTTTAATTGTTACATGCATCCTATCGAGATAGCATGCATATAACAATAGGACAAGATAGGATGCTCACATTCGTCAGTCCACCATGGTGTTTTCTGCACAGGAATTAGCGTTTGTGCTGTTATCATCAATTTCCTTTTGAGTTCTTGTCAATTGTCTGATTGATTTTTCTCTGATTCTTCCATGAGAGGTGGCTGGATCCTACTACTATCAAACTTGGGGATTTGTGTTGTTTTTGTGAACCTCTGAGGTGTTAATCGTAATTTTATTCTTGTCAGGTAATGGTCTGAGTGTATGTTTGCACTTTTCTCTGTAGTGTAAATAAGATATTGCTTCATTTTCAGTTTGGAATTCATCAGTGAGTGAGTTCAGTGACCTTCATTTCATCTGCTTTGATGGTTTCTTTTTGAGGTGTGCTGAAATGATTTTAAGATTGAATATCATGCAGAGTATAACTAATATTTGTCCATTTTGGTTGGTGGACTTAGGTATTGGGAATCCTCCAGCTGTTTACCTGCACTCTCTTTCTTTGTCTGCCTGTGCACTGAAGTAGACTAGTAGGATTTTGACATGGTTTTGTGGAATTTTAGATGCCATTTCTTCTAGTGCTTCTCACAACTTGCCTACATTGGTATGATTGGTTTTGTTTCTAACAATGACAGGAATGTGTGCCTTGATTAGTATGTATATTTTATTTGCACACTTCAGAATGGCTTATTAGTTGGTTTGGAGAGTAAAGGGAGCAAACTACAGGGCCATCAGCCCCTTCTTCCGCATGTAAACAGCTGTCGGGTTAAAACCATTCCCAAAACAAGTCGGGAAATGTAAAAGGGGAAGACATTAAAATAATATAGAACTCCTAAACAACCTCAGTTGAAGAGAGTCGTAATGCGTAATAGGCAGACATCTATCCACACCATCACACAATAATTCCAAACTGCATCAGGAGCCACTGCAAGTACTATGACAGTTAGGCGGGAGGTAAGAAAACTCGAATTTCATGGTCGAGCAGTTTGCTCATAAGCCACACATCACGCCAGTAAAAGCCAAACGACGCCTCGCTTGGTGTAAGGAGCCAAAACATTAGACGATTGAACAGTGGAAAAACGTTGTGTGGAGTGACGAATCACGGTACACAACGTGACGATCCGATGGCAGGGTGTGGGAATGGAGAATGCCCAGTGAACGTTATCTGCCAACATGTGCAGTGCCAACAGTAAAAGTCGGAGGCTGTGGTATTATGGTGTGTTCGTGTTTTTCATGGAGGGGACTTGCACCCCTTGTTGTATTGCGTGGCACTATCACAGCACAGGCTTACATTGATGTTTTAAGCACCTTCTTGCTTCCCACTGTTGAAGAGCAGTTGAGGGATGGCGATTGCATCTTTCAACATGATCGAGGACCTGTGCATAATGCACGGCCTGTGGCGGAGTGATTACAATAACATCCCTGTAATGGACTGGCCTGCACAGAGTCCTGACCTGAATCCTATAGAGCACCTTTGAGATGTTTTGGAAAGTCGACTTCGTGCCAGGCTTTACCCAACGACATCGATACCTCTCCTGAGTGCAGGACTCGGTGAAGTATGGGCTCCCATTCCCCGTGGTCAGCAAGATCCCCAGATCCGTCTCCAACACGAGATGTCAAGTCAGTCCCAGTATCAGTATCCGGGATACTGAGGACCAGTTACAGCAGTTTTCAGCCAGCTTGCCTTTGTGACACCGTGCTCAACGCAATCAGTGCATGCATCCAGGACAGAGGGAATATAATGTCGTACTAGAAGAGGGCTCATACTGCCAAGTCCTTTGTAAATTTGACTCAATACTATAATCACTGAAAGAACATCAATTAACCTCTGAACCCATGAAGTGTCATTTCGTTCCCTCCTCCTCTTCAGGATGCTTCACTTCCCTTTGTTGTTTTTTTTCCTGCCAGGCAGTGCATTTTAGGACATGATAGCATGAGAGCATTATTTCGGTGTCTACTGAATACTTTTGTTCGATTTCTAAACAGCGCTGCAAAAAATGGAGTTTGTTTTCCGCAGTATCCAGGATATAAGAGGTTCCTTCAGTTTCCAGTGAAATGTAAACCATACTAATGATTTTAAACACTGCAAGTTTTTCACAGATTGCTTTATGCCTTTCTTGCTGAATAGGATTACTCTAATATTGGGGTACAGGAAGTCAACAGAAGTATTTCTCAATATATTCAAGAAAACAAAGGGTCCACATTGAATGTGTCCCATTGTATGCAGAGTAAATGGTGTTGTTTCTTGGTTAACAGAAGACAAGTTTTGGAAACGTTTAACTGTGCCTGAAATGAAATTCTCGTTATGTATCCTCTGACCTCGTTTTTCTGACGCGTTGCACTTCTAATAATACAAGCAAGCAATAACGCATTGGTAAATAATTCTTAATAATTGTGAATCTCTTGCCAGACTGTAGATGACAATTGTGCTCAAAAACTTAGTGATATCGCCAACTTATTTACTACAAGAGCAAATTCACAACAAAACTGTATTGGTTCACTTACGTACGAAGTTACATAGTTCAAAAAACATAGGCACTAACTCCTCGCTGTCCGCTCCATAAAGATACATAAGTATGCTGCTACAGGCTAGTGCTCACTGACTTAATCGACCAGTTTCTACAGTTCCTACAATGTATCCATTAAGTTACATTCTACCGTCTTCAGCTGCGTACAGTTGTTGTACGCAGCATCATTTAACAATATTAAATAGTAACTAAAGCATCCCGAGGTTTTCCAAAGCGTCTTCGAGATATTCAACGCTAACATGTAGACTTGGCAGCGTAGCAAGTTGAAAAAAAGGTTCACTGTTGGAACACCTGTTAACTCTATCCAACGCAGCTGACTTTGAGTGATCGCTTAAGAAAATTTACAAAGCTAACCACATTGCTCAAGACATATATGCCTCCTTAGCTGGAGCTCGGAGGAACGCCTCGGACCCAGGTGATGGAAGAAGTTCTCAGCTCCAGTACTTGGCCGTCAAAGTGAGCAGAGATTGAGCGTTGGCAGTTACGATGCCACAACGTAGGTGCACGCTCTCGTAAGTTGGCACTACGAGAGAAGACTGACTACGCCGACCACAGCGCCCTCTGCCCGACGCTGTGGAGCTCAGGGAGTGCCGTCTTGATTTCTGTCCATTTGATCAAGAACAGACGGCCTGGAAGTATCGCTTCTACTACCGAGAGGCCTAGCTTGCAATTGAGACTTTGTATTAGATTAGACATGGACTACGGCTTCACACCTACTTGCTCATCCTAGCCAAAGTTATGTATGCCTTTTAAATTTACTTGTGTTTTTGACTCTAGTAAAAAGTGTTAAATTTACATGCAGCACCGAAGTTTTTCACCTCTCCTGCTCCTACTCGCTTCCTTCACTTTCTGCCTATATTACAGAAGCAGTTCACAGGAGCAGACCCTCTCGCCGCCTATCCAGGCGGGGTACCACAAAGACGGCGACGCCAAGTCCATGATCACCTGACGTAACGCCAAACTTCTCTATAGTGCCGTGGAATGAGTTCATGTTACAGTCTTGATAGTGATCCCTCCCTTTGAGGAAGATGTTACTTCTGGCAATAGCCTTGGTGATATTCGAGAGGAATAGGCTATATGCTGGCACCCGGTTTCACACTCTCGCGTCTCCCATTATTGAACAACACAAACACAACACTACATGATACACATTCGCGTTATAATTGCCTACCCTTAGCAGATAGCCATATAACACCAGCCTGCTAGCAGAGTGATGTCAGCAGCAGTAGCAGCATCAACAGCAGGAAAATTTTGGAAGTTTGTGGCAAGTTCTATGGGACCAAACTGATAAGGTCATCGGTCCCTAGGCTTACACGGCTTAATATAACTTAAACTAACTTACGCTAACGACAACACACACGCCCATGCCCAAGGGAGGACTCTAACCTCCGACAGAAGGAGCCGTGCGAACCGTGGGAACGTGCCCCAGACTGCAAAGCTACCCCGCGCGACCAGCAGCACCAGCTCGTTGTTTGTACACATACTGCATAAATTGTTTAGTTTAGTGGTATTTTTGCTTGTTTGGTTCAAATGGTTCAAATGGCTCTGAGCACTATGGGACTCAACTGCTGTGGTCATAAGTCCCCTAGAACTTAGAACTACTTAAACCTAACTAACCTAAGGACATCACACACATCCATGCCCGAGGCAGGATTCGAACCTGCGACCGTAGCGGTCGTGCGGTTCCAGACTGTAGCGCCTTTAACCGCTCGGCCACTTCGGCCGGCTTTTTGCTTGTTTCTGAGTACAAGTAGCAGTAACTGCTTTTAGTAGTGCTATTTATTTTTGATGTAAGATTTTGCGTATTTTCCGATTGTTTGTGATAAGTGAGTTTCCTGGGTTCAGGTGACATAACCTGTGGTCCAGGCAGTAACTGATTAATGATGGATGAAGACCGCATGTTGTGTACGGATGGAGGGGGATTTGCCATTCTTCGTAAACAGCTGGATGCTGTGTTGGCGACGGTTGACGGGCTCCAGGCTGCTGCCCCGGGGTTGCGGTGGCGTTGGGGCATCTGAAAAGTATGCTTTGGCACCTCTGGAGCCTATAGCGTCGCCTGGAATCGCTGATGCCTCTGCGTCTTACGGTTCGCACGTCCCTGGCAGTCGACAATTACCTGACGGTGATTGGCAAACAGTTATTGGGTCGTGAATCTCTGAGCGGAAGGTGAAAGTGGGTACCGGCCACACAGAAGTCCTCTTAATCCTTAAAACAGCTGTGAAGTATTGCCTGCTGCCGGAAAATCTGAGCCAGCACGGGACAGTTCGCCTATTGGGACAGTGGCCGATGTTGCTGAGAGGTCTGGACAAGTGCAGAGGGTGAGATTGCTTGTCACTGGGAGCTCCAGTGACGGACAGGTGATGGAGCCGCCCAGGAAATTGACGGGCAGTCCAGGAGAGAAGGCCAGTGTCCACTCCGTTTGCTTGCCAGAAGGTCTCGTCCGAAATGTGAAGGAGGCTCTGCCGGCAGTGATTGAGCGCACCGTATGCAACCGGCTGCAAATCGTGGATCATATATGACGCCTGCCACTTGGGTTCAGAGACCATCCTCGGTTCCTACAGGTGGCTGGCTGATTCCGTGAAGACAGCTAATCTCACCTGTGGGGTAGGAGTAGAGCTATCCTTTTCCAGTATCGTTCCCAGAAACGATCATGGTCCTCTGGTTTGGAGGAGAGTGGAAAGTTTGAACCCGAAGCTCAGACGATTCGGCGCCGGTATCGGATGCAAATTTCTCGACGTCCGCTATTGGGTGATGAGTTCTTGAGTTTCCCTTAGTAGTTCGGCGTGCACTACACGGAGGAAGAAATTACCAGGATAGCGGAGTATGTGTGGCGTGTACATGTGTGTTTTTTACGATAGAGAAATCCATCCACAGGTTCGATAAGATGCCTTCTGAGTACAGACAGAGGATCATTCGCCGTAGTAGATGGTAGAAAGATGTTAATATAGGATTAGTTAACTGCAGGAGAGTCTATGGGAAGTCCTAGAACTAATCTCGCTTGTAAATGGTAACAGTGTCCTCAAAGTATTAGGATCAGAAAGCCGGCTGAAACCAGATGTCAGTAGTAATGAAATTCCAAATTACGGCTGGAACGTATAGCGCAAAGATAGGATGTACGCTGGTAGAAGAGGGCATAAAAATTACGATAATTTCAAGTGAGATCAGTAGAGATTCAGAATCGGAAATAATTTGGCTGGAGATAAGAGATAAAGGTAAGTGTTAAACATGGATCAAATATGGTCATCGGATTCTGTTATAGACCCCTTCTCTCAGCAGCAGCAATGGCGGCACACTTAAGGGGAAACTTGGAGAATATTTCGCGAAAATTTCCTGGTCATGTTATAGTTTTAGGCAGGGATTTTAACTTACTAGCTATAGACTCAAATGACTTGGACGGATGATGGCGACAGAGAATCATGTGAAATCGTTCTAAGTTACCTTGAGCCGTTAATAAGAGAACCGACTCATCAAGATAACATCCTAGACCTGCTTGTGAAAACCAAATCCGAACTTTTCGACACAGCGTAGAACATCATAAGGCTGTTACAGCATCAGCGAATACGTCTGTAAATAGGAATACAAAGAAAGGGAGGAAGATCTTTCTGCGTAGCAAGAGTGACAATAAATAGATTTCAGATTACCTGGCGGACAGCACGAAAAAATTATTTCAAATACTAACAACGTTGAGTGTTAATGGGCAAAGCTCAAGAGCATCGTGCAACACGCTTTAGACAGGTATGTGCTGAGCAAATTCGTGAGAAATGGAAAAGATGGACCGTGGTTCGACAGCCGTGTTAGAAAACTGCCACGGAAGCAAAGAGAGCCACACAGCAAATTTAAACGTAGCCAAAGCCTCACACACAAACAAAAATTAAACGAAGCCAAAATTAGCGCATGGAGAACCACGCGCGAAATGTTCAACGAATTCGAATCTAAGATTCTGTCTATCGACTTGACAGAAAATCCTAAGAAGTTTTGGTCTTATGTTAAACCGGTAAACGGATCGAAGTACTCCGCCCAGACACTCTTTGACCATAATGACACTGAAACGGAGGGCGGCACAGAAAAGGCCGAAATACTTAAGGTCTTTTTTCCAAAATCGTTTCACAGAGAAAGATCGCACTGTAGCGTCTCCTTTAAATCGTCGCACGAACAAGAAAATAGCTCGTAGCGAAATAAGTGACCACTGGATAAAAAGCAATTGAAATCGCTCAAGAGAGGGGACGTGGCGGGATACCAATTCCATTCTACACGTACTATGCGAAAGAACTTGTCCCTCTTCTAGCAGCAGTATACCGCAGGTGTTCCTTGACTTCCGGAAGGCATTCGATACAGTTTCACACTATCTCCTAATGAACAAAGCACCAGCGCACTGAACATCAGACACACTGTCTGATCGGACTGAAGAGTTTCTAGGAAACGGAACACAGCATCTCATTAGGAAAGGAGACTTAAAAGTAACTTCGGGCAGGTCCCGGGGAGTGCTACGAGACCATTACCTTTCACAGCACATACACACTGAAGAGCCAAAGAAACTGCCTAATATTGTGTAGGGCCACCGCGGACACAAGTACCGCAACACGACTTGGCATGGACTCGACTAATGTCTGAAGCAGTACTGGAGGGAACTGAAACTATGAATCCTGCAGGGGTGTCCATAGATCCGTAAGAGTATGATGGGGTGGAGATCTCTTCTGAATAGCACGCTGCAAGGCATTTCAGATACGCTCAATAATGTTAATGTCTGTGGAGTTTGGTGGCCAGCGGAAGTGTTTAAACTCAGAAGAGTGTTTCTGGAGCCTCTTTGTAGCATTTCTGGACGTGTGGGGTGTCGAATTGTTCAGCTGGAATTGCCCAAGTCCATCGGACTGCACAATGGACATGAACGGATGCAGGTTATCAGACAGGATGGCTACGTACGTGTCTTCCGTCAGAGTCGTATCTAGACGTATCAGGGATCCCATATAACTCCAACTGCATACACCCCATACCATTACAGAGCCTCCACCAGCTTGAACAGTCCCCTGATGACATGGAGGATCTATGGATTCATGATGTTGTCTTCAAACCCGTATATGGCCATCCGCTCTATACAATTTGTAACGAGAGTCGTCCGACCAGTCATCGACACTCCAATGTCGGTGTTGACGGGCCCAGGCGAGGCGTAAAGCTTTGTGCCGCGCAGTCATCAACGGTACACGAGTGGGCCTTCGGCTCCGAAAGCTCATGTCGATGTTGTTTCGCTGAATGGTTCGCATGGTGACACTTATGATGGCCCAGAATTGAAATCTGCAGCAATTTGCGGAAGGGCTGCATGTCTGTCACGTTGAACGAATCTCTTCAGTCGTTGTTGGTCCCGTTCTGCAGGATCTTTTTCCAGCCGCAGTGATGTCTTGGTCCCGTTCTGCAGGATCTTTTTCCAGCCACAGTGATCTCGGAATATCTGATGTTTTACCGAATTCCTGATATTCACAGTACACTCGCGAAACGATCGTACGGGAAAATTTCCACTTCATCGCTATCTCGGAGATGATATGTCCCATCGCTCGTACGCCGACCATAACACCGTGTTCAAACTCACCTAAATCTTGATAACCTGCCATTGTAGCAGCAGTAACCGATCTAACAACTGCGCCAGACAGTTGTCTTATACAGGCGTTGCCGATCGCAGCACCGTATTCTGCCTGTTTACATACGTCTGTATTTGAACACGCATGCCTATACCCGTTTCTTCGGCGCTTCTGTGTATATGACCTAGTTACGGACACGGAAATAATAAGAACAACTACAAGAATAATAATAATGAAAATGAAATGCTCGTATCGCATTGTTGGCTGGGAGGCCCCATTGGGGAAGTTCAGCCGCCGTGTTGCAAGTCTTATTTCATGTGACGCCACATTGGGCGACTTGGGCGTCGATGAGGGTGAAATGATGATGAGGACAACACAACACCCAGTCCACAGGCGGAGAAAATTCCCAACTCGGCAGGGAGTCGAACCCGGGTCCGCTGCGTGGGAAGCAAACACATTACTACTCAGTTAAGCAAGCTGACGTATTAATAATAATAACAACGTAATAAATAACGTCGTAAGTTCCTTGAGGCTTTTCGCGAATGACGTTGTTTAAGTCGCGACGCTATAAAATTGTAACGAAATGCAGGAAGATCGACGCTTGGTGCAGGGAGTGGCAATTATCCCTAAACTTAAACAAGTTTGACCTAATGTGAATACACAGACAGAAAGAATCTTCGTTATGTGGCTACAGAATTGTGGAACAGTCACTGGAAGCACTTACTTCCACAAAATATCTAGGAGTATGCGATTTGAAATATAAAGACAGCATAAAATTAATAGCGGGCAAGGCAGATGCTGAATTGAGATTCACTGGAAGAATCCTCAGGAAATGTAGTTTATCAACAAAGGTTCAAAAAAATGGCTGTGAGCACTATGGGACTTAACATCTATGGTGATTAGTCCCCTAGAACTTAGAACTACTTAAACCTAACTAACCTAAGGACATTAGACAACACCCAGTCATCACGAGGCAGAGAAAATCCCTGACCCCGCCGGGAATCGAACCCGGGAACCCGGGCGCGGGAAGCGAGAACGCTACCGCACGACCACGAGCTGCGGACTATCAAGAAAGGAATTAGCCAACAAAACACTCGTTCGACCAATACTTGAATATTGTTCGTCAGTATGGCTGTCGCGATCAGCGGGCAATGTAGATGCTCAACGACACTGCAGAATGGAGAAGGTCCGTCCAGACACCTAACGTGGAGATGTCTAATTAGAAGTTTGAAGGAGTTATGGAACTCAGTCTGGAAACAATCGAAAAGACTTGAATGACTAGAATATTTAACTGCTCAACTCAGCAAGAATTGGATAATGACTTCAATGAAAGTTCACCACTCCTGATTGCAAATCCCATGGAGGGAAGTACGCATCTAAGTATTGAGCGCTAGCAGAACCAGGGCCAATACTGCATGTCCACGCCCCTGGCCTGATCTACACAGACGTCCCTCTTCGACCGCTGTCTGTACACGGGCTACACCACCTCTGCCTTTACACTGTGCGGCAAGCCACGCTGCACCTTCCATGTTGGTGCTTCCGGACACCGCCCTGCGGGGTCTCGAGTATGACCATATATGGTCACCGCCAACGCACTGCCACTCTCGCGGTTCAAATGGTTCAAATGGCTCTGAGCACTATGGGACTCAACTGCTGTGGTCATAAGTCCCCTAGAACTTAGAACTACTTAAACCTAACCTAAGGACATCACACACATCCATGCCCGAGGCAGGATTCGAACCTGCGACGTAGCGGTCGTGCGGTTCCAGACTGTAGCGCCTTTAACCGCTCGGCCACTTCGGCCGGCTCTCGCGGCTCGACATATGAGCTCACATGATATCTCGTGAGCCTACATATCATTTCCGACCTCAGTGCAGCACTCCGTGAAGAATGGGCTGCCATTCCCCAAGAAGCCTTCCAGCACCTGATTGAACGCATGCCTGCGAGAGTGGAAGCTGTCACCAAGGTTAAGGCTGGACCAACACCATATTGAATTCCAGCATTGCAGACGGAGGGCGCCACGAACTTGTAAGTTATTTTCAGCCAGTGTATATACAAAATAATGGTAAAAATGAAAAGTAACAAAAATCTTATTTGGAAAACAAATAACTATCGAGGGGACACCTCTATAAAATTCTATGGTTTATAACTGCACTCTTTTCCTTTGTTATTTGAACAACTCTTTTTCCCGATGCCAACAACTGCTGAAGATTGACTGAAAATATTTGAAGATTTTGGAAGATTCTAGCAATTTCTCAAGTGACAAACTGCCTGTTGGCTTCTGTCTCGGGTTCTTCGGCCGACGTTCATTTAATGATTTTTTGACGTTTCGCCAGCACGAGTGGCTGGCATTGTCAAAGCTTCACCCTCCATTGCCGGTGGTGAACTGGAGCCGAGCTTTTTTTTTTTTTTTTTTTTTTTTTTTTTACACAGAGGTGGAGCCCCTCCACGCCCACACCGGCATGATGGCCAACACAAAAGGTCTACTGCCATCTCTGCATAAGGGTTAGTATTCACTAAAGTGAGGTGTCGCAGGATGTGGGTACTGCGATGTTTGCGTACGTCTGGTTAGGATTAACCATTAATACGCGCTCATCTGGAGATAGATTGGTCGAAATGTGACGAAGGGTAGCGGTTTGAAGGGCAGAGGAAAAAAAGTGCCAAGGCAAGAGCCAAGGGAAAAAAACCTCTGCGAAAGTTAGGTCGGGCGGCAAGAGCAGTAGCGGTTGTCTTGATGCCTGCGATAGGTTGTGCAAGGATAGGCTTTGTTAGTAGTGGGTATCATGCATGTCGATACCTTGACGTTGTGCGTTTGTGCTGCTCGGCGGCTGGCGCTGGGTGCTGGTACAGAGTCCTCGTTCAGCGTCCTGCGACCTGCAACAGTTATGTTTGTTATCGGTCTTGTGTCCGATAGGTCATATACCGGAGGCACAGTGTGAGGGAGTGTTGGGAGATTGTTCGTGCGTCTGTGGGCGAGCTCGTCGGTGTCCCTGCTGTGGCCTGTTGGTCGGCTCTAATAGCAGCTGGTAGTTGCCAGTCAGTATTGCTGATATGCAGGGGCTTACCGTCGTTTGTCGCTGTTTGCGTATGTTAGTTTACCATAGGTGGTTATGCCCTAGCAGTGTCTTTGGTCGCTTGTGTTTCCACCTGTGGTTGTGATCGTAGTTTCCCAGAGTGAGGATGAAAGGATTGTTCGAGTGTCTCGAGTTCCTGTATAGTCGTGTAGCGTGTTTCTTGAATACTTCCTTGAGGGTATCAAGGCGGTATTCATGGTGAAGATCCACGGTGCGTGTGTAGCGTGGAGCATTGCTAATGATTCGTAGCACTTTGTTCTGTATGATCTGCAGGCGGCGCAGTCGTGTGGGAGCTGCATATCCCCAGACGGGAGCTGCGTACGTCATCAGAGGTCTAATCAGTGTAGTGTATAAGGACCTCGACACCCTCCTATTCAGTGTGCTTTCCCTGTTGAGCATTGGGTAGAGCTGTTTGAGCCTCGCGTGCGCTCGGTTGGCAACGTATTCGATGTGGTCCCCCCATGTAAGTTTCCGGTCCAGCCAGACACCAAGGTATCTGACTTTCTCTCGGAAACGTATTGGGCGTGTATGTAGTGTTATCGGTCTACAGTGTTGGTGTTTGCGCAGTAGTTTCGGTCTGCGTGTGAACAGAACTGCTTCGCACTTGTCGACGTTTACTTTAATACGCCATCGCTCCAGCCAAGGCTCAGCTGTTCTGAGTGCTGTCTGTATTCGTGAGTTGATGTTCGACGGTTTCCAATCTTGCGCGAGGATGGCTGTGTCATCCGCGTAGATGGCTAACGTCGTGTTTCGTGTCGCTGGGTAGTCATTAATGTACAGGTTAAACAAGATGGGCCCCAGAATGCTTCCTTGGGGTACTCCAGCTTGGATACCGTGTTGTGTTGATTGTTTATCCTGCACGTTAGTGTTGAAACATCTGTTCGTGAGATATGAGTGTATGAGACGTACGAGTCCGTCTGGGAAACCAGCTTCGCTTAGTTTGCGTATGAGTCCGTTGTGCCAGAGACGATCGAAAGCCTTTTCGATGTCTAGGAACACGGCCCCTGTGGCTTTGTTCATGTTGTAGCCGTGTGTTATATGTTCGACTACGCGGAGGAGTTGTTGTGTTGTCGAGTGGTGATTCCTAAAGCCGAATTGCTCCGGTCTTAGGGTGTCGTTGGCGATGCAATGCCTAGTGATACGTTTTAGTATTACCTTCTCAACAATCTTGCTGAGCGAGCACAGCAGACTGATGGGACGGTAATTTTGTGGGAGGGAGTGGTCTTTCCCTGGCTTCCTGAACATCAGGACCTTGGCCGCCTTCCAAAAGTCAGGGAAGTGTTGGTGTGTCAGGATGGCATTCGTTAGGTGTGTGAGGTATTCTACGGCTTTATCCGTGAACTCCTGGAGGACACGGTTTTGAATGCCATCAGGCCCAGGGGCGTTTCTAGCGTTGGTGTGCTTGATAGCCCATGTGACTTCATTTGTGCTAGCACGTCTGATTACGTCGCGCGAGGGCTGGGCTACAAGTCGTGTAACCTCCTGGTCCGTTTCAAGTGTGAATGCTGGGTCTGAAGGAACCAGATTCGGCATGAAGGACGCTGCAAGTGTTGTGGCCATAAGCTCTGCCTTCTCCGTCGCGGAGTAGGCTGGGCCGTCTGGTCCTTGTAACGTGGGAATGTAATGTTTCTCCCTGGTGAAGTGTCTGGCCAGCTGCCACACGCCAGGACGTGTGGTATCCAGCCGAGCGAGTCTCTGTCCCCATTGTTCGTTTCTGAATGTTTGGATTTTATTTCGTATTATGCCCTGGAGTCTGTTGACGTGCAGTTTATAGAACGGACGCCTGGTACGCTGCCAGTATCTCCTGAGGCGGTTCCTCATTGTGATAAGGCCCAGGATTTCCTGGGGCAGGGCCGTCGAGTGTTGTCTTGGTGTTGTAAATGGAATGGCGTCAGTCATTGCGTCTTGGACGGCAGTTGTGAGAGCCTCCACAGCCTCATCGATTTGCTGTGTGTTGTTAATTTCGTGGGTGTCAGGAATGCGACTATCAAGCGTTTCCTTGAACAGTGTCCAGTTCGCACGTTTGTAGTTAAGCATCCTGCGTGGTTCAATGTCCTGCAGTGTCTCTTCCATGTGCAGTATTACAGGCATGTGGTCTGAGTCCAGATCGTTTTCAACCGTTAGGTTGAGTGTGCATGTGATGCCCTTTATGAGGGCTATGTCTAACACGTCTGGCCTATGTCGGGCCTGTGTAGGCACGAACGTCGGAACGTCCGGCCCAAGTATAATGTAGTTTCGGCCTAGTGCGTGTTCGTACAGTTTCTTGCCGTTGGAGGTTCGTATTCGTGAGTTCCAATCGGGGTGTTTTGCGTTGAGGTCTCCAGCGGCTATTACCCGCGGTGCCATGTTGAGTACTGTGCTGATATCGCGTGTTACTATGTTTTTAGGAGGATTGTATAGCGATACCAGTGTGGTGTTGGCTCCGTTGAACTTGACCCTAACGGCCGTAGCCTCCAGTCTTTCAAGTGCTGGGAGCTCGATGTTCGTGTGGTCTATGTCTCTGTGTATAATGATTGCCGTGCCGCCTCCCCTCCTGCCATCCGCTCGGTCGGTACGATAGACGCAATAACCTGGGAGGTTTAGTTGTTTGCGAGGCGTAAGCAGTGTTTCGTTCACAAGAGCGATTCGGATACCCTTTCGCTCCATGAACGCGGCCATCTCGGCTTTTTTGTTTGCGATCCCGTTGGCATTCCAAAACAGGATCTGTGTGACTGTGTTTAAGTCTGCGTTTCGGGGCTGGTGTGGTGTATTATCCATGTAGTAGTGTAAAGAGCGGTGTGATAGTGGCTTGGAAGCTAGTCCAGTTGAGCGTACCCGACATGAACTGCATAAAGAGTTGTGAGACACACCCCATAATCTTCGTGACTATTTCGGTGGTCGTGCGTCCGGGGAATAATGTTTCCATTATTCTCTGGAATGTTGTTGTGATGTTGGTCATGTCGGCCTGGGAGTTGTTGGTCGTGTTAGCGGCCGCTTGTTCCAGTGTTGGCGTTTGGTGAGGGCTGGCCTGCGAGTCGGTTGTTCGTGTGGCAGTTGTGGGCGGCTGTGTATTTTCTGAGGTGAGTGGGTGTGTTATGTGGGTTGTTGAGTTGGTGTCCGGGATGTGTTCGTGGGTGTTGGTGTGTTTTTGCCTGTGTAATTGTTGTGGTGCGGTCGTGTTCCTCGTGCTGCGGCTGTTTCTCCTTCTCCTCCTCCTCTGGCGCTGTGGTTGTCCCTGTGTGTGTGCGTTTTCTGTAGCCTGTGGTGGGCTGCAGTTCGCGATCTCAGGGGGTAGGGTGGTGTTGTTGCTTGTCTCGTGCGGTGTGCCCGGTGCGGGTGTGGTGTCATTTGTTGTGCATGTCTGTTGTGTGCCTGTTGCTGGGGGTGTTTGCTGAGCGAGTTCTGAGCTCTGGGGCTCCTCTGACCGTCCCGCGCTGCTGGGGCTGCCAGCGACCGCTCCAGCGAAGGATAAACCACTTCTTACTGGGCGCGGGGGCGGTTTTGGAACTGTGATGGCGGTTGGTTTCGCATGTTTGGCGATTTTGCGCCTCAGAGCTGCTTTGTATGCAATGCACCCTCTGTAGTTTGCCGGATGGGCAGCACCACAGTTGGCGCACTTGCGAGGTGCTGTATTGGGGAGTTTGCAGCGTTGGGTTGTGTGACCGCCGGC
This sequence comes from Schistocerca americana, assembly GCF_021461395.2. Taxonomy (NCBI): domain Eukaryota; kingdom Metazoa; phylum Arthropoda; class Insecta; order Orthoptera; family Acrididae; genus Schistocerca; species Schistocerca americana. Next base: position 239,631,187 of record NC_060121.1, read on the forward strand.
GCAAATGCGGCAGCGGGGTGCGAGACCGCATCTGATACCCGCGTGCGCATAGCGCTGGCAGTTGTGGCATTGTTGGGGGGTGCGCGGCGTGTTGTACACCTCTACATTAACGACCATGTGAAGAAATAATTTTAGCTTCAGCAGGTCGCGGGATTTGGCCGTGTCGGCCAGCTCCGCCATGTAGTTATGTGACGGTCTCGCTGTGCCGAACTCTGACATCCGGTTTACCCGAATGCACTCCCACCCGAGAGCAGAGAGTTCGTTGTGTACCGTGTCGGTCGGGGTTCGTGAGTCTATCCCCTTAATCACGTACTGTTGTGTTTTTTCCAAGACTGTCCTGTACGTGAAGTGTTCTACCTTCCTTTCTTTGAGAAAGTCCAGTAGATTCGTGTAGTCTGTCTTGTTCGCCACGTACAGTGCGGCGTGTTCCCCGGTGAGCTTGGAGTAGTATGTTGTGGGGCTGTGCTTATTGTTAAATTCTCTGTTTAGGAGACTTAGGTCTCCATAGTTGTGAATGATGACCGGTGGGAAGCCGGTCGCGGTGTTGTTAGTGTTCTGCGTAGCTGCGTGTATGTTTGTGGTTGCTGCAGTCGCAGGGTTGTTTGTGTTGGTCCCTGTGTTGTTATTGTTTGTTCGCGGCGTGGATGGTGTTGGCAGCAGCGCTTGGCCGTTGCCTCGTGAGTTTGTGGGCTCACTTGTTTGTGTAGTTGGCTGCTGTTTGCGCCTTGGGCCGACCTGCTGCCACGGCCCGTCTTCATCAGTGTTTGTTGTGTCCTCTGTCGGCTCTGGGACCGGTTCCGTCGGTGCCTGGGCCGCCAGAGGTGAAATAGGGGGCATGTCCTTCTGTTGTTCAGCAGGTGCCTGTGTGTGTGGTGTGGGTGTTTCTGTTCGTGTGTTTTCGCTGCCCATCAGCTCTGCGATCAGCTCCAGCTGTTCCGCGATCTGCTGGTCCTTCAGGGCAACCTGCTCCTGGAAGGTGGACAGCGGGACGGAAATGATGGCGGGAGTAGCCGGCATTACCGCCTCTTGTGCTGCAGCTTTGCTGCGGGTGAGTGGTGGGGAAGCACAGGAAAGATCGGACATCTTCGCTGTTTCAGGAGTAATTATTTATTTGGATAGGGAAGGATGGAACACGACAATTTTGCTCTTTTTAAGGAGCGACAATAATGCTTTTTAGCGATAGCGCTGTGTATCCTGTTCCTACAGAAGAGGGGGGGTCCCTACGACCTATCTGCGCGGAGTGCAATGCGCGGCGCAAGAGAGCGCGGGTTGAAGAGAGCGGCCTACAGTGCGCGGGGTTATCCGACGTGAACGGGCCCCTGACACTGAGATTACCCTACCAAAGAACGGGAGAGTCCCGCTGGGGAGGTTTGCAACCGAAGTTGCAGGAAGTGGAGCCGAAGCTCTTGCCACTTAGCGCCCGAAAGCGTTAAGCAGCTTGCGCGGGTTCGTGCCGCTCAGATGAGCGTCACTGGCAGCTACGCCAGTTGTAGCTTATTGGGGACCACTCCAAGGAGCTATCCGCGGGCAGCTACGCCAGGTGCAGAGAGCAGCGTTCCGCTCGGGTCGGCTGCTCGACTGCCGAGCTCACGGCCGCAGACTATATGTACCTGGCGGGCCAACGTCCGAGGGCTTCTCCGCGGTCATTTCCGGTGCGGTTTTCCTCTTGCTACCTGCGACGGTCGTTCGCTGCAGTACGGGAAGCCAGGATCCGTTTACCTTAAGGCTTTCCTCTTTCTTGTTGAAACTGTTCGCGTGTTTTTGTATTTCTACAGCTTCTCTGAACAAGCGCGTGTGATAGTACTTCTCTACAGCCAGAACTTCCGTGTTGGCGAATTTTATTACGTGATCGGTCTCATTCAGTGCGTGCTCTGCCACGGCCGATTTCTCCACCTGCCCCAACCTGCAATGTCGCTTACGCTCTTTGATCCTGGTTTTCATTGATCGTCCAGTCATTCCGACGTAAACTTTTCCTCATGTACATGGTATACAGTATATTCCCGACACTGCAAGTGGGTATCTCTTCTCCTTCGCCGATCTAACTCTCTTTGATTTTCCTTGTCGGTTTGAAAATCGTCTTTACGCCATGTTTGCTCAATATATGGCCGATTCTGTCCGTCACTCTGAGAATGTATGGCAGAAAGGCCGTACCCGACATTTCTTTTTCTGGTTCCTTACTTCGCCGAGTGTTTGGCTCTGTTACACTTCTGGTATAATTTGTGGCGTACCCATACGATAAACCGCAATCGCGATAGGCTACAATCCGACCTTTATCAAAGTCGGAAACGTGATGGTAAGCATTTCTCCTTCTTACACGAGGCATCACAAAAACGTTTCACCAGGCAACGCGTCAACTGTTGTTTGTGTATGAGAAATCGGTTGGAAACTTTCCTCATGTCAGCACGTTGTAGGTGCCGCCACCGGCGCCAACCTTATGTGAATGCTCTGAAAAGCTAATCATTTGCATATCACAGCATCTTCTTCCAGTCGGTTAAATTTCGCGTCTGTAGCACGTCATCTTCGTGGTGTAGCAAATTTAATGGCCAGTAGTGTAATTTATAAAATTATCCACTAACGTAGTTTTGCACGAACTTTTAATATTTTGCACAAATGAAAATTTTGATTTGTGCAGTTTTGCGCCATTATTTTATTTTATAGCTTGAACCCTACTCTGAAGTCACTGTCTTCCTCTTTCAGTATTTTGCTACTGCGACATAGAGCTTGGACACAATAATATCGTTACGCATTTGACAAACATAAAGTGTTGTTGTTGTATTTAAAACATCACCGGTATACTGATCGTTCCGTAAGATTTCGTGAAAACTGATGAATGCCCATGACTAGCTGCCAACTTCGTGCATTTCGGCACAGAGACTTCTGTTGTAATTCAGCGCATGCGATTTTTCTATGAGTATATTGCCTTTTCGATGTTGCAATCATCGTTGCATCAGCGTAAAAACGAATTTAGACTCTACGGTTTGTTGTAAAACGTTTAGCGGCTCTCAAAGGTTTTTTGTGTTATGTCAAAATTTCTCTGTATGCCTGACCCATCTCAGAACATCAAGTCGGTATTCAACTGCTGCCCTTTTATGCATCGACACTGCAGCATTAACAGATCCAGTTGTTTCACTGATCCGTGCACGGAGGCTTAATGTCATTGACTGGTGCTGTATACTTGTGGTCCTTGAAGTAAGTCCACAAAAGGAAGTCTAAAGGCGTCGGCACAAGGACCGTGCTTTCGAAAGTAAAAGTCGAGCGTGTCAAGTTCAACGAGCTGCTGAACGCTCATAAACGATGCGACTTGTGCATACGGTGCGCGGATAATGCGATATGTGAATAATACTGAAATGGGTAGTGCCACATGTGGACACTGGACATGTAGTTGGATACCAAATCCCCTTCTCCAGGTGGTGTTGGTGAAGGGATATCAATATCTCCTCTTTCCTGTCCCCTTTTATTCTTAAATTATACCAGAAAATTATAATTTCCTACTGAGCCGTGGCGAGTGGTGCTAGGTATGCTCCACTTCCGTCGCTGATATCGACACTCGTTTGACTTATATCTCTGACGGTTCCGCCTTTGGTTTTCCGGCTTGGCGTGTGGCCGAGCTCTCTCTCTTGCTGGTCGGTGTTCAACGAACCAACATGTTTTGAAGGTAGGCCCTCGTCTCTATCCGCTGTGCCTGGGCTTTGCCGTTTTGCCGCGCGCCGGGTGTACGGTGCTGATTAATCGATGCGTTTGCGTGCGAAACGTTGGCAGGCCTGTCATCTCAGGCTGGACATCTTCTCATCGCGTAACTGGAAACATTAAGTTACGTACGATTCATATGCTGCTGTTAACCTGTGAAGATTTGTGAAACTTATGGTGGCATGTTGTATCCGCCGGGTATCAGCTAAGGATGGTTCTGAATAACAGAGTGTTACACTGAGCTTACGAAGTCTAAGGCTTCCAAGTGGAGTTTCTTGCTTGTTTTAAAGGTTCCGCCCGCATCTCGTGGTCGTGCGGTAGCGTTCTCGCTTCCCGCGCCCGGGTTCCCGGGTTCGATTCCCGGCGGGGTCAGGGATTTTCTCTGCCTCGTGATGGCTGGGTGTTGTGTGATGTCCTTAGGTTAGTTAGGTTTAAGTAGTTCTAAGTTCTAGGGGACTGATGACCATGGATGTTAAGTCCCATAGTGCTCAGAGCCATTTTAAAGGTTCCCTGTAGTGTGGAGTAAATTAGTGTGCTCTCCGCCCAGTTTTGGTTTTGGACTTGCTTTTAATATGAAGGGCAGAGCTTTGTAAGACAGTGTAATTTTAATTGTTCTTTTATTCGGTAAATGTCTCGGTTTGGTTATCAGTTATGGTACAGGTAGTCGTGGTGTTAGTAAGCCTTTCATGGTCTTGAGAAGCTGAATCACGAGTTGAATTTGTCTGCCGCGTGAATTACACTCCTGGAAATGGAAAAAAGAACACATTGACACCGGTGTGTCAGACCCACCATACTTGCTCCGGACACTGCGAGAGGGCTGTACAAGCAATGATCACACGCACGGCACAGCGGACACACCAGGAACCGCGGTGTTGGCCGTCGAATGGCGCTAGCTGCGCAGCATTTGTGCACCGCCGCCGTCAGTGTCAGCCAGTTTGCCGTGGCATACGGAGCTCCATCGCAGTCTTTAACACTGGTAGCATGCCGCGACAGCGTGGACGTGAACCGTATGTGCAGTTGACGGACTTTGAGCGAGGGCGTATAGTGGGCATGCGGGAGGCCGGGTGGACGTACCGCCGAATTGCTCAACACGTGGGGCGTGAGGTCTCCACAGTACATCGATGTTGTCGCCAGTGGTCGGCGGAAGGTGCACGTGCCTGTCGACCTGGGACCGGACCGCAGCGACGCACGGATGCACGCCAAGACCGTAGGTTTCTACGCAGTGCCGTAGGGGACCGCACCGCCACTTCCCAGCAAATTAGGGACACTGTTGCTCCTGGGGTATCGGCGAGGACCATTCGCAACCGTCTCCATGAAGCTGGGCTACGGTCCCGCACACCGTTAGGCCGTCTTCCGCTCACGCCCCAACATCGTGCAGCCCGCCTCCAGTGGTGTCGCGACAGGCGTGAATGGAGGGACAAATGGAGACGTGTCGTCTTCAGCGATGAGAGTCGCTTCTGCCTTGGTGCCAATGATGGTCGTATGCGTGTTTGGCACCGTGCAGGTGAGCGCCACAATCAGGACTGCATACGACCGAGGCACACAGGGCCAACACCCGGCATCATGGTGTGGGGAGCGATCTCCTACACTGGCCGTACACCACTGGTGATCGTCGAGGGCACACTGAATAGTGCACGGTACATCCAAACCGTCATCGAACCCATCGTTCTACCATTCCTAGACCGGCAAGGGAACTTGCTGTTCCAACAGGACAATGCACGTCCGCATGTATCCCGTGCCACCCAACGTGCTCTAGAAGGTGTAAGTCAACTACCCTGGCCAGCAAGATCTCCGGATCTGTCCCCCATTGAGCATGTTTGGGACTGGATGAAGCGTCGTCTCACGCGGTCTGCACGTCCAGCACGAACGCTGGTCCAACTGAGGCGCCAGGTGGAAATGGCATGGCAAGCCGTTCCACAGGACTACATCCAGCATCTCTACGATCGTCTCCATGGGAGAATAGCAGCCTGCATTGCTGCGAAAGGTGGATATACACTGTACTAGTGCCGACATTGTGCATGCTCTGTTGCCTGTGTCTATGTGCCTGTGGTTCTGTCAGTGTGATCATGTGATGTATCTGACCCCAGGAATGTGTCAATAAAGTTTTCCCTTCCTGGGACAATGAATTCACGGTGTTCTTATTTCAATTTCCAGGAGTGTATTTGCTGTTGCAGGAATGGTCTGGTATGTGGGGCAGATGGGGTTCGTCGCCTTGGCGGGCAGGCTGAGATCGTGTATGTGTGTGCGCGCGGCGTGTTTTCTGCCCTGGTTTGGAGCCTGATCTTCTTCGAAATTGCTTGGCGGTTGCTTTCTACTCGTTTGTTCCGAGTACCGCCGTGTATAAGCCGTGCTCCCATCCTTTAGTATCCGGCCTGTCCGAAGGGACGGGCGAGATCTTTTTATAAGAAGCTCAAAGTGAATCATTAGTGTTGTGTAAACTTTGGTTACGTAAGCAATGAACTGAACAGTGAGCTTACGGTGCTGACTGTCTGTGATCCTTTTGCAATCAGATCTAATGATTATCTTTAAAATATTGTTTGTTACATTAATTCATGGCAGACCGTTACAGTCAGTTGTATATTCTCTTAAGAGGACAAAGGTCCGAATTAAATTTTATGTTGTTATTCCAATTCTGTAACTCCGTAATAATGAAATTTGTTCTTTAGTGGAAATTAAAATTATGTGCCAATCACAAGTTTGTCCATCAGCAAAGATCCCTAGCTTCCTATCTCCTTTGAGTAGCTGTGGTTAAATTGCAATTTCGATTTTTCTAGCGCGTGACTTGAGCAGTCACACAGCTCACCTACTCACAAATTCCTGATTGTTTCTTAAAAAATTAATGTCACTGTTAAAGATAACACGAAAGTGCAGACAAAAGAACTGCATGCAGCTCCACTTCCAAGTGCTCACTTGGTACGCGGAGGTGGCCATGCTAAGAGGTCTGTGTGGAGCACTACGGCCTGCATAAAGTAATAAGATGGCAGGCCCCAGTAGTCATAATACAGCTTTAAAAAAAAAAAAAAAAACAAACACGGTACGTGTGCCCCAACGCGTGGCATACGCGATCGCAACGCTCTCCAGCGGTAGTTGTAGTAAGTCACACTGTTTACGAAATGCACGAGAGTAAAATTCCTACGTTAGCTCTATCAAAACGCACATTTCCTCCATTGTCCGTATACCAATCCGTTGTTCTGTCTGTAGTATATACAGGGTGTTTCAAAAATGACCGGTATATTTGAAACGGCAATAAAAACTAAACGAGCAGCGATAGAAATTCACCGTTTGTTGCAATATGCTTGGGACAACAGTACATTTTCAGGCAGACAAACTTTCGAAATTACAGTAGTTACAATTTTCAACAACAGATGGCGCTGCGGTCTGGGAAACTCTATAGTACGATATTTTCCACATATCCACCATGCGTAGCAATAATATGGCGTAGTCTCTGAATGAAATTACCCGAAACCTTTGACAACGTGTCTGGCGGAATGGCTTCACATGCAGATGAGATGTACTGCTTCAACTGTTCAATTGTTTCTGGATTCTGGCGGTACACCTGGTCTTTCAAGTGTACCCACAGAAAGAAGTCACAGGGGTTCATGTCTGGCGAATAGGGAGGCCAATCCACGCCGCCTCCTGTATGTTTCGGATAGCCCAAAGCAATCACGCGATCATCGAAATATTCATTCAGGAAATTAAAGTCGTCGGCCGTGCGATGTGGCCGGGCACCATCTTGCATAAACCACGAGGTGTTCGCAGTGTCGTCTAAGGCAGTTTGTACCGCCACAAATTCACGAAGAATGTCCAGATAGCGTGATGCAGTAATCGTTTCGGATCTGAAAAATGGGCCAATGATTCCTTTGGAAGAAACGGCGGCCCAGACCAGTACTTTTTGAGGATGCAGGGACGATGGGACTGCAACATGGGGCTTTTCGGTTCCCCATATGCGCCAGTTCTGTTTATTGACGAAGCCGTCCAGGTAAAAATAAGCTTCGTCAGTAAACCAAATGCTGCCCACATGCATACCGCCGTCATCAATCCTGTGCACTATATCGTTAGCGAATGTCTCTCGTGCAGCAATGGTAGCGGCGCTGAGGGGTTGCCGCGTTTGAATTTTGTATGGATAGAGGTGTAAACTCTGGCGCATGAGACGATACGTGGACGTTGGCGTCATTTGGACCGCAGCTGCAACACGGCAAACGGAAACCCGAGGCCGCTGTTGGATCACCTGCTGCACTAGCTGCGTGTTGCCCTCTGTGGTTGCCGTACGCGGTCGCCCTACCTTTCCAGCACGTACATGTGTCAGGTTCCCAGTCCGTTGAAATTTTTCAAACAGATCCTTTATTGTATCGCTTTTCGGTCCTTTGGTTACATTAAACCTTCGTTGAAAACTTCGTCTTGTTGCAACAACGCTGTGTTCTAGGCGGTGGAATTCCAACACCAGAAAAATCCTCTGTTCTAAGGAATAAACCATGTTGTCTACAGCACACTTGCACGTTGTGAACAGCACACGCTTACAGCAGAAAGACGACGTACAGAATGGCGCACCCACAGACTGCGTTGTCTTCTATATCTTTCACATCACTTGCAGCGCCATCTGTTGTTGAAAATTGTAACTACTGTAATTTCGAAAGTTTGTCTGCCTGAAAATGTACTGTTGTCCCAAGCATATTGCAACAAACGGTGTATTTCTATCGCTGCTCGTTTAGTTTTTATTGCCGTTTCAAATATACCGGTCATTTTTGAAACACCTTGTATAAATGAAAACTTCAATATCCATAGACATGTTTTAAGGCAAAAAGGGAAGTACCATAGCCAGTCAGTGAGGAAATCGGCTTATAAAAGTTCCATTACAAACAGTGCGAAACAAACTTACAATTGTTCTCCTCATAAGTTAAAAATTATTTTATCATTCTTACATTTTAGTAAAACCCTAAGGTCATTCTTACTTGATCAATGTCCATATTCAGTAGCAGAATCCTTACAACATGCTAATTGTTGTGACTTAGCAAGATAGCCAAGTCACAACGAGAGGAAGCCGAAAGGCACGCGTTAAGCTCACGCAGATTGGCGTGAGGTCTGGAACAGTTAAAAGGAAATGAGAACTTAGAAAATGGGCGCAGTTGCTGTAATACTTAACTTTAATCCACATTTGTAGAACATCGCTCTTGATGATACATGCTTCACAATATTAATTATCAAAGCTATGGCGCCTTGCTAGGTCGTAGGCAATGACTTAGCTGAAGGCTATGCTAACTATCGTCTCGGCGAATGAGAGCGTAATTGTCAGTGAACCTTTCCTAGCAAAGTCGGCTGTACAACTGGGCGAGTGCTAGTAAGTCTCTCTAGACCTGCCGTGTGGTGGCGCTCGGTCTGCTATCACTGACAGTGGCGACACGCGGGTCCGGCGTATACTAATGGACCGCGGCCGATTTAAAGGCTACCACCTTAGCAAGTGTGGATGTCTGGCGGTGACACCACACTAATTACGAAACTTAAAAGAAAAAGGGGCAAAATATCTTACTACTAGTAGTGCAAGCTGTCCTGTAGACTAAGCCAATCAAACAAACTCACTTCTCAAAAAGAAGGCACTTATATTTACGTAACATCGAATATTACAGTATACACTTATATTAAATATCAGAACCTATTAGAAACGCGATCGTTAGAAAAAAGGAGTGTAATGGGACGCGAACAACCACATCAAACTTCTCGGTACAAATCTATAACGCACCTCACTCCGCTAAACTCCGAACAAATCTTTAATGGCTAATCCTGACATGTTACCATCTCCTGAAAGCTTTAATTGTAGCTGTGTTACTAACTGAAATTGAATTATAATAAATCGTACCAATAACAATGCGTTTTTGACGGATTCTCAAAGTGGCATTGCCTTCAACTGCCGTACTGTCATAAACGTTCGGATGCACGGTCCGTGTGCCGACGGCTTAGCGGCGTGACATCGGGAGAGCGCGGGGGCCATGCGATGGGACCATCACGACCCTTCCACCCCCCAGGAAATGTGTCATTCACCTCATCCCGCACGTTCAAACTCCAGAGTGGGGGCTGCACCACCGCTCTGGGAGATGATGGACGGCCGCAGCTATTCAATCTGTCTCAGCAAGAACTGTTCCGAGCATGTCCTGGTAAACATTTGCCTTCATGGTTTGCTCTTCGAATAAAAATGAGCCTAACACCATAGTTTGCATTACGCCACACCAACATTAACCCCTAACATCTTAGGTACGTTCTTACAGCTCGCTAGCATTTACTGTTACTCTGTTTCTAATACATGGGATAGGAGATAACAGCGTTGTCTAGATGTTCTTTACCGAAGCTGCAGTGGTTTCCTTTCTCAGTGGACAGATGAATGTGTTGTGGACCTATAGTATCACAGCTTCTTTTGTGCTGGCGGTCCCTGACACCGCATCTGGGACTTTGTGTTATGGATTCAGTTGCCACATCATCCACCCACTCTTTGTATTGCGGACCCTGACTTTGAGAATACTGTTTTAAAATGGTTTGAGGTCAGTTTAGGAAATCATGTGGGATCAGATAGTTACAACGAAACTGAAAATGAAGATAATTCAGCATAGGAACACCGAGAAAGTGAACACGAATTTGTATTGCCCCGTGTGAATTCCTTGAATGAAACAAGTGATCAGACTGACGAAGACAATAGTGTAGGGCCTGAATCTTTAGCTAAAGGTTCTGTTAGAAATATATTTGGTCGAAACAAACATAACTGATCGTCGGAGTCTTTTCCATCGACGGCCAATGGTATAATTTTTCTGTATGTTGGACATAAGTGGGGTCTTTGTCCTTCACAATTCCTACAAAGACAACACTCAGGTAAACCGCTTTAATTTTCTGAGGAAGCTTGTAGATCCATGGTGACATCACAGATAAAAAGCGAATCAACAAGTATCACATACCACGCGAACTTCGAATATCCATTCACCGTATCTTGGATGTAGCAAAAGATGTTCCACCTGTCACCTAAGAAAGAAGGAAACATGCCTTATATTTGTCATTGTTGCAAGAAGCCAATCTAACTTTTATTCTCTATAAAACACTGGCATATTTTTCATTTATTTGAATGTTTTACGGGACTTCTTTATTTTTATTATTACTACGTGCATAATAAACAACAAAATGTAGCAAAAAGTAAAATTTAGACTACAGGGTATTTGAGTTTTCGTAGCAGTAACATTATCATGTAATATTATGTTAATTTTGTGCAGTTTTCTGTTTAGATGCGTTTCTTTCGTGAAAATAAACTTTAAAATGTATTTAAATTTTTTTGTGTGGTATTAGTGTAAGCTGTTACATAAAAAACTGAACTGTTTCACTGAAATTGCTGAATGCAATTTTTATGGCTATTTAAGTATAGCGGTCTGCCAGACCGCATCTGGGACGGAGGGTGTCAAAAAAATGACCTGGGAAGCTAAGGGTTAAGCTCCGGCCTATCGTGGATGTGTTCTCGTGTACTGTGTGTGTTTTCGGAGCCTCAGATCCTAATATTGTGGCGATTCACATGTCCAGAAATGTGGAATGTTGCTTCATTTGAAAATAGGCTCTTTTTCAGGCATTAATTGTGAGCATCTATGGAGGTCAGCATGGAACTCTCGTCTTCATAATGCAGAGGACAACCATTTGAGCTTTGTACGCAAAAAGAGGCATAACTGGTTTTGTAACGCTTTATGGGCAGGTGATCTTACTCCCTGCTATTCGTATGATGCATGACAAATTGACTTCTGTAGGCTGCGTTGAAATGCAGCTTTCACTCTGTCAACACGTGTTTGAGGCACAGGTAGGGTTGCAATGCGGCGCGATATATCGGAACCGCCACTGATACGGATCTTCATGTCCTCACATCCCGATAGAACCCAATTTTGTCCCGATTTTGCACAATATTGTTTCGAGCTTGGCTCAAGTGCTGAAGTAACGCCATCTGTTAGTGCAACAAGCAAATGCAGCTTCAGTTAGTTTTATTTAAGTCAACAAGTTTATGTTGACGAGACCGTCTTACAGATGGCGTTGCCTATTGCGTATCCTGTGTCGACGATGCAAGCACCTTCTAGAACTAGCGTCATCACTCGAGAAAATATCCGACGTCTCCAGTAGCATGGAACTGGAACTATTTAAGCAGCACCACACGGTAGAATTGGGCAGTTCCGATATACGACGATTCTTTCTGAACGTAATACGAACAATGAGTGCAAGTTAGTAATATTAGAAGTGTTTCCTGCGGGTATATAGGGCGTGATGTGAATAGTGACGTGTGCTTCGATGAGTAAAATGTTTTGTCGTCTGTTTACCGACTAATAAACTTATCATAGCTTACGAAAATTCCTATTGACGGAAAGAGAAAGTGTCACTTTTCGGATGATTACACGGAAGACTGGTCTTTTGTCAAGAAAGGATGTACGGATCAGGAAGCGTTGTGTGAGATTTGTAGCTGCTTCACCTCAGTAACTCACGGACGAAAGGCAGACGTGAGGCATCAAATTTCTACGAAGAATCATACAAATAGATTTACGGTGGCATCGACATTAAAGCCTATACTACATTTATGATTAAAGAAGAATACCCAGCAAGAGTTGCTGCTGCAGAACTAACAACAGCTTATAAAATTGTCAAGCATCATCAGTTAGTTCCTCAATTCTCTTGACTGAGCCGTAAAACTAAGTGTCGCGATGTATCCTGACTCGAAGGCAAAGCAAAGCAGTCTTCAACCAGGATCAAAGCTATAGCGATTGTTAAATATATTTTCGCATCGTATCCCGTGTTCGAATGCATAGAAAAATCGCAAGAATTTTCATTTTACGGTATAGGCCCGACGTGTCAAGCCACTAGGCTGAAAATATGTTCCCCGTGGTTCTTCAATACTCTACTGAAACTGACAGAATGTAACAGAAGCTGTTGAAGTTTGATTCGTGAAATACTGAGACATCGGATATAATCACAAAGTTTTGTGTATACACCAAGACAACTGCAAATTCCGTTACATAAATTAATCGCTTTTGTGAAGACAGTGCCAATACCAACTTCGGAGCCGGCCGCGCTGGCCGAGCGGTTCTAGGCGCTTCAGTGCGGAACCGCGCGACTGCTACGGTCGCAGGTTCGAATCCAGCCTCGGACATTGATGTGGGTGATGTCCTTAGGTTAGTTAGGTTTAAGTAGTTCTAAGTTCTAGGGTACTGATGAACTCAGATGTTAAGTCCCATAGTGCTCAGAGCAATTTGAACCAACTTTGGAGGGCTTCATCGACACGTCCAGCGGAATGTGTTTCACCAAATTAGAGAAAAACTAGGAAAACTGTAAAAAGAATTGAATGCCCTGCCCATAATCTCCAGAATAGTATCAAGCGCTGCTGGAGTCTTAACTGTCGACATTGAAATAATCGTCTGGCCGTGCGGTTCTAGACGCTACAATCTGGAATCGAGCGACCGCTACGTTCGCAGGTTCGACTCCTGCCTCGAACATGGATGTGTGTGATGTCTAAGGTTAGTTAGGTTTAGTTAGTTCTAAGTCCTAGGTGACTGATGACTTCAGAAGTTAAGTCGCATAGTGCTCAGAGCCATTTTTTTTTAAATAATCGACACGAAGATATTTAATTATTTTTGAGTATACACGGTAAGGGCAAAAAAGCTGAAAGAGTTACGCTTATACGTTGACGTCAATCATCAGATTCTTCTATCTCATCCAAAAACTAGATGGCCCTCGTTAATGCCCGCAATTGAGAGAATTCTTAAGCTTTGGATTCCATTAAAGCAATTTTTCGACGCCGAAGACAGGCCATCTAAAATAATTTCAGATTTATTCTGATCAGTGAAATTTACTTCATGTGTCCTCAGTCAAACTTGGCTCTGTTTGGCAAAAACATAAAAAGCGTTGAGTAGAATGAAGTCTCGATAACTGAAATAAGAAATATATTACTCGACACTCAAAGATGTCTGGACGAAAGGAAGACTGCCAATTTTATTGGCATGAAAACCAAGATGAATTTGAACAAATTAAAGAATGAGAACCCTAACCAAGAAATAATTAATTTGATTTCGGAATTTGAGGAAGACACAATGCCTTTGTGTACTATAAAAGTTGATCACTTATAGAAATGGACTATTTCTTTTAATAAATACAAAGTATTTGATTGGATGACGCTATTAAAAACCCCAGATTGGCTGATGATTGAGAACACTGTTAGATACATGACAAAAAATGGTGTGTAGATTTCACACGACAATTGTTTTCGGGATTATATGTATCTGAAGAGATTTTTAGAAACTAAGTGCGACTTCGGAAGAATGGAAGTCTAAACACTCCATGGAAGAAAGGTGAATTTACGTTCTTAAGGAAACCGAAAACCCAGGACGCGAATACCATATGCTAAAATTATGCGAGTATTTGTTTTCTATTCCCGCATACAAAGCCACTGTGAAAAAGAGTATTTTCGCTCATGTAGGCCCATTGGACTGACGAAAGAAATCGATTGCTGCTAGGGACTCAGGAATCAATCGCGTACACACTGAGCCTGAAACATGTTTTCAAAACGTGTTTCCAGCTACTTGATGTAGACACCATTCGGAAACATGTTTCGAAGCACAGAAACCTCTATCCGTAGCAGTGTCGGTACAGATCAAAGGAAACAATGTTTCAGGCTAGCTACCACTTGTCACCGCTGCACGGCGCTAGTGTGTGTGTTTGTGTGTGTGTGTGTGTGTGTGTGTGTGTGTGTGTCGTCAACTGTTAATTGCTGTTGTGTCTACTATAACGTCGTTTTCGCTTTATTTTTCTAAAATAATGAGTGGTCAAGGCAGCAAATAGTTGATTTACTTCTCATGTACCTGGGGGAGGATTGCTTATGGAACGTCCGGAGCAAGGAATACAAAAACACTGTTAAAAACACGATTCAAAAATTGCAGCAGCTTTTGGCACGGACAAGGGAAGTGTGTGGCACAACTTGACAAGAAGAAGGGAGCGGTTGGTAGGACATGTTCTGAGGCATCAAGGGATCACAAATTTAGCATTGGAGGGCAGCGTGGAGGGTAAAAATCGTAGAGGGAGCCCAAGAGATGAATACACTAAGCAGATTCAGAAGGATGTATGTTGCAGTAAGTACTGGGAGATGAAGAAGCTTGCACAGGATAGAGTAGCATGGAGAGCTGCATCAAACCAGTCTCAGGACTGACGACAACAACAAGGGAAGTGTAGAGGAAAAGATAACGATCGCTCGTGGTTGCTTACAGGCGTGAGAAAAGAAAAATTATTTCCATCAGACCATCTGGTAGCGGTGCAGATACTGCATATGACTCTTAACTGGTTCGGCTATCGGCTGCTGCAGTTCTTGGACGATGTTCATGAGCCGAAGGAGACAGCAGATACTGGGGAAAATGAGGTACGAAAATTATGCTTATTTGTTTTATTTGTATATGGTAGACAGTCACATTCACCCATAATTATTTTGCCACGATGCACTTCCTCGTGCAGGCTTGAAAAATATTTAGCAAACTTGTCTCGAATTTGTTTATTCGTGGAAGCAGCTTTCCTTGGTATATTCTGTGCTGCAATGGAAACTGATGCAGTATCATCTCGTCTCCACGTGCCTGGAATCATCTCACCTGTTTGTAAGTAGTAGGAATCGAAGCTTCTATGAGGGATGGTTCCTTGCCTCAGCATTTCGCCTTAAATCGATTGCCCCGACACAATGGGGGAACTGAAGAATCTGTGAGAACAAACATTCTGTTTCACACCAGTAGTTTTCAGACGCAGGTATCTGAAAGAAAGAAATTTGATTTCAGGTTTTCGTACATTCGCCAGAGGGCATAAATGAAGATGAAGAGGTTGCGGCTGGACCGTCCAGTCCTCTACTACAAAAAAATTAGAAGGATGGGCGAGAAAAAAATATGCAGCAACCCTACAAGATCGCGTCTCAATTATTGACTAAAGTGATCCAAAAACAAGAAGAGAACAAGAACGGTGAATGTAGTACATATAAGCAGTATGTGGCATCAGTGTTACGGAAATTGCCAGAGTTAGAAACAGCAAAAACAATGGCTTTGCTTAATGAGGTGTTAATGAAACAGCATGTGGCATATTTGGAAAGTCGATAGTAGGTATGAATGTGGCAGGGCCATCATCATCAAATAGTAACTCCCATGTCACATTTACGAGTTATGAAGACAGTGATAACACAATTGAAGAAGTTGTGTTTGATAAAATATGTAGTGTAATTGACAAATAATAACATTTCGAAAGAGTGCTTATTTAACGATGTTTTTCATTTACTTACCTTTACATAATCCTTCAGTACTTCCGCCAGAGCTCCACATACTTCAGGTACTATTTGGGGTATTGCTTGCTTCGAAATGTGAAATACACTCCTGGAAATTGAAATAAGAACACCGTGAATTCATTGTCCCAGGAAGGGGAAACTTTATTGACACATTCCTGGGGTCAGATACATCACATGATCACACTGACAGAACCGCAGGCACATAGACACAGGCAACAGAGCATGCACAATGTAGGCACTAGTACAGTGTATATCCACCTTTCGCAGCAATGCAGGCTGCTATTCTCCCATGGAGACGATCGTAGACATGCTGGATGTAGTCCTGTGGAACGGCTTGCCATGCCATTTCCACCTGGCGCCTCAGTTGGACCAGCGTTCGTGCTGGACGTGCAGACCGCGTGAGACGACGCTTCATCCAGTCCCAAACATGCTCAATGGGGGACAGATCCGGAGATCTTGCTGGCCAGAGTAGTTGACTTACACCTTCTAGAGCACGTTGGGTGGCACGGGATACATGCGGACGTGCATTGTCCTGTTGGAACAGCAAGTTCCCTTGCCGGTCTAGGAATGGTAGAACGATGGGTTCGATGACGGTTTGGATGTACCGTGCACCATTCAGTGTCCCCTCGACGATCATCAGTGGTGTACGGCCAGTGTAGGAGATCGCTCCCCACACCATGATGACGGGTGTTGGCCCTGTGTGCCTCGGTCGTATGCAGTGCTGATTGTGGCGCTCACCTGCACGGCGCCAAACACGCATACGACCATCATTGGCACCAAGGCAGAAGCGACTCTCATCGCTGAAGACGACACGTCTCCATTCGTCCCTCCATTCACGCCTGTCGCGACACCACTGGAGGCGGGCTGCACGATGTTGAGGCGTGAGCGGAAGACGGCCTAACGGTGTGCGGGACCGTAGCCCAGCTTCATGGAGACGGTTGCGAATGGTCCTCGCCGATACCCCAGGAGCAACAGTGTCCCTAATTTGCTGGGAAGTGGCGGTGCGGTCCCCTACGGCACTGCGTAGGATCCTACGGTCTTGGCGTGCATCCGTGCGTCGCTGCGGTCCGGTCCCAGGTCGACGGGCACGTGCACCTTCCGCCGACCACTGGCGACAACATCGATGTGCTGTGGAGACCTCACGCCCCACGTGTTGAGCAATTCGGCGGTACGTCCACCCGGCCTCCCGCATGCCCACTATACGCCCTCGCTCAAAGTCCGTCAACTGCACATACGGTTCACGTCCACGCTGTCGCGGCATGCTACCAGTGTTAAAGACTGCGATGGAGCTCCGTATGCCACGGCAAACTGGCTGACACTGACGGCGGCGGTGCACAAATGCTGCGCAGCTAGCGCCATTCGACGGCCAACACCGCGGTTCCTGGTGTGTCCGCTGTGCCGTGCGTGTGATCATTGCTTGTACAGCCCTCTCGCAGTGTCCGGAGCAAGTATGGTGGGTCTGACACACCGGTGTCAATGTGTTCTTTTTTCCATTTCCAGGAGTGTAAATACGCAAGGCTCTGAAATGAATCTCCTATTGTCAGAAAACGGAGAGTAACAGGCAGCCTTTGGTCGGCTGAAATCGCTTTCCTGAAATTCGTGTCTTTTTTTGAAACAAATGGTGATATTATATTTGTCAGATATTCAAAATCGGTAGATGACATCCGAGTAAAGTTACGGAAGCCAGAGCCGTCTTCCATACTCAGCTCACGTAGCAGCTTATTTCCGCCAGTTCTTCTATAGAATGTTTTTCTCCACCAACGACGAGGACGCCTTTCAGTTTGTTTGTGTAAACCTTCTAGCATTAATAATGCAGCACCACATAGCATTATTGTTTCTTCGACACTAGACATAACTCAGCAGCAGACGATACGAACACAATAACACGAGGAGCACTGCAGGCGGCGTGAACACACAACGAGAAATGTTTGCCGCCAGTGTGGACAGAAACAGAGACCAGAAACAAAGTCGGAAACATTTGCGAAACATCGCAGAAAACAATGTTTCCAACAGAAACATGTTTCCAGTGGCAGTGTGTACGTTTTACAGTCCCAGTTTAACTACGAGCTGACTTGCATGGAGTTTTACGAGGGCTATCCACAAAGTACATTACGTTTTGGAATTAAAAATAAATGAAGTATTGGAATTTTTTTATTATATACAGATGAAAGCCACACTTAAATACTACTTTTCTACATAGTTGCCATTTAAATTAAGGCACTTATCGTAGCGCTGGACGAGCTTGGAAATTCCTTCGTCGTAAAATTCGACCGCCTGCGCCTTCAACCACGTGGCGACTGTCTTTCGGGACAGAAAAGGTGTGATTTTTGTGGATTTCCTGGAAAGAGGCACTACAATAAACTCTCAAAGGTATTGCCAAACTCTGCACAACCTCAGAAGAGCAATACAAAACAAGCGCAGGGGAAAGTTGGGCTCAAAGATCTTGGTGATTCACGACAACGCCCGGGCCCATAAGGCAAATGCCACTCGTGAAGTTCTCGAATCTTTTAAGTGGGAGTTGTTTCCTCATCCGCCTTACAGTCCCGACCTGGCACCGAGCGACTTCCACTTATTCCCGGCAATGAAGAAGTGGTTGGCTATGCAGCGTTTTGATGACGAAGCACAGCTTCAAGAAGAGGTAACCACGTGGTTGAAGGCGCAGGCGGCCGAATTTTACGACGAAGGAATTTCCAAGCTCGTCCGTCGCTACGATAAGTGCCTTAATTTAAATGGCAACTATGTAGAAAAGTTGTATTTAAGTGTGGCTGTCATCTGTATACAATAAAAAAAAAATTCCAATACTTTATTTATTTTTAATTCCAAAACGTAATGTACTTTGTGGATAGCCCTCGTATAAGTACATAGAAGGGAAAAAGACTCTCGAAAAAGGTGAAATATTCCGAACAATATGGTGTACCAACTACTTCTGCCGCAACAAGTTCCACGTAATTGTGTTCTAAATAAAGAGTAATTATATTAACTAAATTTTTACTTCATTTCTACACCTCTGTCTCAGAGCGTCGGGAAGAGGTACCAGCTAGATATGACAACCCTAGGCACAGGGCGACGTCCACGCCGAGGAAGGACTTTCACACTGTCTCTTTAAAGTTTATGAACCACCTGAATGTGCTTGTTTTTACCGGTGGTGCTCTCCCATTCTGACGTCGATAATTCTGCAGCACCGCTGTCATAGATTTGGATTCTGTTTAGCAAATGGCAAATTTCACCTTCTCTTGGTCTGCCGGCATTTTGATTCACTCCAAACCAAATCTGCAACAATGGGAAAAATTTTGAGAGTTGCTAAAAGTTTTAGAAGAAATCACGATTATCAATCTCTAATAGTGTCCAGGTTGTGATTTCCTAAAACAATAGTGGGACTCTGCCAGGAACTTAAATGTGAATTGCAGAGTAACCATGTGGATGTAGATGTAGACTTTATTGATACCCTGTGGAGTGTAGTTTCATAATGGCTGGATTCTGTGAGGTATCCAACTTAAAACCGTTGTCGAGATTAGTGAGGTGATCCTGCATTTCTTACTGTTTGAAGTCCAGAACAGTAGATGTATGGGTCACAATTTTTGTGTTAATATGTTCCATCTAATAACACATTTAAATGCAGTCTTCTGTAACAGCCGATTGCCTGGTTCGA
The DNA here is from genome assembly GCF_021461395.2 of Schistocerca americana. Lineage (NCBI taxonomy): Eukaryota > Metazoa > Arthropoda > Insecta > Orthoptera > Acrididae > Schistocerca > Schistocerca americana. Next base: position 239,650,821 of record NC_060121.1, read on the forward strand.
AGGAAGAGAGCATGCCGATGGAGTTCCAAAATGCTTTCTAAGTACATGAAAATTGCAGCTCACACATTGCAGTGTTGCGTTTATTTCCCCACCAGGTCCAGACACAGTACATCAAGAGAGCGAGTGCAATTAGAGTGGATGCTTTTCCTCGTTGTAACGTTCGCTATTCTCGTTCAGAGATGTCTCTGTTTAGATATACAGATTGTTTCAGAAGTGCCTGTCAATAATTCACACATGGAAAGCACAGGCAAAAATAGGTAAACATCTTCAATAAACATGGATCTTTAAATCAACCGTTGCAGAGGTATCGCATTAATTCGACTTGGCAACCAACTGTAAACGCCCCTGGATACCGCAGTATTTACGTTGGTATCTCATGGTTTGGGATCGATCTGTTTGTTTCAAAATGGTTCTGAGCACTATGGGACTTAACTTCTGAGGTCATCAGTCCCCTAGAGCTAGAACTACTTAAACCTAAGGACATCAGACACATCCATGCCCGAGGCAGGATTCGAACCTGCGACCGTAGCGGTCGCGGGGTTGCAGATTGTAGCGCCTAGAACCGCTCGGCCACCTGGGGCGGCCTCTATTTGTTGACGCAGGCGCAACTACTTCCCTTTCGCCCTCCGTGCACCGTGCCGTACCGGCTTCACAATCAGTTTCGAACCTGACGAAAGAGGCTGCACCGATAAAGAGAACGCTGACACGCATTTCATGTATGGAAAAGGGAATGGCAGTGCCCTTGAGGCTGCACGATTGTACGAGGAAGTTTTTCCTCTCCGCAGGCAGCCCCACAGGCGTACATTTAGCCGGTTACATCAGCGCCTTAGAGAAGCCGGGAGTTCCGCACACCACGTACGAGAAGGTCGACTCAGATCAATAGGTTAGGTTAGGGAAGGATGGGGAAGGAAATCGGCCGTGGTGGTGGTGGTGGTTGTTGGGATGTTTAAGGGGGACTAAACAGCTAAGGTCATCAGTCCCCCATTCCAAAAACCAGCGAGACAAAGTCGCAGAGCAGATAAAACCCCAAGGGGAAGGAGACTGCCCCCCCCCCCCCCCCCGGGTGCTAAAGAACACAAATTAGGCAATGAACACTACAGAAAAGAAGAGTACAGACAGAAAGAAATAGAAGAAAAGAAGATGGCCGGAGACTGGTTGACTGACCACGACAACAAAAAAGGGAAAGAGTCAACCATCCGATGAGACACCAAAACAGCAACAAATATGGAGAGACGCGAGGACAAAAGGCACAGAAACGGAAAAGTGCAGGACCCCCCTAAATGGATCCATAAAAAGGACTAGCACGGATAAAATGTAAAACATTGTCAGCCATGGAGGCATCGTCGCATAAAATCAAAGGCAAGGTGCCCGGGAAATTAAAAGACTGCCGAAGGGTGCGCAGTCGGGGACACTCCAATAAAATGTGGGCGACCGTCAGCCGGGACCCACACCGACACAGGGGGGGGATCCTCCTGACGCAAAAGATGGCCGTGCGTCAGGTATGTATGGCCGATGCGGAGCCGACACAGGATAACAGAGTCCCTGCGAGAAGACCGCAGGGAGGAGCGCCACACATCGGTCGTCTCCTTGACAGCCCGCAGTTTATTAGGCATTGTCAAGCCTCGCCACTCAGCAGACCACATCCCAAGCACCTTACGGCGCAACACCAGCTGCTGATCGGGAGCCGTGAGGCCGATCTCCAAAGCTGGGGCGTCGAGCGCCCCTTTGGCCAGCCTGTCAACACGTTCGTTCCCCGGGATGCCAACATGACCTGGCGTCCAAACCAAGACCACCGAACGTCTAGAACGGGCAATGGCGGAAACAGACTCCTGAATAGAGGACACCAGAGGAGAAGAGGGATAGCAGCGGTCGATGGCCGTGCCCTTTCAAAGTAACCATCCCGGCATTTGCCTGAAACGATTTAGGGAAATCACGGAAAACCTAAATCAGGATGGCTGGAGACGGGATTGAACCGTCGTCCTCCCGAATGCGAGTCCAGTGTGCTAACCACTGCTCGGTTCAGATCAATAACAGTCGATGTTGAGGAAAGGGTGTTACGCATTGTAGACGAACATCCGAGTACTTCAACTAGGAGCATAGCTACACAAGATCGTGTCCTGAGTCACCACAGTGTGAGAAGAATTTTACTCTATCCATATCATCTCCAGTCAGTGCAACAATGCTGACTTCCCTCGCAGAGAGAATTGGTGTCAATGGGCGCAACAACAGTGTATCCTGGATCCCCTGTTTGTTAGCAGTATTCTGTTCACGGATGAGGCTGGATTTACCTGTGACGGTATTTTCAACTACCATAACTGTCACATTTTGCAGCACGACATCAGCAGCGTTATTCGTTGAATGTCTGGGCAGAACTGCTCGGAGACCACATAACTGGACCACACTTCCTAGCACAGAGACTAACTGAAAAGCAGTACATGCGGTTTGTGCGGACTGTACTTCCAGATGTAAATGATAATGTCACACCGGAAAAAAAAATGGCTCTGAGCACTATAGGACTTAACTTCGGAGGTCATCAGTCCCCTAGAACTTAGAACTACTTAAACCTAACTATAACCTAAGGACATCACACACAGCCATGCCCGAGGCAGGATTCGAACCTGCAACTGTAGCGGTCGCGCGGTTCCACACTGTAGCGCCTAGAACCGCTAACGTCGCACTTAACCAACGCTTGAAGATGTGGTTCATGCATGAGTGCGCCCGTTTCTAGGTAGAGGAGGGCCTGTGCCATGGCCTCCCAGGTCCCCGGATTTAAATCCCACGGATTTCTGTGTGCGGGTTCTTGTCAAAAGCCTGGCCTACGCTACTGAGATCAACTCTCTTGAGGAATTACGCTTGCGGATAGAAGCAGCCTTCCAGCATTTACGAAATTCCCTGAGAGGTTTCGCAACTCGCATTCAAATGCATGGACAATATTTCGAACACCTACTTTAACGTTTAGAGATTCGATGTGTTCCTAGACACTGATGGCCCGCAGCAAAAAATGTGTTGTATCTCGACAGCGGTTGAATTGTAGACCCATGTTTATTAGAGCTTTTTAGCTACTTTTGGCTGGTACTTTCCATGCGTGCATTATTGACCATCACTTCTGAAACACCCTGTATATTTCCTTAACCCTTCTGCGTAGCTATATTTGTGACGTATTCCCTTCATCAATCAACAGAGCCGCTCGTTATGCTCTTACAAAATTAACGTAACGTCAGGAGAAAATTTCTTGTCGTTAAAATTTTTCTTTTCGTTGTATCGAATTTTTCTTTGTAGTCGTGGACATTGCAGTCGACGAGTTATTGTCGAATTTTAATTCATACTAATTTTACTGTTGCTCATAGACTTCGCATGTATCATCGTGAAAATAAGTATTTAAAAATGTATATATGAGTATATTGGGCTGTTCACTTCCTATCCCTGGTTAAAATTGCTTTGATAGCACAAAAATTATTTCACTTATCATATATGCTCAGGTAAACTCAAGCAGTCTTCAAACACTTTTCTGTGGTAACTACACTCTAAGGCCGAAAAAAGACCCAGCACGAAGCAATTCTCCGAATGGGACGGAAATCGGTAGCTCTAATGTACACTGGGGTCATCCCTTATTCTGCTATAAATCTTTTTTTGAAAAAATTTATGCTCACGCCTTAAATGTTTTCTATGTATTTAGATTTAATCTGCAAAAAAGTGTGATGTGGGTGTCCCTTATTTTGCTCCAAATCTTTTTTTTCGAAAACCGTTACGCTCACCCATTAAATGCTTTCTGTTTGTTTAGGTTTACCCTGGAAAAAAAATTCTTGTGAATAGGGTGACGTTAGGCCAAGGCGAATATTTTAATATTGGAAATTTTATCTTTTTTAGTTTTCAGTCAGTGTAAAAGCTATTGAGGACTTCATAAAATAAAAATTAAATACCACCTGACTTTTAGGATGCATTGAGTATCCTAGAGAGCGTTTTCTCTATGTTGCAATTCGGGTACAGTCTACGACGTTATGGAACACAACGCAACACTCTTCCAGTTTTCTCACAGATGTTGAAAAACTGGTATGTCAGGACTACTTTTTAAACCATGGTACTTTACATTCAAATACACTTTTTTAAAAGAAGTTTATCTGTGCTATGACGGCATGGGAAATACAACAACCTCCTGTCCTCTTTGTGTTCACGTGAGATCCATGCCCCACTTAGACGGACAGTGTTTGAGGTAATTGTACCGCTGCAGAGATCTTGTAGGTTGTCGTCAATACCCCAGTGTGGCAATGCATGCCAAACAGCGTTCGCTTGCTCTTTACCAGAACTATTCTATAATTTTGGAACGTCAATGAGTTGTTCACTGTCCCCAAATATATCAACGACTGGAAGCCCGAGTTTTTATGTAGGACAGACAAGGAGTGCATTTAAGAATAGCTTTCGTGAGCACTTGCTCAACCAAGATGTCGAAAATTCTTATAAGTCAACTTTTGCATAGCAGATCATAACACAGAAACACACACTCCCCCCTCCCCCCCCCTCACCATGCTTGCTTAACATGGAAATTTTACATATAATTGACAAGAGTTACGAAACGGACGTTTTAGAAAAATTTTAAATTTATAAACATTCCCTCCTAAATTCAAAAGATTTGTTGAATGATCCACTTGCATTAAAAACAGACGTTATTTCGATTGCATATCATCTTTTACAAAATTAGCCCATCCCTTTCATATATTAGAATTATGTGTCATGTTTTTTCAAATGTATTATAGACAACTTCTTTATTGCCTTGCATATATTTTTTGTATACTTTTATATATGTTCCTTGCTGCTAGCACAACAGATACATAGATGTGATTCAGTTACTGTAAATTTTCAAACAGTGTTTAAATTAATCGCACGCAACATGTAAATTTCTGAACATACCATGGCATTATTCTTTCATGAGGAAGATACTGACTGTCTGCTAAACTAAGTAAATTTCTGTAATACACGTTTCATACGTCACATGAATGTATGGCCAAGGTCTAAAGGTTTATAATGCCCATAATTTGGTAGGCTTATTAAGATGACGGATCAATTTGTCGAAACCGGTGAAGATAAAATTTATTTGCAACTGATGAGTGGAATTTGTCCTGAAAAAACTGGAAGTTTTTCTTCTTTTGGCTCCCTGGTATTCAATGCTGGCAACAGTTTACCATACCAATGAACGCTAAGAACGACCGAGAGAGGTGGCGCAGTGGTTAGCACACTAGACTCTCGTTCGGGAGGTGTCCGGCCATCCTGATTGAGGTTTTCCGTAATTCCCCAAAATCGTTTCAGGCAAATGCCAGGATGGTTGCCTCGAAAGGGCACGGCCGATTTCCTCCCCCATCCTTCCCTAATTCGAGCTTGCGTTCCGTCGCTAATGACCTAGTTGTCGACGGAACATTGAAAACTGATCTCCTCCTCATCCTCCAAGCCTAAAACTGCAGGGATATCATACCCCAAGACTGATTTTATCGCTTCAGATCGTTCTCCTCTCTGCTTCTGGCTGATTCTACGAAGAGATGATTTATTAATACAGAGCTGTACAGAATATGACCAACTGCTTCCGGTGTCACTTGAAGAACGTACATACAGAATCTCTTCAACTCAGCTTGAACCTATCCAAGGCAAACGTTAATTTTTCAGTAATAAAATCTTTGGTACCTCGCCTTGCAGTATTCTCCAATAAAATACTCTCAGAAGTAATCCCTAAAAACTCACTATCGCCAGCGTCAAGTTCATCTGAACTTGAAAATTCCCTATCTGATTTTTCAGATGATGAAGAAGGAAGCACAGCAGAAGATGTAGATAATGTACAGTTTTGTTTCTGTTGCGTTTTCTTCCAATTTGCTCTGCCTTGCACTTTTATCATTATGTGCAAGTATTGGGTCTACTCCTGAAAGGTAGCCTTTACACCCTGGCTCTTCCTGTCGAAGTAAAAATGTCTCATCTTCCTCGAACTTGAATGTTAATAGAGCACCAGCATGTGCGATACGAAAAAATTGTTGAAACTATTTATAAACTTGTCTTCACGGCGCTTAAACACATCTTGACACTTATCTTGAAATTTTTCCGATTTCCTTCACTCCAATTGCAAGACAGTCAATTATTTATTTGTTACAGATCGTATCGCACGTATATCCCAATCGCTGTCTGAGATGTTACATCAGTTAAGCAGTGCCAAGGAACGTGTGTTTTAGTAGGAGATATAAAACACCGAATAACTGCACACAAATTGCCATCAAATAGATAAGTACTGGAAGTTTTATAACATACGAGAAATAAAATAAACCATTAGTAAAAGTGCTAGCCTGTGATCAATGCTGAATATTTACTGTAGAAATTCTTGCTTTCTTCCTAAATATAATGCACTCGCGATCCACAAGGTTAGCACTTTCACTTATGGTTTATTTTTCTTCTCGTATGTTATAAAATAAAACTTCCGGTACTTATCTATTTGATGGCAATTTGTGTACAGTTATTTGGTGTTTTATATCTTCTACTAGAAACACACGTTCCTTGGCACTGCGTAACTGATGTAACATCTTAGACAGCGACTGGGATATACGTGCGATACGATCGTTAACAAATAAATAATTGACTGCGCTGCACGCGCACGTACTCAATAGCTGAGGTGACGTAGCGCGACATCTGCAAACATTCACGCTCAAGTCGGCACGAGTTACAGTGCTTCCATCGCAACAAAGTTTTGTACAGACATGTTTTATAATTATTGAAACAATACTGAGGGCTCAAAAATATTGAAGTTGGTAAACGAGGGACACCGTTACATGTACAAAAGAACAAATGATTACAATTTCAGAAAAAAATGGATGATTTATTCAAGAGAAATTCCGCAGTATGCGTTGGTCTACCTCTGGCCCTTGAGCTACCAGTTATTCGGCTTGGCACTGATTGATAGAGTCGTTGGATGTCCTCCCCTACATCTACATCTACATCCATACTCCGCAAGCCACCTGGCGGAGGGTACCTTGAGTACCTCTATCGGTTCTCCCTTCTATTCCAGTCTCGTATTGTTCGTGGAAAAAAAGATTGTCGGTATGCCTCTGTGTGGGCTCTAATCTCTCTGATTTTATCCTCATGGTCTCTTCACGAGGTATACGTAGGAGGGAGCAATATACTGCTTGACTCCTCAGTGAAGGTATGTTCTCGAAACTTCAACAAATGCCCGTACCGAGCTACTGAGCGTCTCTCTTGCAGAGTCTTCCACTGGAGTTTATCTATCATCTCCGTAACGCTTTCGCGATTACTAAATGATCCTGTAACGAAGCGCGCTGCTCTCCGTTGGATCTTCTCTATCTCTTCTATCAACCCTATCTGGTACGGATCCCACACTGGTGAGCAGTATTCAAGCAGTGAGCGAACAAGTGTACTGTAACCTACTTCCTTTCTTTTCGGACTTCATTTCCCTAGGATTCTTCCAATGAATCTCAGTCTAGCATCTGTTTCACCGACGATTAATTTTATGTGGTCATTCCATTTTAAATCACTCCTAATGCTCGTTCCCAAACAATTTATGGAATTAACTGCTTCCAGTTGCTGACCTGCTATATTGTAGCTAAATGATAAACGATCTTTCTTTCTATGTATTCGCAGTACGTTACACTTGTCTTTATTGAGATTTAATTGCCATTCCCTGCACCATGCGTCAATTCGTTGCAGATCATCCTGCATATCAGTACAATTTTACATTATTACAACCTCTCGATATACTACAACATCATCCGCAAAAAGCCTCAGTGAACTTCCGATGTTATCCACAAGGTCATTTATATATATTGTGAATAGCAACGGTCCTACGACACTCCCCTGCGGCCCACCTGAAATCACTCTTACTTTGGAAGACTTCTCTCCATTGAGAATGACATGCTGCCTTCTGTTATCTAGGAACTCTTCAATCCAATCACACAATTGGTCTGATAGTCCATATGCTCTTACTTTGTTCATTAAACGACTGTGGGGAACTGTATCGAACGCCTTGCGGAAGTCAAGAAACACGGCATCTACCTGGGAACCCGTGTCTGTGGCCCTCTAAGTCTCGTTGACGAATAGCGCGAGCTGGGTTTCACACGACCGTCTTTTTCGAAACCCATGCTGATTCCTACAGAGTAGATTTCTAGCCTCCAGAAAAGTCATTATACTCGAACATAATAGGTGTTCCAAAATTCTACAACTGATTGACGTTAGAGATATAGGTCTATAGTTCTGCACATCTGTTCGACGTCCCTTCTTGACCTGTGCGCTTTTCCAATCTTTTGGAACGCTACGCTCTTCTAGAGACCTACGGTACACCGCTGCAAGAAGGGGGCAAGTTCCTCCGCGTACTCTGTGTAAAATCGAACTGGTATCCCATCAGGTCCAGCGGCCTTTCCTCTTTTGGGCGATTTTAATTGTTTTTCTATCCCTCTGTCATCTATTTCGATATTTACCATTTTGTCATTTGTGCGACTATATAGAGAAGGAACTACAGTGCCGTCTTCCTCTGTGAAACAGCTTTGGAAAAAGACATTTAGTATTTCGGCCTTTAGTCTATCATCCTCTGTTTGAGTACCATATTGGTCACAGTGTGTGTGGACATTTTGTTTTGATCCACCTGAGGTATTTCGTGCCAGATTCTGGCCAATTGGCGCGCTAGGTAGTCAAAATCCCCAGCCGGTGGAAGGGCCCTGCCCATAATTCTCAGTTGGGGGGAGGTCCGGCGACGTTGTTGGCAATAGAAACTGTCGCCGTACGTAGCCGGGCATTATCTTGCGCTGAAATGTAAGCCCAGTATGGCTTGACATGAAGGGCAACAAAACGGGACGTAGAATAACGCCGACGTACCGCTGTGCTGCGAGGGTGCTGCGGATGACAACCAAAGGGGTCCTGCTATGAAGAGAAATGGCATCCCAGAGTGTCACTCCTGGGTGTCAGGCAGTATGGAGGGCAGCAGTCATGTTGGTATCCCAGCACTTTCCGGGGGGTCTCCAGACACGTCGTCGGCCTAGAATCTCATTGACTGGAATAGAACTGAGTTCAGTGCGGAGTAACACTTCGAATGACCAGCGAAGACTTGTCTGGAGACACTGAGCTGTGGTAAAAAAAATAAAAAATAAAATACTGTTTTGAAGAGCGCGCCGCAGCACGTAGTGTGAAGCAGTTGCCCTCCGTTTCTGGCGGTGGCGCCGCAGCGGCAATCGCAGCTTTGGTGTCTCCCTCTGGTGGGAAAAGGGAAAGGTTTTGCCTGTTCGCGTGCATTTAAGGGGCGCTATGAGCTCGCCAGTCGGTCAGTCTGGGTCAGTCTCTCGTCCCTAGCTTGCTAGTCTGTCTCTCGTCCGCATTTGTTAGGCAGTTAGTGTCTGTCTGTCGTTCGGAGTGCTAGTATGTCTGTCGTTCGAATCAACCTTTAAAGCCGGCAAAATGAGAGTCTTTCCACTCCGCCAGTAAGAGAACTCAGCGAATGGTCGTCCTGTCGGGGCTTAGTTCCTGCATCTGAGTCTGCGCGTCAGGCCGCCAGTCTGCCCGAGTTTGTTCAGGCAACGGTCATTGGCGGTTGGATCGATCGGTTGGTCGGTCGCGCACTGAGACACAAGATGACTTGTCCGTCTTGAGCGTCGGCGCGTGTGAGGTCGCCACGTGAGTCCAGTGGGCCGCGGCGTATAGCGAGGGGTAGTGACTTCGCGCTCGACACGAGAGCAACAGGAGTCAAACCACGACATCAGTCTGGCCGGTGCGAGTTGCGACGCCGTGAGACGGGAGATCGGCGCGCCTTCCTGCGTCCGTTGAAACGGCTGGCAGCGGGAGAGCGATTTGGAGGTGCTGCCCCAGGTCTTCTCGAGAAATCGCAGTTTATTAGAAGTTAAGTGATTGGTGATATGTTGTTTGATTTCCTCTTGTAAAATTCTACTTGTTTTCTTGGTGACGTCACCAGCCGTTTTGCTTTGGGGTCGTCCACCATTCTTCTCCGTTTGCCCCCCCGCGTGAAGGTGGTTGTTTATAAATCGGGTGGTCAGTTTTTCCCTTGTGGAGTAGGGGCGGGTTAGAGCAACCTGCGGTTCGGATTGTTCGGTAATCCCCCTATCAGTCTACCTCTGTCATGTTTGTCGGATTTGGTGTGTTAACGAATTTATTGCTTGTGAAACGTCCCCTTTGAACAATTATACAGGACTGTGCTTAACCTGACACACAATATTTTTAGCGCAACGCAATCTGACTTTCAAAATTCCCTACTAAAGAATGGCCCTGACAAACATTAAACTATACCTTTCACAAATCACTTACCTCACAAAAATCTTCGCTGCTCAAGCTACTGCAATACAGCGAGCGCCACTACTGCCAGCTAAATAAAAGATTCAAACTACTGAAGGCACTAACTACTGATAGGGGTAGTTAGCAAATGAAAGATATTAATAGAGAGCAAACAATGTATTTACCTTAATATCATCACAAGTCATAATATATATCAGTTCATGACAAATTACAAAACTCCGCCATCTCTCTCCCCACATCCACCACTGCTGGCGGCTCACCTCCAACTGCGCAACGCTACGCGCTGTTCACAGCCAGCTGCCTAACACTACAATGGCGAGTATTACAACAATGCAAAGCAGACACAGACTGCCCACAGCACAGCCAGTGATTGTCATACAGAGGTGGCGTTACCAATAAAAAACCTAAACAGCCTACTTACATAGAGAAAACATAAACAGCCTACTTACATAGAGAAAACATAAACAGCCTACTTACATAGCCCCCATGCTCCCCACAAAAATTTTTACAAATGGTGTTGGGCACTGGCCAATACAGATTTGACAAAAATTTTTCACAATTACAGTAACAAAGATATAAAATGCACACACTTATTAATATTATGTTGGTCAAAAGATCAAAATTTCTCACAGTCCATAAAGACAGTCCACATTGTTCATCACAGTAAAAATGCAGAGTTTTTCTCAAAGTCCAAGCAGTAAAAGAAAATGCACATAGAAGTAGTGGATTTCCATGCAGTCTTGAAGAAGTAGTGTTGACCTTCCAACGGAAAGACAGTGCTGACTCTCGACATGCAGACAGGTAATGGGCCACAACAGAGCAAACCCACAGCAGAGTCATTCGAAGTTTGGAAGAATATTGGTAGGTAGGTCATCACAGAGCAGACCCACTGGAGTCCTGGTAGAGATTGTGGTATTGGTGGGCCACCAGAGGTGCAGACCCACTGCAGTCCTTGTAGAAATAATGGCGTTGGTAGGTCATCATAGATGCAGACCCACTGTAGTCCTTGTAGAGATAATGGTATTGGTGGGCCACCAGAGGTGCAGACCCACTGTAGTCCTGGTAGAGACGGCCAGCAGCCATCCGTTGCGACTGTGCAGGTGCACAATCACCATCGAAGATTCTTGCAGAGAATATAGCAAGTCCATAAACCACCACTTGTGCACTCAGAAAGTTTTTCTTTTAATTGTCCTTAGAACCAGCAATGCTGTTATCCAGTCCCTTGCTGAATTACCAACACACGTGCAAACACTATCAGTCCCTACTTCTCACATATTGTCCATATACTATGACCAACAGAAACGTGTGCAGTGAAATGGAACTTACAAGTTAATAATATCATGAACTGGTGACAATTACAATTTTATAACAGAAGAATACAATAACAAAGGTACAAAATACATCATTAAAAACATAATAATACAGATAACATTTGTAGAACAGGCTTTACAAAAGAATAGAACTAACATATACATCAGTGGAATTATGACATGAGTACATACATAAAAGATCACAATAACTTTTGAAACATCAACTTCACACATGAGCATTAACACAAAACAGAGTAAATAATGTCTAAACATCTTTACAAAGTAAATAACACGTTATTAATGCCAATTGTATTTGAGGATAACAGTATTCCTCATCATAGTGAATGTAACTTAATATTAAAACAAGAAAAAATTCTATGAAACTACACAGAGACAGGAAGAAAACAAATACACAAGGGTACACAAACACATAGTGGGATAACACCAATAGGAAAGGACTGGGTTCGTTTTCAGTGTAACATTTGGTACTGCAGTCCAACCCAAAACTTCATATATCTTTCCTCTTATTTCATCCTTTGTTTCCACCAAAAAAAATTCTATCTAAGCATGCTTTCTGTATTTATATGTTCACACATTTCTTACCTCAACATTTATTTCCAAGAAAATCCCACCTAAACCTGTTTTCTCAATGCATTTCTTCCAATTCATCGCAACTCATTCTCTTAGAGGCTACCCCCTCTTAAGCTAACTTAAATCTACTGAGCTCAGATGCTAAACTAAGGGACGAGGCAATGCAGCATCACATAACAAATCAACACAAACAGCAATGCAAAAAATGCAAATTGGCAAAGCTAGCAGCATAAATGAGCAAAAGTCAAATTCAATAACACTATGCCTGGCAAACAGCAGCAACTTATACCTAAACATGACATAGCGCAAGCAGAAAAAATATTACACTAAACAACAATGCAGATAAGGGAAATGTATATTCACATCTTAATGTCTATGTAATTAAAGTGGTGCACCACAAGAAGTTATTCTACCAAAAAGTTACCAATTACTTGAAAAGAAAATTATGAATGCAGTTACTAGTTCCTTCTTATTGTTCTTTCCTTTCCAAGTGCTCCTTTTTTAAAGAATGTGGATCATAAAATAATTATTTAATAGATCTGTTGACAGAAAGTGTTCACATTAGCAAATGCATTTCATTTTATAAAAGCAATGCTGCAACACAGCTGGAAACCAGATATCAAATGAAATAAGCAATTACGCAAACCAAAGCATAAAAACATCATTCAATAGCTATGTGGCATTTCGTAAGTCAGTAGCTCTCAATTCTCGTAGAAAGACACTTGTCATTATCAGGTTTGCAGATGTAAGAATATTTCCAAGGATAATGGCCTCCCCTTTTTTTTTGTGCTACCTGTGCCGCTGAAAAGGGCTCGCAATAATGGCTTTTTCTCCAGGCGTCTGACACAGCTGGGTGCCCGCGACGCATTACGTGCAGGTGGTCACTTAACTTTCGTACGGAAATATTTACGACAGGAGATTCTGCTACCGTGGTAGTCTCATATAAAAATATTTCACAGGTCAAGAATTAGCGTTGCAAATCTGTAGAAACAAAACCCTATAAATATAACAGTGTCCAAAAAAATTTTCAGTGGCATTGTGATACATTCATGCATATACACACACATTTCATAACTCTTAAAGTACGATTGTTGGTTTCCAACAACCTTTTCATAAATCAGAGTCCCTAACCCCTACTCCTTATTCCTTACCTTATTACACATATACATATTCATATTCATCAACACGTCTTCAATATGTCATCATAATAGCTACATAGCATAATCAGATTCCTCATATAGCATCAGCTTATTTATCATAAACATACCTCAACAGCATAGTACACATCGTCGTCGTAATAATAACATCATAACACTTCAGTCAAATCTTAAAATCGTCGTAACTTCCTCCAATAATTTCAAAACGTAAAAAAAATTCTCTGCTCATTTCAATAGTGTCATCTACCTCAAACGTACTTTAAAATCATGATCCCATACCAAATATCTCAAAGCTCTCATAGTATCACAATGAATCCGAAAAAATATGAACATTTCACAAAGTACAGACAAAATACAGTTTCATAAGTGTGAAGTTATCCAACTGTAATTGCGTAAACATCTGTCACTGACGTAGTAAAAAGAATGTTTGTTTCTCTGTCAAATAATCAGATAGCTGTGTAATTCTGTGTTAGAGAAATATGGTACCGACGTGTGAAGTTGTATAAGTAAATACCATATTAGCTAGGGTTCCTTGTGGTTGCCACACACATGGTACACAAAGTAAGCGTGTACCCCCCTGAGGATTAATGTAATTATACCCACAGGTGTTACAGATTACACCAATGGAATGAAATATATCACGGAAAACTTTCTTTGTAATTCAAAAATCTTTAAAAATAAATGTTTTAAGTACAAAATTAATCACTGAAATGCGTGTCCTGTAGCGCTAAATGTGCGTCTTGTTGCAACATAATCTGTGTGGAAGTGTCGTAGTTATCGTCCTCCGAAAGCTAAGTTCTGCAGAAGCCAATGTACTTACCTCATGATAAACAAAAGTGAAATGCTTTGCGTATAGATATCGTAGTTATAATGCTTATTGGCGTGATGAAGAAAGTACTGTACAGTAACGTAATGTTGTGCCACGAAAAAGGCTGTCTCATTGTTGCTATACCACAAAAGTTACTACTAAAACATGTTTTTCTTTCCAGAAGAATTTAGAAAACTGTGCAGATATAAAACAGATACACCGCAAAAGCAACATTGTAAATTGTCACTCATTAGTAGCGTCGTGATAAAATCGTGTAGCTGTCACATAAACTAACCTCTGTGTCATCTGGTATCTCTCAGAAAGCACTTTAAATTCAGAATGTATTTTCAAATAAACCAAAATGTTGCATTAAAATCTCATTAGCAGTACTGGTAAATGTTCTAAGTATGTAAGCCTTATAGTCGTTCCATAATCGTGCAACTAACAAGCAAGAATGTACACACACAATAACACTGTGACGTCTGTTCGCAATAACAATGCATTCGTAATTTCTGTTTAAATAATTTCTCTTGGTTCTTGGCTGGATATTTAACTTCAAACATTGTTGCATGGTAACAGTTTCTAAAGCATACTAGTAACGTGAAGTGAAACGTTTTATGGCAAAGACAAAGTTAAAAGGCAGATTATCTGTCAATAAATGGTTTTACATGAGAAATGTGGTGTAAACCTTTACTCTTCCTAGTACGCAGAGTTTCAACTTCAACGCAATTATCATGTGGTATACGTCGGATTCTGTAAGGTCCATTGTAAACTAGAAAGAATTTGTGACTCAAGTGTTTCTTCTTATGTGACAATGAATGAGCTTTAATGAGAACTTTTTGACCAATACATAATTTCTTTGCATTTGCTTTACCGTTTAGTTTTCTCCGTTTGTCTGCTGCAGATTTTATATTTTTAAGAGCCAAATCAATTATGTCTTTGTGTCGAAGTTTACGTGTATTCGGGAAAGGTACAAGCTCTCTGATTCTGTTCGGAGGTTCCACATTCTTCAGTACAAGAGTAGGTGGTAAAGCAGTGGAATCATGAGGCATTTCATTCAGCACGTTTTGAAATAAGTGTAAATATCTGTCCCAATGCTGATGCTTTGTGTGACAATAAAGCCTGCAAAGCTTATTGATTTCTTTCATAATCCGTTCGGAGGGGTTACAATGTGGTGAGTATAATGAAATAAAAACAGGTTTGATTTTATGGTTGCGAAGCATGCGTGACCAAACAGCAGATCTAAATTGCGGTCCGTTATCTGAAATGACTTTAGCAACGTGGCCAACTTCACGTAAGAAATTTTTAACAAAGGCGTTGGATACAGACCGTCCAGTGGCTTTACGTAACGGAGTGAAAGAAACAAATTTTGAAGTAAGTTCAACAGCGACTAGAACGTACGAAAATCCATTAGGTGTTCTGACAAGCGGTCCCAAGAGATCAACAGCAGCAAATTCTTTTAATTTAGAAGGAATAATAGGAAACAACGGAGCACGATGTGAGACAGTAGATGGTTTCGCCTTTTGACAAAGTTTACAAATAGATAAGACTCTTCGAATTCTTTTTTCCATATTGTTAAAATAACAAGTCGTTCGAAGAATATGATAACATTTTCGTGGACCAAAATGTGCGTAGCTGAAATGAATGTACCAAATGAGCTTATTAACAAAATCGTCTGGAATGCAAAGTACCCATAGCTTGTCATCAACAGTGCAGCGTTTGAAGAGTATGTTGTTTCTAACCAGGTAATAATGCCGAATCTGTGTGTGTGTCTTTTCATGCCATTTGCTCTTGATGTCTTTCCAAATCGGATCTTTATCTTGTTCATGAGCAATGTCCTTTAAAGATGTGGTGATGAAGTTTTCAAAGGCGACTTTCTGAATGTAAAGAATACTGAAATTTTTCTCGAGGTTGCCTTCTGTGGTACTTTTCTCAAGCCCAGCCGGTGCGCGTGACAGTGCGTCCGCAACAATGTTCTCCTTGCCGGGAATGTAGACTATTGTGAAGCGGAATTCTTGCAGAAACAATGCCCAACGTTTTAACCTGTCATGATTTAATTTTGAAGACATAAGAAATTGTAATGCACGATGATCACTGTATACTTTTACGTGCTTACCAGAAAGAAAGAAACGGAATTTGTTAAATGCCCAAACGATAGCTAAAGCTTCTAATTCAGTAACGGAATAATTTTTTTCAGATTTTGTTAGCACTCGGCTAGCAAAAGCAATGGTTTTCTGAACAGTAGTGTCATTTTCTGTGGCTTCTTGAAATAAATGGGCACCAAGACCGACTTTAGAAGAATCCGTGCTAAGGCAGAAATCTTGTGACAGATCTGGATGAGCTAAGATTGGCGCGTGAAGTAACGCTTCTTTCAAAGAATTGAATTCCAACTGTGCTTGTTCGTCCCAGTTCCAAATAGTATTTTTTCCAGTGAGAGAACAAAGTTTTGGTGTAACAAGAATTTGCATATTCAGAAAACGACGGTAAAAATTTACGAGACCTAGAAAACTGCGGACTTGTCTTTTTGTGGATGGCACTGGAATGGCTCTGATTGCTTCTAACTTTTCAGGATCCGGCTGAATGCCTTCAGAAGAAATAATATGTCCCAAAAACCTCACCTTTGACCTACCGAATTCAGACTTTTCCAAGTTAACTGTAATTCCAGATTCTGCAAAAATATGTAACACGCTGTTGAGGATGCGATTGTGTTGTTCCCATGAGGCTTCTGCTATCAGAATATCGTCTACATATAAGGTGATGTGACGTTTTAAGAACTCAGGTAATATGGAATTTAGCCCGCGAATGAATGCTGCCGAAGAAATGTTCAAACCAAAGGGAAGTTTCCGAAACTGATAACAAACGCCGAAACAAAGGAAAGCTGTGTATTTTCTACATTCTGGATGAAGTTCGATCTGATAAAAGCTGGATCTGAGATCAATGGAAGACAACACTTTTACACCATTAAAATTTTGAAGAAGTTCTTCTAACGTTTGCGGCCTGTCTGTTTCAGGAATAATGATCGTATTGATTTGTCTCGAATCTAAGACAAGCCTGATCGATCCATTTTTCTTCTCAACAACATGTAATGGATTGTTGTATGAGCTTACTGCAGGCTCAATAATGCCCTCATTAAGCATAGATTGTATTTCTGTTCTAACACGGTCCCTATAATGCGCCGGAATTACGTATGGTCTAACACAAAATTTAGTATGCTCACGAACACGAAATTGGTATTGAAATCCCTTGATTGTTCCTGTTTTGTGAGTAAAAACTGTGGAATGTGCTTGTAAAATCTCAAAAAGGTCTTGCCTATCATTGTCATTACAATTCTCAATTGTTTGAATTTTATTCTGAATTAACTTATTAGTGTCAAATGCGCCGTCGATATCATCCCTGTCAGTACTTGCAGAGTGATTGTTAGTGTCTAGTTCCGTAGAAAAGTCCGAACTGTTGTCTAACAGAAGGTAAAGCCGATTAATTTCCTCGTCATGGTTTGAGAGCCAATCTTCAAATTTCAAAGCTATTGACTTACCTTCTTTCTCTAAACTTATTTCAGCATCGTGAAAGTTTAAGATTGCTTTGTATTCATTCAAAAAGTCTACTCCCAATATAATTTCCGTCGACAATAATGGAACAATGAGAAAGTTCATAGAGAAGCTGTGGCTTTGTCAAAAGAATTCTAAATTGGTTTGTTGGCGTACATCTACACTTTTTTCAAAGATTGCACCTTGTAATTTAATCTTACGTAACGGAAGTGTGGGGCAATCGTTCGATTTGTTGCATTTGCTAAAGGCTGTTTCACTGATTACTGAAATGGGACTGCCAGAGTCAAGTACTGCCGTAAATTTTATGTCATTTACTGTAATGTGAATCACAGGATATGCAATGTTGTTATGTTTTATGTCGTGTTCCTGGAGTAAGATGTCCCTAATGTCTTCCATTTTTACGTAATTACTAGCTATGGCAGCTGCGTCGTCAGTTTCATAAGTATGTTTTGTGGCTGCCAGCGGTGTGAGTCATTGCCTATTGTCTCTTTGTTGGCGCGCGTCGTTATTGGGATTTGGAGACCTAACTTCTACAAATTCACCTCCTCGAGAGGGCCCTGCCCTGTTTAAATCCCGCCAGTTCTGATGCAATTCAGGTCTGTCGTTACGATCACATCGTCTGTCGTCATGTCGATAGCTCCTGTAGTTTCTTTCTTGTCGGTTAAGTGGTGGAGAATTTCTCCCTGAATCGTAACTGCGCGCTGGACCGTTGCGTCTAAAGTTATTCTGTCTCCCTTGATAATAATTGTTTTGGTTCCCATATTGTCTGTTTCTCTGATTGTCTCTCTGATAGTCATTACCACGGAGAGGTGATCTTTCCCTGTAATTATTACTACTCTGCCAACGGTTGTCATACGGGTGGTGTCTGTTTTGGTCACGATATGTGTTGTGAGAATAGCCTTGTCGTGTCCAGTTATTATTTCTTTCATCGTGGAATTGTGACAGATGTGACCTGTAATTATTGTGCTCCTGTTTCCGCGTTCCCCGATTGTCAGTGTCAATTTCCAATTCTTGTAACAGACCCTGAAATGCTTCAATGTCATCTTTGCAACGTCCTGCTAAAATAATATGTCGTAAATGTTCAGGCAATTTGAGTAAGCAAATGCGGATGAGTTCTGAGGGGCTGTATGGGTTTGAAAGATATTGATTCTTATGCAACATGTCTTCAAAATATTTGACAAGACTGGAAAATTCAGATTGTTCAAAGTGTTTCATCATCATGATGCTATGTTTTACACGGTCTTGTGTGGCTTGAGACCAATATGCTGAGAGGAAGGCATGGTAAAACTCTCCTTCACTGTGGCAATCGTGAATTACCGATCGCATTCTTACTGCTGGTTCATTCTCTAAGTAGCCACACATAAATTCTAATGTGTGTTCCAACGACCAGTTGGGAGGAAAACAATGAGAGAATTGATGGAGCCATGCTTGTGGATGAATGTCGTTGCCAGAATTCTTAAATGTTTTGAATTTACGTGTAGTAATGAACAGCTTATAGTCAAAATCATCATGTCGGCGAGTCGCATATCGGTCATTGTTAGGTCGTGTCGGCCGTTCCATCTCAAAATTCGGTGCACATTCCCAATTTCTTTCATTACTTCCGAAATGCCCTGTGTTATTATTTTGCAGCTTTTCCGTGTTTCTAAGTCCCTCTTCCCGTGTTGGAGCGCGAGTGTTCTCTGAAATACGTAATTCTTGTATTACCTGTGTCAGCTGATCTTGTACTTCCCGGATTTCTCTTTGGTGTTGTGTATTAATTCGATTCTGATTTTGTTTGAATTTCCTAATTTGTTCATACTCTTCTGTGTCAGTGAAGGCTACAGGTGTTGTGTCATTCAGATCATCATCTACCTTTGTAGATAAGTTAGTGAACTGATCTGAAAGTTCGGCTACTTTATCCGATAGTGTACTTATTTCCTCAGTGTGTTTTTCTGAACCAAGTTTCAGAGTGTCCATTTGTGTTGAAATCGTATCTACTGTGTCTTTTAAGTTTTCTTGACTTTTTGCAAGTTGCGTAACCGAATCGGTAGATGCAACTGCGTCAATTTTAGCTTGCAAGGTGTTGTGATTTTCACGAACAATAGTTTGCAGTTCTTTTATGGCTGCTTCGTGATTCTGTAATGCATTTTCATGACGCGAAAAAATAGGTTGAAAATGCTCACAAATTTGAGTTTTTACGTCATTACAGACTTTTTGACATTTCGATTCAATGTTATGTAACTCAGCAGTTAAATCCTCACGTGTTTGTTCGAGAGTTTGTTCCAATGAGTCTAACTTTTTGAGATTTTGTTCCACTGTGTCTAACTGTTGCTGTGTTTGTCTCTGGTGTTGTTCCATTGTGTCTAACTTTTTAAGATTTTGTTCCACTGTGTCTAACTTTTGAAGCTTTTGCTGTGTCTGTCCCATTTGTTGTATTAATTGTAATAACAATGCATTGGTGTCTGAAACATGTTCCTCAGTGCTTTTCGGCAGTGAATTTACACCGGAAACATTCACATTTTGACAAGCAGAAAATGTGTCTTGACTTATTCGAGAAAACGGTGAGGATCCAAAACCTGAATCTACAGTATTTGCGAGATCGTGTCGTGTCATTTCGGCTTCCTGAGGCGAGCTATTGCCGACCGGTCGATCGATAATGCTTCCCTCTTCACTAATTGTTTCACTGTCCACGCCATTGTTTGACGCCCGCTCCATTTCCCTGTGCACAGTTACCAAATTACTACTTTGAACATTAGTAAATTCATTACTCGGCGGCCCTGATAAGCTACGCTCGTCATCACTATTATTTCTCAGTTTAGTTTGGAGCCTAGTGTTACGTTTTTCACACGCCATTATTGTGACAGTATTTCACACGACAACACAGAAAAACACAATTTGAAGATCAAAAATAAGAGAACACATTAACATAGCACTGAAAATAATATCTAGTTAATTGCAAGCGCAGCTGCGAAATACTTGGTGCAAATCTACATGCATGCCACAACTGTTTTACTATACAACAATGAAAGACTGCAACTACAAAGGAGATTCTCTCTACAATTACGCGCTAGCAATAAACAAAATCTACACTAAATACACAAACTACAAGAAAAAATCAGAAGATTCCAGTGAGGTATCCTAGGCTAAGGGTCGACATATGAAACGTCCCCTTTGAACATTTATACAGGACTGTGCTTAACCTGACACACAATATTTTTAGCGCAACGCAATCTGACTTTCAAAATTCCCTACTAAAGAATGGCCCTGACAAACATTAAACTATACCTTTCACAAATCACTTACCTCACAAAAATCTTCGCTGCTCAAGCTACTGCAATACAGCGAGCGCCACTACTGCCAGCTAAATAAAAGATTCAAACTACTGAAGGCACTAACTACTGATAGGGGTAGTTAGCAAATGAAAGATATTAATAGAGAGCAAACAATGTATTTACCTTAATATCATCACAAGTCATAATATATATCAGTTCATGACAAATTACAAAACTCCGCCATCTCTCTCCCCACATCCACCACTGCTGGCGGCTCACCTCCAACTGCGCAACGCTACGCGCTGTTCACAGCCAGCTGCCTAACACTACAATGGCGAGTATTACAACAATGCAAAGCAGACACAGACTGCCCACAGCACAGCCAGTGATTGTCATACAGAGGTGGCG
Source organism: Schistocerca americana (assembly GCF_021461395.2). Classification (NCBI taxonomy): domain Eukaryota; kingdom Metazoa; phylum Arthropoda; class Insecta; order Orthoptera; family Acrididae; genus Schistocerca; species Schistocerca americana. Next base: position 239,672,166 of record NC_060121.1, read on the forward strand.
TTACCAATAAAAAACCTAAACAGCCTACTTACATAGAGAAAACATAAACAGCCTACTTACATAGAGAAAACATAAACAGCCTACTTACACTTGGAGTGTAACGGCCTAATACCTGAAATATGTTTTGATCTTTGGAAATTTACATATTATTGCCTATGATCTTGCGAGGCGGTATCTGTGTACTGTAGAGCATCCTAACTGTTTTTTGGCCAACCTTGTAGAATTTCATATAAGATTGCATTTCATGAGCTTTTATTTAAATGATTATTTTAGTATATAAAGTTGCCACCCTTTCACCTTAAGACTTTCCTTGCAAGTTAAAATCAAGTTGCACCTTTGGTGGCTAGGTTAATATTTTAATTGTTAGTATTTTGTACCACTTCCACCCCTCCTACGGGGGGGGGGGGGGCCTACATAGTTTGTGTGCTTGTGTAAGTAGTTAAAACTCTTAGTTTAAAGTTATTTGGTGTGTTGTAGATTTGCACCAGTGTAGTCTTTCAGAGGCTGTTGTGAGCGGTCGTAACTACGGCCGTGTCAAAAGGGAGCGGCAACGTTCTCTGCCCGAAAGCTCACACAGTCAAAACTTGTTTCTTTCTGCCTCAGAATAAGTTGTAAATTGTATATTTTAAAATTCCCATTTGTTAAAAGGAATTTGGTTATGATTTCATCAGTTACTCCCTGGCAACTACATCCATGCTTACGTAGTGTGATTAAATGTGTTAATGTTCTTGATGGCCGGCTGGAGTGGCCGTGCGGTTCTAGGCGCTACAGTCTGGAACCGAGCGACCGCTACTGTCGCAGGCTCAAATCCTACCTCGGGCATGGATGTGTGTGATCTCCTTAGGTTAGTTAGGTTTAATTAGTTCTAAGTTCTACGCGACTGATGATCTCAGAAGTTAAGTCGCATAGTTCTCAGAGCCATTTGAACCATTTTTGTTTTTGATGAATCGCTAGTAAACAAAATAAATTCTTAAGAATATTCTTTGAAAATAAATCACGGTTCAGACACCCCGGACAGTGCTGGGATACGAACCTGACTGTCGCCCGCCATACTGCACGACAAGCATAAGGAGTGGTAGTCTGGAATGCCATATCTCTTCATAGCAGGGTCCCTTTGGTTGTCATCCAAGGCACTCTTACACCACATCAGCAGGTCTACGGCATTCTGCGCCTCGTTTTGTTGCACTTCATGGCAAACCATCCTGGGCTTACATTTCAACAAGATAATGCCTGTCTGCACACAGCGAGAGTTTCTACTACTTGTCTCCCTGCTTGCCAAACCTCACCATGGCCAACAATATCGCCGGGTCTCTTCCCAAGTGAGAACGTTTGGAGCATTATGAGCAGAAACCTCCAACCAGGTCAGGATCTTGACTATCTAACTCGCCAGTTGGACAGAATTCGGCAAAATATCCGTCACATGGACGTCCAGCAACTCTATTAATCAACGCCTGGCCGAATAACTGCTTGCATAAGAACCGGAGGTGGACAAATTCGTAATTAACTTGCTCAATTTGTGAAGCCTTTTCTCTCGAAAAACTCATCCAAATTTTCTGAAATTGTAATCATTTGTCTGTCTGTACATATACATCACATCTATCTATTTCCGTCCCATTCGAATAATCGAGGCCCACGAGAAAGACAGGCCGCGGCGCGTACGTCACGAAGGTAGTCTTGAACTCGCTCGCTCGCTCAGCTCAGCAGACAAAATGCGTTTCTAAACCTTTTAACTCGGAGCTAGGCGTGTACGTACTAACGAGAATTGCATCTTCCACTGGAATCTACTATTATGAGGTTTTACTGATTAACAGTACTAAAGCAAAATTTAATTTAAGATCAATACTCCATATAAATGGTATAAAGGCTTGTTTATAGCATTTAGTCTCTTCTGCTTAACAGTACTGATAACTTGCTGCAAGTGGTGCCTTATGCAACTGATAATCATTTTAGTATGATTTTATTTTACTGTACGCCAATACAGCCGTAACAAATTATAAGTAGGCCCATGGACATCTCATCATTATAGGACTAATAACAGTAAGATTCCATAATAGCGGATTCCAGTGGAATATTCAGTTTTCGTTTGTACAGACACGCCTAGTTACGAGTTAACGGGAGTAGAAACGCAGTTTGTCAGCTGATCTGAGCGAGTGAGCGAGCGCAGGACTACCTTCGTGACGTACGCGCCGCGGCCTGTCTTTCTCGTAGGCCTCGCGAATAATTCCTTGGTGGAGCGTCTTACAATGTATATTAAAGGCTTTGCTTTAAAATAACACATTTTCATCTAACGTCACTCAGCTATCTACATCTACATCTACAGCCGCATCTACATTAAAACTCCGCAAGCCATCGTGAATGGCGGAGGGTACTTTGTACCACTACTAGTCACTCAGCTGTCTACATTTACGTTACATCTACAGCTACATCTGCATCTAGATACAAACTCCGTAAACTGTCGTATGGTGCATAGCGCAGGCTACTTTGTACTACCACTGGTAATTTCGTTTCCTGTTGGGTCGCAGTAGTGTTCTGTACGCGGCCTCGTTTATACATGAGTCACACTTCCACATAATTTTTCCAATAAACCGAAACCGACCATTCGCCATTACTTATATCATCTCAACGTGCTCGTTCCACTTCGTACCGCTTTACAATGTTACACCTAAATATTTAATCGGCGTGACTGTGTGAAGAAGCACACTACTAATGCTGTATTCGAATCTTAAGGTTTTGCTTTTCGTACTCATCTGCATTAAGGCAGAATATGGCGCTGCGGTCGGCAGCGCCTGTATAAGAGAAGCGTCTGGTGCAGTTGTTAGATCGGTTCCTCCTGCCACAATCGCAAGTTATCAAGATTTAAGTGAGTTTGAATGTGGTGTTGCAATCGACACACGAGGCATGGGATCCCGTCGACCATTTCACAATTTTACCGTGAATAACAGGAACCTGGTAAAACATCAAATCTCCGACATCGCTTCGGCCGGAAAAAGATCCTACAAGAACGGGACCAATTACGACAGAAGAGAATCGTTGAACGTGACAGAAGTGCAACCCTTCCACAAATTGCTGCAGATTCCAAAGTTGGGCCGTCAACAAGTTTTCTGCATTTAAAGCAAACTGTCAGTCATAAAAAAAAACTAGAAATTTTGTATAAGTCATCTGCATCCTCCTACAGTCAGTCAATGAAGAAACTTTCCCCTAGACCTCAGCGCAGTTCTCCGCAAAGGTTAGTACACTGCAACATCCATCTTTTGGGACACCACATTAAAGAATAATGCTGTCTGACGCCATAAATCAGAACGGCGGCTGCAAATTTCAAAATTTTTTTAATAAGGTCTTATGGGACCAAACTGTTGAGGTCAACGGTCCTTAAGCTTACACACTACTGAATCTAACTTAAACTAACTTACACTAACGACAACACACACACACCCATGCCCGAGAGAGGACTCGAACTTCCGAGGGGGGGGGGGGGGGGGGGGAGCCGCGCGGACCGTGACAAGGCGCCTAAGACCGCTCGGGTACCCCCGTGGCTACCAATTTGATACCGCACGGAATATTGTCCTAAGGAAACTACGTTCTCTACGTATACTGTAATTTTCTATCAGCTCAACAAACAGGACTGGGTGAACCAGTTACGAACATGTCAACCTTCACCGCGGAGGGCGCGTGCAGCATCCTACTTGTGAGTACAACGTATGCATACTATAGCTAGGGAGTAAATAAAGCAGCTCCGTGTTCTATTACCAGTTTACACACAAAGAACGTCAGGAAACTCTGGATCAAAACGTGGCGGCAAGTTATACACATCCCGCAGTTTGCCCGAAATTTTATGGGAGAATAAAACGCTCCAAAAGCCCTAATAGAAAGCACTGAAGCTCAAATAGTTAGGTACAGAAAGATGGCTAAACTCGGAAATAAGTTCTGCCGAATGTTTTTTTTCAAACGATCTAACAGTGTTCAGAGTCCGCCCCAGGTAGCTGAGTGGTCAGCGCGACAGACTGTCAATCCTAAGAGCCCGGGTTCGATTTCCGGCTGGGTCGGAGGTTTTCTCCGCTCAGGGACTGGGTGTTGTGTTGTCCTAATCATCATCATTTCATCCCCATCGACGCGCAAGTCGCCGAAGTGGCGTCAAATCGAAAGACTTGCACCAGACGAGCGGTCTATCCGACGGGAGGCCCTCGTCACACGCCATTATAATTATAGTGTTCAGAAAGTATAGATTAAATGCAGTTGGTGGTGGAGTATTTATTGCTGTCAGAAGTAGTTTGCCTTGTAGTGAAAATGAAGTAGATAGTTCCTGCGAAATAGTATGAGTAGAGATTATACATGACAGTCGGACTAAACTATTGATTGGATCGTTTTACCGACCCACGATTCAGAAGATATAGTTGCTGAAGTTCAACGAAAACTTGAGTGTCATGTCAAATAGGTACCCCACTCATACAATTATAGTCGGTGGCGACTTCAATTTACCCTCGATATGCTGGAAAAATTATAAGTTTAAAGCCGGTGGCAGGCATGAAATGTCATCCGAAATTGTACTGAATGCTTTATCAGAAAATTATTTTGAACAATTAGCTCATGAGCCTACTCGAAGTGTCAATGGTTGCGAAAGCATACTTGACCTCTTACCAACAAATAATCCTGGACAAATAGGGAGTACCATGACGAATACAGGGAGTAGCGACCACAAGGCAGTTTCTGCTAGGCTGAATACCGTAACACCCATCATAAAAAAGAAACGCAAAGTAAAAAATCGCGAACATTGGCAAAGTTTTGCAGAAGTTCAAATTATAGCGCGTGCTTCAATGCGAGATTCTTTTAATAATTTCCACAACGAAACTCTGTCACGGAATCTGGCAGAAAACCCAAAGAGATTCTGGTCATATATAAAGCACACCAGTGGCAAGACGTAATCAACACCTTCACTGCGCGATAATGACGGTGAAGTCACTGATGACAGTGCCACCAAAGCAGAGTTATTAAACACCGTTTTCCGAAACTCCTTCACCAAAGAAGATGAAGTAAATATTCCAGAATTCCAGTCAACAACAACTGCCAAGATGAGAAACATACACTCCTGGAAATGGAAAAAAGAACACATTGACACCGGTGTGTCAGACCCACCATACTTGCTCCGGACACTGCGAGAGGGCTGTACAAGCAATGATCACACGCACGGCACAGCGGACACACCAGGAACCGCGGTGTTGGCCGTCGAATGGCGCTAGCCGCGCAGCATTTGTGCACCGCCGCCGTCAGTGTCAGCCAGTTTGCCGTGGCATACGGAGCTCCATCGCAGTCTTCAACACTGGTAGCATGCCGCGACAGCGTGGACGTGAACCGTATGTGCAGTTGACGGACTTAGAGCGAGGGCGTATAGTGGGCATGCGGGAGGCCGGGTGGACGTACCGCCGAATTGCTCAACACGTGGGGCGTGAGGTCTCCACAGTACATCGATGTTGTCGCCAGTGGTCGGCGGAAGGTGTACGTGCCCGTCGACCTGGGACCGGACCGCAGCGACGCACGGATGCACGCCAAGACCGTAGGATCCTACGCAGTGCCGTAGGGGACCGCACCGCCACTTCCCAGCAAATTAGGGACACTGTTGCTCCTGGGGTATCGGCGAGGACCATTCGCAACCGTCTCCATGAAGCTGGGCTACGGTCCCGCACACCGTTAGGCCGTCTTCCGCTCACGCCCCAACATCGTGCAGCCCGCCTCCAGTGGTGTCGCGACAGGCGTGAATGGAGGGACGAATGGAGACGTGTCGTCTTCAGCGATGAGAGTCGCTTCTGCCTTGGTACCAATGATGGTCGTATGCGTGTTTGGCGCCGTGCAGGTGAGCGCCACAATCAGGACTGCATACGACCGAGGCACACAGGGCCACCACCCGGCATCGTGGTGTGGGGAGCGATCCCCTACACTGGCCGTACACCACTGGTGATCGTCGAGGGGACACTGAATAGTGCACGGTACATCCAAACCGTCATCGAACCCATCGTTCTACCATTCCTAGACCGGCAAGGGAACTTGCTGTTCCAACAGGACAATGCACGTCCGCATGTATCCCGTGCCACCCAACGTGCTCTAGAAGGTGTAAGTCAACTACCCTGGCCAGCAAGATCTCCGGATCTGTCCCCCATTGAGCATGTTTGGGACTGGATGAAGCGTCGTCTCACGCGGTCTGCACGTCCAGCACGAACGCTGGTCCAACTGAGGCGCCAGGTGGAAATGGCATGGCAAGCCGTTCCACAGGACTACATCCAGCATCTCTACGATCGTCTCCATGGGAGAATAGCAGCCTGCATTGCTGCGAAAGGTGGATATATACTGTACTAGTGCCGACATTGTGCATGCCCTGTTGCTTGTGTCTATGTGTCTGTGGTTCTGTCAGTGTGATCATGTGATGTATCTGACCCCAGGAATGTGTCAATAAAGTTTCCCCTTCCTGGGACAATGAATTCACGGTGTTCTTATTTCAATTTCCAGGAGTGTAGAAGTAGATATCCTCGGTGTGGCAAAGCAGCTTAAATCACTTAATAAAGGCAAGGCTTCCGGTCCAGATGGTATACCAGTCAGGTTCCTTTCAGAGTATGCAGATGCAATAGCTCCATATTTAGCAGTTATATACAACCGCTCGCTCACAGAATGTTCCGTACCTAAAGACTGGAAAGATGCTCAAGTCACACCAATACCCAAACAGGGAAATAGGAGTAATCCGCTGAATTACAGTCCCATACCACTAACGTCGATTTGCAGTAGGGTTTTGGAACATATACTGTATTCGAACATTATGAAGAACCTCGAAGAAAACGATTTACTAACACATACTCAGCACGGATTCAGAAAATATTGTTATTGCGGAACACAACTAGCGCTTTATAATTATGAAGTAATGAGTGCTATCGACAGGGGATGTCAAATTGACTCCATATTTTTAGATTTTCAGGCTTTCGACACCGTTCCTCAAAATCGTCTTCTAACCAAACAGTGTGCCTATGGAATATCGCCTCAGTTGTGCGACTGGATTCGTGATTTCCTGTCAGAAAGGTCACAGGTCGTAGTAATAGACGGAGAGTCATCGAATAAAACAGAAGTAATATCCGGCGTTCCCCAAGAAAGTGTTACAGGCCTTCTATTGTTCCTGATATATATTAACGACGTAGGAGACAATCTCAGTAGCCCTCTTAGATTGTTTCCATATGATTCTGTCGTTTGCCGTCTTGTAAAGTCATAAGATGATCAAAACTAATGGCAAAATGATTTAGATAAGATATCTGCGTGGTGCGAAAAGTGGCAGTTGACTCTGAATAAAGGAAAGTGTGAAGTTTGAAACACGTATGTAACGTAGCAGCGATGGTGAGGCACGTTAAAATCTTTGACCAGAGAGCCTATTATCGTGGTTAGTCTGCGCTTGACCGCGCGAGTGTTGCGAACAGTACGCGAGTAGCAGTAGGCCTGTGCACTGGGTCAGTAGGAGCAGCCCAGTGCGGTTGTGTGATGTAGTCTGTCGGCAATACTGGTCAAGATGCTGAATGAGGTATATTGTTAATTAAGGTAATCATCACATAATGTAAAGTTTATTTATTGTAATTAATTTCCAACAAGTGCCCCAATAATAATTTTGATTTCAAAGCAAATTTTACAAAAGAAATTTATTTAATTGAACTAACGATTTCGTTCCACTTCCCTTAAAGAAAAGTTTCAGTTAAATTTTAAAAAAAAATATTATTTGCAATGCAGTTCCTCCAAGCCGTGCGCAACAATAAGAGCAGAAATTTGACAAGCAGTTTCAATGAGGTAAGAAATTAATTCTGATTTTTGCACAAGGGCCATAGACCGATATTTCGGTTTAATTGAATTATCATTATCACTGAGATTTTCTTATCACTGAATGGACTTTAATTTTTTGTGAAGAACTTATATTTGAGTCAGATTGCGATTCTCACTTTTATTGTCATTAAATTTAATTGCTAGGGAGGTTACGTTTGGCTCCCATTCATTTATTATTTCTGTCTTTAAAATTTCAGTGGAGAGGTTACACTTAGCGCAATGTCCATTAGCATTCTTAAATAATATTGTCATCTTTTAAAATTTTTGTGGGGAGGTTACACTTGGCGACACCCAGTCCAGGATCGAATTTCGTTGAGAGTCTTTTGAAAGACAGTCAGATATCTGCTCTTATTTGCTTAGATATAATTAGGATTTGGCGCAACGCTTTTACTAATCTTGTGACTTTCTTTCTACAGATCAACGGCAATTCGTTGCTCTGTTGTATTTGTGTGTTGTTTTTGCATTGTGCTTATTTATTTTGTGAAAAATTTTGACTATTGTAAAAATGCCGCGAAAGACTGTGAATAGTGTATCGCGAGGTATTATGAATGAAATTACCGACCCAAACAACTTTACCGATAGGACATGTGACACGCAGTGTAATGATGACAATCCTGCGTTCACTAACAATCAGTGCATTACAACCACTAATGATGACTTTTATCTTAATGATGAACAAACGAACTCAATTGTCTCGTCTGTTAATTTGACGACAATTGATGACGCGGGACGCTCTATTGTAATGAGCGCTGCCGAGCTTAACACACCCGATTTGGAAAATTCAAGTAACGTACAGACAAATTTGTCTAGTGAAAATGAACAGTGTACTGAAAGTAGGACGAATTCATTTAATTCCGAAATAGGGACTGACAGTGTATGTTTAACAGGAAAAACCTTTTTGTAAATTACAGAATGACCAAATGGTCACACAAAAAGAAACAATTCCAGTTCAGCCATTAATTAGCACAGAGAATAGAAATGCTAATTTTGGCTCAGATCAAATTATGGCACTATTGTTGCAACGACTTAACCAAATTTGTGAAAAATTTGATGAGCAGAACAAACAATTTAGAGAACGGAACAAATAATTTTCTGAAAGTATTAAACAGCCGAGAGAAAAACACGATAATGTTAATGAACAGAACAAACAAGTTAGGGAAGAGATTACAGCTGTTACCGTTCAATGTCAGGACAATAAAGAACAATTACGTGAGGATACTAAGGCTTGTGCTAATAACAGTAATAAAGAAGTTGGCACTGTTGCACAAGAATTAAATAGTACACGTGTAAGCACAACAGAATTACATAAAGACGAAGTTAAAGCAGTCACTGAACAATGTTCAGCAAACGCAACACAGATACACGAAGTTAATGTAGTTACTGAACAATGCCGTAAAAACGCAGTACAGATTCGCGATGAAATTAATTTAGAGTCAGTGGAAGTTTCACACACTCCGAATACGGAAGTTGACGAGAAATTAGCACGACAGATCAACCAAATTGACGAAAGTGTTACAGTAACAGAGTTGAAAACTATTTCAGTCACCAATACGTCACAGAAACCGCCACTTTGCGAGCATTTGTCAGAGTCACGCAGCGCGCATAATGTGAGCAATTTACAGAGACTACGAGACGTAAAATCCGAAATGCCACGCGACTTAAAACCTGAAAAGCTATGCAACTTGAAATCCGAAATGACACAGACGAACAGATTCACACACAAACCTGAAAGTGTTATCAAACTGAGTGACGAGAACGTAGATTTCGAGCAATTTGCATTTGTAAGAAAATCTAAGGAATTTAATAATGACAGCGTACAGGTACACGCTTTGCACTGTATACGACAATTTATCTTTGTACATTCACCGCTATTACCTGTAATGCAGAAACTAGCTTTGAACCTGATGCGACAATTTGGTATTGCATTTTTATCAGCATTGCGTGTAATGAGGAAACTTGAATTAACGTGCTTACAACAATTTACTTTTGAATTTTTACCGCTATTGCGTGCAACGCAAAAACTAAAATTTATTCTCAGTGCGTAATTGACCTCAGGGGATTCATTACGCTTTAATGAATATGTGCCGTAGCGAGCATAGGGCCCCGAGCTGTAGTAGTGCTGTTTCATCTGTAGTTTTCTGCACTGCTGCCTTCTCTTCTACTATCCCTTATATCTATCAAAACTGCTCTTTAACTATTGCTATATCTAGGATTAAGAATATGTAAAGAAAACCCGATGTGACAAATTTTTAGCGAATGTGACAATTTTCATTAGGCACTCCAGAATTACGAGAACTTAAATAACAGATAAAAATCGTAATCATCAGTATGTGTAAAATTAACAGCAAACGCATTTTTTTGGTAACAATAGACCTTTTCACCACAATAGCATGAAAGTGAGCCTCTTAGCATACGTAACCAACAATGCGGTCTGCAAGGTCAACCAAACTTTAATGTTCCGCCGCGTGCACGTATAGTCCCAGCTCCAACAAATAGTAACGCATGGCAGCAAGGAAACAACTACGTATAGAAAACACAGTATTTGAATTCTTATCGCAATGCACTGTATAGAAGTGACCATCATGACCAACGTAAAAATAATGAGCACAATTTTCAGCGTACATTTAATAACAGTCGATCTTTTCAGCAGCAAGAACATCAGCAACAACACATTATCATGAATGATCCAGACAATAGGTGTCATCGATAGCGTAATACGTCAGTAAGAAATAACAGAACAGTTCATATAGTGGATATGCCACAGCATCCTCCCGTAAATAACAGGACGTACGATAGAATTTAACCAGATACAGCACAGATTGCATATTACAGTAACGCAAACATTACTTTTGACACGCAGAATTTTGCTCACAAGAATGTTATTTGAAACATGCTCTGTTGAATGCACCACTTTTATCGCACCCAGGTCTTACCAGAAATTTTTCCATTGCCACCGACAGTTTTAACACCGCTTTAGGCGTACACATTTTTCCAGGAAATTGAAGAAGATGGTTCAATAGTAATCAAAAACATCGCATTTGCAAGCCGCATTTTGTCACCTGCTGAGCGAAATTATTCTGTTACAGAACTTGAAACATTATGTGTTGTATGGCCTTTTACGAGATTTGGGCACTTTCTTTATGGCAGACGTACCACCGTTTACACAGACCACAGAGCGATACAATTTTTACTTTCGGCTAAATTCACACACGATAGATTAAGCAGATGGAAACTTTATTTACAGGAATTTAATTTTACAATAGTTCACATTCCCGGCACACAAAATGTTATAGCAGACGCACTATCGCGTTCTCTGAGCAACAATCAGCAAGACGTAGCAACCAACTTCTGCAAAACAAATTTCAGTGTCATGTACATTCAGCAAGTTGCATTTGAAAATTTTATTTCATCGTCATTACAGGACATAGCACAAGAACAAAACAAAGACAACGTGTGGAAAGAAATTAAACACCTTTGGGAAGATAAGAATAATGTTACGATTAGAAACCATTACACTATACGCAATGACATTCTGTTTCGCCGCTCTCATCCTGACAGCAACAATTGGTTATTATGCATTCCTGACGAACTGGTTAACAAATTAATCTGGTACACTCATTTAAGTTACGCACATTACGGAGCACGAAAATGTTTTCATACACTGAGACAGAACTGTTATTTTACCAACATGGAGAAACGTATACGACGAGTTTTAGCGTCTTGTAAAATTTGCCAGAAAGCTAAATCAGACACCACTTCACATATTCCTCCTTTATATCCCATTGTACCTGTTAAATTAAGACACATGGCCGCAGTAGATATTTTTGGTCCGATTCCGAGAACTAACAGAGGTTTTTTGCTACATCTTTGTCGCTGTTGAGCTCACTTCAAAATTTGTTACTTTCACTCCATTACGCAAAGCTAGTGCTAAAACTGTTTCGAAAGCATTTGTAAAACATTTTCTATTTCATGTAGGGCATGTGATGAAAGTAATTTCTGACAATGGATCACAATTTCGATGTGGCATATGGACACGCATGTTACGAGCCAGAAACATTTCTCCGATCTATATATCCAAGTACCATGCTTCTTCGAACCCTTGTGAAAGATTAATGAAAGAAATTGGTAAGCTGTGCCGAATATACTGCCACAAAAGACATATTGATTGGGATACACACATACTCTCATTCCAAGATGTAATTAATTCCATTCCAAATGAATCCACTATGCTATCTCCGTCTGTTATACTGAAAAACGTTGAACCACATAACAAAATTAAAGAATTAGTAAACTTCCCTAAATGTCGTCGACTAAGACACCACGAAATAATTGACATTGCGCTGAACAACAACAAACGTGCCGCAGAGCGCCGGAGAAGACAGCAAAAACAGGTTTGTAGACGCCGAGACTGAAATAAATTCAACAGAAATGCGAATTTCACCTACGGAATAAACGAAAGAAGATGTAATAACTTTATGAGGAAGAGTAAATGGATCAGGATTGGCAGGCATTAACAAGAATATACTATGCTCATCGTAGAATAGCAGTCTTAACTAATTTTTTCTTTCAGAATACAAGGTGATTGATGCAGGCTGTCAGACAGAAGTACACATCTTAGTTTTAGTGATGAAATATGTTAGAGATAAGGAATAGTTGTGTAATGAGTAATGAAGTGATTTTTTTGCAGATGATAATGAATGCTGATGAATAATGATGAAGAATATGCTGTTATGAATAATGAAGTTTTTCTTTACAGGTGATGATAATAATGAAGTTATGATAAGATGGATAATGAAGTGATTGATAATGAAGTTTTTTCTTTACAGATGAGGATAATGTTGAAGTTATGTATTTATGCTATGTAGTTATTTAAGTATTTGTTGCAGTTTGCTTTGACAGCAGGTGTTATATTGCATAGTAGGATGACGGAAAGTTTTGGAAAGGACAGCTATGGAACACATTTTTATACACATTTCACTACCTGTTAATTCGAAGTTCACTACTTTTCAGCAAAGTGTGCGTTTCTTCTTTCAGGTCAATAATCCACTTTGTATTTTTTCCAGGAGAAGCTTTTCATGATACTTACTAAACCTGTTACTTATTATATCTGTTCTAGTACTTGCATTTTTATTTTTTTACCCATTTGTGTTTATCATTTATAAATGTGATCACATATACTGCCTTGTTACATAACCTTGCTACAGCTGACTCATGACGAATGACGTTACCTATCCTCATTTGCAGCAATAGGTCAAAAGCAAATAGTGTTATGCCTCAGCCTCAGCAATTAATAGTGATACCAGTTCGAAAAAGTTCTGAATAATACTGATCAACTCTGAATAGTATGTCACTTCAGTAATGACTTATTAATGATACAAAAAATATATATATATATATATATATATATATATAAGATAATGCTTTGTAACTGGTTAATAACTGCCACTGTTTATTGTAATGAGACTACTTAAAATGCCCATGATTATTAATGCTTTGATTGTAATTAGCTGATTTTTAATAATGTCTTTGTAATGATCTGAATAATACTGAATGAGGAACAATGTTTTGCTATGACTGTAATTAACTGATTTTTAATAATGACTTCGTAATGATCTGAATAATACTGAATGATGAACAATGTTTTATTCTATTCAATACTTGCTGGCCACTGAATGCCAATAATTAATGTCACTCAATGAATTATGTTATTAATTATGCCATTAATTAGCTCTTGTTTTCAATGATGATACTTTGTAACTGGAAAAGAATGCGACTGTTTCATGATGCTTTGTAATTAGGAAAAGGCTAATGATTAATACTATATTGGAATGACAAATAATTAATTAACTATACCATACTTTGTAACTGGAAAATAATGCGATTGTTTCATAATGCTTTGTAATTAGGAAAAAGCTAATGATTAATACTATATTGAAATGACAAATAATCAATTAACTATGCCATACTTTGTAACTGGAAAAGAATGCGATTGTTTCATAATGCTTTGTAATTAGGAGAAGGTTAATGATTATTACTATATTGGAATGACACATAATTAATTAACTATGCTATACTTTGTAACTGGAAAAGAATGCGATTGTTTCATAATGCTTTGTAATTAGGAGAAGGCTAATGATTATTACTATTGGAATGACAAATGATTAATTAACTATGCCACACTTTGTAACTGGAAAAGAATGCGATTGTTTAATAATGCTTTGTAATTAGGAGAAGGCTAATGATTATTACTATTGAAATGACAAATGATTAATTAACTATGCTATACTTTGTAACTGGAAAAGAATGCGATTATTTAATAATGCTTTGTAACTAGGAAAAGAAGGTTACTGATTCTATGTAGAACAATTAATGAACATTTTTCTGTAATACTACATACATGGTACAGAAATGTTCAATAACTGGGCTATGAATGCCGCAAACTACTAATGTCCTTTACCTTATGAGCTAACTACCCTGAATTACTGCAATGTCCATTTGTCCTGTCTATCCTAGTGATCATGGAGCACTATCTTTGGTTTTGCACTAATTCTGCGTTGGTGTGGCTTGTAAGAGCGTGGTGTTGACACGACATGCTGTCCACCACCGTGAGCGATGAAGACGTTATTATGGTCCCACTGTTTGGTGTACCTAGTGTACTGCCAAAATGAGAACATGGAACATTACTACGACAGTTCAGTGTCTTGGCTACACTGATAAATTCGGATGGGAAAAGAACTTCAAATTGTGTCACTTGGTGTTGTACTGCTGTGGAAAGATATGGACTTTCAGAACAGCTGTGTGCAATCTAAAGTGCTACAACCATGATGCAATCCTTCCCTTTCCTATCCCAATTCTTGTCACATAGTGAAAATCATTTTTTGCTAACATCATTTATGTTCGTGGGTTATACATTTTTTTTCGATTCGCTGAACTCCAGTGCGAGTACACTTATGTCACTGGTCGATATGATTTTTGCCATTATGTTTATTTATTGCGAAAATGCTAAAGACATTTTTTCGATTTGTTCTGAAGTACAGCATATGTGCACTCTTGTCTTTTATATTGTATATACATTTTTTATTTTGATGATATGTTCTGAACTACAGTGCATGTGCACTTATGTTAGGTGTTAATATGTTTTCTACTGAACTTCAGTGCCTGTGCACTTTTCTCATTTTCAATATGATTTGTACTCATTCTGTATCTTCAATACTTCAGTGCATATGCACTTATGTCATTTGTTACTCATTGTATATACATCTCATCATTTACTGATATGTTCTCAACTGCAGTGCATGTGCATTCATGTCACTTGTTAACATGATTTTTTTTGCCATTCTGTTTATTCATTCTGTTTATGCTAAAGAATTTTTTCAGTGCATGTGCACTTTGTTTTCTGTCAAATAATTTGTATATACAGTTTTCTGATTTACTACTATGTTTTGTACTCACATCCTGTCTTTGTCTGATATATTTTGTACTCGGTGCATGTGCACAACATTTAATTTATGTGCTAAATTTGAATATTCTGTAAATTGTAAAAATTTCTTGCGATGGCAAGTCCAAATGACTCACCATCGCTGCCAAATTTTTGCCCCCCCAGTGGAGGGTTATGAAACACGTATGTAACGTAGCAGCGATGGTGAGGCACGTTAAAATCTTTGACCAGAGAGCCTATTATCGTGGTTAGTCTGCGCTTGACCGCGCGAGTGTTGCGAACAGTACGCGAGTAGCAGTAGGCCTGTGCACTGGGTCAGTAGGAGCAGCCCAGTGCGGTTGTGTGATGTAGTCTGTCGGCAATACTGGTCAAGATGCTGAATGAGGTATATTGTTAATTAAGGTAATCATCACATAATGTAAAGTTTATTTATTGTAATTAATTTCCAACAAGTGCCCCAATAATAATTTTGATTTCAAAGCAAATTTTACAAAAGAAATTTATTTAATTGAACTAACGATTTCGTTCCACTTCCCTTAAAGAAAAGTTTCAGTTAAATTTCAAAAAAAAATATTATTTGCAATGCAGTTCCTCCAAGCCGTGCGCAACAATAAGAGCAGAAATTTGACAAGCAATTTCAATGAGGTAAGAAATTAATTCTGATTTTTGCACAAGGGCCATAGACCGATATTTCGGTTTAATTGAATTATCATTATCACTGAGATTTTCTTATCACTGAATGGACTTTAATTTTTTGTGAAGAACTTATATTTGAGTCAGATTGCGATTCTCACTTTTATTGTCATTAAATTTAATTGCTAGGGAGGTTACGTTTGGCTCCCATTCATTTATTATTTCTGTCTTTAAAATTTCAGTGGAGAGGTTACACTTAGCGCAATGTCCATTAGCATTCCTAAATAATATTGTCATTTAATAAGTTTTTGTGGGGAGGTTACAAGTTATTCACATGAGTACTAAAAGAAATCTGCTAAATATCGGTTGCGCGATAAGTCACACAAAGTTCCGTACCTAAAAACTGTAAATTCAACTAAATACTTAGGGATTACAATTACAAATAACCTAAGTTGGAACGATCTCACAGATAATGTTATAGGTAGAGCAAACCAAAGACTGCGATTCATTGGCAGAACACTTCGAAGGTGCAAGAGATCTACTAAAGAGCCCTAAAGAGCCCTATTCTAGAGAATTGCTGTGCGGTGTGGGATCCGTATCAGGTGGGACTGACGGATGACATCGAAAAAGTACAAAGAAGGGCGGCTCGTTTTGTATTTCGCGAAATAGGGGAGGTAGTGCCACAGAAATGATACGTGAACTGGAGTGGCAATCATTAAAATAAAGACGTTTTTCGTTGTGACGGGGTCTTCTCATGAAATTTCATTCACCAGTTCTCTCCTCCGATTGCGAAAACATTCTGTTGGCACCCACCTACATAGGAAGAAATGATCATCCGATAAAATAAATCAGGTCCCGCACAGAAAAATTTAAGTGCTCTTTTTTCCCGCGCGCCGTTCGAGAGCGGAACCGTTCGAGAGTGGAACGGTAGAGAGACAGCTTGAAGGTGGTTCACTGAACCCTCTGACAGGCACTTAACTGTAAATAGCAGAGTAATCACGTAGATGTAGGTGTAGGAAAGGTTAACGGTTTCTGCTGCCTGGCACCCATTTTAGAAAAATGCGGAAATTAAAATTTAGAAATTAATAAACGAATTAGTAATGAAAGCAAGGTAACTGGGAAGTCCAATTCAGTCTTATGGAGCAGCAATGCGAAGTACAGGACACAAAGATTCATGTTCAGGCCGATATTACAGAGTATAGTCCTGTATGGAGCAGAGATGGATTTCTGGAAAAAATCAGGAAGAATCTCGAGGAGAGACCACGAAAACAATAGCGAAGTAATGAAGGTAATGTAAGTGAAAGAAGGAATATAACATATGTTATGACGTGTTGGACCAAAGAAAATTAAGATGGTACAGATATGTAAAAAAAATGGAGGAAAGAACAATACCAAAACTAATAACAGAGTGGGAAATTAAGGGAAAATGAAGAAGAGGACGACCGATAGCTAACTGATTTCAAACTGTGCAGATAACAATGAGAGCATTAGGGACAGAAGAAGGGGATACACAAGATCGAAGTATCTGGCGGAACATCTTGAAGATAAAGTTTGATGGTTCAAATGGCTCTAAGCACTATGGGACTTAACATAGGACGTCATCAGTCCCCTAGACTTAGAACTACTCAAACCTAATAACCTAAGGACACCACGCACATCCATGCCCGAGGCAGGATTAGAACCTGCGACCGTAGCAGCAGCGCGGTTCCGGACTGAAGCGCCTAGAACCGCTCGGCCGTAAGTTTGAGTATTTGTTGTGGCGTCCCCGCACTCCAGCCGCGTGCTGATATTGTCGACGCCGTAGAGCTGCTACTACCACAGCTTTCGCAGTGGAGTTGAGACACGATGCGCGATGACGTAGGTCGCCGTTGGTGAACGGGAGACAGAAATGCGAACTCGTACGATGGATGCTTCTTCTGATTTAAGATTGAATGATTCATTGCCCGGATGTGCAGTAGTTGTTAAATCTTATCCGCATCGTACACACCACCAATTGCGAGGAAACATTGTAATTATCAGTCTTCTCGTACGTTGTTGGCTCGTTGCTATGGAGTTGTTGAACCTGTATGAAGTGAGATCCACAGATGCTCTTTGATCACGTCTGAGTGAACCTACGCCGTAATGTTTAAAAAAAGTTCAAAAGGTCTCTTTTCAATTAATGAAGTAGGTATTTTGATATTCAGATTAAATTGTCCCTGCTGAACATTCGTTGGTTAACTATCATTGATTAAATCACTTAATAATGTAGTCCACGCTTGATATTTCACTTTGAACGAACAGTTTATTGTTCCTTGGCCACTAAATACTTTATAACTTTCGCCCCACACGCACACGCAGTTGGTTGGTAACGTCAGTTCTATTAAAATTAAGTTTCTTGACAATTACGACAACTTGACTCTTCAGCGTAATTGTATTAACTTCGGGAAGACGTGTAATTGTGTCCTACTCGAGATTAATAGAGTCTAGTCCTTTGATATAGTATCCACTCTTCTTTTAGTTCAAACTATTTGAAAGTCAAGTCCAATGTCCACTAGTTTCTTCAATAAAGTTCAATTAACCCGTTATGCACGGTTAAACGCATCTATCAGTTCCTGTCTCTGCTTAGAAAATCAGTTTCCGAAGTTCGTGAATCGCGTCACGCAAGAAACACTTCTGAACGCAAAACAACCTCGTCGCGTTCCGTACTCTCAATAACTAAGACAAGAATTGTTCTCGCACGTCTTTACAGGACGAGAGCCAGCAAGCGACTTCCTCTGTGAAAGAGAATTGTAGGCGCATTGAATTTCTTCGTTGCGCTTACAACTCTCTTCCACATAAAAGTTATCTCTGACTAACATCACCTTGGACTTAGCTTTCAAGATGTTAATCGCAATTATCACTTGGATATTTGTCCATTAATTAAATATGAGATTTCTTCCTACTCTTTTTCATAACAAAAACTCTCAGTGATGTATAATATTGTTGTTATCAAAACTTCTTGGTGTTAGCTTATCGGAAAGATAACTCTTCCCTACTTCATTACGATATTCTGTCTTAATTGACTTTAAGGGAGTCGTTGGGGTGTTATAATGTGTAATATTCATTATAAAAAGTTCGGAGTATATTGTTACGTTGGAATATACAGGGTGTTACAAAAAGGTACGGCCAAACTTTCAGGAAACATTCCTCACACACAAATAAAGAAAAGATGTTATGTGGACATGTGTCCGGAAACGCTTAATTTCCATGTTAGAGCTCATTTTAGTTTTGTCAGTATGTACTGTACTTCCTCGATTCACCGCCAGTTGGCCCAATTGAAGGAAGGTAATGTTGACTTCGGTGCTTGTGTTGACATGCGACTCATTGCTCTACAGTACTAGCATCAAGCACACCAGTACGTAGCATCAACAGGTTAGTGTTAATCACGAACGTGGTTTTGTAGTCAGTGCAATGTTTACAAATGCGGAGTAGGCAGATGCCCATTTGATATATGGATTAGCACGGGGCAATAGCCGTGGCGCGGTACGTTTGTATCGAGACAGATTTCCAGAACGAAGGTGTCCCAACAGGAAGACGTTCGAAGCAATTGATTGGCGTCTTAGGGAGCACGCGGAACATTCCAGCCTATGACTCGCGTCTGGGGATGACCTAGACGACGAGGACACCTGCAATGGACGAGGCAATTCTTCGTGCAGTTGACGATAATCCTAATGTCAGTGTCAGAGAAGTTGCTGCTGTACAAGGTAACGTTGACCACGTCACTGTACGGAGAGTGCTACGGGAGAACCACTTGTTTCCGTACCATGTACAGCGTGTGCAGGCACTATCAGCAGCTGATTGGCCTCCACGGGTACACTTCTGCGAATGGTTCATCCAACAATGTGTCAATCCTCATTTCAGTGCAAATGTTCTCTTTACGGATGAGGATTCATTCCAACGTGATCAAATTGTAAATTTTCACAATCAACATGTGTGGGCTGACGAGAATCCGCACGCAATTGTGCAATCACGTTATCAACACAGATTTTCTGTGAACGTTTGGGCAGGTATTGTTGGTGATGTCTTGATTGGGCCCCATGTTCTTCCACCTACGCTCAATGGAGCACGCTATCATGATTTCATACGGGATACTCTACCCATGCTGCTAGAACATGTGCCTTTACAAGTACGACACAACATGTGGTTCATGCACGATGGAGCTCCTGCACATTTCAGTCGAAGTGTTCGTACGCTTCTCAACAACAGATTCGGTGACCGATGGATTAGTAGAGGCGGACCAATTCCATGGCCTCCACGCTCTCCTGACCTCAACGCTCTTGACTTTCATTTATGGGGGCATTTGAAAGCTCTTGTCTACGCAACCCCGGTACCAAATGTAGAGACTCTTCGTGCTCGTATTGTGGACGGCTGTGATACAATACGCCATTCTCCAGGGCAGCGCATCAGGGATTCCATGCGACGGAGGGTTGATGCGTGTATCCTCGCTAACAGAGGACATTTTGAACATTTCCTGTAGCAAAGTGTTTGAAGTCACGCTGGTACGTTCTGTTGCTGTGTGTGTTCCGTTCCATGATTAATGTGATTTGAAGAGAAGTAATAAAATGAGCTCTAACGTGGAAAGTAAGCGTTTCCGGACACATGTCCACATAACATATTTGCTTTCTTTGTGTGTGAGGAGCGTTTCCTGAAAGTTTGGCCGTACCTTTTTGTAACACCCTGTATAGCGCTGTTTCTTGCTGAGCAATTTATGGGAACAGTGAGGAGAAAAGTGTCAGCATTAGAAAGGCAAAGCAAATAGCAAAGAAAGCAGGCCGTAGCTAATGACGGGTCTCATTGCTCGGACGCGACGTGCGGAATTGCGGTGCCCCCCATCGGCACGAAGCGACGAGAGAGTGACGCAACATGTGGAGCGGAAGCTGCAACTTTCCCCTCGGACTTGCGTGCGGGTGACATAAAAAGTCAGAAGGACGCAGGTGAAAGGCTCAGAAGTACTTCCACACCGCGAAAGTCTTCGCAGAGTTTCTGCGCGGATCTAAATAGAAGCATTGGTTAGCCATCTATAGGGGCAAAACACTTACGGCGTCTCATGTTTCTACATTAACAGCTATATTATGAGAATCACAACAGAGAAGGTGAGAAAATACACTATCTATTGCAGCATGCTTTAAGGTTTCTCCATATTCAGTCTGCGAGAGTGTAAGAATTAATAATTTAAATATCTTTGTGCGTATTACTATTAGTCTAAGAGTCATCCTAACGGTATCTACGGAATGAAATACACTGAAGCGCCAAACAAACTAGTGTAGGTATACATATTCAAATACAGAGATGTGTAAACAGGCAGAATACGGCGATGTGGTCGGCAATGTCTGTATAAGACAAAAAGTGTCTGCCGCATTCAAAAAATCAAATGGCTCCGAGCACTATGGGACTTAACTTCTGAGGTCATCAGTCCCCTAGCACTTAGAACTACTTAAACCTAACTAACCTAAGGACATCACACACATCCACGCCCGAGGCAGGATTCGAACCTGCGACCGTAGCGGTCGCGCGGTTCCAGACTGTAGCGCTTAGAACCGCTCGGCCACTCCGGCCGGCTCTGCTGCAGTTGTTAGATCGGTTACTGCTGCTACAATGGCAGGTTATCAAGATTTAAGTGAGTTTGAACGTGATGTTCTAGTCCGCACACGAGCGATGTGTGACGGCATCTCTGAGATAGTGATGAAGAAGCGATTGTCCCGTACTACCAATTCACGAATGTACCGAGAATATCAGGAATCCGTTAAAACATCAAATCTCTGACATAGCTGCGGCCGGAGAAAGATCCTGCAAGAACGGGACCAACGACGAATGAAGAGAATCGTTGATCGCCACGGAAGTGCAACCGTTTCACAAATAGCTGCAGATTTCAATGCTGGGCCGTCAACAAGTGTCAGTGTGCGAACCATTCCAAGGAACATCATTGATATGGGCTTTCGGAGCCGAAGGCCCACTCGTGCACCCTTGATAACTGCAGCCGGCCGGAGTGGCCGAGCGGTTCTAGGCGCTACAGTCTGAAACCGCGCGACCGCTACGGTTGCAGGTTCGAATCCTGCCTCGGGCATGGATGTGTGTGATGTCCTTAGGTTAGTTAGGTTTAAGTAGTTCCAAGTTCTAGGGGACTGATGATCTCAGAAGTTAAGTCACATAGTGCTCAGAGCCATTTGAACCATTTTGATGACTGCACGACACAAAGCTTTACGCCTCACCTGGGCCCGTCAACACCCACATTGGTCTGCTGAATTGTATCGAGCGGATGGACGTGTATGAGTATGGGGATAACCTTACGAATCCATGGACCCTGATTGTCAGCAGGGGACTGTTCAAGCTGGTGGAGGCTCTTTAATGGTGTGGGGCGTGTGCAGTTGGAGTGATATAGGACACCTGATACGTCTAGATACGACAGGTGACACGTACGTAAGCATCCTGTCTTATCACCTGCATCCATTCAAGTCCATTGTGCATTCCGACGGACTAGGGCACTTACAGGAGGACAATGCGACACACCACACGTCCAGAATTGCTACACATTGACTCCAGTAACACTCTTCTGATTACAGATATATGGACAACCTTCCAGGATTAATGGTGTCAGTTGCCTCCAGCACTACTTCAGACAGCCGAGTCCATGCTAAGTCGTGTTGCGGCAATTCTGCGTGCTCGCGGGGGCCCTACACGTTATTAGGCAGGTGTACCAGTTTCTTTGGCTCTTCAGTGTATAACAGGGCTGAAAAAACGATTCCCAGAATTTTCTAAAGGATTTTTTTTTTTTTTTTTTACAAAACGGAATGTTTCTGTTCCAGTATCTGCTATTTGAAGTACACTGTTAGTCAAAAAAAGTGGAGGAGGAAGCTAAACTGGACAGTTTGAGAGGGCATATGACGTTGTTTCAGTGATTAAAATATCGGGTCAAATTTACGAAGAACTTGGCAGTAGGATATCACTTATTAGGATGCCGCTGGGCTCCCTCTGTCCCAGATGTATTCACATGGGGAGGGTGTCGTAAAGTTGTTGTATCATCTCTTGTCGGCAAGTTGGCCCACAATTGTTGTAACCAGTCTTTGATGTGCCGGATACTGGCACTTGGGCGGAGTTGACGCCCGATCTTGCCCCACACATGTTCGATCTAGCGGACAGATCTAAGGATCTTGCTGGCCATGGGAGTACCTCAACATCATGCACACAGTTCGTGGGACATGTGTGGATGTGGATTATACCGTTGAAAAATGCCACAAGGATACTGTAGCATGAGAGGTGACTTATGGAGACGCCTGATGTCCGTGATGTACCATTACGCCGTCAGAGTGCCTACAAACACAATCAGCAACGACCTGAAATCATACCCAGTGGCTTCCCACTGCATGACGCCTGTAGTAACACAGGTGCGCCTCTCCAAAACCTTGGGTGAATGAGCTCTCTCTCTAGGTCGCCGCCACACTCAGCGACGACGGTCGTGCGGGGTAGTACAGAAACCCGATTCATCGCTGAGCACAGTGCGACGCCACTTATCACCGTCCATCCTTCCCGGTTATGATACCAGTCCAAACGCAGTCGTGGTTTTAACGGCAGCACACTCATAAGGCTCTAACCCTCGAGTCCGGTTGCTGCTAGTGCTCGATTAGTGGTGCGGAATGACACCGAGTGTTGCAGCATGTTCATTGCTTGTACTCAGATGGCAGGCGCAGATGTGTTTGGTGCACAGTACGGCGATCCTCCCTTGTGGTGGCAAGACTTGATCGACCTGAATCTCAGCCAGGAGTCTGCCTGTCCTCAAATTCCCGCGCAGTACAACATCGGGCCACTGTCACATCCGAATTCCCCACAAACCTGGATATTGCACAACCTGTCCAGCTGCTTCAGTGGACACCCACAATGTGCCCTATTCAAACTCTGTCAGGTGCTGATAACGCTGTCTCACACGAGTATGCGGTATCTCACGGCCCATATATAACCTGCCTGACCGGGTAACAACACTAATACATTCTCGTTGCCATTCTACCTGTCGCAGAGAATTGCAACTCTAATCATTTACATATCCACCGATGATATGTTGGTGTGCGAAGTTACATATCATCCGATCATGTCTTCTGTGTGCGTCACATTTTATTATCAGTTAGTGTATTTCAGGATTGCTATGAGGCCCTCACGCAAGGGGAACTTACCTGTTACTAATTCCACTGCCTTTCTTTGTGTACACTCATCAAGAATCATTTTCCGTCGCAGAGACCATCTCCAGCCCCCTGCGTGTCTATCCCTCAGAGATCGCGAACATAAAATTTGGGAGACAGTAGCTCGCACAGAGCCGCTCAAGCAGTTCGTGTTCCGATGTTCTCTCTGTGAATGGACTGGGAATAAACTCCAGTACAGTGTACAATGGCAAGCACCCTCCGCCACACACTTCACAGTAACATACAGAGAATAGATGAATATGTGGAAAATACCGTGTAAGATGGCTATTTTTTTGATGATGTTAGTGGATGTGTTAATATTTGTAAAGGAAATTGATGTATTTGAAGAATTGTGGACGGAGAAACATTTGTTAGGCAACAGTATCTATATCTGCAATGGCAGCACTGTGGAATCGTAGGATGTTTGACAGTCAGTAGGGGATAGCTGTGGTGTGCAGCAGGCGCGAGTTAGTGGAGTGTACAGTGTAGTGCATGGACGCACTTTTGGAACTATGCGAGTTACAGACGCATTACGAGAAGGAATGACTACTCGAAACAATGGTTGGATAGCAAACGGACGTAAAAAAGGTTTTGAAATTAATAACAAGCTAATGTTTTTGTTTTTGTAGACTTGTATTGTTGGTCCACTTCAGCCTCGTCACAGTTCAGTGTTTGATAATTATTCTATTGATATATCAAATGCTTCAAATGGCTCTGAGCACTATGCGACTTAACTTCTGAGGTCACCAGTCCCCTAGAACTTAGAACTAATTAAACCTAACTAATCTAAGGACATCACACACATCCATGCCCGAGGCAGGATTCGAACCTGCGACCGTAGCGGTCGTTCGGTTCCAGACCGTAGCGCCTAGAACCTCACGGCCACTCCGGCCGGCTATTGATATATTATCTGAGTTAATTTACTGTACCATGGAAGTTATTAGATTAAATGAATTTTCATATTGAGTCCATATTTTTTTTATGAGTTCCTTCCTAACTGAAATTTCAGATCTTAAAGATTGAGTCATGTTTCATTGGCATTCTGTGTAAAGATTATGAACAGAATTTACCTGGACCGACTGTAGTTAGCTTTTAGCAGTATTTTTCTAGCTGTTACGGAGACTTGTTGTGTTTATCTTTGTGCCAATACTTCATTTTGTAGGTGAGATTCACAATAAGTCATTGTTTCGTTTCCTTCGCGCAATGTAGGTTCTGTCAATTTCTTTATTTTACCAGGGCCATATGTCAGTGCAGAAATTTTCGTGTGTTTCAAATTACAGTCTTGTACAGGTTAATATTACAATTTGGTTTTCTTTTTAAATAGTTACGTTTTTTTTACAAACAGTTCGCACCGACGAAGTCCACTAAGCGTGAAATTATTGGTTTGCTTTATTTATTTGGATTAGGAAATGAGACACTTAAAGTAGTAAAGGAGTTTTACTATTTGGGGAGCAAAATAACTGCCGGCCGCGGTGGTCTAGCGGTTCTAGGCGCTCAGTCCGGAGCCGCACGACCGCCACGGTCGCAGGTTCGAATCCTGCCTCGGGCATGCATGTATGTGATGTCCTTAGGTTAGTTAGGTTTAAGTAGTTCTAAGTTCTAGGGGACTGATGGCCGCAGATGTTAAGTCCCATAGTGCTCAGAGCCACTTGAGCAAAATAACTGATGATGGTCGAAGTAGAGAGGATATAAATTGTAGACTGGCAATGGCAAGGAATGCGTTTCTGAAGAAGAGAAATCTGTTAACATCGAGTATGGATTTAAGTGTCAGGAAGTCGTTTCTGAAAGTGTTGGTATGGAGTGTAGCCATGTATGGAAGTGAAACATGCGCGATAAATAGTTTGGACAAGAAGAGAATAGAAGCTTTCGAAATGTGGTGCTACAGAAGAATGCTGAAGATTAGATGGGTAGATCACATAACTAATCAGGAGGTATTGAATAGGATTGGGGAGAAGAGGAGTTTGTGGCACAACTTGGCTGGAAGAAGGGATCGGTTGGTAGGACGTGTTCTGAGGCATCAAGGGATCACCAATTTAGTATTGGACGGCAGCGTGGAGGGTAAAAATCGTAGAGGGATACCAAGAGATGAATACACTAAGCAGATTCAGAAGGATGTAGGCTGCAGTATGTACTGGGAGATGAAGCAGCTTGCACAGGATAGAGTAGCATGGAGAGCTCCATCAAACCAGTCTCAGGACTGAAGACCACAACAACAACAACAACAACAACAACATTTATTTGCATATGAATGAGATCGGTTTTCACATACACAAGATTCTTTTCAGTTTCATCTACGTGATGTGGCTTTATGCTTAGTGGCACATTTAGGTTGTCAGTCCATATTGCCAGGTTTGTATTTACGATAACACACACACAAGTAAAGATTACTCACAATTGTAACGTAGCCTACATTGAGAATACGCCTATTTGCAGTATACATAGAGATAGCCGTTGCGCTATGACAAGAGCTTCTGTCGCCACGGCAAATGGTACAGTCTGGCGTGTCATGTGATATGTTCCAGATAGTGCATGCACTGGACTCTTTTCGTGCGTTCGTGTCAAGAGTATTCCATGAATATGTAGATTTGGGGAAAGCTGTCGACTCCAGATTCAACTGCCGCAGTCACCGTACTGCTGTGATCTCTTTGAAGAAATAGGCTCATTGGAACAAGGTGTAAGGTCACCGTATCTTCAGAATACTCGATGTAACGACATATATACGAAATATCCTCAAGCAAAGATTGACGCACTCAAGCTAAGCTCATCATCATCTTATCCCGGAGTAGATTATAAGGATGCGTAGCAGAGTAATTCTTCCAAGAAGACTCGGGAATTACAGTGATCAGAATTTAAAAGTTTTCTTGTAGCAGATTCTCTCCAATAACATTACATAACAGTCAGATGAGACCACATGAATAAAGGATATAAAAATCCCTTGCGCAAATAAACACTTAAAAATTAATGTTAAAAGTTCATAAACGGATTAATAAAATAACGTCACTTTATAGCTGGTTTCCCATCCCTGGACAAATAAATGTCAGAGCATTATACTTGGGCTGCATTGGCAGGATATTAACAGACAGAAACAGTATAAACAGTTCATGATGATACCCGCATCTCGTGGTCGTGCGGTAGCGTTCTCGCTTCCCACGCCCGGGTCCCCGGGTTCGATTCCCGGCGTGGTCAGGGATTTTCTTTGCCTCGTGATGGCTGGGTGTTGTGTGCTGTCCTTAGGTTAGTTAGGTTTAAGTAGTTCTAAGTTCTAGGGGACTGATGACCATCGATGTTATGTCCCATAGTGCTCTGAGCCATTTTTTGAGTTCATGATGAATGGACACGTTACATGTAGGTTCACATGCTAGGAAAATTCAAATTCATGTATAACTGCATCATCTGAAAAGCTCTTTCACCACTGACCTGGCTTGGCCTCCCTGTTCCTTGGTCTTCATGATCACCTGTCCTTCATCCAATGGATTTCTCTGTCTGGGCTGGGCTCAGAAGTGAAATGTACAGTACTTCCGTTGATAGGACTGAATGGGGCAGCGAACTGTACAATCTGGTCAAGCGAGTGTGGTGGTACGGTAGTTAAGCAGGATCACCGAGAATTTTACCTCCTACACGGTGTATGCTACTGTGTATAGTTAACTTAATGACTTCATCATAATGATGAGTTCATTATAATGAAAACTACAAAATGGTTCCATTTCAATACGACCAACAGCCAAAGTTGCAAAATAGCTCTTTTTATTACTTGATGATGACTAGTTTCGGGTTTTATGCGCAACCTATTCTCAAATCATCCATCCCGTCAGAATAAATGTTACTCTGTATAGCAAAAAATCATGACAATCGTTATCCAAAGAAGTACAATGCAAATGGTGACTTGAATTGTATTCTGAAGTGAACTAGTTATTTTCTTAATTATAATGTCCCATAACTTGACAAAGAAGTGTCTACAGGGACTGCAAGGGACCACCGGCCACATCTATCTACAAAAAGACAGCAGATCGGACCAGGGAATTGTCGGGTATGGTGGTCTACTGTTAAAGCGCTTACCTGGAAACCAGAAAGTTGCAGGATCGAATCCCGGTCGGGCAATGGAATATTTCATTCTGCCTCTAACCTGGATTTCGCCGTGAAGATTCGCCAGGAACAAAACATGGTTCGGACTCATGAGAAACTGGGGTTATGGACAAGCAAGTCGCCAAAGTGGTGTTCAGTTGAAGGACTTGCACCTGGACACTGAGCCACACGGAATCATTGTTATACCACAGACACATCGTGTTATATCATTTTTTCCGCACATTTAATTATAAGAGCCATGAATGGAGGGAAGCAGTGGATTCGACGTTTGTAGTCTATCGGAAAGCTTAACAGAACATTGAATGTTAACTGGACAAAGATTGTCCGCAGACACACAAGAAACTGCGGATGAGCTCCACGGTGCGATGCAACCCTACGTTTATATTATATATTAATGACTTAGCGACTAACGCTGGATGCATGGCAACGCAAATGCAGCAAATACCTATGAAGAAAACTTATACAATAAACGTTGCAGTAATACGTAGTCAAATCAGAAATATCAAAAGGCAACAGCCATTGACCACGTATTATTGAGTCACAACTGCAGTCTAACACATTATGTAAGCATCTGGGGGAAACGCACTCTCAGCGGCTAGCGATACTGTGCCCGGTCACCAGCTGATAACTTAGCATGTTAAAGCAATTTGTAACGATACAGTAAATTCGAGGCAGCTACAACGCATAATTTTCTTTCTTTTGTTTGTCAATTTCAAAAGCAATTCGTTTTAAAGTATCTCAACATATCAGCTAACGCACCGCGAACTGTTGTGCGGCGTATTAGTGGCGTGGGGTACTATTTGTCTAAAGGCATTCACTTTCTCAGTGCCAAATTATAATTGTATTTTTTATTATATTTATGATAATTCTTTTAAAGCTTTAAAAAATACACAAATTATAAATGAAATTGGTATCATCATAAGTCGTTGTGCTCATTGCTGAGCGTCGTGACCCCATGAACCAAGCGTCTCCATCCCGGACGGTTGCCAGTTTCTCTTAGTGCCGCCATGAATTCTTAAGCATAAAATCGCCACGGATATTTTCTCGAGAAAGAGAGAGAGGAAGAGAGAGAGAGAGAGAGAGAAAGAGAGAGAGAGAGAGACTTATACCAGGTTGGCATTGAAGTCATGACACCCACTTCAACAATATGCGTACACAGATAAATCAGCCAATAAAATTTGTAAAATGCAGCTCCCATAAATTTTTTGAATTTTTTGACCTTTATGAACTAAAAGTGATTTCAGCAAAGTGCTTTCTTTATTAATTTTTTAGAGACCCGTCACAATAAAACAATATTAATAGTAAATATAGGAAATGAGACGAAAACCTAGTTATTCTGTTAAAATGGAATGATAAATCTGCTTTAGTAATGCTATTTAGTATTAAAATTTATATTATTTCGTTTCACGAATTCTTCCTGAAAGTACATAAAGGCCATTACAATCACGTCACAGAATCTTACTGCCGGCCGGTGTGGCCGTGCGGTTCTAAGCGCGTCAGTTTGGAACCGTGTGACCGCTACGGTCGCAGGTTCGAATCCTGCATCGGGCATGGATGTGTGTGATGTCCTTAGGTTAGTTAGGTTTAAGTAGTTCTAAGTTCTAGGGGACTGATGACCTCAGTAGTTAAGTCCCATAGTGCTCAGAGCCATTTGAACCATTGAACCAGAATCTTACTAGCTGCGAAATATATTTTAATCTTGTAATGATATTAATGTTATTTGCTTACCTGATTAATCTACATCTGCGTGACTACTTGAGGTTCACAATTACATGCCTGGCAGAGGGCTCATCGAACAACCTTCAGATTATTTCTGTACCGTTCCACTCTCTAATAGACACAGACACAATCTTGCCGTGCGAAGTCTGATTTCTCTTATTTTCTACGATGGCTGTTTTTTACGTCCATGTAGGTAGGCGCCAAAAATATTTTTGCATTCGGAACAGAAAGTTGGTGATTGAAATTCGTGAAAAGATCCTGCCTGAACGAAAAACCCGTTTATTTTAATGATTGCCACCCTAACTCGAATATCATATCGGTCGCACTCTTTCCCGTATTTCGCGATAACACAGAACGAGTTGCCCGTACCTGAACTTTTCCGATGTCCTCCGACAATACTATCTCATGCGGGTCTCATACCGCGCAGCAATACTCCAGAAGAGGACACACAGGCCTAGCGTAAGCAGTTTCTTTAGTAGATCTGTTGCATCTTTTTTGAGTGCTCTGCAGATGAAACGTAGGCTTCGCTTCGCTCTCTACACATTATCCATGTGATCGTTCCAATTCGACTTCTTCGTAGTTGTAACACCTAAGCGTTTACCTGAATGTAATATAATGCGCATACATAGGGGCAGAAATCCATTCCAGTACGATTATGCCATAGGTGGTAAATCATTGGAAGCGGTAACGACCGTAAAATACTTAGGAGTTACTATCCGGAGCGATCTGAAGTGGAATGATCACATAAAACAAATAGTGGGAAAAGCAGGCGCCAGTTTGAGATTCATAGGAAGAATTCTAAGAAAATGTGACTCATCGACGAAAGAAGTAGCTTACAAAACACTTGTTCGTCCGATTCTTGAGTATTGCTCATCAGTATGGGACCCTTACCAGGTTGGATTAATAGAAGAGATAGACATGATCCAGCGAAAAGCAGCGCGATTCGTCATGGGGACATTTAGTCAGCGCGAGAGCGTTACGGAGATGCTGAACAAGCTCCAGTGGCGGACACTTCAAGAAAGGCGTAACGCAATACGGAGAGGTTTATTATCGAAATTACGAGAGAGCACATTCCGGGAAGAGATGGGCAACATATTACTACCGCCCACATATATCTCGCGTAATGATCACAACGAAAAGATCCGAGAAATTAGAGCAAATACGGAGACTTACAAGCAGTCGTTCTTCCCACGCACAATTCGTGAATGGAACAGGGAAGGGGGGATCAGATAGCGGTACAATAAGTACCCTCCGCCACACACCGTAAGGTGGCTCGCGGAGTATAGATGTAGATGTAGATGTAGATGTAGATTTGTGTGATTTACTGTATAACTTAAATTTAGCGGGTTGTTTTTAGTACTCATGTGGATGACTTCACTCTTTGCAATTGGTTTTGAACTTTTGATGGCTTTAGGAGACACTAAATGACAGCATCATATGCAAACAATCTAAGAGATTGTCTCCGTTTATACAGATTAGGAGCAGCACACCCTTATGGAACGCCATACTTACGTCTTACTCGAAGACTTCCCCTCAGTCGTTACGAACTGTGACCTTCCTGATAGGAAATCGCGAATCCTGTCGCACAACTGACAAGGAACCCCTTGAGTGCGAGGTCGCAAAAGGCCAATCATTTGGTGTCGTATATGCTCGACCGTGCGGACAATGTACATGAGTAGTACAACGATGACGATACGTGCTTAACAAGCATTTTTGTCGGGCAAGGAGCCACAAATCTCGTTCCCAGCGAAACGTAGTAAAGGACAGTCGTTGTACAAGGAACGGGTACTTAACATAATTGCGTACATGAAAGATTATCTGCGGCATATTAGAAAAACAATGACGAACAGATTTCGAGTAAGTCCGCAGCATTATGACAGTATAGTTTATAAGAAAAACTACGGATATTCATGGGAGGACAAGGTGCACTTCTTACAAAAACTGATGTTTGCTCTTTAAAAGCACGCTCGGTACAATTTACAAGATATATGGAAAGCACTAAAGCTCAAATAGACACTGAAAGCTGGATAAAGCCAGAGATAAATTCAGCTGAAATTTTTGTAAATGAGCTTACGGTGTTCAGAAAGGATAGGCTAAATACAGATGGCGGTGGTGTGTTTGTTGCTGTTAGTAGCAGTTTATCTTGTAGCGAAATTGAAGTACATAGTTCCTGTGAGCTAGGATGGGTAGAGATATTCTCGGCAACTGGAATAAAATAATAATTTGATCCTTTTTCAGACCTCCCAAATCAGATCAACAATTGCTGAAAAGTTCAAAGAAAGCTTGAAGCTAATTTCAAACATGCACCTGGACAGTGTCTTGAAAGGAGGATATAAGATGAACATCAACAAAAGCAAAACAAGGATAATGGAATGTAGTCTAATTAAGTCGGGTGATGCTGAGGGAATTAGATTAGGAAATGAGGCACTTAAAGTAGTAAAGGAGTTTTGCTATTTGGGGAGCAAAATAACTGATGATGGTCGAAGTAGAGAGGATATAAAATGTAGGCTGGCAATGGCAAGGAAAGCGTTTCTGAAGAAGAGAAATTTGTTAACATCCAGTATTGATTTAAGTGTCAGGAAGTCATTTCTGAAAGTATTTGTATGGAGTGTAGCCATGTATGGAAGTGAAACATGGACGATAAATAGTTTGGACAAGAAGAGAATAGAAGCTTTCGAAATGTGGTGCTACAGAAGAATGCTGAAGATTAGATGGGTAGATCACATAACTAATGAGGAAGTATTGAATAGGATTGGGGAGAAGAGAAGTTTGTTGCGCAACTTGACCAGAAGAAGGGATCGGTTGGTAGGACATGTTCTGAGGCATCAAGGGATCACCAATTTAGTATTGGAGGGCAGCGTGGAGGGTAAAAATCGTAGAGGGAGACCAAGAGATGAATACACTAAGCAGATTCAGAAGGATGTAGGTTGCAGTAGGTACTGGGAGATGAAAAAGCTTGCACAGGATAGAGTAGCATGGAGAGCTGCATCAAACCAGTCTCAGGACTGAAGACCACAACAACAACAACACCTGACTCATACAATTACAGTTGGTGGTGACTTGAATTTACCCTCGATATGTTGGCGAAATCACTTGTTTAAATACGGATGTAGGCATAAAACACCATCCGAAAATGTGCTAAACGCATGCTCTGAAAATTATTTCGAGCAACAAATAATCCTGAGCTGATAACAATCATCAAAACTGATAAGGGATTAGTAAACACAGGGCTGTCGTAATGGGACTGAATACCGTAACTCCCAAATCCTGCAAAAATAAACGAAAAAATTGATCTGTTCGAAAAATCAGATAAAAATTTGCTTGGCGCCTTGCTGAAAGACAATCTTAACTCCATCCAAATTAACAATGTAAGTGTAGACCAGATCTGGCTTGCAGTCAAAGAAGTAATATCGACAACAAACTAAAAGATTAATGCAAATAAATTAACAAACGAAGGAGCTGTTCTCCCATGGTAAATAAAACAGGTCAGAACGCTATTGCAGAATAAACGAAAAAAGCATGCTAAATTTAAATGAATTCGGAATCCCCAACGTTGGCGATCTTTTACAGGAGCTCGAAATTTAGCGCGGGCTTCAATTCGAGATGGTTACAATAGTTTCCACGGCGAAAATTTGTCCCGAAACGTGGCAGAAAATCCGAAGAGATTCTGGTCGTAAGAGAAGTATGCTAGTGGAAAGACACAATAAGTGCCTTCCCTGCACGATGGCAATGGAAATACTGTCGATGACAGTGCTGCTTAATGAGAATTACCATACACAGCCTTCCGAGATTCCTTCACCAAAGAAGACGAAGTAAGTATTCCAGAACTCGAATTAAGAACAGCTGCCAACATGAGTAACTTAGAAGTAGATATCCTCGGAGTAGAGAAGAAACTTAAATCACTTAATAAAAGCAAGTCTTCCGGTCCAGACTGTATGCCAATTAGGTTCCTTTCAGAGTATGCTGATGCTGCAGCTCCATACTTAGTAATCAAGATCCCTACCCAAAGACTGGAAAGTTGCACAGGTCACGTCAATATTCAATAAAGATAGTAGGAGAAATCCACTAAATTACAGCTCTATATCATTGACGTCGACACGCAGCAGGATTTTGGAACATATATTGTGTTTGAACATTATGAATTACCTCAAAGATGTTCGTTTTCTTCCGCGCTGTTAGAGAGTGGAATAATAAAGAATTAGTGTGAAGCTGGTTCGATGAAACCGCTGCCAGAGACTGAAGTGTGATTTGCAGAGCAGACATGTAGCTGTAGATCTAGACAGGATGTGCATGACAGTGATCTTCTATGTTATGCACATCAAATTGCGCGCGACATAGATTACCGTGATTTCAAGGGAAGCAGTGGATGGTTGCATAAATTCAAACAATGCTACAGAATTGGAAGATACAAGATACCGAAATTTCAAACAGAGCGTCACATAACGAGGTAACAAACATTGCCCCGAAAATTTGTAGATGAGATAAACAAACTTATAGTTCACTAAGGAACCTATTTTCAACTACGTCCATTGGGGATTTAAAGAGATAATGAATATGAAAGGAACCCTGGAAATTAGAGATACGATTACCAAGACAGTTGAACCAAACAAACTAACGCATTCGTATACAATTATGACGACTGTTAATCTGGCTGGTAAACTGAGTGGAAAGTTTTTTATTTTGCTGAGAGAATTCGGAGGTGCTCTACCCCAAACGATTCTTTCTCATGTGCGTGATCATGTAAGATCAGTAGGGAATACTTACGTCACAGCAAGTAAGAATGGGAAAATGGGCACAAGAGAACTACAACTATGTTATGAGCACAGCTTTTGCCCAATAGCTAGTCAAAATAACTTGCTTTTGCTTGATTCATGGTCTGGGTATAAAAGGCATGCTCTTTTAGAGCAAACTATCCCTCCTGAAAAGTGTGGTACATTGAGATTCACACCATCTAGAACCAATGGACAAATTCAGCGCCGGCCGGAGTGGCCGAGCGGTTCTAGGCGCTACAGTCTGGAGCCGCGCGACTGCTACGGTCGCAGGTTCGAATCCTGCCTCGGGCATGGATGTGCGTGATGTCCTTAGGTTAGTTAGGTTTGAGTAGTTCTAAGTTCTAGGAGACTGATGACCTTAGAAGTTAAGTCTCATAGTGCTCAGAGCCATTTGAACCATTTGAACAAATTCAGCGCCGACCGAAGTGGCCGAGCGGTTAAAGGCGCTACAGTCTGGAACCGCACGACCGCGACGGTCGCAGGTTCGAATCCTGCCTCGGGCATGGATGTGTGTGATGTCCTTAGGTTAGTTAGGTTTAAGTAGTTCTAAGTTCTAGGGGACTTATGATCACAGCAGTTGAGTCCCATAGTGCTCAGAGCCATTTGAACCATTTGAACAAATTCAGCCTCCGTGTCTATAAAGCATATTACCGCACTCTCTGCAGCTGCGCCTTAGAGGAAAGTCAGTTTCACAATAAGGTTCACGACCGACTGTTTCTTATTTTGGTGCATGCTATCACATTCCATCAGTTCTCATCACCCAGTTACACCAATATGACTCTGCAAGCATTCTTTGTGAGTGGATACCTAGCTGAATGTCCTGTACGATTTGCAACTCCCAAAGAGTTCGCCTTCAGTCTTGATAGCGCGAACCTTTGTGAGCACTGTGGAGCGTCGTTTTTCATTCGGTGTTCATGGTGCAAATTAACGTCTTGTTTTGAACATTTCTTGAATGTCGACGATCTCCATTTTGTGAAGTGTAGTAAATACATACCTTGGAAGACTCATCCCTGCACCTCCCGGACACTCATTTTTTGTCACCCTCCTGATGGACATGGGGAGTCATTAATAGCTAATATTTTTTCCCGTCAATATTGCTAACACAACGCTTTCAAATGAGCATTACTAAAGATTGAACTTGTGACGTCGCACTCGGCACGGGGTTCTTTGTGAGTCGATGCTCCCTAGACACACAGTTTGATTAGAAGTTGCTTGTCTATAAAGTAATTTGTGTGAATGTGTGTATGAATACTTTCTTATTGTTATGGCAAATTGCTATTACGTAAATGCATTGTTGTAGATTATTAAATCATTGACCATTACCCTCCACTATTTGTATGAATAAAATTACTTTTTTCTGTAATTTCGATTTCAAAACTGTGCGCATTAAGTAAAATACTCATACTATGTGTGCTTCTAAAATTGTCATTACAGCACAGCGTTGCCTATCCGATGGCCTACGGTCATTATTCCTTATCATGAATGATATTTTAGTAGTAAACCCCATGGGCCGCATTACATGTTCAAACAGCGGTCGAAGGAGGTCCTCCTTCAGCTCTTTAATGAAAGCTGGCTGACAGGAGCATTTCCCAACTTCCCGAAGGGATCTATTTTGAACCCAACTGTAAACTATGGAAGGGTCTTATAGACCCTAGTAGTCATCGTACTATCACTGACTGCGTAGGAAAGGCTCTAGAGCATATGGTCAATCGGCGCCTAGTGTGGGTTATCCAAACCAGGACACTACTAAGTCGCTCCGCAGCCAAGGAGGCGTGTCTTGCCCCACAAGTATCTCAGTGTGCTATCCCCTTGCACGCACTCACCTCGCTGTTGAGCTCACGGGTCATGCGTCCGTGGGAGGATGAGTGGCTGGAAGTGACTGACAATGAGCTCCGTATAGTCAAGCCCACAACGCGTGTGTGGTGTACTTCCTTTCAGCCCCACCGACGGGACGGTGTTCTCCTCACTCGGCTTCGAATAGGCCACAGCCCTATGACGCATGGCTTCCTGCTCCGGCGAGAGGACCCTCCAATGTGTGGTGCTTGCGGCGTCCAGGTCACTGTGCGCCACGTTTTATTGGATTGCGTTTTATTTTCTGACCAGCGGGTCGCGGGTGACTTGCCAGCGGACCTGCCATCTCTTTTAGGCAACACTCGGACGAATGTGGTTAAAGTTTTAAAGTTCTGTGCCCTGTCAAATGTTTTTACAAAGATTTTAGGGAGAGGATTTTAATTTCCTTACTGTGTGACAAGCTCGCCCATATTTTATGTAAGTGGCCAGCCAATAACAATGTCCTGTGACATTCTTGTTGCTATGTTTCCCCTTTCCTTAGGTTTTACTTTCTTATGTAGCATTTTCCTTCTTTTCCTGCTTTCTTTGAGTGTGTGCTTTAGTTTTCTTAGGTCTGTCCACATTCGTTCCTTTTAATGTGTGTCAGGGCGCTGATGACCTCGATGTTGAGCGCCCATAAGCCCCAACACACCACCACACACCACATCAGTATGTGCTTAAGAGGTAGATTACACTCGACACTCGATGACCTGACCGAGCTAGAAGCAGCAATCCAAGAAGCTTTCCTACAAATTGTAGGTGTATTCTTCGATCTGGAACAGGTCTACGATACTGCCTGAAGGTATAACATTTTGTTGGAGCTCTAAAAGCGAACGTCTCGCCTTATCAGCTGTTGGGGGTGGGGTATTACCCGAACATGTCCTCAACATAGGGCTCCCAGGACGTTATGAGTTTATTATATGAAATGTGGAAGGAAGTTTAATTAGTTTTCCATTACATTTCAGTTAGTAACAGGTTTACCTAGAAAAGGCCTAGAGACAAAGGAAGGTTCCAGCTGGAGTGTATCATCGTCAGACAGAGATTCCAAAATTAGATAATGGATTGCAAGGCGAACGTTGTGACCACATACCTAATAGCCTATATATCCGCCTTTGGTACTGATAACAGCAGTAACGTCCCCCGTGGCATGGAAGGCCTTGATAGGTCGCTGGAGGGAGCTGGCAGCAGATCTGCACACACAAGTTTCCTAATTCCCCCTAAATTCCGGAAAGGGGGGGGGGGGGCGATGAGCTCTCACACGACGTTCAGCCGCGTCCCATATGTGTTCGATTGGGTTCAGATCTGGCAAGCTGGGAGGCCAACACCTCGATCGGAACCCGCCACTGTATTTCTTCAGCCACTCCATCACATTCCTGACCTCGAGAAATGGCGCATTATCTTACTGAAAAGTGCCACTGCCGTCGCGAAACATGGTCGTCACTAAGGGGTACAGTCCTTGGTCGTCATGGTTTCTCGCACGTGCTCCACTGAACTCATGGATGCCAACGTGAACGTACCCCAAAGCATAATGGAGCCGCCGCCAGTACAGGTGTCAACGCGTTGTTACCCTTGCACATCGGCACGATAAAGGCATTGGGATTTATCATGCCATGCAACACTCTGTCACTGCGCCAAAAACCAGTGCCGTTGGTCACGTGCCCATTTCAGACTTAGTGGCCGATGTCGTGATGTTAACATTGGCACGTGCATGGGTCGTTTGTTGCGGAGGCCCATCGTTAGCAATGTTCGGTGCACTGTGTGTTCAGACACACTTGTACTCCGCCCAGCATTTAAATCTGATGTTAGTTCCGCCACAGTTCGCCTCTGTCCCCTTTTACCAGTCTGCCCAGCCCACGACGGCCGACATCTGCAGTGACGGGTGGGCACCCAACCCCACGACGTCTGGACGTGGTTTCCCTTAGTTTCGCCACGTGTTGAAGACACTCAGCACAGCACTCCTCAAAAACTGGATAGGTCGTGCAGATTCCGAAATGCTCGCGCCGAGCCTCCGGGCTATCACAATCTGCCCTCGGTCAGACTCAGATAGAACGTGCGCCTTCCCCATTCTACGCACGGACAGCACGCTCACTGCTACCACAAGCACCGTGCCTGTGTCTGGCTAGCAGTCATTCCTCGCCAGGTGACGCTGCTATTGCTTGGACGGGTTTATATTGACAGCAGGTCGGTGGTCATAATGCTCTAGCTGATCAGTGTAGATTCGAATCACAATTTAATAATGATTAAGAGTAAAGTTTAAGAGAATCGTCCAGAAGAATCAATGTGAAATGGGTTCTGAAGTACTGTGGAATGATGAAATGTGTTTTACGTTGATGTAGACACTGCGATAACGACAAACCACACTAGGAAATGCAGTTTAAAAGGTGTAGATATCTCCAAAAGGTGGATTAAAAAGTTGGACAGGCAAATATTCGTACAAGGAAAGTAACTGTGAAGTGAGTGGTGGTGGTTGTGATGGTGGTGGTGGTGGTGGTAAGTTTCTATGGGACAAAACTGCTGAGGTCACCGTTCCCTAGCCTTGCACTCTTCTTAATTTAACTTTAACTTACGCTAAGGACACTACACCCACCCGCGTGTCAGGGAGGACTCGAACCACCGATGGGGCGGGGGAAGGGGGGTGGGAGGGGTGGGCGCATGAAACGTGGCAAGGCCCCTAGACCGCGCGGCGTAACTGTGAAGAAACTTCGGGTGACAGAAGAATTACTTGTACTGATCGAAAACAAGTACAGAAATGTTCAAGGAAAGATTGGAATAAAGCAGTGGAGGTCACTTAGAAATTAAATAAATGTGAAATCCAGGGAAGCTAAGGTGAAATGGCAGCAGAAAAAAACAGGAAATGAAATGGTCATCCGAAAGACTGATTCAGCATATAGAGAATAAAAACAACCTCTGGTGAAATTAACAGAAAGGGTGTCAATATTAAGAGTGCAATGGGGATTCCTTTGTTAAACTCAGAGGAGAGAATGGTAGGCGAAAGAGTACACTGAAGGCCTCTACGAGGGGTAGTACTTGTCTGGTGACGTCACAAAAGAAGAAATGAGAGTCAATATAGGAGATATAGGGATCCAGTATTGGAGTCAGAGTTAACAGAGCTCCGGAAGATCAGCGATCTAATAAAGCAGAAGAGCAAGATGACATTACATGCTTAAGTATCTTGCCTTTTCCAGGTTTACATTGAACGATATTGGACGAAAACCTTTGCAGGTGTCCAAAACGAGATAAATAAGAGGAAGTACTAGAAGTACAAATAGTAAAAATTGTCATACTGTGTTATCAGAACTAATGTCTCCGCTGTTGGTTACACTACGATACAGAGGTGTTCTATGGCTCGTAGAAACGAAAAAAGAATATCTAATGTGAAATTTTTGCGTCAACTCATTTCTACGATGGATGCCAATGTTCTTTTGTCTCCTACTTCGCATTATTTGTCCTTCAGCGGAGTCTCGTGCTGCTGGACATATTCAGTTCTTTTTTAGAACACAGAAGTTAAAAACAGTTCACATGAACCTTCGGTAATTACGAAGGACGGAACTGTGGCGTACATGACCGCCTCTGAATAAAAGGAGTGTCTCTGGACGGAACTGTTGTCATCTGTGAAATTCTTACGTAGCTTTCACACACATCTGGGTCAGCTGTGGTCTGCTGTTGACATTTTCCCTCGCAAACTCTGTGAGTTCACGTGACACTGTTTCTTTCTTTGTTTCTAGCGTATATCCCGCCTTGTACGGCGCCCGTTTCTCCATGATTTGACAAGTTTATTCTTTAACTTTTTGGCCGGAAGCGTCAAGATAACGTATGGGAGGAATTCGAGTGCGCCGCCAGTCTATGAATCGTGTAAACTTTTCATTTGTGAGGTATTGTATTTTAACAGTTTATGTATAGTGTTCCTTGACTCTATAAAGTTGGGTACCAGGCCAACATTTGCCTAAACCGCGTGGGAAACCGCCTAAAAACCACGCTCAGGCTAGCTTTTGTACCACAGTCGTAAACCAGCCGTTTGCATTTGTTCCAGATCCACCTCCTTGTCTCGCAAGCTAGTGCTACCCGTTCGGAGGAAGTAGGGACGAATTATTCAAAATTTTTGATTTCTACATTGGTTTCAGTAATCAAGTTTCCTGCTGTAGAGAGACCGCTCGCAGTCTGTCCACCGTCCCAGCACCTGATGCTGGTCTCATCCAAGGCAACTGCAAACAACGAGGTAGGCCATTACATGGGTCGCGCTGCTACTAGCTAACGCGTATGACGACAGCGGGAATACTGTTCTACCATGTGCGCGATAGTTTAACATCAGCATCATAAACTGTATGTTGTTAAGTGCTGATGCACATTATTAAGCATCGCTTAAATAAAAATTGTAATAAATAAAGATTCATGTGCCACTTTCAAAGACTTTACACACTGAAGCACCAAAGAAACTGGTATAAGCATGCGTATTCAAGTACAGAGATACGTAAACAGGAAGAATACGGCGCTGCGGTTGGTAACGCCTATATAAGACAACAAGAGTCTGGCGCAGTCGTTAGATCGGTTACTGCAGCTACATTGGCATATTATCAAGATTTAAGTGAATTTGAATGAGGTGTTGTCAGCGCACGAGCGATGGGAGACAGCATCTCCGAGGTAGCGATGAAGAGGTGTTTTTCCTGTACGACCGTTTCACGAGTATTCCGTGAATATCAGGAATCCGGTAAAACATCGAATATCCGACATCGCTGCGGCCGTAAAAAAGATCCTGCAAGAACGGGACCAACGATGACTCAAGAGAATCGTTCGACGTGACAGAATTGCAACCCTTCCGCAAATTGCTGCAGATTTCAATGCTGGGCAGTCAACAAGCGTCAGCGTGCGAAGCACTCAACGAAACATCATCGATATGGGTTTTCGGAGCCGAAGGCCCTGTCGCATACCCTTGATGACTGCACGACATAAAGCTTTACGCCTCGCCTGGGCCCGTCAACACCGATATTGGACTGTTGATGACTGGAAACGTCTTGTTTTGTCGGACGAGTCTCGTTTCAAATTCTATCCAGCGGATGGACGTGTACGGGCGTAGAGACAACCTCACGAATCCATGGATCCTGCATGTCAGCGGGGGACTGTTCAATGTAATGCTCTGTAATGGTGTGGGGGGAGTGCAGTTGCAGCGATCAGGGCCCCTGCTACGTCTAGATACGACTCCGACAGGGGACAGGTATTTAAGCATCCTGTCCGATCACCTGCATCCATTCATGTCCATTGTGCATTTCGACTGACTTGGGCAATTCTAGCAGGATGACGCGACATCCAAAACGTCCAGAATTGCAACAGAGTGGTCCCAAGAACACTTTTCAGAGTTTAAACACTTCCGCTGGCCAACAAGCATCCGAGACATTGTTGAGCATATCTGGGATGCCTTAACGGCGTTCATAAATACTCATCGTGGCTCAGGAAAATCAAACGCAGCCCACTGAAGATGTTTCTTCAGGGCAAGTTTCTTATGTTTCCTGATTTAGCTTGTGTGTTCAGATGACTTATTCTAATGAAGATTCTTGCTCTTAAATTTTGAAGTTATTGTAAAAATTATCTTTTGCATCGCTCCATCACAATTAGCAACATGTTAACAACGAAAACTGCAAAATATCATTTAAAACTCATTTGTTTTATTGAACCAGTCAACTGAAGGAAAAGTGAGCCCACCTCTGGGTATTCTGGATATTACGAAGATCTAGTCATTACCGGTGGTGTAATCTGAATCCACAAGAACTTTCTCTGAGACTGGGCAAATGTCAATGTAAGATCAAATCGGCCTGCTGTGAAACATTTTCTAATTTGTTGTTTTACTGCAGAAGAAAACTGGCAAATAACGCAAAGGGTGAAGTCATGCAAGTGAGTACTAAGAGGAATCTGCTAATGTCGGTTACACGATAAATCACAGAAGTCCAAAAGTTGAAAATTCAACTAAATACTTTGGGATTTCAATTACGAATAACTTAAATTGGAACGACCAGATAGATAATGTTGGGGAGAAAGCAATCTAAAGATTACGATTTAGTAGCAGGACTCTTTAGAAAACGCCACAGGTCTACTAAAGAGACGGCTTACCCTACGCATGTCCGCCTTGTTCTGGAGTACTGCTGTGCGATGTAAGATGTGCATCAGACAGGATTGACGGAAGTTACCGAAAAAGTCTCCAGAAAGGCAGCTCGTTTTGTTTAATTGTGAAATAGAGGAGAGAGTGTCACAGATGAGATATACAAATTGGGCAGGATCTACTCACGAAATTTCAATCACCAACTTTCTTCTCCGAATGCGAAAACATTTTGTTGGCGTCCATCTACATGGGGAGAAATGAACATCGTAATAAAACAAGAGAAATCAGAGCTCACAAAGAAAGATTAAAGCGTTCGTTTTTCTACCGAATTACTTGAGAATGGAATGGTAGAGAAATAGCTTGAAGATGAAACATCCTGAAAGATACAACTGCTGAGGAGAGAAAACTACGCTTTGATAAGAAGTAACAAGGTCGTGCAAGCCAAGTAATCCATGAGTGTTGTGCTGAACTGAGACTCGAACTCGGGACCTTTGCCTTTCGCGGGCCACTGCTTTACCCAAGCACGACTCACGCCCCGTCCTCACAGCCTTTACTTCTGCCAGTACCTCGTCTCCTACCTTCCAAACTTTACAGAAGCTCTCCTGCGAAGCTGTGAAGACGGGGCGTGAGTCGTGCTTGGGTAGCTCAGATGGTAGAGCACTTGCTCGCGAAAGGCAAAGGTCCCGAGTTCGAGTCTCGGTTCGGCACACAGTTTTAATCTGGCAGGAAGTTTCATATCAGCGCACAGTGAAAATCTCATTCTGGAAGCTTGAAGATGGTTCGATGAACCGTGTGCCAATCACTTAATTGCGAAATGCAGAGTAGTCATCTACTTACTTTCGCAACACTCATGGATTACTTGGCTTGCACGACCTTGTTACTTCTTATCGCAGCGTAGTTTTCTCTCCTCAGCAGTTGTATCTCAGTTTTTAAACTGCCTGTTTCGTGTTTAGCAGCAACGTCTTGGTCAAGAACTACCTCTGTGCTGATCGTCTGATGTAATTTAATTTCCTTCGGTGACAAAACCTTTAAGGCAAACAGCGTACTCTTTTCTTCTCGCATCGTCGATCTCTTGCTCATGTTACTTATTTATAAAAACAAATTTGTTTTCAGATGGCATTATTGTCATTGTAGAAATTAAACGTTTGTAAACGCTATAAAAATAATGTGCGAATAATTCCTAAAACGATAATACATAGAAACGTGTTTC
Organism: Schistocerca americana; assembly: GCF_021461395.2. Taxonomy (NCBI): domain Eukaryota; kingdom Metazoa; phylum Arthropoda; class Insecta; order Orthoptera; family Acrididae; genus Schistocerca; species Schistocerca americana. The sequence goes on from NC_060121.1 coordinate 239,715,964, forward strand.
TAAAGAGGATAAATATTTGACAGTTATCCGACGGTGTACTTGCTGCTGCTTGCGGCAACCTCAAATGCATCTCCATGCAAATTTGGAATTTATTGTGATGGCAAAAAGTGACCGTTTAATTGTCTTTTCAAAGGAAAGCCCAAAAGCTCGTTTTTTTTAAGCCCCGTCGATATTCTTCGGGAAGGAAATGATCTTAGCTAATCCTTGCATTATCAGGATCAGTTCTTTTACAGCATGAGACCCGTTTGCGCTATAGTTGTCCTGTCTTTCCGAAATCGATCGTAAACGACATTCCCAGTTCTGTATGTAGCATTTTTGCATTCAGCAATAGCGCAGTGATTTGTAATTTTGCTCATAGTGCTACAAAAGTATCAGAATGAAGACTAGCTGAAAAATAACTCCGTTTTATTTATTTCAACGCATGGATTTGGTAATTTCCTCGTACATATTAACAATACACGTGTAGTGTTTCCGCTTCTCGCTTCCCATATTCCTAATGGCGTCACGTCGTTACGTCAGCAGTCTGCGCGGGAAGTGAATGTGGCGTGCCCTGGGGCTCATCGTGGTTTTCACGGTAACAATTGCTGACGGGCGGACATATTGGCAAAGCCTCGGTCGCAACCCTCGACCAATAGGAGCGCAGGAAAGGGTCACGTGGGATCTCGGACGCTGACAGCCGAGGGCCGGGCCAGAGACGCTTTGTTCTCTTGGCTGCTGGTGGCTACCGATCCGTTACCACGTCCGTCTCATGCCCTCCTATGTCCCTTTCTGGAACTCTGGCCGCGACAGCCCCCTCGAAGCGTATGGCGGCATCCGTAGGGGCGCCATAAGTATTCCTTGTAAGGCAATAGCCACAGCAAGGCTTTTACCAGATTCATTTGGTTCTGACTTAGTAGCACAACTATCGCCTATCCTCGCCCCGTACTGTACACTAGCTGGCTGCGAGTTACCCTGTACAAGCAGGTCACGTCACACTGCTTACGGATCAAATACCAGCTTTTCTCGAGATCAGCCTAAAACCAGACAGTTTAAAATAGCTAATTTTTAGCCTACTCAAAAATCAGAAAAATGCTATTGTGATTCTTAACGGGAGAAGATGGGAGTTGAAACATTTTTTCGTACTTCTTCGTGTTCAGCATATCGTAGAACTAGTTTAATAAGACTGGAAGCGTCCTCTAGTGGTGATATTCAATATATAACTAATAGTTCAGTGAGTAATTTAATAATCAGAATAATAGACAAAAAATGGAAGACAAATTTGAAGCCCTATTAGATGACAATCTATTTGGCATTTCGCAGTACAGACACATTTCTGGCGTTATACTTACGCGATTTAAGAAAAATAAACACGTTTTCGACCTCGAGAAAGCATTCGACTGAGCAAAGTGGTGAAAGATGTTCGAACGCCTTAGGAAAACAAGTATGTGCTGCAGGGAAAGACACATAATATAGAATGTGCATAAAAGTCTGGGACGTACAAAAAGAAGGGAACAGCAAGGTAGAAGTGCTCAGTTTAAAAAGGGCGTACAGCAGCGTTGCTGTCTTCCTCCTCTGTTGTTCAAGTTGTATATCCAAAAAGTAAAGAAGGAAATGAACGGGAAACTCCGAAGTGGGATTAAAATTTAGAGGTGAAGTATATCGATGACGAGATTCCCTGATGACATTGCCATCCTCTGTGAAAATGAGGAGGAACTACAGGACATGTTTACTGAAACGAAAGTTCTGCTGAACACTAAACATCCATTTAGAGGAAACCAAAAAACATGAAAGTTTTAAGGTGCAACAGAAATGAGATTAACGACGAACCTAACATCAAAGCTGAGCACTAAATAATATGTAAAGTAAGGGGCTTATGCTACGATGGAAGCAAAAGTAACGAGGGTACATGAAACAGACTAGCACAACAAAGAGAGCAATCCATAGTAAAAACAGTATTCCTATATCATTCCTAGGCCTTAAATTGAGAAATAAATTTCTCTGAATATGGTTGTTAAGTGTGACCCTATATGCAAGTGAATTATGGGCTATGAGGAAACCGATAAATAAGAGAATGTCTGATACGTGATTTTACAGAAATATCATGAAACTTAATTTATTGGGGAGAAATGTGGAGGCCTACCACAGAATCGGTGATGAAAAGAGTGTTTGAAAATCACTGACTAGGAGAAGGAACAGGGTAGATTGGGTATGTACTAAGATACAATGGAATAGCTTGCGTGGTACTGAAGGAGCTGTAGAGGACAAAACGTGTAGGAGCATACAATATATAATGCCGGTGCTCTTGCTTATAGTCTGCCTAAGAGTGTGTATAAGCTATGACGCCAGTATAATGCTCTGAAAATATTCCCTTTTGTGAGAAATTTGACCCAAGAAAGACAACAACGCGATCTGACTACTGTTAATGAAGTATGAGGTCGTAAGCAAACGTACATAACGTAGCATGTCTTAAAGTAAGACAAAATTGTAACCAAGACCTTAGCGCGTCTTAATACAACATTTATGTACACAAGGTGTTATTTATTTATTTATTTACACGTCAAGTTCCGCAGGACAAAATTGAGGAGCAAATCTCCAAGGTCATGAGATATGTCAGTACATGAAATTACAACATAAAAGTAATAACAGATAAAAATAAAATGTTTGTGAACCCGAAAAAAGTCAATCCATAAGTTTAAGTAAACGCAATCAACAATACAACAGGAATCAGCTGAATTTTTCAAGGAACTCCTCGACAGAATTCAGATTTTTTAATTCGAGTGGTAGATTGTTGAGAATGGATGCAGCAGTATAGTGTACACCTTTTTGCACAAGTTAAGGAAGTCAATGCAGGTTTGTTTTCTGCCGAGTATTAACTGAGTGAAAATATAGATATTGAGAGGCCAATGTCAAAACAACCAGACTCGTGAACGGGGGTCGACATGAGGTTCGTGAACTTGCACCATTTATTGCCCGAACCGCTCGTTTCTGAGCCAAAAATATCCTTTTAGAATGGGAAGAGTTACCCCAAAATATAATACCACACGACACAAGCGAATGAAAATAAGGAAAGTAGACTAATTTTCGTGTCGAACGATCACTCACTTCAGATACATTTCGAATAGTACAAATGCCAGATTAAGTCTTTGAACAAGATCCTGAACGTGTGCTTTCCACGACAGTGTGTTATCTATGTGAACACCTAGAAATTTGAACTGTAAAAACTGAGTCTTACTGTGATTTAGCGTTAGTTTATTTTCTACAAGCCATGAACTTATGTCATGAACTGCATTATTTGAAACCGAGCCAATGTTGCACACAACATCCTATACTACCAAGCTAGTGTCATCAGCAAACAGAAATATTTTAGAGTTGCGCTTAATGCTAGAGGGCATATTATTTATATAAATAAGGAACAGGAGTGACCCCAACACTGCTCCCTGGGGCATCCCCCACTTGACAGTACCCCACTCAGACGCCACATCACAGCCATTCTTAACATTGTGAATAATGACCTTTTGGTGTCTGTTGCTAAAGTAAGAGGTGAACCATTTCTGAGCTACTCCTGTATTCTGAAATGGTCCAACTTCTGAGGCAATATTTTGTGATCAACACAATCAAACGCCTTAGTCAAATCAAAAAATATGCGTAGCTTTCGAAACCTATTATTTAATCCATCCAGTACCTCATAGAGAAGATAAGCTATAGCATTTTCAGTTGTTAAACGACTTCTAAAGCCGAACTGTACATTTGATAGCAAATCGTTTGATATAAAATGATCAATTATCCTTACATACACAGCATAACTAATAACTTTAGCAAACACCGTAGAATTAGGTCTAAAATTGTCTACATTATCCTTTTTTCCCTTTTTATAGAGCGGCTTTGCTACTGAGTACTTTAATAGTTCAGGAAACTGACCATTCCTAAAGGGAAAATTGCAAATATGGCTAAATACAGGGCTGACACGTGCAGCACAGTACTTTAATATTCTACTAGGCACTGCATCATATCCATGAGAGTTCTTAGTCTTCAGTGATTTAATTATTGACTCAAACTTCCCCTTGTTGTGTCAAATAGGAGTATTTCAGACTCAATCTCGGAAAGGCATTTGCAAAGAAAGTTACATGATTCCCTGGAGAAACTAAATTTTTATTTAATTCACCAGCAATGCTCAGAAAATGACTTTTAAATACTGTACATATATATGGTTTATCAGCAACGAAAATACAGGATGTCCGAAAAAGAATGCCCCGATTTTAACTTGTAATAATATTGAGACAAATGACACTAGGTAACTGAAACAGCTCTAGATGTAATCGGCATTGTCTAGAGTTTCAGAAAAAATCGCTAGATGTCGCTACGAGCGCTGATCTGCAGCGTGCAACCAGTCTCGCGCAATATGGCGTCCGCACAAGAGAAGGTGTATTGTGTTATTGAAGTTAGTCGTACTCGATCAGTGATTGCAGTTCAGTGAGCGTTTCATATTCGATTTCGTGCTAAACCACCATCAGCAAAGAACATTCGATGGTGGTACAAACAGTTTGAAGAAACAGGGTAACTCTGTAAAGGCAAAAGTTCTGGCCGGCCACGCCTTACTGAACAAACAGTGGAACAAATCCCACAAGCATTAGAGTGGAGCCCCCACAAGTCTACGCGTTGTGCTAGCCGGTAACTAGCGTTACCATGCATGACAGTGTGGCGTGTGTTACGGCACAACACTTGCACATTTTCCTGTATGCCAACGTGCCTCAACGTCGGCTAGGGCGTACAGGACCACGAGACCAGGTTTGACACTCTTGGCTTCGTAGGTCCCCTGACTTAACACCATGTGATTTCTCCATGTGGGGATATATTAAACAATGTGTCTACGTTCCTCCCTTACCTCATGACATTCATGAACTAAAAGCCAGAATATCACCTGCTGCAGCTTCAGTGACAGAAGACACCTTACTCTCAGTTTGGTATGAATTCGGCTGTCGGCTAGATGTCGTCCGTGCAGCCAATGGATGACATATTGAACATTTATGATGGCTTTTTATAAACTTCTGTCTTTTCTGAGTAATTTAGTATGCAATTTGTTGGCATTAAGCCCTTCTTCCTAATACATAATTCTATTTAAAATCAGATCATTCTTTTTAGGGCACCCTGTATTTTTACTACGAACTGACTTTACATCGTCGACCTTGTGCTGCTTACCAGACACTTCCCTCATCTACATCTACATACATACTCCGCAATCCACCATACGGTGCGTGGCGGAGGGTACCTCGTACCACAACTAGCATCTTCTCTCCCTGATCCAGTCCCAAACAGAACGAGGGAAAAATGACTGTCTATATGCCTCTGTACAAGCCCTAATCTGTCTTATCTGTGTGGTCTTCCCGCGAAATGTAAGTTGGCGGCAGTAAAATTGTACTGCATTCAGCCTCAAATGCTGGTTCTCTAAATTTCCTCAGTAGCGATTCACGAAAAGAACGCCTCCTTTCCTCTAGAGACTCCCACCCGAGTTCCTGAAGCATTTCCGTAACACTCGCGTGATGATCAAACCTACCAGTAACAAATGTAGCAGCCCGTCTCTGAATTGCTTCTATGTCCTTCCTCAATACGACCTGATAGGGATCCCAAACGCTCGAGCAGTACGCAAGAATATGTCGTATTAGTGCTTTATTAGCGGTCTCCTTTACAGATGAACCACATCTTCCCAAAATTCTACCAATGAACCGAAGACGACCATCCGCCTTCCCCAGAACTGCCATTACATGCTTGTCCCACTTCATATCGCTCTGCAATGTTACGCCCAAATATTTAATCGACGTGACGGTGTCGAGCGCTACGCTACTAATGGCGTATTCAAACATTACAGGATTCATTTTCCTATTCATCTGCATTAATTTACATTTATCTATATTTAGAGTTAGTTGCCATTCTTTACACCAATCACAAATCCTGTCCAAGTCATCTTGTATCCTCCTACAGTCACTCAACGACGACACCTTCCCGTAAACCACAGCATCATCAGCAAACAGCTGTACATTGCTATCCACCCTAACAACTGACCATATTGTTTTAATTTTATCCTGTGGATTAGCTAGTCTATTTGTATGCCACATACTCTTTGCGTTCCTAATAACATTTTTAAGAACCTTGTAATACTGTTTGTAATGGGATACTGTAGCTTGATTGCGATTACTTCTAACATTTTGATATAATTCCCATTTTGTTCTGCTTGATATCCTTAACCCACTAGTCAGCCACCCGGGCTGCCTATTGCTGCTAGTCATTATAGAATGACGTTTTAACAGTTCGAATGTAGAGGATGAAATTCTGAATGTCATGCAGTACGGAACCTGTACCAGGAAATATGACCTATCGCTTGGGTTGCTACACTTCCATTCACTGACGTTATGCTGCTGCTGCGGATGGTAGACTGTAAAAATACAATCACAGTCCTCCACCTGAGTCTATGTACAGAGGGTGGACCAAAATATGGACATACACAACACATTACCATGTCTAATAGGATGTAAGAAAACTGTTGGCATTCGAAACAGTTTCAAGTCGTGCCGGAACGGATAAAAAATACAAGTCCTGAATGGGGTTCAAGGGAATCGTTTACCTTTATTTGTGGGGAATAGTGGCAAGTTCAAGTAACGATAATGGAGGTGGATAGCGATCACACACTCTCCTCTCCAAAGTGGACCACAAAGGATCAATAAAATTGACATCTGGTGATTGTAGTGGGCAGGGGAGATGTGACAGTCCGCCACGAGCTCATAAAACGATGAGAGCTGTGTGAACAAGAGCCCTGTGGTGTTGGAACACAGCATTACCATCGGGGTATAAACATTGTACCACAGGATGGACCCGATGAGCCGAAAGGATCGCATAATCCTCGGCAGTAATGTGACGTTGCAGAATAACCAAGGGGCTCATGGAATAACAACATGTTATCACCGAGCCCACACCATATTTCACTGTTGGGACATGCCAATGAACGAAGAGATATGTGGTAGCACTTACCTCTAGTGACTGGCGCTAATTAGTCATAATACAATGGTCGTGGGCTCACGGGCGATAGGAGAACAATGTGTGTCAGAGTCAGTCTGAAAGAGCGTTAAGAACGGTAGATATGGCAGGCATACACAGCGTGTTCAAAAATTAAATACCCCAACTGACAAATATGATGACGGAGACAACAGCAATTACATTTGGTTAAGCAACCAAGTGTTGGAAATGCATACAGAGTTCTATCTTTTCCAAAGTATTACGTCAATAGCTATACTAATAATAAAACACTGTAAAACCATCCTCTCTGTATATTTGTCTATTTAAACACACTAATTTCCAAAACTGCTAGACGAATTATCGTGGGGTTCCTGCAGATAACTTGAGTATAGATTGGGGCAACACGTAAGCTTTACTTCATCAAAATCGGATCACGAAAAAAGAAGATATCGTAATTTAACGTTCTGTCTGAAACCATCGTGTCTATTTTTTTGTTTAAGCATGCCAATCTCGAAAACTACTAGACGAATTTTCTTGGATTTCTCACAGATAACTTGATCGTAGCCTGGGGCAACGCATAGGCTTTATTTCGTCAAACTCGGAGCACGAAAAAAAAGTATCGTAATCTAAAGTTTTATCAAAAATCGTCTGCTCAGCTTAGTAGTTCATATGTTTGTCACGGCGTAGTACACCAAAGAACCGATAGATGGCCCTGTTACGTCTTTTACTCACAGTCAATAACAGATGTACTTTTGGAAATTTATGTCAATGACAGAATTAAGCGTCGCAATTTTATCGCTACGTATACAAACTAACATTGAGTTTACTTGGCTAGGATACACATATTTAGTAATTTCTTGTTATGTATTAAACTCTTGCCGGCCGGAGTTGCCTAGCGGTTCTAGGCGCTACGGTCTGGAACCGCGCGACCGCTACGGTCGCAGTTTCGAATCCTGCCTCGGGCATGGATGTGTATGATGTCCTTAGGTTAGTTATGTTTAAGTAGTCCGAAGTTCTAGGGGACTGATCAACTCAGAAGTTAAGTCCCATAGTGCTCAGAGCCACTTGAACCATTAAACTCTTAACGACATTACTTCGCTCATTAATGTTTATTTATATTCTTTTCTAGGAAAAACAGGTTTATTGAGTTTGATTCGTGATGTGGATGCAGTCTCTTTACGTTCTCATTTCGTTTTACTTCCAAATAAAATTCCTATCAAACTGTCGAGTCTTTCTGAATACACCAGAACGGCTAAAGAGTGAGGACTATGCGACCTCAAGAATCGAATGAAGATTGTGAAGCGAGACTCGCTGTTATTCGAGAACGTCAGGCGGAAACTCGCTCTATGGAAGCTCTTTCCGAAAGCCAGGTGCGACATAATTCTGACTCAGAACGTCTTGCATTATTTCGTTCCTCAGAACCGTTCACTCACAGAGGCTTAAAGTTGTTTCTCTCCAACGCAACATCATAGAAGCGGAAATTCTTACGAGAATTAGCGCAGGTGAGCGAGCTTTTATAGCCCGAATCGCGCTTATTCCTAACAATTTACCGTTTCGCCTTAAACGTGTACAGTTTCCGGTGTGCTTGCGTCATGCCGTGACCGTAAACAAAGCACAAGGCCAGACGCTGCACGATGCGGCCATGGACTTGTGTCAGCTGGTTTCCGACAGCCAGCACTGCGTGGCTTTCTCCCGTGTTACGTAGTGGAGCAAACAAGCTCTTCGTTCATGTCCTCAATCATAGTACTTCAAACGTTGTATGCAAAGAAGCTTCATAAGTCAAAAATAAATTGGACGCATACGAAGTCTCAGATACAGCTATAAATAAATACCCGAGCAGCACATGTGTGGAATGAATATAACTGCCAAAAAATATGAAAACTGAAAAGACTGCAAATTCACTAAAATATTTTTAATAACATTTCTCTTTGAAGATAAAAATGATAATTTGGGCGTTTTCGATGGGTTGTGATAGGTGAGCAAAGTATCCATAAAAATGTAAAGCCAACGAGTTTGTGTTAACCTTATATGTCAAATTTTAAAAACTTGTTAAGGTAGATACATAAACTATCAAGCCTTTACTGACCTGCAGAACTGGTTTTATATAAGCAGCACACCCTGCTGTAGGAGCGAAAAGATGGGAACTAACGGAAAAATACTCCCGTCGCAGCACAAAAAAGGCGAATATGTTCCTCTTTAAAAGACTGTTAAGAGAAGTGGGGAGCCAGCTGTCTCAGTCTTCATGCCGCCTTCCTTATAAAAAGTTTTGGCGTGCGAATATATTCGCGCTTTTTTATGCTGAGAGGGTAGCAGAGAGGCGACAGTGGAAGAGAGAGGATACAGCGCGAGTGGAAGAGAAAGAGAGAGGAGAGACTGATGGTGGGAGAGAGAAAGTGGCAGCGGAAGTGAAAGAGAGATGGATGAAACGATTAGCAGTGAGTGCCAAAGAGAGAGGAGATATTGATGGTCAGTTAGAGACAATGGCTGGAAAAGAGAGAAGGATGGAGGTAGAAGCAGTGGGAGTGAAAGAGGGAGGAGGCAGTGTAAATGAAGATACATATGAATCATTAAAGGACTTGTGGTGGTCTGAAACCTCCCAGACTGGTGCATTTTCGATCGAAATTTTAAACACGGAAGAAGAGGGGAACAAATGAGTTGGACTCCCCAGAATATTTGAGCTGCCGAGACATGGTGCATACAGTAAAAGTGAGAGAGAATACAGTGGTAGTGGGGTATACTATAAATCAATGCGAGAAATAGGAGACAATGAGAGAGACATATATAGACAGTGAGAGTGAGGCTGATTATGAAGGCTTAACTACAAAGGGTGAGTGGGTAAAAGGGTTTAGAATGTTCTACGTTAAAAGAGCGAGAATATGTTAGCATGCCAAAATTTTTGGAGAGGAAACCGGAATTAGGATTGAGGCAGCTCGTTTCCCACTTTGTGACAGAGGAGCATATTTGCCTCCGACAGGAGCATTTTACCGCTGGTTTGTATTGACCAGAAGAATGAAATGAAAGTTTGATAAGAAGAATAAATACTGAGCAGAGGATTTTTAATTGTAAGAACTATTTCATCCTAGGTCCTAAAGAAGACGGCTGTGGGCAGAGAGGGAGGGAATGCTACCCTCTAGTAAAAAATGTTAATGCGTATATAATAAATGTGAATAAGCTCTGGAATGAAATCAGAGAAAGTTACCGGTTTGTCTCTACTGTAGTAGTCTCAGTTTATTTTATATTTGGAAACAGTCTCGGAAAAACATCGGGACTGTTTACGGCACAGTATTAAACTGCATGTGTTAGGCAGATTTCTCTGACAGGCACCTTCTCGTCTCCGCGAGGTGGATATGGATGCTGTGCTGACGTAACACTGAAATGTTGGCCGCTTCTGCACCTTTATACGACGATCACCATGCGTCAGACATACCGTGCACTTGTCAATGAAGAGAACTCGACGCCAGTGATACTGGTTCCATTCCACCTTCTTCACGCACAGTGGTGTGGTGGTATTTCTACTGTTGTTCGCCATCGATATCTAGAGGCCAAATTGATTGTATGGAGACTGTTGTGTACTTTCTATGTAGTCCTCCCTAATACGTCGAAGAAGGCAGCGCTCAGTTCTGTTGCATTGCCCTCAGGTCACACGGTCTAACCTTATAACGATCTTCCGATGCATTTTGACGATCTGCACAGTGTGCGTGGACCGCATTGTGTGACAGTCCATTCTTCTCCAAGAGTCGAGAACGGAGAAGGCAGTGATGTTGTGAAAGTCGTGCTTTATGATAAAAAACAAAGACTAATCCCATAAGTGGTGATAATCAAGCTCCGGAACCTCCCATCTGACTCAAAAAATAATTCATGAATGTCACTCCCACGTATCATACAAACAACTGCGAAATCTATGCGCTTGATACGCGTATATAACCAACAACAATCGGCGAAACAGCTCCCATTCACCTACCTTGACTCAACCTGAAACCTAACAGCATGGATAGAAAAGTCACTCACTATCATTGTATTTTGAGATGGGAATCCAGTGACTGGTTTCCGATTCACCATGAGTGGGTGTGGATCCTAAAGCGATGCTACAAGGTTCAAGATGGCGCGCATACAACGTGGCACGCTCCAGTGTTACCATAATAAGGTATATTTCGCCGTAAATCCGAAAGAAGTGGCTTGATAAGGAATTATATTGTAACTAAACACAAGAAAACGATGTTACCGCACGACAGGGGTACTCAAAACTACAAGTAGAAGATTCGGATTTACGACAAGCAATAATAGCACCATTTTCTCATGTCAAGACTCTCCTCTTCAGGAGAGGCTAACATCTCTGAATTTACAGTTCAACGAAGTGACAAACTAATGTATGACGCTATAATGAGCTTTTATTCAACTATATATGAGCAACCTTTATCAAGCCCCCATTTCACTACGAGCAAGCACACTGTCCGACTACTACTTACAGAATGACCACACCAATCAATGCTTCTAACCCCGGCACGCTATCTAAGCTTCAACACGGCAAGTCAAATAATAAGTTCTCACTCAATTTATCATTAATGCAGGATCTGCACGACAGCATGGATCTCTATCAAACAAGAACACTCTTGCTCAAATAGTCCACGGTGCCGGTCCATAGTGTCCAACGGGCACAATATTTCGGCGATCGTACCAGGTTCTTGGCACAGACATCTAAATACTGGGACAGCGTCGTTAGAGGCTATCGAAATTTGTAGTCGGCCAGAGTGGCCGAGCGGTTCTAGGCGCTTCAGTCTGGAGCCGCGCGACCGCTACGGTCGCAGATTCGAATCCTGCCTCGGGCATGGATGTGGGTGATGTCTGTAAGTAGGCTGTTTAGGCATTTTTATTGGTAACGCCACGTAGCGCTCTGTATGAAAATCACTGGCTGTGCTATGTGCAGTCTGTGGCTGGTTTGCATTGTTGTTGTCTATTGTAGTGTTGGGCAGTTGGCTGTTAACAGCGCGTAGCGTTGCGCAGTTGGAGATGAGCCGCCAGCAGTGGTGAATGTGGGAAGAGAGATGGCGGAATTTTGAGAGCGGATGATCTGGACAGAGACAGTAAATTTGTAAGACTGGATGTTATGAACTGATATATATATATATATATATATATATATATATATATATATATATATATATATAATGACTTTTGAACACTATTAAGGTAAATATATTGTTTGGTCTCTATCAAAATCTTTCATTTGCTAATTATGCCTATCAGTAGTTAGTGCCTTCAGTAGGTTGAATCTTTTATTTAGCTGGCAGTAGTGGCGCTTGCTGTATTGCAGTAGTTCGAGTAACGAAGATTTTTGTGAGGTAAGTGATTTGTGAAAGGTATAGGTTAATGTTAGTCAGAGCCATTCTTTTGTAGGGATTATTGAAAGTCAGATTGCGTTGCGCTAAAAATATTGTGTGTCAGTTTAGTGTTGATCAGAATAGGAAAGAGCGAAATGTCTTAGTACGTTGAGTTCTGCTCAGCTGTTTGAAAATCAAATAATGTAAGAGGTTTATCTGCATAGTAATTCATTAAGTTTTGTAAGGGGACGTTTCATGCCGTTAGGTCAGTTAGGGTTAAGTACTAAGTTCTAGGGGACTGATGACCTCAGAAGTTAAGTACCATAGTGCTCAGACCCATCTGAACCATTTTTTGAAATTTGTACCAGGGACGGACTCATCAACCGAGATTGTGGCTATAACCTCAACAAGGTGTGGTAACCAGCACTGAGTCTAATGAAAATGATACTCAGCAAATAAAACGAACGGGCGACCAGGGCGGACTAGGCAATTACACTGACGCCACCACAGACGCCGATTCCAGCATCTCAGCGTCCACCGACGCGCGGGCGCGGACCGCGGAGAGAACGCCTTGCAGCGGGAGGGGATTTAAGACAGCCACCCCCCTCAGGAGCTCAGTTCGTCAGCGCACCTGACGGTGGCGTCATGTCTGATCGCCGAAATATTGTGCCCGTTGGACACTACGGATCGACAGTACACCTGTGGACTCTTCAAGTAGGAAATACGCCAGGAAAAACTGAAGAATCACAAGAACACTCTTCTTTCCAAAACATCTCTACCGACTAGCATCCAGCTGAACCAGGAACAATACATCGACTCTTTCAAACAAGATTGACCTCACAGGTGCAGCCAGCGAACAATTCCCATTGGCCGAAAGCAAGCTCACTCTCCAAAGACGTAAAATTGCTTGAGTAACCAACCACTGACAGTGTTTGTATAGAATAATGGAATCTGATTTAGCAGACTTGCTTGCAATGTAGCAAATGTAAATGTTACACTCTATCAGTGATAAAATACAACGGGATAAAGTGAAAGTGCCAAGTGAAAAGGCAGCTTTCAGTTGGATCTAAGTCCACGTTCTAACCCATCCCAAAGGTGTTCCGTTGGGTTCTGGTCGGCACAATCGATTTTTGGAATGTTATTGTCCACAAACCATTCCCTCACAAATGCTGCTTTATAACAGCATGCATTATCATGTTAATACAAACAATCATAGTCTGTTCCTCTACTGTATGCTGTGCACATTACCGTAAAATGTGTTCATAGCCTTCCGCATCTAGCGTTTCCTGAATCTCAACAAGGGGACCACACCCTAACCACGAAAAACACTCCCATACCTTAACACCACCTCCTCCATACACCACTGTTGGCGCTAAGATGATGGCAGGTGATATTCGTCAGGACAAACATCGGATTACCACAGGATATAGCGTGATTCATCACTCGAAATCACTCATTGCCAGCCATCCACTGCCCAATGGCGTCGCACTTGACACCACTCCAAGCCTCACTTAGCACTGACTACAGAAATATATGGCATATGGGGAGCTGCTCGAGCAATGTGTCACACTCATTTTAATTCCCTACACGCAGTCATTCTGCAAGCTGGACTGCTGGTAGCACTTTGGAACTCATGAGTGATTTCTTCGGCGGATTTCATGTGATTTTTTTACAACTACCCTCCGCAATGGTACATCTCCGTCAGTACATGAGGCCTGTCTGGTGTTGGTTTAACTGTGATTGCTCATTCGCATTCCCACTTCATGATCTCATCACGAGCAGTCTAGTTTGTCAGCATTAGATAGCTGAAATGTTAGGTCTGTTACTCAGGCGACATCAAACGTCTAGTCCACGTTCGAAGTCACTGAACTCTCCTGACCAACCCATTCTCCTGTCATTGCTTCTCCACTGACAACACAGTACTCCCCACCTCCTTTTATATTGGCTGAACCGCCTCTCGTGACATCTTGTGGTCAATTCCGCAGGTATCCTGATATATTTGGTCACGTACTGTGTACCTTATTTAAAGAGTAGAAAGTAGCAGAGTCTATTAGTAATAGCTGTATCCGAACAGGAACTTCGGAATCGAGTTTTTCGAGGCTGCTACTAAACCGTTTGGATTATTACAAGTACGGAATTGTGGAGAGAACAAAATGCCAGTTGGCTAGGGGAAAACTCGATTTTCTTTCCGACTCAGCTATTTCATCAACGGCACATCAGTACGGCATTGGTAACTCATCTTAACGAATTAATATTATTCCAAATTATTAATCAGTGTGGTATAACGCATACAGAATTTCAGAAAGCTATTTACCATCGTGAATTTTTTATGAAGCTGCGTCTAACAGGTATTTGCGAAACACGCAATTTGCAGTGTGTTGTAATTACACAACTGTTGATGACGGAACTACACTCAATAGCCAAAGAAATCTGAGATACCTGCCTAATATCGTGTAGGGCCCAAGCGAGCACGCAGAAGTGCCGCAACACGATGTGACATGGACTCGACTGATGTCTGAAGTAGTTCTGGAGGCAACTGACACCATGAATCATGCAGGAATGTCCATAAATCCGTAAGAGTACGAGGGGGTGGAGATCTCCTCTGGAGAGCACCTTTCAAGGCATCCCAGATATGCTCAATAATGTTCATCACTGGGGAGTTTGATGGCCAGATAAAGTGTTTAAACTCAGAAGAGTGTTCCTGGAGCCACTCTGTAGCAATTCTGGACGTGTCGGGTGTTGCCTTTTCCTGCTGGAATTACCCATTCCTGGGAAGCACGATGGACATGAATGGATACAGGTGACCAGACAGGATACTTACGTACGTGTCACCTGCCAGAGTCGTATCTAGACGTATCAGGGGTCCCGTATCATTCCAACTGCACACGCCTCCATCAGCTTTAACAGTCCACTGCCGACATGCAGGTTCCATGGAATCATGAGGTTGCCTCTATATCCGTACACGTCCATCCGCTCCATGCAAATTGAAACGAGACTCGTCCAACCAGGCACAATTTACAGTCACTAACTGTCCAGTGTCGGTGTTGACGGGTCGAGGCGAGGAGTAAAGCTTTGTGCCGTGCAATCATCAAGGGTACACGAGTGGGCCTTCGGCTCCGAAAGCCCATATCGATGATGTTTTGTTGAATGGTTCGCCCGCTGACGCTTTTTGATGACCCAGCACTGAAATTTGCAGCAATCTGCGGACGGGCTGCACTACTGCACGTTAAACGATTCTCTTCAGTCGTCGTTGATCCCGTTCTTGCAGAATCTTTTACCGACCGCAGGGATGTCGGAGATTTGATGTTTTACCGGATTCCTGATATTCACGGTACAGTCGTGAAATGGTCGTACAGGAAAATCCTCACTTCATCACTACCTCGGAGATGCTGTGTCCGATCGCTCGTGCGCCTTCAAGCTCATTTAAATCTTCATAACCTGTCGTTGTAGCAGCGGTAACCGAGCTAACAAATGCGCCAGACAATTGTTGTCTTATATAGGCGTTTCCGACCGCAGCACTGTATTCTGCCTGTTTATATAGCTCTGTATTTGAATACGTATGTCTATACCAGTTTCTTTGGAGCTTCAGTGTATATGTCACCGTTCCGGATCAACTCCCTGTTCTGTTATATCAGTCACGGTGAAATACATTTCGATAAGAGTTACTACCCCCGCTTTGATCCTCTAAGTGATGTTAAAAAAGTCAGGTTCTGGCATCACAGATCACTGTCCTTTAACTATCCGGCTGCACTCTAACAAATTCCAAGATCCGTCTACTGAACAGGAAACGTGTAACTATAACAATCTCCGCGTAACCTCCAACGGTTTCTTTGCTGCTTCCTCATCAATATCAACAAAGAAAAAGTTTACGAGCCAAATGTTCTAATAAGAGTACATGGTTAGTGAAAACAAGTACTTATAGCAAACAAAGCCGTCTCGATCGCTTAATATATTTCATACATAAGACGTACGATTACAGACTTCATCAGGTCAACAAATTATAATTAAAGTAACATGAGAAAGAGACGTGCTAGGCGCACATCAAGTCAACGTAAATAAAAAACTAAATAATTCAGCCAGCAATGCTTAGACACGTAAATCAATTTCGAACGTCACTTGCAATAAAATCTACGTCTAAGTGGGACGTCAGCTGCCAACTCATATCAGCTCTAAAGTCTACAGAAATATAAGTGCTAACCGACAAGTAGCGGTAGTGGGGAATACAAGGCTTTCGTTTTTCAGGTCAGATACAAATCAAATGACAGAACGTCTTTAAAATTACAAATAGATAGGTCGACTGTTAATATGTACTTAACTCCTCTCATTGCCATGTTTCTGTAACGTTAAATGAATGTCTGCTAATGGCAGTAACTGAAACGTCATAAAAAATGAAAATGTATTAAGCAATTTGATTCGATAAGATCTACACTGATCACGTTGTACTGTAGTTTGATACGTCACAGACCTAAGTTCCTATGCTTGCAACACTACATGAACGATATATAAAGTAATTTTCGCTCTTTTTCGCTTTTCACGACAATCAGGGCTACAGATTACTCGCTTTGCTGTCTGTACGCCATTCCGATAAACGGATTATTGTTTCGTATCAACGATGTCATATCTGAGTCTTCTTCTAGCACTCTATTTCTTCAGGTAATAAAACATTAGTTACATTCGTTCAGGGTTTGCAAGGTAAGTGTTGCTTACCCACGCGAACTAGGCGAGGGAGGGCCAATTATTTGCTTTCTCCTGTCTTTTCATCCTAATTGTTTAGATATCTCACTTCCATTACAAAGAATGTCGTTGCGTTAGCGTGCACGCTTCCTCACTATTGTAGTAAGCAAATAATTAGGTACAGTTTAGTAATAGATTTATTACATCCAGTTTGAGAAACTAATTCTTATTCATTACAGTAATTAAACGTAAAAATTCCTCTTGAGTGTGAAATCGGCAATCATTATCGGATGAAAGCATTGTATTTAGTAACTACAGTAATGTAATTCCAGTTTACTATACTTGCAGCGTTCGACATTACAGATATAGATGTATTCAGCAACGATTTCGGCAGAGCCTAGGGAAGGCTCACGAGGATCAGCCAAAGAAAGTCAATCCACTGGCCCTGCAGAACTGCGACAAAGAACTTTGTTTTCTGACATGTGTTTCACAGCTATACCAATTGGTGGACATTATTTGGTTTCGTGATCCTGTAGGTGTTGGTCCCAGTATTTTATGACGACTTGGTAAATCTTTATTGTACGCACCTTGTTTATGATAATAACAAATCTTTCACCATACTCACTGCACCTTCTTCTAACCAGAAGCAGTTTATATCGATAATTACTTTTATTTAAACAAAATTTTTTCTAGTCCATTTACTCTATTTACCTTATTTAAAAATTATTCTGAAAAAAATGGCAGGTTTCTGTTATCCACTATGATTAGATACTAAAACAATAATGTGCTGATTGTATTATTAAGTCTCTTAATGTCAACTTTATAGGTGTGAGTTATCAGCTTGACATTAACGGAATATTGGCAGGCACACTTTGACTTGGATGTTTAGTGTGCCACATTAACAGTCGGTGATGGCCAATGATTTATTGTGATACTCTCGATGTTGCGTGCCCAGCATGGCAGTATTTTTTGGTGGCGGGTGTGAAGGAGGTGCCTGAACTGCATTTCGTATCACCCAACTATAACTTTGGCTAGGCTGGCCGAAGTGCCCGTGCGGTTCTAGGCACTACAGTCTGGAGCCGCAGGTTCGAGTCCTGCCTCGGGCATGGATGTGTGTGATGTCCTTAGGTTAGTTAGGTTTAAGTTCTTCTAAGTTCTAGGGGACTGATGACCTCAGAAGTTAAGTCCCATAGTGCTCAGAGCAATTTTTGAACGTTAGATATTCGCCACGGCTTATGGCAGTGAACACAGTTTTGGGCGACCTTCCAGTAGGTGTGATGTGTCCCACACCAGATATAGCAGTGAAGCACGGTAGGATGTATGTGTCTCCTAGCTTTCCCCAGGTTCTGATAATGTGGAGCTAGGCATTTCTTTTCAGCTGATATCCAGCTGGATTCTTCAGCTCGACAGGCCGGCCGCGGTGGCCGAGCGGTTCTAGATGCTTCATTGCGGAACCGCGCGACTGCTACGGTCGCAGGTTCGAATCCTGCCTCGGGCATGGATATGTGTGACGTCCTCAAGTTAGTTAGGTTTAAGTAGTTCTAAGTTCTAGGGGACTGATGACCTCAGATGTTAAGTCCCATAGTGCTCAGAGCTATTTGAACCATTTCAGCTCGACAATGAAATATTTGTTAACAACTTCTTCAGTTCAAGCGTACTTAGCACCCTCAGGCTCGGCCATTGTACACTACGAAAGTGTTCAAATTTGGTTTTGAACCACAAATGGCTGAAAATGGTATTTGATTAGGAGTGTTGTAATCGTGGAGGAGCTAATCGTTTGACCGCCGGAGTGTAGGCCACCCTCCTTTCTTTTTTCCGTCAGTGGTTCCCGCAGCTCTTTTAAGACCAAAAGGAGACATCGAAGGAATTCATAGCCGTACTGCTACACTTGTTGCTGGTGGGTCTGATCAACACGCTGCTGTTGCGAAGATTATTGTGATCTCTAATGGGAATCCATGGTGGGAAGACGACGTTTACGTGTAACACTAGTGAGAAAATTTTAGTGAATCAACATTTGCCACTGACTGCAGAATGAGTATATTGCCGGCATCGTACATATCTGACCATCACGACAAGGGAAATTGGGGCTCGAACGGAGGCATATAGACAGTTGTTTTCGCCTCGCTTCATTTGGGAGGAACGGGAAAAGGAATAGTAGCGGTACAAGGTAACCTCCGCCATGCATCGTGTGGTGGCTTGCGGAGTTCCGAGTATGTACGATAATGTGAACTTGAAGATAGAAATGCTGATTACCTGTGGTAACTTTGGGAGCAAAATCAATTTATGAGTATCTCCTTCATATCGATAAAACAAATTCTTTTTCACATTGCTTCTTACCTGTTTCACTTGTGGGGTCGTCCATCCCACATGGTGGTGTTTTAGATAAGTATTTTCCAGAAAATGAGATGGTTAATATTTGCTACTGTAAGACTCACAGATTCATCAATATTTTGTTTGCAGAAGTTCCCGGAAGAATTTAAGTTATTTAATTTAAATTTGATTTTCCACGATAGCGAGAAAATATACCTACAATACAAAACTAAGTTTTTACTTAACGAGATATATGGTAGACAAATGGAAAGTATGTTTTATTGAACTAACGTTAGTTTACTGGAAGTAGAAGAATAAACGTTACACAACACAGATTTCATATAAATTCGCCATATTTTGCTGAAACCTTACAAGTTACTCGTAGAATGAAGTTTTGAATCACGCTGTGAGGTTTTCCTGGATACAGAGCATTGCCAGAAAATAAAAAGAATCGAGATTTGCCTCTCTGTCTAGTACACGGTTTCAGTCTGTCGAGACCTGTCATTATTTCATGTCTGAGAGGCAAATGATGTCAGTTACAAGGCTTATAATATTATTACAGCCAGTTCTCAATATGTCTATTTTTGACAAGACAGCGTTTTATAAGTCATATTGCAGCTCATTGTCAGTTACCGTCCGTAAAACAAATGAGAGATACACACCTGTGTTGTAGAGTTAGCTGAACGGATGAAGGTGGCCCTGGTTTGCTGTTTACGGACAGTCTACAAGGCCTAAAGGCTGCCAGGGACGAACCGACACCCGCGTCTATCCCCCTTCTCCGACACGCGCCAGCCACAGTCAGAAACGCAGTTACACTGTCTCCATCGGCACTCTAAAAATGCTATGGAAGCAAATTACCAGAATGCTTCACTTGTGTGGCCAAAATATCCGTAGGTGCCGTATTATTATTTACGATATTTTTAATCCACTTTCGCAACTACTGTAAAATGAAACTTCTGGCAGGTTAAAGCTGCGTGCCACACCGGTACTCGAACCTGGACCTTGGCCTTCCCCGCGAAAGTGCTCTACCTAATAATTCTTCTTTTTTTTGCCACTGCTAAGGTGGCCGGGGTCAAAGTTGGCAGGGTTCACGACCCTAAGCCTGGCCACGACATCCTGTGGTCCCCCTCAGAACTAAGGAGGGTGAAGGTCATAGAATCCAAGATGGCCAAAATGCATCAAGGATAACGAGGGAAGACGTTTTTAATTTTTACTTTTTTAATTTGTTTTTATTTTGTACCATCACCAATATGACGCAAACGTTCGTGCTGTGGCGTGCCTCATAATTCCTAGGGAGGGTAAATGGAAGCTAGTCCTCGTTGGCTATAAAATAGGAAGAAAAACAAGAGGTCGTCTCGTTACGACGAGAGGATGCTCCATAGTGCTACTCGCTGCGGAATTACCGATGCATATCTTACGTGCCAATGTGGTTGCCGCTGACAGTTCAATCTTAACAAAAACAAATAAATAAAAGGGTTCGTGATTCAAGTTCTCCTATCATGCATAACGCTGCTGGGAGGTGGGCTATGGAACACGCTGCGGAGAAAATTTGAGAAGTATTGCTGGTACTTACGGTTCCATACGACCGCACAGTGTCGTTCGTTTAAGTAGGACCAAAAATCCAGGACTGTCTTCTCACCGTCATCAGACAATTAACGGACGGAGTGGCCGCGTATCCGTATCACAGATTTCGTTTTTATTCTCCGATACACCTACTCCGGGAAGAATAGTTATTGTGCAGTTAAAGGGTCGGGAGTCACGAACCGAGTGAGCTGTTCAAGCATAAATCACGACCCGCCCTCACAGCTTTATTTCCGCCAGTACCTCATTTCCTACCTTCCAAACTACACAGAGATTCTTGTGCTTACGTTGCGGAACTAGCACTCCTGGAAGAAAAGCTACAGGAGAGACACAGCTTAGTCATGGCCTAGTGGATTGCTTCCCGAGCAAATTTTTAATCTGCAGCGGAATGTGCGCTGATATGAAACTTCCTGGCAGATTAAAAACTTTGTGTTGTGAGATGCGGTCGTGAGTCGTGCTGCGATAGCTCAGTGTCGGCAGGATAGTGAAGGTCTCCTCGACCGAATTTGATACGAAATATCCACACAAGAACCATTGACGAAGACGCATATAAGAAAAAAGTCGATACAGCATGGGTTGGTTCAAATGGCTCTGATCACTATGGGACTTAACAGCTGTGGTCATCAGTCCCCTAGAACTTAGAACTACTTAAACCTAACTAACCTAAGGACATCACACACATCCATTCCCGAGGCAGGATTCGAACCTGCGACCGTAGCAGTCGTGCGGTTCCGGACTGCGCGCCTAGAACCGCGAGACCACCGCGGCCGGCGATACAGCATTTCCTCGCGATAGACAAAGGTCCCAGGTTCGAGTTTGAACGTACTGGAATCAGTTCACACTCCACTGCAGAGGTAAAATTCATTCTGGAAACTATAAAATAAGTACAGTATATACCATTCGTATCATTAACACAACAATTGTAACGCCGATGATGTTTTAAACGAATGAAACTAAACACGTACTTTAAAATAAAAACACAATTTTTAGTAGTTTCTATGACGAATTGAAAATACCTTAAATAAATTCCCAGAGTCTCTATGTTGCTCAGCTGCGTGGCATTTTTAGTGTGCCACGCATCCTAAGGCTTCCGATTCGGTGTCCCTTTGTCATTCACTTTCAGCTGATAGCCCTCATCACTTCAACTGGTCTTCTGGTGTTGTCCCCAGTCAACATGTCGCTACCGTCTCCACCGTTGTCGATCACTGTGTTCGATGGCAGCGGAAACTAATGGTTCAAATGGCTCTGAGCACTATGGGACTCAACTGCTGAGGTCATTAGTCCCCTAGAACTTAGAACTAGTTAAACCTAACTAACCTAAGGACATCACAAACACCCATGCCCGAGGCAGGATTCGAACCTGCGACCGTAGCGGTCTTGCGGTTCCAGACTGCAGCGCCTTTAACCGCACGGCCACTTCGGCCGGCAAGCAGCGGAAACTATTGAGCACAATCTGTGTCTCTTGTGAAAAGGTGTTTGCAAGCCACATTGTAGAAAATACCGTGCCGGGCAGACTTGAAGTTGATATTAAGACAGATGCAACGAACACCGACATATTATGCGCTTAGAATAACTGGTGATAAAAGTGCTTCTGAAGGTAAGAAATGTGATGCACTACAAAGAAACTAAGACCCTCGCCGCTACTGCCTCGCTCTCGGACAATGCTATCAAAGAGACTGTTCAGAATCGCATAGGCTATGTAGTAGTTTTCAACAGAAGGTTAAAACTGTCGTCGACCCAAAGGTATGATTTCTTTGAACACTGTAATGCCTGGTCCTATTTGTCGTATGACCTTTCCTTACTCAGACGTGCGAATTGACGTACCTAGCTGGCAACAGCAACAGTTTAATGAGGATTCCAAACTACGGTGCAACTCGACCTTTTTTGCGTACACAACCTTTACCTGAAGGGAAAGAAGCTATGAGGGACAAGAAAAAAGCTGGGGAGAACTGCGTATTGAACGCGCGATCTTTAGATTTTAACTCCAACATTTGCCTAAATAAGCAACCTAGGTATACGAAGCTTGGTGACATGAAAATGCGTAGCATTCGGCATTGGGTGTGCTAAAATCGCGACGGCCTACGAAGGTGACAAAAAAGAGTAAGAAGTCAACAATTCCGCAACTTCGGATTCATCATTTAATCCGTCTAATTTTCATGCAGCGTCATATAAAGGGAAAACAAAAGGTATCCGTTCGAAGGAAAAAATTTGTGGTAAGTTCTATGGGACCAAAATGCTGAGTTCACCGGTCCCTAGTCTTACACACTACTTAATCTAACTTAAACTAACTTACGCTAAGGACAACACACATACCCATGCCCGAGGGAGGACTACAACCTCCGACGGGGGAAGCCGCGCGAACCGTGACAAGGCGCCCCAGACCGCACGGCTACCCCGCGCGGCCGTTAGAAGGCCGTACAATCCAGGTATAGCAATCAGGCAAAATACCGTGGCCAGTGAGACAATCAACCCATCAACACACCAGGTTGAAGATACCTGTTTGCTAAAACAACGCGTCCTGCTGCGTGAAGAAGCCCGTAATCTGCATGCTACACGTCCTAGTGCGACAGAAATCGTCTACCTTTCAAGACCTTTTTTTAAGGGACCGAAGGATTGATAATGGCGTGAAGAGAGGTCAGGAATATGAGGCGGATGCTCGGGTGTCTCGCACTTGTTGTCCGTAATGGATGGGGCTGGCCTTCCATATCGACCGGCGTCTCGTATCAAATGGTGACCGCCACAGAACTTGTCGCACCATTCAATGGCGATAGCTTTCGATGTTCTTTATTCTCCGATGGCAGCCAAGAAAAGAGTAACAGCACATTGGTCCTACTTCGACGCATTGGTAATAACGGTGCCATAGTTCGCGTTTCCGCATTTACCACACGCACGTCAGAAAAACACGAATGCTACCTTAATCCATTCCCTCCATGTCGGTGCTTATACACCCGCATCGGAGTCGGGCTGCATTGCATTTACGCTGCAGTTACGCCCTCAAACGGGAGACATTGACCCCTTATAATATGTAGTTTATGAGCATTATGGGAGTAAATCAAAGCAATGCTCCACGTCCTGGCCCTGATGGGCAAATCGGGACCAACCGGCTGCCGTGTCATCCTCAGCTAACACCACGATTCCAAGCGTTATAGAGGGGCGTGGGATCAGCACACCACTTTCCCGGCCCTTGTCGTCTTTCTTGACCTTGGACCCGCTGTTTCTCCGTCAAGTAGGTCGTCAACCGGCCCCACAATGTTGAGAACACTCCGTGCCAGTCCTCCCAAGAAGGAAAAATTCCTTTCAGTAGCGGAAATCGAACCCGGATCCATCGCATAGCAGCTAGACACGCTAACCACTGAGCTATGGTTGTGGAGTAAACTTCTGAATTTAAGTGTGACAGAAGGACAGCCGCAACATGAGGCACAATTTTAATTTAATAAGATGAACACGGAAGCCTGTTGGGACGCTCAAAGGCGCGAGTGGACAATATCTGTGGAGGTTATCCAAAGCTGATTTGTCCACGAACTCAGTAGAAATTTTCTGAACTTTGGGAACGTTGGCAGAGTAGCATAAGTACTACCAGGAAGCGACTTTGTCGATAGGGTTGCTGCCACGCAGCCGGACGTTATGACCGAGCGGTTCTAAGCGCTTCAGTCCGGAACCGCGCGATTGCTACGGCCGCAGGTTCGAATCCTGCCTCGGGCATGGATGTGTGTGATGTCCTTAGGTTAGTTAGGTTTAAGTAGTTCTAAGTTCTAGGGGACTGATGACCTCAGATGTTAAGTCCCATAGTGCTCAGAACCATTTTTTTGCTGCCGCGCAGAGTGGCCGCGAGGTTTGAGGCGCCGCGTCACGGATTGCGCTGCCCCTCCCACTGGAGGTTCGACTCCTCCCTCGGGCATGTATGTATGTGTTGTTCTTTGCATAAGTTACTTTAAATAGTGTGTAAGTCTAGGGACCGATGACCTCAGCAGTTTGGTCCCTTAGGAATTCACAAAAATTTGAGTATTTTTGATTGAGTTGTTGTTCGTGAAAGAGAGGACAAGTCGAATGGGAATGCTAGCGACGGATAAAAAGGTAAATCAAAGAGTGTCTGGTAACGGTGATTAGCTCAGAGGTAAGCTCACTGCACAACAAAATTAATCATCCCACGGGGAGATCACTCTGTTATCTTGCAACACTATCTCTATCCTTGATAACGGTCTCAGTTCGACGAGGAACAGAGTTCACAAGTCTCTTCACGTATGCCATATCAAGTTGACGCTGCACATTGGTTATTGGGTACCGTAAATCTATCATATTGCGGTGATGTTGACAGCTGTGCTTCACTCGTTTTCTCGAATGCTCCATTACATTTTCTGCAGGATTAAGATTGAATGATTAATTGGGCCGGACTCGGTGCGATTGGGTTCCTCAGTGTTTGTCAAACTAGGAAGTTATGCGTGTCGCCCTTTGGACATGTCTGTTGTCTACTTGGAAGACAATAGTGTCAACAGCATACTTAACATGAAGATGTACAAGGAAGGGCATTACTTGGTTAACAAGAATGTGATACTTAACATCATGGTTCAGATGCTGTGTACAGCAATCTGAGTGAGCACTCCCAAGTCATGGTACGAAAAGTCTCCGAAAACAACAGCTCTTGCCTGCACTATACCCTCCACACACTGCAGGTTATGCGCCTCATCCGGCTACAGGTGCACTTGACGCCATGCATCATTTAAAAAGGGGCACAATCGCCACTCATCAGGTTACGCCACAAGCCTCGAGTTAGCTAATGTCAGCTACTGTTTATTTGGCCCTATGAAGATGTGCAGTGTTAAACTAATTTAATCAGAACCATCTGGACATCCCTTTGTAAGCCGGATTCGACCACTATATGTCTCGAGACGGAGGTCCACTAGAATAAAAGGAGGCGGGGAGTATTGTGTTATCTATAGAGAAGCAGTGACAGTAAAATGGGTCGATGTCACCTGAGCAACAAATCGATCGGGGACATTTCATTTCTTCCGAAGCTGCCCAAGTTGGGGTTGTGAATGTGAGATGGAAATGCAAAAGGCCAAGACAGCTAAACCGAGATCAGGCAGACGCCACGTACTGGTCCACAGACTGTCGAGCATAGCTAAGTATCGTTGTAAAAAATCGCATGAAATAAATGCAAGGAGCTACACGCAAGTCCCAAAGTGCCGCCCGCCTGCTTAGCTGGTTGGTAACGTGCTCGCCTCCCATGCAAGCGGGTCCGGGTTCGATTCCCGGCCGGGTTGGAGATTTTCTCCGCTTGGGGTCTGGGTATTGTGTTGTCCTCATCATCATTTCATCCTCATCACCGGCGCGCAAGTCGCCCAGTGTGACGTCGACTGAAATCAGACTTGCAATTGGCGGCCGAACTTCCCCGAAAGGTGCCTCCCAGCCAACGATGCCATGCGCTCATTTCCATTTTTTTTCCAAAGTGCCGACAGCAGTCCAGGCAGCGCAATGTCTCTGCTTACGGAATTAAAAATAATTAGGCACAATGGTCGAGCAGCTCCTCATAAGCCACACATTTCTGAAGTCAGTGCTAAGCGACTCTTGAGGCGGTGTAAAGAGCGACGCTATTTCGCTGCGAATCACTGGAAACGCTATACCCTGTGGCAGTCCGGAAAGGGTTTGGGTTTCGCTAATGCCCGAAGAATATTACCTGACACCATGAGCAGCGCCAGCTGTGAAGTACGGCGGAGGTAGTGTTATGGTATGGGAGTGTTGTATGTAGTTAGGGAGTGGCCCCCTCATTGCGTTCAAGATAACGAGAAATGTAGAAGGCTATGGACATATTTTATAGCGCTGTGTACTGTGTACAGTAGAGGAAGAGCTCGGAGAGGAAGACTGGTTATATCGACATGACAATGCACCATGTCATAAAGCAGTAGCAATGAGGCAGGAACTGCGGACACTAATATTCCTGAAAAGCCATGGTCCGCCCAGAGCCCCGATCTGAATCCAGTAGAACACTTTTGGGATGAGCGCCGCGCCCAAGTGTCCAAGATGTCCATCTTCTCCCGTTTCGGCTACTGAAGAACAATGGGCTGCCATTTCTCCACAGACATTCGGACCCCTCATTGAGATTGTCCCCAGCGGAATCCAAGCCCTCATAGAGGTAAAGCGTGTACACACCTCATACACTGAAGCGCCAAAGAAGCTGCCATAGGCATGCATATTCAAATACAAAGATACGTAAACGGGCAGAATACGGCACTGCGGTCGGCAACGCCTACATAAGAAAACAAGTGTCTGGCGCAGTTATTAGGGTGGTTACAACAGCTACAGTGGCAGGTTATCAAGAATTAAGTGAGTTTGAACGTGGTGCTATATTCGGTGCACGAGCTATGGGACACAGCATCTCCGAGGTAGCGATGAAGAGGGGATTTTCCCATACGACCATTTCAGGAATCCGGTAAAACATCAAATCTAGGACATCGCTGCGACGGGAAAAAGATCCTGCAAGAACGGGACCAACGACGACTGAAGAGAATCGTTCAACGTGACAAAAGTGCAACCCTCCCTCAAATTGCTGCAGATTTCAATGCTGGTACATCAACAAGTGTCAGCGTGCCAACCATTCAACGAAACATCATCGATATGGGCTGTCGGACCCGAAGCCCCACCCGTGTACCCTCGATGACTGCGTGACATAAAACTTTACGCCTCGCCTGGGCCCGTCAACACCGACACTGGACTTTTGATGACTGGAAACATGTTGGCTGATTGGACTGGTCTTATTTCAAATTGTATCAAGCGGATGGACGTGTATGGGTATGAAGGCAACTTCATGAATCCATGGTCGCAGCATGTCAACAGGGGACTGTTCAAGCTGCCGGAGGCTGTGTGATGGTGTAGGGCGTGTGCAGTTGGAGTGATATTGGACCCCAGATACGCCTAGATACGACTGTGATAGGTGACACGTACGTAAGCATCCTGTCTGATCACCTGCATCCGTTGACGTCCATTGCGCATTCCGACGGACGTGGGCAATTCTAGCAGGACAATGTGACAGCCAACATGATCAGAATTGCTACAGAGTGGCTTCAGGAACACTCTTCTGAGATTAAACACTTCCGATGGCCACGAAACTCCCCAGACATGAACATTGTTGAGTATATCTGGGATGCCTTACAGCGTGCTGTTCAGAAGAGATCTCCACTCCCTCCTACTCTTACGGATTTATGGACAGTTCTGCAGTATTCAAGGTGTCAGTTCCCTCCAGCACTACTTCAGACATTAGTCCGGTCCATGCCACGTCGTGTCGCGCCGCTTCTCTGGGGGCCCTACACGATATTAGGCAGGTGTGCCAGGATCTTTGGCTCTTCAGTGTATTCATGTACACGAATAGTTGTCCGGATACTTTTGACCTCTTTGAGGTGGACCTATATTCACTGGAATCAGCAGTTTCTGCCACGTTTCGAACAGACTGTCCCTGACAAGTCGTGACACTCAACTCCGGTCCCTGTCGATTACGACCTTTTTATGACCACTGTTCTTAGCCGTGTTATATGTCTGCAAGTAGTACTCTATACTAGCAGACACGTTGGACAGTCCGCGTTGATACGCCAACAACTCGGACAACTTTATTCACGGTGTTTTCATGGTCACATCCAAACAGGATAACTCACTTCTATCATTCTGCCACGTCTCTTTGTCGACCCGTCTTATTGCGCTGATTCCATACAACCCACAGGGGAACACACACACACACACACACACCCACACACACACACACACACACACACACACACACACACACACACACACACACCACTTCAGTTTCAGTGTCACGACTTAACGACAGCGATGGAGGACCCCAAGAAAATCTGGTACTAGTTCCACGCCACGTACTGTTTGTCCACGATAAGTTGACGATTGACTTGGTGGCTGTCGGGAACGTCCGTGGCCCCGCATTGAGGCTGCCGATGGGAGAGGATCGTGGTGGTACCACTACCACCACTTTGTGCTTAACTCGAAAATCGGGGTTGTGCTTAACACGAAATTGGAGGCGGCACTCGTAGAAATATTGCACTCTTCACTGACACTTCCGTATGATCGGATATCACCTAATTTGTTGACGTATTCAGGCTCTTGAGTTTTACCTGTAACTTACTTACTTTACTTTACTTTACATGTGGCAAGGACCTTATCGACCATACGCCTGCTCTATGAGCCTCTTCCACTTCTGCCTGTTCAATGAACTGTTTGTCCAGTTGTCATTCCTGTTCATCCTAGTTGTGTCCTCCCGAATGTTAACCCACCATCTGATTCTGGGTCTCCCACTTCCTCTCGTTCCATCTATTGTTCTGCTGAATGCCATTCTAGGTAGTCTATTCTCTGTCATTCTTGCTATATGGCCTCCCCAATTCAACCTTCTCCTCTTGAGCACTTCGACGATGTTACGGTGTTTGTACAGCCCTCTTAATTCTTCATTTCTTCTTATTCTCCATTCCATGTTATTTTCGTCGTATACAGGTCCAAAAATTTTCCTTAGTACTTTTCTTTCGAATATTAACAGTTTCTTCATCTTTCTTTCTAAACATTAATGTTTCACATCCAGATAACATCACAGGTATAATGGCCGACTGATATAAGCGGATTTTGAAGTTACTGCTAAGTGATCTTTTTCTTAGAATTTTGATGAAACTAAAGTGTCTTGTTTGCTGTTGATAAACGGGCATCTATTTCTATATGTGTTCTGTTATTATAACTAAAAAGGCTTCCTAGGTACTTGAAGTGGTCAACAGTCTTGAAATTGAATCCATCTACAGTCAGTGGTGCATCTTTTCTGGTTTTCTTATTTATAGGCAGGTATTCTGTCTTTTCTTCATTAACATGTAATCCTGTTTTCTCAGCAATTTTGTAGTAATTTTGCATCATTCTGATTGATTCTGTTTTGGAACTACTTATTAGTGCTACATCATCTGCATAGGCAAGTCTTGTAATGTTTACATCCTGTAGCTGCCTCCCTTGTGGACTGGTTTTAGAGAATTCTCTATCGATCTTCTCTTGGACAAGGTTAAATAAAATAGGTGAAATGGCATCCCCTTGTCTCAATCCAGTGTACACCTTAAAATCTTCAGTTTGTCCTACCGGTTTCTTTATGCGACATAAAGTTTCATCTACACACATTTTAACTAATCTGATTAATTTTGATGTTATTTTAAATTCCTTCATTATATTTAGGAGTGTCTGTCGGTGTATGCTACCATAAGCCTTTTTAAGATCTCCGAATAATATGTGGACATCTACACTGAATTCCCACGTCTTTTGCCGGCCGGTGTGGTCGTGCGGTTCTGGGCGCTTCAGTCTGGAACCGCGTGACCGCTACGGTCGCAGGTTCGAATCCTGCCTCGGGCGTGGATGTGTGTGATGTCCTTATGTTGGTTAGGTTTAAGTAGTTCTAAGTTCTAGAGGACTGATGACCACCGATGTTAAGTCCCATAGTGCTCAGAGCCATTTGAACCACTTGAACCCACGCCTTTTCAGTTACTTGTCTTCGGGTGAATAAGTGATCTAATGTGGATCTGTTTTCCTGCCTCAGGCATGGATGTGTGTGATGTCCTTAGGTTAGTTAGGTTTAAGTAGTTCTAAGTTCTAGGGACTGGTGACCTGAGTAGTCCCATAGTGCTCAGAGCCATTTTTTTGTGGATCTGTTTCTGCGGAAACCGCATTGGTAGTCCCCAATCAGTTCTTCTGTTATTGGTATCAGCGTGTTTAATAGGCA
This sequence comes from Schistocerca americana, assembly GCF_021461395.2. Lineage (NCBI taxonomy): Eukaryota > Metazoa > Arthropoda > Insecta > Orthoptera > Acrididae > Schistocerca > Schistocerca americana. The sequence goes on from NC_060121.1 coordinate 239,746,573, forward strand.
GCGCGATAAGATTTTGTAGGTGACATCCAGTAAGCCAATTCCTCTGTAGTTATCACAAACAAGTGGATCATTCTTCTTAAATATTTACCTGTAACATATGTCTTATTTATTTATCGAAAATAATGAAGAATGAAAGTAGATGAATGTACAATTTACGACAAAATGAATCGAAATTCAAAAACTGATTATTCGAATCTGTCTGCTCCTTGCATATATTAAACATAGCACAGCAGTAACGTCTACAAAGTGTAATTAACTCTCACTGACAGAACTTTAGAAGCGATATTCACTAAAGGTCACTGTCATTTGTGTTTGATTCAACATCATCGTCTTGAGGGCATGGTATTGGTGATAACTTCATCGATGGCCTGTTCCATTCTTCTATCTCGTCTCCAAACTCTTACTCCGGCTGCTGTACTTTCCTGCAGAACCTTTCCAGTCCTGTGCAGTAACTGAAGGGAAAGCAGGATTAACAAGATTCTGCAATCTTTCCTTCGACATGTTTACCAGTGACACTGTTCTCCCTGAAATTGTGTTTTGTTTTGGCCCATGTCAGTTCTGTCGGATTTCGATCGCAGTTGCAGTGCGGAAAACGGACTTCTTTCAGGCATCTGATCTCAGCGATTTTATCCACGACGTGCTTTTTCACGGCTGGTTTCTTTTCCTTTATTTTAGATAACAGCTCACCCTTCCTCACTGAGTCGTTGCAATTTATTTGCCTGTCTCGCAACCATTCTAACATCGTAAGCTTGAAATGAAATTTATTAGGCTTTCTGTCTAACTTCCTGCCGTGATATGGCGCATTATCCATACAATTGCAGACCTAGGTGGAATATTATGAACCATCATATCTGCAACCCTCTTCCCGTCGACGTCCGATGGTTTCGTCAACTTCAAAAAGTTCACAGATTAGTGCAAACAAGCGTTTTATGTAAGTCTGCAGGCTCTCGTGTCCGTTGTCGCTTAAGTTAAAATCTTCTGGGGTGCTAGAAAATAGTGGAAATTGGAAGACCCTGAAGATGATCCCTGCACAGGGGTCGAAAGGTCGATTATTTAAAGAAAAATATATGATGCCGACTAACACCCCAGAATATTTTAACTTGCATGACACTTTCTGACAAATTAAAACTTTGTGCCAGACTGAGTTCCCCGCTTCGAGTCCTGGTCCGGCATATTTTTAATTTCTCAGGAAGTTTCTGATCAGCGCACAGTCCGCTGCAGTTCTAGTTTCTTGCATCTTGTTGCAAGTACTTGCCGAATTTGTCATTTCGTGGAAGATTTTCTCAAATTTACAGAAATGAAGTGTGTTTAGCATCGGTGCGAAAATATCAGTGTCGAAAAGGAGAATTGCACAAAGACAGATGAGCCGAAACAAATGTACCATTGGAACCCATAAACACATATAATTGGCACCACTAATCAGTGAAGTGTGAAATGAGTTTACCAATCAATTTGTTTCATTAAAAGACAAAGTAGAATGACACTACAGACGCCTCTGAATTTTAAATGATTTTTTAATGTTACAGTACACATAAATGCATTACATTTGTTATAAAAATTGTATATACTGCTAGCAAAATTCGAAGAGTGATTAAAACGCATTCTCTTGGTGAGATGTCAAGCCGCATTTTTCTCGTGATTTTGATTACACAGTAAATAAGAGAAGTTCGAAATTTACGTAGGACATCTTCAAGGTTTTTAATTTAGGTGAAGTCCTCCGATTTTAGTTAACTAAATAGTGTTTCTTGGTAACAGTATGTACTCCTTTAACATTTTATCCTGTTTTTTTTATTTTTTTGTTTCGTCACGATTTTTATTCATTAATAATAATGCAATGACAGAGGCGACTGCTCCGGTTTTTAAGAATAACTGCACTTTCCAACAAGGACTTGCAGCAAGTTCCTGAAATTAACTTTCCCCAGTGACTTAAAGAAGTAAACTTGAGTAAGTTTTTGTTCTAATGTAAACATCTCAGCAAGTGCTCACAGAAGTTACTTGCTACTGAACACAAGTCTTTCGTAAAATTAGAGTGTAGGGACAGCTTGGCATTGGCAGCGCTCGAAGGCAACTGAATATATTTCAAGTAGTATCGGTTTTCACCGCTTCTGGCAGCACTAGCGAAACCGTGACCAGACAGTACAGAGCTCAAAAACGACCAGAGTACGATTCTAACTGGTGTGACTAGCACTGTGTAAGGTGGGCTTATAAGAGTTTAACATAACGAGACTGATTTTATTGTAGGGATATAAGCGACATCAGAGCAGCAGCTATGGTGGTAGCTTGAACTAACAACTGTATGCATCATATAAGCATTCGATCGGATAGTTGTGAGCATCTCCGGCGGTACCTCGCTACAAGTACCGCCCTTCGATTGCGCCATTCCAGCACTAATCGAAGCGTTAGTGTTGCAGGTGCCAGCCGTCCAGCCAGCCGAGCCGCAGCAGTCCAGCCGAGCAGCAACGGTCCAGCCGAGCAGCAGCAACAGCGGCAGCCGCGGTCGCAGCAGTCCAGCCAGCAGCAGCAGCAGCAGCAGTCCAGCCAGCCAGCAGCAGCGGTCCAGCCGAGCAGCAGCGGTCCAGCCGAGCAACAGCAGCGGCAGCCGCAGTCGCCGCAGTCGCAGCAGTCCAGCCAGCAGCAGCAGCAGCGGTCCTGCCAGCAGCAGCAGCAGCAGCAGCAGCAGTCCAGCCAGCCAGCCAGCAGCAGCGGTCCAGCCAGCAGCAGCAGTGGTCCAGCCAACAGCAGCAGCAGCGGCACTGACCCCGTCTGCGGCAGCAGCAGCTGCGGCCTTCCTGCCAGCCGTCGCCAGCCCCAGCAGCATGGGACTCTGGTCCTTGTCTTCATCCATCTTCGTCCGTCCCTGGTTTTTTCCTCTCTTTTTCGTGCTGTACTGTTTTAGTTCTTCCCTGTCGTCATGTCAGCCCCCACCACCACTGCCACTACTACCACCACTGCCACAGTGTATACTTCACCCTCCTCCGCCATCACCACCGTTACATGGTGCGCCCAGTCGCCCCCCCCCCTCTTTCCATCCCTCCCCTTCTAACTCTCCCTTCTCCCTTGCTCTTCGTCGCCCCCTCCCCAGCTTCTTCCTTCCGCTCCTCTACCTCTGATCGATTCCCCCCACTCCCCCAGCCTGTCACTGCAGCTCCAGCTAGGGTAGTGGACCGACGGGCCACTGCCCATGCTCAGCTCTCCCCATCGCCTTCACCATAACCGCCACCACCATTGCCGTCGCCGTCGCCTTCACCGTCACAATCTCTGGCGCCGACTACTGTGACCACGCCGGGATCTGCCACTTCCCGCCACCTCCCTATAGCTCCCGTCTCTCATATCACCACCCACCCCTCTGCTGCCGTTAATCGCCCTAGTGGCACCTCCACCTCCTCCACTTCCAAGAAGGCCCCGCCCCGTCCTCCTTCCCCCCCCCCCGCCCAGGATGCCATGGATGTCTCCCTGCCTGGCCCTGCTACCTCCGCCTCCTTCTCCTCCTCCCCCCTTCTTTATACAAATACCTCCTCTCCCATCCCGATCCATCCCTTCCCGAGGCCCGGAACCTCTCCCTCCTCCTCCGCCAACACTTCCCAGGTGCCCCCATCTCACTCCTCACTCCCAGACGAGACTCAGTTCTCATCTCCTCCCCCAGCCCCACCCTCCATACTGACATCCTCTCCCGCCTCCCCATCACCCGCTTTGGCCCCAACGCCTCCCTCATCGCTGCTCCTTCCCCATCTCCAAACTGCCAACCCCAACCCCCGTGTTGCCCGCTGACCATCACCGCTGTGATCACTCGGCTTAGTCCAGCGATCACGGATGAGGAGGTGATGGTGGAGCTCGAGGTGCATCCCTCGCTGGAGGTGTGGGCAGTCCGCCGCGTTTTTAACTTGGCCGGCCCCACCGGCCTTATGCAAGTTTTCTCCGAGGACGCCCCCCCCATTGACTGTCTCCTGAAGGAGGGTGCCCTCCTCTTCAACCAGCGATGTAAGGTCGACCCCTCCCATGCCCCTCCTCAATCCCTTCGCTGCCAGAGGTGTCTGCACTACAACGCACACCCAACAGATGAGTGCCGTGAGGCCCCTACCTGCCCACATTGTAAGCAAGCGCACTTCCTCTGGCAGTGCCCTAACCTTCAGTCCCCTCCCTCCTGTAATACCTGCAAACTCCCCCATCCCACCTACTCCCAAAACTGCAAAGCCCGACCCCCTCTGACCACTCCTGAACTCACCGTCCCTGTCCACCCTCTGGACGCCCCCAACCCTCCTGGCAATTCGCTTCGTGCCCCCCCCCCACCACCACTGCTGAGGACATCATCAGGTTCCTCACCATTGTCCTGCAAAACGTCCTCCCTTTCCAGCGCCCTCACACCCTCCAACAGGTCTTCCTCGCCGCCCGTTCCGTCTTCCACCTAAAAATGTATGTCACTTACTCCCACAACTAGGCCCAATTCACCTTCTCCCGTCTCGACACCCTCGTCTAAATCCCTCTCACGGCGCGACAGCACCGTATTCTGTTCAACAACATCCGTTCCCTTCCCACCAACAAGAACCTCTTCATGCACACCCTTGCAACCCACTGCGTGGATGCCTTCCTCCTCAATGAAACCTTCCTCCAACCCCACCTCGCCATCCACACTTCGCCCTACCTTCTCCACCGCTCTGATAATCCCCTTCTGATTGCGCGTGGCGGAGTTGCCATTGGTCACCACCACCAGATCCCGGATCGGCTCCAACCTCTCCTTCCCGACCCCACCGAATGATCCTTAGTCTCTTCTTCCCCGGCCTTACCGTCACCTGCGCAACCATCTATGTCCGCCCTAACGCCCCTATTCCTTTCGACTTCCTCTCCCACATTGATTGTACCTTCTCCTCCTAAATGATCACCACCGACCTCAACATCCATAGTCATTTCGCCACCCAGTTACGGTAGTGGCATCGGTTCCTCTCCACCCTCCAAGGCGACCTCGTCCCCATTCCCCAAACACCCGCCCCGATTCCAACTTGACTCCCGATGTCATCCTCTCCTCCCCCAACCTCCTTGGCCGCATAGCGGTGGATGTCCTGGACCCCATTGGTAGCGACCATCTCCCTGTCCTCCTCATCGTTTCAGACGGTCGTGCCCCTGCCCCAACCCTCGTAATGACCCTCCCCCGAAGTATGTCCATGACTATTCCCGTGCCGACTGGAATGCCTACCAGGATAACCACTCCACCCAGGTCGAAGGCCACCCCTTCACCTACCACCACCCTGACGATGTTATCCATGCCACCTCCTTTCTCCAGCAGACCTTGTCTGAGGCCGTGGAGGCCGTCTATACAGTCGCCATCCACCCCCACCATCCTACCTTACCCCCACAGGCCGTCCTCCTCCTCCATGAATCCCACCATCTCTACTGTGCCTTCCACCACACGCGTGACCCGAACACACTACGACGCCACCGCCACTCCAGCGATACATTCGAAACTTGCTCGTGGCTAAGAAACGCTGGGACTGGCGACAGACATGCACCCGCTTAAATGCTACCCTACCTATAAACTCGTCCAAGTTCTGATCAGCCTTCCATCACCTTACCGGAATTAAACCCTCCCCCTACTATCCTCTTCTCCATGATGATCACCCGTTCCCTGACACCCTTAGTAAGGCCAATCACTTTGCCTCCTACCTCTCCGATGTCTTTTCCAACCCCGACGATCCCCAGTTCAATTACTCCCTCTTCCTGGATGTACACAATCGAACTGACACCTCTGTTCCTCCCCTCGCACCTGGTTTCCAGTACTTGGACAACATTGCACACATGGAACTCAATACCCCTATCACTACAGAGGATCTCACTGCTACACTCCGCACAAAATGCAACACCACTCCTGATCATGATCGTGTCACCTACCGCCACCTTCGTGAAGCTCCTGTCTCTTTCCTCTCCACCCTGGCCAGGCTCTAATGTAGTCCTGTCAACCGGCTACTACCCCGACCTGTGGAAAACCTCCCATAACCTGATATTCCTTAAACTGGGCAAAACTCCGTCTGCCGTCTCCTCCTACCGTCTCCTCCTACCGTCCCATCAGCTTTCCTCGGTCTTCAGCAAGGTCCTGGAATCCATCCTCACCCGACACAACCACCAGCATCTCCGCCAGCACCGCCTCCTTCCCATTACCCAGTGTGCCTTTCGGCCATTCTTTCCTTCCGATGACCTTCTCCTTCACCTCACTCATCTCCTTTCTGAACAGCTTAATTCCCGTCACTCCGCAATCTTCCTCTCCCTGGACCTTGAACATGCCTATGACCATGTATGGCATTCCGGTCTCCTCTTCAAGCTCCAAATCTTCACCCTTCCCATTAACTACACCCGTCTGATCGGCTCCTTTCTCTCCCACTGTCCTTCATACGTCACCATCCATTACATGGATTCCTACACCTTTTTTTCCTCCACCGGTGTGCCCCAAGGCTCCATCCTCTCCCCCCTTCTGTACCTTTTGTATACGGCGGACATTCCGCCGCCGTCACCCCCTCGTCCACCTTCTGCAGTTTGCCGATGACACCGCCTTCCTTGCCCTTGCCCCCACCTTGCAGCATTTCCAACACCTTCTCCAATCCCATCTTGACCGGTTCACCGCTTGGTGCAACCAGTGGTTGCTCAAGGTCAATCCCTCCAAAACCCAGGCGATCATTGTAGGCAAAACCACCCCTTCTTTCCGCCTCCTCGATTTCTATCTAACCATCTATGGCCGTCCTATCGCCCTCACCCCCACCCTTAAGTACCTTGGCGCCACCCTCGACCATCACGTCTCCTGAAGCCCCCATCTCCAGACAATCCAAGCCAAGGCACACTCCCGACTCCGTCTCCTCAAGCTCCTTTCCGGCCGTACGTGGGGTCTGGACCCCTCCACCATACTCCACACCTATCCTCATCCGCCCTATCCTCTGTTACGCCCATCTGGCCTGGATCTCCGCCCCCCCCCCTACCTTTTATAAATCCCTTCAGATCCTTGAACGCCATGCTCTCTGCCTCACATATCGCATCCGTCTCCCCTCCCCCACGCGGATCCTGTATGACCTAATTTCGTTCCCCCACCTCCTCCTTTTCCTCGAATGGATATGGATCCTCTAAACCTCCCGTAAACTCGATCCTCCTCACCCACTTGTCTCACCCATCCTCTCCCACCCCCGTCCGCTGCTGTGCCTGTATTCCGACATCCCACCCGGTCTCCATCTCTCCACCCTCCTTACCCTCTCCCAAGGTGGCTTCCGGCAGCTCCCCCTCCCTGATGATGCCCTCCTCCCCTCCATCTACCTCTCCTACCAACTTTGATCCTCCCTCCCTCTTCCTGTGTTTGTTCCTTTGGGCACCCTCCCTCCCTTCTCTCCCCCTTCCCTCCCTCCTCCATTTCTCCCCAATTTTCCCCTGGGCTTCCCCTCCCCTGTCCCTCTACTCCTCCTCCCATCTCCTCAGCCATTGGCATATTTGTTCTCCCTCTCCCCCACCTCACCCTTTTTCCCCTCTTGGCAGGTCCCTGGACTCGCACACGCTATGTGCACATTCGCGCGCCAGAGATCATCGCCGTCAGTGTCTCGTGTGTGCCGTCGTGTTTAGTGTTCAGTGATCACCGTCACACTTCATCGTTCACCTGTGCCACCGACATCTTCAGTGTTTGTGCGTCGTGTCAACAGTTTGTAGTGTGGATTATCGTCGAGTGTTAACGGCTCCATGTTTGTCTTTATGTGTCTACTGTTTTATTACCCACCGTTCTGTAACTTACGTGTATTCTTTCTATTTTTCCTCATTGTGTATTCTATGGCTGAAGAGCAGCGTAGAATGCTGCTGACAGCCTGCCTGTTGTACAGGTTTTAAAATAACAATAAAGAAAAAAATAGTTGTGAGCAGGCAGTATTATGTACCAGACGTGCGACATTACTGTGTCGGCATCGTTGCGCCACAAACCGCAAGGGAGAAACGAGCAGTGATTCGATTTCACATTGTACTCTGCAAACGGGTACAGAGACATGTGACTCGATGAAAAAGGCTTACAATGTTGTCTTAAGTTGTGCACCAGTGTTTGAGTGGTTTATGTGGTATTGTCCATAGTTCATGTTGCCACACCATGATCAGCAACGCGGATTGATACCACAGACATTAACGAGGACTCACTGCAATCGTAGTGAGGTGTTTAACTTTCTGATGAACTTGTACCTTAGTAATTGTTCAAGATTGTACCTCAAGGGAATAGTTCATTAACTGGTGCATCAAGTGATGCTTTCATAGTCAATGATAGCTGTAAATTATCAAGCGATCGTGTGGCAAAGAACTGAGACAAAGCTAAGTAATTGTCCATTCTGTTATGAATAAAGTGAGCTATTATTTCATGCGCTCTAGTTTCATGAGCCTTCTCCCAGAGCAATCAAAGAAATCATAGCTATGGCCAGACGAAAGTAGTGTCGTGTGGTCACAGCAATTTAGACATTTCAAAGGACAGGTGTCGCTCGAGAGCAACGAAAGGTCGGGGCGTCCCACCTCAAATTCATCCCACACAAACAATGAGAAAATTCGTGATCTTTTGATAACCAACGGTCATCTGTCAAGCAGAGATATAATTGAAGAACTGAAAATTTCTACATCAAGCGTCAAGACATTCTCCAGAATGCTTTGAAGACGAGAAAAGTGTGTGCAAAATTTGTCCCACACATCTTGACTCCCAAATAAAAACAACTACACGTGGACGCCTGCTGCAATTTTATTGTTGAAATAGTAAAAAAAAAAAAAAAAAAAAAAAAAAAAGGAGCAAAAGAACGCGGACACTTCTTCTCTGGAGAAAATCATCAATGGTGACGAGACTTGATGTTATCAATACGAACCTACCACACAGCGACGAAATACAGAGTTCTTCGCTGAAGGTTCACCAAGACGAAAGAAGGTGCGAGTGGCAAAATCAAATGGTTCAAATGGCTCTGAGCACTATGGGACTCAACATCTGAGGTCATCAGTCCCCTAGAACTTAGAACTACTTAAACCTAACTAACCTAAGCACATCACACACATCCATGCCCGAGGCAGGATTCGAACCTGCGACCATAGCAGTCACGCGGTTCCGGACTGAAGTGCCTGGAACCGCACGGCCACCGCGGCCGGCGACAAAATCAGAAATGAAGACAACCCTCATCGCCTTTTTTGTTGTTCGCGGGATTATCCGAGGGGAACGTTAACTGCTAGTTAACACTTTATTTATCTCATTGTCTGTTAAACAAAAACGAATGAGTAATGTTTGTTTTTAAATTTTTTGTCACTTACTATTTTGATGATTCAACTGTTAGATATCCAAGACAGTCAAAGGTCACTGACAGATGTCAGAAAAGAAAATATTACTACGAGTTTCATTGAATTCTTCTTCATTTGTTCTTTAAGTCCTTCAGTTTTATCAAGAACCACCTCCTTAATAGGTTTTTAATTTTTGTTAATCTCGTCAATTTTTTTTATCATCTACAAATGCACTCTTTAACTAGAATATTTTTGCGCCTTCTTTCATGTTCTTTGGGTCGAGTGCTTCTCTGACGTAAGTTTAACAAATTTCAGCATTGAACCAGCCAACAAACGGCCCTTCAAAAACCGAGCCGCAATTTACTTGTTTATTTGTTTATTTACTTATTTTGTGCTTCACTTGGGCAATGTCGCTGTGTATGTGTTCTAAACCAAATTTCTGCATAAATTAATAGAATAATTTTTTTTACTTTTAATCACTAATAACTCTCTATGTATGGTGGCCCTTCCTCGACCTTTTCTGGGTGGAAATTTCGCAAGGCGAAAATTCACAGGGCGGAGGGGATTAGTGGGCACTTCCTCGATCTTTTCTGGGCGGTAATTTCAGAGCGCGGCCCTTGGGTTTCCTTACAGCGCTAAGGATGTGTTGACGCGTGCATTGCCACCGGCCTTCTCATCGCTAGGAACGACTTGAGGCGCGCTGAGTCACAGCTACCTGAGCGCGACAGGTGTGTAAACACACAGAGCTGTCTTTCCGCCATGCTCTTCCAGTAGCTGTTCAGTGCTCTGACTGTATAGTTTGAAAGTGCGTATATGTTTGTTGCTGTGTTCTCTCTCTGCAGAATTCGACTTCGCTTCCCATGTTTTCGTCGGTTTTCTTGTTTTCTACAGGAGAAAAGTCATGTCGCCGTGGTTGCACAGATAAAGAGATCCCGGATATGCTCACTAGGAGCGACAGTGAGTGTGAATTATCTGATGTTTGTAACAGTGATGAGTCTTCAACGGAATCTCAAAGTTGTAGTCGGTTGGTTGGTTTGTGGGGGCTGAAGGGACCAGACTACAAAGGCCATCGATACCTTGAAGTTGTAGTCCTCAACTCTTTACATCAGAGAGGAGAGCGAGAATTATTACAGTCAGCAATTCTTCTGAACCCGAGCAATCAGAAAGTGACAGTGAAACGGTTCGGAAAAAGAGCCCGCTTAACTGACACTTTTGACTGGAAGGAAACCGATTTCCAGCCGCTAAATCTTTACTTTGATGACGAGTTCAGGACACGAATGTCAACTAAATGTTGACCCAAGCATTCTTCAATTTTTTGTGATATTTATGTCTAAAGAACTGTTGCAATTTATTGCAGACGAAACAAATCGTTTTTACGTTTACTCCAGCGAAAATGCCAGTCAGTTACATAGTAAACACAGGCGTGTGCAGGGATGACAGCTGCATTTAGTTTCAACACTGCATTGGGGCGAAATTACGAAAGTTCCGGAATTTTTTGAATAGACCTAATTTCCATGCATTTATGTGCTATCAAATGACCAAACATGCACAATTAAAGAAAAAAAACCTTGCAATGTCAGAAATCAGTATTTTGTTATGAAAAATTTTATTTTATTTTTAAAAATTATAACAACCCGTTTTCCACATTCTCCACTAACTTGGGGTAGCTCTGCGCGCCGTACCGTTGAGCTAGCAATTCCTGGATTCGAGAAGCGATATGATTTGAAATTGGTTTTCTGTGGTTTCCCATTTTCAATTTAGGCAAACGCGGGGTTAGTCCCTTACAATAGGCCACAGCTAATTCCTTCCGAATTCCTTTCTTTGCTGACAGATTCCAGTTCCCTTAAAGACGCAGCCCCTGTGCTTCAACGAAAAGAGCTGCATCGAAGCTAGCCGAGCATCTCTTTGGAGACTCCTGGCACTAAAAGCCGTAAGATAAATAAATCATAATCCAAATTGTCCTCATCTACGGTCACGTATTTGTGTGTCAGGGCATTTTTTAATGCAGAAAATGACCTTCCTTACATTGTAGGAAATGGCAGACTCGTACTTAAATGATGATATTTGGGACAGTGTAAGGTTGAATAATTTCAGATCCTTTGCACTTTCGCCACCACAAATTACTATAACTTCTCTGTCCAACAGAGATATCTTTCTTCCAAAAGCCCTGCTGGTAATAATCATGATGTCGCAAAAAATCAGCTCTCGAATATGCCTGATCACTTTCTCAACTCAAATTCAGACTGAGAGGAGAAGTGTGTACACTCATGCTCATAAATTAAGGATAATTGCAGAATGTGGTGCCACACAACGTGGCACTACACAAAACTGGCGTTAATAGCATAGACACATACGGGACACACATGACACGGATCTGTAAGTCCACGGTATTGGTGATAAGTTGATAAAACCGTCCCGAAACACAAGTGCTACAAAACGCCACTGTTTCCTGCGCGTGTACCCCGACATAAATTTGGAATATGATCACCATACACACGTACACAGGTCGCACAACGGGTTGGGATACTCTGGATCAGGTAGTCGAGCAGCTGCCAGGGTATAGCCTCCCATTCTTGCACCAGTGCCTGTCGGAGCTCCTGATGTGTCCTAGGGGTTTGAAGAAGTGCAGCGATATGTCGACCAAGAGCATCTAAGACGTGCTAGACGTGCTTGATGGGGTTTAGGTCTGGAGAACAGGCAGGCTACTCCATTCGCCTGATATCTTCTGTTTCAAGGTACTCCTCCACGATGGCATCTCGATGGGGCTGTGCATTATCATCCATCAGGAGGAAGTTGGGACCCAATGCACCCCTGATAAGGCGGGCATACCGGTGCAAAATGACAGTCCCGTTACACCTGACCTGTTACAGTTCGTCTGTCAAAGACATGCAGGGGTGTGCGTGCACCAATCATAATCCCATCCCACACCATAAAACCACGACCTCCATACAGGTCCCTTTCAAGGACATTAAGTGGTTGGTATCTGGTTCCTGGTTCACGCCAGATGAAAACCCGGCGAGAATCACTGTTCAGACCATACCTGGGCTCGTCCGTGAACATTACCTGGGACCATTGTTCCAATGACCATGTACTGTGTTCTTGACACCAGGCTTTACGGTCTCTCCTGTGACCGGGGTCAGTGGAATGCACCTTGCAGGTCTCCTGGCGAATAAACCATGTCTGTTCAGTCGTCTGTAGACTGTGTGTCTGGAGACAACTGCGCCAGTGACTGCAGTAAGGTCGCGAGCAAGGCTACCTGCAGTACTCCGTGGCCGTCTGTGGGCACTGATGGTGAGGTATCGGTCTTCTTGTGGTGTTGTACACTGTGGCGTCCCGTACTGTAGTGCCTGGACACGTTTCCTGTCTGCTGGAATCGTTGCCATAATCTTGAGATCATACTTTGTGGCATACAGAGGACTCGTGCTACAACCTGCTGTGTTTGACCAACCTCCAGTTGCCCTAGTATTCTGCCCCTCATAACGCCATCAATATGAGTTCTTTGAACCATTTTCAACACACAGTCACCATTAGCACGTCTGAAAACGTCTGCACACTTACTCGCTGCACCGTACTCTGACATGCACCAACACACCTCTGCGTATGTGGACTGCTGCCAGCGCCACCGTGCGACGACCGCAGGTCAAATGTACCGTATGGTCGTACCCCGAGGTGATTTAAACCCGCAAACCGCCCACCAGAGCGTTGTTTCACCATGTATCAGCATTATCCTTAATTTATGAGCATGAGTGTAGAATGAGCTGGGAAGGGGAAGGGAGATTAGAGCATGACTGCTTCTTAGTGGTTTGCCAAAATACAGCTCTCCTAAGTAACGAGGTCATTTCTCCGCTTGATGAAAACTCCGAGACCATCGTCGAATAAAATGGTTAATCGTCCTTTATGGAAAAGTTTCAGAATAAATGAAAAACATGAGTCCTTTTAAGGTCGTCTTTAACAAATCAGATTCTCCCTTTGACGAAATCCCAGATGTCTTCTCGCACAATCAGAACGTCAAAACTTACTGACTTCCGTGAATTTGTAGACTTCAGCTGTAGAAAACTTTTGTCACTCTGTAAAGCGAGAGAGCTGTCTTTGTCTGCAATCGAGAGAATCTTACAACTGTGTGAGGCTCTGAAATGTTTTTTCCTTGTCAGGATAAAAAAAAACCAAAGAGCTTGGTAAAATTTTTCTCTGCTCCTTTAAGCGAGGCTTACTTTTGGTTTATTCACCGTCAGTTGAATTTGTGAAGTAAGGAAATGAAGAAAATTGAGAATAGTAACGTAACTGTCATTCGAGTGAAGCTCATTATTGAGAAAACAATAATTTGACTAGAAGAGAAAGAAAATTTTTGTTGTTTCGGTACGAAAACTAAAGAAATTTTATCAATGCAGATCATTGCTCTGAACTAACCATTGAAAAATTTCACAGTGATGTAAAAGAGTTTTGTGAGACTACCATTACTTATCTTAGAACATGGCCTCATTAACCAACAGGTATTGACATTTTTGGGTGGATGTTCTTGACTAAATTGGTGGAATGGGAAGACACTGAAAGGACATTGGAATACTAGGTTATTTAAAAGAAAAATAAGTAGATAGATGTGAGTCAGCAATGTTTGATCAGTATATACATTTGAATAATTTTCTGGATATATAACCGGAAGTCAACATTACCTGCCCAGAAAGAATGGCTAGGATTTTTCAGAAATATAGAGTTCAGTGTCCAGACGTCAGCATTTACTAAAGATATGTCAATATACGTTTGTTTAGAGGATACTTTTTGTTAATGGGGGCTTAGTGGACGGAGAAACGGAATCGTTTGGATGTATAAACAATTCAGAACATCTTACAGTGTTCGTTCAAAATGGTTCAACTGGCTCTAAGCACTATGGGACAACATCTGAGGTCATCAGCCCCCTAGAGTTAGACCTACTTAAGCCTAACTAACCTAAGGACATCATACACATCCATGACTGAGGCAGGATTCGAGCCTGCGACCGTAGCAGCAGCGCAGTTTCGAACTGAAGCTCCTAGAACCGCTCGGCCACAACGGCCGACTTACGGTATTCGTATAAGTTTCAAATGAGCTGCACAGAGTTTTATAATTATGCAAATTAACAGACTTGTCTTGTAAAAGCTGTCAGCTCATCTGAGAAATATGAATGGTTCATAAAATAATCTTTGTAAAATTTGTGTACAGAAGTAAACTATGTGATACTGTTTTTCTTTTCAAATATATTTATACAATTTTTTTTTTTTCAGTAGTGACGTATATGTTACTTTTTCCACGTGTCTGAATTCTCTCCTCACCCTCAGCTTATGATTGGATTTCTGTGGATTTTTTTCCCGATTTTAGTACCAACATTTATGGCTACCCTGACCGTAACTCTTGTTATAAACTGTATGAAAGAAAGTTAGATAATATGAAACGACAAAGGACTTTAGTGCAGCTGTATAATAGTTATGAACTGAAAATTTAAATTAAAATCTGCACTTAATACTACCGCTCGTCATTCTGTTTAGAAGTTAAAAACTTTAATAATGTCTGTAATGGTTTAAAAAATAATCCAAAATCATCAAATGGAGGCCAGTACATCGTGAGTATTATTATGAAGCTCCTAACAATTCTACTTCTACAGTACAGGCTTCAAAATGCAAATCACTGCAAAATCGGCAGGTGCATTTTGTATTACTTCTTAATTTAAATGGCAACGCCGGCCACAGCTTCATCTCTCAGAGTGGTCCGTGGAGACTGAATAACTACAAATTCCAACTGGTTCTTACTCAACATGGATAAAGAGAAACGGAAAGGAAACTACATAACCACGCTTAATAACAAGACAAATAAATCACTGCCTTATTTCCAAACATAACTACTAACCGGCCGCGCAGTCCTATTGCACCCACGAATCGCAAGCGATCTATCAAAGTGCCTGTCTTTTCCACGCGATCAGCGACATATCGCTGCGATTCGTCCGCAAGTGTCATTTCGGAGGGAAGTTGTAACTACGTTACGCTTCTTCTTGCGCGTGTGAGATTGCTCGGTGCAGACCTGTGCGAGTAAGAAATCTCTGTAAACAGAGGAGGCTATGGTCGCAAATCATTAAGCTGACACTTGACAATTTACATACGTATTAAAATGTGTAAAGCTGGTTCCCGTAATTAATGAACAATAACTAAACGTCAGCTATAAACAGTAACTAAAACTCTTATTAGCTCCAGTCACATAAAGAGAAATACCACTGTTTACAAATAAAACTCACATTACAAAACTGAAATACAATTATTGAATCGCTGTCTAATTAGGTCATGTTTGCACTCAAACTGACAAGTGGCCATGGCGCTCTTACCTTTAAATTAATTTGGTGGATAGAATAAGGTAGCTGCTGTCCCAGGTACTTACCGCCACTCGAATTACCGGTATGCAGAAATGATACTTGCCCACTCCTTCAGATGCTGATTTGTCGACACAGTATCGAAACTGTCATGCTTCGTATTATAACCTCTGTTTTGTGGACTGGCAAGACAGACAATCCACGAGGAAGGGAGGCCGAAGGGCACGCGTTTAAGCTCACGCAGGATGGCGTGAGGTCTGGAAAATGACAAGGAATTGAGACTAGCAAAAAAGGTACATAGCTGCTGGAATACTTAACTTTAATCCATAATTGGTGAACATCGGTCTGACGGTACATGCATCACAAGATAAATAGCAATTGATAATGGCGCCTTGCTAGGTCGTAGCAAACGACGTAGCTGAAGGCTATGCTAACTATCGTCTCGGCAAATGAGAGCGTAATTTGTCAGTGAACCATCGCTAGCAAAGTCGGCTGTACAACTGGGGCGAGTGCTAGGAAGTCTCTCTAGACCTACCGTGTGGCGGCGCTCGGTCTGCAATCACTGATAGTGGCGACACGCGGGTCCGACGTATGCTAACGGACCGCGGCCGATTTAAAGGCTACCACCTAGCAAGTGAGGTGTCTGGCGGTGTCACCACACTCTGCATAGAAGAAAATTTTGCAACGCAATCCATAGTTCCATGCCACACACAGTAAAAAGTTGTGGCACAGTGAGTCCCGTATCCTCGTGGGGAATCCGTTGAGAGCAGCGTTCGGTACAGCACGCACGCTGCAGCCGTGTCCTATGTGAGCGAACACGGCGCAGTACAGGACCCCGACCGATCCAATGCGAAGCGGTGCAGTGCAGTTATATAGCCCGTGCAGGATACGGTGTTTCGGGATAGGCGTGGTGTGCTGTTGGTCAACTTCATGCAACGAGGAACCACTATCAATGCAGAAGTATACTGTCAAACCATGAGAAAGCTACACCGATTCAAAACAAAAGACGCAGCCTGCTGACAAAGGAAATTGTCCTTCTCCATGACAAAGCAAAACCTCTCACTGCAGATCAGACCCGCGATTTTTTGGACAATTTTGGCTGGGAACTTTTAGACCACCCCACCCTACAGTCCTGATCTTACGCCGAGCGATTACCACCTGTTCAAAAATTCAAATGGCTCTGAGCACTATGGGACTTAATATTTGAGGTCATCAGTCACCTAGAACTTAGAACTACTTAAACCTAACTAACGTAAGGATATCACACACATCCATGCCCGAGGCAGGATTCGAACCTGTGACCGTAGCGGTCGCGCAGTTCCAGACTGAAGCGCCTAGAACCGCTCGGTCACCACGGCGTGAAAACGGCACTGAATTCTTGGTTATCGGGGCAGGCGGCAAGTTTTTATGAAGAGGGTATTTTAAAATTGGTTGAACAAACTCGGCAACTATGACGAAAAATAGAGTGAATTATGTATTTTCTGAAAATAAATTTACTTTTTTGAAATAACCTTTCGTTGTGTACTTACATTCAAACGGACCTTACTTAAAATCCACGCCTCGTATTTCAAACTGTTCAATAACTATCACCATGCATTTTCGCGCGGTCGCAGCGCAGTACTGCGTTCGCCACAGTTCGCTCACGACGGACGCCGCCTAACACACGATGCGTGACAAACAAGTGATGTGACACGTGGTGCGTCAGACACGTGGCGCTGACGTGTCACGCGCCTTACTCGACGCTAATGGAAGTGAGAATAGTTGGTAACGTGCCACTACATCTTCTTCGGACGACGAAACTTTCCTGACATTAATCGACTTCATTAACAATTACCAACAAAAATCAAAAACTTATTGTTAGGTACATCCTTTCATTGATGTTGGAAGGTATGGCTGCAACAGTGATGGGAGAGTATTAATAGAAATCTGTTGTGAAGCTATATTACATCTGTATTATGGTGTCAGTTCGAATGTGTCCAGATGTGTGCTTTATTTAACTCAAAAACACAAGATGTTTGGAAAGACATGATCCCTTATCAAATTCTTAAAAATATTATGCCTTGCTCTAATCATAATTGAATCATGTCTTTCCGAATTATGGTGTGATTTTAAATTAAATACAGCACATCTAGACAACTGGTGCGCCATATTCTCTATACTGATGAAGTTCTTTCGGTAAAGTGCTGTTTATGGGCGAGGACCCACTTCCGGATCCTACACCTTTGCCTCAAGAAGACTGCAAATTTCCTTACTATTTTACTGCTTAAAAGCTTTTGGTCTCAAAAAACACAATATGGTAATGTAAGAACCTCATAGACAATTAACCGATAAAAGTTGCATATTTAATTATAGATTAGTTAGAGGTGGGGGTATATACAGGGTGTCCCACATAAAACTGGTACGCCAGACCTACCAGAGAATCATCTCTGGTCGAATTGCTTGTGGAGTGGCAACACTGTCTCGATAGTTGGCTACACTGCATTTCGTCGGAAAGCTGATTGCAGCTGTGTGCCTGTGCGTCAGTTGTTGTGAGAAGCTCATTGTTAAGTTGTTACAGGAATGGAGCAGTTTGCATTAGAACAGCGAATTGATATTGTGGATTGTCACTTAAAGACAGGCACCGTCAGGAAATGTATCAAGCGAAGGATCCTCATAGGAAACTCCCCACGACCAGGACTATTCAAGAGCTATACAAGAAATGGAGGGCTGTAGGATCCGTTTAGAAAGTGGAGAGAAATAGGCCACCGACAGTGAGGACCCTGAAACTATAGCAAAAAAAGTCGTATGGACATTACGAGAAGTCTCAGCAGGTCAAGGAGGTTATCACAGCAGGTTTGTGTATCTTGTACATCGTGCACTAAAAGATATTAAATTAAAAGCGCACCTGAACAGCCAGAGTGCCGTGGTTATGTGGCCACGGTGTTGGACTCCCAACAGTAAGATCTGTGTACAAATCTCGGTCGTGCTCCATATTCTCTTTCACAAAATTATGACCGAGCGAGGTGGCGCAGTGGCTAGCACACTGGACTCGAATTCGGGAGGACGGCGGTTCGATCCCACGTCCAGCCATCCTGATTTAGGTTTTCTGTGATTTCCCTAAATCGCTTCAGGATGGTTGCTTCGAAAGGGCGCGGCCGACTTCCTTCCCTAACCCGATGAGACCGATGACCTCGCTGTTTGTTCTCCTCCCCTAAATCAACCCAACAAAATTATGAACTGTCCGCCAAGTCAATGGCATGTCTACTCGATATATTCAAATACGAGGGCAGTACAATAAGTAATGCAACAATTTTTTTTCTGAAACAGGGGTTGTTTTATTCAGCATTAAAATACACCAGGTTATTCCCCAATCTTTTAGCTACACAACACTATTTTTCAACGTAATCTCCATTCAATGCTACGGCCTTACGCCACCTTGAAATGAGGGCCTGTATGCCTGCACGGTACCATTCCACTGCTCGATGTCGGAGCCAACGTCGTACTGCATCAATAACTTCTTCATCATCCGCGTAGTGCCTCCCACGGATTGCGTCCTTCATTGGGCCAAACATATGGAAATCCGACGGTGCGAGATCGGGGCTGTAGGGTGCATGAGGAAG
The DNA here is from genome assembly GCF_021461395.2 of Schistocerca americana. Taxonomy (NCBI): domain Eukaryota; kingdom Metazoa; phylum Arthropoda; class Insecta; order Orthoptera; family Acrididae; genus Schistocerca; species Schistocerca americana. The sequence goes on from NC_060121.1 coordinate 239,765,746, forward strand.
AACAGTCCACTGAAGTTTTGTGAGCTCCTCTCGGGTGCGAAGACTTGTGTGAGGTCTTGCGTTGTCATGAAGAAGGAGAAGTTCGTTCAGATTTTTGTGCCTACGAACACGCTGAAGTCGTTTCTTCAATTTCTGAAGAGTAGCACAATACACTTCAGAGTTGATCGTTTGACCATGGGGAAGGACATCGAACAGAATAACCCCTTCAGCGTCCCAGAAGACTGTAACCATGACTTTACCGGCTGAGGGTATGGCTTTAAACTTTTTCTTGGTAGGGGAGTGGGTGTGGCGCCACTCCATTGATTGCCGTTTTGTTTCACGTTCGAAGTGATGAACCCATGTTTCATCGCCTGTAACAATCTTTGAGAAGAAATTGTCACCCTCAGCCACATGACGAGCAAGCAATTCCGCACAGATGGTTCTCCTTTGCTCTTTATGGTGTTCGGTTAGACAACGAGGGACCCAGCGGGAACAAACCTTTGAATATCCTAACTGGTGAACAATTGTGACAGCACTAACAACAGAGATGTCAAGTTGAGCACTGAGTTGTTTGATGGTGATCCGTCGATCATCTCGAACTGTGTTCGCACGGTCCGCCATTGCAGGAGTCACAGCTGTGCACGGCCGGCCCGCACGCGGGAGATCAGACAGTCTTGCTTGACCTTGCGGCGATGATGACACACACTTTGCCCAACGACTCACCGTGCTTTTGTCCACTGCCAGATCACCGTAGACATTCTGCAAGCGCCTATGAATATCTGAGATGCCCTGGTTTTCCGCCAAAAGAAACTCGATCACTGCCCGTTGTTTGCAACGCACATCCGTTACAGACGCCATTTTAACAGCTCCGTACAGCGCTGCCACCTGTCGTAAGTCAATGAAACTATACGAGACGAAGCGGGAATGTTTGAAAATATTCCACAAGAAATTTCCGGTTTTTTCAACCAAAATTGGCCGAGAAAAAAAATGTGTTGCATTACTTATTGAACTGCCCTCGTATGTGTCTGTGTCGTGGTGTAATGTCCGTTTGCAGCAACGAACGGTCTACCCGGCGGGAGGCCCTGGTCACACGACATTTACATTTTAGCGAGTTGTAAGGAAGGGCCCCTCCTATGTGTTGTATTCTGGTACACTCCGCGCCAGATATCTGAAAGCATAGGTGACGTCGCAGCGGGGATTGCTGCGAAGCTCGGAGCAAGCGTATGCACGCCGAGCTGAGAACATTGATTGCGCTAGGCTGACCAGACGTCTCGGCTTACACATAAATGTCACGGTGTCTCGAGATAATCACTCTGGACACGTAATTGTCCCGGTTTAAATCGAGAAACAAAATGCGTGCAGTAACATTTTTTACTTAATGAAAAATTATGAGAATTAAATTCCCTAGTAGTAGGACGTTAGAGAAATGTATTTCATAATAATAATAATAATAATTATTATTATTATTATTATAACAACGATTGTTCCCCTTTAGGAGAGCGATTGAACTTGAATTCATAATTTCATCTTCGGATGTTTTTCTTCTTTGCTTCCCAAAACCTTCTCATCCTCTCAGAATGCTCCTTCTTCCGTTCCTCTGTCCATTTTTTACCAGGCTGACGCGATATTCTTTCCCCAAACTTCACACTTGTGATTTTATGTCGGTACTCGGTGCGATCTTCGAGATTTTTTATGTTGATCTGCTGTAGATCCCTCTGGACTTCTTTCAGCCATTCCGTGCCACATTTACTCCTTGTTATAATATTGAATAATTTCTTTGCTGTTCTGGAGTCTTCCATCCTGTAGATGTGTGTATAAAATTTGGCTCGGCGCTTTCTGATTTCATCTGTTACTATGTTGATCTTTCTATAGAGCTCGTTTTGTGGTCTCTTCATCCAAATGCCATTTTTGTTGATTGGACCGTAAATCTTCCTGAGAATTTTTCTTTCCTGCTTTCTATTTCCTTAATTTTAGAATGACCATCATTCACCATTGTTTCAGCTGCATAGATTGCTTCTGGAAGAATCATTGTTGTATAGTGCCTTAATTTTGCGTCTGTCTAAATGCACTTCTTGTTGTAATGCGTCCATGTTCGCTTGTAAGCTTTCTGGAGCTTGGTGATTCTTTGTTCATTGGCAATTCGGTTTAATCCTGAGGACTGTATAGTTTCACCGAGGTATTTAAAATGGCAGACTTGTGCAATTTTACCATATTTTGTTATTAAAGGGGGTTTATTTTCTGGCTGCCTTTCCATATATTGGGTTTTTTCATAAGATATCTGTAGTCCGGTTTTTTGTGAAATTTAATGTAGTTTTTCCACTGCGTGAATCGCTTCTGTTCTGTTATTGGTGATAATTGCAATATCGTCAGCGAAAGCAAGGCACTTGATTTTAATTCGGTTCTCTTTCTTGATACCAATTTGGATACCCTTTACGTGAGGTTCCCATTCCCTGATTATCTTTTCTAGAACAATATTGAAAAGGATTGGGGATAGTCCGTCCCCCTGTCGGACTCCAGATTTGATTTCGAAGGGTTCTGATACTTCGCCCATGAATTTCACTTTGCCGTTGTTCCTGTAGGTGTCTGTTCTGTGATTTTTCGTGTCTTTCGGTCGATCCCAAATTCTTCCATGATTTTAAACAGGGTTCCACGGTCCACTGAATCATATGCTTTCCTGAAGTCGATGAATGTAACTACTGTGTTTCTGCATTTCCTCATTTGTAATATTGTCTTTAAGCACCAGATCTGTTCCGCACATAACCGTCCTTTTCTGAATCCGGCCTGGTCTTCACCAATTAGTGTATCTGCTTGGGATTCTATCCTGTTTAAAAGCGCTTTGGAAAGGATTTTGTAAGCGACTGGGAGCATAATATTTACCGTATTAAAATAATATACCTTCTTTCTCACGAGGAACTGCTAAAATCAATCCACTCATTCTTCTGACGGGCGCTGATAACCTCATTGTAGTGCGCCCTAAATCATCATCTCATTCTTCTGATAAATACTGCTAAGGTAAATCTTAGGATCAATTATTTACTTTGTGTCTTATTACAGATTAGTAATATTTACATTTTCCATCCACAAATTGAAGATACACTCTTGTTTTGAGTTCTTCAAGTGTTGCATCATCAGTGCTGTTTTTCTGGGGGAACGCTGGGGGATGCGTACCCCTAAACTTTTTCGTCGACAAAGTAATTTTTTGCGATGTTGAGAACTTGGAAGAGTGCCAAAGATTTATTTCACGGACGTAAATTTATTTCATTTTTTCGTGTTGGTAATTGCAATACGAACGATACCAGTGCAGTTTTTCGTGGGAAAGTCGATGTCATTGACTGTTTCAAGGATTTCGAAGCTGCGGCAACCGTTTTAGACAACAGAATCGCTGGCAGCCAGTTCGACAGGCATGTAATGGCTTCGTCCGCTAATAGAGGGCGATGGTAGTGCTAAACGGATATTCGTACGCTTCATTTGAGGTGATGTAAACTGAAGTGTTCGATACCACTTTCTCTTGTATGTTTGTGTGTTTCTCGGTATCGCCTGCTTCATTTGAGGTGTAAATTCAACTGAAGAGTCCGATACCTTTTTTTTTTTTTTTTTTTACCTGTTGAGGACGTCATGGCTAAAAGCAGACGGGTGGTATCCCATGCTTCAGTTATATCCCATGTCGGAGTACTCTCAAACTTTTTTTTAGAAAACAAGCACTGAGCATCGTCATGGGCCTATTATCAGCTTCAAAACATCACGGTACCTGGCGAGAAAAATAAGAGTAAGACGTAACTACAGTAATGAAGTCAAGTATAAACTACAAACAAAAGTGTCCTGGTATTTTCTCTTTGAAATCTGGTCACCTTAGAATGCGAGCACTTACCTTCAGTCATCATCAGGTAGCACAGCTACTCCTTCCAGTTCTCCGTCATCTTCAGAGCTGGAATAACAGTAATCAGTTCCGCTATCACTGTCTGCACCACCTAAATCTGTGATTATTTTATCTATATAAGGGGGTTGTTTGTGTTGTTGCCCCACATGATTTGTCAGGATTTGTAAGCAGTGGGTCCTTGAGGTACGGCTATATGCGAACACCGAGAAGTAAGTTTAAACAGTTTTATTAACAAAGGTTGATTTAAAACATGCACACTACACGCACCCATCATCACTGTGTCTGACATCCTAAATATGGTCGTATCGAAAGGCTCCATGGTGAGCTAAGAAAAGAGACATATTCGCGCATGAGGCGGCATTAGTTAATACTGTGTGCTGCGGACGGCGGCCAGAGGTGTACTCCCTGCCTCAAACTGCGACCAGATATGCGTGTGCTGACCAAGCAAATTGTCAGCATCCCAGATAGACCGGCTGGCGAGCGTGTGTTACATACCGTATGGCTGCTTGCAATATGTACACCCTTACATCTATTTCATTGTCGATAAATATTTCTTCCTGCATGTATTCCTACTCAATTTTTTTAACTTATTCGCAGAACGGAATCCAGTCTCCTTTACTCATGGATTTAAATTGCTCCTCACACAAATTTTCACAGACGTTACATTGCAGACAACGTTCTAGAAGCTACCCAAATATTTTATATTCGATTTAGTTCTGGATGGTAAGGAGGATGGCCTAAAGCAATATGACCAGCAGTTTCAAGGATTTTATTGATGGAATACTCGACGGTTGTTGTCTTGGTTCTTCGAACGTGCTCATAGAGAACGGGCTTCAACATGTTCTTTTGTTAGCCACTATCTGATATCGTCTTCAGTTGAGTAAGATGTTGCAGCTTTTTTTATTTTAACATTGTGATATGGCGCATTGTCTAGAACTATTACAGAGTTAGATTTTAAATTGGGAATCAAATTTTCTGTCAACCACTTCTCATAATTTTGTTGGTTCATTTGGTTGTGGTAATGTCCCATTGCTTGATTTGACTTCCACATAACAAGTGCACTAGGAATAAAGCCATTTTCGCTGCCTGCGTGAGTTATTATTAGGTGTTGTCCCTTTGATACTGGTTTGAGGAGACCGTGAGCAGTATTATCACTCCATGATTTCCCAGTTACATGTGACGATAAAATAAAAGTTTCATCAACGCGAAAAATGTCTGTTTTCTTCCCTACATTTTTTTATTTGCTTCAAATACGATATTCTTTTTTCTCTAATATCGATTCTCTCTAACAGTATCAGCCTATTTGATTTTTTTTTTTCCAGCGGAAACTGAATTTCTTTAGTAGCCGCCTTACACTAGTGTTGCTGCCTTGAAAGTCTACTGCTTCTTTCAACTGCTGTTTAATTCCTTCCACTGCAGACACACGTTTCCCAGCCAGATAAAAGTTGTAAACAATTCTCCTAACAATGGCCTCATCAAAAACTGTCAACATCTATAATTCCTTTCTTACACTAGTGATGCTGCCTTGAAAGTCTACTGCTTATTTCAACTGCTGTTTAATTCCTTCCACTGTAGGCACACGTTTCCCAGCCAGATAAAAGCTGTAAACAATTCTCCTAACAATGGCCTCATCAAAAACTGTCAACATCTATAATTCCTTTCTTACACTAGTGTTGCTGCCTTGAAAGTCTACTGCTTATTTCAACTGCTGTTTAATTCCTTCCACTGTAGGCACACGTTTCCCAGCCAGATAAAAGTTGTAAGCAATTCTCCTAACAATGGCCTCATCAAAAACTGTCAACATCTATAATTCTTTTGCGTTTAGGTTTTTTTATCTGGAGTTTCAAATTTCTATTTCCCGCGATATTCCGATAGCTTGTCTTTCCTTTTAATTTTCTGGATAGTGCTACGCGAAACGCCTGTGGCCTCTTCAGCTCTTAGTTGAGCTTGTTCCACCGGAATGTTCATCTCCTGAGAGAATTCAGCCTCGATAAACATTTTAACGTTATGTATAATCTCCTGTGACTGACTGTTAAGTTTTCTGCCTTTTAGTTTTGAAGCACTAATAGACGTCATATTCAGTATGAACTCACTGCGCAGTAGTAATATAAATACCGAAAAAGAACACAAACGTGGAACTTGTACTGTACTCACAATGGACGCACGTGGCACACTGAGGGCAGCCGAATGTATTTGGGCAGATCTGCACACTTCCGTGCATGCGCAGTGGCTATCCGTCTGCTTCAGAGTAATGGTCACGAAAATCTCAGATACCTGGCGCGGACTGTACCACATGTTATATGATCCTTGCGTTCCGTTTTAGAAGTTTTGATTCTTGAATTCCTTTGTTGTAACTTAGATCACACCCATTTATTTGCTATTTCTATTTCTGTGAGAGGTCTGTGTGGCATTTCTCCTGCTCTCACTAATCACCCCATCTACTTGCAACGGTAATATATTCTTACCACGTGAGTCAAATTTATAACCAATGCATAGTATGACAACTGCCAAGACTATGGAAGGAGCACTGACACGACAGTGAGTTGACTGATAGTTCGTAACTTTTTGAAGAAAAAGAAAAAAAAACGGCAGGGGTAAGAGGGAGGACTGAAGAGGGATTTCCCCTTTCACAGTCAAACACCGTGACAAATAACCACGACCACATTGCAACAGAAGCCTGCTAAATATTGCACATCTTTAGCTTTGACCATTCAGCGTTTCTATTTTGCTTCTTGTTTCACAGTTCAATACACCTTCTTCCTGTCTTCATCCTTCATCGGTGCTCATTTTTTGACGGACTATCCACTGGGCCATCCTACGACTAGATCTGGGAGGGGGGGGGGGGGAGGGTGTTTCCCTTGTGAGTACGTATAACAGTCGCGACACTCCACCTCATCTTTGTTACCCACAGCGATAGCAGCCCCCCAAGCGGCCAGTAAGCGACATTTCTGAATATGATATCAGATGAGTGTGAATATCAAGTTTATAATGATATGTAACATAGCTTTTACAATAGGGAAGACATGCAGTGCCATAAAAATCGTCTATAACTAAAAAATGTCACCATAATTTTGTTATATTCTTTAGTTCCCTAACGACTATTGGAGGTACGAAACAGTACATTATGGTACCGTTTATTACGATTCTGTTGCAACGTACAGATTTTAGTGAATATTGTCATTTCTCTTGCATAACAAAAAATTGCTAGTAAATACCAGAAGAAATTACGTTTTGCACAGAAACGCCGTATATCCACCCAACAAAGTGGACCGCCTCCTCTTTGAGGAGGCAGTCGATAGAGGGGGAGGATTCACTGAAGACCCTCATCAAGACGGTAGGGCTGGTGGCATTGTTAATACAGCACGCCGAGAGTATGTCCAGGTCAGGATGGGAGTTGAGTTCCACCAACACCTCAGCCTGCATGATCACCGGGCTGATCATGGTGATCATAGTGGTGAGGATTGGCGTGCGGTGAGGAGGAAGTGGGCTGGGCAGAGGTGAGGGTGGCCTTGGGACCGAAGTGGATAATTGTGATATGGACAAGGATATCAGTGTGGAGGGTAGGGCTGGAGGATTTGATGAAGATGGAGTCACATTGCACGACAAGGAGGGAGGTGTGGGCAGTAGAATAGGACTTACGGAGTAGGAGAGTGAGGTTGCTGGCTTCCAGGAGGTTGGTGTCGGAGTGGAAGAGGATGTAGGTGTGGGTGGTAGAGAAGAAGTAGAAGAAGCTGGAGGGGGAGGGGTGAGATTCATGAGATCTTTGGGTAGGGGTGACGGAGGGGGCAAGGGTTTTTTTGGAGCTTGTGGATTGGGTGGGGGTTGTGTTGGGACGTTTCTTGGGAGCAGGGTGGGAGGCAGATTGGAGGATGAGAGTTACAGGCAGGTGGTGGGAGGTGGAAGGCCCTGTTGCTGTAGCTGGTGGCTGTGATGGCAGCTGTTCAAATGGTTCAAATGGTTCTGAGCACTATGGGACTTAACATCTTAGGTCATCAGTCCCCTAGAACTTAGAACTACTCAAACATAACTAACCTAAAGACATCACACACATCCATGCCCGAGGCAGGATTCGAACCTGCGACCATAGCAGTCACACGGTTCCGGACTGAGCACCTAGAACCGCGAGACCACCGCGGCCGGCATGGCGGCTGTGTCGGTGTCAGTGGCAGAGAAGCTGCAGCATGTACTGTGGCCCTATGTGCCACAACCGGCACTGGGGTTGCGTACACAGGAATGGCAGGTAGAGGAGGAAGGGAAGGGAAGGGATCAGTCTGTGTAGAGGGAGTGTGTGTGGCTGTAGAGGTGGAAGGAAGAGTGAACGGAGTGGGGGTAGGGATGGACATGAGGAGTGGGATGCACATGGGTTAGCCTGTGCACACCATGTAATTGTGGTAGCTGAAGCAGAGGGAGAAATGTAGACCATAGAGGTAGTGAGATTGGACATGGTAGAAGAGACCGAAACGACAAAAGACACGAAGATGAAGGTGAAGACTAACACTAAGATGATGACAGTGTCCAGTAGGAGCCCACGAAGGAAGACTGCTGCTGGGCTGTGATGGTGGGGAGGGGTCCGGGGCCCCGCCCTGCTGCTGCAGTGGCAATGGAGGCAGGTGTCAGCTGAGGGCTGGTGGCGACGAATGGCGAAGATGGTGCCTGCCAGCGAGGAGGGCGGCTAGCAGGGTGGAGGAGCGGATGCTGAAAGGCCTACACCGGCGATAGGCGTCACGCTGCGGGCATGGAGACGGCGACGGCTGCTACTACTGCTGCAGCTTCTGCTGCTGCTGCTGGGATCAGTACCTGCGCTGCCGGAACTGCTGGCGCTACAGCGGTTGCTGGAGTTGGAACCAGAACTTCTGTGATTGTGACTATGACTGCGATTCCTGCTACTGGTGCAATGCCTAACGCTTCGACAATTGTGATCAACAATCATCGAAGAGCATAACTCTCACGAGTTCAGCCGAAGATGAGTTGGTGTCCTTTTTTTTCCTTTTTTGAGATTCGATTCCCTCCAAAAAGGGGGTGGACTGGCAGCAGCTTAGTACGCTGCTTTTCAGCCTACAGAATTTAAAAAAAAATCAAGATAATAAATAATAAAAGCAGGCGATAAAGTCGGTAACTTAAATGGTAAATTGACGGAAAATTGTGGAACTGAGAACATAAAACAAAAGGTTGGCAATGTTAATAAAATACACAGGAAGCAGACAGGCAAAATAATAGACAGGCAATTAAAAAACACGGTGACAGTCTGGTTTCTGTTCGCATAGATATAAAAATCACACTCAGCGACAGCATGATTTCTGTTTGCAACACTTTGGAAAAAGGCACAACACTGAATACTCACTTGAACACTGCACTAAAAAGTTGACACACCACAGCCGAGGGCAGACAGGGGGAACCTGGACAGAAGATGGGAAACAAAAGGGGGGAGAGAGGAAAAACGAAATGGCGGGGGAGGGGGGAAGGAGCTGATGGAGGACGAGGACTCATAAGAGGGGGGGGAGGCTGACGCGAGAGGGAGTGGGGAAAAGCAAATGAGGGGAATGCAAAAGGACTCGGCGGGGGAGAAGGGAAGCAGGGAGAGGGTAGGCGGGGAAAAAACAGAATGGAAGGGGGGAAGAGGGAGCTCGGGGAAAGGACACAGGAAAGCAGGGGGAGATGAGGATCAGAGTTGATAGGAGGGATAAATGGAGGGAGAGAGGGCACCATCCTGGAGGGGGAGTTGATGGAAGCCACCTTGGGAAAGGAGATGGTGTAGAGATGGAGGGTAGGGGGGACACAACAGGCCAGGTGGGGTTGGGGGAGAGGCAGACAGGATGGACTCAGATGGTAAGGAAGAAATCCAGGTGCAGGAAGGAGCGAGTGGTATGACCTACGATGATTGCCTGGGACTTGGAAGGAATGATTTTCAGGAGCCACTGGTTACACCATGCGGCAAAAAGGTCAATGTGATTCTGTAGAAGGCGATGGGACCGTTGGAGAGTAGGAACAAGGGCAAGGAATGCGGTGTCATCGGCATACTGCAGGAGGTGTACTGGAGGGGGGGGGGCAGTTGAGGCATATCTGCCATGTACAGGAGGTAGAGGAGAGGGGAGAGCCCGGGGGCACACCTGCAGTGGGGTAGGAGGTGCAGGAATCAGCATAATGAATGGTAATGTAGGATGAGCGGCGAGAGAGGAAGGAGGCAATGAGACAGACATAGTTGACAGGAAGGGCATAGGTCTGAAGTTTAAACAGGAGATCGGGATGCCAGACTCAGTCGTAGGCCTTTTCGAGGTCAAGGGAGACAAAAATGGCGGAGCGAAGGGAGTTAAGCTGGAGGGAGAGGAGATGAGTGAGGTGTGGAAGTTGGTTATTGGCAGAGAAGGAAGGTCGAAAGCCACATTGGGTGTTGGGGAGGAGGTGGTTTTGGTGGAGGTGGTGATGGATGCACTGAGTAAGGATGGATTCCAAGAGCTCGCTGAACACCGAGGTGAGACATATAAGGTGACAGGAACAGGCATCAGATGGACGCTTCTTGGGTTTGGAGAACATCAGGATATGGGAGGTTTTCCACAGGTCGGGGTAGAAGCCGGTGGCAAGGATGACGTTGTAGAGGGTGGCAAGGACCGCAAGGAAGGAGGGAGGGCAGTGTTTGAGATGGCAGTAGGTAACACGGTCATGGCGGGGAGCAGTGTTGCTTTTAGTGCAGAGTGTGAGGCTGATGTCCTGTCTAGTTATGGGGGTGTTAAGTTCAGATGGCGGTTTGTGGCCCAAGTACTGGAAGCTAGGAACAAGGTGAGGAACAGAGGTATTCATATGGTCGATGATGTCAGGGAAGAGGAGCTGGCGTCTTTTTTTCTTCTTTATTGTTAATTTCACACCTGATACAGGTAGGCCAGCAGAGGCACATTACGCCGCTCTTTGGCCATAGATGAAACTATTGAGACTATAGAAGACAATCGCAGAACAGACAGGGTGGATATACAAACGTAGACATACAAAATTTAAAGACACGGAGCCGTTCACAGTCCAAAATAAAAATGTTCAGACACATGGACACGCACAGAGATAACAGATGGCACACGCGAACATTGGAGCACAAACGAGTAACACTGGAACACTTGAATACGAACACGACGACACACACATATACTAGGCGATGATCTCCGGCGCGCAAAAGTTCACTATACATGTGCGAGTCCGGGGACCTGCCAAAAGGGGAAAAAGGGGGGAGGAGGGAGAGGGTGGTGTGTAGATACCAGTGGCAGAGGAGATGGGAGGAGGAGGAAAGAAGGTAGGGGGGTTGGGGAAGCCCAGGGGAGGAGGGAGGGAGGAAGGAAGGAGGGAGAGAAGGGACAGAGGGAGCCCTCAGGAGAAAAACACAGGGTGCAGTAGAAGAAGATTAAAGTTGGTAGGAGGGGTAGATGGAGGGATGAGGGCATCATCAGGAAATGGGAGTTGGTGGAAGCCACCTTGGGCGAGGGTACGGAGAGTGGAGAGATGGAGAGCAGATGGGATGTGGGAATATAGGTGCAGCAGCAGACGGGGGTGGGAGAGGATGGGAGAGACAAGCAGGTGAGTGGGATCAAGTTTGTGGGAGGTGTAGAAGATCTGTATCCATTCACAGAAAAGAAGGAGGTGTGGGAACAGAATAAGATCATAGAGGATCCACGTGGGGGAGGGGAGATGGATGCAATAGGCGAGGTGGAGCGCATGGCGTTCTAGGATTTGAATGGATTGTAGGAGCGGCGGAGATCCAGGCAGGATGAGCATAGCAGAGGATAGGGTGGATAAGGGATTTATAGGTGTGGAGGATGGTGGAGGGGTCCAGACCCCATAGGTGGCCAGAAAGGAGCTTGAGGAGACAGAGTCAGGAGCGTGCCTTGGCTTGGATTGTCCAGAGATGGGGGGGCCCAGGAGAGGCAGTGGTCAAGGGTGACGCCAAGGTACTTAGGGTGGGAGTGAGGGTGATAGGACGGTCATAAATGGTGTTGCGTTTTGCGCTGAGTGCAGCAATGAGATCCTGTGTAGTGATAGGGGCATTGAGTTCCGTGTGTGCAATCTTGTCCAAGTACTGGAAACCAGGTGTGAGGGTTGGGTATCAGTTCAATCATGGACATCCGGGAAGAAGGAGTAATCGAACTGGGGATCATCGGGGATGGAAAACACATCAGAGAGGTAGGAGGCAAAGTGATTGGCCTTACTAAGGGGGTCAGGGAAGGGGTGAGCATCATGGAGAAGAGGATAGTAGGCAGAGGGTTTAGTCCCGGTAAGGCGACGGAAGGCTGACCAGAACGGACGAGTTCATAGGTAGGGCAGCATTTAAACGGGTGCATGTCTGTCGCCTGTCCCAGCGTTTCTTAGCCGCAAGAAAATTACGAATGTGTCGCTGTAGTCGCCAGTGGCGTTGTAATGTGTCCGGGTCACGTGTGTGGAGAAAGGCACGTTAGAGACGATGGGATTCACAGAGGAGGAGGTCAGCCTGTGGGGGTAGGGTAGGATGGTGGGGATGGATGGTGACAGTAGGGACGTGGGCCTCCACGGCCTCAGACAAGGTCTGCTGGAGAAAGGAGGCGGCATGGGTTACATCGTCAGGGTGGTGGTAGGTGAAGGGGTGGCTATCGACCTCGGTGGAGAGGGTATCCCGGTAGGCATTCCAGTTGGCACGGGAATAGTCATGGACGTACTTTGGTGGAGGGTCAGTACGAGGGTTGGGGCAGGGGCGACGACCGTGTGAAATGGTGAGGAGGACAGGGAGATGGTCACTACCAATAGGCTCCAGGACATCCACCGTTACGCGGCCAAGGAGGTGAGGGGAGGAAACGATAACATCGGGAGTGGAGTTGGATTCGGGATGGGTGTGCTGAGGGATGGGGATGAGGTCACCTTGAAGGGAGGAGAGGAACCGATGCCACCGCCGTAACTGGGCGGCGGAACGACTATGGTTGTTTAGGTCGGCGGCGATCACGTAGGAGGAGAAGGTACGGTCAATGTGGGAGAGGAAGTCGAAGGGAATAGGGGCGTTAGGGCGGACATAGATGGTGGCGCAGGTGATGGTAAGGCTGGGGAAGAAGAGACTAAGGATCAGGTGTTCGGTGGGGTCAGGAAGGAGATGTTGGAGCCGAACGGGGATCTGGCAGTGGTGACCAATGGCAACTCTGCCACGCGCAATCGGGAGGGGATTATCGGAGCGGTGAAGGAGGTAGGGTGAAGTGTGGCCGGTGTGGTGGGGTTGGAGGAAGGTTTCATTGAGGAGGAAGGCATCCACGCGGTGGGTGGCAAGGGCGTGCAGGAAGAGGTTCTTGTTGGCAGGGAGGGAGCGGATGTTGTTGAAAAGGATATGGTGCTGTCGCGCCATGACAGGGATTTAGATGAGGGTGTCAAGACAGGAGACGGTGAAATGAGCCTGGTTGTTGGAGTAGGTGGCGTACATTTTTAGGTGGAAAACGGAATGGGCGGCGAGGGATATCTGTTGGGGGGTGGGGGGGGGCGCTGAAAAGGATGAACATTCTGAAGGACGATGGTGATGACGAATCTGATGATGTCCTCAGCAGTAGGGGGTGGGCGAAGAGAATTGCTGGGAAGGGTGGGGGCGTCCAGAGGGCGGACAGGAATGGTGAGTTCAGGGGTGGTAGGAGGGGGTCAGGCCTTACATTTCTGGGAGTAAGTAGGATGAGGGAGGTTACAGGTATTACAAGGGGAGCGGGACTGGAGATTGGGGCGCTGCCGTAAGAAGTGGGCTTGTCTACAGTGTGGGCAGGTGGGGTCCTCGCGGCACTCAGATCTCGTGTGTGCATTATACCGCAAGCACCTCTGGCAGCAGAGGGATTGAGGAGGGGAACGGGAAGGGTCAACTTGGTAATGTTGGTGAAAAAGAAGGGCACCCTCCTTCAGGAGACGGTCTATGAAGGGGGCATGTTCGGGAAAGACCCGCATAAGGCGGGTAGGGCTGGCTGAGTTGTGGATGCGGCGAACTGCATGCACCTCCAGATGGGGCTGCGCCTTGAGCTCCGCCAACACCACCTCCTCCTCCAAGTGATCAAGGCGGTGAGGGTCGGTGGGCGACGCAGGGGTTGGGGTTGGTGGGAAGGAGGCGGGGAAGGGGCAGGGGTGAGGGAGGCATGAGGGCCAAAGCGGGTGACACGGCGAGGAGTGAGGAGGGAAAATGTTGACGATGGAAAAGGGTGAGGTTCCGGGCCTCAAGAAGGGAAGGATCAGGACGGGAGAGGATGAAGCGGTAGGTGGAGGGGGAGGAGGAGGAGGAGGAGTAGGAGGGGGCAGGGATAGGCGACGAGACATCCATGGCATCCTGGACAGGGTGAGGGGGACGAGGCGGAGCCTTTTTGGATGCAGAAGAGGCAGGGGTGGCACTAGGGCGTTTGACAGCAGCGGAGGAGGTGCGGGGGATGGGGGCAACTGGAAGGTGGCACGGAGGGGCAGGTCCTGGTGCTGGAGTCGGCGCCGGAGATGGTGAGGGCGATGGCGACGGTGATTATGAAGACGATGAAGAGGGCGAAGGGGAAAGTTGAGCATGGGCCTTGGCCCTCTGGGCCACAACCCTAGCGGAGGCCGCGGAAATGGAAGGAGCAGAGGGGGTGGGAGTGGAGGGAAGGGATCAGAGGAGGCGAGGCAGGGAGGAGCCGGGGATGGAGCAACAAAGAGTGAGGGAGATGGGAGAGTGAGGAGTGGGGGGTTGGATTGAGGGGGGGGATTGGGCACACCACGTGATGGTGGTGGTGGCGGCGGAGGGAGATGTATATACTATGGCAGTGGTGGTGGCTGTAGTGGTGGTGGTGGGGGTTGACATGGTGACAAGGGGAAAAGCACAGGACAGGACAGCACAAAGAAGCAAACGAGGGATGGACAAGGCGACGAGAAACACAGAGTAAAAGGGACGGAGAAACAATGACGGAGACTGGGGCCGAAGCCCCACTCTGCTGCTGCTGGCAGGGGTGGCGACCTGGCTGGCTGGCCTGCCGGTGGGGACGCTGCTGCTGCTGCTGCTGCTGGCAGGGCAGGGACCGCTGCTGGCTGCTGGACGCTGCTGGCTGCTGGACGCTGGCTGGGACCGCTGCTGGCAGGAACTGCTGCTGGCTGCTGGCAGGAACCGCTGCTGACCGCTGGCTGGGACCGCTGCTAGCTGGAACCGCTGCAGGGTGGCTGGCACCTGCACTATACCTAACACTTCGATTAGAACCGAAAGGCCAATCGAAGGGCGGTATCCTTCCGGATTGCCGCCGGAGATGAGTTGGCGTCAGTTTCGACACCAAGAAATATGGTCACCTTGCATGTAGTCTTACAGTTGCTGGTTTGTAAATCTGATTCGAAGATTATCGCTGCACATTCGATTTGCAACATGATGTATCTATCGGTGGTAAATCAAGTTAATAAAGCGACAGAACAAACAGATATGCAAATAATTATGCCATAGTTAGTGTTGCGAACATTGACAACAGCTATCTGTCGTACTGCTGACACCGTGTAGACTGCACCGCTGCTCTGCCATCTGTTGACCAAGTCGATCAACTGCTGTATGGCATTCCGCTCGATTGTATCCAAAGGTGGCAGTTAATTTTAGTTTCTATTTTGAAGTTCTTTGCGACCATAGATGAAGTAATACTCATATCCATAACTACAGGTAACTTAGTCGTTTATGGAGTGGCTATAAGTTAACGTGGATCCCAAATATTGATGGTGAATATATTTCATACTCGCTTGACGTGTATCATAATGATTGGTATATATATACCTTCGTTTCATTTGCAGTGCGTGCAACGAATCAATTATGAGTAATAATTTTTGCAGGGAGTATTTGCTGAAATGCAAATCAACTCTCCTGAAATTTTATAACTATGTAAGAACTATGTTAATAATTGAAACACTGTGGGTGTGCGCGTTGTTATTTTCTGCTATGGAATGTACTAAGTCTGGGTATGTGCAATTGGGGACACTATAGAAGATCAGACATAATACGCAATATTGAGAAGTCTGTTTCGTCGTATGTACTGGGTGGACTGGTACAGAGCGGAAAGCTCTGCAGTAAAAGTCGAGCACTGATCTAGAAGCCGGAATCTAAACTCCATGCTGCCAATGACAAAGGTGCATCCAACACCACAGTCGGTGTTATATGTAAGAACTATGTTAACAATTGAAACACTGTGGGTGTGCGCGTTGTTATTTTCTGCTATGGAATGTACTAAGTTTGGGTATGTGCAATTGGGGGCACTATAGAAGATCAGACATAATACGCAATATTGAGAAGTCTGTTTCGTCGTATGTACTGGGTGGACTGGTACAGAGCGGAAAGCTCTGCAGTAAAAGTCGAGCACTGATCTAGAAGCCGGAATCTAAAATCCATGCTGCCAATGACAAAGGTGCATCCAACACCACAGTCGGTGTTAGAGCATTCAGTATGTACGAAGGTGCTGTCTCCAAGTTGCGTGCAAAGTTCGAGAAACTTAAGAGCGATAGATCGAATCTAACGCTGGGTCTTTGGGAAATGAACTAAGTTCAAGATGAATGCAGATCTCTGCACGAAGCCAAGGCGGTGAAGAGCTCTGAGCCTTCGGGAACGTGGCATCTAACGTAAGGTTAGGTTTCGAAAGCAGTATACGAAAGCGAACTCTGGGAGGCAACAAACAGGCTGCGCTTACTCCGTATAGGTGGTCAAGGGAATTATCAAAAACGGTTGCTTGATTGTGGAGAGTTTGGTTTGGCAATGGGTAATCCTGCCTTCACAACATGGTAAGTCAGTGATAAGAAAATGATTGTTGGTTTGAGAACCTTTACTCAAAGAGAGGATGAATCATGGAAAGAAGACCTGAAAGTATCTCCGTGAAAAGAAAATGCTTGGTTAACAATGAACTGCATTTATTATTATACAAGTGTGTTCACGATGGGGATGGTTCCGACTTGAGTAAAAGAATTTTTACGTTTTCAGTTATTTCCCGCACATGATTTGGTGAAGTTTCAGCATCATCAGTGGGCTGTCATTATCTCTTTCTATGTATAACAGGCAATGTACCAACAAACTGTCTCATGTGGAGAGGGTGCGGGTCTCATAACGTAGGCATCATTTAAGAAGGGATTATCGAAATTCCTCTCCTGAGCGTATAAAAGACGTTTTGAAAATATGTCGCTATTAAGGCAATTTTGAAGCTAGAACTAGAAAATTGATATTTGGTTTCTCTGTCAGAAATAAAAAAATACTTCTTTGAAGATTTTTGGAAATTCAATTGCTAAAAGGGTAAAATAGTGGGTGAAAAGTTTTTTTTAAGCAAATGAGTATTAAAGAAGTACTAAGGCATTTTTAAAGTTGCATCCATGAATATTGGTATTTGACTTCTGAGTTAGGGATAAAATAATATGTGTTTCAATGTTTTTGGAAAGCCAACTCTTAAGGAGTTGAAATAGGGTATGAAAATTTTTAGGAAAATGTTTCAAATTCAAATTTCTCTGAGCACTATGCGACTTAACTTCTGAGGTCATCAGTCGCCTAGAACTTAGAACTAATTAAACCTAACTAACCTAAGGACATCGCACACATCTATGCCCGAGGCAGGATTCGAACCTGCGACCGTAGCGGACGCTCGGCTCCAGACTGTAGTGCCTAGAACCGCACGGCCACTCCGGCCGGCAGGAAAATGTTTCGTTGTGTTAAAATAACTTTAATGCTAAATCTATGAAACTTGTTACTTCACTTCTAGATTATATATAGAGAAATATGTGTCAGGGAAGAAATTTTCTATGGAAATATCACCACAAGAACGCAAAAGATATAATTAGTTCGATTTCAGAGAAACAGAAAAGGTCTGTGCAGACCATGCAGTCTTTTCGAGTGAAGCGCTAGTGGGCGCTAGGCTAGTCTTTCTATAATACAGGAAAAACGCATACATAGGAATTTGAGTTTTTACGACAACGTTTACGAATTTGAAAAACAAAGTTTTTTATATGTACCTCGTTACTACATGCTGCAGTTTTCATGAATTTTTTTGCTACTAGCAAGGTACGGTATCTATACAAAACTTTGACTGTTTTTCAAATTTGTAAATACTTTCTTAAAAATTCAAATTTATGTGTGTGCAAGTACACTGCTGGCCACCGTAAATGCAACACCCTGAAGGAAGCATCCGAATCAAGTGAAATTTACACCATGGGTTTGCAGCGATGAGATATGCAACGGATTAGAATTTCAGCGCAGACGCACATCACGCGCGCCTGTGGCGTCACCTCATAGCGCCATTTAAGGCTTGGCGATTTCGACGAGTGTACGTTCGGCACGTGTGTTTACCTTGTGGTTGTTTCACAAAACGATCAGTTATGCCTCGTAGACAACAGCGAACATCGTTTGATCAAGTATCCGAGTTCTACAGAGGAAGGATAGTGGCTTACCGAGATGTGGATTATCATACAGAGAAATCGCTAGTCGTGTTGGACGAAACCAAACAACTGTAATGCGGATATGTGACCGTTGGATGCAGGAGGGTACGACGGACCGACGTGGTCGATCGCATTCACCTCGGTGCACCACTGCACGTGCTGATAGGCAAATTGTGCGCATGGCAGTGACGGATCGCTCAGTGACATCCCGAACCATAGCACAGCACATTACGTCTGTAACGCATCATCCAGTGTCTGCGCGTACCATTCGACGCCGTTTACAGCAGAGTGGTCTGTCCGCAAGACGTCCATTGCTTCGTCTACCATTGACGCAGAACCACAGACGTCTCCGTCGCCAATGGTGCGATGACAGACGGATGTGGACGGCAGAATGGAATGACGTTGTCTTTACTGACGAAGCACGCTTCTGTCTGCAGCACCACGATGGTCGGATTCGAGTGTGGAGACACCGTGGAGAGAGGATGCTGGACAGCTGCATTATGCACCGCCACACTGGTCTTGCACCGGGTATTATGGTATGGGGCGGTATTGGATATTACTCTCGCACGCCTCTAGTACGCATTGCCGGTACTTTAAATAGCCGGCGCTACATATCCGAGGTGCTGGAGCCAGTTGTCCTTCCTTACCTTCAGGGCTCGGCCACAGCCATATTTCAACAGGATAATGCGCGACCACACGTGGCACGCATTGTCCAAAGGTTCTTCGTCAATAACTAGATTGAATTGCTTCCCTGGCCGGCTCGCTCTCCGGATCTTTCGCCGATAGAAAACATGTGGTCCATGGTTGCTCAACGAGTCCCAGATTACATCCCCAGCTGCCACACCAGATGATCTTTGGCAACGTGTGGAAGCTGCTTGGGCTGCTGTACCCCAGGGACACATCCAACGTCTCTTTGACTCAATGCCGAGACGTGTGGCAGCGGTGATCTCCAACAATTGCGGCTACTCTGGCTACTGATTCTGGCAGGAACCACATGTCACAGACGTCTGTAAACGTAATCATTTGATACTTGGTCAACATGTTATCTACAAAATAAATCTTGTTGTGCTACCTCTTGTCTTTCTTGGTGTTGCATTTACGGTGGCCAGCAGTGTAGTAAAGAGCATTATTCCTGATTTGTAGAAAGATAATGTAAGCCCACTACTGATGCTGAAACTTCAACAAATCATGTCTGGAAAATAAAAGAAAGGTATGGTTCAAATGGCTCTGAGCACTATGGGACTCAACTGCTGAGGTCATTAGTCCCCTAGAACTTAGAACTAGTTAAACCTAACTAACCTAAGGACATCACACACATCCATGCCCGAGGCAGGATTCGAACCTGCGACCGCAGCGGTCTCGCGGTTCCAGACTGCAGCGCCAGAACCGCGCGGCTACTTCGGCCGGCAAAAGAAAGGTAAAAATATGAATTTTGATCAGGGCAGTCCGTCTCCAAAAACAAATCTTATGTGAGATTGTTGATTTGTAAATGATATGACCTCCTTCCTTTTCTCAAATACTTTCATTAGCGGAAACATTTACCGTTATACACTGTAAATAATACTTCTATTTTTCTGTAGTAGTTGGAAGGTAATTTTCCAGGTGCTGTTCCCACTCTGCAAGTAAAATGTTTGAGACATAGCAAAAGTGTTTTCGGATGTCGATTAAAATGTTTCTCCTTGACAATCCCTTCTATACCATAGAAGAATTGTGTGTAGAGAGAGTTATTCGTTTTTAAAGAAAATAATTCCTGTACATGGACGGCATGTAGTTATATAAGCATTATTATTTTTATTTTAGTTGTGTGCAGGTGCTCTATGTTGGTTCTGTTGACACATTCCTAATCATAAACGAGCAAACTTGTTAGTCAAATTCGGCCTTAACAGTTGTGGATTTGTCAAACACGCTTGTACTCGTTCAAATAGCGTTTGCAGTTTAACTTCGCTTTGAAGCAGACGCTGCTCTTCGCTTTGAAGCAGACGCTGCTCGTGTTCCTGAGTACTTTGACGGTAGTGAGAATGGCCACAAGTGCAGGCGCACTTTTGGCATTGACTTTGGCACTGTCTGTAAAGAAGAAGAAAAGAAGAAACAAGGCGCTGGTCCAGGGACTGGCTTAAAATAAGAGAGAGATTTCCTCATAAAGTGTAAATATCTAAAGAGAATTCTGTACGCAACATCTGCAGCAGCTCAAGTCACGTTATTTTGAGACAGCGCATTTTAGCCCATAAAATGCTTAGCGTATGTTGGTGTTATTACTTCGCTGGTAGATATACATCACCTTCAGAAGTACCGCGAACTTTTTATATGTGTTTTGTAAACATAATATCAGAATGAGATTTTCACTCTGCAGCGGAGTGTGCGCTGGTATGAAACTTCCTGGCAGATTAAAACTGTGTGCCGGACCGGGACTCGAACTCGGGACCTTTGCCTTACGCGGGCAAGTGCTCTACCGACTGAGCTACCCAAGCACGACTCACAACCTCTCCTCACAGCTTTACTTCTGCCAGTACACAATAACAGTTTGATACCTGGAACTGAAGTTAGCTTGAAGCCATGATCAGGAAGGGTATTGTGCTTTTTCATACTGCAGAATCTTTGTTCTATTTAATGACGTTACAATGATAGTGAATAGGTTGCCAGCGTGTCACGATGAAACAACGCATTTGGAGAATGAAACTGTTACAGTAAATAAGCGATTCACATTACCTAACATGTCAAAACAATCTTCCGCGAAGTGTTTAGAGCACAGTTTTGAATATGTTTGTAGGGATGAAATTCATCCTTTTTTTGTGGAGCAATATTTTGACTTTTTGTTCATCTTTCAAGAAACTAGAATACAACAACTACGTAATGTAGGGAACTGTCTAATGGTAGAGGTACTGAGATACACAGAACGGTTTGAGATCCCGCATAAACTGGAGGAAATTAATCAGACTATTAAGTACAAATTTTATCTGCATATGAATGTATCTCGAATATATGTACGCTGACTGCCAGTTTATGCAAATACACTTGCAAATTTAAATAGCACTTGTCTCCTAAACACATGGCCAAAAAATCGCAGAAGTTAGTCTATAATACAAGGCTTTATAATACCGTGTCTCGATAGTTTTCAACATATTAAGTGCCTCATATCAATATGACATTTACAATTATATATTTGTTGTACATAACTATGAAAAGTAACTGGTCCTCCTTTCACAAAATTCTCTTTACACTAGTAGCAACAACAACGATGCACAGTAGCTGTTACTGATTCTCAAACGTACAGAAACGTAATACAACGCAAATATGCGTAATGTTCAAGTTTTGCTGTTAGCTCAAAATGAAGACAAGCAGCGTCATCCCAAAATCACGTGACTAGCACGGTTTGATGCTGAGAACATGAGCAGTCTGAGCATGACGGCCCCAAGAAGCACGTAATACGTTTCTTGCCCAATTACAACATGGCTGCCACGAAATGTCACGAGGGCGCAAAATGAAAATATTTTTCGAATCTGTTTTCACACCAGTCTATTACATTGCATGTTGGCATAAGGTTCAAAGCCAGAAAGAAGTAAAGAATTCTCTATCACATACAGACCGATGGAATATTTTTGTCCTAACTACAACATGGTGGTCTAACCAAACGCAAGTATCTGCAAGCACACCTAAATTCTATGCTCTATGATCAGACATCTAAATCCAAGTAGTATAGAGATCAGTGGACTTACCCACGAAAATCTAAAGGAGACATTACGCTCAGAAACCAATATTTATATCAGCCTCCTTCGAATGGGCAACAAAACTTTTAATAACCTGTTAAAACCCTCGTAAAACAGCAAACTTGTCTGTCAAGTTCGACCCTGTGCAGCCACGGTTGTGTCAAATTAGCTCGCATACATACCAGCAAAGCTTTCAATTTAACCTTACATTTGAAGCAGATCATTTTCGTGCATTCTGTATTTTGGCACTAGTAGGAAAGGCTACAAATGCAGATAAAGCACTCTGGCACTGCGATTAAAGATAAACAAGAAAACAAGACGCTAGTCCAGGGAATGGTTTAAAATGAGAGAGAAAAATACACATTAAAACCTGTCATTGGTTTCGGGATCTGTGTAATTTGGGTTGACTGACCTTTGTAATATCGTATTCCATCTGAGACTAAGAACTGACCTGAATTAAAATTCTTTGTTGATGAGTACCTACATCTATTTATTAGTTCGTAAACAGATCGATACAGCAGAGAAGTAGAAGATCAGGAACACTTTACTCAGAGGATTATGTGGTGTCACTGCCAGACACCACAATTGCTGGGTGGTAGCTTTAAATCGGCATCGGTCCATTAGTACATGTCGGACCCGCGTGTCGCCACTGTCAGGGATCGCAGACCGAGTGCCACCACAAGGCAGGTCTCGAGATACGGACTAGCACTCGCCCCAGTTGTACGGACGACGTAGCTAGCGACTACACTGACGAAGCCTCGCTCATTTGCCGAGCAGATAGTTAGAATAGCCTTCAGCTAAGTCCATGGCTACGACGTAGCAAGGCGCCATTAGTCACATTGCATGTATCTATGGAGTCTCACTTATATCGTCAATAGCGATGTACCAAGGATGGGTTAAAGTTAAGTATTACAGAAGCTACGTACTTTTCTTTATAGCATTCATTACGTATCGTGTTACAGACCTATCTCTTGCCTGCTAAACGCGTGCCTTTCGGCTACTTCCGTGGCGTGGCTGTCTTTCTACGCCACAACAGATTAATGTCCCTGAGAATCAGAATACTTCGTGAAAAGCAGGCTACTCGTTATTATTGCAACTAAGAAAGTAGTAAAACATATAAAAGTCATATGCTGAAATCCTAAGAACATATACAAAACACGGCACCCCGGTGGCTGGATCGCAAGCTGTTTGACAGTTCCAATTTACTTGCCTTAGCGCACACGATGGGAAACTACCCATCGCAACCCCTCTCAGATTTAGCGGTAAGATGGCCCAGTAGATAATCCGTCGAAAACTGGACACAGATTAAGCAGGAAAACAGTAAGGAGTTGTACTGAACTGTGAAAAAAGAAGCAAAATAGAAACAGTGAATGGTCCAAGCCCAGGACGTGCAATATCGAGCGCACTTGAGTAACCACGGTCTCGTGCTTGTGTGGTCACGGTGTTGGACTACGAACGGTGAGGCCCGTGTTCAAATCTCACTCGTATTTCATATTTTTTATCTTTTTTCACAAAATTATGAACTGTCCACCCAGTCATTGATGTGTTTGTTCTCTATATTCAAATTTGCCTCTGTGTCGTGGTGAAATGTCCGTTTGCAACAGCGACGTGCAACGAAGGGACCTCCTACTTATTATACACAAGTGCCACATGTTATGACTCTTACGTTCTTTTCTGTCATTTCGTTGTCACTGTAGGCTTGTACCGCGGGATGCAAGGAGAGGGTGCTGTTGGTGGCCAGTATCTTCTTTCTGTAATACAGCTGCACACACATATTAATAGCATACTGTATTCATAATAATAAGAAAGCTACTTAAGGTAGTTGTTGTTGAACAAGCTCTTCCATAATAGTCCACGTTAGCCTCGCTGCTGGTGAAGTACAAATCCCGCTATGCACACTCCTCTGGTCGCTAGGTACTGACTGACACTGAGCTAGACGCTGAGCTAACTGTGACTGCGACTCCCACTGGGCTACATCTGATGCCTCAGGTCAATGACTGACTGGTCCCACCAGTCCGCAGTGGCGATCTAAGTACTGGCAGCTGAAAGGACGTTGGCGGCACGTTTCTTGCAAGTCTGTCTTTGGCCTCTATCGATCTTATCGCAACCTCTTTGCCGCCTGGTGTGCTGGCGACGGCGTATACCAGCACATTCCTCCCCCACGAAATGCCTCACCGTTGTCGTGTAGTGCTGTGAATGACAGCGAGGAGGGAGACAGGATGCTGTGCATACAGACAAGCCGAGACCCTGTAGCTGTGGCGAACGGTGTACTTCTGACCATACCCCGCCATCTGGCTCTTGAGCCAACAGGAACATCCTCTGGAGCACACGCCCAGACCAGAGGTCGCGACGTGGAGCAATGACAGCTACGGCAATGGCGGGTCCAGGTCCATTGGACTGGCGAGTGGGGACGGCGGTGGTGAGAGCGCATTGTCCAATCGCTCCTCCTGGGGTGCTGGTGGCACTAGTGGGGGGGGGGGGGGGGCTGCAAAGGCTGCGCGGTCCTGTGGAGCCATGAATCTGGGGGAAGAAAAGCAGCAGAATCATGGAGCAAATGACACACACAAATTTGCTTCTGGTGTCGGTGCTGCAAACCATCGGGACCTGAAATCAAATACATAGAAGAGCCAATGAATTCCTGGATCACACCTCTCACCTCTTTCCCAACGCCCACGTTTGCCATAAAACCTGGAAAGAACAAGATCGCGCGGCACAAAACGATACCTGCGGAGCATCGGTGACGCCAGATGCTGCAGTGGGTGTAACAAATGGAAGTGTCCTTTGGCGGCGGCCATGCTGAAGTTCCTCGAGTGATGGTCCATCTTGTAGGTGGGAGCGATAGGAGGAGAGAAAGAGTTGCAGCGCCTGTTCCCGTGTGTGGGTGGTGTCAAGCTTGGCCATCTGTTATTTGAAAGTGCATATGAAACGTTCTGCTTCTCTGCTGTACTGCGGGTGAAATGGAGCACTTGTGAGATGATGAATGCCATTTCATTCACAAAACTGTTCAAAATCATGTGAAGTGAAATGTGGTCTGTTGACCGTCACAAGTACTTCTGGCAACCATTCTATGCAAAATATGGAGAACAACGCCTGAATGGTGCTAATGTGACGTGGTGAAGTTCATAGGCACCGCAAATGGGAAGTTGCTAGTAGAGTCTAACACTATGAGCCAACGTGTATTCCAAAATGGTCCTGCAAAGTCAATGAGCACTCGTTGCTGTGGCGGTTGTGTTATAGGCCAAATTGAGAATGTCCGTGGCGGAGCTGATTGGTTATCCGCGCATCCGCGACACTGTGACGTCATCTGTTCAATGTGGGCGCACATGCTCAGCCAAAAACACTGCCAGCGCGCTAACTTTTTAGTGCGAACCATTCCCCAATGTCATTGAGCGAGCAATTGCAACACATCCTTTTGCAATACTTTGATAATAAGCACACGTGATTGTCCACTGTCATTTTGAACTAGAATCACCTCCTGTTGAACTGATAACGACGAGCAAAGTATAGGCGCACAACTGAGTTCTGGATACTGTTCAATGAACGATAGTGTCGGAAGTTCCATGCGGCTTTTCGCGGATGATGCTGTAGTATACAGAGAAGTTGCTGCATTAGAAAATTGTTGCGAAATGCAGGAAGATCTGCAGCGGATAGGCACTTGGTGCAGGGAGTTGCAACTGACCCTCAACATAGACAAATGTAACGTATTGCGAATACATAGAAAGAAGGATCCTTTATTGTATGATTATATGATAGCGGAACAAACACTGGTAGCAGTTACTTCTGTAAAATATCTGGGAGTATGCGTGCGGAACGATTTGAAGTGGAATGATCATATAAAATTAATTTTTGGTAAGGCGGGTACCAGGTTGAGATTCATTGGGAGATTGCTTAGAAAATGTAGTCCATCAACAAAGGAGGTGGCTTACAAAACACTGTTTCGACCTATACTTGAGTATTGCTCATCAGTGTGGGGTCCGTACCAGATCGGGTTGACAGAGGAGATAGAGAAGATACAAAGAAGAGCGGCGCGTTTCGTCACAGGGTTATTTGGTAACCGTGATAGCGTTACGGAGATGCTTAGCAAACTCAAGTGGCAGACTCTGCAAGAGAGGCGCTCTGCATCGCGGTGTAGCTTGCTCGCCAGGTTTCGAGAGGGTGCGTTTCTGGATGAGGTATCGAATATATTGCTTCCCCCTACTTATACCTCCCGAGCAGATCACGAATGTAAAATTAGAGAGATTCGAGCGCGCACGGAGGCTTTCAGACAGTCGTTCTTCCCGCGAACCATACGCGACTGGAACAGAAAAGGGAGGTAATGACAGTGGCACGTAAAATGCCCTCCGCCACACACCGTTGGGTGGCTTGCGGAGTATAAATGTAGATGTAGAATGTAGATCTAGGCCAATACGTGCCAATGTAATGCAACAGAATCTTGAGGTATGGGTTTGCTTCCATGGCTTGTGCAATTTTTCTGTAGTGCAAGGGAAAAGTTTCCAGCAGTTCAGAGTCCTGCGCATCGATTTGGCAACAAGACGCGACAGATGCGTCAAAATGAGAGCTGGGCCATTCGGAAGGCGAGATAGGGCGTCTGCATTGCAATGCTTTGTCATAGGTCTGCATAAATTTTCATACTGGTACTGTGAAAGCAACAAAGCCCAACGTTGCAATTTTTGAGCTGTGCGTGTAGGAACAGGCTGTGACGGATGCAACAAGGACTGCAAAGGCTTGTCATCTGTCACTAAATAGAATTTGCGACCATACAAATAGTCATGGAATTTGGTCACAGCATACACAATAAAGAGGGCCTCTTTTTCTATTTGAGAACAGTTGCTCTGAGTTTGCATTAAGAACTTTGAGGCAAAAGCAATAGGTCTGTCTTGTGCACCAGTTCTGTGCGAAAGCACAGCGCCGATTCCGTACGAAGAAGTGTCGACTTGCAAAACTAGCGGCGTGGCAGGGTCAAAATGCACAAGTTTCTGAAATGCGTCTTGACAGTTGTTAGTCCACACAAAAGGTACATTTTTGCGACGCAAGCGATGCAGTGGATCCGCGATCAGAGCGGTTTTCGCTATGTACCGAATGTAGTATGACATCTTGCCGAGTACTGACTGCAGTTCGGACACATTGCGTGGAACAGGCAGGTCACGCATTGCAACCAAATGAGGTTGAAGGGGGTGCACACCCCGACTGTCCATCACATGACCTAAGTACTGTAGTTCAGTTTGAAAAAAGGCTCACTTTTCGAGACGACACCTGGGGCCTGCTTCTGACTACGCTCGAAAAAGAGTACGCAAATTGGCAATATGTTCTTCTGGTGTACGACCTGAAACGACAACATCGTCTAGGTGCTTTGAACAAAATGGCACTTTTGCAGTCAGCTCTCCAAGTAATGTTGAAAAATGGCGGATGCGGAAACTCTGAGGAAGGGCAAAGACAAATACTTGAACAATTGTAAGTATGTATTTACAACAATCACTTTCTGTGATTCCTCATCCAATGCAATTTGCAAGTAGGCATCACACAAACCTGTTTTAGAAAAGTAACGTCCAGCTCCAAGCCTGTCAATGAACTCCTCAGGGCGAGGTAATGGGTAAATATCAACTACTGTCTGTGGGTTGACTATAGACTTGAAGTCGACACAAATACGAATGCGACCAGTAGGCTTAGGCAACAAAACTAGCGGACTTGCCCATTGACTAGCTTTAATGGGAGCAATTACACCATTATCTTGCAATTCTTTCAATTCACAGGCTACTTTGTCTCTTGAAGTAATTGGAACGGGGCGGGACTGGAAAAACTTATGCTGTACATTGCCTTTCAATGTTACATGCGCTACAAAGTTCCATTACTTCTGAAAATAATTCAGGAAATTCTTTAAGCAAACTAGCGACACTTCCTCTTGGTGCAAATGTGGAGACTGACAGTACATTGTCGTGGATGCTAAGGCCGAACAAATCAAAGGCATGTAAACCGAATATGTTCTCACTGTCTCTTGATTTCAACACAGTATAATTCACTGTCCTAGTGTGAGATTTGTAAGTGGCAGGCAAATTACACTGTCCAATCACTGGAATTTCCTGTCCGTTGTAAGCAGTGAGGTGCTTGCTAGAGTTAGAAAGGCGTGGTGAGCCTCACAGTTCGTACGTGGCACGATTAAGCAAAGTTATTGAGGAATGAGATTTCCACTCTGCAGGGGAATGTGCACTGATATGAAACTTCCTGGCAGATTAAAACTTTGTGCCGGACCGAGACTCGAACTCGGGATATTTTATTTTCGTGGGCAAGTGCTCTACCATCTGAGCTATCCAAGCACGACTCAGGCTCCGTCCTCACTGCTTTACTTCTGCCAGTACCTCGTCTCCTACCTTCCAAACTTTACAGAAGCTCTCCAGCTAACCTTGCAGAACTAGCACTCCTGAAAGAAGGGATATTGCAAAAATGGTTCAAATGGCTCTGAGCACTATGGGACTCAACTGCTGAGGTCATTAGTCCCCTAGAACTTAGAACTAGTTAAACCTAACTAACCTAAGGACATCACAAACATCCATGCCAGAGGCAGGATTCGAACCTGCGACCGTAGCGGTCTTGCGGTTCCAGACTGCAGCGCCTTTAACCGCACGGCCACTTCGGCCGGCGGGATATTGCAGAGACATGGGTTAGCCACAGCCTGGAGGATGTTTCCAGAATGAGATTTTCACTCTGCAGTGGAGTGTGCACTGATATGAAACTTCCTGACAGATTAAAACTGTGTGGCGGACCGAGACTCGAACTCGGCACCTTTACCTTCTGTGAAGTTTGGCCGGCCGAGCGGTTCTAGGCGCTTCAGTCTGGACCGCGCGACCGCTACGGTCGCAGGTTCGAATCCTGCCTCGGGCATGGATGTGTGTGATGCCTTAGGTTAGTTAGGTTTAAGTAGTTCTAAGTTCTAGGGGACTGATGACCTCAGATGTTAGCTCCCATAGTGCTTAGAGCCATGTTTTTGTAAAGTTTGGGAGGCAGGAGACGAGGTACTGGCAGAAGTACGGTTGTGAGGACGGGGCGTGACGTGCTCGGGCAGCTCAGATGGTAGAGCACTTGCCCGCGGAAGGCAAAGGTCGCGAGTACGAGTCTCGGTCCGGCTTACAGTTTTAATCTGCCAGGAAGTTTCAAAGTTACTGAGGCACGACGGCCAGCAAAGCGACAAGTAGTTTGTTAGGAGGTTGTTGATCAGCGCTAGGGCGAGAATGAGGCACAATCTTAATCTTACTTTTGTCAGAACCTGTTGTAGGTTTGGAAAACACAACGTTCACTGAAATGAAATGTTGTGTGGCCAGGGCCTCCCGTCGGGTAGACCTGGTGCAAGTCGTTTTAGTTTACGCCACTTCTGCGGTTTGCATGACGATGGGGATGAGATGGTAATGATGATGAAGACAACACCTAGTCCCTGTGCGGAGAAAAATCTCCGACCAAGCCGGGAATAGAACCAGGCCCCTTAGCATGGCATTACTTAGCGCTGACCACTTTTTTTTTTTAATCTCATCTTGTTCGTTGGATTTGTTCGGTGCGGACGTCCCATAACACCTGTTCAAGTTCATCGATGATCCATTCACTCAGTTTTTTTTTTATTGCAGTGGGCAGCTATACCTTTGACCGAACACGCTGAGCTAACGTGTCGGCGACCACTTAGCTACAAGGCGGACACAACGTTCACTGCATGTGCACGAGCCTGTTTTTTCTGGGAGTGGACAAAATTGGTGTTTTTGTGCTGTTCCAAACAAATCTCTCTTCCCCCTGTGTAACACGTTGCGCTACGTGGTGGGCAATCCTGTATTTTATGGCGAGCAAAACAACTAGTGCAAGACTTCACTAAATTCACAGGCTTGTTTACATATCTACGTGGGTCTGCGCGGCTGTATACGCGCTCGTTGTTGAGGCTGCTTGGGGCTGTCGCGAGCAAGGGGCGACTCGACCCGATAAATCGGGGCTTGGTCAATCTTATCGACCGCTCTTTTTTTTCCTTTATTGATTTTCAATTCCCCCCCCGAAGGGGGCGGGCTGGCAGCAGCTTAGTACGCTGCTCTACAGCCTACAGACTTTTTGTAAAAACGGAAGAAGAAAAGAAACAAGAAAAACAGGTGATAAAATGGTGACAAAGTGAAAAATGGCGGAAAAATGCGGAACGTTAAAACAGAAAGCAAAGGGGTTGGCAATGTTAAGAAAATACACAGGAATCAGGCAAGTAACATAGTAGACACACAATTAAAAAACATGGCGACAGTCTGGTTTCTGTTCGCAAGAGATAAAAAATCACACCCAGCGACAGTATGATGGCCGTTCACAACACTTCCCAAATGACACACAACACGGAACACTCACTGTAAAACACTGCACGAAAATGGCGGTACAAAGATGACACTCCCGAGCTAAGGGCTGATGGGGGGGGGGGGGGGACCTGGAGGAGGGGGAAAAACAAGGGGGGAGGAAAGGAAAAAACGAAAAGGGGGGGGGAACCAAGGAGGGTGAGGACTCATAAGGGGGGAGAGGGGCAGGGCAGACGCAAGAGGGATGAGAAAAGGCAGAGGAGGGAAATGCAAAAGGACTTGGGGGAGAGAAGGGGGCAGAGAGAGGGGAGGTGGGGAAAAAGGAGGAGGGAAAGGGGAGAGAGGGAGCCTGGGAAAAGGACAGAGAAAAGGAGGGGGAGTGAGGATCAGAGTTGATATTGACCGCTATGGCACACGAAACATATTGCTCTAAGATTTGCAATACTTTGGGAAGTGATGAATCAGAGTATTTTAAAATCTATTTCTATATTCTACTATCTGGGACACTGAATGTTACAGCATCCATTATCATTAATTCACTGTAAAAGTTGACACAGTTACACTTAAATTTACACTTCCTAGTCATCCCCGTTATTTCTGTATACCTCTGACGGTAAGTTTGTTCCAGCTTTTCTGCAAGGGGAAGAACTGATATCTGGCTGCAGCTACTTGGACTTGCTGGTCATAGCGCTTGGTTAATGCAGCGATTACTTCATCATAACTGAGTTTTTCGGGAGATGCATTAGGGAATAAGTTTTTTATGAACCTGAACACTGTGGACCCCACAATCGAAAGACAGTATTGTGCTTGGAACTGGCAATGTTCTTGGACTTGTGTCAGGTATTTGACCATTCCTCTTCTGTGTCGTTAAATTGCTGGAATGGTGGTACGCTGGTTGGCGGCACTTGTTGGTCCTGTCTGTCTGTCGGTTGTTGTTGTGCGGCCGACGCAGCTTGTGCAGCCAGTAGTTGTTGTACCACCGTTAACAGGGCAGCAATTTGTTGGTTCTAAAACTGGGAAGCTTGCGTTAGATCAATTACACTGGTCATTTGCGGCTGAGGCGCGGTTTGAGGGGGCGGGGTAGCCATGGTTTCCACAAATGCGTTACAGCGAAAAAGCAAGCAAAGCCTCTGAAAATAGAAATTTGATTAGTTCTGCGAGTCCCCTCCTGGAATACATTCAAGAAATGGTTCAAATGGCTCTGAGCACTGTGGGACTTAACATCTATGGTCATCAGTCCCCTAGAACTTAGAACTACTTAAACCTAACTTACCTAAGGACATCACACACATCCATGCCCGAGGCAGGATTCGAACCTGCGACTGTAGCAGTCGCGCGACTCCGGACTGAGCGCCTAGAGACATTCAAGAACACAACAAGAAATTAGCAATGAGAAATGAGCATCCAAGCAAGCTAAAACACAAGAGAAGCAACCAAAATCTGCACTGAATTATTCTCGTTCTCAGTTTTTGTGTCGCCTCGTTGTCACTGTAGGCTTATACCATGGGAAACAAGGAGAGGATGTTGTTGATGGCCGGTGTCCTCTTTCTATAACACAACTGCATGCATATATTAACAAGATTCTTTATTCGTAAGAATAAGAAAGCTACTTAAGCTGTGGTACAAGCTCTTCCATAACAGTCCACGTTAGCCTCACTGCTGATGAATTACACATCCCACTATGCACACTGCTCTGGTCGCTAGGTACTGACTGATTCTGAGCTAGAGGCTGAGCTAACTGCGACTGCGACTCCCACTGGGCTGCATCTGATGACTCGACTCGTTGACTTTCTGGATGACTGACTGAGCCCTTTGGTCCACGGCGGCGATCTAAATATAGTACTGGTGGGCGAGAGGGCGTTGGCTGCATGTTTCTTGCGAGTCCGTATCTGGCCTCTATCGATCTTCTTGCAACGTCTTTGCCACCCGTTGTGGTGGGGACAGCTTACGTCAACAAACGTTCTGTTTTGGAAGTTTTGATTCTTGAATTCCTTTGTTGTAACGTAGTTCACATCCATTTATTTGTTGTTTTCGTTTCTGAGAGATCTATGTGGCTTCTCGTCTGCTCTCACTATTCAACACATTTGCTTGTGACGGTAACAATATTCTTACCGCATGACTCATATTTTGTAACCAATGTACAGTACGCATATAACTACTGCCAATAGCACAGAAGGAGAACAGACATGTCAATGAGGGGATGGACATTTCACAATTTTTTGAAAAAAAACAAAACAGAATTGAATACAGAATTGCCATCGAGTGCCGTGAGCCCACAACCACGACACGGAGGTTATACCAGCCAGCTCGATGTTGCTCATCTTAAGTTTCGACCATTCACTGCTCCTATACTGCTTCTTTGAAAACGGTGAAAACCGTTCAGTACACCCTCTTCCTGTTTTCATGCTTGATCTGTGTTCAGTTTTTGTCGGACAATCCATTCTGCCATCTCAGTGCTACACTTGAGGGGGTCGCTATGTGGAGTTTCCCTTGTCAGTAACTCACGGAGGTAAGGCAGATGCGAGGCATCACGTTACTACGAAGAATCATACAAATAGATTCACAATAGATTGACATCAAAGTCTGTTTCTACATACACGATTCAAGTGCTACAATTATGGGAGTATTTATTTTCTCTTCCCACGTGCAACGCCACTGTGGAAAGAGTATTTTCGCTGTTGTTGCCCTAGTGTACTGATGAAAGAAATCGACTGCTGCCAGAGATTGTGGTATTAGTCTTACAGTGCCAGTTTAACTACAAGTTAACTTGCATGGAGCTTTATAAATACAAAAAGAGTAAAAAAACACTTCCTGAAAAAGGTGAAATCTTCCAAAAAATACGGTACACCAACTACTTCTGCCACAATGAGTTCCATGTAATTGTGATGTACATAAAAATTAATCATTTTAAGTAAATTTATTACATCATTTCTACACCCCAATCTCAGAGTGTCTGACGAGGTCCTAGCTATATACGGCAACCCTACTCTTGGCACATTTATTCGGCAGCTGTCTAAACGGCACCGAGTACACTGCATGCAGCCACGGCGGTTTCACATTCTTTTTTACGACTTCTGTTGTGAGTACACAAAAAACGTGTGTTGTTTTGCATACCTTTATGCTTAAGAGAGACGATTATGAAACTGAAGATACATTATCGATAACTGGGCTTGAACAAGTGCAGGCAGCTGGACGGATACGTCGAGAAATTTCAACAAATAGTGTGAAGAACATGGATTACTTTTTACTTCAGCTGCGTCCATAAACTGGCAGTTTTCTGGAATATAATCGTATAAAGGGTGCCCATTTCACCTGCAGCGTCGGTGCTGGCTACAGGCGATAATATCAAACTGGTTCACGTTTCGCGTTGCGACCAGTCGCCGTGTGTTCAGAAACTTTACCTGTGATTGGCTGCTTCCAGCAGTTCTGTGTGATATTCGTTGTACGCCATTTCTCGGGCCCTATATGCAGACAATACACTAAATGAAGCAGGCAAAAAGGAATACAAACGTCTCAAAAATGAAATCGACAGGAAGTGCAAAATGGCTAAGCAAGTATGGCTAGAGGACAAATGAAAGGATGTAGAGGCGCGTATCACAAGAGGTAAGATAGATACTGCCTACAGGAAAATTAAAGAGACCTTTGCAGAAAAGAGAGCCACTTGTATGAATATCAAGAGCTCAGATGGAAACCCAGTTCTAAGCAAAGAAGGGAAAGCATAGAGGTGGAAGGAGTGTATAGAGGGTCTATACAAGGGCGAGGTACTTGAGGACAATATTATGCAAATGGAAGAGGATGTAGATGAAGATGAAATGGGAGATACGATACTGCGTGAAGAGTTTGACAGAGCACTGAAAGACCTGAGTCGAAACAAGGCCCCGGAAGTAAACAACATTTCATTAGAACTACTGACGGCCTTGGGAGAGCCAGTCTTGACAAAACTCTACCATCTGGTGAGCAAGATGTATGAGACAGGCGAAATACCCTCAGACTTCAAGAAGAATATAATAATTCCAATCCCAAAGAAAGCAGGTGTTGACAGATGTGAAAATTACCGAACCATCAGTTTAATAAGATACAGCTGCAAAATACTAACACGAATTCTTTACAGACGAACGGAAAAACTGGTATAAGCCGACCTCGGGGAAGATCAGTTTGGATTCCATAGAAATGTTGGAATACGTGAGGCAATACTGACCGTACGACTTATCTTAGAAGAAAGATTAAGGAAAGGCAAACCTACGTTTCTAGCATTTGTAGACTTAGAGGAAACTTTTGACAATGTTGACTGGAATACTCTCTTTCAAATTTTGAAGGTGGCAGGGGAAATATACATGGAGCGAAAGGCTATTTACAATTTGTACAGAAACCAGATGGCAGTTAATAAGAGTCGAGGGACATGAAAGGGAAGCAGTGGTTGGGAAGGGAGTGAGACAGGGTTGTAGCCTCTCCCCGATGTTATTCAATCTGTATATTGAGCAAGCAGTAAAGGCAACAAAAGAAAAATTCGGAGTAGGTATTAAAATCCATGGAGAAGAAATAAAAACTTTGAGGTTCGCCGATGACATTGTAATTCTTTCAGAGACAGCAAAGGACTTGGAAGAGCAGTTGAACGGAATGGACAGTGTCTTGAAAGGAGGATATAAGATTAACATCAACAAAAGCAAAACGAGGATAATGGAATGTAGTCGAATTAAGTCGGGTGATGCTGAGGGAATTAGATTAGGAAATGAGACACTTAAAGTGGTAAAGGGGTTCTGCTATTTGAGAAGCAAAATAACTGATGATGGTCGAAGTGGAGAGGATGTAAAATGTAGACTGGCAATGGCAAGGAAAGCGTTTCTGAAGAAGAGAAATTTGTTAACACCGAGTGTAGACTTAAGTGTCAGGAAGTCGTTTCTGAAAGTATTTGTATGGAGTGTAGTCATGTCTGGAAGTGAAACATGGACAATAAATAGTTTGGACAAGAAGAGAATAGAAGCTTTCGAATTGTGGTGCTACAGAAGAATGCTGAAGATTAGATGGGTAGATCACATAACTAATGAGGAAGTATTGAATGGGATTGGGGAGAAGAGAAGTTTGTGGCACAACTTGACAAGAAGAAGGGACCGGTTGGTAGGCCATGTTCTGAGGCATGAAGGGATCACAAATTTAGCATTGGAGTGCAGCGTGGAGGCTAAAAGTCGTAGAGGGAGACCAAGAGATGAATACACTAAGCAGATTCAGAAGGATGTAGGATGCAGTAAGTCCTGGGAGATGAAGAAACTTGCACAGGATAGAGTAGCATGGAGAGCTGCATCAAACCAGTCTCAGGACTGAAGACCACAACAACAACAACAACAACAATATGCAGACAGTTTTGTTTGTTGCAAGCTGTGGGGACAATTAAGTAACGACAACTATGATTAGCGATTTGAAACAGACACTTAATTTCAGCCGTTTTTACTCTCAGGATAAAAAAGGCAGTTCCACGTAGCCTTGGTTTCATTGCATTAATTTCGTAAGATAAATGTTATTCCTAAGAAGTATGCACAGTTCTTTGAAAATGGATCGATTTAAAATACGGAATTGTTTACACCTTTTGATACTACACTTTTCCAGCATGCGTATAAGTCAAACTTAGATACAGAAACATCTATAACAATGTAATTATATTATTTAGCGTCTGCCGTTTTTTATTTCCAACTAGAAAGAAATGAAGTACTTACTTATACAATGTTGTAAGTTTATGTTACAGTCCATCCTCAGCAAAGTCTCATCTTAGATTAATTTATTCTTCTATTTCCAAATATGATTCTACTAATTATAGGATGTGGACAACAAATAACTGTTCTTGTTTTACAATGTAAAACGTGGTTAATTGTAGAGCCACTGCAGGAGATTTTCATGTGTAGTCGGACGCCGCCGAGGTAAAAATTGGTATATATTTAGATTTTTCTAGACTTGGATCATTGAAATAACACGAGGGACCGTCACTAGGCCTGCATTGAGCTCTAGTAATACGTTTTTTAAATCTTGAAATGTTTGGCATTATGATGAACCTGCACAAACTCCATAGGCTTGCAGTTGTAGTATTGATGCCTTTCAATAATGCGCATTTACTTGTCAATAGTCAGATATCAATGTCACTACCATTTCAAAAACTCTTTTGTACTTTTGGATATATTTCACAGACATTAATGTATGGGATAAAACTTAAAAATCACAGTAAACTACCTGCTATCAAACTTTTTCACTACAATATTTGAAAATCAAGTACATGTGGCTGGCAAATAGCGTTATTTCACGATGACTCTTAAGAACTATGAAAAGGTAAGGTGCTGTTTTAAGAAGCTAAGATGCTGTACTACTGTGTATACAAAAATCAGGTTTTTTAACCGATTATATTTTTCAAAATCGACTGAGAAACGTTACGAAAATTAAAAAATCACGCGAAACGAAAAGTAGCCGTTTTTCTTTTTTCTTTTTTTTTTTTACAAAGAAAGTAAAGCCCTTACGGAAAAAATAAGTTCATAAAACAACATGCTGTAATCTTATATAACGCCGAGAGTTTCAAGAACGTGAAAATCAGAGCAGAGGATCTTCCCCTTTTCGCCATCCCAGCCAGGTACAATGTGCATGTAGGGTAAAAATGTAACAAGACACTGAGCGAGCACCAACATGTGATGTGCCAACTGTCAGCAGTGAAGCTGCAGCATAAACATACCCTACAGTGGTACACTTAGCACATCACGCATGCACACACTGCAAATTCGCAGCCAATATGCAAGCGTGTGGTATGTGTGGTATGTGGTAGCTGAGCAAGTGTCATATGTGTGGCTACACGGTTTTAAATGCTATGTCATGGGCTATGTGGTCCCTCCCGCTGGAGGTTCGAGTCCTCCCTCGGGCATGTGTGTTTATGTTGTTCTTAGCATAAGATAGTTTAAGTTAGTTTAAGTTGTGTTTAAGTCTAGGGGCTGATGACCTCAGTAGTTTGGCGCCTTGGGAATTCACACACATTTGAACATTTTACACGTGGCTGTCAAGGAGTGTTCATGCGTCCGCCTTATCAAGCTAGATGGCATCGATCATCTTTGGCAAATTCCGCCAACGTTTGAGATGAGTTTTCACCCTCTCTCTTGTACACCGCAGTCATGTGCAGGCCATGCGGAATGGGACCCTATTCTGTGTCGTTCATACCAATCGGTGCGGTAGGTTAGCATTGGTATCTGAAGTTGCTACTCTGTAAGCTTCTGAGACCTGTTACCGATCAGTCAGCCCACCGACTTTTCGGCAAATGTAGCGAGTGGTGGTTAGCTTTTGGTATGGCCGCTCTTTCGATGCGGTATGATTTGTTTGCAGCTAGATATTTGTTATTTTGGTATTACTGAGTGGTTTTAATTTCGGATTGAATGATTACGTTTTACTGAAGAATCAACAGGGTGCATCCAAGTGGACAGTGAGTTCATAAGAGACTGTTTTCCTTTGTTACAAATATGACTTGTATTGTTGTCACTGGGAATGATTGTAACATCAAAAAACATTTTCAATCAATATTCTCACAAAATACTTGATATTTTTATGTAATTAAGAGTATACAAATCACTAAATTTCAAAAGGTCAGCTCTGCTTACATATATTATATGAGTGTAGGCTGAAATTACTAGTGACTTCACATATTTTTTTCCACAAATGGTCTACTTAATAACTATCGAAATGGGCTTGAAACTTTTAAGTAACAATGGAAAGGACTTTTGTAAAGTGGCTCTAAGCACTATGAGACTTAACATCTGAGGTCATCAGTCCCCTAGACTTAGAACTACTTAAACCTAAGGACATCACACACATCTGTGCCCGAGGCAGGATTCGAACCTGCGACCGTAGCAGCAGCGCAGTTCCGGACTGAAGCGCCTAGAACCGCTCGGCCACAACGGCTGGCTTTTGTGAAGTGGAAACCTTCCAAAATTTCATGTATCTATGGCTTACGCCCACATCACTTGGCAACAATGTCAGACTTTATCTCCTCGATTAGAATTAGGAAGAGTAAAATTCTGTTAAATACGAGTTGTAGTAACCGAGCAATGTTGCTGTATGAGGCAGCTCTTCTGTCCACATAATTTACCCTGGAGGGGACTTAGAAGCATACATCGAGGATACGCTGAATGATTAAGTTGGGTCTGGAAAGTGATGAAGAGAGACTTCAGGCAACAGAAGAAGAAAATGTGAGTGCTGAACTGCCACCAGCTGAAGGTAACAGTGAAGATGCTAAATGGGTGCTACTGATAAAGACTGAAAACCTTTCCTCGTTCGATGAATAGTTTAATTTATGAGCTGCCACTTTATTAATGTCATTTAATTTTAAGCTAATCATTTTTTAATTATTTTTGTGGA
This sequence comes from Schistocerca americana, assembly GCF_021461395.2. NCBI lineage: Eukaryota > Metazoa > Arthropoda > Insecta > Orthoptera > Acrididae > Schistocerca > Schistocerca americana. Next base: position 239,804,337 of record NC_060121.1, read on the forward strand.
ATAAAAAGAAGTGGCTAAAAAAAGCGTTTAAGGCACTGAACTGCAGTGCCGAAGGTCGTAGGTTCGCATGCCACCTGATATGAAAAAATTTTTCCTCATGTTTGTAACACATCTGTGACTTCTTATTATTGAGAGTTAAGTATTTCTCTGAAATATTCGTTGTTATTTACATGTAAAAACGCGCTTCCTCAATAATGAGTACCTTCAATTTCATGACTTGGAAAAGTTTAAGAAATGAAAGATAAATTTGCTAAAGATCAAGCTGCTGTGTGTGAAACAACTGACACATTTGTATTTTTTTTGTCACAAATAATTCACCATTTTTTCCGAATACTTAGCGATACCCGAGTGTGTGGTTAGACAGGAATCTAAGAGCACAACTTGAATTACTGCGAATGATACTACCAGCAATCATCTTTATACTCTTGCTTGTCTCAAGTATTTATCCGCGATCGAAACCTTAACAACAATAGACAGAGATGAAAGAACTACGGCCATAATATTTTTAGACTGTACCACTATACATGTAACATTTTGATTCAACAGATGCATGTTATAAACTACGACAAACTTCAGTAGCTGCACTCGCCACGCCCTCTCGAGAAGGCGTTTTTTAAATTATGCTTTTAATACCCAAATTGTTGAGGTATCATATACAGTAGGCTACTTAATCATTTGGATCTCTAGGAGCCAGTTTCAACCACATTCTATGCACCTTCTTATTCTTTAACACTTTCTTAAACAGCTTTTCGGATGTTTTTATAGATGCATTTGTACAATGTGGTACTACATACCATTCCTAACTCATATCTGAAACGCAAAATCCAAAACAAGATGTCGATGTGAATAAGAATAAAATAACCTAATATGCCATTTATGACAGTTTCCAGCACACAGTCAAATATCCTGTCGTTATTATGCGTCTGTGGAAACCTATGGTCAGCAAAATTTGAGCAGTACTACGTACTCTAAATACACTTTCAGTACTGTGAAGAACAGTGTACCTGTGTCAGCTGATAGCCACTTCTGGTTTGTTCCGCTGTGTGCACTGCAATGTGCATGCACGGATCTACAGCCACTTGCTTTTGATTTGTTGGCAGTTGGAGAACTGACAACAGCGCCTCGGTTCAAGAGAACCGTGAAGCATCGCTGCCGAAATTCTTGCAGAATAACAAGGGGGCTCTCCTTCGAAAATAAGGCCGCTCGATGCGTTCGTACCGGGCGGAGTGGCCGAAAGATACCGCTCTCCAGGCCACACTTATCAAAGGCTTCCATACACACATTGGGGAAGCCTAATCTACATTTTGTGCTTTGTGGTGAAGGATGGTCACCAGACGGCAGTCACTGTCTACATCGATTCGTTCCAGCATGTTACTAGCAAACCCAGCGCATCTGGGTCTATCATCTGGCTGTAAGGCTTGTGTGAGTTACACTTTGAGTGTGCGCGGAAATGCAGCCATTTGTGTAAAATCTTCAGCACAGTGCTCTGCGCTATATGTGTTTCTCTGCAAACATATCACATCGATTTCTGCAGACTGTGTTGAAATGCCGTATGCATGGTATCAACAGCTTCAACCGCTTCTTGCCTTGTCATCAAGACTGCTACTCACTATAAACTTACCATGCTCTTCAATCTGGCGGATCTCGACGACAAGCACTAAAACACTGTCGCTGACCTAAATGGGCGACTATACTTCATGAAACTACAGAGCACATTGCGCTTTCTCCTGCATAGACGCCATTGTGACAACAGCAATCCTAAATTACACTATATGTAACATGAGGGAGAGAGCCAGGAAGTAAGAAGTCAAGAACCTTCAACATCGCAGCGCGTCAGCAATCGTTGATTAATATATTAAAAAACTAAAAACCCGCCTCGATTGCGAAAAAAGCACCTAGCGTTAAGTGTTAACCCAGGTTTCGGCGTAGATAACTACACCTTCTTCATAACAACAATAAAACCCTCAAGTGCCTAAGAAGACCTTTGTCAGTGATTAAAAGAACCTTCAAAAAAATTTCTATTTCTTAGTAGGAGTTGGTCATTGAGGATATTGTCTTTAACATGTTGCAGATGCTTAAAGATCTGCATTTCTTCCAAAACATCCAGTTTTAAGTCCTACTAAGAAATAGAAAATTTTTTGAAGGTTTCGCGCCTTTACTTTGTTCTTCATACTTGTAAATCTGATGATCTGGGGATTATCACATGCGCGCGCTGATTGGCGAGCGCGGTTGGTCAAGCTGTTCATCTTCTTTCTTTTTATCTTTTTTTTCCTTTTACGGTGAAGGTGATTTTAGCCCGTTGAACACCTCACGTTTTATCTTTATTACCACGACGTCTTTTAGATTACGTCCCCTCAGCCCCCCTCCCCCCCCCCCAGGCTAATTACTGGCTTTAGGTATAGTTTTTAAGAGTTCCTCCTGTTGTCATAGGTAGCTTCATATACAAGTTTTTTTACTAGCATAAGCAACCGTGTGCGGTTATTTTTAGGTTTCATCTCCTACTTATCTCGTCTCTTGTTCTATCCATTTAATTTTTTGATATACGTTGATCCACGGTTGGGAGAATATGGGCTATTTAGCACCGACCCATGTATAAATTTTCTCGTATTCGTATGCGCATGCGCATTTAAGTATCTTCCCTTGCCTTGCGCTTGTGCATAGATAGCGGGTCAAGCTTGTAAGTGAGCGACCGTTTGTAGCTGCAGTCTATGGCTGGTCATGGCCCATCGAACATATGGACGGTGTGAGGTGGAGCGTACACCATCAAGTTAAGTAGTGGCTTTGACTTTGTACATGTGTACTGTTTGTGTTTTCCTTTTCTTTTTCGTTTATAAATGTATAGCTATGGTGTTCTTTTAATCATTGACAAAGGTCTTCTTAGACACTTGCGGGTTTTATTGCTGTTCTGAAGAAGGTGTAGTTATCTACACCGAAACCTGGGTTAACACTTAACACTAGGTGCTTTTTTCGCAATCGAGGCAGGTTTTTAGTTTCTTAATAAAGCAAGAAGTCGTCAGAGCAGATATAGAAACGTACCCATAAAAACTTCATGAGTTTGGAAAAATCCGCATAAACATGTGTGGAAGTGCATCCGTAATAAGCTTTGAGTTAAGCTAACATTTGCAACAAACCACAAAGCTGTGTCCAGCATAGGAAGTCTGTTCAAAAAACTCTGGAACTTCGTCCACAAATTTTTTCTACGTCTATCTTATTGTCCATGGTCTCCTTCGAAGTACTTTCCTCCACGACTAATACACCGTTCCCAACACAATTTCCACTTCGGAAGCAGTCTTGGTATGCCTCTTGCTGGATAGTGCGAATTGCCACTGGGCATTTTCGTATATCTCGCTTATCGATGCAAATCTTCGTCCTTTCAATGGAGTTTTCAATTTTGGAAATAAAAAAAATCCGAAGGGACTAGGTCTGGAGAGTATGCAGGATAAGGCAAGACAGTGACTTCGTGTAATGTGCTATAGTCACCCACCAACAGGAATGAATGTGAGGGTTTGTAATCGTGATGCAAGAGCCAGCAATTGTCTCGCCACGTTTCAGGTCGTTTCCTTCTTACATTTTCTCGCAGGCGTCGCGACACTTCCTTGTAGTACCACCGATTTAACAGTTTTTCCTTGTGGCACGAGCTAATCCTTCAAAGTCAAAGGAAACTATCAGCATAGCTTTGACATCTGATCTGACATGCCGAACTTATTTTGGTCTTGGAGAAGCTTTCCCGACCCATTCTGAAGATCGAACCTAGGTCTCAACACCATAACCGTAGACCTACGTCTCATCACAAATTATGATTCTCTTGAGGAATATCTCATTCTCATTTGCGCGATCCAAACGCTCTTCATAGACTGCAAGGCGAAGTTCTTTCTGGTCTTGACTCGTTAGCTGTGGGACGAATTTGGCGGAAACGTGATGCATACAAATACGCTGTGTCAGGATTTCATGACATGATCTTACTGAAATATTCTATTCTTCTTCAATGTCATTGACAGCTAATTGTCGATTGGCACGCACAATTTCGTTGACGTTCCTGACATGAGCGTCATCGGTAGACGTCGACAGGCGTCATGAGCAAGGGTCATCTTTAACCTGGGCTACATGTGCAACATGGATAAGCGGCTTCTGAATTTGGACGTGTGTGACACTATGCTCTGTTCATCATCAGAATAAACTAGATGTAAACATTACGTCCCGTTTTTCGGGGTGCACTCAGCCTCGTGATGCCCATTGAGGAGCTACTCGACCAAATAGTAGCGGCTCTAGTCACAGAAAACCATCATAACGACCGGGAGAGCGGTGTGCTTACCACGCGCGCCTGCTGACCGCATCCTCATTGAGGATGACACGGCGGTTGGATGGTCCCGATGGGCCACTTGTGGCCTGAAGACGGAGTGCTTTTAAACATTGTGCTACGTATTCTTACGTGTTTGCTTGAATCTCATTGGATTTCGTTTCACGTGGAGCGGAAGCCAAATTGTGACAAGTAAAGTCAAGTACGATCATAAGGATACGTTTTACGCTGTGTTACAAGCATATAGACAGCGCGATAACGGAGGACAACAGCTTTACTGGCGCATTAAACGTGGACAGCACTGGCCAGCCAGGGGTCCAACAAACCTGCAATGATTTGAGCAGTTGCAGTTCAGCCGTAAAAAGAGGTGACCAAAGGAACAATATAGCTTCGAATGCCATTTAATTTTTAAAGAGAATGAAATAATATTCGGAGAAACTCCAGCACTACCACGCGCGCCTTAGGTGACCAGACGGAAAGCATAAAATGCACTCGCTTTCACCTGGCATAGTATTCTGCTTACAAACAAGAGTGATGAAAATTTCTATCTTAAACATAGGGTAATCTTTTTGAACGAGCTGTGTGCAATACACAAGCATGACTGGGAAAACTTCAAAACAGATTATCTCCGTAAATTTATGAAAAACATTAAGAATAGCCTATTTCTCGGCACTTCTTCACTGCATTCCACACGCGTGTTTCACTATAGAACAGAAAGCAGCCTCAGGCATTTTCATACTGCGCATTACCAGCGCGACAATCAGAGAACAACGCTGCAAAGGTTATGACTGTACATGATTTTTGAAATAAAAACTACGTAGCTAAAACGTGATTGAGAAAAACGTTGATGGCTGTTAATACATTTGAATATCTTAAAGTTTCATTTAACGGAACTTAGTAAAAATATATCTAATACATAAGTAGGACCTACTTCCAAGAGCGTAACAACACCAGTTATATGAGCTACGGCTTCTGACCAATCATCGCGTTTGTGTTTGTTTCATCAGGTTTATTCTTATGGTGAACCGATTTATAGTAGCCGAGTGGGTAAACACTGGCCCTTTTCTCGAATCTGCAGAGTTTTCTAAGAAACACTCAAAGAACTACAGGTCTCAAAACAAGTGGAGCTGGTAGTGTAACACAGTGTATCGCAAGTTAAAACGCGGCTGGTGACCCCTGTCTAGTACACCAGTACAGGAGTGTGGGAGGTTAATCCGTTTGCGACGAATAATGTTTCTTTCGCCTACTGCGACGTACTCGTTTACATCGCATAGCGCCCGGAGCACGTGGGTTGTGGCAGGGGATGTTTCACCCGCGACCCAGAGGTAGAAAGGAATTTTTCAGGCTGTTGTCTCGTGTCTATGGATTCGTGTTTTGCCAGAGTCATTATCACCCTGTTGGGATCGTCTATCAACAGCCAACACCACCGCGTAAAGTTGAGAAGGAAGTGCTTCGTCGAAATATATTAAAATTTTAGTGACGCCATCCGACGCAAGCACCAAGAGCCTCAGCGTAATTTATTATGTCGGAGGTACTCGAGACTGCACAAAGTCTCGAAATACTTGATGCCGTTCTATTTTCCTACTTGTTGCGCCCCACATTCATTGCCAACATGTGTCTCGTGTGAGTGTTGCTACCAACAATCTCAGTAATGATTAGGCTGACAAATACCAACAGAACGCAGTATGTCATTCGCGATGGGGAATAATCGTTAGAGACAGGAGCAGCGTCCTCGCCATACTGTCATATGATCGTTACTGTTCACGTGTATACAAGTTGATTCTAATTAAAATTTTAAAGAAAACCCAAAGCGAAGTAGATGACGCTGAGGCAAGTAATTTAATGTAAGAATACAAATGTGGCCGCAAACGTCGGGAAATACCCGAAATGTGTTGACAAATGTTGAACATGTGACATCACCAAACCTCGCTGCATGTGCAACAGTTGGGCTTGTCTATCCTACCCTCTCTGGAAGGGGGCAGTACTGCATATTTCGCCGCTACCCTACTCGTTTTTCGAACACCTTTTGTAAAAGTGGTCTGTTAAAGAAGAAGGAGGTACAAAATTATTGTACACGATTTAACAAAGAGGAGCTGTTTATAAAATATCGGTGTACCGATATTTTTTCCAAAAACATCGATATATATCGGCGATACAGTTCCACGCATATTGATATCAAAATGGCAATATCCAACGCCGATATTTTTTTTATTTTATATTACATTTTTCACAATTTTCGGTACATATTTAAAGTTGTCCTTTTGAGATTGTAATGGAACATAATTTTACTTTCACTGTGTAAAGGTGTCTTACTACTTTTTGCGCTTTCATCAAGCGCAGTCTTTGTCTTTGACTGTGTGAAACAAGTACACATGGCATAAAAGAAGTCCGATTGCGCGGGGGTGGCGGTGTGAGTGGAATAACAAGTTTTCCGATGTTAAGAAATAGCACACCAGTTGCGTTGAAAAACGAAATTTTAACGCAACCAGTTTGATATTTCTTCTTCAAAAACAGTTGCCGAAAATGACGAATAAAAGTATAAATGACAAACTTGGTCTTTGTGGGGGACCGAGACGTGTGAGGGGAAATTCTGACGTAATCGGCGCTACCAACAGATACTACAACCTTTAACTTCACCACGCAAATTTGACACTACAACTGTTAGGTCACTGGCGTTGGCAGAAATGAAAAAAACAGGGTGCTCGACATGAAGTTGGTTCAAATGGCTCCAAGCACTATGAGACTTAACATCTGAGGTCATCAGTCCCCTAGACGTAGAACTAGTTAAACCTAACTAACCTAAGGACATCACACACATCCTTGCCCAAAGCAGGATTCGAACCTGCGACCGTAGCAGGGGCGCGGCTACTGTCTGAAGCGCCTAGAACCGCTCGGTTCACAGCGGCCGGCCAACATGAAGTGTTTTGGACAAATCCGATATGTGACGAAACGGAGTGACGAAACCATCGGTCACATTCCATTGTGCCACTTAACTTGTAGTTACCACATTGGCGGATACATGCGATGCGACCCTCCCCCCCCCCCCCCCCCCCCCCTCCACCCTTGCGTAGCCGACGGCATTGCGTTCCGCACCGCCACTGCCAGTCAGCTCGCTATTACTTCGCTTTTTCACGTCAGTCGACTCGACTGAATCGAGTTATAGAGAAGAATCACTCTTTGTGAGTAAAGAGAGACTAATGGGAGAGATTCTTCAATACAACCAAACGAGCATAAACGCCCTTAATGATCGTGATTCCGTCGTGCAAGCGTTGTCTGTTTGTCCTAGATCTGACTATCCTACTTTGGACAAGCTGTACAAAATATCTGCTTTTCTACCTGCTCTGTTGTTACGGTAGGAAGAAGTTTCTCAACATTGCGGCGTACAAAGCCATGGCTGATGTCGACAATGAAGGAGGATCGACTTAATGGCTTAGCTCTGTTGGACACTCACCCTGACATTGATTGTCCTATTGACGATCTAACTAACCAAATTGCCAGGAAGAAGAGGCGCATAGAATTCATCATTTAAGGAAGAAAACCACAATTGTAGCTTTTTTATACAAAGGGCGTTCAAAAAATTTTGCACAGTCGTCTCTATTTTTTTTTTAATTTTTGGCTGGAGGAGAACGAAATTTTTTGTGAACATACTTGGAACATTTAGGTATACATTCAGCCTACTCAATGCAGCCTCCATCAGCTGTGGCGCATCTGGCCCAACGTAAATGCACTTTGGTAAAATTCTGGGGATTGGCTTTTACACCATCGCTTGACACAGGAAATATGGTCTTTCTCACTATCGAATGTTTTACAGCGCAGGTGGGCCTTCAGACGACCAAGGAGGTAAAAATCAGACGGAGCCAAGTCCGGACTTTAGGGAGGACGAGGAACAATTTTCCAACCCATTTTACTGATTTTCTCCTGTGTCATAAGGGCTGTATGCGGTTTGGCATTGTCATGGTGTAGTCTGATGAGCTGACCCTGAAGCTGTGGTCTGTGGGTCTTGATGGCACGTCGCAGCGAGTCCAATGACAAACAGTAATGGTCCCAGTTAATAGTGGAGTCAGGTTCCAAAAAGTCAATGAAAATGACACCACATTGATCCCAGAAGAAGGAGGCCATCACCTTTCGGCCTGCTGTTCGTGAAAGTCTTAGTTTCTTCTTCCGAGGGGAACCCGGATGACGCCACTCCATGGATTGGGTTTTGCTCTCAGGTTCGGACAAAAACAACCATGTTTCATCCTGGGCTATGACTCCTTCAAAACACAGTTTCCAGTCTTCAGTAAAGGTCTTGATGAGACTCTCGCACACATTCTTCCTCATCGTTTTCTATTCTCTTGTCAATAATCTAGGCACCCAACGTGCACAGATTTCTCTGTACCCTAATGACTGTACCTGTGATACCACACTACCTCATGACAAGGGAGTCATTTCAGCAAGCTGTCGTGTCATCACACATCTGTCATTTTGTATGATTTGATCAATGGTCTCCTTATTCACATCTTTCACTGCTGTCGATGACCTACCGCATCGTGGATTGTCCAGTAGATAGAAATCACCTTCTTTAAATCTTTGCAACCACCGCTGGATACTGTTGCGGTCCACTGTGTCCTCCCCATAAACAGGGAGCAACTTCCTGTGAATCGATGTGGCAGAGTCATCACCGATCTTGAAGAGGAACTCCATCACCGACCGTTGTCGCAACCTGACATCTATTTGACGGTCCATTATGGCTCACCTGTAAATACAAGATAATACTTTTAGATACCAACTTATAGCTAAATGTTCCAAGCATGTTCACAAAAAATTTCCTTCTCCTCCTGCAAAAATAAAAAAAAATTAGAGACGACTGTGCAAAACTTTTTGAACGTCCTTTGTATCATAAGATGGCATTGTCTTGTGTATGTGTATAATCAGTTAAATAAACCTTTCTTAAACTTAGTATGTGAATTGATTATTTTTTATTACGGTAAAAGTAAAGGTAGCTGAAGATATGTTTAGTCCCCCCCCCCCCCCCCAACCTCTTTGACGTTTTTCTGTATCCGCCACTGGGTTACCATTGTTAGCAAGGTGGTTATCGCCAGGCGTGAACGTCCATAGTTTCAATTCTTACCCTAAAGGGGATAGGCAGACTCGAGTTTGTTGATCAACAGAATATCTGTTAATAAATGACTACTTAAATACACAGCTCTACAATCGCCAGTACATTCACAATGTCAAGCTGGTATTTTAATGGGCCGGTACGACGATATTTCTTCCGTTAATACATTGATACTTTTTCTCGCCATATCGAGTGCCGATAGTGATATTTTTTTAAATATCGATATATCGGATTCCTGATATTTTTAAAAATATCAACAGTCCTATAACCAAGCAAAAGCTGTTCCCATTTTGTGTTTCTTTTCTTTTGTCCCTCCTTTTTTTGTTTACAGACTTTAGGTCATTTACTGATAGCGACGGAGGCCGGAAGCTTATACTCATTTACTTGAGACGCAATACGCTAGTTTTTTGTTGTACTATACTTTGCAGTTAACCAGATTGGTCCGCAAGACCGGTACCTGAAATAATAAATATCACCTCAGTATGAACACTTAACTTATAATCCAATGAAAGCAATATTTCCTGACATAATAGTCGTGCACGTTGGCACGGAGCCACACCGACGTGAATACTTGACTTGGGTTAAGATGATGAGATGGAACAGACCAATAAGCTCAAACGGTGCACGTACACTTGGTACTTCATCTGGTAACGTAACATGTTTAACCCTGTCTAGGCGACATGGAGAACAACCAGTTTCAGGTCTCTGAAGCTTCTAACAAACGACACAGTTGTAAACAGAGAGGTCACGTCTTAAATGTCATGAAATGGTGGAAGACATTAAACTTATCAGCGCTTGTTGCAACATCTGGCTGTTGTCGTTAAATCTAACAGTCAGTAACGCCGTTATTAACATTCGCCGGGTTATTGTGCCGTGGACTGGTGGATTTTCATGATAAACACAGCTGTTCGCTCCTTTCCTCGGACCTATCCGGGAAGGGGAGGGGGAAGGGAAAAAGACGGGGAGCGGATAGACTAGTCGATGTTTCGATTCACGGCACACAATGGGTAGGTGATGACTGACGTGAAACATCGTGGCGTGTCACATCCGGCGCGAAGGGTGACGTCACACGTTTTCGAAATTGGGACGCAGTTGGCAATGTCCATTGTTGTATACGACCGCTAAAGTCTCACGAATGGAGATGCGTATCTAGTCTTCAGCGCAGGAAGCCACTGAACTAAAAATCCTCTGTTGCTTTACTTGCATTCAGAGCTTTCAATTAATATACTGTTTCTCATCGTAAACATGAGATTGAAAGATCAACATGAGGTTACAATATAATCCAGAAATAACATGTAAGACACCAGTAGTGCGCTAATCTATTCTAATTTTTCTACGTTTCGCTCAGTGTTCTTCATTTTTTCTTGTTAACACAATTTAACACCTTTCGAGACCATTTAAACCTGGCCTTTTAGAATAATACACTACTGGCCATTAAAAGTGCTACACCAAGAAGAAATGCAGATGATAAACGGGTATTCATTGGACAAATATATTATACAAGAACTGACACGTGGTTACATTTTCACGCAATTTGGGTACATAGATCCTGAGAAATCAGTACCCAGAACAACCACGTCTGGCCTTAATAACGGCCTTGATACGGCTGGGCATTGAGTCAAACTGATGGCGTGTGCAGGTACAGCTGCCCATGCAACTTCAACACGATACCACAGTTCGTCAAGACTAGTGACTGGCGTATTGTGACGAGCCAGTTGCTCGGTCACCTTTGACCAGACGTTTTCAATTGATGAGAGATCTGAAGAATGTGCAGGCCAGGGGAGCAGTCGAACATTTTCTATACCCAGGACCTGCAACATGCGGCCGTGCATTATCCTGCTGAAACGTAGGGTTTCGCAGGGATCAAATGAAGGTAGAGCGACAGGTCGTAAGACATCTGAAATGTAACGTCCACTGTTCAAACTGCCGTCAATGCGAACAAGAGGTGACCAAGACGTGTAACCAATGGCACCCCATACCATCACGCCGGGTGATACGCAAGTATGGCGATGACGAATACACGCTTCGAATGTGCGTTCACAGCGATGTCGCCAAACACGGATTAGACCATCATGATGCTGTAAACAGAACTTGGATTCATCCGAAAAAAATGACGTTTTGCCATTCGTGCACCCAGGTTCGTCGTTGAGTACACAATCGCAGGCGCTTCTGTTTGTGATGCAGCGTCAAGGGTAACCGCAGCCACGGTCTCCGACCTGCCAGTCCATGCTACTGCAAACGTCGTCGAACTGTTCCTGCAGATGGTTGTTGTCTTGCAGACGCCCCCATGTGCTGTCTCAGGGATCGAGACGTGGCTGCACGATCCGTTGCAGCCATGCGGATAAGATGCCTGCCATCTCGACTGGTAGTGATACGAGGCCGTTGGGATCCAGCACGCCGTTCCGTATTACCCTCCTGAACCCACCGATTCCATATTCTGCTAACGGTCATAGGATCTCGATCAACGCGAGCAGCAATGTTGCGATACGATAAACCGCAATCGCGATAGGCTACAATCCGACCTCTACCAAAGTCGGAAACGTGATGGTACGCATTTCTGCTACTTTCACGAGGCATCACAACAACGTTTCACCAGGCAAAGCCGGTCAACTGCTGTTTGTGTATGAGAAATCGGCTGGAAACTCTCCTGAAGTCAGCACGTTGTAGGTGTCGCCACCGGCGCCAGCCTTGTGTGAATGCTCTGAAAAGCTAATCATTTGGATATCACAGCATCTTCTTCCTGTCGGTTAAATTTCGCGTCTGTAGCGCGTCGTCTTCGTGATGTAGCAATTTTAGTGGCTAGTAGTGTGTATTTTTATAACGGTCTCATGCTGGAGCTTAGGGCGACAGCGCACTAATTCTGCCACGGCCACGGCCACGGCCACGGCTGGTCGGATGTGGCCAGGTTTGCATGGAAAGGAGCCGCGCATATCGCACTGAGCAGGCTGGTGCCAGCCGCCCCTGCGGTCAGCACTTTGCCATGCGACCAGCCTCCGGCCAGCGCGCCGCTGCGGCCAAAGTTTACACGCTGCTGAATGGGGCTGCGCGTGCGTTGCACTTCCAGTGTGCAGCCAGCCGCCAATGCGGTTCCAGCTGTGGAGATATTTTATAATTTGTTTGCTGCTGTGTGTCCGCTGAAGGATCCTTCTGTCATCATGGACTTTGATACGGAGAAATTTATTATAAGCAATAAATAGCAAATCAAGTGCAGTCTTAAAAAGATCGGCTAATAATATATTTGTGGACATTAATCACTGGTTACTAGCCAATTCTTTGTCACTAAACTTTGAAAAACACGCTAAATGCAGTTCAGAACTTGTAAGGGGTGTCCCACGGGTATATGCCTAACATACGATGACAAGCAGATAGAAGAAGTGGACAGTGTTAAATTCTTGGGATTACAGTTTGATAATAAATTCAAGTGGAAGGAGCACACCACAGAAATGCTGAAGCGTCTTAACAAATCTCTGTTTGCAATGCGAATTGTGTCAGACATAGGGGATATAAAAGTGAAAAAGCTGGCATACTATGCTTACTTTCATTCCATAATGTCATATGGGATTATTTTTTGTGGTAATACATCAAGCCAAGCTAAAGTTTTCCGGGCACAAAATCGTGCAGTAATAATTATATGTGGTGTGAACTCAAGAACATCCTGCAGGAGCCTGTTTAGGGAACTAGGGGTAATAATTACTGCTTCCTAATATATTTATTCCTTAATGAACTTTGTCATTAAAAATACATCACTTTTTCAAACCAACAGCTCAATTCTGGAATCAGTACTAGAAGTATGAATAATTTTCACAAGAATTTAAAGTCACTTACTCTTGTACAAAAAGGTGTGCATTATTCAGCAACACACGTTTTCAATAACTTGCGAGCAGACATAAAAAGCTTAACAACCAATGAAATTCAGTTTAAGAGAAGCCTAAAGGATTTATTGGTGGCCAACTCTTTCTACTCCATTGATGAATTTCTCAATAGAACCAACTGATTATTATGTGTGTGTGTGTGTGTGTGTGTGTGTGTAAGTAGAATCTAACTCCCGCACCATTTCAGTGCAGTAATGTGTTCATTGTAAATAAGTATTGGTTCAAATGGCTCTGAGCACTATGGGACTTAACATCTATGGTCATCAGTCCCCTAGAACTTAGAACTACTTAAACCTAACTAACCTAAGGACATCACACAACACCCAGCCATCACGAGGCAGAGAAAATCCCTGACCCCGGCGGGAATCGAACCCGGGAACCCGGGCGTGGGAAGCGAGAACGCGTAAATAAGTATTATAAGAGTTCTATTACACGTTTATTACCTTATAAAAAAACTTTTTTTTTATTTTAAATCCAGTGCGTTAATGTTTGTAAAATGATTCTTTCATATAGTGCTCATTCAAAAAATGACGATCATCCCACTCGGGACCTGTGGAAGGTACATTAGCTTATTTGTTTCAGTTGTAAATATTTCTCAAGTATTATTGTTTTTCTGACATGTTCTACATCCTGGAGGACCTCCTCACTGCGGATCAATTGGAATGAAAGTAAGTCTAATCTAATAAGGGAGAGGGCTGCTTTGTGCGATTTGTCATCTGAGGAATATACTGACAAAACTGTGAAAAAGAGAATGTTGGAGGAAGTGGCTATCATGTTCGGGGCCAGAGAATGTGCAACACCACAGGAACAAACTCGCTGTGTAAGTTCTGTTACTTTTATTTATCTTTATTAACGCAACATGTACATAAATTCAGACTTCAGTGAATGTAATCCAAGTGCCATGGAAGAGCGCCTTCATGTACAAAGTACTCGGCAAAAACGTTTCAGTAGTGTGAACTGGATGCATGCCTACGTATTTGTTGTGGAATGTCCTCATGAACTGAAGGATACCATACAGTGCATCTAAATATTGAACACCATCACTCTTTCGTACATAGTTGTGTAGAACTCAACATGCCTTAATAATGTCTTCGTCGAAATCAACTTCCACATTCAGGGGTATGCGAAAGATCCTCCACTTATTTGCCATTATTCCGAACGTGCACACTACGAAACGTCTGCTTGAGAATGGCGATAGCTGATTACCTTCTTTTTGTATCAATTCGCAGAGCTACGTATGCACACATAATTCTGTATGACTGCGAAATTGCGTCGTCAGCAACAAATACATAATGCAGTGTCGTTTTGTTTATGTCTGAAATATGTTTTTCTTCCGGAATGTCCAAGTTATCATACAGTATTAGCTTATAGAACTCCGATTGTTGAAATATCGTTGAGTCAACATATTTACCATACGATACCACATCTACAGCGACAAATTTATAGTTTGTATCACAAACAGCCATTAATACAATAGAAAAATATTTCTTGTGGTTGAAGTACATTGATGCACTGTTTGGTGATTTCAACAGTCGAACATGCTTTCCATCAACGGCGCCGAAACAGTTTGGGAAATTGGCCTTAGTTTCAAAATCTTTTGCTATTTGCAGCCAGTTGCTTTTGGTCGGTAATGACAAACATTCATCTTTTAAGATAATCCAGATTGATGAACATACTCTTATTACAATTTCTCTGATTGTTGTTACTCCAAGTCAGTAAGCATGATGCAAATCAACAAACGAATTTCCAGTTCCATCTTAAAGGGAGAAGTTACTAAATTATCTCATACTTTTACGAGACAGGTTAGTTTTAAGGCAAGCTTTTTCTGAACAAAAGTCTTGAAATATTTTTCGAACATAACCCAATAAACAGCAGAATTATTGAAGTGGTCAGAACCAAAAGTCATAAAGGACCTACAACTGCTTCTGAAGAATATTTGGAAAACTGAAAAGATTCCAGTTCAATGGAAAACAGCATTAATCCAGCCGCTACATAAAAAGGGAGACAAACAAAATGTCAATAATTACAGAGGAGTGTCACTTCTGCCAGTGGCAAACAAAATATTATCAAAAATTCTCCTGAACAGAGCGGCAGATACTTTAGACAACCAACTGGGAGAATATCAGGGAGGTTTTTCGAAAGGGAAGATCCTGTTCAGAACAAATTTTCAACTTAAAAGTCAATAATTCGCCATAGAATGATAATCAGCAAACCAATAATAGTGTCTTTATTGATTTCAAGAAAGCATTTGATTGTGTAGACAGAGAAACAATAGATAAGGTCATTAGAGAATTTGGTGTTAAATCAAAATTAGCCAATATAATTCGTGAAACACTAACAGGTACAATATCTAAAGTCAAATTTATGCGAGAAGTCTCTCAGTCATTTGAAATAAAAACTGGTCTTAGACAAGATGATGGTTTATCACCTTTACTGTTTAATTGTGCTCTAGAAAAAATTGTAAGGATCTGGAATTCGGAGCTAACAAATCACAAAATTGAACCAATAACTCTGGGAAGGAAAACAGATGGAATCAGGCTAAACTGCTTCTCTTTTGCGTATGATTTTGCAATACTTTCAGAAAACCTGACAGAAACAGTTATTCAGATAAACCTTCTGGAAAAAATAGCAAACAGAACTGGTCTCAAAATTTCAACTGATAAAACAAAATTCATGATAAATATAAAAAATGCTCCAAAATTCATAGAAACACAAATAGGTACAATAGAGCGAGTAAGTAAATTTAAATATCTTGGAGAGACTATACAGCAGAATGAACTAGAAAAATCTGCAATCGATGTAAGAATTAACAAAATGGAAAGAGCATATTGTTTGGCCAAAAATATTTACAACAGTAAATGTATATCTAGAAAAACAAAACTAAAACACTACACCACAGTGGTACGACCAGAATGTTTATATGGATCTCAATGCGTAACAATGAACTACAAGATGGACAGACTAGAGGTACTGGAAAGAAGGATTATTGGAATAAATAATGGGTGCAATAAAAACTGCAGATGGTTGGAAAATAAGAAGCAATGAGGAGATCTACAAAAATATAGAGAAAATAACTGAAGTAACGGCCAAACGAAGGTTAACCTTTTACGGACACCTCTACCGAATGGATGGAAATAGACTAACAAAACAAATACTCCTATATTTCCGGAAGAAGAAATCGACAATAGCATGGATTATTGAAGTAAGGAAAGATCTAGAAAGAAACAACATCAAATAAACAGAAATAGCAGAAAGAAACCGTTTTAAAAATAAAATACTAAATTTGTAATGTTTTTAAAGCAGAAGAAATAAAAAATCGGGAGCAACATGGACCATGGAAAGAAGAAAGGAAGAGAGAGACATCGTGGGGAGAAAATGAGGGAATACTGGGAAAATAGGAAACAACAACAAGGCAAAAGAAGAACTGATGCTGTTAACGTGATCCTATGTGGTCAATACGATTGAAAAAAAAAAGAATTGTTCTAATGTTTTTCTTTAAATTAACGTATGACCTTTAGTTCCTGCACATATGGTATGCGGAAACTTATCTAACGTATCACTACTTGTAGCTTCCGTTTACGAAGAATATGCATCATTAGTAGCTAATATTTCATTTTTACAGGTATATCGTTACAGAAGAAATGGCGTAGCATTAAAGATTCATACAGTCGAGAAAAACGGACATTAACCGGTAAAAGTGGTTCTGCAGCTGCGAAAAAGCCGCCACATCTGTATTTTAATCTCCTATCACTTCTAAATATTACCACTCCACCGTCTCATTCACATAGCAGCGTTCCACCTGAGAACGCTGAGAATCAGGCCACAGCAGAAAGTAAAGTTCCAAGCGCACCTTACCAGGCTAGGGTGCTCGGTAAGAAAAGAAAAGCAGAAGACGAAACTGGAAGAAAACTAATCGATGTTCTGCAAAAATCTGCAGAAGCCAGCGAGTAGCTGGGCACACGAATGATGACAAATGAGGACAGGCTTTTTTTCTTGTTTTTGGTCAGCGACTTCAAAAAGATATCTCAGCACCTGAAGTTGCCTGTAAAACGACAAATCTTAAGTATTATTGAAGAAGCTCAACCGCATCCTAACCGTCAAACACATCTTCCTACGAACACTATCCACCGTACATTTTTCATCGTCCGCAATGATCAGCCGGATATTCCTCACAACACCTGCGTCTATCTACATCGTTATCTTGTGATGGAACAGGATATTATCAGGAAACGTATCCCACGCGATATACGCTACTGGCCATTAAAATTGCTGCACCAAGAAGAAATGCAGATGATAAACGGGTATTCATTGGACAAATATATTATACTAGAACTGACATGTGATTACATTTTCAAGCAATTTGGGTGCACAGATCCTAAGAAATCAGTACACAGAACAACCACCTCTGGCCATAATAACGACCTTGATATGCCCGGGCATTGAGTCAAACAGAGCTTGGATGGCGTGTACGGGTACAGCTGCCCATGCAGCTTCAACACGATACCATAGTTCACCAAGAGTAGTGACTGGTGTATTGTGACGAGCCAGTTGCTCGGCCACCATTGACCAGACGTTTTCAATTGGTGAGAGACCTGGAGAATGTGCTGGCCAGGGCAACAGTCGAACATTTTCTGTATCCAGAAGGACCCGTACAGGACTTGCAATATGCGGTCGTGAATTATCCTGCTGAAACGTAGGGTTTCGCAGGGATCGAATGAAGGGTAGAGCCACGGGTCGCAACACATCTGAGATGTAACGTCCACTGTTCAAAGTGCCGTCAATGCGAACAAGAGGTGACCGAGACGTCTATCCAATGTCTCCCCATACCATCACGCCGGGTGATACGCCAGTATGGCGATGACGAATAAACGCTTCCAATGTGCGTTCACCGCGATGTCGCCAAACACGGATGTGACCATCCTGATGCTGTAAAGAGAAACTGGATTCATGCGAAAAAATGCCGTTTTGCCATTCGTGCACCCAGGTTCGTCGTGGAGTACACCATCGCCGGCGCTCCTGTCTGTGATGCGGCGTCAAGGGTAACCACAGCCATGGTCTCCGAGCTGATAGTCCATGCTGCTGCAAACGTCGTCGAACTGTTCGTACAGATGGTTGTTGTCTTGCAAACGTCCCCATCTGTTGACTCAGGGATCGAGACGTGGCTGCACGATCCGTTACAGCCATCCGGATAAGATGTCTGTCATCTCGACTGCTAGTGATACTAGGCCGTTGGGATCCAGCACGGCGTTCCGTATTACCCTCCTGAAGCCACCGATTCCATATTCTGCTAACAGTCATTGGATCTCGACCAACACGAGCAGCAATGTCGCAATACGATAAACCGCAATCGCGATAGGCTACAATCCGACCTTTATCAAAGTCGGAAAGGGGATGGTACGCATTTCCCCTCCTTACACGAGGCATCACAACAACGTTTCACCAGGCAACGCCGGTCAACTGCTGTTTGTGTATGAGAAATCGGTTGGAAACTCTCCTGAAGTCAGCACGTTGTAGGTGTCGCCACCGGCGCCTACCTTGTGTGAATGCTGTGAAAAGCTAATCATTTGCATACCACAGCATCTCCTTCCTGTCGGTTAAATTTCGCGTCTGTAGCACGTCATCTTCGTGGTGTAGTAATTTTAATGGCCAGTAGTGTAGTTCTCCTTCTTCACAGAATAATAATTCAGCACAGTCTCCACCAGAAACCACCGGTGTGGGCAGTATTGATAATCGTATTACGTGACCACTGCTTACATGTTTCGGTGAATCGTCAAGTTAATTTTACTTACTTCGTAATGTAACAGTAACAATTTCGTTATTGGTAAAAATTTTCTTTAATAGAACTTACCTTAATGCGATTAGCAGTTTCGCTTCATTCCCTATGCATTGTCTCAATGCTGTGTCTGTACCTCCTATGCCGTCTCCAATTTTCCGTTATCTCCATCGTGCGACTGAGCTGCGGCCAGCCGACTGCGCCGGCATGGTAGCTCAGCGTGTTCTGTCAAAGGGTTAGCTGCCGTCTGTAATAAAAAAACTGAGTTAATCGATCAACAACGAACTTAAACGGGTGTCTTACGACATCCGTCCCGAGCAGCTACAACGAACGAAAACGAACAAAATGAGATAAAAAAGAAAAAAAAAGACTGCCAGCCACGCCGGCCAACCGCAGCCTTTGCCACGGCCAACCGTGGCCGCACTAGTTGGCTTGATTTGAGGGGGGAGACCAAACTACGAGGTCATCGGTCTCATCGTATTAGGGAAGGACGGGGAAGGAAGTCGGTCGCGCCGTTTCAAAGGAACCATCCCGGCATTTGCCTGAAGCGATTTAGGGAAATCACGGAAAACCTAAATCAGGATGGCCGGACGCGGGATTGAACCGTCGTCCCCCCGAATGCGAGTCCGCCGCACTAGTGCGCTATTGCCCTTATTCTTTTATGTCCCTCTTTCTACATCTGTTTAACAGGGTGTACGCGCTCAGTTCGTAACTCTTTTCCGGAAATACTTCAACATAATTTTTAATTTAATTTTTTTTTTTTTTAAGGAGGCGTAGTTACAAAACTTCACCTCGTCCAACAGCTTAATTTGTTATGACATGTCTTACATTTGAGACATTATATTGTATATTGTAAGTTGGGTTTGCCAAATTATCTGCCTAGTTTACGAAACGTTTCGCTGTCGACACGATAAAGGATATTTTTAAAATCGACAAATAGTAGAAATAACTCTTTAGAAGTACATAGTTTTTAGCTGTCAAACTCAATATCTGCTCTGAATCGTAATATTATAATTACTACTACTATTATTACCTGGTGATTTTTGCAAGTAATCTGACGAAACATGTGCTGACATAGATATCAGTAATCGTTATCATTATTTTCACTTTAAACAGAACTGCCTTGAACTATAATAACTTAACGATACGCCACAGTTCTGATTTTAGTGATTTTGTGTGTTTTGAGATGAATACCCTTTACGCATTTCCTAATGACTCACCATTTCCTTTCCAGTTACAGTTTCGTTTGATTCCAGGTTCGTGGCGATACCAGTTAACGTAGCTTCATTTGTATTTCCTTAAGAACAACGAAACTGAAGGTCACAATGTTATTTATGTTGACTCAAGTCATTCGTTGCTGGTGACAGAACGTAAATGTATTCAGATCTGTAGAGACATTAGTGCAATGGTGCTTTTACTTTTGAGGGCAGGAGAAAATTTAATCAGTGAGGTGTAGTACGTTTAGCAGACGCTGCCGGCCGGAGTGGCCGAGCGGTTAAAGGCGCTACTGTCTGGAACCGCACGACCGCTACGGTCGCAGGTTCGAATCCTGCCTCGGGCATGGATGTGTGTGATGTTCTTAGGTTAGTTAGGTTTAAGTAGTTCTAAGTTCTAGGGGACTTATGACCACAGCAGTTGAGTCCCATAGTGGTCAGAGCCATTTGAACCATTTTAGCAGACGCTGTTTTTCGGGTAAAAAAGTACTTGGTAGTGGATTAAAACTGCAGTAAAATACATCATTCAAAGAGAAAGAAAAGTTTTGTTAATTATCGACTCTTAAAGTATTGTTTCCCTGTTAGCAGCAGCCAGCCGCTATGGCCGAGCGGTTCTTGGTGCTTCAATCTGGAACCGCGCGACCGCTGCGGTCGCAGGTTCGAATCCTGCCTCGAGCATCGATGTGTGTGACGTCCTGAGGTTAGTTAGGTTTAAGTAGTTCTAAGTTCTAGGGCACTGATGACCCCAGATGTTAAGTCCCATAGTACTCAGAGCCATTTGAACCATTTGAACCCTGTTAGGAAAGCGTAGGTCAATAACATTTTGGTCACATTGAATTAAATTCTATGTTTACTAAAAAAGTATCTTTTCGTCACGTTTAGGAAATACAAGCGCAGACCGGGAAATTGCCGACGTAAGGTACGGGCTGAGTTCGTCACGAATAATGGGGATCCGGCTTCCATTGAGTGGCTGAGATAATGCACAGCTGCGTCAAAACTGCGTTCGTGTTTATTGGAAAACTTGCGTGCGGAGGGCTGTGACGTCAACTCGAATCTCGCTCACTACTTCACACAGCCTGGACTGCTCGTGACGTCACGTTGAGGAGCGAGTGCATCGATCGCCCGCTGAAGATAACCAACCACTGCCCCGTACCCCACCGAGACGAAAATGTGCTATATATTTAAACAGCCTGTTTACCATTGGCGGAACGTCAGCCCAGCTCTGCAGCACATCGAAATCTCCTGTGTTCATTACTTTCGCCGACTAAATAGCTGAAGTCCATTTTAATTATTGCTTAGATCACATAATATTGATTATATTCCGCTAACAGCTTAGTGAGTACCCTCTGATAAATGGAAAAATGTTCAAACTGTAGCATTTATTTGAGCGTTATATCATAGAATAATGTTAACTTACAGACTAATTTAACATAAGAGTACTTATATGAATTTTATTAGATTCAAAAACATGTTTTAAAAATTTCCGTGAAGGTACTGTTTAATGGTATTAGTGAACAGATCATTCTTTTATTCACTCTAAAATTTCTTTATAATTAGCAGAAATCTCTTAACATATTCTGGTAACTTGTTGCATACAAATGTCCCCGTGTATCTAACTTCTTTAGTAATAATCCTTGAGGTTTTCTAGTGACTGCTTTTAGTTCTAGTGTTTTAATGGGAAAGATGGGAAAGAGGTGTGTTAGTGACACAAGGCACATCAAATAGTATTTATATTGTGGCAGAGTTGTGAATATACCAAGCTGAATGTAGAGATCGCAGTTCCGACGCCAGAAAAAAAAGCTCTTACAAAACGCTTCTGTGTTTTAAACATAATTTTTCAGCAAAACGCATTTTCCACGAAGTAGTTTCGTAATTAATTAGTGAATGAAAATACACGGACTGGAATAGATCTTTTTCTATTTTTAAATCTGTTCTAAGTAACTATGTGTACTGCAAATGTAACTGAATTAAGATATTTCATTAAATCAAGTGTATGGAATCTTCAGTTCAGCTAGTTATCTATTTCTTATCCCTAAAAAATAACGCTATTTGCTTCTTCCAGGAACGAAGGAAGGAATATAGGACTCCTCCGCTGGCGATTAGGTCATTAGGAGACAGAGCACAAGTTCGGATGAGGAAAGGATCGAGCAAGGAAATCGGCCGAAACCCCTTGAAAAGAACATCGTAGCATTTGCTTTAATGATTTAAGGCGGTGAAGGAGGACATAAATTTGGATGGCTGGATGGGAATTTGAACCCTGATCCTTCATAATGTGTGTCCAGTGCCTTACTACTGCATCATTTCGCTCCGTTACTTCTGCGACTTCACTGCCACAAAAAATTGTAAATGACGCTTCTTGTGTTCTGCGTGACGTGCAGTCTTGTTCACATTTAACAGCAATCCATTTCCCTTGCCCATTTACAGCATTTGTACCATCTGTGGTCATTTATCTATTTTGGTGTTCTGCTATTGTCCGTGTTCAGAACAACAGGCGAGTGTTAATGTCGAGAGGGAAGAAAATTAAGCACATCGCAAAAATGAATTTCTTTTTAATCAAAAAAGAAATGTAAGACAATTGAGAGAAAGTTAGAAAAAGGTTTATGTGGTTCAACATTCCTGAAACACAAAGTACATACTTGGAACTGATGAGTGCTTGCCAGAATCTTTCGCTCTTATCATGTTCATGTATAATAGGACCGTCGGTTCATTACAATACGATGTGGTATGAGCAGACGGTCAATATACACCATAAATATCACTGTTTTGCAAAAACAAAACATTATTTGTCACAATCTCCGCTGAGTGTCAAATGTCAATAACAACGAAATTGATCCGACTACAACGTATATCGCAAAGATAGGTTGAACGCTGGTGGCAGAGGCGTGTTTATAGCGATAAAAAATGCGATAATATCTGGGGAGATTAGCTGAGATTCGGAATACGAAATAATCTGGCTGAAGATAAGTGTTAAAGGCAGATCAAACATGATCATTGGATGATTTTATAGACATTCTGTCGCAGCAGCAGTAGTAGCGGAACGTTTGAGGTAAACTTGAAGAATATTTCCCGTAAATTTGCAGGTCATGTTATAATTTAGGTGGAAATTTCATCTTACCAGCTATAGACTGGGAGACTCAAATGATTAGGACGGGCAGTAGGGACTGAGAATCGAGTGGATTTGTTTATCCGAAAATTACCTCGAGCAGTTAATTAGAGAACCGAATCGTGAAGATAACATCTTAGACCTGCTGCTGACAAACAGACCCGAAACATTCGACTCGGCTTAGAACAGGGAATCGACGATCATAAGGCTGCTACAGTTATCACTGAATACGGCTGTGAACAGTAATACAAAGAAAGGTAGAAAGAACTTTCTGTTTAGCAAGAGTGACAAGAGATGTATTTCAGATTATCTGACTGATCAGCACTAAAATTTCATCTACAACAACATTGAGCATTAATGGACAAAATTCAAGACAATGGAACAATACGCTTTAGACAGATATGCGCCAAGCACAATTGGGAGGGTCAGAAAAGACCCACTGTGGTTCAACAACCGTGTTAGAAAACTGCTAGGAAAGCAAAGAATGCTTCACTACAAATTTAAACGTAGAAAATGCCTGACGGACAAACTAAACGAAGCCCAAATTAGCGTAAGGGGTCTAAGTGTGAAGCGTTCAGCGAATTCGAAAGTAAAATTCTACCTACGCACTTGACAGAAAATGCTAAGAACTTGCGGTTATGTGTTAGATCAATAAACGGATAGTAGGCATCTTTTCAGACACTCTGTGACCATAATGGCGTTGAAACAGAGGATGACAAAGAACAGGCCGAAATACTAAATGTCTTTTTTCAAAACTGTTTCACTGAGGAAGATCGCATTGTGTTTCCTTCTTCAATTGTCGCACTAACAATGAAATGATGGATTGTCGCACTAACAATGAAATGATGGATGTCGAAATAAGTGACCAAGGGATAGAAAAACAACTCAAATCACTCAACAGAGCAAAGGCCACTGCACCTGACGGACTACCAGTTCCATCATACACAGAGTATGCGACAAAAGTCGCCACTTTTCTAGTGGTAGTACATTGTAGGTCTCTAGAGGAGCGAAGCGTCCCTAATAATTGGAGAAAAACCACAAGTTATTCCCGTATTCAAGAACGGTCGTCGAAAAGAAGCACTAAATTGTAGACCTACATCTCTTAACTACAGTCTGTTTTATAAGGGACGAACAAATAGCTTCCGTTTGTGGGCGTTGCTGCAGCGTATAAAATGCAACGCAGCGCGTCTCCGATGCGGGCGTGCAAGCTCCGACACGTAGGGAAGAGATTAGTGTAGCATTCATGTCCTTCTGTAAATGCGGAAACATCGAATGTGGAGCCGTTATTAACAAATGCGTCCAAACAGGATCAACATGGTGTTATTCTTTCCTTGGCTGTCGAGGGCAAACACCGGTAAACATCCATCGGAGAATGAAGAACGTGGATTTGGCAGCATGTCTGTCGTAAGGCGCTGTTATGGAATGGTACGCCAAGTTCCGTGCTAGTCGCGATTCGACACAAGACGCTGGTCGATCTGAGAGGCAAGAGTATACGATTCCTGTCGGACAGGGATGTACGGCACGCAGTTACGGACTTCTTCACGCAGGACACTATGTTTTACCAAATGGGTTTCTTCAACCTGGTGCGTCATTGGAATCATTGCCACAGTGCTCACAGATATTTTGCCTGATTGACATACCGATTCTGGACAGTACGGAACCTCGAAAGGAATCTACAGCGTGTTTGAAAACGAACTCCGCAGTTTTAAGGTGCCCTAGAATCTGTGCAAAGTGACATACACTATTCTAGTTTGTGGTGTTTGATTCATCAACTCTACAAGTTTGGTTCTCCTGCAGTTGTCAGGTCTGCTTGACCTTGAGTGTCACCAGTGTTGTTTTTTTCCTCTGTTCCCTCAGTTCAGTCCAGGCGTGTGTGCCAGTGCAGAGCAACTCAGCAACAATGTGTACTCCGCAGTAGAAAGTGCAGTGTGTTATTTGGCTTGTGAAAACTGAGAGGCGGAAAAGGGGCTTGTGGTTCAAATGGCTCTGAGCACTATGGGACTTAACATCTGTGGTCATCAGTCCCCTAGAACTAACCTAAGAACATCACACACATCCATGCCCGAGGCAGGATTCGAACCTGCGACCGTAGCGGTCGCGCGGTAAAAGGGGCTTGTGTTTTTCCAAGAAGATGGCTCTTGACACTCGTTTTCCAGGAAGGTGCATAGGCAGGGCTGGCCCACTACCTTGGCCACCACGAAGCCCAGACTTAACCCCACTGGACTTTTGGGGCCACATAAAAAATGTTGTGCACAGTGAAAAGATCAGAATCAATCATTTACGGGAAAGAATCGTTGCGGTGGTTGGGACAGTTACACCTTAAATGTTGGTAAATACGTGACGAGAAGTGAAATACCGTGTCGACGTGTGCAGGCACAACAAACGGATCCCACGTTGAAGTCTACTAACGTTAAACAAAACTTGAAGGAATTCTCTTTCATGATATGTGCTCACTGATGTAATGTTACATTAATTTCCCCATTAAATTTGTACTTAAAACTAGGGAGTTCTTTTTCAAACACCCTTTATCTGATCGTCCCTTATAGAATTTTGGAACACGTTTTACTCTCGCGTGTTATGACATTTCTGCAGACCGAAGATCTTTTGAATCAATATGGGTTCCAAAAACAACGATAATGTAAAATGCAGCTCGCTCTGTTGGTTCGCGAGACGCAGAAGGCGTTAGTTACCGACGCCCAGGTAGCTGCGTGTTCCTTCACTTCCGCAAGGCATTCGTTACAGTTCCGCAAATGTGTGTGAATTCCTATGGGACCGAAATGCTGAGGTCATCGGTCCCTAGACTTACACACTACTTAACTAACTTATACTAAGGACAACACACACACTCATGCCCGAGGGAGGACTCGAACCTCCGGCGGGAGCGGCCGCTCACTCCGTGACATTGCGCCCCAAATCGCTTGGCCACTCCGCGCGGCTACAGTTTCGCATTGCTGCCTAGTGAACAAAATACGAGCGTGCGGAATATCAGACCAACCGTGTGCCTGAACTGAAGAGTTTCTAGCAAACAGAATACAACACGTCGTTCTTAACAGAGAGAAGTCTTCAGACGCAAAAGAGAGTGTTATAGACCATTAACTTTAGTATTATATATATAAATTACCGAGTAGATGAGATCGAAAATTCCATGGGGATTTTTGGGGATGATGCCTCTGTGTACAGAGAAGTCGCAAACTAGAAAATTTGTAGTGAAGCGCAAAAGTCCTGTTGTGGATCGACGCTTGGTGCAGAGAGTGGAAATTGACTCTCATCATAAACAAAGTAACGTATTGCGAATACATAAAGACTCTTTATTGTAAAATGACATGACTGGAGAACATTCACTAGAAGGAGTTACTTCCATAAAATGCCTAGAAGTATGCTCACAGAACGATTTATAGCGGAACAACTGTAGTGTCACCGCCATACACCACACTTGCTAGGTGGTAACCTTTAAATCGGCCGCGGTCCGTTAGTATACGTCGGACCCGCGTATCGCCACTATCAGTGATTGCAGACCGAGCGCCGCCACACGGCAGGTCTAGAGAGACTTCCTAGCACTCGCCCCAGCTGTACAACCGACTTTGCTAGCGATGGTTCACTGACAAAATACGCTCTCATTTGCCGAGACGATAGTTAGCATAACCTTCAGCTACGTCATTTGCTACGACCTAGCAAGGCGCCATTACCAGTTACTGTTGATATTATGAATAATGTACCGTCAAGAGCGACGTTCACCATTTATGGATTAAAGTTAAGTATTCCACCAGCTACGTCCGTTTTTTCTAAATTCTAATTTTCTTGTCCTGTTCCAGACCTCACGCCAGCCTGCGTGAGCTAAAACGCGTGCCTTTCGGCTTCCTCTTGTAACCCGGTGTTGGCTCTCCTGCTAACCCACAACAACAACTACATAAAATTAATTACAGGTAAGGCAGAAGCCAGACTGAGATTCACTGGAAGAATTTTCAGAAAATGTAGTCCGTCAGCAAAGGAAGTAGCTTACAAAACAATCATTAGCCAAATACTTGAATTCTGCTCGGCAGTCTGGGATCCGCACCAGATGGGACTGACAGAGGAAATAGAGAATATACAAAGAAGAGCAGCACGTTTCGTTACAGGTTCATTTAGTACACGTAATAGCGTCACGGAGATGCTCAGTAAACTCCGGCGACAGACATTGCAAGAAAGGCGTTCTGTATCACGGTGCGTTCTACTGGTAGAAGAGTGTACTTTCGTAGAAGAGTCAGCTAATAGATTGCATCCTGCCGCGGTATATCCCGCGAAAAGGCCATGAGGATAAAATTGCAGAGGCTGGAGCGTATACGTGGCCTTACCAGCACTCGTTCTCCCTGTGAACCATACGCGACTGGAACAAGAAAACGGCGAAGCGTCGACTGTGTCCAAAGTACCCTCCACTACACACCGTAATAAGGCTTGCGGAGTGCAGATGTTGAAGTAGGTGTAGAATGAATGCCTTTCCCCAGAGAGTTACCAGTTTTCTTATCTCCTCATAAAATAAATTTGTTAACGACCTCTACCTAGTACTGGTCTGCATTAGTAAAAGTAATGCCATCATTAAAAAAAAAAAAATACTGTGAAGGCCCAACAGCACCGACCGACCGCCGTGTCATCCTCATCCCACAGCCACAGGCGTCACTGAATGCGGATATGGAGCGGTATGTGGTCAGCACACCGCACTCCCTATCGTATGTCAGTTTACGAAACCGGAGCCGCTACTTCTCAATCAAGTAGCTCCTCATCAATAAAATTCTTCAGGGTATCAGACCGCATCGTCATAATTTAAAATGCGCCAACGTTTCGGCCAGCGTTGCAGCTAGCCTTCATCAGGGCCTTACGTTAACTGCTAAATGAACAAACTTGGTTCCTT
Organism: Schistocerca americana; assembly: GCF_021461395.2. Lineage (NCBI taxonomy): Eukaryota > Metazoa > Arthropoda > Insecta > Orthoptera > Acrididae > Schistocerca > Schistocerca americana. The sequence goes on from NC_060121.1 coordinate 239,832,579, forward strand.
AAATAGCTGCACGAGAAAACAGTGTCGTTACTTGATTGGCTGTAAAAGGAGGAGGAGGAGGGGTGAAACGTATGCTTTATTGGTGTTTCCTTTATTATCTGTCATTGGCTGAAATAGCTGTTTTCTATTGGTCTTTATATTAATCCACCCCATTGGAGGAGACGGACGAATAGCGAACAGGTGATGGCTGTGACGTCACACTGTTTCCATGCTGTCCAGAAGCCGGCTGCGGCGTGCCATTGCTTTGTGTGCTCGCGACCACTACTGCGGCTCTCCGCGTGTCTGCATGGGCCGCCACGGCTCTGCCGCCGCTCCGTAGCCCTGCTATTGCAGGCAGCCAAGACCTCGGAAGCTTGTACCCGTCCTCTCTATTCATGTTGGCGGGTCTTTTGGCTATTTCTATCGCCTCTCTAATCTTTCTTTTGAAAGTGAGAGGTTGTTTCGCCAGGACGCGGGCTTCTTGAAAAAATATTGGTTTCCCGCACTCGTCTCGGTGTTCCGCCACTGCTGACTTAGTGTGTTGTTTCAGGCGGATATATCTTTCATGTTCCGAGAGCCTTGTGCTAATCGGACGTCCCGTCTCACCTATGTAGACTAATCCACACGCACAACCAATTTCATACACGCCAGCTGTGTGTAGTTTGTCAACTGCATCCTTGGTAGAACCGAGCATGTCTGATGTTTTGTTTCTGCTTCGGAAAATTGGTTTGATGTCGGCTTTTCGTAGAATTTTGCCAATACATTCGGTGACCCCTTGTACATATGGTAACACAGCAATGCTCTGTGCCTCCTTCTCCTCTTCCCTATTAGTCTTCTCCCTTGTCGACATGGTGCCGTCTATCATCTGCTTCCCATAGCCATTAGTTCCGAAGATGGACCTGAGGCGTTCAACTTCTGTCTTCAGATGTTCTTCGTCGCTTATCCTGTACGCTCTCTTCGTTAGCGTGTGCAGGGCGGACTTCTTCTGCTTGGGGTGATGGTGGGAGGAGGCGTGAAGGTACCTGTCCGTATTGGTTGGTTTCCTGTACACTTTGTGGCCAAGTTTACCATCAGGTTTTCGATAAACTTCCACGTCGAGAAAAGGCAGCACCCCATTCTTCTCTGTTTCCATTGTAATCTGAATTTTCCTATGCTGTTGGTTAAGGTGCTTGTGGAAGTTCTGTAACTCCTCTTCTCCGTGGGGCCAGATGACGAAAGTATCATCGACATAGCGAAGCCAACAATTTGGACGTAATGGTGCGGACTGGAGGGCTGTTTCCTCAAATGCCTCCATGAAAATTTCTGCTGCGATAGGCGATAGGGGTGAGCCCATAGCTACACCGTCAGTTTGTTCATAAAATTGACCTCTCCACTTGAAATAGGTGGTCGTCAGACAGTGGCGCACAAGCTCACATATATCAGGTGCCACGCGTTCTTCTAGGATGTTCACAGTATCTGACACTGGGACATTCGTGAATAGGGATTTGACGTCGAAACTAACCATCAGATCTTGATCCGTAACACGCATTTCCTTTAGGAGAGACACAAAGTGAGTGGAATCCTTAACGTAGGACTCGGTTTGGTGCACTAGGTGTCGGAGCCTAGGTGCCAGTTCTTTCGCTAGGTAGTAGGTCGGCGAATTTATACTGTTTACTATGGGCCTTAAGGGGAAGTCGGTTTTGTGTACCTTCGGTACACCATATATCCTTGGTGCCTGTGTCACTTGCGGGATGAATCTTCTGGCCTTGTCAAAGTTGATTCTAGAGTGCTTGAGCAGTGCCTGCGTCGTTTTGATTACCTTGGCCGTCGGATCTCCCTGAAGTTTCTTGTAGATAGGTTCTGCGAGAATATCTTCCATTCGTTTGTTGTAATCAGTTGTGTTCAAGACTACAGTGGCGTTGCCCTTATCTGCCTGTACCACTACTAAGTGGGGGTTGTCCCTGAGTTCCTTGATGGCATGGTATTCCTCAGCGTTGATGTTTTGCTTCGGTGGCTTTGCTTTGTTCAGAACTCTGACCGTTTCCTGCCGGATCTTCTCCGCCTCGGCCTGTGGCAGATGACGTACCGAAGCCTCTACGGATTCTATGATTTCTTCTTTTGGAACTCGCTTAGGTGCGACTGCGAAATTCATCCCCCCCCCCCCCCCCCAAAAAAAAGGGAAGAAGTTCAAATGTGTGTGAGACATCTTATGGGACTTAATTGCTACGGTCATCAGTCCCTTCACTTTACTTTTAAACTCACAATGGACGACAAGCAACAACTCTGCGCTACATTAATAGTTGCTAAGAAATAATCGTGGATTGTACTATAATCAGACGGCACTATTATGCTGGTGCATAAGTTCGTAGCGTATTTGTTTTGCATATTGGTATTTCAGTTAGTTTGGGCTATTTATCGAATGTCATTTTTCATTTTTATTCACTCTTGCTATGTTTGTTTACGTATTGTTCAAATGGCTCTGAGCACTACGGGACTTAACTTCTGAGGCCATCAGTCCTCTAGAACTTAGAACTACTTAAACCTAACTAACCTAAGGACATCACACACACCCATGCCCGAGGCAGGATTCGAACCTGCGACCGTAGCGGTCGCGCGGTTCCAGACTGTAGCGCCTAGAACCGCTCGGCCACTCCGGCCGGCTTACTTATTGTCATTTTGTCATATGGAGAGACTGAGTGGAGCTGTAGAAGCTAGAAAATCGAATGCCGAGTGGAGAAATCGGAACATTTCCGACACATTCTGCTATTTGAGTTCAATAGAGAGAGAACAGCAGTGAAGGCAGCCAGAAAAAATTGCTTCGTGTATGGTGATAATGTCGTTGGACAGAGCACTCGACGAAAATGGTTTTCTCGTTTTAAGGAACATTGTTTAGTGACTCTCCCCGTTCAGGAAGGCAATCGTGGTTTGATGAAGATCGTTTAAACGCATTAATCCCTACTCATTCACGTCAATATCCTCAAGAACTGGTACATATGATGAACAGTGATTATTTCACCATCGTACGACAATTTCATGCAATGGCCAAGGTTCAAAAATTGGGTATATGGGTACCGCACGCTCCAAGCCAAAATCACAAAAGTCAGCGGGTGGCCATTTGTGCATTTCTGCTTGTTCGTCATCAACTGACTCGTGAAATGGTTCAAATGGTTCTGAGCACTATGGGACTGAACATCTGAGGTCATCAGTCCCCTAGAACTTACAACTACTTTAACCTAACTAACCTAAGGACATCACACACATCCATGCCCGAGGCAGGATTCGAACCTACGACCGTAGCGGTCGCGCGATTCCAGACTGAAGCGCCTAGAAGCGCTCGGCCACTTCGGACGGCTTACTCGTGAACAACGCCGACCATTTCTATCTTGTATCGTTACTGGTGACGGGAAACGTGTCTTTATGCTAACATAAGGAAAAGAAAGGAATGGTTAAGCAGCAATTCCCAGTACAAAGACCTACTTGCATCCACAACAGATGATGTTACGCATCTGGTGTAACAGCGACGGTGTGGTGTACTACAAATTGCTTCCCCGAGGTGTAACCATCACTGCTGACATTTACTGTCAACAAATGAGACGTCTTGCAGACGCATCCAAGAACAACGACGAGGAAGACTGCGTGGAGTGACGCTACTCCATGATACATTATGCTGTCATGAGTTCCATGAAATGAATTCCAAGAAAAATAATGTTCTTGATAAAATGTGTTCATATGAAAAATATTAATACCTAAGTACAGATTATTGTTCTTTCTTGATCTAAGTACGCCCTGATAGCTGAGTGGTCAGCGCGGCGGTCTGTTACGCCACGGAGCCCGCGTTCAGTTCCCGGCTGTGTCGGAGATTTTTCTCCGCTCAGGGACTAGGTGTTGTGTTGTCCTCATTATCATTTCATCATCATCATCAGTGGAAGGCACCGAGAAACCACCACTAGAATCACTTCTCTAGACGCTCATGCGGTGGACCTCTCTAACGAGGCTTCCCCCATGACAAGACCTGCTTAAGGCAGAACGCTAAGTTTTTAGTAAGTCTAATTGAAATGACCCAGCCCCAGCAGAAAATGTAACTTTATTTCTTTGTTTAGTGAAAAATGTGTAGTTTACTTTACTTTGACATAAAATTATCTTCGGAAGAAGACTGACCAATTAATAAGCCTGAGAACCTAGTTTTTATCATAACTGACAAATTATAGGGCTGTTTACTGTTTGTTTCAGTTTTAGAACATTTAAGTTTGATCTCACAAAAAACTGACCATAACTAATTATTAATAAACGATTGAAAATACCACCTGACCCTATTTTTGTTTAAAATAGGTGATTCGGCTCTTAGAGAAAAGTCCAGCAACATATAATACCGATCCCGACTTACCTATTTTTTGGATCCGGTAACCGTGTACCAGGGGACAATAACCAGAATGATTGCCTGTCTTATAACTTCGATTGTTACTAAGATAGAATCAACAATACTTGGTTTTCCTGTATTTTGTATTTTGTAATCCACTTCTCCTCTTCAATACCTATTCAAAAAGTTCACAGTGTACTATTCATGTAAACATGGCGCTATTAACAACAAAACAGAAAACTGACTTTGATTCTCCTGTAGCAGCACAGTGTGGTTGCCTGGGCTAATGTAGCTTGTCCATTTGCTGGAGTTGACGGTAAATAAATCGAAACACAAGGAAAATACACATCGGTCATACAGTTAACCGTCTGCAGTTGACGATTTGTGTGAGTACTGTACATAGAAATTAAGAAAACGAACATGTTACTCATCTGTGGAGAAGGCAAGTTTGCGTTGTTCTTCGTTTCCATTTGTTTTGTAATAGACGCGTTATATTACTATGGGTATCTTCGCTGCGTGGGTAGCACAGGAGCGTGGAAAGAAGAGAGGGAAGAAGATTAACGAGTCTTCGAGGACCAAGTCATTACACACAGCACTATCTCATGAGGACGTGGAAGGAATTCGTCTGTTCCCTTCTCAGAGGGACCATCCTGACATTCTCCTCAAGCGAGTCAGGCAGACTTTGGAAAACTTGAATCTCGATAGTCTAGCGGAAATTTGGACTACACACCACCAGGATACGACTCCAGTATAACTCTTGAAAAAGAGACCAGTCTTGGGTAGCGGAATCCCGGAGTATGGGTGTTTCATGCTAGATGGGTATACAGAACTTAACATCTCCGTTGATGTCCTGGGAATGCGTCACGAACATGATGCACATTTTTTTCTAAAGTCGCTGTGATAGATTGAACACAGCATACAAAAAAATGAAATCAAAATGTGCGTATGATGTTTCTGGGTGGGCTCCCCTTCTGGGTAGTTCGATGACCTGGTGCAAGTCTTTTTATTCGATACCACTTCGGCGACTTTATCGTCGATGATGATGATGACAACACACACTCGGCCGGGAATCGAACACAGGTCCTTGTGATTGACAGTTAGTAACGCTAACCACAACACCACCAGCTGCATAATAACGTAGAACTACAGTCGAAGTACAAGTCCATAGCCGAGCAGATCGCTTGTAAAACTGAGAACCAGAGTTCAAAAGAAGAAACCAGAGTTCATGAAGAACACCAGCTCTGCAATATCGAGAAAAATCGCAATCCGGTTTGGTCGGTGTTGCGTTCGAAGTGAGGTGAAGAACAGTAGCCTGCGCGGTAGAGACGAAAGTGATCAACAGCCTACGAGACATGGCTGGGAGTCTGGTTCCCGATCTTGTATGAAGGCTTACCCCGTCATGTTGTTGCTTCAGATGTTCCCGTGAACCCAGTACTGGTGGATTTTCCTTTTACCATCATCTATGGCGTCGTTCTGAAACACACAAAGGAAGTTATCGTAGAGTGCTGGCCCAAAATTAGGTTCATAACATTTATTTTCTCCTTACCAGTGGATCACTATGGTACGATTTGTTTAGGACCCATCCACAATATTGGACATATCGTCTCTTAGCGGTGCTTTGTTCTGACGGACAACGAATGTTGGGTAAAAAGGTTCCCAGTTTTTCCGCTGTAATTTTTTAGTCATGGGAGTACTAACATTTTGATATCCTCATGTAAAAGTTTTTAATATTTAAAAATATTTTTAATATCTTAAAATAATTTGCAGTAATAGTGTATATCTTAGGATTTTTATTCTTTCTGGATTTATTGTTATACAGATGTTCACCTGAAGATACGGCTTTTAGTGCCATGAAACCGGTAGTGGCCCAATAATAAAGGACTAAATACGGCTGAAGCGGTTATTAATACCCAAGACGACAACTCATACCTGTGGTTGCTCTACCTACAGGACCGTGACATTTCCAATGTTCAGTGGGAGTGTTGATGTCGAAGTTACTCTGGCGTGTAAAACTTGTGGACGAAAGTAACTTTTCCATGACATGCCACTGCCAAGTAATGTAGCTCAATGAAACTATGCATAGAAATAACTACTACAGTATAGCACAGGAGGTAAGTGAAAGAAATACGCATTGAGACGAACAGAACTGACACTAATTACACTGCAGTCATTGCGAAATATAATGATGGTCCCCTGGACATTGCAAAAGCCTGGACGTACTGGTAGTTCTTACGTGACCACCACAGACAGCAATGCATGCTCTGCAAGTACCCCTTTGTTGTCCACAGTGATGGAATTCTCGTGGCAAGGCATTCCATTCCGTCACCAGCGCGGTTGATAACCAGTGGATGGTCGTTAGTGCGTGTGGATGTGCTACAGTACTTCTTCCCGACGCATTCCTCTTGTGATATATGGAGTAGAAGTCGGGGCAAGGGGCAGGCCAGTCCATTCGCCGAATACCCTCTCGCCTTGAGAGCGCTTCCACTTACGCAGTTGGATGCTATCGGGCATTGTCACCCATAAAACTGAAGTCAGGGCCCAATGCTCCCTGATAAACCGCGTGCGAGGAAGGAGTAGAGTGTTACAGTAATCCTGACAAGTGAGTGAACCGTGTTGAAAGACGTGGAAGTCACTACGCCCATGCAACATTATGTCTCCCCACACTGTAACACCTGGACCACAAAGGTTATCACGTTAGACCAATGTTCCTGCGAGCTTTACGTGTCCCCCACCTCTCGCCATATGAGGGTAAGTCCAGCATTGTCGAACATGATCGTTTCGGTAGTCGAGGCGTTATTCTGGAGAGGCATAATGTTGTTGGGGCGTACTGCTTCCATATCACCCTTAGTGGTCAACGTTATTGCGACACTGTACTCCTTCCTCAGGTGCGTCTTTTCAGGGGACCATTCCGCCCTGATTTCATTGTTATGGATGACAATCCGCGACAGCATCGAACGGTGCAGATAGAGGAGTTCTTGGAACGAGAGGATATTCGACGAATGGAATGCCTATATATTCCCGCCTTAAAACCAACCGAGTACGTCTAGGATGCGTCGGGGAGACGAACTGCAGTGCACCAATGAACATCCAACAATTGTCAGCTGTGCTGGTGGACGAGTGGAGGGCCTTACCACAAGAATTCCTTACGAATCTTGTGGCCAGCATGGGGCCACGTTGCAGAGTATGGCACTGCCGTCCATGGTGACAACGTCATGTTGTTGTTGTTGTTGTGGTCTTCATCCTGAGACTGGTTTGATGCAGCTCTCCATACTACTCTATCCTATGCAAGCTTCTTCATCTCCCAGTACCTACTGCAACCTACATCCTCCTGAATGTGCTTAGTGTATTCATCTCTTGGTCTCCCTCTACGGTTTTTACCCTCCACGCTGCCCTCCAATACTAAATTGGTGATCCCTTGATGCTTCATAACATGTCCTACGAACCGATCCCTTCTTCTAGTAAAGTTGTGCCACTCCTCTTCTCCCCAATTCTATTCAGTACCTCCTCATTAGTTATGTGATCTACCCATCTAATCGTCAGCATTCTTCTGTAGCACCACATTTCGAAAGCTTCTATTTTCTTCTTGTCCAAACTATTTATCGTCTATGTTTCACTTCCATACATGGCTACACTCCATACAAACACTTTCAGAAACGACTTCCTGACATTTAAATCCATACTCGATGTTAACAGATTTCTCTTCTTCAGAAACGCTTTCCTTGCCATTGCCAGTCTACATTTTATATCCTTTCTACTTCGACCATCATCAGTTATTTTGCTCCCCAAATAGCAAAACTCCTGTACTACTTTAAGTGTCTCATTTCATAATCTAATTCCCTCAGCCTCACCCGTCATGCCTTCTGTAATTCCAGGGGACCATCATATTTCGCGGCGACTGCAGTGTAATTATTACCTTGCTAAAAACATTCAGCAGCCTAGGTAGCATAAATATTTACTTATTTAAGACAGCCGGTTTCGGCAGACTTTGCTGTCATCTCCAGGTCTTAAAAATATTTTTGTTGCGAAACGTGTTTATTTTAAGTTGGACCTCACAGCAAATTGTCACATGGATAAAATTCAGCAGATTATAAAAGGGTTGCTGATTTTTTACCCACAAGTTGTCATATGGATAAAAATCAGCACACCATAGAAAGTTTGCTGATTCCTTACACACGTAACTTGGCGTAAGGTTCAACGTAAAGTGAACGCGTTTCGCAACAAAAAGATTTTTAATAACTGAAGATGGCAGCAAAGTCTGTCGATACCGATTGTCTTAAATAAAGAACTATTTATGCGATCTAGGCTGTTGAATGTTCTTAGCAAGTAAAACAGATCTCTCCTTTGATCTTCTCAAAATGGGAAAATTCAGCGTAATTATTAGAACAGAAGTATAATTTCTCTTCGTCTTGTTGCATATCTCTTTTAGTTGCCTTCTGTACTACACTGTAGCAGTTCTTTCTAGTTATGCTCGAAGTTTCATCGAGCTATGTTACTTAACAGTGATAAAATGGTTCAAATGGCTCTGAGCACTATGGGACTCAACATCTTAGGTCATAAGTCCCCTAGAACTTAGAACTACTTAAACCTAACTAACCTAAGGACATCACACACACCCATGCCCGAGGCAGGATTCGAACCTGCGACCGTAGCAGTCCCGCGGTTCCGGACTGCAGCGCCAGAACCGCTAGACCACCGCGGCCGGCAACAGTGACACTTCATGCGAAGTTTACTTTCGTCCTTAAGGGGAATTAGAATGGAAATTTTTTTTTCACATTTTCGGATTTTTATCTCATTATAAAATTTGCAATTTTCCGCATTATATATATATATATATATATATATATATATATATATATATATATATATATATATATATATATATATATATAAGTAATGCAAGTAATGCACGTAAAATAAAATACTTCCCATGTGAGTGATATATATATATATATATATATATATATATATAAAGAATATATATATTTTTTCGAATATAATCTATACTGGTTGAAAATGTTAAAATTTTTACGTGCATTACTTGCATTACTTATATATATATATATATTACTTGCATTACTTATATATATATATTACCTCAAGATCTAATAAAATCGGTAATTTTTTATATAGCAGGCTGTGGATTGCTGTGTTATAAACTGGAATGTGTTGGTCATGTCCAGCAGAGCATGGGCACCAGGTTGAGGAAGTTGAAACAATGTTTAAGAGACAAGAAACTTTCTAATCGTAAAACCATAAGAGGCAGGCCGACAGACAAAACGATTGATGAACCACAGCAGTATTATAAATAATACTGAGGATTTGTTGAACATGAAGCAGGCAGTATGGGCCACCTTCTTCCACAGACCGTCAGCTGATGAAAAACCAGTTCACCGCCTTTGCCCTCCTGGATCTGATTCATGGTGCAATTACCGCAATTTCCAGTACTCAAACAGTTCATACAGCCATAAACACTCCATCCCAGCAGCAGTCATGGATATCATAAAAGAAGAAGTTTCTGCATGGTCAGACTCAAAATCCCAATGAGTCGTTCAATAATCTTATGTGGACTCGCTTAAAAAAAATGTTTTTGTTGGATTGAAGACACTAAAGTGGGGGGCGGGGGGGGGGGGGGGGCAGTGATGCTGTTATTGCTTTTAATGATGGCTCCATATTGGTAGGGTGAATTAATCCTGGAGCAAACTGTATCAGAGAATTTGAACATATGGGCAAGGTTCGCATTGATAAAGCAGAGTATGCAGCACAACTGGCCACTAAGGAGTCCAGAAAGAAGAAAAGAAGAAAAAATTTGAAAAAAGAATCAAGGTGATGATATACAGTATGGTGCAGGGTGCTTGTGGGTGACTAAAAATAAAAAATTTAGAATATATTAAGTGAGTTACAGTCTTTTGAAACTTTAGAAGCCTTTCCTGAAAATTTACATCTTCTGTTGCATTTTTCCCTAAATCTCAGAAACCACTTCGAGCAGAGTATTCAAATTTTAGGGAATAATAATATACTTCTAAACTAAAAGAGGAACACAATGCTATGTATAATTAAAATTATTTAGGATAACGTAAAAAAGTACACAAAACTTTAACCGTGTAATTAAAAAATTGTATTTACGAAAGCAGTGGCTGAAATACAAATATTGTAGTTCAGTAGACTCAGAACATACAGTTTAATGTCCTGTAAAAGTTTCATGTCAATGGCTACAGTGGTTACTGAAATAAGGGGAAGCCAATTTGTCACTAAATTTAACATTGTCGGGATAGGGCGTTCCAACTCCCTGTAAGTTTTGAATGCCAATGGCGCAGCAGCTTGAAGCGGGGTTTATAGGGAGGAGTCGTGGGTGGGGGAGTGGCGTCGTGGTCTTTCCGTCGCTTTGGTCTTCAATTGTTCGACAAGTTGGCACCAAGGCAGGTGCCTGTCGAGAGTAACTCTTAGGTACCTGATCTTTCTTCCCCCATTACACAGCTCCTCTCAAAACGTCTGTCCGTAGCACGTCTTGCTACAACGAGTGCTTGGCTTTTCGCTTTGTTGAAGACAAACTTTCACCTGGCCTCTCGCGTCACCAAATACCAATGTAAAATAGGGACTTGTCAGCCATATACCAGTCGAGCTCATAGTGGGACAGTGGGTATACTAACTGGGGAGACGGCAGGAAAAATTCTACGAATTACACATTTGCAGCAGTAACATATGCGGAGAGGACGATTAAACATCCTCTGAGTTATGTTCGCGAACTGTACGTACCAATCGTTTATGATGGACGTCATATCGAGCTTTTGTATCGTATAAACACCAGCCAGGTTCCTGCATTTGGTTTCTCGTGCACGGCGGCATGATGGTTGAAGGATGTGACGTACGAAGTGTGCGACTTGATATTAAAAGCGATGCAAGCGTCTCAGTTTATTATTTCGCGCATACCAATTACGGCAATACTTTATTTTGAAGAAAAAAAACCGCTAATATTGCACATAATTTGTGGAAACGAATTATTTAGTTCATCTAGAGTCCTCGTGTAATAGGTTTTTCAAAATTAAAAGCGTTGAATTTATCGCTGCAAGAAAGCAACATGCATATTTTAAGTTAAACCGAAAAGATTTCAGCTTGAAAGGAAAAGGCATAAAACATTTTCTCCTAGCCCCATTTAAGTACCTAACCCCATACAGATAGTCCTGATAATCTGTGCTTCTGGATTTTTAGTAGGTATGACAGTACTTTTAAAATTTAAAACGTAAAACGTGGGACTCATGCAAAAGACTGTGAAAGTAAAAATTACAGAGAACTGAGCACACTTAGAGATATATCAGCAATAGTTCTTACCGCGAAACATTCACGACTGGAACAGGAAAAGGGGGAAACAGCAGTGGAACACAATGTACCCACTGACACACACCAGACAGGAATGTGAGTTACGGTAATATTGTATAGTCATCTAGTTCTGAGCTATGTTGAACGTTTCAGGCCGCCAGCTCATCAATACGTTAGTTTTAAAACAAGTGAAAATTTGCACCTAACAGACAGAAAAATGAAGTACATCCCGCCACGCACCAGACAAGGTCTCTAGCTCATCGGCAAGTTAGTTTAAAATCAACTGCAAAATTTGGACCGAACAGATAAACAGACATGAAAGCGACCTAACAAAATCGTGTTACAAATAAATGAAAATGGCATGTGTTACTGGTTTCCTTGTTGAAAAATTTGAAATCGCCAATGATATTGATGTGTCCTGCAGTATAAATGCTGTTTTTAAAGATAGCTTCTCACTACTTATCAAATCGTTCGAAAAATACTTTCAAAGAGACGAGGCTCGGAAATTTGTATGGTTTCGAGAGCCATTTAGAGCCAAAGCTCTGTCTAACTTTACTCCTTTAGGTGGGGGAAATTTTACTCTCTTACTACAGCACGCTACTGACAAAAATTACCAGTAAAAAACTTTATGGTTTTGGACAACAGTAAGAGATGACTATCAGCTACTCAGTGAGTGGTAAAGCCAAACGAACTATTCGTGAGATCCTATTCGCTTGATGCTATGTTTTTGGCGATCACTGTAATGAAGAGCAACTATCGTGCATTAATTAACATGTAACAGGAAATTAGGGCAGCTGCATATAGTTTGATTGCGAGATTTGAAAAGTTGTGTTGTGAACAAAAAGGTCATCTATACCATTAATTATATTAATCATAAATTTGTTCAATACATTGTTTGTGAATTTAACATACGAGATTTATTTATTGTTATATTAGTAGACCAATATTTTGAACTACGGAAAAATTCTAACATATGAACGTCGTCCTGAGCCGAAAAGTTTGATATGAAGGATGTCGGTACAGGTAGGGGAGACGTATTGTAGCTCATCAGTCTTTACCAAGAAGTCCTCCACACCTCCATATTACTCTTTCTCAGGAATAGGATAACAAAACTCTACGTCTACTTATATACAAAGCACGGCACAGTGCGGTGCGTGGCGGAGGGTACTCTGTATCAGCAGTAGTCATTTCCTTTGTTGTTCCACTCGTAGATAAAGCGAGGGAAAAATGACTATCTATATGCCTCCGTATGACCCCTAATTTCTCGTATGTTATTTTCGTGGTCCTTACGCGAAATATATGTTGTCGGCAATAGAATCGTTCTGTGATCAAAAAATGGCTCTGAGCACTATGGGACTCAACTTCTGAGGTCATCAGCCCCCTAGAACTCAGAACTACTTAAACCTAACTAATCTAAGGACATCACACACATCTATGCCCGAGGCAGGATTCGAACCCGCGACCGTAGCGGTCGCGCAGTTCCAGACTGTAGCGCCTAGAACCGCTCGTCCACCCCAGCCGGCTTCTGTGATCAGATTCAAATGCCGATTCTCCAAATTTTGTCAATAGTGTTCCTTGAAAAGAAATTCACTTCATCGATTCCCATTTCAGTTCCAGAAGCATCTCCGTAACACTTGCGTGTTGTTCGAACCTACCGGTAACAAATCTCTGAATTGCTTCGAAGTCTTCCTTTAATCCGACCTGATACGGATCCCAAACACTTGCACAGTACTCAAGAATAGGTCGCACTAGCGTACTATATGCGGTCTCTTTTACGGATGAACCACACTTTCCCAAAAGCCTCCCAATAAACCGAAGTCGAGAAAAAGCCTTCCTACCTTAACAGTCATATGGTCCTTCCATTTCATAACGCTTTGCAACTTTACGAGCATATATTTAAACACTGTGTCTGTGTCAAGGAAGACACTACTAATGCTGTATCCGAACATTGCGGGTTTGTATTTCCTACTCATCTGCATTAACTTACATTTTTCTATATTTAGAGCTACCTGTATTTCCTACTCATCTGCATTAACTTACATTTTTCTATGTTTAGAGCTACCTGCCATTCATCAGACCAATGAGAAATTTTATCTAAGTCATCTTATATCCTCCTACAGTCACTTACCTTCGAGTCCTTCCTGTACATTGCAGCACCAACAGCGAACAACCACAGATTGTTGCCCACCCTGACCACCGGGTCATTTATGAATATAGAACCTCATAAAGAGCATGACGTGTCGCATTCATCCTTCCAGTATCCTCAAATGATTGTTTTCTTCTCGTGGTAGCAGTTTTATTAATTTTAAAACTATTATCTTCGGTTTTACACTTTTCCTGATTGCATCTCTTAATGTCGCAGGACAAATTTCTCGCGATAGGACCTGAATGTGTTATGTAACACTAATGTTCAGTTTGGTAAGCATAACCTCTGTTCTTGATTGTGTTTAAGTTTTGGATTGAATACGACATAAATTTAAAGTGTGTCGGCTTCATTCTGGTATAACCAATATTAATCACATTCATGAAACAGTAAATTCAGTAATTGTTCTAAGCTGAACGAACAATGTGACTTTTCCAAAGTTAGTCCCTTCAGGATCTGGCTAAAATTTATAACAAGTAATAAATGGTTTTTCAGGATTGTCCAGAAGGCGAATTACTATTGATCCTCACCTAGTGTTTATGCTGTCAGTGCGCTTACGTGGAAAAGATTACTTATCAGAACGATAGATGAAGATAAGAATTGAAGTGCATAGCTCTGTTTCGCAACGACACCTTAGTTTGTCCGCTAAACGCTTTGGACGAAATGAGATTGGCTAGTTAATTCCAAAAGACCTGCTAAAGCCTTTAACAACTGTATGAGTGTGCAGGCTACAAAAAAGCAATGTTCAAAGTTTTCGTATTGTTGATTTGGTAGCGACTCGAAAGTAGTAGTTACGAAATATATTGCCAAGGTGGTGGCAAGCGCATGGTGCCCTGCAGGCGCGACAAGAACTCGTAACAGAAGGCGTTTGTAAAAAGCTACAATTTACGAATAGAAAAGAGGGTGATTGGGACGTTACACACTCTTTTTCTCACTTGACTCAAAAGTGAAATAAATGAAAAAAACTAAAACCTAAAACTTCTCGATCCGCCTCTGATGACCACGCTATGTCGGCCGGCCGCCGTATCACTCCCTGCCACATGGCGTCATGCACGTGCGGTGTGGAGGGGCATGAGGTCTGCGCATCGAACTTTTGACCGTTGTCGACTTTTCAGACCTTCGACTCGCTACTTTTCTTTCAAATAGCTTCTCAGTTGGCATCACGAGGCTGACTGTACCACGTTTTAGTACTTCCACTGAGGAAAAATCATTGGCTATACCGGGGATCGAGAGAATGTTCTCCGCGAGAGTGGTAAACGCGCTGATCATGCAGCTGTGTAGCTAGACTGGAATCAGTATGAAAAAACACCACCGATTACTTTATTTTAAGTACTTTGGTGAAGCGAAATAGAATCTTAACAATTTTTCCCAAATATATCCTTGTTTCAAACAGCTGTTCGTTTCTGCATCATTACACATAAAAAATGCTGCACACTACTCAAGACACTACGCTATAATTAAATACGAAACCAAACTGTTTCGTATGAGAGTCTTCATTTAACTAGTAAGAAATTCTTCCATTCAGAATAGAAACAGAAGAAAACTGATTAATTAAAAAACTGAATAATGTCACAAAAAGTGAAATAATGTCTAATACTGCAATTCAAGATAAAACAAGAATCAATAGATAATTTCAAAGAAGTATTTGAGTATCCATGAAAAATGTTAACTGCTGATGAAGTGTACTTGCTTAGTGACCTAAATTCTTCTCTTACTTAACTGAGTTTTTCCTCAAATGGTTCAAATGACTCTGAGCACTATGAGCCTTTACTTCTGATTGTCATCAGTCCCCTAGAACTTCGAACTACTGAAACCTAACTAACCTAAGGACATCACACATCCATGCCCGAGGCAGGATTCGAACCTGCGACCGTAGCAGTCGCACGGTTCCAGACTGTAGCGCCTAGAACCGCTCGGCCACTCCGGCCGGCAGTTTTTTCTCGTTGTTGTATGTGCAAAGTAGCCCATTATTTAAGAAAAAACAGTATTTCGTGCTCTTTCATTTCCTACATAACTCATGCATCTACATCTTCATCTATCAGCTGCGAACCACTGTAAAGTGCATGGCAGAGGGTACTTTTTACTGAACCACTCGTTAAAGGCTACTACTCCTCTTCCGTTCGCGACTCTTTCTGCGCCTCTGTGCAAGCTGGTATTTCCGTAATTTCATCTGCACGATATTTACGGAGCAGAAACGTGGAGAACTGAAAAAGTTCCGTGGTTTCTACACTGAAAGACGGAGTTTTTCGAGTTCGTTCTTGCGAGATGTACGACGTACTGCTTCGAGCTATGCAAGTTAAGAGTTTTCAACATTTCTGTGACACTTTCAAGCCATTCAAAGAATCATATGACCATTCACGCCACGCTTCTGTTATTGGTAGTGTTTCAAAACGGGATATCCATTCCCGACTCACTGTGGAAGGTAAATATTGTTAAAAATATTTTTAGCTTTTCAAAGGAACATTAAGCTTTTGCTACAGCCGTGTGTTGTTGGACACAGCAGGACGACTTTAAATAAAGTTGTTTTCAACGTTACCGTGCTGGAAACAGAAGAGAAATCAGAAAATGTTATTTTTAAGATCTTACCGACAGGCAGTAAATGAGAAAAAAGGTAATATTGCTACATATGTGGCAATATCATATTCCATTTCTTAAAAGGGAGCATTTAGTTGTGAATAAATGTTGTCAGCCATTGGAATAAAAAAGTGTTTCTTGAATCCCAGGTACGAGCACTGTCAACCTCTCACTCTATCAAAGCTCGTCCAACTGTTTCTGTACTACTTTGATTCGTCTGCCAGTGAACTTACGCTCAAAGACCCACCTTTCAGACATGTTAAAAGTTTCGTCAACTAGTGTGTCGCGTTATCCTTCGATGCTAGCCAGAAGCTGATTCTGCGTCCCTGGCAAAACTATCGAAGCTGTGCCCCCTGTCTGCCCCCTGAAAAATGCCTTTGCGCAAGTTTTTGGTGGGATGGTTAATTTCGGGGAGGGAACCACACAGCGAGGTCATCGGTCCCATCGGATTAGGAAAGGACGAGGAAGGAAGCCGGCGGTGCCCTTTCAAAGGACCTAACTCGGCATTTGCCTGAAGCGATTTAGGGCAATCACGGGAAACCTAAATCAGGATGGCCGGACACGGTTTTGAACCGTCGTTCTCCCGAATGCGAGTCCATTCTGCTAACCACTGCGCCACCTCGCGCGCTTCGCAATTTTTTCTAAGCTGAGCTACTCGCACACAAATGACACGTCCATATAGGAGGAACTGGTAGGCCTAGGAAAAACCACTGTCCAGCGATATTTTATACAAGAACTACACCGGTTAAATGTCATCTTAAAATTATTTCACACTTAACGTCTGGCTCTTGCCGCTATAGTATTTAGCCACATCGGCTACTGGCTATCTCTCGGTTGTAGGCGACACACAAACACAACGGGTCACTGCACAGAAACTGTTAATCTGTAACGAGGACCATTGTTGGACGCCGCCGCCGCGAGGTATGACGGAAATGCGAAATGCTATGTCGACAGCTGATTTTAACTCAGCAATGACTGAACTGTAGCAGCGACGCGTTTCGGAGCCCTGAATTTAAACTCATGTCCTAACTTAACCACAACCTCTTGATGTATAGTGTATTCTAGAAAACGGCTGTCAACAGTCCGCGGATGAATTAAAAACTAACCTCAACTGGCAAAATCAAGACAGAAAAATTTCAGTTTCAACGCTAAAAGCAAACTGAAATTTTTTGCGTCATTGGTTCCCCGAAATTATCCTCCCACAGGCTACTAAAGCTGCTACGTTACCAACAACGAGCAGTACTGGTTGGCACTTGGTTGCATGTTGCAGGTGACGCAGGCAGATTTGAGATGAAAAAAGAATGATAGGAAGAAAAATAATAGTTAATAAGAAAAGTAAATACGATGACGAAAACGATACAGCAAAGTATCAGAAATAAAAAATTGCTGAATAAACATAATAGTCCAAGTCTTTTGACTATTTAGAAATAAAAAGAACTTCGGTGCATTTGACGAGATTCGAACCTACAACCTACAAGACGGAAGTCTTATGCGCTAACCACTGCGCTGTGTCACTCATGTGCTTCAAACTGTTATATCTAGTGACGCAGTCACAACGATGAACTGCAGCCTACAAAAATTCGGCTTCGCGGAATGTCGCGGGAAGCTTAAATAATGTAAGTCGGTTTCTCTGTTAATAATAACTGTATACGTAACTCTGAATCGCGTCTTGTGCTGAAGGATGTAGTGCCAGGTTAACGCTGTGTGCGAAACGTGTGTATTTCATGAGCATCATTGTGTGTGTGTGTTGCTTTTGATGCGGTTATCATGTGTGATGAAGAAATGCGAAATGCAAATGCCGCAGGGCTAGGGCCTCCCGTCGGGTAGACCGTTCGCCTGGTGCAAGTCTTGCGAGTTGACGCCACTTCGGCAATTTGCGTGTGGATGGGGATAAAATGATGATGATAAGGACAACATAACAGCCAGTCCCCGAGCGGAGAAAATCTCCGACCCAGCCGGGAATCGAACCCGGGCCGTTAGGTATGACATTCCGTCGCGCTGATCAGTCAGCTGCCAGGGGCGGACAAATAAAAGGACCAGACCCACGATTCGGGATAGAAACGCACCATAAAATGAAGCCCGACAAAGAACAGGGAGTGAACCGATCAATTGCTGTGAGAGTCTGGCAACGGCGAACGGCTCGGACGTGACGCTGAGCGCTCTGATTGGAGGTAACAACCTCCAACGAGTCAAATGCCAACTATCAAGTACTTTCAATCGAGCTATAGCTCAGTGATTCCTAAGCTTTAGCGTGCGTCCGAGTTTTACTGTCAACAGGTTGGTTGGTTGTTTGGGGAAGGAGACCAGACAGCGTGGTCATCGGTCTTATCGGATTAGGGAAGGAAGTCGGCCGTGCCCTTTCAGAGCAACCATCCCGGCATTTGCCTGTAATGATTTAGGGAAATCACGGAAAACCTAAATCAGGATTGCCGGACGCGGGATTAAACCGTCGTCCTCCCGAATGCGAGTCCAGTGTCTAACCACTGCGCCACCTCGCTCGGTACTGTCAACAGAATAACAAAAAATTCCTAATACCTGAGTACGCTCTACTTGCAGTATTCTTACATCAGGTAGTGGGGCAGAGCTGCTGATGATCAGTGAGTGTGAGTTTGTTTACACGAGGCTACAACTTACAGTTAAATGAACAGACAATATAGGCACTACAAATAATAACTACCATAATAGTATTAATGAGCCACAGAAGGCTTACTCTTGGTATCTTTATTACTCACACAGCAGATGGTACCAGTCGAAACGGGAACAGCAAAAGCACCGGCTCGAGGGGCAAGACAACTACGTACCGTTTCCCCCTTCACCTTTCTTCCTTGGCTGCTCCACAGTCACGTCTCGCGAGAGTCCTGAGTCGGCAGATATCGGTAAAAGTTTGCAGCCTTCCGTCAAACAGCATATTTGTTTCATTACTGACGTTTGAAATTCTACAATACCGTATTGTGCTATATGGACGAAATAACACTATAGAAATGGCACTATGACAACTACGTGCGTTCACACTCATCTAGTAGGCAGAAAGTAGAAACCCAAGGGACAGAGAAACTCATGCACTTGTTCTGGTTAACTCTTAAATTGTCTCTTTCTCGTTGTTTTCCGCTCTTCTGTGCCTGCAGCGTTGGTATGGGACAGTCTCTCTGCTCTCTCGGTACGGCCCTGACACTATAGCTATTTCTGACAGCAACCGAGCGACATGTTGCAATGGAACACACAAACTGGACACACATTCGGGAAGTCGGTTATTCAATCCTCGTCCACCCACTCAGGTCGAAGTTTTCCTTGTTTTCCCCCAAAATCGCTTGAGGTAAATGCTGGATCCATTCCAATGAGAAGGGCACGACCGGTTTCCTCATCCATCCTTCTCCTGCTCGAAGTTGTGCCTCCTCAGTAAAATCGCCAGCGTCGATGGACCGTTAAACCATAATCTTCAGTCTTGCTTTCTGACACTGCTGTTTGTTAAAAGTCATACACAGCTGCAACGGCTATGGTCCCAGACTGATGCACTAATTCGGGTTTCACAACATACGTGCTCGCAGAGCAAGCTGTGAACAGCAAGGTGCGAGCACGGAGCAGCGCGAGCACGCTACCCCCACTACCGGACCAGAGCGGAGAGTGGGGAAAGTCACGTGGGGCACACAACAGCTGCCGCCAGTCAATGTAAATCCGCGGCCACCTGTACGGATATCACTCACGAATTATTACTGCGACAAATGAAACAAATAAAGGAGAATGTACACATGCCACATAATTTTATTAGCTTAGTGTATGCCTCTATATTCGCATTGATTTGTGAACTGTTACACAATAAAAGGTGTCACTGAAGTGTGGGATTTCGGTAATCTTGTACTTTTTGCCCTTTACAATTGCGTCTATGTTCGGAGTAATTGTTCTTGTGCATTTTAGGCACAGCGTGCAGTTTAAATTTCGATCAGACAATGCGTTTCTCAGGCGCGTCTTATTACATTTCATTGCAGAGAACAGTTGTTCACAAACATACGTGGAACCGAACATTGATATTATTGTAGCCGCCAGTTTGTGCAAACGAGGAAATCTATCCTGAGGGAAGCGTCTGTAGAATTCCAAAATGTTTTTCTTGTTCTGAAATTTGTCTCTGTATTCTCTGTCACACTGCAGGTCAATAATTTCTTGCTGCAGCTCAGAACGAATCTCTTAAATATTCGCTGAATATAGAGAGAACAGATCAAAATCACTGTCTAGTGCTGTCAGATCTTGAAAGCGCTGATCAACTAAACTATGTGAATAACGTTCACAGTCTTTGTGAACATCTTGCATGGATGATAATTTAGGAAAATGAGCTAGGTTTCCTGTTTCCAGCTGACTCACCCAAAGTGTCAATTTCATTTTAAAAGCTCGTATTCGATCTATGAAATGAGTAATTAGCAGATCTTTACCTTGTAGTAAAATGTTCAAAACATTCAGATGGCTAGTTAAATCTGCTAAGAACGCGAGATCACATTCAAACGTGCGCGCGCATTTCCCCTCCCTCCCCTCCCTCCCTACTCCACGACCTTGCACCTGCTCGGGAGCACGTGCCTGAGCAGACGCGAGTACTCGCGCTCAAAACCGGCCAGTTGTTAAGCCCTGCACTAATTCCTTACAGTGCCTTATATTGAATCTGAAAATGGTAAGATGTTTCTAACATGTATTGCCATATTTCGTTCGTTACATTTCTTACTCTTACGAATTATGTTTTTCCAGAGCATTAACACCGCCAGTGAATCATTAAGTGTACAAATGGTTTCTAATGTGTGCGACCAGCGTTTCTTAGGAAGTACTCACGGAACGAATTTTTAAACCCTGCATCGTAGCATGCTGCGAAAAAAAAATAAATAAATAAAAATAAAAAGTATAGATATTCTCAATTGTTTAGAAATGCAGGGCTATTTCTACGCCGGCCGCGGTGGTCTCGCGGTTCTAGGCGCTCAGTCCGGAACCGCGCGACTGCCTACGGTCGCAGGTTCGAATCCTGCCTCGGGCATGGATGTGTGTGATGTCCTTAGGTTAGTTAGGTTTAAGTAGTTCTAAGTTCTAGGGGACTGATGACCACAGATGTTAAGTCCCATAGTGCTCAGAGCCATTTGAGCTATTTCTACGTCTACATCTACATCCATACTCCGCAAGCCACCTAACGGTGTGTGGTGGAGGGTACCTTGAGTACCTCTATCGGCTCTCCCTTCTATTCCAGTCTCGTACTGTTCGTGGAAAGAAGGATTGTCGGTATACTTCTGTGTGGGCTCTAATCTCTGTGATTTTATCCTCATGGTCTCTTCGCGAGATATACGTAGGAGGGAGCAATATACTGCTTGACTCTTCGGTGAAGGTATGTTCTCGAAACTTCAACAAAAGCCCGTACCGAGCTACTGAGCGTCTCTCCTGCAGAGTCTTCCACTGGAGTTTATCTATCATCTCCGAAACGCTTTCGCGATTACTAAATGATCCTGTAACGAAGAGCGCTGCTCTCCGTTGGATCTTCTCTATCTCTTCTATCAACCCTATCTGGTACGGATCCAGCACTGCTGAGCAGTATTCAAGCAGTGGGCGAACAAGCGTACTGTAACCTACTTCCTTTGTTTTCGGATTGCATTTCCTTAGGATGCTTCCAATGAATCTCAGTCTGGCATCTGATTTACCAACGATGAACTTTATATGATCATTCCATTTTAAATCACTCGCCGGCCGGAGTGTCCGTGCGGTTCTAGGCGCTACAGTCTGGAGCCGGCGACCGCTACGGTCGCAGGTTCGAATCCTGCCTCGGGCATGGATGTGCGTGATGTCCTTAGGTTAGTTCGGTTTAATTAGTTCTAGACGACTGATGACCTCAGAAGTTAAGTCGCATAGTGCTCAGAGCCAACCATTAAATCACTCCTGATGCGTACTCCCAGATAATTTATCGAATTAACTGCTTCCAGTTGCTGACCTGCAATTTTGTAGCAAAATGATAAGGGACCTACCTTTCTATGTATTCGCAGCACATTACACTTGTCTACATTGAGATTAAATTGCCACTCCCTGCACCATGCGTCAATTCGCTGCAGATCCTCCTGCATTTCACTACAATTTTCCATTGTTACAACCTCTCGATATACCACAGCACCATCCGCAAAAAGCCTCAGTGAACTTCCGATGTCATCCACAAGGTCATTTATATATATTGTGAGTAGCAACGGTCCTACGACACTCCCCTGCGGCACACCCGAAATCACTCTTACTTCGGAAGACTTCTGTCCATTGAGAATGACATGCTGCGTTCTGTTATCTAGGAACTCTTCAATCCAATCACACAATTGGTCTGATAGTCCATATGCTCTTACTTTGTTCATTAAACGATTGTGGGGAACTGTATCGAACGCCTTGCGGAAGTCAAGAAACACGGCATATACCTGGGAACCCGTGTCTATGGCCCTCTGAGTGTCGTGGACGAATAGCGCGAGCTGGGTTTCACACGACCGTCTTTTTCGAAACCCATGCTGATTCCTACAGGGTAGATTTCTAGTCTCCAGAAAAGTCATTATACTCGAACATAACACGTGTTCCAAAATTCTACAACTGATCGACGTTAGAGATATAGGTCTATAGTTCCGCACATCTATTCGACGTCCCTTGTTGAAAACGGGGATGACCTGTGCCCTTTTCCAATCCTTTGGAACTCTACGCTCTTCTAGAGACCTACGGTACACCGCTGCAAGATTGGTCTCTCATCCTCTACAGAGCCTTCAAGAACTTAACTTGTATTGTGACTTGATTCGGTTTGCACATCATTGCATACGTTCCTCATGGCAGATGCTCCACCATAGCCTTGGCCGAAACATTTGCACACATTTAGTCCCTTTCTTCTATATGCTCAGTTAAATGATGTCCGCATCGTAATGCAGACCGCTCTTCGACACTGGTAAGGGAGGTAAATGATTCGCATTATTTTTTGCGCTAGGATGATTTCCAAAACAATCTTTTTAATTTTTACGTAGTGGAAGACTGACCTGTTTTTCTGAATTTTCCATTTTTCCTTCCCATTGTAATATTTCCTCCTTTCTTCGATTTTTCTTTTTAATTACGGAGGCATCTTATCATCGGGAGTTCTGTCCCGGTCGTTCCAGGCTCTTTACGCCCCTATTACAGTGTGTCCCACACACAACCAGTACGCCTCACCCCCGAGATTCAAGCAACAGTGAACTAACTAAAAAAAGAATAGATAAAAGTAACATTAAAAAAATGTAGTTTCCTCTTTGTAAGAGATGCCGGGAGTGGTGACCAGAAATCAATGACTTTGTTAGATGACGTTACTAGCAACACGATATAATTCCGCAGGCGTGATGTATTTCTCTAGCAACGTTCCGTTTAATATCGTCTATTGTGCGAGGATTTTTAGCATACACTTTGTTTTTTAATGTGCCCCATAAATAAAAATCACATGATGTTGAGACGTGGGACCTTGGGAGCGAGCCACAGGCTGATTAAGTCTGTCTGCAGGGAACACGTTGGTGATTCGGACCATACTTCTGTTGGCTGTGTAAGCAGTTGCTCCATCTTGTTGGAATACTGCATATAGCTGCTCTGCGCCTGTTTAATGTGCCTGCAGGGAACACGTTGGTGATTCGGACCATACTTCTGTTGGCTGTGTAAGCAGTTGCTCCATCTTGTTGGAATACTGCATACAGCTGCTCTGCGCCTGTTAAATGTGCACAGAAAGAGTCAAAGATCTCTAAGTATCTGGCTCTATTCAAAGTGCATCTAAAAAACGTGGAACCAATTATGCGCATGCCGAACAGCGCACACTAGACACCTATCTTCTCACAGTGGAGAGGTTCTTGATGCAAAATATGCGTGTTGTCCTGCGACCAGTATCTGCCAGCCCACATCTGATATGAAGCAAAGCAATGGGTCCAAGTAACCGTTAGCATTTGGTGTTAACACCCACTTACAATAATGAACTCATTTTTTCCTGATTTCTGAATTTCACCTCTTGCACCACACTCATGTCACAGGTTTTTAATTTCGTATCTTTTGGTGCACAATGACACGATGTACTATGTACAATAACCTGTTGCGATAATATCGTTACCGTATTAGGGGGACATCTCGTCAAATCCATGCAAATTCTGTCTATAGTTTCAGAGGCCAACATTGTCGAGGGCCTGTTCCTCTGCACAATCTGAACGGATCCTATAGCCCTCCATATCTTGTGCAAATTTTGTACAGTGGGGGGTTTCCTACCAGGATACTTCGTTTGAAACATTTCTTTACATTCCTTGATGGAGTCTGTCTTTATGTAACACTCCACGATATCAAGTCGCTGTTCTAATGCAAACTGCCCCGTTTCTGTAACAGCTCAACAATACGAACTTCTCACAACAACTGGCGCACGAACACACAGTTGCATTGAAAGTTCCGATAAAATTCAGCGTAGCCATCTTTCGAGACAGTGTTGCCACTTGACATGCAATTCGAGCAATTCGACTGGAGTAATTATGTGGGATACCCTGTTCCTTTATCTGCGATTATTATTGCCCGCATATTCTATTAGAGTGAACAAACAAACATACCACGACGTTACACACTTCTCAACAATACAAGGTCTCTGCAGCGGCTTATGCCGTTGCCTAGCATCAGTTCGAGACGAGACGACTGGCGCACAACTTGAATGTCTTCGTCCACATTCAGCGAACTCTTTCAAACTTGTGAAATGCAGTAAAGCGTGGAACCATCAACGAACTCCTGAGTTCCAGCAATCCGTAGCACACGAACCGCAGGCGTCAAGTCGATTGCAGCTTTTTGCGACGCGTAACATATGGTATCACAGGTATGTATATTCAATAAGTATGAAATCTTCGACACTGCAATGGTATTCAGGGTAATTTGAGTTAGGAAATCACACAACTAGACTGTTTATCAACATTTGTTTGACTCAGCTGGGTTTGGAAAAGCATGAAATTTATAAATCTTGCAATTACAGAAAAATCGGAATACTACATTATAGATTCTCCTACGAACTTTCAGTGCTAAATGATCCTTGTCTTCACTCGTATACGTAGAGTGTGTCATAGTGGATTCTACGTCAATATTATAAGAAATAATACATTTTATAAGGGTTTATAACTATTGTAGACGAATTTGAAAATTAAGCTGTATTTTTATAAGAAAAACTAATCTGCCATCTAAACTGAGGATGTCTTATAAACGGAACTAAATGCGTTAAGTATTTGTTGTTTCTGTGTACGTATAATTAAATAAGGTAGGTTAGCTTTCGTCTTTATGGCAGTGCAGTTCGCATGCTCGCCGCGTAGTGTGCTCACATTTCCTTGGGCTCTCCTCTCCTTAGTTTTGAAACGATAGAGGTCGTTGAATTGCGAGCTGCTAATATGCTGATTCATCTCGCTGCCATCTTTGGCGATCAAATGATGGTGTCCGCAACAGGTCTGACACTACGATGGGAAGTCGAAAAGTTGTGGGACTTCTGATATTTCTCGCCGTAGGGCTTGGTAACACTGCTATAGTCGGAATCACGAACTATGTTCTGCGCACCTACGCCACGCATTCTCCGAATGCCAATGAGGTTTCAATAGTATTCTGAGCGCGGTGCTGTTAATGCCGTAGCGAATGCGAGCACTAAACGTGATCGTAGAGAATTGTTTAGTGAATTTCTATACCATTTGTTGCGAATTGAAATCGCTGATGGTCACAATAAATGGTAAATTCTGCAGAAGCAAGAGAGAGACATAATTTGCAGGACGTACGGTTTCTTCAAGGGGAAAGCACGCGCGTGCGCGTATCGCAACTGTCGTTTGGAATCGTCAACAATGCAATCGCCTTCTGTGCCTCGACTGCGCGAACTGCTATCGTTCGTGGATCGGACTAGGATATGGTATCCAGGGCTGAAGGATTGTCGTCTGCAACAATTCTGTATAATGTGTCACTGTTATTTCCGCATTGGTCATCGTATTGTAGCAGACCGTGAAACATGACAGCTCCATAGTCTATCTGCTCCAAGTGGGGAAAAAAAATGGCTCTGAGTACTATGGGACTTAAGTACTGAGGTCATCAGTCCCCTAGAACTTAGAACTACTTAAACCTAACTAACCTAAGGACATCACACACATCCATGCCCGAGGCAGGATTCGAACCTGCGACCGTAGCGGTCACGCGGTTCCAAACTGACGCGCTTAGAACCGCACGGCCACGCTCCAAGTGGGAAATGATGGATAGTTTTAAACCTGCGGACATTATTCATCGAATGCAAGCGCAGTATGGTGACAACTGTTTATCGCAAAGCAAAATCTACGTATGTATAGAGCGCTTGGAACAAAGCTAGGAAACATCCTAAGAAATTTAAACGTCACCCATCAGCTAGTAAGATTATGCTAACACTAATCTGGGACATGGAAGGTGTGGTAGCCGTTCATTTCATCCCAAGAAGCGAAACTGCGAACAGTGAGAACAATAGTGATGTAATGTGAAGTAAACGGAAGCCTGCAACCAAACCCAAAAGTCGCGGAAAACTGCGAAAAGGTGTCATCCTGCAGCAAGATAACGCGCTGCCACAGTCAGCCAAACGGACAGCCGAAACAATAAAGAAGTTGGGATTCGAATTGCTGGAACACCCGCCATACAACCCAGACCTGACTCCAAGCGATTTCCTTATGTTCGGACCACTGAACGAAGCGCTCAGGCGAAGAAGATTTGCAACCGATGCAGAACTCATTGATGCGGTGCAAATTTTGTTACAGGTGCAACCAAAAAAACTTTTTTCCGACGGAATCAAAAAGCCTGTGAAACGCTGGACAGAGTGCGTTGAAGTGCAGGGAGGTTATATAGAAAAATACTGTATGTTTCAGTTTTCTGTCATTAGAATAGATATACTTTTTCTCAAAAGTTCCTTTACTTCTTGACTTGCCCTCGTAATTTGTAGGAGTAATTGTGATTTGTACATGACATCTTACATTTTTGTGTTACCACGACCTGACACAATGATCTGAAAAGACTACCAGCAGTCGCTGACGGGAACAGCAGTTTCGACAGAAGTTATTAAGTCTGAATGGCTTTGGACTGATATTCGCTTTTTCCAGATCGCTAACGATCTTAGCTTTAAATATTCTAATCAAAGAGTATCTTCATTGAACCTAGCAAGAAATTTAACTCATTTCAATTGCAATTACATACAACATTTCTGTGATTTTTAATTCCGTATTTTACGTCTGCTTTCGTTTACGAGTACGTAGACATAATGACAGCATCGTCTATGAGATAACGTTGACTAAACTATTCGCATATCTATACATCAGAATGATTTTCAAAAGTAACTTTGATTTTTTTAACTTGGGGAAAGATATCATTTGACTGATCAAGTTTCCTAACATTTCCATTTTCATTGTGCTTTTTTTCTTTTTCCGTTTCGCTCTTTCCGGCGTCAGGCAATGCCCCGGTTTTCCCAGTCTAGTTACGCCAATGATCATAGTCTTACGTATACATTATGTTCTCTGTATACCAGCTTGCCTATTTGATCAGTTAACTGACACTAACTAAAAAGTGGAGAGGATGAGTTGATACGAACGCTAGAGGTTAACAAGAGGCAAGAGGGTTGTGAGTGCTTAAATCGTTTATTAATTGCACATCAGGAGTTAGTTTCCGTAACACTATTTGACAGGAGTAAAATTTTCCAACGATAGCGCACGGAGCAATCCCTCCCACGGACTGCCGCGACAAATGAGCTAGTATTACGAAACAGACTCTCAAAACGGTTTGACATCAGCTGTACGTTATTCGTGACAGAAGTCAACTTGTGCCGGACCGGGACTCGAATCCGAATTTAGCGTATATGCCGAGCGGTCACCTTAACAACATCGGCCATCCGCGCACGCCTCCCAGACCTCCACAAACTTCCATGTCATATACGAGGTCTGTTCACAAAATTCCGGAACTTTGTCCATAAAATTTTTCTAAGCTTATCTTTTACTTATTGTGCATGATCTCCTTCGAAATACTCTCCTCCACACTTGGTACACCATTCTCAACGCCGATTCCCCTTCCGGGAGCAGTCTTGGTAATCCTCATGCTCGATCGTGCGAAGGGCCGTCTGCGAATTTTCTTTTATCTCGTCTGTCTTTGCAAATCTTCGTCCTTTCAACGGGGTTTTCAACTTTGAAAATAAAAAAGTCCGCACTAGGCAGGTCTGGAGAGTAAGGAGGATGAGGCAGTACAGTGATTTCGTTTTTTGTGCAGTAGTCACCACCAACAGGGATGAACGTGTGGGTGTGTTAACCATGATGCAAGAGCCATGAATTGCCTCACCACATTTCAGTCCGTTTCCTTCTCACATTTCCTTGCAGGCGTCGCAAAACGTCCCGATAGAACCATCGTTTAATAGTTTGTCCCTGTGGCACGAATTCATGACGTCAAATGTTTTTTAAGTGTTTTTTTTATTCCAGTCTCTGATCACAATATAATGTCCTTCGACGATGACCGGTTTCACTCAATAATGAAAATCTTCAGAACTACAATATGAAAATATAAAACTAGTGGTCAATCTATCTTTCAAAACCATACAACTTTTCATATCACGATATACTCTCATACGAACTGGCAAATGTACAGATAAAAGAAGGTAAAGCGTACCCGCTATACACCATGTCCTAATGTGATAAAGCCGTATTGGTATTGTCAACACATATAAATTCACTCAGCAAAGCATCGTCACGTAGAACTAAAATATGGTGTAAAACAGAGCAAATCGTCCACACAGTCATTTTGCAACTGGCATTACTGTACAAAACACACTGAAGTGCAGTAGCTACCAGAAATATGTTTGCCCATATGCCTCATAGACGTCGCTGCTGTGGGCTTAGATGTATTTTTCATTTACGTAAGGAACATAATCTGATAAAAAAACATTAGGTAAAATACATGTAGCAGACTTTTAAATTTAGATAACTATTACAGAAACCAACTGTGATCAAATAAAAGGCTAATACAGTTAACCATGTAAAATTATCAAAAGTAAATATATATAGATAATAGGTCTAACACTTTCATGGTGAATTTACAGTCAAAAATAAAATATACGCAATACACTGCCTAGAACAGCCTATAAATTACGTGATGAACTACTCCTTCAAAGTCAAAGAAAACTATCAGCATGGCTTTGACATCTGAACAGATCTGACGAGCTTTTTTCTGTCTTGGAGAACCTTTCCCGCCCAGTTGTGAAGATTGAACCTTGGTCTCAACATCATTACCGTAGACCCACTATCATCACCAGTTACGATTCTCTTGAGGAACATCTTGTTCTGCGATCCAAAATCTCTTCACAGACTGCGAGGCGAAGACCTTTATGGTCTTGACTCATGATCCGTGTGAGTCCGCAGCTCGTGGTCGTGCGGTAGCGTTCTTGCTTCCCACGCCCGGGTTCCCAGGTTCGATTCCCGGCGGGGTCAGGGATTTTCTCTGACTCGTGATGACTGGGTGTTGTGTGATGTCCTTAGGTTAGTTAGGTTTAAGTAGTTCTAAGTTCTGGGGGACTGATGACCATAGATGTTAAGTCCCATAGTGCTCAGAGCCATTTGAACCACGATCCGTGTGACGAACTTGGCGGCAACACGTCGCATTCCAAGATGCTGTGTCAAGATTTCATGGCATGATCCAACTGAAATATTACGAGGGCAGTTCAATAAGTAATGCAACACATTTTTTTTCTGAAACAGGGGTTGTTTTATCCAGCATTGAAATACACCAGGTAATTCCCCAATCTTTTAGCTACACAACAATATTTTTCAACGTAATCTCCATTCAATGCTACGGCCTTACGCCACCTTGAAATGAGGGCCTGTATGCCTGCACGGTACCATTCCACTGGTCGATGTTGGAGCCAACGTCGTACTGCATCAATAACTTCTTCATCATCCACGTAGTGCGTCCCACGGATTGCGTCCTTCATTGGGCCAAACATATGGAAATCCGACGGTGCGAGATCGGGGCTGTAGGGTGCATGAGGAAGAACAGTCCACTGAAGTTTTGTGAGCTCCTCTCGGGTGCGAAGAATTGTGTGAGGTTGCGTTGTCATGAAGAAGGAGAAGTTCGTTCAGATTTTTGTGCCTACGAACACGCTGAAGTCGTTTCTTCAATTTCTGAAGAGTAGCACAATACACTTCAGAGTTGATAGTTTGACCATGGGGAAGGACATCGAACAGAATAATCCCTTCAGCGTCCCAGAAGACTGTAACCATGACTTTACCGGCTGAGGGTATGGCTTTAAACTTTTTCTTGGTAGGGGAGTGGGTGTGGCGCCACTCCATTGATTGCCGTTTTGTTTCAGGTTCGAAGTGATGAACCCATGTTTCATCGCCTGTGACAATCTTTGACAAGAAATTGTCACCCTCAGCCACATGACGAGCAAGCAATTCCGCACAGATGGTTCTCCTTTGCTCTTTATGGTGTTCGGTTAGACAACGAGGGACCCAGCGGGAACAAACCTTTGAATATCCCAACTGGTGAACAATTGTGACAGCACTACCAACAGAGATGTCAAGTTGAGCACTGAATTGTTTGATGGTGATCTGTCGATCATCTCGAACGAGTGTGTTCGCACGCTCCGCCATTGCAGGAGTCACAGCTGCGCACGGCCGGCCCGCACGCGGGAGATCAGACAGTCTTGCTTGACCTTGGGGCGATGATGACACACGCTTTGCCCAACGACTCACCGTGCTTTTGTCCACTGCCAGATCACCGTAGACATTCTGCAAGCGCCTATGAATATCTGAGATGCCCTGGTTTTCCGCCAAAAGAAACACGATCACTGCCCGTTGTTTGCAACGCACATCCGTTACAGACGCCATTTTAACAGCTCCGTACAGCACTGCCACCTGTCGGAAGTCAATGAAACTATACGAGACGAAGCGGGAATGTTTGAAAATATTTCACAAGAAATTTCCGGTTTTTTCAACCAAAATTGGCCGAGAAAAAAAATGTGTTGCATTACTTATTGAACTGCCCTCGTACATTCTTCTTCAATCTTTCCGATAGTCAGTGTTCGATTGGCAAGCACAATTTCGTTGACGTCGCTGACTTGAGCGTTCGGTAGACGTCGAAGGGCGTCCTGAACGAGGGTCATCTTCAACTTCCATCCGGCCATTTTGAAACCGTGTGATTCATTCCAATGATTTACGAAATGTCTGTATTTTAATTTACAACTGCAGTTGTTAAATCGGTTACTGCTGCTACAATGGCAGGTTATCAAGATTTAAATGAGATTGAGAGTGGTATTATAGCCGGCGCGGATGGACGTGTACGAGTATCGAGACACAGCATCTCCAAGTTAGCGATGAACTGGAAATTTACTC
Organism: Schistocerca americana; assembly: GCF_021461395.2. NCBI lineage: Eukaryota > Metazoa > Arthropoda > Insecta > Orthoptera > Acrididae > Schistocerca > Schistocerca americana. The sequence continues at coordinate 239,864,281 of NC_060121.1, forward strand.
GTACTACCATTTCACAAGTGTACCGTGAATATCAGGAATCTGGTAAATAAAGAAATCTTCGACGTCGCTGCGGCCGGAAAAACATCCTGCAAGAACGGGGCCAACGACGAATGAAGAGAATCGTTCAACGTGACAAAAGTGCAACTCTTCCACAAATTGCTGCAGATTTCAGTGCTGGGCCATCAACAAGTGTCAGCGTGCGAAATGGTGCTTGGTGGGACGAATCTCGTTCCAAATTGTATTGAGCGGATGGACGTGTACAGGTATCGAGACAACCTCATAAATCAATATACCCTGCATGTGAACACGGGACTGTTCAAACTGGTGGAGGCTCTGTAATGGTGTGGGGTGTGTGCAGTTGGAGTGATATGGGACCTCTGATACGTCTAGATACGACTTTGACAGGTGACATGTACTTAAGCATCCGATCTGATCACCTGCATCCATTCGTGTCCGTTGTGCATTCCGACGGACTTGTGCAATTCCAGCAGGACAATTCGACACTCCACACGTCCTGAATTGCTACAGAGTGGCTCCAGGAACACTCTTCTGAGTTTAAACGCTTCCACTGGTCACCAAACTCCCCAGACGTGAACATTATTGAGCATATCTGGGATACCTAGCAACGTGCTGTTCAGAAGAGATCTCCAGCCCCTCGTACTCTTACGGAATTATGGACAGCCCTGCAGGACTCATGACGTCAATTGCCTCCAGCACTACTTCAGACATCAGCCGAGTCCTGTTGCGGCACTTCTGCGTGCTTGCGGGGGCTCTACACGATATTAGGCAGGTGTACCTGTTTCCTTGGCTCTTCAGTGTAATATACAGACACTGTACAAACACAGACATTGTGTAAGTCATTGAAATGAGATTGCAGCGGTACCTCCTACCTCTCCCCTGTATCCTGATAACTCCGCTGTGGTTGAACACTAGCAGACCACACTATGAACTACGAAGGCTGATTCCAACCTTGATAAAGAGTGGAATCCGGCACTAGATAGTAAGCTCTCATAGACAACGATTCTGTTCCTCTGCCGACCAGAATTTGTGACACAACATGCATTACAGAGGCCGCCATGGTAGCATATATCTCTGCCACCCGTGTGGTATTCAGTCCACTATGACCTTCCGTATATGTGCGCAGTTGGCTCACTCTACCAGTATTCAGTGTTTTTTCACAATGTCTACTGTAGGTTTCTGGGGACTAGGATAAAAAAAAATACTGATGAGGGCACCCATGTCTATAAATGTACCAACTGGATGGAAAATACATTTGGAAATTAAATCGCTTTCAAACCTCCTGTTTCACGGTACGGCGAAGGCAATCAGCTCTAACAGGAGCCCATGGCATGGGCGGTGTTTTAGGAAGTACTTGTCGGGTTCTCTTGTACGTGACGAGGTACGTGTTCTTCTAAGTTGAGTGCGCGGCGCGTCCGTGGAGCACCACAGTCCATCCTACTAACTGCGAACGTACCAGTTTCTCACAGCCGCGTTACAGTCTGACGAAACTCGCGTAGTGTGCGATAAATACAAGCCTAAGCGTGCGACGTCAGCAAGATAGTGTTCGTGGCCAACTACAAATACATACTTATCGAATGTCTGTGTCAAAGCTCCTTGATCATGTCATTGACAGTGTAGCTACGGAAGCTTTTAGCAAAACGATCTTTGATAAAAGTCAGAGTGAGGCCATTGTTTACATGTCACTTCGGTTGCTTTAGTGCAGTTAAGCTAGAAAATCACGAAGTATATTTTATGTGCGGTTACCACCACAGTGATTGATGTAAAGTAGCTGCGGCAGTCAGCTGCATACGACGTTGCAGCGCTGTGGATGATGTTAAGCATATATATACAAACAAAGCATGTGGAACGAGATGGAGACGTGAAAAGCCAAGTGTGTTCAAAGTACACATAAGTGAAAATAAATATGTTTATTTGTACTCCAAATAACGTACCATAACCTTCATAAATGTCTATTTTGGCTAATTTATGTATTGGTTCACATGTTTCTGTAATAATACGTTAAATGGTACATTGTGGGACTCGAGTTATGTCTTGAAAACTGGAATAGTTTTCGCCTATTGCTAAAGACCTTGAATTAGCCGCGAGACCATCTTTAGCAGGAATAGCATTCATTATTTAAAGAACGAAAAACTGCACCATTTATATATTTTTTACACAGTTTGCACAACACTGTGCGAGAATTTATTCTCATGATCAAGTACAAATCTTTACATAGTTATTTTATGTGATGTTTCGGAAAATAGCCCAAAATAAATCTGTCAGACTGCATTTGACCATAATAACATAACTGCAAGGCAGAATAGAAAAACACACACATGAACACCACACAAAATACCTATGTGAATATTTCTTTTTGACAATGAGAATAAATTCTAGGAAAGCGTCTTATTAAGAATGAAAAAAATTGTAACTAGTGCTGTGTTTCACTATTTAAATCGTGGATGATACAGTTGCAGGTTTTCAAAAACATCGATTGCGACAAATGAAATTAAAAGAGGTCTGTTCGCCTATCCTCAAATAATTTTCCTCGTTCTTTATGTCCTCACACTGTAGCTCAAGAACCTATTCTGGTGAACGCTTCGAGCTTCTCTTCTCGCTAGCCACGGTTTCACTCGCTATCGTTTCCATTTCTCTTTCGTTTCAAGCAGTGCACTCACCACCAACATATGCGTTGTTCACAGTTCCGCATCCGTTCTCTAACAACTATGACGAAAAGTTTTACGATCGTGCAGTAGCTCCAGTGTAGTAGTGTGGTCGAAGAAGTTTAACCAAATCTTTGACAAAGCAAGAATTTGTGTCGGCCAAGAGGTTCAAATAAGGGGAGATGGCGTTACCTATGCTGAGTACAAGGGAGATTCTAACCTCCTTGGTTTCGGCCGACAATTAACATTACATTGCTGACGTCTCTCAGACGTGCGCTTAGGCCTGTATTTATCGTTGGCTACGGAAAATCGTATGTGACGTCATAATTACAACAGGGACTGACGAAAACGCCCTAATCTCAGTTTTGAGTGTACCGTTAAGCAGGAGATTTGAAAGTGTCCTCATCTTCAAACTTCTATTATATCTCTACGGTAGAGTTTTGGACACGGTATTCTTATCAAAACTTTACGTAATAAGCCCCTAGAAAGCGTGTAAGTAGGCTGTTTATGTTTTTTTGTTGGTAACGCTACGTAGCGCTCTGTATGAAAGTCACTGACTGCGCTGTGTGCAGTCTGTGGCTGGTTTGCATTGTTGGAATTTTTGCTATTGTAGTGTTGGGCAGTTGGATGTGAACAGCGCGTAGCGTTGCGCAGTTGGAGGTGAGCCGCGAGCAGTTCGAGCAGTGGTGGATGTGGGGAGAGAGATGGAGTTTTGAGAGCGGAAAGAGTAAATTTGTAAGAGTGTAAGTCATGAACTGATATATATATATTTTGACTTTTGAACACTATTACGGTAAATAGATTGTTTGTTCTCTATCAAAATCTTTCATTTGCTAACTATGCCTATCAGGAGTTAGTGCCTTCAGTAGTTCGAATCTTTTATTTAGCTGGCGGTATTGGCGCTCGCTGTATTGCAGTAGTTCGAGTAACGAAGATTCTTGTGAGGTAAGTGTTCATGAAAGGTATAGGTTATTGTTAGTCAGGGCCATTCTTTTGTAGGGATTATTGAAAGTCAGATTGCGTTGCGCTAAAAATATTGTGCGTCAGTTTAGTGTTGATCAGAATAAGCAAAGAGGGAAATGTCTGAGTACGTTCAGTTCTGCTCAGCTGTTTGAAAATCAAGTAACGTAAGAGGTTTATCAGCACAGTCATTTATAATTTTCCTAAGGGGACGTTTCAAGCGGTAATAGGAGATGTCGCACACTGTGTATAAGATGAATGGGAGAGCTTTACCCTTCCAGCCTCTGATCTACCTCCTGTAATATGTAGACGACGCCGCTTACCTAGCTACCCACGGTGCCCTCCATTGCCACTTGGAGCTCCTGATCGAGAAGTGTAATAAGTGAAAATTTCATTTAAATGCACAGAAAATCAAAGCTGCAATCTTGGCCGCATAACTGGGCGTTACCGTGGTTCCGATTTCCATTTACAACCAACCCACCCCTCTGACTAACACAGGAAAGTATTACGCTAACCCTTGACTGAAAACTGTAATGGGATGCACACGTTAACATTCAACATGAATCCCGAAAATGACTCCACCTATTGTAATCACTAACAGTCCGCACCTGGGGCCTATTCCTCCACCATTTTCCTCACCTATCAATCCTTCGTCTACCCCATCCTAATATATGCTAACACTGCTTGGATTCTGCCACACCTAAGTTCTACAAACTCTTGGAAATCTTGGAAATACATGCACTCCGCCTCACCTCTCACATCCTCCTACCTCTCTCAACTCATATCCTATACCAAATCATCCACTTCCCACACCTTCCTCTCTTCTTGGAGCATAATCAGATCCAATACATCAACCGCAAAGCCTTGTCCCAGAAGCCATTAGTCTATTCAGTAATTACAGATCCAGGTACCCATCTACATTACTACATCCATATTCCAATTTCCATGTTCGTTCCTGTCTTATCCAACCTGACGGAATTAGGAATGGCGGTTATCGTGGAAACAATCGGTTTTCGTTTATATGGTTTTTTGCAACGCCGGTTTAACCAGAATGTTAAAACCGCTCAGAATAACCGGTTTCCGAAATAACCGATACCGGTTTTTTATTTCTGTGATTTCCTGTAATACATGTAGAAATCGAAAAAATTTTGAAGAATTTTGACTCCTTCACTTTCAAGATACATGGAATCAAAATATTAAATTAAATAGGTAAATAAAAAACTTGGTCTGTCGACCGTTCGCTCCTTTTCTCGAAAAGTGATAGGTGATTGATTACTACTAAAAATCACAAGTATTCTCCTACTGATTCTAATTTTTTGAAACTCTGCTCATGTCGTAACCGTGAATCATACCACTATTTGGACGTTACGAATAGTCAGTGCTAAAGGGTGGAAACTGATGTTGGAAAATTCTGTTTTTCGTGTTAAATTTTCCGTTTTTGATGGCTAAAAGCAGATAAAGGCAAGTTGTGCAGATAGAGGCAGCAGATCAGCGGCTTTCTATTTTTATTTTAAACTATGAATGAACTGTTAAGTTTTATCCTTATATTATTCCGTAAGTTTGATGTGGCTTCTCCTTTTTTAATATTTTAAAGCAAATGATACCGTACTTCATAAAACACTTCCAGAGTAGGGATGATGCCATATTGTATTACCGCCGATGTCCCACAATAACAGTGAGAAACCCCCATATAGACCAGATGGGACAAGTCTTGCACATAGCATGTGCATGCGTACCATCTAAGAGGCCACGCCACATTGTGACAGGTACATTATCTCAGCAATGTTCAGTCAGTTCTTGGCTCAAATGTCTCTGAGTACTATGGTACTTAACATCTGAGGTTCAGTCAGTTCTTACGCCATTTATTTGTTACTCGTTCTTGTCGGTATCGTTATTCGAATAACGCTGATCGCTTTTCCCATTTTCTATAATGACGCAATACTTCGAAACAAAACAAATTTTACAAATAAAAATTATTCGTTTAAAAAAAACAAAAAAAAACGTTTATTTAAAAACGAAAAATTTTAGCTCTGTTGCTATGAGTAATTGATATTTCGGTGTTTTCCCTAGTTATTAGTAAAAAAATAGAAAGCACCTATTATAACCGAGACCAAAGAAATACCGTCAACTACCGGTTATTCAGATCTAAAATACCGATCGGTTTTCCCATCCCTAGCCGGAACTTCAACCGTCTCCCACTACCCACCGATGAAATGTGTCGCTCTGTGTGCCATTCCTACCAGCCCTGCTCACAAAACCTCACCTCACACCATCCTTCCATTATCTTCCCTCTCCCTTCCTTCCCATCGATGACTTTTAGTCCTCATTTGCGATTCCACAGGCCTCATAGCAATACTTGTCATTCCACCTCCATCATGAGCATAAACATTTTCGTGCACCACCACTGTGATCGTTATCCGTCAGCAGCATTATTATCGTCAGTGATTATATTTTAACGATAATATACAGTCATCTAAAAAGCTTTAAAAGCCGTAAGTACTGTCCCCAATATAAATTAAATAATTCATTTGTTTCCATATGCTTCCTTATTTTGTTATAACTACTGTGAAATTGAGCGGAAATAACAATACAGTATATTTGCAATTAACGAATTAGGCAAACCACGGAAAATATAATTCTTCGTGGCTGTAAGGGAATTCGAACCCCGTTCCTTCCTAATATGAGCCCAGTACCTCGCTCACAGCAACACCTCGCTAGTGGGGCATATTGGTAGCGCTTACGGCCTAATCAAAACCACCATCGTTGAAACTCCTCTGAAATCCACGAAAATAAAGTCTTCAATCATCTACTCAATGTTGGTAGGTTTCATTACAAAAATTCAATATTTTTGTAGTCGCTAAAAGCGTGTGTAGATGTTTTTCTTATAATATGAAAACGGGCCATTTTTTCGCACGTGCGTTCCTATCTACGTCTTTATCTGCTGAGTTCCTGCTATAAAAGATAGTAATGAGTTGATAGGAACATCGCTCCCACGTTAATGAAAATATCAGTATAATCTAATTGTTCCAACCAGGTGTCCACTTGGCAAGTAATACACATTTTGAAGAAAGTTAGCGATAAGAAGACGCAGAAAAAAATCAAATGTCGAAATACTAAGTTCTTTTAACTTCGGAGACGGTGATGGAAAGGGGTATGCTTACAGCAAGTGTTAAAGTCTTGTCTTTTAATTCCCCAGATACCCTGCACATAAAAAAGAGAGAGTACACCAGGGGATCCAGAGAGAGTATGAGAGAAGACAAAGGTAGACGATAAAGAACATTAGCGCAAGCACAAAACTGGAAGCTAAATTTAGAACTTCGATATTACCGATCCACAATGGGACTAAAAATGGCTGTAGGAGTCAAGTGTTACTGTAGTAAAATGCTACAAATAGAGTGGTACAGGATAAATTGGAGTTAGGAACAACCTCAAACCAATCGAAAGACTGATAACAAAGAAACAGAGCATCTTGTATAGTAATGTATCTGGATAGTGACATACCGTCTGATTTTTGTTGCAGTACCAGACACCAGTCAGAATACATCCTTAATACGTAGTTTGCTGCTGTCGTGTAAATTAAGCAAATATTCACGTACGAGCATCTGAAGCTGCGTGCCTTACGTTAAGGTGAAGGTAATGATTATGAGAATGCTGTGTGATGACTGAAATCGGTAGTTTTACTGACGAGGACAGATTCCTATACTTAGTCTAAATCAAAGGAGAAAATGTTTCTAAGGTTATTTCTCCATTTATGAGTTCTCTAAAATCCTGATTAAGAAGCTCAAAATGGCGCAACATTACAGTCAATCGTGCAATCTCGTCTACTACACACATAAAAAAAAAAGTTTTGCTTCACCTCGGTTCCGGGAGTTCCGTAACCTGTGCAGAAAATTGGAATAGAGATCAACATAAACATCATTTCCGCCCTTTTTATTGCTCATGAAAACCACACATTGCATGTTGTACCACCATACAGCGAGACCTTCAGAGGTGGTGGTCCAGACTGCAGTACACACCGTGACCTCTAATACCCAGTAGCACGTCCTCTTGCATTGAGGCATTCCACAAGTTCATCAAGGCACTGTTGGTCCAGATTGTCCCACTCCTCAACGGAGATTCGGCGTAGATCCCTCAGAGTGCTTGTTGGGTCACGTCGTCCATAAACAGCCCTTTTCAATCTACCCCAGGCATGTTCGATACGATTCACGTCTGGAGAAAATGCTGGCCACATTAGTCGAGCGGTGTATTTATCCTGAAGGAAGTCATCCACAACATGTGCACGATGGGGCGCGAATTGTCGTCCATGAAGACGAATGCCTCGCCAGTATGCTGCCGATATGATTGCACTATCGGTCGGAGGATGGCATTCACGTGTCGTACAGCCGTTACGGCGCCTTCCATGACCACCAGTGGCTTACGTCGGCCCCACATAATGCTAACCCAAAACAGCAGAGAACCTCCCGCTTGCTGCAGTCGCTGGACAGTGTGTCTAAGGCGTTCAGCCTGACCGGGTTGCCTGCAAACACGTCTCCGACTATTGTCTGGTTGAAGGTATACGCGACACTCATCGGTGAAGAGAACGTGATGCCAATCCTCAGCGGTCCATTCGGCATGTTGTTGGGCCCATCTGTACCGCGCTGCATGGTGTCGTGGTTGCAAAGAGGGATCTCGCCATGAGCGTAGGGAGTGAAGTTGCGCATCATGTACCCAATTGCGCATAGTGAGTCGTAACACGACGTCCTGTGGCTGCGTGGAAAGCATTATTCAACATGGTGACGTTGCTGTCAGAGTTCCCCCGAGCCATAATCGATAGGTAGCGGTAAACCACTGCAGTAGTAGCCCTTGGACAGCCTGAGCGAGGCATGTCATCGACAGTTTCTGTCTCCCTGTATCTCCTCCGTGTCCGAATAACATCGCGTTGGTTCACTCCGAGACGCCTGGACACTTCACCGTCTAGGAATGGTTGAAATACAGACAACACGAGCCGTGTACCTCCTTCCCGGTGGAATGACTGGAACTGATCGGCTGTCGGACCCCCTCCGTCAAATAGGCTCATGCATGGTTGCTTATATCTTTGGGCGGGTATCTGTGGTACAATATCCGCAGTCCACGTCTGTCTTCTGGAGTTCTGAGAACCGGGGTGACGCAAAACTTTTTTTGAAGTGTGTATTGAAACGTATGAATGCCTGCCTTCTTATTGAAGTATCTTTCGTGTCGTTGATGCTTCAGTGTCAAAAAAAAACTTTCGTTGTTCACCTAGTTAACTTTTTTAATTTTGAGAGTTTCATCACCTCTGAAAACACATAAGAAAGGCAATGTTTCTTATCCCAGTGGTTTTAGTTATTAATTACCAATAGTTGATTTCCAAGGACATAAAAGTAGATAAACGATCTGGCAGAAACCTGCAATAAAAGAATGTACGACTTGTTGAAATATACACTAATAAGCTAAAGAATTTTGACTACAGCCCCCGCGACGCTGGATGCCACCTTGTGGCTTTCCGGGCAAACGTATGTAAGCGGTACAGACACGGACGGGGGATCACCCTAACGAAGATATGGGCTGCAAATGGGGACATAGATTGAGACAAGCAACTTTCGCAAAGGGCAGGTTATTATCACGCAGAGCCTGTGAACGAGTATCTCGAAAATGGTGAAGCTGGTCGAATGTTCTCGTGCAAATGTCGTGACCATCTACGGAAAGAGGTAGAAGGACAGTGAAACTACCACTAGGCACTAAATGGTTGGACGTCCACGACTCTTCACAGAACCTGGTGTTCAGAGGCTTGTTTGCTCTGTAAAGTAGGATAGTTGTTGACCTGTGGCATCTCTGCCGAAAGAGCACAATGCTGGTGCACGCACAAGTGTTTCGAAACACATCGTTCATTGTTCATTCTTGAACGTGCAGCTTCCCAGCAGACCACTCCTACGTGTTCACATATCGACCCAACGACATCAAAATGGTTCAAATGGCTCTGAGCACTATAGGACTTAACATCTAATGTCATCAGTCCCCTAGAACTTAGAACTACTTAAACCCAACTAACCTAAGGACATCACACACATCCATGCCCGAGGCAGGATTCGAACCTGCGACCGTAGCGGTCACGCGGTTCCAGACTGAAGCGCCTAGAACCGCATGGTCACACCGGCCGGCCCAACGACATCGTCAATTACGATTGCAGTGAACGTCTCCACAAACGCCCTCATCTAGGTGAGCGGCGGCCCGAAACGTACAGCGTTCCAAGGACGAAAGCTGGTGGGAGCAGTTATTATAGTATGCGAGACATTTTCCTGCGCTTGCATGAGACTTGTGGTAGTAATAGAAGACACACTGACAGCTGCGAACCACCTGCATCCCTTTCATGCTCGAAATCTTCCCCGACGGCGATGTCATCTTTCAGCGGTGTAACTGTTCGTTTCTCGGAGCTAGAACCGTGCTACAGTGGTTTGAGAAGCATTATAGTGAAATTACCAAATAAGACATGCTTGACGTCTGTTTAAGACAGTGTTATTACTTAGGGAACATACACGTTGAAAGCACCGATGATGTCTGTTAATCAGTCGAAATCGATATGCAAAGTTAAACAAAGCAAACATGATCTTGCGACTGGTTACTGCTTATTTGGTAATTTTATGGTCTACGGTCGCTGCACAACTTGGGAACCATATGGAGCCCCCCATTCTTTATAGTGAACTCACGTTGATGTCTCGGCGACCAAATTCGCCTGATGTAAGTCCTATGGAACCCATCTGGGTAGCTTTCGTGCACCGTGACCACGCCAGCGACCCGTTATTTACTCGGATTACAAGACCTGTGCATAGACATCTAACGTCACTTACCACCAAAAACCTATCAACAAACTGTCGGATCCCTAATACACAGAATCAGTGATGTATTTCATAGACGGACAGACAGTCAATTAAGCATAATGTTTTGGCTCATCAGTGTACAGCCGGCCGTTGTGGCCGAGCGGTTCTAGGCGCTACAGTCGGGAACCGCGCGACCGCTACGGTCGCAGGTTCGAATCCTGCCTCGGGCATGGATGTGTGTGATGTCCTTAGGTTAGTTGGGTTTAAGTAGTTCTAAGTTCTAGGGGACTGATGACCTTAGATGTTAAGTCCTATAGTGCTCAGAGCCATTCATCAGTGTACATTTGAACGTCAGCAAGCACATGTCTGTGTCTGTGTGCGCGTGCAGCTTTAAGAAGAATTGATGGCAACTGCAAACATTGTCCGTGACCGATGGACTTGGTTCACAGTGCCAAGGACAAAAAAGTTTAACAGTAGACCAATAGCGCGATCATAAAAGTTGGAGCTTGCTCAAATGGTCAACAGCTGTAGAAAGAATTCTGTCACAGCTTATCAAAGTAAACGCTATGTAATTGCCCGAGTTTTCACGATAGGCATGAAAAGAAACATAAATCGTCAGGTCTCACGTTTACTAACACCAGTTATGGAATACAAAATTCTCGAAACTGCTATTCCTAAATCAGGACGGTAAGCACGAGAATATTATCACTACTGAGAAACAATACTATCTTTATGGATTCAGTTGCAGGTACTTTTCACCGTTACTCGTGTCGAGATATCGCTTATCTACAAGGAAACTTCAATAACCTACTTGTTCGTCATTTAGATTAAATTATCCCTTGCTAAGGCTCTCATTAGTTGTGACAAATTAATCCAATTTGATACGTTGTTGTGAGGCACATTCATAAATGCCCCTAAAATACTCTAGTTTCCACCAATAGAGAAAAAAAATAACAAAAAAGGTTATTTAACGGACGAGGAAAATGTAACGAACACTTATCACAGCTGAAATAAAACACGAAAACGCTATTACAGACAGTCAAACTTTCTTTGATCGCATACGTCTTGGAAATATACAAGATCTGTAGCAACAGTTCTGTATTTAAATACGCTGCCAATCGCTACGAATTATGTAGAGGAAGGTACGTTTCATTGTATCATATAAACTAACTCCGTCCGAACAGGCTTCGGAAGGCCCAATGGAAATGCCGTGTGGCTAGGGCCTCCCGTCGGGTAGACCGTTCGCCTGGTGCAAGTCTTTCGAGTTGACGCCACTTCGGCGACTTGCGTGTCGATGGGAATGAAATGATGATAATAAGGACAACACAACACCCAGTCCCTGAGCGGAGAAAATCTCTGACCCAGCCGGGAATCGAACCCGGCCGTTAGGCATGACATTCCGTCGTGTTGACCAATCAGCTACCAGAGGCGGACGGAAGGTCCATTGGTACCGACTGACCGCCGTGTCATCGTGAGCCGATAGGCTTCACTGGATGCAGATATGGTTGGATATATGGTCAGCACATCGCTCTCCTGACCGTTGTCAGTTTTGACCGGAGCCGCTACTTCTCAATCAAGTAGCTCCTCAGTTTGCCTCACAAGGGCTGAGTGCACCCCACTTGCCAACAGTGCTAGGCAGACCCGGATGGTCACTCATTCAAGCGCTAGTCAAGCTCAACAGCGCTAACTTCGATGATCTGACGGGAACCAGTGTTAACACTGAGGCAAGGCCGTTGGCCCACTGTATCATTTATTAACATTTATTTCCGTACCAGTTACGTATGGGAAGAATGCATAATTATACGCACGTTTGCGAGCAGTTCTTCTTCTGATTCCATCTTCACTCAATCTAGCGAATCAACACACGGAATCTGAAGAAACTCGTAGTTTGCTCCATGAAAGCCAGGTTGTATTAGCTCTACAACTTTGCTTCCGCCGTTTTGCAATAGACGGCAGTAGCGGCAAGTGGGATTCGGGTGGTTGGTTCAAAAAATGGTTCAAATGGCTCTGAGCACTATGGGACTTAACTTCTAAGGTCATCAGCCCCCTAGAACTTAGAACTACTTAAACCTAACTAATCTAAGGACAACACACACATCCATGCCCGAGGCAGGATTCGAACCTGCGACCGTAGCAGTCGCGCGGTCCCGGACTGTAGCGCCTAGAACCGCTCGGCCACCGCAGCCGACGTCCTCAAAAGTAAAAGCCACCGCGGCCGGCGGGTGGTTGGTCATAAAAAATGGTTCAAATGGTTCTGAGCACTATGGGACTAAACTTCTGAGGTCATCAGTCCCCTAGAACTTAGAACTACTTAAACCTAACTAACCTAAGGACATCACACACATCCATGCCCGAGGCAGGATTCGAACCTGCGACCGTAGTGGTCACCCGGTTCCAGACTGTAGCGCCTAGAACCGCTCGGCCACCCCGGCCGGCGGTTGGTCATAGGAGTAATACAATAAGCTTAGGCATCTGTAAACATAATGCCATGAAGATATTATTCGATTTGTGATAGCATCGTAAGGTTATTCTCGATTAAGTACGTCAACTAACGTACCCATTTCTCGCCATTTGCGGGAAGTTTTATTTTTCTGCTTTAACATGAAGAAATCTGCGGCTGTGGCTCTTGAAATGCTGGGTAAGACCAATGCTGAGGAAACTGTTAGTGGAAGAACGCGCAGAGAATGTTTTCAACGCCTTAAGAACGGTGCTTTTGATGTCGAAGACCGGCATGGCGGTGGAAGACAGAACGTTATCGTAGCTACTGAAATAAACGAAGACAGTCACAGGACATCATTATCGAAAGCAATTGATGCGTTCGAGCCCAGCACTGAAACACAAACGGCCACAATACAGCGATAGACAAGTAAAGGTAATTTTGCAGCAGGTCAGTGCTCGACCCCATGTCGCAAAACCCGTCAAAATATACATGGAAACGTTGAAATGAGAAGTCCTATCCCTCCCGCCGTATTCTCCATACGTTGCTCTCTCTGACTACCACTTTTTTCGATCAGTGGCATACAGTCTGGCTGACCAGCACTTCCGAACAATCGCAAAATGAATCGATTCATGGATCTCTACAAAAGACGCCCAGTTCTTCCTCCAAGGGATTCGTATGCTACCCGAAAGATGGGAGAATATAGTGGCCAGCGATGGGCAATGCTATGAATCATAATTTTTTTGTAACTTTTTCACAATAAAGACCCGAACTTCGAGAAAAAACGGCGGAAGCAAAGTTATAGACCTAGTAATTTTCTGTGCAGGTCTTTGCAAGATATGCATTTCTCTTGGCGTGTCTGCATGTTATGTTTTTTCAGCACGTATGCTTCACATTTCCGCCAGTCAAACAACGCTGCGACCATTTTGTATATATTGTGTGTCCCCGGGCAGTCTGACCCGATATGTATTACACTCGCCTGACCAGTATATCACTGCGGGTCGTGCAAGTGTTTTGTTAGCAGCCCCTTTCATAGACACATTGTTTTACCAGTATCTTACTAATACATCGAAGACAAAAATTTTCTTAACCTACAAGCCAGATCAGCTGATCGTTGGACTCCATCGCGTTGTTATTCTCAGTTATTTGTACAATATGCGAATATAGCTGTTACTCATTAATTACGTGGTCACTGACTACTATGCGAAATGGAAGCTAAAGGTACTGAGAATGATTTCCTTGAAATAATTAATTTTGTTCCTTCTATAACATCGAGGTTGTTCTCTTCAAAATACTTGTCTTCGGCAGCCACGTAGCGACAGGAGCGTTGCTTCGAGTATTTGTTGTAGTGCTGGGAGACTTACCATTTAGCTCGTCGGTTACACTCTTCCGTATACTATCCAGAGTAGCAAAGTGTGTAAGTGGAGTGGAAGATTTAATAATTATGGATGTATGGAACGCTCTAGTAGGAGAAGGAACATAAGACAGCGTTATGGGGAAAATTTGGGCTCGATAGTGGGAATAAACTGTTCAAAAATCGCAGCAGTAGGAGGTATACTTGCGAAAGACACGAAGATATGGCAAGATTCCAGTTGGATTACATCATGCTTAGAAAGAGATTGCGAAATTAGACTTTGGATTGTAAGGCGTACGCAGGATAAGATATAGACGCAGATCCAAACTTAGTAATGATGATGTGTAGATTGAAGTTTAAGAAAATCGTCAGGAATATTCAATATGTAAGGAAACGCGATACTGAAGGATTGAGGACAAATATATTGGGATTTGTCTACCCAGACCAAGCACGCCAATCTAGCACATCAACGGACAAACCTAAAATCAGTAAAATGCATCGAAAGTGAAATTTAAGAAGCAGTACCGTTGCCCTAACGTAACACCCGCCTGTGTGCCTTCACTGGTCATGATAAAAGATGCGGCACCAAGAGATTCTCTGAAGATGAAAACCGGTTGTGAATGGAGAATTATTTATCAGCGGTACTTAGAGGCAGAAATATGACGTTTTATCAATTATTTAATAGCTGTGGGCCACCACTTGCGCTGAACCCTGTGTTAAAATTTTATGGGCACTAAGCACGTTCAAATTTAGCTCACTACTAGTCATTCTGATCTGACTCCACAAGGCTCTTCCCTTTCTCCACAGTGACATTCATTCTTAAGTTTTTTATAATTACCATATTCTGCTCAGAAATTCTTGTTGGTTCATTGTGCTTTTTACTTTTAACTTAATATCACCTTTTATTGTTGGATATTGCTGCACTGAAAACTAAATTTTGTGTAACTCGCTATCAAAACTAGTTACAAAAAATTCAGCTAGTACAAATGACCTCTTCTACTACACTAATAATAAAACTGTAAAACTGTCGCGTCTACGTGTCTGTTTGAACATCCAATCTCCGAAACTACTCAACGAGTTTTAACGGTTTTTTTTTTCAGGTAACTTGTGCGTAGTGTTGGGCATCTGTAGGCTTTACTGTATCAAAATCGGATTCTGGGGAAAACAGGTATCGCGATTTAAATTTTTAATTAAAATTGTCGGGTCTGTCTGTTTGTTTGTTTGGATACCCCAATCTTCGAACCTATTAAACAAATTTGCATGGATTTTCACAGGTAAACTGAGCGTAACTTGGTCAAAATCGGATCACGGCAAAAACTATATCGTAATTTAAAGTTTATAAACACGAAAGTGTGTATATCTGTTACCTTTCCACGACTAAAACGCTGAACTGATTTTCATGAAATTTGGCATGAAGATAGCTTGAATGCTGAGAAAGAACATAGGTTACTTTAGAAAATGTGTACTACAAGATATTTATTAATATGAAAAATATTACACGAATGAACGGAAAATATTTACTCCTTATTCTTTGACTCTTGAGCTTTATCAGACTTGTGAAAACGCATTTATTGATTGATGTGTTTTTCATAAAACGATTTAACATAATGCTTACAGTGATTATACAGCCCTGAACGTGTTTAATCCATACTTCATATATACTACAACACACAAATCAAAAATAGTTTTGCATCATCTCTATTCCGGGAGTCCCGGAACCTATACAGAAAATTGGAATAGAGATCAACATAAACATCATTTCCACCCTTTTTATTGCTCGTGAAAACCACACATTGCATGTTGTACCACCATACAGCGAGACCTTCAGAGGTGGTGATCCAGATTGCTGTACACACCGGTACCTCTAATACCCAGTAGCGTGTTCTCTTGCACTGATGCATGCCTGTACTCGTCGTAGCATACTATCCACAAGTTCATAAAGGCACTGTTGCTCCAGATTGTCCCACTCCTCAACGGCGGTTCGGCGTAGGTCCCGCAGAGTTGTTGGAGGGTCACGTCGTCCATAAACAACCCTTTTCAGTCTATTCCAGGCTTTTTTCGATAGGGTTCATGTCTGGAGAACATGCTGGCCATTCTAGTCGAGCGCTGTCGTTATCCTGAGGGAAGTCATTCACAAGATGTGCACGATGGGGACGTGAATTGTCGTCCATGAAGACGAATGCCTCGCCAATATACTGCCGATATTGTGGCACTATCCGTCGGACGATGGCATTCACGTACCATACGGCACCTTCCATGACCACCAGCGGCGTACATCGGCCCCACATAATGCTACCCCAAAACAGCAGGGAACCTCAAACTTGCTGTAGTCGCTGGACAGTGTGTCTAAGACGTTCAGCCTAATCGGGTTGCTTCCAAACACGTCTCTTGCAACTGTCTGGTTGAAGGCATATGCGACACTCATTGGTGAAGAGAACATTATGCTAATCCTGAGCGGTCCATTCGGCATGTTGTTGAACCCATCTGTATCGCACTGCATGGTGTCGTGGTTGCAAAGATGGACCTCGCCATGGACGTCGGGAGTGAAGTTGCGCATCATGCAGCTTTTTGGGCACAGTTTGAGTCGTAACACGACGTCCTGTGGCTGCACGAAAAGCAGTATTCAACATGGTCGCGTTGCTGTCAGGGTTCCTCCGAGCCATAATCCGTAGGTAGCGGTCATCCACTGCAGTAGTAGGTCTTGGGCGGCCTGAGTGAGGCATGTCATCGACAGTTCCTGTCTCTCTGTGTCTCCTCCATGTCCGAACAACATCGCTTTGGTTCACTCCGTGACGCCTGGACACTTCCCTTGTTGAGAGCCCTTCCTGGCACAAAGTAGCAATGCGGACGCGATCGAACCGCGGTATGGCATGGTTGAACTACAGACAACACGAGCCGTGTACCTCCTTCCTTGTGGAATGACTGGAAATCATCGGCTGTCGGACCCCCTCCGTCTAATAGGCGCTGCTCATGCATGGTTGTTTACATCTTTGGACGGGTTTAGTGACATCTCTGAACAGTCAAAGGGACCATGTCTGTGATACAATATCCACAGTCAACGTCAATCTTCAGGAGTTCTGGGAACCGGGGTGATGCAAAACTTTTTTTGATGTTTGTATAATACGTGCGAAAGTACCTGTTACGTTTTCACATCCAAACCGCTGAACCAATTTCGATAAAATTTGGTATGGAGATAGTTTAAATACTGAGGAAGAACATAACATACTTTAGAACTTAAAAAAAGTACCTTTGCATACATAAGTGAAAACAAAGCATGTTAAAAGATTATCAAATCTGTTGCATAATGTACACGTAATATAATGTATAGCTATTTCAACAGCGTGATCCACAGATGCTCACTCCTGCTCATGCCCATCCGCACGCACCGCTTGGCAGCAATGCTGTGTATTTGCCGTGTAGTCGTTCATTGTGGAGGGTGGTTGGTGGTGGTGGTGGGGGGGGGGGGGGGCTGAGAGGGGGGGGGGGGGCTCACACCACAAGCTACGTTCATCCGAAAAGGGAGACACATGAGCGGAGGTGACGTCAGTGCGAGTACAATAGCTTACATTCTCACCACCATTCCTCATAACAAAACTACTGATACAGCAGTGCAGCCACAGGTAACAGATAGTAGGAAACAATTTATGCGAGACCAATTTTATCGTGTAGTTCACCTTTAGTTAACTTTTTCAAATTGTCTCACAAAATATTCACACCTTTATTATGGTCTTTGACAATGGCATCTGCCTTCGTGATATGTGTGTACTACAACACATAATGACACGGTAGCTTACATTGAATGAAAAGTGAAACTGAGTTTGCAGTAAACATAGGTGCTCTAGTGAGCTGCAATTCTAGCGCAATAACGCACACATGATGCCGTGAATCGCGTAGCTAAACGACTTAATTTTGTCGCATCCGGCAGTGCTGGTTGTGTGTCGACTTGAAAGCCTACTGCATCTTGGAAGTTTTAGACGAATGATCAGAAGAAATTCTGAACAAGTTTTATCCTGACTTATGCCCCAAGTTTTCAAATATGGATCCCTTGTCAAGCTATGTGACTTGGAAAAAGTAGAATCTTCGCAATCACAACAGGAGTTTCTGTGAAATACACTGTAAGACATAAAAAAAGGATGTTCCACGAAGGCGTTATCTGAATGGGACGGAAATCGTTAGAGGTGACGTACATGTTCAGAGAGACAAAGATTATAATTTCAGAAAAATTCGATGATTTATTCAAGTGAAAGAGAATCATAAATGGAGCAAGTCAGCCGCAGGGATAGCCACGCGGTCTAGGGCGCCTTGCCACGGTTCGCGCGGCTTCCCCCGTCGGAGGTTCGAGTCCTCCTTGGGGCATGAGTGTGTATGTTGTCCTTAGCGTAAGTTAGTTTAAGTTGGATTAAGTAGTGTGTAAGCCTAGGGACAGATAACGTCAGCAGATTGGTCCCATAGGAACTTACCACAAATTTCCAAATTTCCTGAGCAAGTCAACAACCCGTTGGACCACCTCTCGCCCTTACGCAAGCAGATATTCGGCTTAGCATTGATATATAGAGTTGTTCGATGTCCTCCTAAGGGATATCGTGCCAAATTCCGTCCAATTGGTGCGTCAAATCGTCAAAATCCGGAGGTGGATGGAGGACCATGCTCATACTGCTCCAATCGTTCTCATCTGGCGAGAGATACAGCGATCTTGCTGGCCAAAGTACTGTTTCGCAAGCACGAACACAAGCAGTAGGAAATATCACTGTGGGTGGGCGTAATCATCCTGAAATGTAAGCCCAGGATGGCTTGCCGTGAAGGGCAACAAACCGAGGCGTAGAATATCGTCGACGTACCGCTTCCTTGAGCATCTCCAGACGCGTCTTCGGCCTGGAATATCATTGACTGGAGTAGAATTGCCTTCAGTTATTAGTCCCGCTTTGGACTGAGCCTCAATCACCAGCAAAACAGTGTCTGGAGAGTTCCCAGACACTGATGGATACCAAACTGACTGTCGCCTGCCATATGTTCCGAAATTCAGGAGTGATTGTTTGGGATATTTCTTTTCATAGCTGGACCTCATTGGTTGCCATCTGGGTCACCCGTACAGCACAGAGTTACATCGACGATATTCTAAGTCCCGTCTTGTTGCCCTTTATGGCAAGCTATCCTTCGCTTACATTTCAGCAAGATAGTGCCTGCCCGCACACGGCGAGAGCTTCTGCTGCTTGTCCTCGTGCTTACCGAAATCTATCTTGGCCAGCAATGTCATTGGATTTCCCTCCAATTATGAACGTTGTGAGCATTATGGGCAGGGGCCCTCCAACTAGCTCCCCTTTTGATCAGCTAATGCACAATGCAGAATTTGGCATGATATTCCTCAGAAGGACATCCAACAGCTCTATCAATCATTGCCAAACCTAATAACTGCTAGCATAAGGGCCAGAGGCGGACCAATGCATTACTGACTTGCTCAGTTCGTGAAACTTTTTATCTTGAATAAATAATCCAATGTTTCTGAAACTGCAATCATTTTTTTATCTGTGCATGTGCATCACATCTACCAATTTCAGTCCCATTCGGACAATGTCTTCGTGGTGCGTTGCTTTTTTATGGATGAGAGTGTATTTCGGAACGACACAGATTAACGTTTTAACCACACATACTGTCTAACTAATGTCTGAGCATGTAAGGAACTTCCCCTTGTAGGTTAAGCTTGTGCAGGACAAATATGCTTCCCATCTGTTCTGTTTATCACTTGAAATATTAATAAACTCTGAAAAATACTAAGCAAGATAGCTGTTGCATGCACCAGAAACATTTAACAGTTGCCTCTCTTTCGAATAAAACAATATTTAAAAATTGGGCCAAATCCCATTAATCAAACTGGTATTAATCTATGTGATCAAGGCCACATGATGATTTGTATGAACAAAGGAAATTCTCTAGTGCAATAAGTGTGCAGTTCGTTGTCTTTTTTTCAACAAGAAGGTGATTTAGTGTACTGCTCAGATAGTCCCACTCTGGTGAATGAGTTTGGTATCAAGTGAAACCTCTATTAACACATATCACTGTCTTAAGTAGCTTACTGTAAATACAAACCATGCTTAGGTTGTAACAAAGCGTTTCATTCATTTTCCCGTTTACCGCGTGGCATAGGATTTTTTTACTATATAATAAAAAGCATATTGCTCGAAAACTTCGGGTGATACAAAAAAAACTAGGGCTAGATTTGGATTCAGCTCATAAAAATCTATAAAGATTAGCTATCAAAGTGAAAAAAATGTTTCAAACAAGTTTTTCGTTGATCTGTGTTATGGGTTAGAATTCTAAAAGGTTGACTGTAGTGGGGAACTGAATGGGATAACTCATCGAGGGACTGTAAGCTCTACAAAAAGACGAGGCAACGATCTGTGCTCTTCAGGCTGAATCGGAACACGCGAAATTGGAACTAGATAGGGTGAAGGAGGAAAGAGATCGTAGATGAAGGTAACAAGCAGTGTGCGATAGCGAAATGGCTCTTCAACTTCTTCACCTATGTTTCAGCTTATAGTAGCGCATAAATTTTGTCTTGTTACCTGAAGTAGGGGGGAAGAGCCTCATATAGCTGTAGGTCACAATACGATGCAACAGACTTGTAGCAAAGAAAGTAAGTGTAGGTCGATATCAAAAGAGAGAATGTAGAAAAAAGTGTTGCTGTTAGTAAGTAGCCATGGCAGGGGTGTAGGACAGATGGTACAGGATAAATTAGGAACAGGATACCAGGTCACAAGTATTGTGAAACCAAATGCCAATCTTCGGCAGGTGACAGAGGACGTATGGAATTTGTGCAAAGATTTTTACATATAGGAACGGATATTCTTGGAAGAACAGCCAACCTAAGGAAATTGATACAGTGTTAGGGAACCTGGATCAAATAGGAGTAGCAACTACACAAAAAAGTGCGGGTTTTGTGGAAGATCTACAGCGCCATGACCAGCTCTGGGTAAACACTGCTGTGACCTGTGTGAACACTGAATTGAGCTGGCTGCTGTTGACTGAAAGGAGAGATCTCCTATGAGTGCAGTGCTAGTTGCTACAATTGGGAGATGGAGATATACTAGACATGAGAGTTAAAGTTATGTTTGCTGAGATTCTTGCAGGAAATGTAAGGAGGGCCACTCTCACACAAAGCAAGATCCCTGTGGTTCCTGATGTAGCTGGTCGTAGGTTGTATTCCAAAAATGAACAGCATAGAGAAAGAAGCGATAAGACTTTCTGCGGCAATATGCCGAAATGGGCTCATCATGAGCCACTTTTATTTTAAATATATTTTATATAAGACCATTTAAAGAGCAATGTAGATGGCTGATATTTATAATAATTTTGAGGAATGTGCTTTAAATTTAGTTCTCCTTGAGGCGTAGTGCCTTGCATCACGCCAATCTAAGTAGGAGACGGAAGCGAGAGAGGTAGATACAATCACTGATGGTTATCGATGCAGTAGCTAGGTGCAAGTAGTTACGACAATGGTCGAAAGATGTCAGCATCTTATCGACTAAGAAATTGTCAAGTAGCTGAAATTGTATATTTGGGAAACAAAACTGTATTTATTGTGATAATTGTGACTTTAATTAATTATTGCTAATTTGTTTGGTTATTATTGTGAATGATGATGTGAATGCGAAGTATCAGGTAAATGGTTATATCTATTAACTGAGTATACGTTAGCGCGAGAACTGTGTATTGAGTGAGTGAATCATACTAAGGGGAAAGTGTGCAGTGCAACTAGCCAGTTTATGGGACTGAGAAAACAAGATGTATTTTACGATAATTATTTTATTTATAGACGGAGATATTTTGATATTTTTGGATTTTATAACTTTGTTCTTCAGATAAATTGTTGATAAAAGCTACTAAATGATGATTGGTCAAGAGTAAAGGACGCATCATTGCAGGGTTTAAGAGTAATATTGAATTGGTTACGATGTGTACCAGCCAGAGGACAGTGCTATCGCGCGTATTTTGGGGGTTAAGGGAATTGGTTTGTAAAGTCTAAGTTTGAGTTCAAATATCAAGTCATGATCCTTTTCGGACGTGGATATAATTAGCTCTGAATAGATATGAAAACCTTACGGAATAATACTTGAAACTTGACAGTGAAGTGCCACAAAGTGGGCGCCAAGATGTGAAAGAGACAAATACATGAAATTACGATTTTAATATGTGAGCTGTGACTTTTGAATAACCAAAATCCGCGTTTCGTGTTACACAAGGCACGACCGCAAACAGAACATTAGTGGTAATCGAACTGTGCAATATTTGATAGACCATTCTGTTACAGACAATCCGTCTGTTAATCCTTTTGGTTAACTACTATAAGCTGGCTAGTACGAGCGAGTGTAATTGCGTATGAACGAAGAAACTTTACCTTAAGATTAGCATGGGCTTGGCGGCGTTTTGTATCAGACAAACCACAATATATTGAAGTTTTTCCCCTCTAACTACCTAGCTACCTAACCCGACACTGAAAAACATTTTGATGCGACCTGTAGAGATGTGTAGTGCGGCTAGTTTCTGCTACGGATTTCCTTAGCCGATGAACATGACGCATTTTTCTCAGGGGAAAAGTGTGTGGTCATGACTACTTTCTGTAGGACGAAACACAAAAAACCAGACAGTTGCACCCTCCGTCCATCTTCGTTGTGTTGACGGCACGTTTATGTGACCATACGGTGTAGAAGCTCTTGTGCACTTCCTTGAAAATATGAACAGAATGCACCCAAACATCCAGTTCACTGACAAGACAGAGAAAGAAGCAAGGCTACAATTTTTAGATGTTTTGGTAAACGAAATTCGGATAGACATCCCACCACTCAGTGTGCCGAAAGCCGACGCACACTGATTTTTATCTTAGCGCACAGAGTTGTCACCATTTAGTCCAGAGGAGGGCAGTTTTGAATACTACATTAGTGCGCAGAGCAGAAAGCATTTTTGAGGAGGATCATTTGGATTTCAAAATTAATCATCTGAAGTATATGTTCCGAAAGAAGGGCTACAGTTCACGTGGTATGAAGTCCTTCTCCAAGACTCAGTGGTTAGCACACTGGACTCGCATTCGGGAGGACGAAGGTTCAATCCCACGTCCGGCCATCCTGATTTAGGTTTTCCGTGATTTTCCTGAATCGCTCCAGGCAAATGCCGAGATGGATCCTTTCACAGGGCACGGCCGACATCCTTCCCTAATCCAATGAGACCGATGACCTTGCTGTCTGGTCTCCTCCCCCAAAACAACAACCACCTTCTCCAAGAAAAGGAAACTTCAAAATGTCGTACATTCCTGTGGAGAACCACCGATTTTATTCCTCCATTCTGTGGTGTTACACACATGTCATGGGAAGACGAGGCTTAAAACCTTTATTCCGACCTCCTAAGAAGATCAAGGCGGTTCTACACTCTGTTAAAGTGAGTCTCGGCCTCAGGATCCCTGGGATTAATAACATCCCATGCGTGTGCGAAAGCAATTACATCGGTTAGTCCATTCGCACTAATTCCGACTGCTGAGCGTAACATCAATGACATATTAAAAATCACGGACTGAAGAAATCTGCAGTTGCTGAGCAAGGCCTCACTAACGTACACAAAGTATTGTTTGATGAAACAACGTATTTTTTCCGTTATTGTTATTTCATCCCCCCACGCCACAAATGGGTGAGGGGTGGGCTATCAGCAGACTCCTACAAACTGGGAGTGTGTAATTATAGAGGCTGTAGAAATAAGAATGTGGGAGAAGAGCTCCAACTACCGAATACAATCTGAGCGGTTCATGGAAGCGAGCTCTTGATGCAGAGATGAGGCAGAGATATTCGACGCAATGTTTGCGCTACTACGGAATCGGCGGCGCCACCAGCGCAGACGTTGACACCATCTCTGACAGCATTACGTAAGTACTGACTAATCACAGCCGTCCATGGGCTGTATAAGGCCACCGCAGCAGCAGTTTTGACAGTCAGTTGCTCCCCCAATTAGATTAGATTAGATTAGATTTACTTTCATTCCAATTGATCCGTAGTGAGGAGGTCCTCCTGGATGTGGAACATGTCAGAAATGGAGCTAATCGTTGAAAGCTCGAGGTTTTACCCTGAACTGAGGCAGCGGGATATCCGGGAATGTTTTGTACAACAGTGCCGTCGTGAAACACTTCATTCTCAAGCCCTGTGTTATATGGAATATGCAATGCATCACTAGCTCAAGGTATTTTTACAGGTATTTTTGGTAAACCCCTCTTTAATAAAAGTGATAAGAGAGATGTCTCTTAACTACCGACCTCTTTTATTACTGACATCATTTTCCAAAATTGTGGAGAAGGTGATGTGTTCTAGAATAGCATCTCATCTGAGCAACAATAATATCCTCAGCAAATCACAATTTGAACTTCAGAAGAGTTGCTCTATTAAGAATGCCGTTAACGTTACTAAATTCTACATACATTAAATAACAAAATAGTGCTGGTTGTTATTTCTATTTCTATCTATCTAAGGCATCTGAATGTGTGAATGACAACATTCTCCTAGATCAACTGAAGTTTTAGAAGACTGATGGTATAGCCAACCAATGGATGATATCCTATCTAACCAAATGAACGCAGAAAGTTATACTTAGTAATTCAACCAATGCAATCTAGGGGACATTATTCTGCCTGAGGAGAAATCACTTAATGGGTTCACTTAGACTTCATCTGAGGTCTGCAGTTGTTCTTCATACTTGTAAACGATCTTCCATCTAATATAAAACAAGCAAAATTAGTTCTTTTTACAGATGACACTAGTACTGTAGTCAATCCAAGCATACATACAGGAACAGAATAAATAATAAACAACGTTCTTAAAAGTATCATTGACTGATTTTCTCTGCATGATCTCACCCTCAGTTTTAAAAAGAAACAACTTATTCAGTTCTGCACATCTAGGGGTACTCCACCAACGGTAAGTGTAACACATGATGGGGAAATAATAGAGTGGAAACTTCAAAATTCTTAAGTGTCCATGCTCATGAGAATGTAAACTGGAAAAAGCACGTTTTACAACTCCTGAAACAACTTAGTTCTGCCAAATTTGCACTTAGAATCATTGAAAATCCTGAGGAGAGACAAAAGGGTAAGTTAACATATTTCATTCAATTGTAAATGTAAATATCGTGTGATTTGGGCCAACAGTCGGGTAGACCGTTCGCCGGGTGCAAGTCTTTCGAGTTGACGCCACTTCGGCGACTTGCGCGTCGATGGGGGTGAAATGATGATGATTAGAACAACACAACACCCAGTCCCTTAGCGGAGAAAATCTCCAACCCAGCCGGGAATCGAACCCGGGCCCTTAGGACTGATATTCTGTCGCGCTGACCACTTGAAACGTCCCCTTAGAAAAATTAGTGAATTACTGTGCTGATAAACCTCTTACATTGTTTGGTTTTCAAACAGCTGAGCAGAACTGAACGTACCCAGACATTTCGCTCTTTACCTATTCTGATCAACACTAAACTGACACACAATATTTTTAGCGCAACGCAATCTGACTTTCAAAAATCCCTACAAAAGAATGGCCCTGACTAACATTAACCTATACGTTTCACAAATCACTTACCTCACAAAAATCTTCGTTACTCGAACTACTGCAATACAGCGAGCGCCACTACTGCCAGCTAAAAAAAAGATTCAAACTACTGAAGGCACTAACTACTGATAGGCATAGTTAGCAAATGAAAGATTTTGATAGAGAACAAACAATGTATTTACCTTAATATTGTTCAAAAGTCATAATATATATATCAGTCCATGATATCCAATATTACAATTTACTCTTTCTGATGGAGACACGTCCAGATCGTCCACTCTCAAAATTCCGCCATCTCTCTCCCCACATCCACCACTGCTGGCGGCTCACCTCCAACTGCGCAACGCTACGTGCTATTAACAGCCAACTGCCCAACACTACAATAGCCAACAACAATGCAAACCAACCACAGACTGCACACAGCACAGCCAGTGATTTTCATACAGAGCGCTACGTGGCGTTACCAATAAGAAAACTTAAACAGCCTACTTACATATCCCCCATGCTCCCCACAAAAAATTTTACAAATTGTTTTGGGCACTGGCCAATACATATTTGTTAAAATTTTTTCACAATTACAATAACAAAGAAATAAAATGCACACACTTATTGATACAATGTTGGTCAAAAGCTAAAATTTTCTCACAGTCCATAAAGACAGTCCTGATCGTTCATCACAGTAAAATAGCAGTGTTTTTCTCGAAGTCTGAGCAGTAAAAGAAATTGCACACGGAAGTAGTGGATTTCCATGCAGTCTTGAAGAAGTAGTGTTGCCCTTCCAACGGAAAGACATTGCTGACTCTTGACATGCAGACAGGTAATGGGCCACAACAGAGCAAACCCACCGCAGAGTCAGTCGAAGTTTTGAAGAATATTGGTTGGTAGGTCATCACAGAGTAGACCCACTGTAGTCCTGGTAGAGATTACGGCATTGGTGGGCCACCAGAGGTGCAGACCCAGTGCAGTCCTTGTAGAAAAAATGGTGTTGATGAGCCATCAAAGATGCAGACCCACCGTAGACCTTGTAGAGACGGCCAGCAGCCATCTGTTGCGGCTGCGCAGGTGCACAATCACCATCAAAGAGTCTTGCAGAGAATATAGCAAGTCCATAAACCATCACCTATGCACGCACAAAGTTTTTGGAATTGTCCTTAGAAGTCTTGCAGACAATATAGCAATTATTAACACACGTCCAAACACTAACAGTCCTCCTTTTTTTCACATATTGTGCGTATACTATGACCAACAGAAATATGTGCAGTGAAATGAATGCTTACAAGTTACTTAATTTGATGAACTGGTGTCAATTACAATTTTATAACATGAGAATACAACAACAAAGGTACAAAATACATCATTAAAGAACATAATAATACAGATAACGTTTGTAGTAACATGGGCTTTACAAAAGAATCGAAATAACATATACATCAGTGTTACAGGAATTATGACATAAGTACATACATAAAAGAGCAGAATAACTTTTGAAACATCAACTTCACACATGAGCAACAAAACGGAACGGATAAATAATGTCTAAACATCTTTACAAAGTAAATAACACAGTATTAGAAAAATTCTACAACATAACTCTCATCAGCTAAACACATAGACAGGAAAAACACAAATACACAAGGATACACAAACGCATAGCAGAATAACACAAGAGGAAAGGGCAGGGTTTGTTTTCAGTGTAACATTTGGTACTGCAGTCCAACCCAAAACTTCATTCCATAGATCTTTCGTCTTATTTCAACATTTGTTTCCACCAAAAAAATCCAATCCAAGCATGCTTTCTGTATTTATATGTTCACATATTTCTTACATCATTATTTATTTTCCATTATCTTACCTCATCATTTATTTCCAAGAAAATCCTACCTAAACCTGTTGTCCCTAAACCCTACTTTTTTGTTCATATCCTCTTTCAAAATACTTTTTTGGCCAAACCATTTTCTTATAGCTTCTCAATGCATTTCTTCCAATTCATCACAACTCGTTCTCTCATATAGCCTACCCCATCTTAAGCTAACTTAAATCTACTGAGCTCAGATGCTAAACTAAGGGATGAGGCAATGCAGCAGCACAAAACAATTAACACAGACAGCAATGACAAATAAATTCAAATTGGCAAAGCAAGCAGCAATATATATAAATTAGCAAAGCAAATGCAACATTATCACTAATATGAGCCAATGTGCAGCAAAAAGAAAAATAAATCGGTAGTAAAACTGGCTTAGCAGAGTAATACAAAGTGAAATTCAGTAGCACTATGTCTGGCAAACAGCAGCAGCAAATTCTATAACTTATACCTAAACATGACAAAGCTCAAGCAGAAAAAATATCACAGTAAAGATAGGAAATGTCTAACAACTATGTCAGATCTTAACACTAGAGTGATGCATCACCTTAACTTACACTACTAAAAAGTTACCAGTCATTGATAAAAAATATGTATGCAATTCCTGTGAGGGGAAATATCTTTCTGTGCTCCCTCGTTTTTTTTAAGTAGATCATAAAGTTATTATTTACTGGATCTGTTGGCATAAAATATGTATATTAGTACATCTATAAAATTTTATTTTAACCATTGGTGCAGTGCAGCTAGAAACTAGATATTAAACAAAATGAGCAAATAAATACATAAGGCAAGGCGTGAATCGTCATTCACTTGGCAAATGGCGTCTCCAAAGGCAGTAAAAAATCTGTCAACTAGAAAGACAATAGATATAAAATGTTTCTCATCATTTCATTAGGCATTTTAGTAAATATCATAAATTAAAAGCTCCACAGTGTAATCAAGTGTGTCGTAATTGTGATGCTTTCTACAAAGAAATATCAATAGCGAGGATAATGGCCTCTTTTTTCTTTCACCTAATGGCTTTCTTTTTTCAGACGGCTATCTCTCAGCTGGGCGCCCAAAACGCATTACGTCACGGTCACTTACCTTTCTTGCCGAAATATTTACGACAGCAGTTTACGCAACAGTGACAGTCTCATATAAAAATTTCACAGTTCGAGAATTTGCGTTACAAATGTGTAGAAACAAAATCCTATAAATATAACAGTGTCCAAAAAATTTTCGTTGGCATTGTGATACATTCACGCATTTACACACTTTTCATAATTCTTAAAGTACGATTCTTGGTTTCCAACATCCTTTTTCACAAGTCAGAGTCCCTAACCACTACTCATTATTCGTTACCTTATTACACATATACATATTCGTCGACACATCAATCTTGCTTCGACACTTCAATATTTCATCATAATAAATACGTAGCATAATCAGATTCCTCATATAGCATCAGCTTATTGATCATAAACATACCTCAACAGCATAATACACATCGTCATCGTAATAATATAACAGATCAATCACATCTCAAAATCGTCGCAGCTTCTTTCAATAATTTCAAGACCTTCAATAAAGTCATCTACATCAAACGTACTTCAAAAATCATGCTCCCTTACCAAATACGACATTCAAAGATCTTATAGTATCACAATGGTTCCGAAAAAGTATGAACAGTTCACACAGTGCAGACAAAATACAATTTCATAAGTGTGAAGTTATCCAACTGTGTAATTGTGTAAACATGTTTCACTGACATAGTAAAAGGAATGTTTGTTTCTCTGTCAAATAATCAGATAGCTGTGTAATTCTGTGTTAGAGAAATATGGTAGCGATGTGAAAAATTGTATAAGCAAATACCATATTAGCTAAGGCTCCTTGTGCTTGCCAAACACATGGTACACGGTAAGCGTGTACCCCCCTGAGGATTAATGTAATTATACCCTCAGGTGTTACAGATTACAGCAATGGAATGAAATGTATCACGGAAAACCTTTGAATCTTTGTAATTCAAAAATCTTTAAAAATAAATGTTTTAAGTACAAAACTAATCACTCAAATACGTGTACTGTAGCGCTAAACTGTGCGTGTTGTTGTAAGATAATCTGTCATTACTTAAGGGTAAAAATATGCCAAGTGTCGTAATTATCGTCGTCCATAAGCAAAGTTCTGTAGAAGTCAACGTACTTACCTCGTAATAAACAAAAGTGAAATGCTATGCGAATAGATATCGTAGTTATTACGTACAGTACCATGATCAAGAAAGTACTATACTATAATGTATTGTTGTGCTACGAAAAACATGTTTTACTTTCCAGAAGAATTCAGAAAAACTGTGCAGATATAAAACAGATACACCGCAAAAGCAACAATGTAAATTGTGTCACATATTAGTAGCGTCGTAATATAATCCTGTATCTGTCAAAGAAACCAAATACTAAGTCATTTTTAATCACACAGACAGTACTTCAAATAAAGAATGTCTTTTCAAGAAAACCAAAAAGTTGCATTAAAATCTCATTAGCAGAATATGTTCTGAGTATGTAAGCCGTATATTCGTTACGTAATCGTGCAACTAACAAGCAAGAATGTACACACACATTAACACTGTGTCGTATGTTCACTATAACAATGCATTCGTAATTACTGTCTAAATTAGTTGCCCAGGTTCTTGACTGGATAGTTAACTTTAAAACATTGTTGCATGTTAACAGTTTCTAAGTGAGACAAAGCATACTAGTAAAGTGAAGTGAAAAGTTTTATGGCAAAGACAAAGTTAAAAAGCAGATTATCATTCAGTAAACGGTTTTACATGTGAAATGTGGTGCAATCTTCAAAGTAATTATCATGTTGGATACGTCAGTAAGGAATGCTAAAATTTATAGTCAAAATCATCACGTCGGCGAGTCGCATATGGGTCATTGTTACTCCGTTTCGGCGGTTCAATCTCAAAATTCAGTGCGCCTTGCCAACTTCTTTCATAATTTTCGAAATGCCCTGTTTTATTATTTTGTGACTTTTCCGTGTTTCTAAGTCCCTCTTCCCTTGTTGGAGCGCGAGTCTCCTCTGAAATATGTAATTCTTGTATTACCTGTGTCAACTGATCTTGTACTTCCCGGATTTCTCTTTTGTACTGTGTACTGATTTGATTTTTATTTTGTTTCAATTTTCTAATTTGTTCATACTCTTCGGTGTCAGTGAAGGATACGGGTCTTGTGTCGTTCATATCATCATCTACCTTTGTGGATAAGTTGGCGAACTGATCCGAAAGTTCGGCTACTTTCTCCGATAGAGAACTTATTTCCTCAGTGTGTTTTTATGAACCAAGTTTCAGAGAGTCCATTTGTGTTGAAATCGTATCTACTGTGTCCTTTAAGTTTTCCTGAGTTTTTGCAAGTTGCGTAACCGAATCGGTAGGTGCAACTGAGTCAATTTTAGCTTGCAAGGTGTCGTGATTTTCATGAACAATAGTTTGCAGTTCTTTTATGGCTGCTTCGTGATTCTGTAATGCATTTTCATGACGCGAAAAAATAGGTTGGAAATGCTCACAAATTTGTGTTTTTACGTCATTACAGACTTTTTGACATTTCGATTCGATGTTATGTAACTCAGCAGTTAAACCTTCACGTGTTTGTTCAAGCGTGGTGTCTAACTTTTGAAGCTGTTGCTGTGTTTGTCTCTGATTTTGTTTCATTTGTTGCATTAATTGCCATAATAATGTATTAGTGTCTGGAATCTGTTCCTCTATGCTTTTCGGCAGTGCATTTGCACCAGCAACATTCACATTCTGACGAGCAGAGAATGTGTCTTGACTTATATGAGAAAACGGTGAGGACGGAAAACCCGAATCTACAGTATTTTCAAGATTGTACCCTGTCATTTCGGATTCCTGAGGCGAACTGTTGCCGACCGATCGATCGATAATGCTTCCCTGTTCACTAATTGTTTCACTGTCTACACCATTATTTGCCGCCCGCTCCATTTCCCTATGCACAGTTACTAAATTACTACTTTGAACATTAGTTAATTCATTACTCGGTGGCGCTAACACACTGCTCTCGTCTCACTGTCATTTCTCAGTTTACTTTGGAGCCTAGTATTTCGTTTTTCACACGCCGTAATTGTCACAATGTTTCACATGGTAACACAGAAAAGCACAATTGGAAGAGTAAAATAAGAAAACACATTAACATAGCACTGAAAATAATATCTAGTTAATTGCAAGCGCAGCTGCAAAATACTAGGTGCAAATCTACATGCATGCCACAAGTGTTTTACTGTACAACAATGAAAAACTACAACTACAAAGAAGATTCTCTCTACAATTACACGCTAGCAATAAACAATAGCTACACTAATTACACAAACTACAAGAAAAAATCAGAAGATTCCAGTGAGGTATCCTCGGCTAAGGGTCGACATCCAGCACTGCTCACCTCCAACTGCGCAACGCTACGTGCTGTTAACAGCCAACTGCCCAACACTATAATAGCCAACAACAATGCAAACCAACCACAGACTGCACACAGCACAGCCAGTGATTTTCATACAGAGCTCTACGTGGCGTTACCAATAAGAAAACCTAAACAGCCTACTTACACACTCAGCTACCGGGGTGGACGTTTCATTCAATAATAGAGTACGTAATAATGTTCAGGGGTAATTCATCTTTAAGAAAGTCTTCATTGGTCAAAAATGTGCAGTTAAGAGTATATGACATTTAAGAGTCATATGTGGTTCTCATCCATGATCAGCTTGCAAACATCTGAGAAGGATTGTAGGATATGAGGTCCGTCAGTTATGCAAAACACCGTTTTTTCTCAGTACCCAAATATGTTTCAGCACCACTTTACCATCATCAGTGGGTTTCCGTTTTATTTAATCTGTAATGTAAACATTTTTACTAAATGATTACAAAATTATGTGTATATTTAGTTCAAACAACGAACTGTTGTTTGACAAGGAAGTGTTTTGCATAGTACCAAGGGCCATACCAAGTGGTGGAGACTATGTCACTAGTAAATGTCAAGATTCAATTGCCAACGAGAATGATAACTGTGCATGTAGAGCGGATGAAACCTTTTCAAGGGAGTCCGGAAATTATTCCAGGGATAGGAGGTGTGGACCAGAAAGGGAGAGTGAGGAGAAATGTAACGGAAGATAAACAAGAGGTTGTGAATGAAACGGTAGCGAGGAACCGGTATAGATTAAGTCCTAGGAGGTGCTTAATTAATATTTTTTAAAGTTAGGTATAAATTTAGTGTAATTAGTATAAACTCCTGTAAGCAGTAATGAATTTAAGCAGGAGGAAAGTAATAGGTATTCCTACTTATATGCAAGGTGCAGAGTAGGTGAGATGATGCGGTTCATAGCTGGACTACTGATCTTCATCAGGGTGGAAGCGTTACGGAACCAGCACATGGAAGGGGGAGCTGTTCGCCAAGCAGCAAGATGTAGTGATCACCAGTCATCGCTGAGTGATGCAGGTAGTATTCAATGCATGAGGGATGCGTAACGAGGGAACAAATTCCATTAGGGAACGGAAAGACACGGGATACTCATAGTAATTTATGGTGTGTGTGAGAGAGTACGCGGGGCAAACGAGAAATTAAAGAGTGAGATGACTCAGGTAAGGGGGGTTATTCAGCAAACGCGAAGAAAGAGGGGTGGGATCAACGCTGGAAGTCGACTTATGGAAACAATATTTGGCATTGCTTATGAGGAAGACATTCGAAGGGTGAACGACACCGTACAAGAGGCTAAACCGTGGGTAAAAGGCAACAAAGCCGTGAGTGATTTGCAGGCTATGCAGATTGTTAGTTTAGAGAAGGATGTGTTGTATAACACACGACTACTATGACAACTGTCTGGAGAAGTAATGCGGTATGCCAGAGCTACAGAAGATGCATATAGTCAGAATATCAGGGAACTACAAACCGAAGTAAAAGTCTTAGATAAGGAAGAAGTAATGACAAAATGGTTGCAGTCCATAGAAGATAGAGTTAGGAAATCTGTTGTCGCCAGAGCATTATTTAGAGGGTCTAAGGAAAGTACAGAAGTAGCTACCACCGGAGTTGTGGTTTATAACCGAGCACAAAAACTTATCTTTTTATTTCAAGGTAGCCGCAATATCAGTGAGAACTGATGGAGCAGAATTTTACATTTCTGTCTCTATACCAGCAGCAGATTGGGGACCAATCCTACAAGAGAGAGCATGAATTCAAATACCTAGGGGCACTTTTCACTGAGAACTCGTCATGTGAAACAGAGGTCAATGCCAGAATACAAGCAGGAAACCGATCTTACCACAGCCTAGCACAGCTGCTTCGCTCCAGATATCTCTCCAGACAGTGGAGTATCCGGAAACAGGACTTCCATAAGCTTGTTTTTTAGAGAAAAATGTTTCGGAAGATCTTCGGTCCGGTTCTGGATGTAGATACAGGGGAATGGAGGATCAGATACAACCAAGAGCTTGAGGAACTATACCAGCAGCCCAACATAGCAGGAACTGTCAAAGCCAAACGAATGCAGTGGGCCGGCCATGTGTCCCGGATGGAGGATCACAGATGGCCTCGGAAGCTCCTGGATTTCACACCTACAGGAAAGAGACCGCCAGGGAGATCCAAGAAGCGTTGGAGGGATGGACTCCATGAAGATTTAAACCAAGGGTCAATAGATGTGGACGGATGGCGGATAGCAGCAATGGACAGAGTACAGTGGAGGAGGAAACTTGTAGATGCGTGCGATCCACTGGGCCTGATCACGTAGTGGTAGTAGTAGTAGTAACACCAGCAGCAGGGAAGCAAGCACATTAAGAGTGCTCCATAGTTCTTGCATATCCTGTCAAGTGGAGGACACTGAAGAAATCTGTAAGAATGCAGTGACTATTATTAATTGGATAAGATAAGGGAAGATATGTAGAAATGGAGGGAGCAAAGTTACAAAAATGTTGCTAAGGGGAAATCACAGTCTGCCCGAATATGGTCATAAGAGAGGGGCGGATTTCTGTGCAGTGAAATTGCTTCTGCGGCAAAAGGAGGTAAGAGGTTGCATTAAAGAAGTGATCGAGCGGGAATTGCACCTTCAGCAGATCGAGGCACACTGGTTGTACTCTGTGTTTGACAGGATGGTTATAGTGGCTAGCTGTTTCGAGCAAGGGATGCTTACATCAGCAAAGAGGCTGGAATTAAACGGGAGTGGTTTGTTATTAAATGGAACAGCATGCAAGATATTGGGGCCTACTTTCCTTCTGTCTGCTGCGATTTTTGGGATAACTCACCTGGATAGTTCGCAACCTCGTTTGTATTGGTCAGAGGAGCGCATGAAAGTGCTACCTCTCGCAAATCTAACTAGCTTAAATCAAACTTAAATCAAACTCTAGGGCCGGAACTAATGCAGTCTATAAACATGCATCAGAACCAGCAGAAGGGATTACCCTCCCTGGAAACTTTATTGCAGCATCTAAATTTATATTGGGAAAATCAGTACCATAAACAGACAACATTGACTATTGTCATACCAAGTACCGCAGTGGCACTTGTTTTGCTGAGCACAGTCCTTGGTTTGGTACATAGAAAGAGAAGCACAAGACTGAGTTAAGACTGAGGCATCGTTCAGCTTCCAGTGGATTGGAAACCCTGAGCATAAAAGCAGCAGAAGGAAGATGAACACACCTGGGGGAAGTATAAAGGATAATTGATTCATTTTAGTTTGTGAGTTTGGAATAGAGAGTAAAAAGTTATTGTGCAAGAAGCCTTGTAATGAAATAAGTTTCAAGGCGTTTGAGATATGGAGCAGGACAAGGGGCCCTGTAGAAATGTGTAAGATTAAGTGATAGCGTTAAGGAAACCAATTGTTAGAATAATTCTTAAGAGACAAACAGGTTCAAATGGCTCTGAGCACAATGGGACTTAACTTCTAAGGTCATCAGTCCCCTAGAACTTAGAACTACTTAAGGCTAATTAACCTAAGGACATCACACACATCCATTACCGAGGCAGGATTCGAACCCGCGACCGTAGCAGTCGCGCGGTTCCAGACTGTAGCGCCTAGAACCGCTCGGCCACCACGGCCGGCTAGACAAACAGGGAAAAAAGTGTTGGAAACTATAGTTTGGTCGACCCAAGGGACCGGGTCTTCATAATAAGGAGGTAAATGTATAGTATCGACCACATTCGGTCAAAAAGTAAGCCAGAACAGAAGTGAGTGCAACACAGCCAGCTGCAGGTGGACAGGAGTGTTATGCATTGCAAAGCAAGACACGGCCAACAGGTGTAGCGAAGCAGAGCCAGTTGGGCGCAGTATAGTAACAGCCAATGCTCTAATATTCTAGTGGAAGGATGGAAACATTT
The DNA here is from genome assembly GCF_021461395.2 of Schistocerca americana. Taxonomy (NCBI): domain Eukaryota; kingdom Metazoa; phylum Arthropoda; class Insecta; order Orthoptera; family Acrididae; genus Schistocerca; species Schistocerca americana. Next base: position 239,900,283 of record NC_060121.1, read on the forward strand.
CCCCACTTGCCACCATGGAAGTGTTTAGAGTACGTGCCGTAAGCCCTAAATGGCATAATGTGGAACATATAAGTACTCAGCCATTCGTGTAATAAAATATTCTCATTTCACTGTCACAACCTACATCACGAGCCTGTGACACCCGGAGCAACATCCTGTAATGCAGTACGGGTTCCGCTGTTGGTCCGTGGGACAGGGCAGCCTGCCCTGAGTCTTGAAAGCAGTCGCCGATGGAGCAGAGAGCCCCCCTGCTCGCTGGAGGGAGATCACGGCCGCCCTGTGGAACTGACAGCTCCCCAGCTGTGCTGTCATCGCGGTCGCAGCTGGAGACATTGCTGACAGCGGCATTCGGGTGACGCCACGCTCAGCCCCGCTCTTTGCGTTGTCGTCTGTTCCAGACATCTATTGTTTGGCATGGGAGGTAACTGGATGCCTCCACCAAACTGTATTACGGCCAAGGACCGCAACAAAGAAATTAATTAAACAGATCTACTGTCGTCCTGACATCGCATTTCACTCTCCATGGGTGTCAATCCAAGAGTCATCTAACAATACCGTAAAAATTCACAGATAAAACGACCTACCAGGAAGTCCTGCAAAGAACTGACGAACGTAGGTCATTTAGGAGAACAACAGAGTGAAGAAATATCAGTGAAGTGGGCATATAATACGACAAAATGAGCTCCTCGTAAGTGCCTGATCGTGACTGCTATTTTTAAAGCGAACATTATGAGTACATAATGCAGAAATCTCTGACAGTGCAAATGTGAAGGAGCTAGTTTCTAAAAGATGCCGATAGTGGAGAGCCACTAACCAATAGAAAGACTGGTGATGAAGAATAAGTACCTAGAAATACGAGTATACTAGAGCTCTCACCATATGGCTCCCTTAGGGACTGTGCAAGCACGATTAAACTAAATATAGAGCGCACAGTATAGTCGTCCTTCCCACACTCCATACAAAATGGAATAGGAAGAAAACTTAATAAATGATACAAAGGTATGATCCTCCGTCATGCACTCCGCAGTAGTTTGCAAAGTATGAATAGACACTGACGGAAAAAGATTTCTACGCAAAAAAAGGTAGAGTAATAAAATTTCGGGAATACATTTGTCAAGGTAATATATGTAAGTGATTAATATTCTACATCTACATCTACATTTATACTCCGCAAGCCGACCAACGGTGTGTGGCGGAGGGCACTTTACGTGCCACTGTCATTACCTCCCTTTTCTGTTCCAGTCGCGTATGGTTCGTGGGAAGAACGACTGTCTGAAAGCCTCGGTGCGCGCTCGAATCTCTCTAATTTTACATTCGTGATCTCCTCGGGAGGTATAAGTAGGGGGAAGCAATATATTCGATACCTCATCCAGAAACGCACCCTCTCGAAACCTGGCGAGCAAGCTACACCGCGATGCAGAGCGCCTCTCTTGCAGAGTCTGCCACTTGAGTTTGCTAAACATCTCCGTAACGCTATCACGGTTACCAAATAACCCTGTGACGAAACGCGCCGCTCTTCTTTGGATCTTCTCTATCTCCTCCGTCAACCCGACCTGGTACGTATCCCACACTGATGAGCAATACTCAAGTATAGGTCGAACGAGTGTTTTGTAAGCCACCTCCTTTGTTGATGGACTACATTTTCTAAGGACTCTCCCAATGAATCTCAACCTGCTACCCGCCTTACCAACAATTAATTTTATATGATCATTCCACTTCAAATCGTTCCGTACGCATACTCCCAGATATTTTACAGAAGTAACTGCTACCAGTGTTTGTTCCGCTATCATATAATCATACAATAAAGGATCCTTCTTTCTATGTATTCTCAATACATTACAATTGTCTATGTTAAGGGTCAGTTGCCACTCCCTGCATCAAGTGCCTATCCGCTGCAGATCTTCCTGCATTTCGCTACAATTTTCTAATGCTGCAACTTCGTTGTATACTACAGCATCATCCGCGAAAAGCTGCATGGAACTTCCGACACTATCTACTAGGTCATTTATACATATTGTGAAAAGCAATGGTCCCCTAACACTCCCCTGTGGCACACCAGAGGTTACTTTAACGTCTGTAGACGTCTCTCCATTGATAGCAACATGCTGTGTTCCGTTTGCTAAAATCTCTTCAATCCAGCCACACAGCTGGTCTGATATTCCGTAGGTTCTTACTTTGTTTATCAGGCGACAGTGCGGAACTGAATCGAACGCCTTCCGGAAGTCAAGGAAAATAGCATCTACCTGGGAGCCTGTATCTAATATTTTCTGGGTCTCATGAACAAATAAAGCGAGTTGGGTCTCACACGATCGCTGTTTCCGGAATCCATGTTGATTCCTAGAGAGTAGATTCTGGGTTTCCAAAAACGACATGATACTCGAGCAAAAAAACATGTTCTAAAATTCTACAACAGATCGACGTCAGAGATACAGGTCTATAGTTTTGCGCATCTGCTCGACGACCCTTCTTGAAGACTGGGACTACCTGTGCTCTTTTCCAATCATTTGGAACCTTCCGTTCCTCTAGAGACTTGCGGTACACGGCTGTTAGAAGGGGGGCAAGTTCTGTCGTGTACTCTATGTAGAATCGAATTGGTATCCCGTCAGGTCCAGTGGACTTGCAAGGTCACAGGTTAATGTAAGCGCGAGATAAGCCGTTGCAAATGTGAAATGCTGGTAGCCGCCAGAATGTTGAATGCAAGCACGCAACCATTCATGTATTGTGTTGTACAGGCGCCGGATTTCAATTTATGGTATGTAGATGGGTAGATCACGTAACTATTGAGGAGGTATTGAATAGAGTTGGGGAGAAGAGGAGTTAGTGGCACAACTTGACAAGAAGAAGGGACATGTTCTGAGGCATCAAGGGATCACAAATGTAGCATTGGAGGGCAGCGTGGAGGATAAAAATCATAGAGGGAGACCAAGAGATGAATACACTAAACCGATACAGAAGGATGTGGGTTGCAGTAGGTACTGGGAGATGAAGAAGCTTGCACAGGATAGAGTAGCATGGAGAGCTGCATCAAACAAGTCCCTGGTCTGAAGACTACAACAACAACAACATGTAGTTCCATCCCTATTGCACTTAGTCCGTCAATTCAGAGACGGTTAATGCTGGTTGTGGATGTCGCTGAAGTTGTCCTCCGATGATGTCCTATATGTGGTCGACTGGAGACAGATCTGGTGATGACCAAGGTTACAGCAGTTGAGGTGGCTGAGCGTTATCCAGTTTCAGAATACCCTCCGGAAAGCTGTTCATGAATGGCAGCACAACAGGTCGAATCACCTGGCTGACGTACAATTTTGCAGTCAGAGTGACCTCCCGTCACACAAAATCGCACGCCAGACCATAACTGTAAGTTTAGGTCCAGTTAGTCTAGCATGCAGTCAGATTGGTTGTAGGTCCTCAACTGGCCTCCTCCTAACTACCACACGGCCATCACTGGCACCGAGGCGGAACCAGCATTCATCATAAAACACAATAGACCTCCATCCTGCCATCCATCAAGCTATGGTTTTTCACCACTGGGGTCGCAAATGGCGGTGATTTGGTGTCAGTGGAATGCATGCTACAGGGCGTCTAGCTCGGAGCTGTCCTTGAAGTAACCGGTCGTTGTGTCACTGTGGTACCAACTGCTGCTGCAGATGCAGTACGATGCGCCAGAGCCATACGCTGAACACGATGGTCCTCCCTCTCGGTACTTCCACATGACCATCCGGAGCCCGGTCTTCTTGCGACTGAACAGTTTGCGTGCATAGATCCTGAGAAATCAGGACCCAGAACAACCACATCTGGCGGTAATAACAGCCTTGTTACGTCTGGGCATTGACTCAAACAGAGCTTGGATGGCGTGTACAGGTATAGCTGCCCATGCAGCTTCAACATGATACCACAGTTCATCAAGAGTAGTGACTGGCGTATTGTGACGAGCCAGTTGCTCGCCCACCATTGACCAGACGTTTTCAATTGGTGAGAGATCTGGAGAATGTGCTGGCCAGGGCAGCAGTCGAACATTTTCTGTATGCAGAAAGGCCCATACAGGACGTGCAGCATGCGACTGTGCATTATCTTGCTGAAATGTAGGGTTTCGCAGTGATCGAATGAAGGGTAGAGCCACGGGTCGTAACACATCTGAAATGTAACGTCGACTGTTCAAAGTACTGTAAGTGCGAACAAGGGGTGACCGAGACGTGTAACCAATGGCACCCCATACCATCACGCCGGGTGATACCCCAGTATGGCGATGACGAATACAGGCTTCCAATGTGCGTTCACCGCGATGTCGCCAAACACGGATGTGACCTCATGATGTTGTAAACAGTACCTGCATTCATCCGAATAAATGACGTTTTGCCATTCGTGCACCCAGGTTCGTCGTTGAGTACACCATCGTAGGCGCTCCTGTCTGTGATGCGGCGTCAAGGGTAACCGCAACCATGGTCTCCGAGCTGATAGTCTATGCTGGTGCAAACGTCGTCCAACTGTTCGTGCAGATGGTTGTTGTCTTGCAAAGGTCCCCATGTGTTGACTCAGGGATCGAAACGTGGCTGCACGATCCGTTACAGCCATGCGAATAAGATGCCTGTCATCTCGATTGCTAGTGATACGAGGCCGTTGGGATCCAGCACGGCGTTCCGTATTACCCTCCTGAACCCACCTATTCCATATTCTGCTAACACTAACTGGATTTCGACAAACGCTAGCAGCAATGTCGCGATACGATAAACCGCAATCGCGATAGGCTACAATCCGAACTTTATCAAAGTCGGAAACGTGATGGTACGCATTTCTGTCCTTACACGAGACAACAACGTTTCACCAGGCAACGCCGGTCAACTGCTCTTTGTGTGTGAGAAATCGGTTGGAAACTTTCCTCATGTCAGCTCATTGTAGGTGTCGCCACCGGCGCTATCCTTGTGTGAATGCTCTGAAAAGCATATCACAGCATCTTCTTCCTGTCGGTTAAATTTAGCGTCTGCAGCACATCTTCGTGGTGTAACAGTTTTAATGGCCAGTAGTGTAGATTCTCATAGTGGCACTACTAGTGCCGCTCCTATGCTACTGGGGCGGAATTTGAACGCACATCTCTTTCAGGCGTATAAACAGGCCTACCAATTTTCATTTATTTCGCACAGCTCTTTCCTGTGTTGCGATTGTTTCTCCGTCAGTGTAGACGTCGGTAGATCAGCTGTAACGAAAAACACTCTATACTCAGGAAATCACAAGGTTTAGTGTGGAAAGGCTCAAATACTGGCGACCACGAGTGGATTCGATAATAGGCTGTACGGAGTACAGAGTATTTGATTTCCGGTGGTGAAGAGGGAGTGCATTGGCTTGTCTCGGTGAGGCGACAGTGGTTCTGTGCGACCAACCGGCATTCGCTGACTGCGCTTGAATTCCAAAAGCATGTGACGTCAGGCCCCAGTGCGGATGTACCTCACTACGAAATTTCATCTCAGCAACTAAACGCTATGACACTATGCACAGTGTACCGAAACCTCAGCCGTCAATGATGTAGACAGGGACGACACGTTGGTATTTACCAAGCACATCCACTCGATCACATCCATAATAGCCAGGAAAATTTTAATAATCGTATGTCATAAATTCTTTCTTTTACTATCCGGGAAAGAAGTTTCACACCAATATCGTATTTGAACCATCTTCGAAGACCATTAACCTACGAGTAAAACCTCTTGGGTTGCACAAATTACCATTATTACGATGAGAAGAAAAGTTTCTGTATATGCACTTCTTTGCTTCTCGCTGACACAGACCTACTTGCACTGTCAGATCCGGGTGCTCGTGATCAGAAGAAAAGCTGGCGTCCTAACGAGGCAATTATGTTTTTGTTCCACGGTCAGCTAGAAAGCGTCGAGGTGTCACGAAGTGTGAGTAGTTTGCTGGAAAGCACCGAAGCAGCCAGCCGAACAGCTGGGGCAAGCAGGCTTTTTTTTTTCCACCGCTGCTTTGCTCTTTACGACCGACAGCAAACAAGGAGAAACGTCACATTCATGCGCGGTAAATGGCCTCACTAACTTGAAACGAACAATGCGTGGCAGGTTCTATTGTAAGAAAGCCAATCCAAAAATTTTCATTGGTGTCAATATGAAAATCTTTACAGCTGTGGAACTGTTACAGTGTGGATAAAAAACCTTGCAGGATGGTAGTCAGGAAATTGGTATCCTATTTGCCAGCAACCAATAATTTCAATAGCGAATTTCTTAATATTCAAGACGGAGGAGTTGCCATATAGAATACAGCAGAGATAGTGGTGTCAAAGTTGAGATAATTACTCGTAGTATACATATGTCATCGACTACCAGCAGCATCCTTCCATACATCTTTGGTCACCGAAAACACTGGCAGTGATAAAAGCTAAAAAAAAGTAAAGCACCATATCTACGTTGAGAATGCAGAAAGAATTAATATTTCTAACCAGCATACAACTCAATGAGTTCCTTTTCCATCTAGTGGATACAAACTATTTATTCTGGTGCATTGTAACAGGTGAAATTACATGAACATTTGTTATACGAGGGGCGTTTGAAAAGTCTGTGCAAAGTCCGAGAGATGGCACCACCGGCGCGTATCGACGTCATGTTCAGTTACTAGCATCTTTGGAAAGAACGCACACCAAGTTGCAGCCCTATTGGTCTATTTCTTTGTGTTTGGCATTCGTGTGAATGAAGGAAGTCGAGTGATTGTCAAAAAATGGACGAAAACGAACTTCGTGTGGTGATTAAACATTACTTTATGAAAGGTAAAACGACTCAGGAGACTAAAGAGAAGTGATTCTGCACCTTCGATTAGAACAGTTTATAAGTAGTTTCATAATTTTCGGAGTGGCCATATGGGCACAAGTGGTGCTTAACGTTCTGGGCGCCCTGTGGATGTTACAACTCCAGAAATCATTGATAAAATCCATGATATGATGATGGATGACAGAAGAGTTAAGGTGCGTGAGATTGCTAGTGTGGTGGGCATCTCGAATGAACAGGTACATAATATTTTGCATAAACATTTGGACATGAGAAAGCTATCCGCAAGATGGGTTTCGCGATAGCTCACGCTTGACCAAAAACGGAATCGTGTGAAATGTTGCAAGGATTGTTTGCAGCTATTTAGGAAGAATCTGCAGGACTTTAAGCGTCGTTTCTTCACTTTGGATGAAACATGGATACATTACTATATTCCTGAGACCAAACAACAATGTAAACAATGGGTTACCAAGGGAGAATCTGCACTAAAAAAGTCGAAGACCAGTCCTTCGGCCGGAAAGGTTATGGCGCCTGTCTTTTGGGATTCGCAAGGTATGATCCTCATCGACTATCTGGAAAAGGGTAAAACTATTACAGGTGCATATTATTCATCGTTATTGGACCGTTTGAAAACCGAACTGCAAGAAAATCGCCGGCGATTGAACCACAAAAAAGTCCTTTTCCATCACGACAATGCACCAGCACACACCTCAGCAGTTGTGGTCGCAAAATTAATGGAAATAGGATTCCCACTCGTTTCACATCCCCCCTATTCTCCAGACTTGGCTCCCTTGGACTACTATTTGTTCGCCAATTTGAAGAAATGGCTGGTGGGGCAAAGATTTTATTCAAATGAGGAGGTGATTGCAGCAACTAATAGCTATTTTGCGGACCTGTACAATTCCTATTATTCGGAAGCGATCAACAAATTAGAACAACGTTGGACGAAGTGTATAAGTCTAAAAGGAGACTATTTCGAGAAATAAAAAATGTTTACGCCAAACACATAAGTATTTTTTTATTTTGCACGACTTTTCAAACGCCCGTCGTATATAGTCTGATTATACTATCTGATCAACAGTAACGTATGTGTGTGAATTCCCTAGACTTACACACTTCTTAAACTAACTTATGCTAACAACAACACACATACCCATGCCCGAGGGAGGACTCGAACCTCCGGTGGGAGGGCCGCGCAATCCATGACATGGCGCCTCTAGCCGCGCGGCCACTCGGAAGTTCCATGCGGCTTTTCGCGGATGATGCTGTAGTATACAGAGAAGTTGCAGCATTAGAAAATTGTAGCGAAATGCAGGAAGATCTGCAGCGGATAGGCACTTGGTGCAGGGAGTGGCAACTGACCCTTAACATAGACAAATGTAATGTATTGCGAATACATAGAAAGAAGGATCCTTTATTGTATGATTATATGATAGCGGAACAAACACTGGTAGCAGTTACTTCTGTAAAATATCTGGGAGTATGCGTGCGGAACGATTTGAAGTGGAATGATCATATAAAATTAATTGTTGGTAAGGCGGGTACCAGGTTGAGATTCATTGGGAGAGTGCTTAGAAAATGTAGTCCATCAACAAAGAAGGTGGCTTACAAAACACTCGTTCGACCTATACTCGAGTATTGCTCATCAGTGTGGGATCCGTACCAGGTCGGGTTGACAGAGGAGATAGAGAAGATCCAAAAAAGGGTTGCGCGTTTCGTCACAGGGTTATTTGGTAACCGTGATAGCGTTACGGAGATGTTTAATAAACTCAAGTGGCAGACTCTGCAAGAGAGGCGCTCTGCATCGCGGTGTAGCTTGCTCGCCAGGTTTCGAGAGGGTGCGTTTCTGGATGAGGTATCGAATATATTGCTTCCCCCTACTTATACCTCCCGAGGAGATCACGAATGTAAAATTAGAGAGATTAGAGCGCGCACGGAGGCTTTCAGACAGTCGTTCTTCCCGCGATCCATACGCGACTGGAACAGGAAAGGGAGGTAATGACAGTGGCACGTAAAGTGCCCTCCGCCACACACCGTTGGGTGGCTTGCGGAGTATCAATGTAGATGTAGATGTAGATCAACAGTAATCAGGCACTCCTATGTAACGTGGATTTGACCACTACATGTCCGAGGGGGCGGAACCACCAGTGGAAAAGAAAGCCGAGAGTATTATGTTAGTAGAGTCTCTATGTAGATGCTGCCGAACTACCGCTTCATACCGACGTGATGCTCTGTTCATCGGATACGCATGCCGTTTGTCTACCATGTCAGGTCACCCATCCTATGCCTCCCTCGTCAATGACCCCATGACCGCCAGTATGGGACGCGTCCCTCCTCTCTGTTACTTCCTGGAGTTCGCTTTCGGCTATTGCTCCAGCATCATAACTTCACGCTACCTGCCAATTTCCCGATGGATGTGAACCCTTCACAACCTTGGCTTCGTGCGGCGGCCCGTGTTCACCTCGGACTTCATTTGCTTCCGAAGGAAACTACTGTACGTTTCTTGACCTTCGCACGGAATTCAGCGATAGTACCTTTGTGCTCACTGATGGCTCTCGGGCTGTCCATGGTGTCGGGTTTGCCTTCGTAATTCGCATCGACGATTTTCAGTATCGGCTCTCGGAACACTGCTCAGTACCTAGAGCAGAGTTCTTCGCTCTGTATCAGGCCACACAGTACATCCGGCGACGCAGGTTTTTCAATTGTGTCAAGTGCTCAGACTCTCTCAGTGCCCTTCAGAGCCTCTGTGCCCTACACACCGTCCATCCCTTAGTGCAACGGGTACAGGAAAGTTGACTCTTGCTCACTCTTAAGGGAGCCACTGTGATGTTTATGTGGGCCCTGGTCACGTCAGTCTGACAGGTAACGAGGCCGCTGATGCCGTTGCCAACGCTGCAGTCCTCCTACCTTGATTCCTTCCAAGATTTCCGTGTCGCTGTTAGTCAGCAGATGGTGTCACTTCGGAACAAGCTCCGGGGAATTTTTCCCAGTGGCTTGGCCCATTTCCTCTTGGCCGTCTCGCTGCGGTGATATCATTTTAGCCAGGTTGCGTGTTCGGTACTGTCGTTTTAGTCATCGCAATTTGTTAAGTGCTGATCCCCCACCACGTTTTGCTCATTGTCATCAACCTTTGACTGTTCGCCGTTTCCTGACCAAAACTCCAAGAGGAAGTTTGGCTCACCGACGTATAAACTGGCAGCACACTTGGCCTTTCTGCCCCAGCCACACGTGGGGAAGAACGACACATACATAAAGGACTCAGGACATTTCATTGAGAAGCTGAAGAAACTGAAACTTGCACCAAACGACATCCTGGTGAGCTTCGATGTTGTTTCTTTGTTTACGAAAGTGCCACTCAGTGATGCTCTGGAGCACATCGGTTCCATTTTCCCGCAAGACATCACAAAGCTCTTCCATGCATGCCTCACTACGAACTATTTTACGTGGAATGGCGACTTCTACGAACAGCTGGAAGGCGTCGCCATGGGTAGTCCTCTCAGTCCAGTGGTTGCCAACTTCTTCATGGAACAATTCTAAGAACAGGCACTGGACTTGGCGACTTGCAAACCTAAGGTGTGTTACAGGTACGTCGATGATAGTTTCGTTGTGTGGAGCTATGGTGAAAAACAGCTCGGTGACTTCCTAAGACACTTGAACAGCCTCCATGCCAACATAAAATTTACCATGGAAGTAGAAAAGGACAAAGAACTGCCATTTCTAGATGTGCTGGTCACAAGGGACGGTGAAAACCTGGGACACAACGTGTATCGAAAGCCGACACACACGGGCCGATAGCTGCACAAACTATCAAACCACCACCCGAGCCAGAAAAGAGGCATGATTAATACTCTCGTAAAGCGAGCAGGACGAATATGTGAGCCGCAGCACCTCAAACGAGAAATGCAACACTTGGAAAGTGTTCTGAGGAGCAATGGGTACTCCACAAGTTATATTAGAAGTGTAACAGAGCCAAACACTCGGCGAAGTAAGGAAACAGAAAAAGAAATGTCGGGTACGGCCTTTCTGCCATGCATTCCCAGAGTGACGGACAGAATCAGCCGTATATTGCGCAAACACGGCGTAAAGACGATTTTCAAACCGACAAGGAAGATCAAAGAGTGTCTTAGATCGGCGAAGGAGAAAAGAGACCCACTTGCAATGTCGTGAATATACCGTATACCATGCACATGCGGAAAAGTTTATATCTGAATGATTGGACGATCAATCAACACCACGATCAAAGAACATAAGCGACATTACAGGTTGGGGCAGTTGGAGAAATCGGCCATGTCAGATCACGCACTGAGTGAGACCAACCACGCAATAAAATTCGACAACACGGAGGTTCAGGCTGTAGAGAAGCACTATCACACGCGCTTGTTCAGAGAAGCTGTAGAAATACAAAAACACGAGAACAATTTCAACAAGAAAGAGGAAAGCCTTAAGGTAAACGGATCCTGGCTTCCCGTACTGCAGCGAACGACCGTCGCAGGTAGCAAGAGGAGAACCGCACCGGAAATGTCCGTGGAGAAGCCCTCGGACGTTGCTCGACTTTAAAATGAACAACATAGAGGTGGAAATACGCCGAAAGATCCGTGAGTCAGGTTACCCAGAGGCAGAAGTGCGACCCCAAAAACCCCGCGACGGAAGGGGTGCAGTCCGACGTAAACCAGGGCCATCCCTAAGTGTCGTCATCAAAAAAATCCCGATAAACACCAAAGATGACTCAGTCATGCAAAAACTTCGCGACCAGGGATTACAAGTAAAGACTGCATGGAGAATCACCTCAAAGGATCCTTTATTGTATGATTATATGATAGCGGAACAAACACTGGTAGCAGTTACTTCTGTAAAATATCTGAGAGTATGCGTGCGGAACGATTTGAAGTGGAATGATCATATAAAATTAATTGTTGGTAAGGCGGGTACCAGGTTGAGATTCATTGGGAGAGTGCTTAGAAAATGTAGTCCATCAACAAAGGAGGTGGCTTACAAAACACTCGTTCGACCTTTACTTGAGTATTGCTCATCAGTGTGGGATCCGTACCAGATCGGTCTGACGGAGGAGATACAGAAGATCCAAAGAAGAGCGGCGCGTTTCGTCACAGGGTTATTTGGTAACCGTGATAGCGTTACGGAGATGTTTAATATACTCAAGTGGCAGACTCTGCAAGAGAGGCGCTCTGCATCGCGGTGTAGCTTGCTCGCCAGGTTTCGAGAGGGTGCGTTTTTGGATGAGGTATCGAATATATTGCTTCCCCCTACTTATACCTCCCGAGGAGATCACAAATGTAAAATTAGAGAGATTAGAGCGCGCACGGAGGCTTTCAGACAGTCGTTCTTCCCGCGAACCATACGCGACTGGAACAGGAAAGGGAGGTAATGACAGTGGCACGTGAAGTGCCCTCCGCCACACACCGTTGGGTGGCTTGCGGAGTATGAATGTAGATGTAGATGTAGATGAACGCCCCAACAGAAAAATACCGAATCATTACGCACGATCCGCAAACAGTAGACAAAATGTTGGCGGAAGGCGTGGTGATAGACTACAAAAGAAGAGCCACATAACCCGCACACGACCCGCCTCCACAACCGGCACAGTGCAGTAAGTGCCTCACATTCAGTCACACAACGGCCAAATGCACAGAACAGGTGAAATGTGCGCGATGCGCAGGCGCCCACAGCCTCTCCCAGTGCAAACAAATGGAGAAGCAACAGTGTTCCAATTGCGGCGGGGAGCACTCGGCACTGTCCTACAAGTGCCCTCAGCGCCCTAAAGAAGCCACCAGCACTGAAACCACGGCCCCCATCAAAACAATTGATGGCCCAGCGCCCCTCCCAACAGAAGAAATCTTCCCAGAAGAAGTGGTACTTAAGGACGACCTAATCAGACTCCTCCCAACGGTCTTGATGGATTTATTTCAAGACCGCCGTGAGGACATAAAGAAAGCGATAGACAGAGCATCCAGACGACTCCTTCAAAAGGGCATGTTCGCCACACAAGTGAGAAATTCACTCCACGTCACAGTAACAGACCGTTGGGACCCAGAAATACAAAAACAACGGCACTCACAACACGTTCACACACCACGACCCCGCTCCCCCTCTCCCATCCCACCGCAAAATCCACGACACCACACCCAACGCGAAACACAAACACACACACGAAAGTAGGAAAGTACATGGACGAAGCCAGAGAAACAAATTACCTGAACCTCCTTCTCGCAAACGCGAAAGGAATAGAAACCAAGCGCCCCCTACTGATGCACATGCTCTACCAAGAAAAAAATACACGTCGCTGCTTTCGCCGAAACATGGCTCAAAGACGGAGCCAAATGCGACTACCCCAAATACAATGCGTACGGGAAAGACAGGCAGGACGGCAGAGGAGGGGTGGCTATCTACGTCAGCAACACAATTGCTGCGAGAGAGGTCGCCCTTCCCGCTGCCTTTGACAGCACAGAAGCCATCGCGGTCGAAATAAAAGAGCAACAGACGAACTCTCAAAATAGCGTGCTTGTATAACCCGCCAGGGACGGCGCTGCGGGACCAATTCATTCAGTACTTCACCTCATTTCCCCGATCTATCCTAGTAGGAGATTTTAATGCCAGACACCATAGGCTTGGCGACAGAGTAGACAACGGAAACGGGCAAGACTATTTGATCTCCTGACCACAGACCCGATCCTCCCATTGAATGAACCTGCTTTCATAGGATATCAAGGTACCTCAGCCCCAGACCACATCCTATACAGCCCCGACTTACACAATTCACTCCACCTACCCCGAATCAGAGACTCCATAACCAGCGACCAGCTACACATCTTCTTTTCCACATCCGCCAACCTCCCCCCTCCACCCGACCCATACAGAAGAATAATATGCTAACACAACAGAGCAGATTGGGAAAAATATCAGGATACACTCAACCACGAAGTTTCCATTAATGTAACATTACTGACGAAGACGACCTCCACCTGGTCACCAACAAACTTGAAACAGCTATCATCGAAGCAGTACAGGAAGCAGTCCCCACCAAAGTATTAGAAAACTGGAAACCCTCCATCCCAGAAGCAGCACTAGAACTAATACGACAGAAGAAACGACTACAGCGATAGATGAGACGAGCCGACAATCCAGACTTAAAGAGACAATGGAAGAGAATAAACGCTAAAATCAAAAGACTAATATCTCAACAGACAACGACAATGTCCTGTAGTCCAGCAGACTGGACTACAGGAATGGGGGCAAGTTCTGGAACTGATTCAAAACACTCACAGGGCAACCCTAATAGTAAACAATGAACCTTCAACAGACCCCCTTGAGCAACATAGCCTTCAAAGAAACATTACAAGCTGTATACTCATTCCCAAATGACAACAGATTCGACGACACATTCAGACAACACATAGACACGCAACTAGTAACCCTGATAAACTCCCCAACAATTGAAACCGAAGAACAGCAGGCCCTCACCAAAGACATCGCAGACGTAGAAATAGAAGACGCAATCTTCTCAGGACGCAACTCCGCCCCAGGACAGAATGAAATCAGACGCATTCACCTACAAAAAGCCCCTCCCCCTCCACATCATAATCCCCATCCTATCCCTTATCTTTAACTACTGCCTACACAATGAGACAATACCAACAAACTGGAAGACAAGGAAGACTATCATGATCCCTAAACCTGACAAACCTAGGACAGACCCAAAATCATACAGGCCCATATCCCTACTGGACATAATAGGAAAAACATACGAACGAATAATAACTGACCGCATAAGGACTAACGTCGAGACGAAAAACCTACTTCCTCTCACACAAGCAGGATTCAGACACAACCACTCGACTAACGACCCCCTCCTCAAACTGACAGACAGTATCACCAAAGGGTTCAACCAGGAACACTGCACACTCGCAGTGTTCCTGGACATAGAACGGGCCTTCGATAAACTATTGCACCAGGGCCTGCTGTTCAAACTAATCAGCATGGGCATCCCAATCAAAGTAGTAAGGCTAATCAAAACATATATCCCCAACCGGACCTGCAGGGTGCATGTCGCCAATCAAGTGTCAGAAGCCTTTACCGCACAAGCTGGCGTCCCCCAACGTGGCATCTTGTCCCCACTACTGTACACTCTTTACACTGCTGACATACCTACTGTAATGACTTCCCACGAAGAAATTGGACTATATGCAGACGACACGGCTTAATGGTGTACGGAATTACGCACAACGACATTGCAAAAAAACGTCCACATACCTCCACCATCTAGAAACCTGGATGGCAAAATGGAGGATACGACCTAACCCAACCAAGACACAGACAGTCCTCTTGAGACACAGACATTTAACAAAAAAGAAGCAACAGAACGAACATGACTTCCGCCAAACACTCTGGAATAGCCTCCTACAACTAAACGACACTGCCAGATACCTTGGAGTATACTTAGACAAACATCTCAACTGAAGACCCACCTGACGCACCTCCTTAACAAAACCCGACTCAGACAAAACCTAATACGACAGGTGCAGGGACGCTTCCATGGCTGCAACACTCAAACCGCAATACATACATACAAAACCATCATTCGTCTAGTTTTAGAGTATGTTGCAGCCCCCGTGGGAGGCACACATGCACCGATCGCGAGAAGACTGTTTAGCACGGAACGCAGACCCTACGAAGTATCGCAAGGCTACCATATATAACACCCAGCAACGAAGTCTATGAGGCAACCAGAATGGAGCCACTACCAACCAGATTAGCTAAAATGAGAGCCAGATATGGAAATCATATCCTAAACAAAAGACGAGACATAGAGGACATTATCACAGTCAACCAAAGAACACAGGAAACCTAAATTTAAATACACAACACTCTCCCACACAATCTCACACAACACAGCAAAGACATACCCCGATCTCGCCCCCATCCTATCACCACTAACAACAAATACCACCATCCTTCCACACCTAGACGAAAGAACACACGAATAAAACACAAACACTAACATGCACACAATAACATGGCCCACAAAATATCCACCAAAACATACCAAATAAAATCCCGACTCCCTCTATTCCCCCTCACTCGCTCTGCACTCTAATTAACAAAATGGGGAAAAAATTCTCTTATTACTATCATTGTTATTACTATTGCTATTGATGACATCAGTTCCCCATGTTATGCTCTCCAAATAGCTTCCAATGTTAAATAAAAACGTAAAATATATGTATATGTATAGTAACATAAGAAATAACCTGTATTATAAAAATCTATAATTATGAACTATAAATGGTAAAGAACGAATTACATTGTAAGAATAATTGAAGGAAAAAAACTGTATTTTAATATTACCTAAAAATATCATTGTAATTGTTAATGACCTAAAGAAAACTTGCACTATGTAGCAAGAGAAATGTAATAATTGTTTAAAAATAAAGTGTTAAAACCTATGGCTCAAAAGGGCAAGTAGCAATCCCTAAAACAGCCCGCTCTGTCCCCTCATGAAAAAAAAAAAAAAAAAAAAAAAGAGCTCGGCTCCAGTTCACCACCGGCAATGGAATGTGTAGCTTTGACAATGCCAGCCACTCGTGCTGGCGAAACGTCAGTCAAATCATTAGATGAACGTCGTCCGAAGAACCCGAGACAGAAGCTAGTAGGTAGTTTGTCGAAGTTTTTGTTCTTAGCTCTGTTTCCTTCCACGGACTGGACTTACCGTGTAGTCGCTTTTAACTCACTTTTCATATTAGTGTTCTAAGGTTCTGACATTGGAGCGTATGACGTTAGTTGATTTTGCGCCTTGAAACAAAGCAGAAGAAAAGACCAGGCAGACCACATGTACTGACGGACAGGGACCGCCGAACATTGCGAAGAGTGACTAATAAAAACTGCATGAAATCAGCGGAAGTAATTACTTTTGACTTCCAAAGTGCATCCATCAGTCCAACTAGCGCAACGGCTGTTAGAAAAATGACGTACAGCGACCGAGAAGCTTCTCGTAAGCCACACATTTCTGTAGTGAATGCTAAGCGAGGCTTGAGGAGGCGTACAGAGGGACGCCACTGGACAGTGGATGACTAAAAGTGAGTGATTTGGATTGATGAGTCACGCTGTACCCTATGGCCGACCGATGGTAGTGCCCGGTTCTCGCGAATGCTAGGAGAACTTTACCTGCCATCTTGTGTCGTGCCAACAGCGAAGTGTAGACAAGGTGTTGTTACTTTATGGGAGTGTTTTACGTGGTTAGGATGATGATGATGAGGTCCCACACTCCGAGGAGCGTAGGGGAAGATGCGGGAGACCCGCACCGCTGACTAGGCAAGGTTCTAGCGGAGGTGGTTTGCCATTGCCTTCCTCCGACCGTAATGGGGATGAATGATGATGATGATGAAGACGACACAACAACACCCAGTCATCGCGAGGCAAGGAAACTCCCTGACCCCGCCGGGAATCGAACCCGAGACCCCGAGCGCGGGAAGCGAGAACGCTACCGCAGGACCACGAGCTGCGGACGTGGTTACGGTATGGTACGCTTATTGCGCTTAAGAAACGCCTAATATGACAGGATATGATTTAACAGAACTGTGAACTGCGACCAGTAGAGCAACAGTTCGGAGTGTGCGACCATATCAGTATGCTGTCAGCACCCTGACATAAAGCAGCTTCTGTGAGATAATGTTTTTTTGACAATAACATTCCTGATATGGGCTGTCCTGCGCAGAGTGCCGATCTGAAGCCAATAGCCGGCCACTGTGGCCGTGCGGTTCTAGGCGCCTCAGTCGAGAACCACGTAACCGCTACGGTCGCAGATTCGAATCCTGCCTCGGGCATGGATTTATGTGATGTCCTTAGGTTAGTTAGGTTTAAGTAGTCCTAAGTTCTAGGGGACTGATGACCTCAAATGTTAAGTCCCATAGTCCTCAGAGCCATTTGAACAATTTTTGAAGCCAACAGAACACCTTTAGGTTGAGTTACAATGTCGGTTTTGCTCCAGCCGCAGCGTCCAACACCAATACCTTCTTTGGTGTTGGCTCTTGAGGAAGAATGGACCGGCATTTCTCCAAGGACTTTCAGAAACCTCGTTAAAAACGTCCACAGCAGAGTTAAACCAGTCCTAAAGGCGAAGGGTGGACATACCTCATATTAATGTTCACTAACTTGTGTCCGTATACTTTTGATCGAATTGTGTACTTGATCGTTCTGTAGTGCTTGTGATCGAAGAGTAACAAATCCTAAATAAAGAAACTGCGTAAAACCTTGTAGCTGGCTGTTGTTAACGATAATTTTTTTTTTGCTAGTCAGCAATAAACTCACAACGCCAACGGCCTTGCTGCAGTGGTAACACCGGTTCCCGGCAGCTCACCGAAGTTAAGCGCTGTCGGGCTGGGCTAGCACTTGAATGGGAGACCATCCGGTCTGCCGAGCGCTGTTGGCAAACTGGGTGCACTCAGCCCTTGTGAGGCAAACTGAGGAGCTACTTGATTGAGATGTAGCGGCTCTGGCCACGAATATTGACATACGGCGGGGAGAGCTGTGGGCTGACCACATGCCCCTCCATATCCGCATCCAGTGATGCCTGTAGTCTGAGGATGACACGGCGGCCGGTCGGTACCGTTGCGCCTTCATGGCTTGTTTGCGAGGAGTTTAGTTTAGTTTTAATAAACTCACAACGACATTTAAAAATTTTGAAAATTTTACACGTGTCATTGCGTATTTGAATGGCTTTTATTTGTGCGTTTTGAATTCAGTTGTATGCCATAGTAAAGATTAGCAACGAGAGGACTACTACAGTTATAATGAGACTTCTTGTTGCTATGTTGCACACAAGTGTAAGACACGATAAACAGTGGAATGGTTCCACATACAGTAAATACAAAGAAAATATTCAAATATCAACTTTGTGGCTACTAAAAATTGCAACAGTTTTCTGGAACGAAGACGAACTACTTCTCGTCGCATTTATGGTGAGCTGAGAGCACTGTACGAATGCCTGTATCTACCGTGCGACGTAATACAAACTGTACAACTAATCAGGCCACTGAAACAAATAGCAATGAATGCAGTCGTAGTAAATTTTACTGCCTCACGCCAGCATTCATCCGCGTACTTGGTCTGGCACATAGAGAATTTTTGCAATCTTTCTGGTGGAAAGACTTGCCGCATCTCTCACTACGTGACTTATGTTGTTTTAGAACGGAATGAAGACTAAGTAGAGAGATTTCTGTACATGTCTGTAAGTTTGAACGGACTTCTACAACGTTGCTACAGAAATGTCCCTACGCAGACTCATGGAAAATATGGACATCACAAATGAGTATCAGGAAAAATGGCTAAATTTACATTCTGAACATAAATCCAATTACAACAGTGCGCCGTGTCAGCCCTACCGGAATCCGAAACAGGAACCTTGCCTTTCTCAGAAAATAATATTACGAGCGCCCCTCCTCCCTCCGAAGCTCCCCCCCCCCCCCCCCATCCTCTCCAATCCTCTCCACAGTCATTGCTTCGTACAGGTAGTGGTTGAGTTAACTCACTCAAAAAAATTATAAATATTGCTGCACTATATCACACTTGTCTATGAAATGCTCCTATGTGATATGGCCTCAATACGAATGTGATAATTTTAAACTACACTGAGTTTACTTTCGGCCTTTTACGCCCTGAGTTATCGCCATCTTCAGGCCGTTACCCATTCGCAAATAAACGGAAAATTTATCCAAATACGTAACGGAGTTCCCTAGTCGTCCAAAAATGTGTCGCAGAGAAGTGCAGTTACTAGGGTTGGAACTTAAATAGTGGTAACTGTTTATTCACAACCGATACAAGAGGCCGAGCGGTTCTAGGCACTTCAGACTGGAACTGCGCGACCGCTACGGTCGCAGGTTCGAATCCTGCCTCGGGCATGGATGTGTGTGATGTCCTTAGGTTAGCTAGGTTTAAGTAGTTCTAAGTTCTAGGGGACTGATGACCTCAGGTGTTAAGTCCCATAGTGCTCAGAGCCATTTGAACCATTTTTGAACCGATACAAAAGAATTACATGTTTGCGACTGTTACTGTTCTTCAAACTAGTCACCAGCATTTTGTAGAGTCCGTTGCCAGCGACTTGGAAGGCGTAGCATACCGTTAGCACAGCCTGTTCTATTGATGGTGTGGATGGAGCGGTCTACTGCCTGTCGAATCTCTGGAACAATTCTGAACCGAATGCCACGAAGTGGTTCCTTCATCTTCGGAATGAAATCAAAGTCACAAAGACTTAAGTCCGGTAAGTATGGTGGATGGTACAGTACTTCCCAGTCCCATCGACCGCACAGAGCAGCCACAGCTTGCGCTGTACGCGCCCGCTCATTGTTGTGCAAAATGATGGATGGGTTGTGCAGAAAGACGCATAACTTTAGACCGTTCCATTCGCACCATCAACAGAACAGGCTCTGCTAACGGTATGCTACGCCTTCCACATGCTGGCAACGGATTCTACACAACGCTGGTGATTACTTTGAAGGACAGTAACAGGTGCAAACGTGTAACTCTTTTGTATCGATTGTGAATAAATAGTTGCCACTATTCAAGTTCCAACCCTCGTATGTAAATTGCCCACTCATTAACTAGTGAAGTACAGTGAATTAATTTCTAGCTTCTTCATTTCCCGTAGTCGAAATAGACCTGAAAGTTGATCGCGGTCCATTGAGGATGTGGCATCATGAATTGATGGCACAACGTCTGGAGCAGATTCCACATTTCATTGCTCAGAGACAGGGAATGGCGGCGAAAGTCGTAGTCAGCAGGAAGTGGAGACGCATGCCAGCCACCACTCGTAACTCCCTGGAGCACTGTGGCAGTCACACGACACGCAAGTGGCAGGCGTGGAGAGCTCAGAATTACCCCCAGACAGAGAAAGCGCCACTCGTCAGCCTAAGCGAATGACGCTGCGTGTAGCAGGAATGCTCAAAGTCAAGTAGTACTCATGGAACGGATCACTCTCTGGGGACTAGAAGTACTAGGGTTACTCGGAAAGTAAGGAACGATCGGTCGCGAAATGGAAACACAGTGAAAATCCGATGAAGTTTTGCACAGGTGTGTTGGGAAGTGCCTCTAGTATGCCCGTCGATTGCGTTACGTCGTTCTTTTTAGTTCTGAGCACACACGGAGCACATAAAGATACCTAGAACATTAGTGTCTCCCGTCAAGTACGAGGGCCTGGTGAGAAATTTCTCCTGAAGCTATGCAGCCAACATTACATACCTTCTTCAAGACAATCCTCAGCCGCATTCTGCAGGGGCAATGAAGATGCTCTTGCATCGTTTTCAATTGGAAATGTTTGATTACCCACAATACAGCCCGTAATTGTCTCCCCATGAGTTTCATCTCAGCTCACATGAACCGCTGGCTATGAAGACCACATTTTGGCACGGACAACGAGCTGTAGGCCAGCGTAGAGAATTGGCGAAAGCACTGGCGGCTGCCTTCTATAACGAGAGTATTGGAAAGTTGGTACAACGCTACGACAAACGTCTAAGTCGGCTCGGCGACTATGGAGATAAGTAGCTGGAAATTGTAGCTAACTTTTGCAAATAAAACAGTTTTGATTTTCACTGTGGCTTCCATTTCGCGACCTATCGTTCCTTACTTTCCGAATAGCCCTCGTTTGATAAACTAGAAGTTGTTCACTGGATGTAGGTTACTGCCCTTCACTGCGTTATTTTTCTATGTCTGCGGAACATCATACTTTGGCCAGTTAATATTCAGTGGAAACGAAAAGTGATGTACCAATTTTCAAGGAGTTACCGTCACATTGCTCTGGCTCACAAAAGGCAAATCTATCGCAAAGTATACCGAAAGTTTCGGTAGTGAATCTGGCGTAGTGTGGATCTTAACTTTAGAAATACCGTACTTTCTCCAGGCTTGGCCAGCAAGGTTCTTGCCAGACGTCGTCGAGCCGGTGTGGCGTACGTTTCCTTGTATGAATCAGCCTAGAAGTGCCAACACGAGTAAGGAAATCTCTCGCAGGGCTTCGTATACCGACATGCGCGTGCGGCGGCCTCTCCAGCCAAAGATGGTTGCCGAAGGTCGTTCCCGTAAAGAAAAAGCTGTCACGTTAGTTACTGATAAACCTTTGGAGCACTGACAAGTCACGTAAGAGGTGTAGATGACGTATGGTATTATTTCAGTGATTACAAAATCGAGTCAAATTTACAAAGAACTTGGCAGTATGAGCCCAATTATCAGTATGACGTTGCACCCACAGTATAATAAACACACTCTGGTGCGATAGTTGTTACCGTTTGACAGCTAGAGCGACACTATTGCTCCAATCCGAGAGAAAGCAGGCAGTCACATGCATCGTAAGGATGATTTAGTTGTAATTATTTTCTATTTAATTAACGGAGTAGTTGCTATAATTTTGCGTTACATTCGTTAGTAAGTTACCAAGAGATATGATTATCGTAAACTACATGTAAAAACAGCTGGGTCACACTGACTTACTGACACAAGCTACAACTCATTCATGAAGAAATGCTTTCGATTATGTCTATATTTGCAGATTATTGCGTTGAAAACAACGTAATATAAACACATTTGATGGATAAGGAGCATATATTTCTCCTGTCGTCTTTTGCTGTTAGACATTTAACAGTTTTTTATGGTGTCAGATGATTCGCCTTTTCTTATACTTCACTCGACTTTATAATACACAAATAGTTTTGTAAGTGTAATTATTTGTGCTTCAAAAGCGAATGTGTTGCAGATTCTTCCCGTTGAGTGGCTCAGATTTAGCAACAATTCTAGAATCGGTTTTCCTGTGTTCGGAAACAGTTTTATGGTTTTTGACGATTTGTTACCATGTCTGTGTGTTTTTCATCCAAGCCACGCTTGTGGTGGCTAATTTGATGTGTTAAACAAAGTAGGCTGTTTAGATTTTTATGTTGGTAACGCCACGTAGCGCTATGTATGAAAATCACTGACTGTGCTGTGTGCATTCTGTGGCTGGTTTGCATTGTTGGAATATTTGCTATTGTAGTGTTGGACAGTTGGGTGTGAACAGCGCGTAGCGTTGTGCAGTTGGAGGTGAGCCGCCAGCAGTGGTGGATGTGGGGAGAGAGATGGCGGAGTTTTGAGAGCGGATGAACTGGAAGTGTGTCCGTCAGAAAAAGGGAATTTGTAAGACTGGATGTCATGAACTGATATATATTATGACTTTTGAACACTATTAAGGTAAATACATTGCTTGTTCGCTATCAAAACTTTCATTTGCTAACTATGCCCATCAGTAGTTAGTGCCTCCAGTAGCCAGAATCTTTCATTTAGCTGGCAGTATTGGCGCTCGCTTTATTGCAGTAGTTCGAGTAACTAAGATTTTTGTGAGGTAAGTGATTCATGAAAGGTATAGGTTATTTTTAGTCAGGGCCATTCTTTTGTAGGGATTATTGAAAGTCAGATTGCGTTGCGCTAAAAATATTGTGTGTCCGTTTAGTGTTGATCAGAATAAGTAAAGAGAGAAATGTCTGAGAGTTTTGCTCAGCTGTTTGAAAATCAAATAACATAAGAGGTTTATCAGAACAGTAATTCATAATTTTCCAAAGGGGACGTTTCAGTATTACATTCTATATAGGTTTCCTAAGTTCCACATTGACTGATTTGGCTGAAAGAGTAGCGAACAAAATTCTGATTTTTTTGGCTAGATATACTGCGTCCTTCTGCAAAAGGTCATGTTTTCTGGTGTTTACTAGCTAAGGAAAACGCCATTATTCAGTAAGTGTCTAAATGTTGTAAGAGAATCGTAAATAAACTGTCCTGGAAAGCACTGTTTCGTATCTCGCAGGATCCTTATTTAATGACAAGTGTGGTATAACTTTTTAGCAATTGTTGATTTTTATGCCGCTACATACATTCCGTATTGTAAGAACTAAGTTAAAATCAATTTAAAGGTTAATATTAGCCCTCATCCGAGATAGTAATCATTAGTGTTGCTTGCTGGCCACGTGGGGCGCTGCTATCGCTAGGGTAACAAAAACGAGACGGAGTGTCGCTACTGTTGTGCTAGGCTGTGGTTGCACCTCTCTGGCCTGAATGTGTGCACTGATTCGGTTAGGAGGGATGTCACGAAGCCGTTGTATTCTGTCCTGAGGCAAGTTGGCCCACAACCCTTGTGTAACTGGTCCTTGATGTCTTGGATACTGGCACATGTCCCACACATGATCTCTCAGTGACAGATCTGGGGATCTTGGCGGCCACAGGATTACCTCAACATCAAACAGACAATTCATAGGCCCAAGTCCCATCTGTGGACGAGCATTCAGTTGCCGAAAAATGGTACTAATACACTGTCGTATGAGAATTAACAAATAAAGTAGCCTAATGTCTGTGACGAACCGTTTGTAACACCATAGCTTACACACTTCATACCTTTTGTTGACTCATTTAGCTTTCTGTTTTGTTCAACATCCCATCGTTGAACTTCTGTAATTAGTGTATGATTAATTCTATACTGTAATGAAGTGTAATCTCTGTCATATGCAAAATATGAGCAAATGATACGTTTTGTCTATCTCACATAATCTCTTTGGTTATCTTTGAGGTTGAATAATTTTGTTTAAATATGAGCAAATGTTCTATTTTATTTAATATGTTTGGTTGCTGTTATGTAAACTGCTGACCTTCACTTAGGGTTCTTAGTTATTTTGTAAGTAAAAGGTGGTGTGGTTCTCCTCGGGAACGGAACTGTGTAGCGCGAGCAAAATGTGGTGGGCATGGGTAGAAAGGTGGAACCAACAGTTAGTCGCGGATGAGCTACTGAACCACCAACAACTCACGAAAAGGTTGTAAATTGTGCTGGTGCCGAGAGGGGCTTTCTGTGCCGTTTTCCAATGTGCCAAAGCCT
This sequence comes from Schistocerca americana, assembly GCF_021461395.2. NCBI lineage: Eukaryota > Metazoa > Arthropoda > Insecta > Orthoptera > Acrididae > Schistocerca > Schistocerca americana. The sequence goes on from NC_060121.1 coordinate 239,924,928, forward strand.
CAGATGGATGTAGTAACTAGCTAGAATTCTGTTGGAATTGATATCTATCATCGTCACCAAGTCCAGCAATTCTACTTGCAAATCCACCTACTAACATGCACTCGCCACCACATTGCGCAATCACTGTAATGGAACAGAAGAACTATAGTAATGTATAGTGAAGGATCAGCGCATAGTATGTTATTGTGTACTCAAATATAAGGTAAATTACAATTGAACTCTTGTAACTATCGTGATTTATCCTCAGTCACATATCCGTTTAGGGGCCCTCCCACGCTAAAGTGCTTACCGAGTGTCCTTTGTTGAAAGCAAATTAAAATTAATATTGCAATAGGGTGTGCTAAAATTTATATTGTTTGTGGAAAGGATCTTACAAATATCTCAATTTTGTGTTTCACTGCAGTGAGAGTAACGAACTGCAACTGTTGAGAGCTATATGTTCGTGCTTGCTATGTGCTCGTTTCACTAATGTAATGAAAGTATATTTATTTTGCTCTGCTACAGTGGTCAAGAGAACCCCCCCGCCCCCATTGAAAGTAGTGCAAATGCACAAAGTAACTTAATTATAGAACGTTTCAATTACTCTTGCTATTCCTGTCAAGTTCTGTACAGTATTGTGTTTCTCTTGTATATTGAAAGTGTTTATTAATAGTGTAACAGGACCTACAGTTTGTCTATTGTGCTAATCTAAATAACGATTAATAGAAAGACCACTATCTATGATAGCAGCAACTTCTTTTATTCAAAGGTCAGTGAGAAAATATTTGTTAGTGAAATACATTTAACTTCCATTCTAAATAGAAAAGTATTTAGCTGAGAGAGACTTAAACTATGCCCAGTTCATAATTTTGCAGTGAACTACATTTACAATTTTTTGTCAGATAGGAAAATGTTCGAAAAGTAATAGTGAACCTATGTCCAATTTATGATACTACAGTGAATATTAATAGTAATGTTATTGAGACCATTCATTTTGACTAAGTCCTGAAGGAAATAGTGTGTATCGTTATCTGTTATAATTATGCAAATACACTCCTGGAAATGGAAAAAAGAACACATTGACACCGGTGTGTCAGACCCACCATACTTGCTCCGGACACTGCGAGAGGGCTGTACAAGCAATGATCACACGCACGGCACAGCGGACACACCAGGAACCGCGGTGTTGGCCGTCGAATGGCGCTAGCTGCGCAGCATTTGTGCACCGCCGCCGTCAGTGTCAGCCAGTTTGCCGTGGCATACGGAGCTCCATCGCAGTCTTTAACACTGGTAGCATGCCGCGACAGCGTGGACGTGAACCGTATGTGCAGTTGACGGACTTTGAGCGAGGGCGTATAGTGGGCATGCGGGAGGCCGGGTGGACGTACCGCCGAATTGCTCAACACGTGGGGCGTGAGGTCTCCACAGTACATCGATGTTGTCGCCAGTGGTCGGCGGAAGGTGCACGTGCCCGTCGACCTGGGACCGGACCGCAGCGACGCACGGATGCACGCCAAGACCGTAGGATCGTACGCAGTGCCGTAGGGGACCGCACCGCCACTTCCCAGCAAATTAGGGACACTGTTGCTCCTGGGGTATCGGCGAGGACCATTCGCAACCGTCTCCATGAAGCTGGGCTACGGTCCCGCACACCGTTAGGCCGTCTTCCGCTCACGCCCCAACATCGTGCAGCCCGCCTCCAGTGGTGTCGCGACAGGCGTGAATGGAGGGACGAATAGAGACGTGTCGTCTTCAGCGATGAGAGTCGCTTCTGCCTTGGTGCCAATGATGGTCGTATGCGTGTTTGGCGCCGTGCAGGTGAGCGCCACAATCAGGACTGCATACGACCAAGGCACACAGGGCCAACACCCGGCATCATGGTGTGGGGAGCGATCTCCTACACTGGCCGTACACCACTGGTGATCGTCGAGGGGACACTGAATAGTGCACGGTACATCCAAACCGTCATCGAACCCATCGTTCTACCATTCCTAGACCGGCAAGGGAACTTGCTGTTCCAACAGGATATTGCACGTCCGCATGTATCCCGTGCCACCCAACGCGCTCTAGATGGTGTCAGTCAACTACCCTGGCCAGCAAGATCTCCGGATCTGTCCCCCATTGAGCATGTTTGGGACTGGATGAAGCGGCGTCTCACGCGGTCTGCACGTCCAGCACGAACGCTGGTCCAACTGAGGCGCCAGGTGGAAATGGCATGGCAAGCCGTTCCACAGGACTACATCCAGCATCTCTACGATCGTCTCCATGGGAGAATAGCAGCCTGCATTGCTGCGAAAGGTGGATATACACTGTACTAGTGCCGACATTGTGCATGCTCTGTTGCCTGTGTCTATGTGCCTGTGGTTCTGTCAGTGTGATCATGTGATGTATTTGACCCCAGGAATGTGTCAATAAAGTTTCCCCTTCCTGGGACAATGAATTCACGGTGTTCTTATTTCAATTTCCAGGAGTGTAGTTTGTTCTGCTCTGTCAGCTCCTGCCTTAACGTGAACATATGCAGGTGCCAGAGTTCATTGCACTCTCGTGTGACAAAGTATAGTCTGTGTTTGCCCATTGAAGTTACTTATTTTCAGTTTCTTGAACAAGAATGTTGCTCATTCTTATGCCTAATTGGGCTGGCGACGGTTTTTGTTATTATTTGGACACTGTGGATAGGTAAATTATTGTTTGTTACCGTTTAAATATTTACGTAATTCCGACTTTCACTTTCGATAAGCCACCTCCGCTAGGTATATCATGGTCAACACAACTAAATTCCTTTCAGAGGGTAACACTGCACTGTTGCTTTATACCATAATTGCATTAACAAGACAGTTTCATTATACGATCTGCCTCCAACTTTAAGGCTATGGTATAGCAGTAGCAGCAGACAGTAGTGTTATACGTTGTTCTGTAGAGTTCTCTCAATCACTACCGCCCGTGACGTGAAGTCATACCCGAGGGCTTCCCACATCATGACGATGGCCATCTGGGGTAGTGGAAAAACCGCAACCCATCGCTGAACACAACGCGACGCTATTCAGCAACAGTCCATGTTTCTCGCTCATGGCACCACTCCGATGCAGCCATTAGTGTTGTGCTGTTAACGGCAGCCTATGCACGGGACAGTAATTCTTTAGTCCGGCTGCTGCTAATCTCAATGGTGGGATACGACGCAGAATGTTGCAGTGAGTCCCCAGATGGCAGGCGCAGATGTAAAGTAGTTACGATGTGTTTGCTCTACAGTACGGCGGTCGTCCTTTGTCGTGATCGATCATGGTCGTCCAGAACCTTGACAACGAGCACAACTGCTCCTGCGTTCCCATGCAGTCCAGCATCCAGCCACTGTCACACCTGAATCCCCCACAAATTCGGATATTGCACGATTCGATCAGCGGGCCAAGTGGAGACCCATAATGAGGACCCTTTCAAATTCTGTCGGACACTGATGACGTTGTCTCACACTAGTACGTGGCATCGCATGTCTTTCACAATGATGAACAATGTTCGACACAGTTCAAGCCCCGTATATACCCTACCAGGCCTCGTAACAACGCTAAGCATAAACAACACTACTGCACTCCGATGGCCGTTCTGCGTGTCACAGAGAATTTCAGCTCTGATTATTTACGCTCTCGGTGACGGTGTGTACAACGAAAATCAAAGTTGCGAATTTCACTCTTTTTATTCATTCGATGACTAGTTTCGGTCCGGGACCCATTTTCAAATTATCGTAATATAGTCAAAAGTAGTATCTGAGAAAATGCAAAACCCATTCAAAAATGTGCAAACGAAGAGTTACAGAGCATACAGCTAACTAATTTTGACTATGTTACCATGATTTGAAAATGGGTCCCGGCCCGAAACTAATCATCGAGTGAATAAACAAATTGAAACTTATACTAAAATGTAGACTTTCACGGCCGGAAATATCATGTCCATTATAATTATCCGGGCTGTTATGCCGATATTTCAGAACTGTTTAAGTGTTGTTTGACGACCACATACTTCAAGTGGAATGAACAGTTTTATGAGCAAACGGATGGCGTGGCTATGGGAAGCCCCCTAAGTCCCGTAATTGCAAACTTCTTTATGGAGAAATTCGAAGAACAGGCCTTAGGTACTGCCAGCAAAAAACCAAATGTATGGTTCCGAAACGTGGATGACACGTTTGTGCTGTGGAGACATGGTAGGGAGGAACTAAGCCGGTTCCATGACCATCTGAGCAGTATAAACTCGAGAATTCAGTTTACAATGGAGGAGGAGGTAGACGGCAAGTTACATTTCCTCGATGTGCTTGTTTTTAGAAACGAAAATGGTAGTTTGGGCCACTCAGTATACCGCAAACCCACGCACACGGACCGTTATTTGCACCGGGATTCGAACCACCACTCACAACAGAAGCGGGGTGTTATCAAGACGTTAGCGCACAGAGCTAGAAATATTTGTGAACCTGAGTTGCTCGACGCTGAGATGGAACATCTCCACAATGCACTAATGAAGAACGGATATTCGTCCGCCGAAATAAAACGTGCGTTGAGGCACCCACCCAGAAATCATAATGACGTACAGGCTACTGCAAAATCTAAGGTTTTCCTGCCGTTTGTTAAAAATGTAACGGAAAGAATAGGGAGGATCTTGACGAAGCGGAATATTACCGTGATTTACAAGCCCACCAGGAAGATACAGGAATACCTTAAGCCTGCTAAGGACGCTCGCAAACCACTGGAAAAAGCTGGAGTGTATAGGATCCCATTCAGCTGTGGTGATGTTTATGTGGGTACCACTAAAAGAATTGTTTCTAAACGTTTGGAAGAGCATAAGGGAAATTGCAGAAGAGGAGAAACGGAACGATCAGCTGTTGCGGAGCATGCTTTCCAGCCAGGGAACTACAATATTCGTTTCGAGGAGACGCAAGTACTAGCGGCCATAAGCGGATATTACGAAAGGCTCTACAGGGAGGCAATCGAAATCGCTAAACACCCTAATAATTTCAACCGTAAGGAGGAGGGTGTGAAATTAAACGGCACATGGATGCCGGTGTTAAAGAAGATGTGTACCACCCGCCCACTACTGGCTGATGGCAACGGCGATCGACGGCGCCGGACAGCGGCCAATTGCACTGACGTTTTCAAAACACGTGACGTCACGCCGCGGCGTGGGAGCGCGCGGACACGGAATTTAGCGGCAGTCAGTAGCGAGCCAGTGGGTGTGTTGGACCTTCCATTGAGCTACGGACCCCCTTGAAGATGTCTCCCGCAGTCGGAGACGAAACGTTGGGAATCGACACAGAATTCTTCAACCGACCACGGCATAACAGCCCGGATAATTATAATGGACATCAAATTGAAACTTGCAACTCTGGCTACTTTTCATTGTACTAAGTAAGATATATGGGGATCTGTGGCACCTCTGCCGAAACAGCACGATGCTGGTGCATGCAGAAGTGCTTTGGTGCGCACCGTTCATCGTATATTATTGAACACGGAGCTCCGCAGCAGACCTTCCCTACGTCTTCACATGTTGACCCAACTACATCGTCAGTTACGATCGCAGTGAGCACCGGTCGATCGGGATTCGACCGTCGATCAATGGAAACGAGGGGGCTGATCGGGCGAATCACATGTTTGCTTCACTAGGTCGATAGTCGTCCCCATGAACGCCTTCATCGAGGTGAACGGCGGCTCGAAACGTGCAGTGCGCCACGGGCGCAGCCTGGTGGGAGCAGTATTACGCTATGGGAGACATTCTCCTGCGCTTGCATGGCACCTGTGGTAGTACTCTAAGACACGCTGACAACGGCGAACCACCTGCATACATTCATGCTTGATGTCTTCCCCGACGGCGATGTCATCTTTCAGCAGTTTAATTGTGCATGTCGCGGAACCATAACCGTGCTGCAGAGGTTTGAGGAGCATTATAGTGAACTCACTTTGATGTCTCGGCGACCAAATCCGCTGATGTAAATCGTATGGTACCATCCGAGTCGCTATCGAGCACCGTGACCACCTGCGCAAATCAGAGGGCCGTTATCTACGCGAATTACATGACCTGTGCGTAGACAACAAACGTCACATATCTCCACAAACCTACCAACAAACTGTCGGATCCCTGATACGCAGAATCAGTGAGGTATTTCGCTCCAAAGACGGACAAGCAAGCTATTAAGCGGGTGATCACAATGTTTTGGCTCATCAGCATGTAAGCACACCAAACGATGGTGGTGGTGTGTTGGGGCTTATGGGCGCTCAACATCGAGGTCATCAGCGCCCTGACACACATTAAAAGGAACGAATGTGGACAGACCTAAGAAAACTAAAGCACACACTCAAACAAAGCAGGAAAAGAAGGAAAATGCTACCTAAGAAAGTAAAACCTAAGGAAAGGGGAAACATAGCAACAAGAATGTCACAGGAAATTGTTATTGGCTGGCCACTTACATAAAATATGGGTGAGCTTGTCACACAGTGAGCAAATTAAAATCCTCTCCCTGAAATCTTTGTAAAAACATTTGACAGGGCACAGAACTTTAAAACTTTAGCCACATTCGTCCGAGTGTTGCCTAAAAGAGATGACAGGTCCGCTGGCAAGTCAGCCGCGACCCGCTGGTTAGAAAATAAAACGCAATCCAATAAAACGTGGCGCACAGTGACCTGGACGCCGCAAGCACCACACATTGGAGGGTCCTCTCGCCGGAGCAGGAAGCCATGCGTCATAGGGCTGTGGCCTATTCGAAGCCGAGTGAGGAGAACCTCGTCCCGTCGATGGGGCTGAAAGGAAGTACACCACACACGCGTTGTGGGCTTGACTATGCGGAGCTTATTGTCAGTCACTTCCAGCCACTCATCCTCCCACCGACGCATGGCCCGTGAGCTCAACAGCGAGGTGAGTGCGTGCAAGGGGATAGCACACTGAGATACTTGTGGGGCGAGACACGCCTCCTTGGCTGCGAGATCTGCCCTTTCATTCCCAGCAATGCCAACATGCCCCGGAACCCAGCAGAAAGCTACATGCCCCGGAACCCAGCAGAAAGCTACACATCAAACGAAAAATTATTCACCTCCTGGAGACGTCATGTAACACCAACCCTATTACTGATAATGGCATCAATCAGTTCTGCAAGGAACAGAGGCCGTAAGTTTCTTTAGGTGTGCCATAACCCGCTGAAGACGCGCATTGGTGATTAGATCCTGCGGAGCTACTTAATTTCGGGTGTTTTGATTGTTACGTGTCACCTGTTATTCCAAAAAGTTCCAGATTTTTTTTATGGTATTAAAAGTTGGGTAAATGAGTGGGTCAGTCAAGGTGCGATAGGGTGCCTGAGTTTTCGTCAAACCGAAAAGTACACGTGCAGGCTGGTGAACACTGCTGTTGCCGTATTGGATCACGGGAATGTGCGCAGCATACTCATCATGGAGACGCAGAAGAGAAAGTATCAATGTTCATGTTGACAATAACCTGAATGAATGATACGAGTAATGGTATGGAAAAGACCCACAAAACATCAAAGAACTCCTCTAGCCGGAAAGTACATGCTCCCTCTGTGTTTTGAGTTTGCAGTCTTCTGACAAATTTGACGCCGCTCGCCACGAATTCCTCTCCTGAGCCAACCTCTTCATCTCAGAGTAGCACTTGCAACGCACGTCCTCAATAATTTGCTAGATGTAATTCAATCTCTGTCTTCCTCTACAGTTTTTACCCTCTGCAGCTCCCCCTTGTTCCGTGAAAGTCATTCGCTGATGTCTTAACACATGTCCTACCGTCCTGTCCCTTCTTCTTATCAGTCTTTTTCATATACTCCTTTCTTCACCGATTCACCAGAGAACTTCCTCATTCCTTACCTTATCGGTCCACCTACACTACTGGCCTTTAAAATTGTTACACCACGAAGATGACGTGCTACAGACGCGAAATTTAACCGACAGGAAGAAGATGCTGTGATATGCAAATGATTAGCTTTTCAGAGCATTCACACTAGGTTGGCGCCGGTGGCGACACCTACAATGTGCTGACATGAGGAACGTTTCCAGCCGATTTCTCAACACAAACAGCAGTTGACCGGCGTTGCCTGGTGAAATGTTGTTGTGATGTCTCGTGTAAGGAGGAGAAATGCGTACCATCACGATTCCGACTTTGATAAAGGTCGGATTGCAGCCTATCGCGACTGCGGTTTATTGTATCGCAACATTGCTGCTCGCGTTGGTCGAGATCCAATGGTTAGCAGAATATGGAATCGGTGGGTTCGGCAGGGTAATACGTAACGCCGTGCTGGATCCCAACGGCCTCGTATCACTAGCAGTCGAGATGACAGGCATCCGCATGGCTGTAACGGATCGTGCAGCCATGTCTCGATCCCTGAGTCAACAGTTGGGGACGTTTGCAAGACAACAACTATCTCCACGAAAAGTTCGACGACGTTTGCAGCAGCATTAACTATCAGCTTGGAGACCATGGCTGCGGTTACCCTTGACGCTGCATCACAGACAGGAGCGCCTGCGATGGTGTACTCGACGACGAACCTGAACGAATGGCAAAACGTCATATTTTCCGATGAATGCAGGTTCTGTTTACAGCATCATGATGGTCGCATCCGTGTTTGGCGACATCGCGGTGAATACACATTGGAAGCGTGTATTCGTCCTCGTCATACTGGCGTATCACCCGGCGTGATGGTATGGGGTGCCATTGGTTACACGTCTCGGTTACCTCTTGTTCGCATTGACGGCACTTTGAACAGCGGACGTTACATTTCGGATGTGTTACGACTCGTGGCTCTAGCGTTCATTCGATCCCTGCGAAACTCTACATTTCAGAAGGATAATGCACGACCGCATGTTGCAGGTCCTGTACGGACCTTTCTGGATACAAAAAATGTTCCACTGCTGCCGTGACCAGCACGTTCTCCAGATCTCTCACCAACTGAAAACGTCTGGTCAATGGTGGCCGAGCAACTGGCTCTTCATAATACGCCAGTCACTACTCTTGATGAACTGTAGTATCGTGTTGAAGCTGCATGGCCAGCTGCACCTGTACACGCCATCCAAGCTCTGTTTGACTCAATGCCCAGGCGTATCAAGGCCGTTATTACGGCAAGAGGTGGTTGTTCTGGGTACTGATTTCTCATGATCTACGCACCCAAAATTGCGTGAAAATGTAATCACATGTCAGTTCTAGTATAATATAATTGTCCAATGAATACCCGTTTATCATCTGCATTTCTTCTTGGTGTAGCAATTTTAATGGCCAGTAGCGTAATTTTCAACATTCTTCTGCAGCACCATATCTCAAATGTTACGGTTCTCTCCTTTTCCGGTTTTCCCGGAGTCCACGCGTCACTACCATACACTGCCGTGCCTCCAAATGTACATTGTCAGAAATTTCTTCCTCAGATTTTGGCCTATATTCGATAGTATCAGATGTGTCATGACCAGGAATGCCCTTTTTGCCAGTGCTAGTCTGCTTTTTATTTCGTTCTTGCCCCGTCCGTCACACGTTATTTCGCTGCCTAGTGAGCAGAATTTCTTAAATTCATGTATTTCGTTATCACCAATTTTGATATTAACTTTCTAGCTATTCTCATTTCTGCTGCATCTCATTACTTTCGTCTTTCTTCGGTTTAATCTCATTACATAATCTATACTCATTAGACTGTTCATTACATTCAGCAGATCATGTAATTATTCTTCACTTTCGCTGAGGATACCTTTATGCCATCACCGAATCTCGTCGTTAATATACTTTCACCATGAATTTTAATCCCGTTCTTCAACTTAGCTTCTTCGATGTAGAGATTGAACAGTACAGGCGAAAGACTATATGCATGCTTACACCCAATTCAATCCATGCACTTAGTTGGTTGGTTGGTTGTTTGGGGAAGGAGACCAGACAGCGTGGTCATCGGTATCATCGGTTTAGGGAAGGAAGTCGGCCGTGCCCTTTCAGAGGAACCACCCCGGCATTTGCCTGGAGTGATTTAGGAAAATCACGGAAAACCTAAATCAAGATGGCCGGACGCGGGATTGAACCGTCGTACTCCCGAATGCGAGTCCAGTGTCTAACCACTGCGCCACCTCGCTCGGTGCACTTAGTTCTTGGTCTTTCACTCCTACTGCCCCATCTTGGCTTTTGAAACCTATTGTATATCACCCGTCTTTCCCCATTGCTTAGCACTATGTTTCTCAAAATTTCTAACATCTTGTACAATTTTACACTGTCGAATGCTTTTAACAGGTTGACAAATCCCATGAACGTGTCTTTATTTTTGTTCAGTCTTGCTTCCATTATCAAGTGCAACGTCAGAATTGTCTCTCTGTGGCCTCCATCTTTCCTAAAGCCAAAGCGATCGTCTTACTACGTAAACAGAAGGTGGGAGGTGGAAAAAGGAAAGGAAAGGTAAGCGACTGTTGGTGCCAGTTGCATTGGGACCTTGTGTGGAATCAGCAGTGAGCAGTGAAAATGTGTGTAGGACCATTTTTCGAACCTGGGTCTCGGTGAAGGCTATGGATGCATTGCCCATCGAGGCAAATCTATTACATGAATGCGTGGTGTCCGAGAGAATGGACGCCACGCATTCATGTAACTGATTTCCCTCGATGGGCAATCATCAATCCATCACCCTCAGTGTGGATGCACTATTACGTCCGACTTCCTGCCGGAATCTCAAAGTAGTGGGCATGGAGGACATGCATTGAGTGAGACTGTGGATGGGTGGCGCTACGTGGGAGTGTGCATGGGCCTACAGGCGTGCCGAGATAGTCGGTGCAATTACGATAAACACTATGTCCGGGTGGAACAGTGGCTAATTCAACTGCGTCGTTGTAGGAGATCTCAGCTTCGAATCCCAGTCCGGCACACATTTTCGCTCCTCGCTGCTGATACCGCATAAAGTTCCGACGCTGCCACCAATAGTTTCTTCCCTTTTCTTTCCTTTTCTTTATCCCTCTTTCACCTACTGTTTACATAATATGTATAGCAGCTAAGGTTTCCATGTGGTGTTTGTTCTTTTGGACATGTCCGAGAGAACAAACACCATGCATCCGAGAGAACAGACACCACGCATTCATGTGATCGTCTTACGCTGGGTTATATGCCTGCAAATGGTACACGATGGGCGGTCTGTGTTGATGCACAAAGAAACTGGGCAACTTATTCAAACTTTAGCGTGCAAACTCCATAGCTCGTTTCTGCCATTCTGTCTGCATGTCGGTTCATCTTCTTGTGCTGGTTTCATACGACTTACTAGCAATACATATTACTTCATTGTCACGACTAACGTCAGTGATGGGTCACATAACCATTTGGTACCCTCGACCAGTCTTCTAGTCTTCTCTTTTAACGAGGTAACTAATATTTTATCCTGTGACCTTATTTACCTCTGTTATAGGTCTCTTATGCATTGTAATTTTCTGTAGATTTTAAGACGGCCATGTAGGCGGACACGATCATCTTGTAACTGACGTCAGAACGTGACGGCTAATAAGCTGTTACTAAGCTTCAGGCCTTGCAAGAACATATCTCTTAGGATTCTGTGCTTGAATATATATGTGACGGGCATTACTAACAGACGCTAATGACAATGCATATTATCTTCAAGTCCGCCTCCGTAGCTGACTGGTCAAGGTGTGTGACTGCTATGCAGAGAACTAGGTTCGATTCCCGGAACTGCCAGGGAACACATGCACTAGCCTCGCGATGCCAGTTGAGGAGATACCCTATGTAATTAAAAGGTTCGGGACACCACTAAAAACATACGTTTTTCATACTAGGTAGAGAGCCTGTATAGGGAGAGAGTGGCCATAGGTGAAGTTTCCCGTGATTGGTTGATTAGCTTTGGCAAAAAAATGGCGCCAAACGTCTCTCGCGCTTCCTATGTACGCCGTACTTTTGAGTTGAATTGATGTTCAGAGGACTTTTGGAAACGATTAAAGGTATTTGAATTTTTGAGAGACTTGTTATGCGTTGTGTATGCATGTTCGATTTAGTTGTATATCGTTTTTAGTACGTAATTAGCGTTTGCGATCTTAAATACGAGTTCAAATAATGAAGCGTTTTGTGATGGAGTCGGTAGGCCTACATGTTTGAAGTAAACACGTTAGTTATTGTACAGTATTGTTTTTGACATCTGTAATTCGTTCTGCAGACGTTCGTAAACGATGCCAGGTTGTGCTGCATTTGGTTTTTCCAATAGAGGCGAAGGTGGATTTCGCATGTTAGCATTTCCACGCAATGAAGAAAGACGAAAGCAGTGGGTAGTCGCAGTCAACAGGGCTGACATAAATCAAACAGGAGCCTTGTGGAAACCAACCAAGTACTCTTATCTATGCGAAGTAAGTCGTTTTTGCTTTTTACTACACATAAAACAACTTGCAATATACATAGTTAAATTTGAAAACAGACCTGTAAATTGGCTGTGTGAAAATTATTATAACACATTATTCTTATAAACAAAGGCATGTAACGAATGATTTCGCCATATTGTCTTGTGCTTTTGATTCGGTCAGTGTGTACTCCACTACTCCACTACTGGCCATTCAAACGTCCCGCCCGCAGTTTGGCAGAAAAATGGCCGCCGTATCGTCCGGTTGGCCACTCTCTCCCTATACAGGCTCTCTAATACTAGGTGTATTGTGCTGCCACCTACTGTCAGGTACTCCATATCAGCGACCTCATTACTCATTAGACTCGTGAGAGAGCATAATGGGGCGCTACGCGGAACTCACGTACTTCGAACCTAGTCACGTGATTGGGTGTCACTTGTGTCATACGCCTGTACGCGAGATTTCCACACTCCTGAACATCCCTAGATCCACTGTTTCCGATGTGATAGTGAAGTGGAAATGTGAAGGGTCACATACAAAACAAAAGCGTACAGGCCGACCTCGTCTGTTGACTGACAGAGACCGCCGGCAGTTGAAGAGGGTCGTAATGTGTAATAGGCAGACTCTATCCAGACCATCACACAGGAATTCCAAACTGCATCAGTACCCACTGCAAGTACTATGACAGTTAGGCGGGAGGTGAGAAAACTTGGATTTCATGTTCGAGCGGCTGCTCATATGCCACACATCACGCCAGTAAACGCCAAACGGCGCCTCGCTTGGTGTAAGGTGCGTAAACATTGGACGCTTGAACAGTGGGAAACGTTGTGTGGAGTGACGAATCACGGCGATCCGATGGCGGAGTGTGGATATGGCGAATGCCCGGAGGACGTCATCTGCCAGCGTGTATAGTGCCAACAGTAAAATTCGGAGGCGGCGGTGTTATGGTGTGTGAGACGCCCTGCGAAGCACGCAGGACAGTACAGGTAGTTTAAATTGTGGAAAGGGGCCAAAATAAGCGGCTGTCAGTTACACTCGAACATACAACTTCATATATATTGACCAAACATTACAAGAGCCAAGAAACTTAAAAAGAACCACAGCATTAATTTTTGGAACTTAATTACCGGGTGAATGCGACATACAATCTCATGCCTTAAGGGCAAGACCACTTTAATTTAAAATCGGTTGAAGGCCAATAACTTAAGACTCAAACCCAAATCAGAAATTTAAAAGGCAGAAAGCTTTATCTTAAATCAGTTCTTTCAATTAGGCTGAAGGCCCAAACAGTCTGACACCTAAAGAGCGAAACAACTTTAATTTAAAAATCGACTGGAGACCCATCACGTAAGACTCAAACAAAATAAAATTTTAAAAGGCCAAAGGCCTTATCTTAAAAGAGTTCTTTAATTAGGTTGAAGGGCCAAACAATCTGACCTTAAGAGCAAAACAACCTTAATCGAACATCGGCTGAAAGCCCATCACTTATGATTCAAACAAAATTAAATTTTTGAAATGGCCAAGTTCCTTACTTTAAAACAGTTCTTTAAGTTAGGCTGAAGGCCCAGACAATCTTACGCCTTAAGGGCAAAAGAACCTTAATTTAAAAATTGATTAGAAATCATAAAAATACAAACAACAAGAACAAGTAAGAAAAGGCAGTACACCCAACGGCGTTCAGAAGTTTCCGAGGGTCGGCCTGGAATTCAAACACTAACGCTCGCTTAGGTGAGACAGGCAGTCGGGCTAACCATTCTCGATCCGACGACAACCCAACCGACAGACAGTCAAGGGACCCACCGACAAGATAACTTCCGCTCCACCCGACCAGTACACAACAGAGAGTTCACTGGAACAACGTAGAAGGTATTGCCACCCACAACCAATTATACATTGAGCTGTCAAACTACACACAGTGCTGGACAGCGACAACCCGATGAGGAAAATGCACTGTCTGAATTTATGTCAACGGCCAGGGCAGGTAACCGGAACGTTAACGGCCAAAAGACAGAAGATTCCGCTGGTGCACTTCAATTCAAAATAACCAAGTACAGATAAACTCCACCGGAGGGTGGCTAAAATATGCCAACTTGAAAACACACGTTGTTGCTCGTGGGAATGTCCCAACAGTCGGCAACGAAATCCAAACGACACAACGTGAACAGTCGTGACTTGCTGGTAGATTAAGTCAGGATCGGTGAGCCACGGACGTCGTAGCAATGGGAACAGCACCACACACCCCGACCGCACGTAGACGCCCGAGCGGCCCCGGCTAAAACTACGCGCCGTGGAGATTTTCTCGCTGCTCCACGCCAACCGACCAACTGCCAGGCCCGGAAACGGTGAAAGGACCAAATATACGTCGGCTGATGAGACAACTAACCGAACGACCAACCAATGGTCGTCCCGCTCCAATCTCCCTCCGTCGGACAGTTTATGTGTGTCGACGAGCACTGGCTGTCCGCGCCTCACCGGCACTCCGTCCGCGACTTCACTGCTGCTGCATCCCGATTGCACTGCTGGTCCGTCTCCAACTGACTACCAGACACACGACGACCCGGAAATACTATCGGTCGCTCCAGAGATGGTACGACAGCGCACTTATCGATATGCGCTTCTACTGCTGCCACTCTCTGGCAAGTAAGGCGGGAAGTTAGTGACGCCAGTAATTGGAATAAGAAAAGGAGGCGGCAGTAGCGTAACAGAAGATGACAAACAATAAATGGCATGAATACGAACTGTGCACGACTCAACGTGGTCGTGTTTTACATGGAGGGGGCTTGCACCCCTTGTTGTTTTGCGTGGCACTATAACTAAAGGCCTACAACGATGATTTAAGCACCTTCTTGCTTCCCACTGCTGAAGAGCAATTCGGGAATGGCGATTGCGTCTTTCAACAAGATCGAGCACCTGTTCATAATGCACGACCTGTGGCGGAGTGGTTACATGACAATAACATCCCTGTAATGGACTGACCTGCACAGAATCCTGACCTGAATCCTATAGAACACCTTCGGAATGGTTTGGAACGCCGACTCCGTACCAGGCCTCACCGACCGATATCGATACCTCTCCTCAGTGCGGCACTCCGTGAAGAATGGGCTGCCATTCCCCAATAAAACTTCCAGCACCCAATTGAATGTATACCTGCGAGAGTGGAAGCTCTCATCAACTTTAAGGGTGGGCCAACACCGTATTGAATTCCAGCACTACTGATGGAGACCCACCACGAGCTTGTAAGTCATTTTCAGCCAGGTGTCCGGATACTTTTGATCACATGGTGTGCTTAAATGAGTAGTAGCGTCTCCAGGTCACGAAAACTGACAGTGGCCTGGAAATCGTGCTCTTCCATACCGCAACCATGGCGCCATTGGCAGTGTGTGACACCGCGGTCGGTCGTACCGACGGGCCCGAGACAGAGTTTACATATGATCTTAAACATAGTAATGGCTAGGGCAAATTGCTGTATTTCACATGTATCTTGGAAGCTTCAAAGTACCAACCATCCTCAATCTATACAAAATGATGCATGTGAAACTGGAAATTCTGAAGCTCGAGTCACCAGTGGATATCAGCTCAAACTTTTCAACTTAATTTATCTAGTTAATGGTGACTGATACAAAAATATGTGTTTATCAAGTTTGCAAGACTGGATCTCATTTTTCAGCACGGCTTCGTCTCACCGATAAAATGGTTTCACTGGTAACGACCATTGAGTGCCTACGTCATCATATTCTGTTCGATTCGATTTTTGTCTGTGTGGATGGTAGAACACGAAGTCAAGAAATACTGATAGTTTGGTCGAAAAGTGACGCAATGACGGAAATAAAAGAAAGGCTCTTGAGTGGAAACTGAGGCTGAAAAGATATCAATGAGAATATTCGGTGATGGCATTGCTATCCTCAGTGAAAGCGAGTGAGAATTACAGATCCTGTTGAATGAAATTATAAATGTAATGACTACAGAATATGGATTGAGGGTAAAGGAAGGAGAAAGTATGAAGGAGTAATAGAAATGAGATTAGCGAGAAACTTAAATTCAAACTTGGCGACCACGAATTAGTCGAAGTTAAGGAATTCTGCTACCTTTGAAGCGAATTAACACGTGAAGGACGAAGCAAGGATGGCGTTAGAAGCAAACCAGCACTGGCAAAGGGAGCATTTCTACTAGTGTCAAACATAGGAATTTATTTGCGGAACAAATTTCTGAGAATGTAAATTTGTAAGGATGTAAATGAAGATAGAAAATCATAAAAGAAGAGAATCGAAGGGACGTGGTGCTACAGAAGCATACTGAAAATTAAGTGGACAAATAAGATAAGAAATGAGTTTTTCGACAAAATCGGCGAGGAAAGAATTATGCGGAAAACACTAGGTATGAGAACATACAGGATGATAATGGCATGTATTAAGACATTCTGGAATAATACTAGAGAGAGCTGCAAAGAGCAAAAGCCATATGGAAGACTCATATGGGAATATATCAAACAAATAATTCAGGATCTTGGGTGTAAGTGCTACGCTGAGATGAAGTCGAGGCGGAGCTAGAAGACTGATGACCAAAAGAATAGGGACAATAACCACTGATGACATGCTCCATATCCCGATTTAAGTTACAGTGTTTCAATTGCAGTCTTTCTCTGATATCAGGGAATATACACTCCTGGAAATTGAAATAAGAACACCGTGAATTCATCGTCCCAGGAAGGGGAAACTTTATTGACACATTCCTGGGGTCAGATACATCGCATGATCACACTGACAGAACCACAGGCACATAGACACAGGCAACAGAGCATGCACAATGTCGGCACTAGTACAGTGTATATCCACCTTTCGCAGCAATGCAGGCTGCTATTCTCCCATGGAGACGATCGTAGAGATGCTGGATGTAGTCCTGTGGAACGGCTTGCCATGCCATTTCCACCTGGCGCCTCAGTTGGACCAGCGTTCGTGCTGGACGTGCAGACCGCGTGAGACGACGCTTCATCCAGTCCCAAACATGCTCAATGGGGGACAGATCCGGAGATCTTGCTGGCCAGGGTAGTTGACTTACACCTTCTAGAGCACGTTGGGTGGCACGGGATACATGCGGACGTGCATTGTCCTGTTGGAACAGCAAGTTCCCTTGCCGGTCTAGGAATGGTAGAACGATGGGTTCGATGACGGTTTGGATGTACCGTGCACTATTCAGTGTCCCCTCGACGATCACCAGTGGTGTACGGCCAGTGTAGGAGATCGCTCCCCACACCATGATGCCGGGTGTTGACCCTGTGTGCCTCGGTCGTATGCAGTCCTGATTGTGGCGCTCACCTGCACGGCGCCAAACACGCATACGACCATCATTGGCACCAAGGCAGTAGCGACTCTCATTGCTGAAGACGACACGTCTCCATTCGTCCCTCCATTCACGCCTGTCGCGACGCCACTGGAGGCGGGCTGCACGATGTTGGGGCGTGAGCGGAAGACGGCCTAACGGTGTGCGGGACCGTAGCCCAGCTTCATGGAGACGGTTGCGAATGGTCCTCGCCGATACCCCAGGAGCAACAGTGTCCCTAATTTGCTGGGAAGTGGCGGTGCGGTCCCCTACGGCACTGCGTACGATCCTACGGTCTTGGCGTGCATCCGTGCGTCGCTGCGGTCCGGTCCCAGGTCGACGGGCACGTGCACCTTCCGACGACCACTGGCGTCAACATCGATGTACTGTGGAGACCTCACGCCCCACGTGTTGAGCAATTCGGCGGTACGTCCACCCGGCCTCCCGCATGCCCACTATACGCCCTCGCTCAAAGTCCGTCAACTGCACATACGGTTCACGTCCACGCTGTCGCGGCATGCTACCAGTGTTAAAGACTGCGATGGAGCTCCGTATGCCACGGCAAACTGGCTGACACTGACGGCGGCGGTGCACAAATGCTGCGCAGCTAGCGCCATTCGACGGCCAACACCGCGGTTCCTGGTGTGTCCGCTGTGCCGTGCGTGTGATCATTGCTTGTACAGCCCTCTCGCAGTGTCCGGAGCAAGTATGGTGGGTCTGACACACCGGTGTCAATGTGTTCTTTTTTCCATTTCCAGGAGTGTATATCGTAAGCTCTTCTAGCTTCTGTAAGTCGTAAATTTAGAGAATATAAAGAAATTGTTGATACGTGGATGTGCTTACTCGAAAAGTTCGATCATCGTTCTTCAATATCTTGTTTTCTTGAAATCGCGTTACCAAATGAAAATGCTGACATAACTGCTGATGGCGTGAAGCTGGCTTCAAATACTGAAGGACTGGCAATTCAGTGTCATTAATAACTACTAAACTTGCGGATGCCCCTTATATATAAGTTGTGTCGTGAAATATCGGGACACGACGGCTTGAAAGTGGAGATTTGCGGACAACGCCAGCCCGAGGAAGGCCTTCGTTTGTCTCGAGGGGTTGTTGCTCGAACTGGCAAAGACAGTGTACGCATTTCTCTGGCAAATCCTGCTTTCCCCGCATCACCGTGCCTGTATTTCTCTGGCATATCTTTTCAAAGAAACCATGCCGGCATTTGCCTGAAGTGATTTAGGTAAACCGCGTAAAACCTAAATCTGGATAATGGGACGCTGCGCGTCCCGAATATGAATCTTGTTCAGCGTCCTATCACTGCACCGCCGCGCGCAGTCGTGTGATTTTCCTGCAGAAGTCGATGTTCCCATACACTCACCCCGAATCTGCCGTGCATATGATATTATGATACCCACGAACAGCGTGCAGCGGTGTCTTGAAATCTGCAGTGCTGACATACGCTGTTATCTGCTAAATTTTGACTGCGTTCTGCGACACTGCGTCATTCTTTTCTCGTTATACACCCTTGGCACCTACATAAAACACGTAACAGCATGGTATCTGGTTACAGGGAGTCTATCACAAAGCAGGAGGTATGTAGTTTTATGCATTTTTTCAGTTTGCCTCACTGCCCTCTGCTCTGTCTTCGATTTGCAGTCGGTAGACACCACACTAAGGATGTCATTAGACTGGCCACACTCTCATCCACAATGTTCACCCAAGCTAATTATGGCATATGTAACACTAGTCCAACCCACAGCTAACATGGGCAGGTGCGCAGCTGTTGCATTCCTCCACTGTCGAGTTCTATTTGCAACAAATAATGTTTCAATATACAGTATAAACATACACACAACTTGTTGCCGTCTGTACAGATTACTGTGTATTCGTAATTAAGTAAAAATGTTTATATCCTGAGAATTCGGTGACATGGTTGAAATGTGAGTAAATGTTTGTATGTGGCCCTACATAGATGTATGTGTGTGTCATTAGATATATATTTTATTTACAAAAATAAATGTGTCGTATTTTGTAAAATAACATTTACCGTTTGCTGGCCAAGTGGAAAATGCCCGGAAGTCATCAACTGAAAAAAAAAAATTATTTGTTTTTTTAAGAATCGTGTTGACATCGTGTGCGCCTTTATATGGCCAAGATTGTGGTCTTCATAAACAGTACCCATTTGTTGTTACGAACGACTATCATTTATCCAGTGTTTCTATACATGTATCACCATAGAGAAGCAGCATGGTCTGTTCACGCAGGTACGTCATGATATAACAAACCTATTTCTCCGAGTATGACTGCTGTCAGGTTTGAATTCGATTTCGTTTTGATTGGTTTGGCATTGACTACACGTACACACACACTCTCAGACGTTACTTCGTTTTAGAGCTCATTATTGTACTTGGCGTAACAATGTCCTTTCTAGTTACACACAAACGGGCGTGGCAGTATGTACACGAAAATGTCATCTCCCGCCCTTCTTAATAACGTATTTCTAGTACGCTGTTTTGCAAATATTTCGAGTCTCGTTACGGCTGGGTTCTTCATTCGAGTGCCACATTTATCACAATTTTTTTTATGTCTGTTAATCCACACATGAAATACAGCGAGTCGGTTCTACTACGAGCAGATTGCTTCCGACCTGCTCCGACACAGAGTTCGTTTACACGTCAATCTCTCGGTAAAAGCCAGTGACTTGGCAACTTTTAAAAACGCCAGTCATGCTGATACCTGGGCTTAGAGTTTCCAGTGAGTGAAACGCAGAGGGATGGAGGAAGAGGAGGAGGAGGAGGGGGTGGAGGAGGGTGGTGAGGGGGTGGGGGGGGGGGGGGGGGGAGCTAAGCGGGGCGTGAACAACCTAATCCATGGTAACGGAAGAACAAATTTCATTTTGTAACTATTTATGATATTCGAAAGTGTAGAACAACCGGGCACAGAAAATTTGCCTTGTACACAACGAGATGTACCCATGAGCTTGCGTGAGGGTAATCTTTATCGAGGGAAAAAAATTGTAATCTGTCTTGACAAGGTCAAACAGCGTTGGAATTGTTTCCATTTATCCGGTCCTTCCTCAAAACAAAAGAGGTGGCACAGTACTCAAGAAATTGGTATCCCATTCGGGAGGAGAGACGCATGCAGATTAAGGTTATGAGTGGTTCCTCTGGATTTCCTCAGGGGAATAACATTTGATTCCTTACCCATCCTTGTCGACGAAACATTGAATCATAATCTTCTTCCTACCGGAAAAAAATTGAAAGCGCGTTATTGACGTAGGTATTGTATTTATCTTCGGAAAGACAGAGGTCAGTCCTTCGACGGGCAATATTTCCCTTTGTTAAGTTTTTTAGTGATTTTCGATGTTCAGATGTGTTTCAAAAGATCTTTTTGCTGTTTCTATGACGTTGTTCCAAAAAATGGTTCAAATGGCTCTAAGCACTTTGGGACTTAACACCTGAGGTCATCAGTCCCCTACACTTAGAACTACTTAAAACTAACTAACCTAAGGACATCACACACATCCATGCCCGAGGCAGGATTCGAACCTGCGACCGTAGCAGCCGCGTGGTTCCGGACTATCACGTTGTTCCGAAATGCCGAAAGAAACTTTTGCAGCAGTTTTATTTTAGCCTCCGTGCAGCCTTGCTTCCACAAACACAATTTCTAGAATCTACCCTCATGCTCATAAATTAAGGATAATGCTAATACATGGTGAAACAACGCTCTGGTTGGCGGTTTGCGGGTTTAAATTACTTGGCGGTATGACCATGCGGTGCATTTGACCTGCGGTCGTCGCACGGTGGCGCTGGAAGCAGTCCACATACGCAGATTTGTGTTGGTGCATGTCAGAGTACGGTGCAGAGAGTAAGTGTGCAGACGTTTTCAGACGTGCTAATGGTGACTGTGTGTTGAAAATGGCTAAAAGAACACATATTGATGACGTTATGAGTGTTAGAATACTACGGCGACTGGAGGCTGGTCAAACACAGCGGGTCGCAGCACGGACCCTCCGTGTGCCACAAAGTGTGATCTCAAGGTTATGGAAACTATTCCAGCAGACAGGAAACGTGTCCAGGCGCTACAGTACGGGACGTCCACAGCGTACAACACCACCACAAGAAGACCGATATCTCGTGATCAGTGCCTGCAGACGGCCACGGAGTACTGCAGGTAGCCTTGCTCGGGACCTTACCGCAGCCACTGGAACAACTGTCTCCAGAAGCACAGTTTGCAAACGACTGAACAGATATGGTTTATTCGCCCGGAGACCTGCAACGTGCATTCCACCAACCCCTGGTAACAGGAGAGCCCGTTAAGCCTGGTGCCAAGAACACAGTACATGGTCATTGGAACAGTGGTCCCAGGTTATGTTCACGGACGTGTCCAGGTATAGTCTGAACAGTGATTCTCGCCGGATTTTCATGTGGCATGAACCAGGAACCATATACCAACCCCTTGATGTCCTTGAAAGGGACCTGTACGGAGGTCGTGGTTTGATGGTGTGGGGTGGGATTATGATTGGTCCACGCACACCCCTGCATGTCTTTGACAGAGGAACTGTAACATGTCAGGTGTATCGGGACGTCATGTTGCACCAGTATGTCCACCTTTTCAGGGCTGCAGTGGGTCCCACCTTCCTACTGATGGATGATAACGCACAGCCCCACCGAGCTGCCATCGTGGAGGAGTACCTTGAAACAGAAGATATCAGGCGAATGGAGTGGCCTGCCTGTTCTCTGGATCTAAACCCCATCGAGCACGTCTGGAATACTCTCGGTCGACGTATCACTGCACGTCTTCAAACCCCTAGGACACTTCAGGAGCTCCGACAGGCACTGGTGCAAGAATGGGAGGCTATTCCCCAGCAGCTGCTCGACCACCTGATCCAGAATATGCGAACCCGTGTGCGGCCTGTTTACGTGTGCATGGTGATCATATCCCATGTTGATGTCGGGGTACATGTGCAGGAAACAGTGGGGTTTTGTAGCACGTGTGTTTCGGGGCGGTTTTCTCAACTTATCACCAGTACCGTGGATTTACAGATCTGTGTCGTGTGTGTTCCCTATGTGCCTGTGCGATTAGCGCCAGTTTTGTGTAGTGCCACGTTGTGTGCCACCACATTTTGCAATTATCCTTAATTTATGAGCATGAGTGTATAATGGAACAGGGAGCTTACTCTGAATTTACTTCTGTGTTTGAGATGGTTCCAAACTGTTGTGTAGACTATTAAAACGTTGACTCAAATGTTACGCTTTTGCTTAGCAATATAGTATTTAGTTACTCGAAAGGAACTACCCTCCGTGTTGCGTTACAGCAAAAAGTGAGTTTGGATTATATCTTCTGTTAGCTGTGAGACTGAAAGAGGAAGCCGGCCGTGTGGTCTCGCGGTTCTAGGCGCGCAGTCCGGAACCGTGCGACTGCTACGGTCGCAGGTTCGAATCCTGCCTCGGGCATGGATGTGTGTGATGTACTTAGGTTAGTTAGGTTTAAGTAATTCTAAGTTCTAGGGGACTGATGACCACAGCTGTTAAGTCCCATAGTCCTCAGAGCCATTTGAACCATTTTGAGAGAGGAAAAAAGTCCAGCATAATTACAAACAGAACACTTTTTCACTCGCGACGTAAATAAGATACGAAGAGCTAAAACGCAGTTTCAAGTGCTGCAGAATGTACAGCACATCGTTAGCCATAAAACCAATTGCTCGAAATAAAATGAAATGAAAAATTAGGTAATGTAATAATGTGTCAGAAGTGTATCCGCAGTAAATAAACTGTTATTAAACTTACATACTTACTAATTACGATGCGTTTCGGATGCTTAATGTTGTGGATTGGCAAGAGGGCCAACCCACTAATGTAAGAGGAAGCCGAAAGGCACGCGTTTTAGCTCACGCAGGCTGGCGTGAGGTCTGGAACAGGACAAGGAAGTTAGACTAGAAAAAAAGGATGTAGCTGGTGGAATACTTAACTTTAATCCATTAATGTTGAACATAGCTCTTGTCTGTACATTATTTACAATATCAATAGCAACTGATAATGGCGCCTTGCTAGGTCGTAGCAAATGACGTAGCTGAAGGCTATGCTAACTATCGTCTCGGCAAATGAGAACGTATTTTGTCAGTGAACCATCGCTAGCAAAGTCGGTTGTACAACTGGGGCGAGTGCTAGGAAGTCTCTCTAGACCTGCCGTGTGGCGGTGCTCGGTCTGCAGTCTCTGATAGTGGCGACACGCGGGTCCGACGTATACTAATGGACCGCGGCCGATTTAAAGGCTACCACCTAGCAAGTGTGGTGTCTGGCGGTGACACCACACTTAATTCGACGATCACATAACAATTTAAATTCCTGGATAGACTGTATTGTATCAGTAAAGCGATGTCCAAATATCTGCAAATCCTTTACGCCCGATTATGTACCTTTCTCAATATATCTAATTTCGGACTATACATCCATTACCTGTTCACAGACGTTCACAATTTGTAATCGCAATGCTGAGCTCTTGAGGGAAACACAGAACTCTCAAACAATGAAACTGCAGGGTGTTTGGCAATTTTATTCTGATGCGAGACAAAAATCTAAATATCAACTTGTAGATCTACATCTACATAGATACTCTGCAAGCCACCGTAGCGTGCTTGGCGGAGGGTACCTTGTACCACTTCTCGACATTTCCCCTCCTGTTCCAATAGCAAATAGAGCGAGGGAAAAGCGACTATCCGTACGCTTTCGTATGAGCCCTAATTTCTCGTATCTTATCTTCGTGGTCCTTACGCGCGATGTATGTTGGCGAAAGTAGACTGATTCGGCAGTCAGCTTCAAATGCCGGTTCTCTAAATTTTCTCAGTAGTGTTTACCGAAAAGAACGCCGCCTTCCCTCCAGAGATCCCCATTTGAGTTCCCGAAGCATCCTGTAACACTTAAGTGTTGTTTGAACCTACTGGTAAGAAATCTAGCAGCTCGCTTCTGAATTGCTTCAATGACTTCAATCCGACATGTTACGGATCCCAAACACTCGATCAGTACTCAAGAGTAGGTCACACCAGCATCCTATATGCGATCTCCTTTACAGGTGAACCACTCTTTCCTAAAATTCTCCGAAAAAACCGAAGTCGACCATTTGCCTTCCCTACCGCAGTTCTCATATGCTCGTTCCATCACATGTCGCTTTGCAGTGTTATGTCCAGATAATTGAACGGCTTGATTGTGTCAAGCTAGACCCTACTAATACTGCATACGAAAAGGGCAAGCTGAGTTTCACATGAACGATGCTTTCTAAAACCATGCTGATTCATGGACATAAGCTGCTAAGCCTCGAGAAAGTTTATTATATTCGAATTGAGAATGTGTTCAAGGATTCTGCAGCAAACAGAAATGAAGGATATTGGTCTGTAATTTTGCGGGCCCGTTCTTTTACCTTTCTTATATTCTGGAATGACCTGCTCTTTCTTCCAGTCACTTGGGACTTTGTGCTGGGCGAGAGATTCAAGATAAATGCAAGCTAGGTAAGGGGCCAATGCCATAGAGTACCCTTTGTAAAATCGAACTGTGATTCCATCCAGACCTGGTGATTTATTTATTTTCAAATCTTTAAGTTGCTTCTCTACACCAGGTATGTTTATTTCTATGTCGTCCATACAGGGGTCTGTATGATAGTCAAATAACAGTATGTTTGTACAGTTCTTCTGCATGAACGATTTCTTGAATGTGAAATTTATAACTTCATCTTTCTATTGCTATCTTCAACTGCCACACCAGACTGGTAAACAGGGGACTGAATGGATGTATTAGACAGACCTAGCGAGTTTACATACTACCAGAATTTTCCCTGGTTCTGTGCCAAATCTTTTTCTAAGGGGTGACAGTGGTAGTTGTATACTTCACGCATAGACCTTTCCACAGATGCACGAATCTCTAGTAACTTTCGCTTGTCGTCGTTTGTGTGTCCCCTTTTGAACTTAGAGTGCAACAGCCTCTGCTCCTCAGCATCTTACGAATTTCGTTATTAAACCATGATAGGTCTTTTCCATCCTTTATCCACTTACTAGGCACGCAACTCTCCAGACCATGACTTCCAATATGCTTAAACTTTGTTCATAATTCCTCCACATGCATCAGTAGTGGGACAACAGAGACATCAGCACATTTTGTTATTGCAGGTTTCCACCATTAGGGGCAAGTATGCACTCAGGGGCAAACCTATTGTTCTCCTGTGATTGACAGGTCCTTAACCTGCTCAGAGGATTAAGACCCCCTGGTGATAATCCTTCCTTTTCATTGACAGGTCCTTACCCTATTGTTCTCCCACCACCCCACTCCTCCTCCTCCCCCTCCACCTCCTCCTCCCCCTCCACCTCCTCCTCCCCCATTGCTTTGGGAACTCCACTCGCTGATACAAGCACACTTTTGATATCAGTTTGATTACTAATTAATTAAATCAGTCAAGTAAATAAGTTCACCCTCTGGGAAAGCCCCCACCCTCCACATTGCCCTCTCCCTCCCAGAAAATGGCGGGAAAATGACTCAGTTGATCGGCCATTTGGAGTGAAGTCGATTTCAGTGCATAGAATATGTTTAAACAATTTAGACAATATAGTTTATTTATTTAGTTTAAAGAATTTGGTGGGAAATCAATAGCACTGTATACTGTTTAAACAATGTAGACACTGAGTGGGTGATGTTTATTTAAACAATTGATTGGATAGAAGATAATACAATGAATATTTAAACAATTGCGATGCTTTTAC
The DNA here is from genome assembly GCF_021461395.2 of Schistocerca americana. Taxonomy (NCBI): domain Eukaryota; kingdom Metazoa; phylum Arthropoda; class Insecta; order Orthoptera; family Acrididae; genus Schistocerca; species Schistocerca americana. The sequence continues at coordinate 239,951,283 of NC_060121.1, forward strand.
AGTCCGATTGTGTAAGAAATACCATCATGAAACACCCATCACACGTAATTACATTGTTAAAAATCTTTCGATCACTAAGCATGCACCATCTGCCATCCTCCGTCCACTGAACCACACCCAATTCCGGCTGCACCATTACACAGCCAGCTCTCTTGTGGTTCTGCAAAGTGGTGTGCCACACACCTGTCCAAGAGTGGCCTCTCAGGCCCTGTGACTGACAGACCAGATGTCATGCTAATCCCTGAACAAGTGCATTCATGAAATTCCCAACAAAACATGTGATCTTTCTCTATTTCTCCTTCTGTAATGTGCCACTGCTGGGCCTGTATACACTGTCAGTCATGGTTGGACCAAACCACAAACAAAGCAGTGTTTACCCAGTAAACCCCTGTGAAATACTGACTCAAACAAGATGCCTTTTTCCAAGGCAAATTCCTGACTGAGAATGGATTCCACCATGGGCACTAAGCTGCTGCCTGTGCTGAAGAGAAAGGATCTAACGACAAGAAATTCAATTATATAGAATAGGATATACTGTTTATTTATAAAATTCAGTTTGCAGGGGCTGGATCTCACATTTATTTGGTGGGGAAAGCTCACATCCGGCAACTAGATGTCCTAATTACATAATTACACTGCAGCAGATTGAAGGTGTGGTCATACGGAAAATTTTCCTGTATGCACTCACCTTGACATGCAGGGATCGACTGAGCTAGTGCACAGTGCCACCATCAGAGGACTTTCCACCTCTCCTGTGACTCGCCCCCTCCCTCCCCACACCTCGCAGAAAAAATTGCTAGGAGAAAGACTCACTCTGTGCTGGAGAAGAAGGGTCTCACGAGACAAAATTCAAATCAAAGTCAATAACATACTGATACATATTCTTTATTTGATCGGTTTTGAGTAACAAGGTTCCCCCACTTAGGTAATCATGCCCGTAAGCCCCCCCCCCTTGCTACCCGTGACATAATAACTGTAATCACAAGGGAATGGAATGAAGTGCAATACAGTAGCCACTGTTTGGGGTCTCCCACGTCTGTGTCTATTGTCAAGACGCCACCACAAAAGTAAAACAGCCCAATGTCCTAATTACAGATCACATTACTGAATATCACCAAACACAGACTGGATAACAGTCTCCTTTGATCTCGAGGACCCCAAACAAAGCATCAAGTGGTAGGATTCTGTTCATCAGCAAATTCCAGACTCACTTCCTGTCTCTGTCACTCTCAGGACACCACTCCCTGCTTATCTGTTGAACCAACATTTCCAAACATGAAGATGGATGTTTTATCTCCCCATAGTAATAAGCTGTCATGGCTAGGTGTTGAAGGCAATTTGTAAAACCTCACACATCCTGTGCACTCACCTTCCAGACGTCCACACTCTGTGCTCCAAACCCCTGTAACTTCAACATCACCAACCTTCAGGTGCCAGAGAAACTACACTCGTCGCCTAAGCCGCAGTCGTGGATGTGCGTTTATGCCAAAGTACACCACACCCAGCCCTGGAGGGCATCTGAGGATGGTTGGAGTCGTAGGAATTGGGATGTTATCAGTACGTCCAGTGCAAATATCCAACATTTTGAATCTTCTCTCACGCAACACATACATGTCCACTTCTTTTGCACTCACTCAGCACACTGGTCACTTTGCCAACCCTCACTGCCACGTGCAAGATCAGGCAGGTAGATGCATTCTTTGTGCATGTCAAAGACTAAGCTAATCTTTTACTTCTGGTTGGCGACTCCTTGTGACCACCCTTACAAGGCAGATGCGGTGAATTGAGAAACAAGCGGATGCAGCTTGGGTGTAGTCAGTAGTTCTAAATAATTCTGCCCCAACATAGACTCAGCGGTTTAAGAAAATCTACTTTACCCAGTCTGAGGCAATGGTGTTATTGACCATACACCTCGAGTTTCTCACGTGAGATGTAGATTCCTCTCATTTATACTATTTACTATCGAAGATAGGAGAAATTGGACAACACACATGTTTTCATGTCAGTGAAGTATCGTTACTTGTTGTGAATATCCTGTACAGCACTGTGGCATATGCTACATTCCCTCTAACTATGCTTTCATCAGGTAGAAAAATATCTTTCATTATCTCTCACATCATACATCACAGGACTAAGATATTAAACCCATTTTTGTGTCATGGCAGAGAGCTAACATCTACCACCATCACAGGACACTTACTCACTTTTGGACTCTCTCCTAATTCAACCAAAAGGGCTTGGGGGTTTCTCAGAGGGTGGATTTAATTAATTGATCCTTTAATTAATTAGTCAATCAAACTGATATCAAAAGTGTGCTTGTATTGGCGAGTGGAGTTCCCAGAGGGAGGGGGAGGAGGAGTGGGAGGAGGGGGAAGGGTGGGGGGAAGAGTAAGGTAAGGACGTGTCAATCAAATTGGTTCAAATGGATCTGAGCACTATGGGACTCAACTTCTGAGGTCATTAGTCCCCTAGAACTTAGAACTAGTTAAACCTAACTAACCTAAGGACATCACACACATCCATACCCGAGGCAGGATTCGAACCTGTGACTGTAGCGGTCTCGCGGCTCCAGACTGCAGTGCCTAGAACCACACGGCCACTTCGGCCGGCACCTGTCAATCAAAAGGAAGGATTATCCCCAGGGGGTCTTAATCCTCTTAGCAGAACAGTAGGTTAAGGACCTGTCAATCAAAGTAGAACAGTAGGTTTTCCCTGAGTGCATACTTGCCACTGATGTAGGCAACCCACACTAACAAATTGTGCTGATGTCCCTGTTACCCTACTACTTGTATGTTATTGGTACTAATTATTGCTTATCTGCTCTATCTAGCAGAAGCACCCACCTAGCCTTCTTGACTGACTTATTAACTTTCATGATCATACTTTCTATTGTGATATTATGATTGCTAACCTCTGTTGCTATACTGACATTATCGATAAGGTCTGGTCTATTTGTAGCTACAAGGTCAAAGATATTTCCATTGTGTGGGCTGCTGGGCTAGCTGCTCAAGACAATTTTCAGAAACTTGTTTAAAGGTATTTTGCATGACTGTCTGTCCATACCCTTCCCACAATGAATGCATAGACATTGCAGTCTATACCCAGCATGTTAAAGTCATCTCCTACTAGTACTGCATGATCTCAATATTTTCGCGGTATTAGCCAGAAAACCTTTTTTCGAATGACTCTATAATTGCCACAGTGGAAACAGGTGGCCGGTAAAAAGTCCAACAATTAACTTAGTTTCACCTACAACTGTTATATGCGACCAGACGACTTCACTCTCAAACTCAACTTCGACCTCAATAGAGACAATATTTTTGTTAACAGCATTGAAAAATCCCACTCAAATGGCCTCTAATCTTTCTCTGATATACGTTCCACGGCTCGCTAAATATATCAGAGCTTTCCACTTCCGGAAAGGTTAAAGACTTCCAAGGGCGATTCACATTCACATTGCTAAGGCCAAATCAACAATTACAATCAGCCCACACAAAGAAGAAACCTTTTATAAATACAGACAAAGTCAGATCACAGTTTCTGATAGCTGAAAAAATTGAAAAATGTACCTTCTAGTACCGATGGAATATTGCATAAATTAAGGGTCGATACCCGCCTCCATGGCCAACATCATAGCCGGCACCGTAGCTCAGTGTATTTGGCCATAGGGCTAGCAGACTTCTGTAATAAAAAACTAAGTTCATGGACCGACGACGAACGTAAACGGGTCTCGTGTGACGTCCGCCCCGATCAAATGCAATGAACAAAATGAGGTCGCTAACGCACTACTCTGTGGTGGCGCTCGACTCGGTGGTATGCCGGTTTGAGTCCTGGTGGTGCAAAAAATTTTCGTTGCCGATCACCAGACTTTGGGTCAATGTCCTGGTTTAAATACCAAACCTCGCTGCAGGGTCTCATGAAGTGAGAGCATGTGATACTGTTGATGGTGACCCATCTGTCAGATGGAGATGTTAAACTTAGTGGCTCCCTTAGTGCTGTTCGCGAGGAATAGCCTATGTGCCGGCTCCTAATTTCACCCGCCCCCCCCCTTCTCTCATCATGATACAACACAAACATTACACCACACTCTACATACAATACATACACATAGTGTTAGAAAGAGTTGTAATGGTGCATGTTGCAAATAAACAAAGAAACAGAACCTCGAGACGATCTCATCTACGAGGGCAGTTCGGAAAGTAAGGTCGAATCGGTCGCGAAATGCAAACCACTATGGAAATCAAAAATATTTGATTGAAATAGTTAGCTACACCTTCCAGGCATTTCTGTACATAGTCACCGCTGCGACTTAGACATTTGTCGTATCGTCGTATTAACTTTCCAGAACCATCGTCATAGAAGGCAGCCGCCTGTGCTTTCCGCCAATTCTCTACGCTGATTTATAGCTCCTTATAAGTGTCAAAATGTTGCCTTCATAGCCTGCAATTCATCCAAGCAGACATGCAACTCAGCGGGAACCAATTATGAACTGTATTGTGGGTGATCAAAAACTTTCCATTGGAAACGTTGGACGAGCACCTTAATTGCCCCTGCAGGGTGCGCAAGAGAATCGTGAAGAAGGAATCTTATGACAGTTATTATTGAATCCTGCCTGGTCGTTGAATATGGGGTGTCCAGGAAACATGCTTTCTCAGATCGCTAGACAACAATTCAAACAAATCCACTACTGGCCATTAAAATTGCTACACCAAGAAGAAATGCAGATGATAAACGGGTATTCATTGGACAAATATACTAGAACTGACATGTGGTTACATTTTCACGTAATTTTGGTGCATAGATCCCGAGAAATTAGTACCCAGAACAACCACCTCTGACCGTAATAAAGGCTTTGATACGCCTGGGCATTGAGTCAAACCAAGCTTGGGTGGCGTGTACAGGTACAGCTGCCCACGCAGCTTCAACATGATACCACAGTTCATCAAGAGTAGTGACTGGCGTATTGTGACGAGCCAATTGCTCGACCACCATTGACCAGACGTTTTCAGTTGGTGAGAGATCAGGAGAATGTGCTGGCCAGCGCAGCAGTCGAACATTTTGTGTATTCAGAAAAGCCTGTACAGGACCTGCAACATGCGGTCGTGCACTATCCTGCTGAAATGTAGCATTTCCCAGGAATCGAATGAAGGGTAGAGTCACGGGTCGTCATGCATCTGAAATGTAACGTCCACTGTTCAAAGCGCCGTCAATGCAAACAAGAGGTGACCGAGACGCGTAACCAGTGGCACCCCATACCATCACGCCGGGTGATACGCCAGTATGGCGATGACGAATACACGCTTCCAATGTGTGTTCACCGCGATCTCGCCAAACATGGATGCGACCATCATGATGCTGTAAAGAGAACCTGGATTAATCCGAAAAAATGACGTTTTGCCATTCGTGCACCCAGGTTCGTCGTTGAATACACCATTGCAGGCGCTCATGTCTGTGATACAGCTCAAGGGTAACCGCAGCCATGGTCTCCGAGCTGATAGTTAATGCTGCTGCAAACGTCGTCGAACTTTTCGTGGAGATGGTTGTTGTCTTGCAAACGTCCCCAACTGTTGACTCAGGGATCGAGACATGGCTGCACGATCCGTTACAGCCATGCGGATAAGATGCCTGTCATCTCGACTGCTAGTGATACGAGGCCGTTGGGATCCAGCACGGCGTTCCATATTACCCTCCTGAACCCACCGATTCCATATTCCGCTAACAGTCATTGGATCTCGACCAAGGCGAGCAGCAATGTCGCGATACGATAAACCGCAATCGCGATAGGCTACAATCTGACCTTTATCAAAGTTGGAAACGTGATGGTACGCATCTCTCCTTGCACGAGGCTTCACAACAATGTTTCACCAGGCAACGCCGGTCAACTGCTGTTTGTGTATGAGAAATCAGTTGGAAACTTACCTCATGTCAGCACGTTGTAGGTGTCGCCACCGGTGCCAACCTTGTGTGAATGCTCTGAAAAGCTAATCATTTGCATAATACAGCATCTTCTTCCTGTCGGTTAAATTTCGCGTCTGTAGCACCTCATCTTCGTGGTGTAGCAATTCTAATGGCCAGTAGTGTAGCATTAATGAGTTTTATTACAAAAAGTAAATGACAATACTTGACTTTGAGAATTACATAGATGTGTCGCAAGCAAAGTGTGACTTCCGAAATAAACAAGCTTCTTCAGTATAACAATTCTAATACAAGTGAAGTGATGCAGTTGACGCTTCTATTCAGGTCGCTAGTCTTGAATCTTTTCTTGAACTGAGCTGCGGCCAGTCGGGCGCGGCGCTTATGTCCTCTTCGCATAGAGGCCGCTGCTGTCGCGTTGTCATCTTGGAGAGGGGTCAGTCAGCTTGCAATTGGCTGACGTCTTGTCACAGCCCTCTCCGCTCTATCGTTCCCGACTTGCGTGCTGTTGACTTGACTTTACGCCGTAACAATCCTCCCCCCCCTCCCCCCCCCCCCCTGAAGTGACGGACCGTCGTCCTCTGTTGGGCGCGACAACGAGAGGGGAGACAGGAGTGTGGATGTTGCGATGGACTAGAAACTGTTGCTGCAGGGGACGTGAGGCTTCGGGTCGTACCCCGCCATCCGGCCTGCGGTCTGGTGGAAACGTCCCCCGGAAAACGACCAGAAAAGAACGCGTCCACCTCCAGAGATCCATAACGAGATGTAGAAGACGTCGGATGCTGCGGTGTGGGCAGGTCCAGCTCCATTCGTAGAACGAGAGGAGGCGGAGACTCCGTCTCCGTGGGGTCGTCCCGCGGTGTTGTGATGACACCCTCTTCCGGCTGCTGTGGCCGCGCTGTCCCCGGGATCCCTGAATCTGGGGGAAGAGATACAGAAGGATCACCGTGGACATGACAGTGGCGAATTTGATTGTGATGTCTGCGCTGCAATCCGTCTGGGCCTGAAATGAGATACATGCATGCGCCAAGTCGACGAAGGAGCTCGCCTCGCGCCCACCGTCTGCTGCCGCTAAAAACCCTGAAAAACCCAATATCATGCAGCGCGAATCGATATTTGCTGCCTTCCTTCGGCCCTGGATGCTCAGGCGGGTGGGGCAGGTGCAGCAGTGTCCGATGGCGGCGGCTGTGAAGCAATGCCGCCGGCGATGGTCATTCTCGTGGATGCGAACTATAGGAGGCGAGAAACAGTTGCAATGCTTGATCCCTGGTCTGTGCGGAGCCAAGTTAGGCCATCTACTGCTTGAAGTTTCTGAGAAAACGTTCCACTTCGTCGTTTGACTGTGGATGGAACGGTACACTAGTTAGATGCTGTATGGCATTGCGTTCACAGAATGTTTCAAATTCATTTGACGTGAACTGAGGGCCGTTGTCTGACACTAAGACTTCAGGTAAACCTTCGGGGCAAAAAACCGATGACAACACCTCAATTGTGCTACGTGACGTTGTCGAGCTTATTGGCACAGCAAAAGGAAACTTGCTATACGAGTCAACCACTATCAACCAACGACTGTTCCAAAATGGTCTTGCAAAGTCTATGTGCAAAAATTGCCATGGCGATTGCGACTTAGGCCAAGCAAAGAATTTTTGTGGCGGTGAAAGGTGGCTACACTGAGCCACTGCGCCAGAGATTGCGCCAAAGAGTATTATTCAGCCGCCTCCACTAGCAGTGCTTGGGGAGAACTCGTAGTAGGCAGTGCTTGTTGAGATGTGCTAGTGAAAAGTGCTGTCTGGACCTGCTCATCATTGCTAGGTGCCTCTAATGGAACTGCTTATACAGAAATAATGTCACTTGTTGCTGTCTGCACCTGTTCAACATTGCTGGGTGCAACTGATGGAACTGCTTTTATTGAAATGATGTCACTTGTTGCTGTCTGCACCTGTTCAACATTGCTGGGTGCCACTGATGGAACTGCTTCTATTGAAATGATGTCACTTGTTGGTGTCTGCACCTGTTCAACAATGCTGGATGTCACTAATGGAACCGCTTCTGCTGAGAAATGTGACTTGTTGCTGTGTGTACCAGTTCAACATTGCTGGGTGCCACTGTTGGAACTGTTTCTACTGAAATGATGTTACTTCTTGCTGTCTGCACCTACTCAACATTTGCTGGGTGCCACTAATGGAACTGCTTCTGCTGAATAATGTCACTTGTTGGTGTCTGCACCTGTTCAACATTGCTGGGTGCAACTGATGGAGCTACTTCTATGGAAATGATGTCACTTGTCGGTGTCTGCACCTACTCAACATTGCTGGGTGCCACTGTTGGAACTGTTTCTACTGAAATGATGTTACTTCTTGCTGTCTGCACCTACTCAACATTTGCTGGGTGCCACTAATGGAACTGCTTCTGCTGAATAATGTCACTTGTTGGTGTCTGCACCTGTTCAACATTGCTGGGTGCCACTGATGGACTGCTTCTACTGAACTGATGTTGCTTCTTGCTGTCTGCACCTGTTCAACATTACTGGGTGCCACAGATGGAACTGCTTTTACTAAAATGATCTCACTTGTTGCTGGTTGCACCTGTTGACCATTGCTGGGTACTACTCCTGGAACTATCAATTACTTATTTTTTTTTTAATCATGGAAAGCATGTTATGTGAACATTTGTATAAACTGATTTTTTTGTGTATTGTGTAAACTATTATGTAAAGCCACATGTATGAAAGAATTTGTATTGCTTACTGTATTTTATATATTAGGTTATTGAAAGGTCAGTGCAAAGCCAAAAATTTTATCTAATTATGTGACAGTTACGTATTAATATTATCTTTTATTTTTGTCTGTATTTTGTGGACGAATTTGGTGGTATTTTCACCACCAATGCTGGCAAAAATACCATCAAATTCTGGCCCGTGGAGGAGGGGCATATGAAAGGTGGCTACACTGAGCCACTGCACCAGAGATTGCGCCAAAGAGTATTATTCAGCCGCCTCCACTGGCAGTGCTTGGGGAGAACTCGTAGTAGGCAGTGCTTGTTGAGATGTGCTAGTGCAAAGTGCTTGCTGAGATGTGGTAGTGAAGAGTGCTTGTCGAGAGGTCGTGGTGGAGAGTTCTTGTTGAGATGTGGTAGTAGAGAGTCGGTGTGGAGATATATTGTAATGATTAGAGTGATTTTGGTCAATATATGAAGGTAAAAGAAAAAAAATTTTTCCTTTTCTTTTTATTATCTCAATGTCTTAAATAATGCAGCATTACAGGTTCAGTCAACAAAGCATCTGGCTTGTGTTCTTGTATTAGAGTGTAATTCTGCTTTCCTTACGCAATTATAGTATTTCTATTTTTTAATTACTTCAGTATAAATGATATTTAAAATTTCTTGTCTTATTGAAGAAGAACCGTGCCAGATGTGTACGTTGAATCACACTTCCACATACAGAACAGTTACTCTTGTGCTTGTTGTTGCGTTGGTTTTATAGTTGCTGGGGACTTAACTAATTAACTGTGTTAACGAAAATTTTCTTTCATTCTTTGTTGTTATTCTATGCAGTCAGATTGCGGACAAAAACTAGTCAGGGCCAACCGTTTACGAAACAGCGTAATCGGACTTACAGCTACTAAAATTAAAAAATGATTTTCAAATTTAATAATAATTAAGCCCCCATGCAGCGGAGCGCACTTATTTTCCGTAGACGCGTCACACAGTGACGTCATCGGTTCTATTTGGGTGTCCATGCCCTGCCAAGCACAGTGTCGACGCGCTAACTGTTTCGTACGAACAATCCCCCAGTGTCCTTGGTGAAGCAACTGCAACACTTCTTTTGCAAAGCTTTGGGGATCAACGCACGTGACTGTCCACTGCAATTTTGTATAAGAATTACACCTTCCTGCACAGCGAGGCTATGCCGACGGGCAAAGTATCGGCGCACTACAGGATTCTGTATGCTATGCAAGGAATGAGGCCAAGATGTTCGAACGTAAGTTAGCAAAAAGTTCAAATCTGGGTCAGCTTCTGTGGCCTGTGCAATTTTGTTACAGTTCAGCGGAAAACACTGAAGCAATTCAGAATCCTGAGCATCGATGTGACAACAAGATGCAGCAGAAGCGTCAAAGTTTGTATCAGGGTCAAACGGAAGACATGAAAGCGCGTCCGCATTACCATGTTATGCCGTCGGACGATACACGCTCTCGTACTGGTATTGAGACAACAGCAAAGCCCAACTTTTTGCAGTTTTTGGGCGGTTCGTACAGGAACCGGCTTCGTCAGATGAGACAAGGACGGCAAAGGCTTGTGATCTGTTACTAAGCAGACTTTTCTGCCATAAAAATAATGGTGGAATTTGGTGACACCATACACAATATCCAATGCCTCTTTCTCAATTTTTGGATAGTGCTTTGGACAACATTTCTGACGTGAAAGCAGTAGACCTGACTTTATCACCAATTCTGTGCAAAAGCACTGCACCGATTCCGTAAGACGAAGCGTCAACTTGCAATACAACTGGTTTGTCATGATCAAAGTGAACTAAGCATCGATCACTGAGCAATGCATCTTTAAGTTATTGAAAATCTACTTGGCACTCATCTGTCCAAAGAAAGGGGACATTCTTGCGACGCAAGCGATGCAATGGAGCTGCGATTTGTGCAGCATTCGGTATGAACCGAATATAATAGAAATGGTTCAAATGCCTCTGAGCACTATGGGACTTAACATCTGAGGTCATCAGTCCCCTATAACTTAGAACTACTCAAATCTAACTAACCTAAGGACATCACACACATCCATGCCCGAGGCAGGATTCGAACCTGCGACCGTAGCAGTCGCGCGGTCATGGACTGATGGACGGATAAGTGTCAATCACAGTTTGTGTGTTGACTGTAGACTTAAAGCCAACACAGAGGCGAAAGCGATTTGAAGGTTTGGAGAGTCAAATCAGTGAAGTTGCCCATTGACTAGCTTGTATGGGCGCAATAGCTCCGCTATCTTGCAGTTCTTTACGTTCCGCACCGACTTTGTCCCGTAATGCATGGGGAACAGTTCTGGCCCGGCAAAATTTCGACTGAGCATTGTCTTTCATAGTAACATGTGCAACAACATTGTGAGCCTCGTCCAAATCTTCAAAAAAGAGTTGAAAGAATCCATACAGGAAACTAATTACACTGCCTTTTGCATTGAATTGAGTCACTGATAACACATTGTCCTGAATTTTAAAGCCAGACATATCAAATGATTCAAGAGCAAATATGATCTCACACTCGCATGATTGTAGCATAGTGAAAGCCACAGTTCGCGTATGCTAGCGATGCGTGGTAGGCAAAGTACATTTTCCGAGAACGGGAATGTCTTGTCCATTATAAGCTGTCAGGTGCGTGCTAGTTTTAGACCGGCGTGGGGAGCCTAACAGTCCATATGTGTTACGATTCAGCAATGTAACAGAGGCACCCGTGTCCAACTGAAATTTCACAGTTTTCCAGTAATACAATTGAACAAAATGTTTGTTGGACTGGCGTAGCACAGAAGAAACTGTTTGCTTGCTAGTTTTGCTAATGTCTTCAGCAGGCTTTGAATACACTACATTTATTACATTGGCCTTGTGACTAGATTTTTGTGTTGTTGTTGTTGCGGTCTTCAGTCCTGAGACTGGTCTGATGCAGCTCTCCATGCTACTCTATCTTGTGCAAGCTTCTTCATCTCCCAGTACCTACTGCAACCTACATCCTTCTGAATTTGCTTAGTGTATTCATCCCTTGGTCTCCCCCTACGATTTTTACCCTCCACGCTGCCCTCCAATACTAAATTGGTGATCCCTTGATGCCTCAGAACATGTCCTACCAACCGATCCCTTCTTCTGGTCAAGTTGTGCCACAAACTCCTCTTCTCCCCAATCCTATTCAGTACCTCCTCATTTGTTATGTGATCTACCCATCTAATCTTCAGCATTCTTCTGTAGCACCACATTTCGAAAGCTTCCATTCTCTTCTTGTCCAAACTATTTACCGTCCATGTTTCACTTCCATACATGGCTACACTCCATACAAATACTTTCAGAAATGACTTCCTGACGCTTAAATCTATACTCGATGTTAGCAAATTTCTCTTCTTCAGAAACGCTTTCCTTGCCATTGCCAGTCTACATTTTATATCCTCTCTACTTCGACCATCATCAGTTATTTTGCTCCCCAAATAGCAAAACTCCTTTACTACTTTAAGTGTCTCATTTCCTAATCTAATACCCTCAACGTCACCCGACTTAATTCGACTACATTCCATTATCCTCGTTTTCTTTTGTTGATGTTCATCTTATATCCACCCTTCAAGACACTGTCCATTACGTTCAACTGCTCTTCCAAGTCCTTTGCTGTCTCTGACAGAATTACAATGTCATCGGCGAACCTCAACGTTTTTATTTCTTCTCCATGGATTTTAATACCTACTCCGAATTTTTCTTTTGTTTCCTTTACTGCTTGCTCAATATACAGATTGAATAACATCGGGGAGAGACTACAACCCTGTCTCACTCCTTTCCCAACCACTGCTTCCCTTTCATGTCCCTCGACTCTTATAACTGCCATCTGGTTTCTGTACAAAGTGTAAATAGCCTTTCGCTCCCTGTATTTTACCCCTGCCACCTTTAGAATTTGTAAGAGAGTATTCCAGTCAACATTGTCAAAAACCTAAGTCTACAAATGCTAGAAACGTAGGTTTGTCTTTCCTTAATCATTCTTCTAAGATAAGTCGTAAGGTCAGTATTGCCTCACGTGTTCCAGTATTTCTACGGAATCCAAACTGATCTTCCCCGAGGTCGGCTTCTACTAGTTTTTCCATTCGTCTGTAAAGAATTTTTGTGAGTGGGCGGAATTCTTATGTTTGTTCCCTTGCAAACATTCGGATTGTACGTGTCCTTTCTTGCCACAAGCGAAACACTGTGCTTGTTTGGACGGGCAGTCTTGGCGTTTGTGCCGCGAATAACACCGAGAGCATGACTTAATTCTGTTCGCCTGTGTAGCCGCCTGGTTAGAGAACTGTAATTGATCGGCCGACACGGCACTTGAATCGTACTGATCTAGAATTTGCAATACGTGCTGAAATGATGGCTCGGACTGTTTCAAAATCTGTTCTCTAAGTTTGACATCAGTTACATTATACACGATCGCATCAAGCAACATAACATCGGATTATAAAGCACCGCAAGCGCATTTGAATTTACATGTCCTCGTTGTACCCTGCAAATCTGTTACCCATTCTCGATAAGATTTTTCTGACAGTTTCTTGCAACGAAAGCATTGGTACCGAGCTGCTGTCGCATTCACTTGTTGGTCATAATAGTTGGTTATAGAATTCTACAACCTGATCATAGGAAAGTTCACTCGGAGTGGCGTTAGGAAACAATTTCTGAATGAGCCGGCCGCTGTGACCGAGTGGTTCTAGGCGCTTCAACCCGGAACCGCGCTGCTGCTACGGTCGCAGGTTCGAATGCTACCTCGGGCATGGATGTATGTGTGATGTCCTTAGGTTAGCTAGGTTTAAGTAGTTCTAATTCTAGGGGACTGATGAGCTCAGAAGTTAAGTCCCATGGTGCTTAGAGCAATTCGAATTTTTTTCTGAATGAGGCGAAACACTATACTTCCTACTGTTGACAAAAAGTGATGTAGCTTCACAGTATCCGGTATGCTGTGAGCAATTACGTGCGCTTCAAACTTTTGCAACCACTCGAGCCACTCCTCGTATTTTTCGTTCAACCGACGAAATGGCGGTATGGCACAGATTAGGCGCTGGTCGCTACTTTTCAAAATTGATTTGCGTGACGTTTATCTTCAAATACCACTCGATGAACAACCTCAAAACGTTTGTGTAGTTAACACTCATTTGGGCTTGGTAAATATTTGCGTTTGCCTTTTGGCAGTGCTTCCGCACCCGCCATTTTCCAACGGTATTTGGAACAGCTGACTGCTCAAGTGCGAAACTGTTCAAACTATTTGGACGATATTGTCCTGAAGAACACACTGCAAATTTATGTGATTTGTTTCGTGTGTTGTCTGATGCAGGACTAAAGTGTACACTGGACAAACGTAATTTTTTTAAACGTGAGTTGCAGCATCTAGGTCATGCCATACATAGTCAAGGTGTACATCCTGTTCAGTCGCGTTTGTTAGCCACACGAGCCTTGCCAGTTGCTCGCAATATCACAGAATTGCAGTCGTCAGTTTGAGGGAAATTGAGCTATGGTTGTTGCTTGTTGCACTGTATTTGTGTTATTCGCTAGGTGCTGCTGTACCGTGTTAAGCAGCGTGGCTGTTTGTTGGATCTGAAACAAACATCTGTGTTAGCTGCATTGCACCTATGGCTTGCAGCTGAATCACTTGAGCATGGGATGGGACAGGTGGTTTACTCACTTAATACTACGCACATCCAATAAGTAGACAAGGCAAGCAATAAAAATAAACAGATAAGCAAAGAAAATTTCTGCAACGCCCACCAGAAAACACCGATAAGCAAAAATACTATAAGACACACTATTAAAGCGAGTAAACACACCCACGCAAAGAGAAGACAATCTAGAATTAAAGCGCCAGCAAAATACGAAAGAAAATCCGTGGCAGCCAGGCACTGGGTTCTTCTTAACACTCGTCGCCAAATGTTGAATCCCACCAAGTGTCGAACATGGGGTGTCTAGGAAACCTGCTTTCTCGGATCACTAGACAACAATTCAAACAAATCGTATTAATGAGTTTTATTACGAACAGTAAATGACAATACTTAACTTTGAGAATTACATAGATGTGTCGCAAGCAAAGGGCGACATCCGAAATAAACAAGCTTCTTCGGTATAACAATTCTAATACAAGTGAAGTAATAGAGATGACGCTTCTATTGAGGTCGCCAGTAGTGAAGCTTCTCTTGAACTGGGCTACAGCTAATCGGGCGTGGCGCTTATGTCCTCTTCGCATAGAGGCCGCTGCTTTGGCGTTGTCGTCCTGGAGTGGGGTCGGTCAACGTGCAACTGAGTGACGTCATATCCCTCTCCGCTCTGTTGTTCCCGACTGGCGTGCTATCGCTTCACTTTACACCATGACAGTTATGTTATGTGGGTTGTATGACATCAGGCGAAATCTCTCACTGGGGCCCCATACTTGGCAGGAGACATTATTTTCCAGGCATTTTTACGTGTTCACTGTGCGCTCAGAATTGGAAAGAGCGACGTGACGCGATCGGCAGGTATAGTAGAAACACTGCGCAATACATATGTGCAAAGCTTCATTGATTTTCACAGTGGTTTCCATTTCGCGACCGATCGGAACTTACTTTCCGAACACCCTTCGTATATTATATGAGTATATTATATGAGCTCAACATGCATATCTCCCCAGAATATCAAACATGCGTGCAAGTCTGAAACTACGTATGTGTTGTGGAAGGATGAACCATCAGTGATATCAGGACCATTATGTGATTACCTTAAATCACTTCCATTAAAAATCCAATTATGGCAGTGGGCGTTAGGAAAAGCAGTTCACGTTCAAGTTTTGTGGATGGCCAACGTAACCAAAGTGAGAGATCTTTATCTCCATGTCTTCGCATTGACACCACGTTGAGAGAGCAGCCATAGTGGGAAAAATGTCCTTTCCCTGCTATAAAGACATAACTGGGGTAGGGAGTGCAGACACCCTGTAAGGTAAGCCATATGGACTACGTTTTTAGCTGTGGAGGCACGCTACCCAGGTTATAAAACCACTGCAGACAACGCTCTCCGGCTCGCTCAGGCGAATCCCTCTTCCAGTTAGCTCACTAGTTGCATCTCATTCATTAGATTCGTATCTCATCAACGTTTACATTGGCGAAGGAGTCCGCCGTCAAGCTGCATAACAGCATTCTCTGACTTCCATTTATTTGCAGTCAAACTTGCTAAGTCCAGGCTTACCACGAATTCCGTTGCTTTGCGAGAATATGGTATCGACAGACGCTGAAATAGACACTACAAACGCTTGGGGTCCACGCAGTTTTTTTTTTTTTTTTTACTTTATTGTGATTTGAACACCTGAACAATCAGGTAGGCTGGCAGCGGCATACAGCGCCGCTCTTCAGCCAGAGGATACACAAAGAGAAGAAACACTGAAAAGACACATAAGTTACAGAACGGTGGGCAATAAAACAGTAGACACATAAAGACAAACACTCGACGATAATCCACACTGCAAACTGTTGATACGACGCACAAACACTGAAGAAGACGATGGCACTGGTGAACGATGGAGTGTGACGGTGAAACACTGAACACTAAACATGACGGCACACACGAAACACTGATGGCGGTGATCTCTGGCGCGCGAATGTCAACTGAGCGTGTGCGAGTTCGGCGACCTGCCAAGAGGGGAACAGGGGTGAGGTGGGGGAGAGGGGAGAAAAAGGATGCCAATGGCTGAGGAGATGGGGGCAGGAGGAGAGGGACAGGGGAGGGGAGGCCCAGGGGAGGAGGGGGGAGAAAGGAAGGAGGGAGGGAAAAGGGAGAGAAAGGAGGGAGGGTGCCCAGAGGAACAAGCACAGGAGGAGGGCGGGAGGATCACAGTTGGTAGGAGGGGTATATGGAGGGGAGGAGGGGATCATCAGGGAGGGGGAGCCGGCGGAAGCCACCTTGGGAGAGGGTAAGGAGGGTGGAGAGATGGAGACCGGGTGGGACGAGCGAATACAGGCACGGCAGCGGGTGGGGGTGGGAGAGGATCGGGGAGACGAGCGGGTGAGGAGGATCGAGCTTGCGGGAGGTGTACCGGATCCGTATCCTTTCAAGGAAAAGGAGGAGGTGGGGGAAGGGGATGAGATCGTACAGGATCCGCGTGGGGGAGGGGAGACGGATGCGATAGGCGAGGCGGAGAGCATGATGTTCAAGGATTTGGAGGGATTTATAAAAGGTAGGGGGGGGGGCGGAGACCCAAGCCGGATGGGCATAACAAAGGATAGGTGGATGAGGGATTTATAGGTGTGGAGGATAGTGGAGGGGTCCAGACCCCACGTACGGCCGGAGAGGAGCTTGAGGAGACTGAGTCGGGAGCGTGCGTTGGCTTGGATTGTCCGGAGGTGGGGAGTCCAGGAGAGGCGGCGGTCGAGGGTGACGCCAAGGTACTTAAGGGTGGGAGTGAGGGCGATGGGACGGCCATAGATGGTGAGATAGAAATCAAGGAGACGGAAGGAAGGGGTGGTTTTGCCTACAATGATCGCCTGGGTTTTGGAGGGATTGACCTTGAGCAACCACTGGTTGCACCAAGCGGTGAACCGGTCAAGATGGGATTGGAGAAGGTGTTGGGAGCGCTGTAGAGTGGGGGCAAGGGCAAGGAAGGCGGTGTCATCGGCAAACTGGAGAAGGTGGACGGGTGGTAACGGCGGCGGCATGTCCGCTGTGTACAAAAGGTACAGAAGGCGGGAGAGGACGGAGCCTTGGGGCACACTGGCGGAGGGGAAAAAGGTGGAGGAATCGGAGTTATGGATGGTGACATAGGAAGGACGGTGGGAGAGAAAGGAGCCGATCAGACGGACGTAGTTAATAGGAAGGGCGAAGGTTTGGAGCTTGAAGAGGAGACCGGAATGCCATACGTGGTCATAAGCACGTTCGAGGTCCAGGGAGAGGAAGATTGCGGAGCGACGGGAATTAAGCTGTTCGGAAAGGAGATGAGTGAGGTGAAGGAGAAGGTCGTCGGAAGAGAAGGACGGTCGAAAGCCACACTGGGAAACGGGAAGGAGGCGGTGCTGGCGGAGATGCTGGTGGATGCGTCGGGTGAGGATAGATTCCAGGACCTTGCTGCAGACCGAGGTAAAGCTAATGGGACGGTAGGAGGAGACAGCAGACGGCGGTTTGCCAGATTTAAGGAACATGAGGATACGGGACGTTTTCCACAGGTCGGGGTAGTAACCGGTGGACAGGACTACATTGTAGAGCCTGGCCACGGTGGAGAGGAAAGAGACAGGAGCTTCACGAAGGTGACGGTAGGTGACACGATCGTGACCAGGAACGGTGTTGCGTTTTGTGCGGAGTGTATCAATGAGAGATCCTGTGTAGTGATAGGGGCATTGAGTTCCGTGTGTGCAATGTTGTCCAAGTACTGGAAACCAGGAGCGAGGGGAGGGACAGAGGTGTCAGTTCGATCGCAGATATCCAGGAAGAGGGAGTAATCGAACTGGGGATCATCGGGGATGGAAAATACATCGGAGAGGTAGGAGGCAAAGTGATTGGCCTTACTAAGGGTGTCAGGGAAAGGGTGATCATCAGGGAGAAGAGTATAATAGGGGGAGGGTTTAGTTCCGGTAAGGCGACGGAAGGCCGACCAGAACTTGGACGAGTTTATTGGAAGGGTAGCATTTAAACGGGTGCATGTCTGTCGCCAGTCCCGGCGTTTCTTAGCCGCGAGCAAATTACAAATGTGTCGCTGTAGTTGCCGGTGGCATCGTAGTGTGTCCGGGTCATGCGTGCGGAGGAAGGCACGGTAGAGACGACGGGATTCACGGAGGTGGAGGACGGCTTGTGGGGGTAGGGTAGGACGGTGGGGGTGGACGGCGACATTAGGGACGTGGGCCGCCACGGCCTCAGACAAGGTTTGCTGGAGAAAGGAGGCGGCATGGGTAACATCGTCAGGGTGGTGGTAGGTGAAGGGGCGGCTATCGACCTGGGTGGAAAGGGTATCCCGGTAGGCATTCCAGTTGGCACGGGAATAGTCATGGACGTACTTGGGGAGAGGGTCACTACGAGGGTCGGGGCGGGGGCGACGACCGTCTGAAATGGTGAGGTGGACAGGGAGATGGTCGCTACCAATAGGCTCCAGGACATCCACCGATATGCGGCCAGGGAGGTTGGGGGAGTAGAGGATAACATCAGGAGTGGAGTTGGATTCGGGACGGGTGTGCTGGGGGATGGGGAGTCAACGCAGCTATTTGCCGCCCATTTATGTGCGGCTGATGCATTGGTAAGCCCTAAGCGCTATGCTAGCGACGGCCAAGATTTCGGCACGTGAACAGTGTTCTTTCTCCGGTACCGTATAGCTCTCTCACCTGGCTGTACACATCCCCCACTGCCACACTGCGCTGTCTGAGCATGAGGAGGGGGAAACAACTAAAGTGCTGCATTTAAATGGCAATGTAATCCCACTGCATACGACTTGATTTCATATTTCTCAACAACATAGATCAGAAACAAACACAAACAATTTCAGTATTATTTAATTATTTTTGCTGTGCTGAAGACATAATGTAATGTGACTTTTCATGCTTTTCCGACGGATCTGTTGCAAATCCGCTTCTCGAGTTTGCCGCTGGATCGTATGCCTTGCAGCAGTGACAGCAGCAGCTACCACCACCTGATGATGCCGAGCAGTTGCATCGAAAAAATATTGTGCGATTTACACAATACGATCCGGCGGCAAACCCGAGAAGCGTATTTGCCACATAATGTAATTTTTATCTGGTAAAAACGGTCAGCATACGGACAGACGGAGACAATTCCGCAGATTTTAGCACTCAGGTTGCCATGTAATAATGACTTATTTAGTTTCACAAAGAAGAAAAGTGTTTCACACAAATGTGTTGATCAAAATATTTTATCACATTTGCAACCTGTTTATGGAAATGTGGAAACTCTTCCAGGGGTAAACAATGTACACCTACTGGACAGTTTTAAAGTAAAAGTACTCGTATAATGGGAATTACATTGCAGATCAGTCAGTTCCATCTCCAGATGCACAGGGGCGCTTTCAACTGAAACGGCAGATGGTCTCAAAAACTGTTGTGGCTTGGCAAGACAGCCAAGCCACTATGAGGAAGCCGAAAGGCACGCGTTTAAGCTCACGCTGGCTGGCGTGAGATCTGGAACAGGACACGGAATGAGACTAGTAAAAAAACGCACGTAGCTTCTGGAATACTTAACTTTAATCCATAATTGGTGAACATCGCTCTTGACGGTACATGTTTTACAGCATTAATAATAACTGGTAATGGCGCCTTGCTAGGTCGTAGCAAATGACGTAGTTGAAGGCTATGCTAACTATCGTTTCGGCAAATGAGAGCGTAATTTGTCAGTGAACCATCGCTAGCAAAGTCGGCTGTACAACTGGGGCGAGTGCTAGGAAGTCTCTCTTGACCTGCCGTGTGGCGGCGCTCGGTCTGCAATCACTGATAGTGGCGACACGCGGGTCCGACGTATACTAACGGACCGCGGCCGATTTAATGGCTACCACCTAGCAAGTGTGGTGTCTGGCGGTGACACCACAAAAACACCTCGAGAACAGATGCAATATTGGCAGTGTCTTCATAATGTTCAGAAAACTTCTTTGTAACTCTTTCAAGGTCACAATGAATTCTTCAACCCTCGCGTTTTTTAAAGCCAGTGATCTTAGGCAAATGGATGGTGCTTTTTGTCAGATTTTTTAACATGTATCCCTATCAAATCAGAAATAACTTATTTCAAATGGTTCAAATGGCTCTGAGCACTATGCGACTTAACGTCTGAGGTCATCAGTCGCCTAGAACTTAGAACTAATTAAACCTAACTAACCTAAGGACATCACACACATCCATGCCCCAGGCAGGATTCGGACCTGCGACCGTAGCGGTCGCTCGGTTCCAGACTGTAGCGCCTAGAACCGCACGGCCACTCCGGCCGGCTAACTTATTTCACCTTGCAGTGTCTTACTGTGGGCAGTGTGTAGTCCACTCAAAATTCGAGGTCTGCAATCCATTCCAGATGTTCTGATTTTCGTTCCTGCTGTCCTTTTTCCTCAATAAATTCAACAACAGCGGATTTTAAATCGAAAAATCGTTCCATGCATGCCTCTTGACTTAACCAACGTACTTTGCAGTAATCTATAAAGTATAGAAAGTCATCGTTCAATTCCATTCAAAAGGTGTTGCAGCTGACAGCGGAATAATGCATGCGACTTCAGAAGATTTACTATTTATACCACCAACTTCACCACATACTTCATGCCTGCAAATTTAGCACAAATACCACTTGATGTACAGAACAATGAAACCCATCTGTCGATCTTTGTAATTTTTTCCACTTTCATCGACAAATAAATCTTTAAATTCTGTCTGCATAGTATTGTAATGTTATTCCACAGATAATTTGGGGGTAACTGTGGTGACTGTGTATTGCGTCATAGATATTGACAACTTTTATCCTTCTCTTTCGTCACTTCCATTCATTTTTAAAAGCTTGTGGTTACAGATCGCTAGACTGCCTCTTTTAGTGCGAACAGCCACTGCATCTACACTACTGGTCATTAAAATTGCTACACCACCAAGATGACGTGCCACAGACGCGAAATTTAACCGACAGGAAGAAGATGCTGTGATATGCAAATGATTAGCTTTTCAGAGCATTCACACAAAGTTGGCGCCGGTGGCGACACCTACAACGTGCTGACATGACTAAAGTTTCCAACCGATTTCTCATATACAAACAGCAGTTGACCGGCGTTACCTGGTGAAACGTTGTTGTGATGCCTCGCGTAAGGAGGGGAAATGCGTACCATCACGTTTCCGACTTTGATAAAGGTCGGATTGTAGCCTATCGCGATTGCGGTTTATCGTATCGCGACATTGCTGTTCGCGTTGGTCGAGATCCAATGACTCGTATCACTAGCAGTCGAGATGACAGGCATCTTATCCGCATGGCTGTAACGGATCGCGCAACCACGTCCCGATCCCTGAGTCAACAGATGGGGACGTTTGCAAGACAACAATCATCCGCACGAACAATTCGACGACGTTTGTAGCACCATGGACTATCAGCTCGGAGACCATGGCTGCGCTTACCCTTGAGCTGCATCACAGACAGGAGCGCCTATGATGGTGTACTCAACGACGAACCTGGGTGCACGAATGGCAAAACGTCATTTTTTCGGATGAATCCAGGTTCTGTTTACAGCATCATGATTGTCGCAACCGTGTTTGGTATTTTATAAATTTCATAAAATGTTTGTGGTGCCACATACTTCCGAAAAACCTACCAAAGACTTGCGAAATCCGTGCCACAAAGAATCTCTGTGGATCAACACACCAATAAGGAGGTTGCCTTAACGTTTTGACTCGTTAGTGTAAATCCATTGATTGATTCAACAACATCATGGACAATCTTCAATGATTATAAAACACGTTGGCCTTAGCGTAGTTCATTATTTGTTACCACTGTTCAACCATTCTTATACTAACTAGACATACTGCCTTAGGGGAATAGTGACCGGCTTGTGGTGGTGGTGGTTGTTGGGATGTTTAAGGGGGACTAAACAGCTAAGGTCATCAGTCCCCCATTCCAAAAACAAGCGAGATAAAGTCGCAGAGCAGATAAAACCCCAAGGGGAAGGAGACTGCCCCCCCCCCCCCCAGGTGCTAAAGAACACAAATTAGGCAACGAACACTACAGAAAATAAGAGTACAGACGAACACCAGACAGAAAGAAATAGAAGAAAAGAAGATGGCCGGAGACTGGTTGACTGACCACGACAACAAAAAAGGGAAAGAGTCAACCATCCGATGAGACACCAAAACAGCAACAAATATGGAGAGACGCGAGGACAAAAGACACAGAAACGGAAAAGTGCAGGACCCCCCTAAATGGATCCATAAAAAGGACTAGCACGGATAAAATGTAAAACATTGTCAGCCATGGAGGCATCGTCGCATAAAATCAAAGGCAAGGTGCCCGGGAAATTAAAAGACTGCCGAAGGGTGCGCAGTCGGGGACACTCCAATAAAATGTGGGCGACCGTCAGCCGGGACCCACACCGACACAGGGGGGGATCCTCCTGACGCAAAAGATGGCCGTGCGTCAGGTATGTATGGCCGATGCGGAGCCGACACAGGATAAAAGAGTCCCTGCGAGAAGACCGCAGGGAGGAGCGCCACACATCGGTCGTCTCCTTGACAGCCCGCAGTTTATTAGGCATTGTCAAGCCTCGCCACTCAGCAGACCACATCCCAAGCACCTTACGGCACAACACCAGCTGCTGATCGGGAGCCGTGAGGCCGATCTCCAAAGCTGGGGCGTCGAGCGCCCCTTTGGCCAGCCTGTCAACACGTTCGTTCCCCAGGATGCCAACATGACCTGGCGTCCAAACCAAGACCACCGAACGTCCAGAACGGGCAATGGCGGAAACAGACTCATGAATAGAGGACACCAGAGGAGAAGAGGGATAGCAGCGGTCGATGGCCTGAAGGCTGCTCAGGGAGTCACTGCAGATGACGATGGACCTACCTGAGCAGAAACGCATATGCTCAAGAGCGCGCAAGATGGCCACCAGCTCTGCAGTAAAAATACTGCAGCCAGCCGGCAAGGAGCGTTGCTCAACATGGGCAGCGTGAGCAAAAGCGTAGGCAGTGCGACCATCAACCAGGGAACCATCAGTGTAGACAGGCTCACAGCCCGGAAATGATTCGAGGAGCGCAAGAAAACGGCGACGGAGGGCCACAGGCGGAACCGAGTCCTTAGGTCCCTGTGCCAAATCCAGACGGACGGACGGTCGGGACAAACACCAGGGAGGCGTAGGTGTACGGACCCGGAAGGGAGGCAGAAGAGGGAATGACCCCAGTTCTGACAGCAGGGACTGGACACGGACAGCTACAGAAAGCCCAGACCTAGGTCGCCGTTCGGGCAGATGGAGGATCATGGCAGGGAAAAGCAGGCGACGATTGGGATAGTTGGCGAGCAATACACGTGGACAGCATAGTCGGCGAGCAGTCGATGGCGGCGAATCCGCAGCGGGGGAACCCCGGCCTCCACCAGCAGACTATCTACGGGGCTGGTACGAAAAGCGCCAGTTGCAAGCCGAACCCCACAGTGGTGTATGGGGTCTAACAACTTCAACACTGAGGGTGATGCAGACCCATAGGCCAGGCACCCATAATCAAGCCGGGACTGCACAAGGGCTCTGTACAATCGCAGCAGCGTGCAGCGATCTGCACCCCAAGACGTGTGGCTAAGGCAGCGGAGGGCGTTGAGGTGCCACCAGCATTTTTGCTTCAGCTGAGTAACATGAGGAACCCATGTGAGCCGGGCATCAAACACGAGTCCCAAGAAGCGGCAAGTGTCCACCACTTCAAGCAGGTGGCCGCCGAGGTAAAGTTCAGGATGAGGGTGGACCGTCCGACGCCTGCAGAAGTGCATAACTCGAGTCTTGGCTGCAGAGAACTGAAAACCATGAGTCAGAGCCCATGATGCTGCCTTGCGAACGGCGACTTGCAGCCTGCGGTCGGCGACTCCCGTAGTCGTGGAGCTAAATGAGATGCAGAAGTCGTCGGCATACAAAGAAGGAGACACCGACGACCCCACTGCTGCAGCCAGACCATTAATGGCCACTAGAAATAAGGAGACGCTCAACACTGAGCCCTGCGGGACCCCATTTTCCTGTATATAAGATGAACTAGAGGTGGCACCGACTTACACCCGGAAAGAGCGGCGCAATAAAAAGGTTTGAAGAAAAGCCGGGAGCCGACCATGAAGACCCCACTCATGCAACGTGGCGAGGATGTGATGCCGCCATGTGGTGTCATACGCCTTCCGCAGATCGAAAAATACAGCAACGAGATCTTGACGTCGGGCAAAGGCTGTACGGACAGCAGATTCCAGCCGCACCAAATTGTCCGTGGCAGACCGGCCCCGACAGAAGCCACCCTGGGATGGAGCGAGGAGACCGCGCGACTCATGGATCCGACACAAACGCCGCCCCACCATAAGTTCGAGCAATTTGCACAAAATGTTGGTGAGGGTAATGGGACGATAGCTGTCCACCACCAGTGGGTCCGCACCGGGCTTCAAGATGGGGACAATAACACCCTCCCGCCATTGCGACGGGAACACGCCTTCGCTCCAAATGCGATTAAATATCGCGAGAATGTGTCTCTGGCAGCCCCTGGAGAGATGCTTCAGCATCTGCGCGTGGATGCAGTCTGGGCTTGGTGCTGTATCAGGGCAATCGGCGAGGGCAGCGAGGAATTCCCTGTCGCTGAAAGGAGCATTGTATGTTTCAGAACGACGCGTGTGGAATGAGAATGGCGTCCGCTCGGCTCACTCCTTTAGAGAGCGAAAGGCGGGGGGATAGGATGCAGTCGCAGAGCTCTGAGCAAAGTGCGTGGCAAGCCATTCAGCAATGGCGGCAGCGTCCGTGCAGACAGCGCCGTCCAAGGTGAGCCCAGGGACACCCATAGGGGTCTGGTATCCGTAAATCCGCCGGATCCGGGACCACACGAGCGAGGGGGAGACATGGGAGCCCAAGGATGAGACATACCTCTCCCAGCACTCCTGCTTACGCCGTGCAATAAGACGACGGGCGAAGGCACGGAGCCTCTTAAAGGTGATGAGGGTCTCAAGAGACGGGTGCCGCCTATGACGCTGGAGAGCCCGCCGACGGTCGTGAATAGCCTCAGCAACCTCCGGCGACCACCAGGTTACAGCCCTCCTCCGAGGGTGGCCAGAAGAACGGGGGATGGCAGCCTCGGCCGCTGAAATGATGGACGTGGTTAAAACACGCACCACCTCGTCAATGTCACCCTGTGGGGGAGACTCAATGGTTGCAGCGGAAGTAAAAGCCGGCCAGTCAGCCCTGTGGAGAGCCCAGCGGGGCAAGCGCCCAGAAGAATGACACTGGGGCAGTGGCAAATAGATGGGAAAATGGTCACTACCACACAGGTCAGGATGCACTCTCCAGTGGAGGGATGGGACAAGTCCAGGGCTGCAAATAGAGAGATCGATGGCCGAGAACGAGCCATGGGCCACACTGAAATGCATGGGAGCACCGGTGTTCAAGAGGCTAAGGTCGAGCTGAGCCAACACATGCTCCACGGCCCGACCGCGGTCATCGGAGACAGTCCCACCCCATAGAGGGTTGTGGGCATTGAAATTGCCCAGCAGCTACTGAGTCCAGGGCTGCAAATAGAGAGATCGATGGCCGAGAACGAGCCATGGGCCACACTGAAATGCATGGGAGCACCGGTGTTCAAGAGGCTAAGGTCGAGCTGAGCCAACACATGCTCCACGGCCCGACCGCGGTCATCGGAGACAGTCCCACCCCATAGAGGGTTGTGGGCATTGAAATTGCCCAGCAGCAAAAAAGGTGGCGGCAGTTGGGCTATCAGAGCAGCCAGGACATGCTGCGCGACAGCATCATCAGGTGGAAGGTAAATACTGCAGACGGTAATAGCCTGTGGCGTCCACACCCGAACAGCGACAGCCTCTAAAGCTGTTTGTAGAGGTACAAACTCGCTGTGAAGAGAGTTAAGGACATATATGCAGACGCCACCAGACACCCTTTCATAAGCTGCCCGGTTCTTAAAATAACCCTGATAGCCATGGAGGGCGGGGGTTCGCATTGCTGGAAACCAAGTTTCCTGCAGAGCAATGCAAAGGAAAGGATGACGGCTGATAAGTTGGCGGAGCTCAGCTAGATGGTGGAAGAAACCGCTGCAGTTCCACTGGAGGATGGTATTAGCCATGGATGGGAAAGGCGTGAAGGGATTGGGGAGGCAGATTACGCCTCCGGGGCCCCTGCTGCTACTGAGTCACCACCTGGACAACAGCTATCTATTGCATCCGAGGGACTGGCGAGATCCATGTCCTCAGTGGACGCCAGAATCTCCACCTCATCCTCAGACGCAGAGCTTGTAGGAAGCGGTGGAATGGGTGCCACCGCAATGTCGGTAGCCTTGGGGAGTTTCTTCTTCTTCTGCTTCTCGCACTGCGCCTTGGGTGGTTCAGGCTGGGAGGGCATCACTGGGTCAGTCTCAGGGACAGACGATGACCGTGTGTCCCGACGACCAGGGACTGGCGGTTGTTTGAGCCACTTGTGGCTGTCGGCTTTGGAACCCCTTCCTTACGAGAGTAGCCGAAGAAGTCTTACGCTTCTCCGGCTGGGAAGGGGGGACTGATGTCCCCGATGGTTTGGGGGGTGTTGCTCCTGAAGTAGATGGAGCAGGAGCAACAGGAGGTTTAGTGCCCCCCACCATCAAGGGGGCAGGTGTGGGACTTCGACTCTGAGAGCTGACTGGAGTGGATGGAATTGTAGAAGGAGTGACAGTTGCGGCATAAGAAGCTGTCATGCGCACTGGATGAAGCCGATCATATTTCCGCTTCGCCTCAGTGTACGTCAGGCGGTCGAGAGTCTTGATTTCCATGATTTTCCGCTCCTTCTGCAGAATCGGACAGTCTGGTGAGCAAGGCGGATGGTGCGCACCACAGTTCACACAGATTGGAGGCGGCGCACAGGGATGATCAGGGTGGGAAGGTCGACCGCAATCGCGACAGACGAGGTCGGAAGCCCAGCGTGAAGACATGTGGCCGAACTTCCAACACTTGAAGCACCGCATCGGGGGAGGGATATACGGCTTGACATCACAATGGTACACCATCACCTTGACCTTCTCAGGTAACGTGTCACCCTCGAAGGCCAAGATGAAGGCACCGGTGGCAACTTGACGATCCCTCGGACCCCGGTGGACGCGCTGGACGAAATGGACACCTCGGCGCTCCAAGTTGGCGCGCAGCTCGTCATCGGACTGTAAAAGGAGATCGCGGTGAAAAATAATTCCCTGGACCATATTTAAGCTGTTATGTGGGGTGATAGTAACAGACACATCCCCCAACTTCGTACAAGCCAGCAAGGCTCGTGACTGGGCAGAGGATGACGATTTATCAACACCGATCCAGACCGCATCTTGGACAAGCCCTCCACCTCCCCGAACTTGTCCTCTAAATGTTCGACAAAGAACTGAGGCTTCACAGACACAAACGAGTCCCCGTCAGCTCTGGTACAGACGAGATACCGGGACGAGTATCTTTCGCTCTCATTCACAGCCTTTCGTTCCTCCCATGGTGTGGCCAGGGAGGGGAACGATTTGGGGTCATACACATTAGCCTTAAAGTGAGCTTTGGAACGCTTAGAGACTGCTGACGGCTGGCCGCCAGCGAGAGATGATGTACCACGCTTCATTGCGGGTCATCCGCCCTGATGCCACCTACTCCGACCAAGGGCCCTCCCCACGGGCGCCACCCAGCCACAGCAAAGGCCACCTGGCAGGATGGCCATTGCCGGGAGTCCCGATGCCCCAGGGCGATGGGCATCTACTCCTTGGCATACGTGGGGAGTTAACGGCGCAGGCATCAGTAGAGCGATCCCTGTGTTGTCAGGGGGCTACAACCAAGAGGGTACATGGCGGCCCCACCACAACAGACTGGCTACCGTGCTGGATCTTAGGTGCAAAAATGGCCAAGGTCGTCGTCGCAGTTAAAAGAAACACTGCAGAGTGCAGCGTGGTAATCGCCCAAGAGATCGAAAACGAGCGGGACACCATTGCAACGACGAGAAAGACGGCTAAAGGTCTAATTGCACGACGGATACAATGCACCATGTAAGGCGCCCTTCCCCAAGTGGCTCGCTCTTCGGAATAATTTAGAAAGATGGAGGTCAAACCCGAGAGGGGACCATCACATAAGGCCGAAACATGTGAGACTCCTTTTAGTCGCCTCTTACGACAGGCAGGAATACCGCAGGCCTATTCTAACCCCCGAACCCGCAGGGGGGGACCGGCTTGTAAACGATAGTTTATTATTAATTCAACATTCAGCATCATTGTCAGTTTATACTTCTTAGTAGTTCACAATCACGTGAACAGTTTCAGAAAGAGAAAGAAGATAGTAAAATACTAGTAACTTAAACTACAAAATCAATGAGTTTGTTGTGGTTTCTATTTCGCGTGGCTCACACTTTCCTAATAGTAGCTTGGTTAAACAGTTCTTTCATATGGGCTGTTTAGTGTGGACTTGGGACCATCGGTGAGCAATTCATTACTTGCAGGTTACGTCTGTAGGCTGGCGTCACTTAAAATCACTATCCTAGAGAACATCAAGATTACCAACAAATCTAGTTACACCATATTTTTTACTTGCTAGTTTCCTTTTTGAGAAGGGTATATCTCTCAATCACTTTTTTATTGTGTATTTTAATGTCAAATTCACGATTTAAAAGTTACCATTTTTAAACTATTACATTGTTAACAATAACTTTTAGTTACAACAAACAAAGAGCAGACACGTTTACACTATGAGAGCGTATCCTGGGCTGTTGAGTTGTATTTTGACGGGTTACTATGTACCGTATTCAAGTGCGTGTAGTTGTGTAAAGAAATTGGTTTGATTTTGTCATGTAACTTCATAATACTTTACTATCCCACTCTTTATCGCATTTTGAACATATCGTCTGATGGTAACTTGCTAAGAAGTCGAAATCGATTGATACTGTGTGAGTGTCCTTCGTTGTCGGTCTCTTTCTGTATAAGAAGTTGAAACTTCGTTAAACGGAAATCGAAAATGGTTCTAATAAGATTCATTCATCGGACATGTTTTTAATCACAATTGCAATGCTGAATAGTGTAAAATTGGGGGAGATAAGCTGCCGTTTTTCAGCAGCAGTGTTTGTCACAAGCGTCCTACCGGCTTTAGGCGATTTCTCCCGTATTGAGAGGAAAGTTCAGGTGTCTGAGAGACGGAATGTAAGCTCCTCTCACTGCATATTCCTATTCAATACACAAGGACTAAACAGGATGTTCGTGTTCTGAGCCCCTTACAAATTACGAAAACACACACACACACACACACACACACACACACACAGAGAGAGAGAGAGAGAGAGAGAGATTGTGAAACGTCCCCTTTGAACAATTATACATGACTGTGTTTAAACTGACACACAATATTTTTAGCGCAACGCAATGTGACTATCAAAGATCCCTGCAAAAGAATGGCCCTGAGTAACATTAAACTATACCTTTCAGAAATCACTTACCTCACAAAAATCTTCATTACTCGAACTACTGCAATACAGCGAGCGCCACTACTGCCAGCTAAATAAAAGATTCCAACTATGGAAGGCACTAACTACTGATAGGGATAGTTAGCAAATGAAAGATATTAATAGAGAACAAACAATGTATTTACCTTAATAGTCATAATATATATAGCAGTTCATGACAAATTACAAAACTCCGCCATCTCTCTCCCCACATCCACCACCTGGCGGCTCACCTCCAACTGCGCAACGCTACGCGCTGTTCACATCCAGCTGCCGCTGCCCAACACTACAATGGTAGACAACAATGCAAACTAGACACAGACTGCACACAGCACAGCCAGTGGTTTTTATACAGAGGTGGCGTTACCAATAAAAAAACCTAAACAGTCTACTTACAATTGTATAAACAAAATCCTTATCGGTAAGCTGTACCTTTGGCAACGAAGCCTGTACAGAAGACCTGCAAATATCTTCTTCGAGATCTAAGGAGAGAGAATAATTACTCTGAGATAGACTCAGATGTCCTAATATTTGTAACCCTGGTTACGTACTCCAAATCTCAAAATACTGTAATCAACACTTCCCCTGGCAAGGTTCACTACTTGAAACGTTTTAGAGACTCCTCCTCGAAGTTCTAACATTTGGATAGATTGTAGTCGCTGGTTGAAACTATCCGTGACGTGCAGAGATTTATTTTTTTAAGTGCTGTGAGACTAGCAGATGATCAACATTTAGTACGAAAGCTGGCACCGCATCCTCGATATAAGCAAATGTAAAATGTTCCTCATGAATAATGGAAAAATATTATATTTCGTAACAGGTTAGAGCCAAGTCCTGAACCAGGATTCGAACCCAAAACGTGATTTGTCTAGAGAACTATCCAGTCCGTCCAGAACAAGATTTTGTGTCACGTATCAGCCACTTCATTCACTATTTTCGCGACGAGAAATCAGTAAGCTCATTTTGTTATTTTCGTAACGTGGAATAGTGAGTTAGCTCATTTATAATTTTTTCAAGGCGTGTAATTTCATAGATGAATGTGCTTCTGCCAACTCTAAGTCATCTTTGTAGTAGTATATAATTATATGTTTCAGACCATATTAATTTTTTCTGTATTTCATTTGAAACTTCAATAAGCAAATTAATTTATTCATTTTCTGGTACATTCAGGTTTGCAATTGTTATAATGAAGTTCGAAATGTATTTTGTAAATCAATTACGTTCAAAAACAATGGATCGTATGAATAATCTTTCTTGCGCAGTCTTTGAGAGATTTTTTTTTTTTTATTCAGCTACGTTTAAGAACTTAAAGCGTGAACATGTTATTTATGATAGCAGTTTTAATCTGAAGATGATTAAAACGGAAAGTCTTTCATGGAAATTACTTTGACCAGCGGCTAAATTTAAAAGAAACGTTTATTATATAACTGGAACCAAAGACCGTTTTGAAAGTAAGACATTCGACGGTGCTTTGGATAACTGTAAGAGGTAAGTAAAATATTTTGTACTTCCCTTTTGCTTAGTTCGGTCTCGTAAACTGACATACGGCCGGGAGAGCGGTGTGCTGACCACATTCCCCTCCATATCCGCATCCAGTGACGCCTGTGGGCTGATGACTCGGTGGCCGGTCGGTACCGTTGGGTCTTCATGGTTCGGGTGGAGTTTAGTTAATTTCATTATATGACATTGTATGTATGCGACGAACTTCGGGATATGGAACAAAAAGTGTGTTTATCGAGCCATTAAAATACACACAGAGAAGTTACAGCGCATTTGAATTAAGTTTCACCTGAGCATACACTTCTCTGCTGAGTGAAACATTAATTATAAACTTAAACCCTAGAGCATTGTTAAGCTATTTTCCGCGATATCCTTTCTCTAGTGAGTGCTACTTTAGCAGGTATGCAGGAGAAATTCTGTAGGATCTGGAAAGTAGGAGAAAGGCAGAGGCAGAATTCAGCTTGTAAAGGCAGATCGTGAGCGGGAACCAGATAGCTCATCCGATAAAAAAAAAACTGGGCACGAAAGGTAGAGGTCTGACTTTGAGTCATGGCCCGCTATGCAGTTTTATGTACCGGGTGATCAAAAAGTCAGTATAAATTTGAAAACTTAATAAACCACTGAACAATGCAGATAGAGAGGTATAAATTGACACACATACTTGGAATGACATGGGGTTTTATTAGAACAAAAAAAAACAAAGTTCACAAAATGTCCGACAGATGGCGCTGGACAGCAAAACGTCAGTGACTGCACATGACAATCGTGTATAAAAGGAGCTGTAATGAAGAGAGAATCAGATGCGCCAGCAATCGCAGCATGTTGACGTTACCTGAAAAGGCGCTTTTAGTGAATCTGTATTATCAGAATGGGGAATGTGCTAGTTCAGCGTTACGATACTATCACCATAGGAAGAGGATTCGAACGGGTAAAGGTCCGTTGACAAATGCAGCTGTGGCGAGAACGATTTCAAAGTTCGAAGTCACGGGTTGTTTAGACGATAGACCCCGTAGTGGCCGACCGAGCACAAGGCGTAATGCTGCTGAGACAGTTCAGGAAGAAATGGAGACTGTAGCGGGTTTGTCTATGCACGGGGAAGTCAGCGCTCGTGCAGTCGCACGTCGCACCTGCTTTCCGTACACTACTGTTTGATTGGCACTTTGGCGTACCCTCCGATGCTATCCGTACAAAATCCATCGGGATCATGAACTGTTACCTGGCTATTTAGTGAAGCGGAGGGTATTTGCGGTGTGGGCGTTTCAAAATATAGCGGAAGATGACAATTGGTTGAGTAACGTGTTGTGGACCGACGAAGCTCATTTCACGCTCCGAGGGTCTGTCAACGCCCACAACTGCAGAATTTGGGCTACCGAAAATCCTAGAACTGTCGTGGAAACTCCATTGCACGACGAGAAACTCACAATATGGGTTGGATTTACCACATCTACCGTTATCGGGCCTTTTTTCTTCGAGGAAATGCGTGATTCTGGTTTTGTAGCTGCTACCGTGACGGGTGAGAGGTACGCCGATATGTTACAGAATCGCATCATCCCCTGCCTGGCTGATAAACACCTGCTGGAACGTGCGATGTTTATGTAAGATGGCGCTCCACCTCATATTGCTAGACGCGTGAAAGAGGTCCCCAGACCTCAGTCCGTGCGATTATTGGCTTTGGGGTTACCTGAAGTCGCAAGTGTATCGTGATCGACCGACATCTCTAGGTTTGCTGAAAGACAACATCCGACGCCAATGCCTCACCATAACTCCGGACGAGCTTTATAGTACTGTTCACAACATTATTCCTCGACTACAGCTATTGTTGAGCAATGATGGTGGACATATTGAGCATTTCCTGTAAATAACATCATCTTTGCTTTGTCTTATTTTGTTATGCTAATTATTGCTATTGTGATCAGATGAAGCGCCATCTGTCGAACATTTTTTGAACTTTTGTATTTTTTTGGTTCTAATAAAACCCCATGTCATTGCAAGCACGTGTGTCAATTTGTATCTCTCTATCTACATTATTCCGTGATTTATTCAGTTTTCAAATTTATACTGACTTTTTGATCACCCAGCATATTTCAAAGCAGCAAACATGCCGCCGCAGAATGAAATTATCGTTCTAAATACAATATTGTTTGACTGCAGAATTAGGTAACATTTAATTGAAGACAGTTACAATATTCAAATATCTGAAGACGTTCAAGATGAGCTAAACATTCAACTACCTGTGACGAAGACAAATCTCGCACTGAGAATGAACTGGAAGAATCCTAAGAAAATGTTTACCCAGTTACGAAGGAGAATGCTTGCAAAAGTGTCACGTAACGGAGTCTTCAGTACTGTTCGTCAGTTCGGTGCTTTTATCAAATTAGGTGAGGGCCGGCCACGGCGTGCCAAAATTCACGCGTGCAGCGTGTGCAAAACGCGGACGCGCTAACGCCCGGACTGTCAGTCGGCTTTGCTCGGTCCTTCTGAGATGTACCCGGAACAGCGTAACAGTTCATTGAGTATTGCGGTGCGGCATTTTTCGGTCGGTACAACTATTTTGAGTTCGGCAGAATCGTGCTGTCAGCGCCGTTTAACCGTCACTATTTGTTTGTGGTATGACGGACGTTCACATGTCCAATGACTGTTCGCACAAAAAGAGGCAATCTAGCGATCTGCCGTCGCACTCCTTTAAAATGAATGCGAATGACAGAAGAGGGGGACGAAACTTTTCACTTCGCATAACGACTGTCACTGCATATTTGCTATGAAACGGCATTACAGTACTACGCGGAAGGAATTTACAGATTTAGTTGAGAATGAATGGGCAAAAATTTTAACGATCGACAGACGGGATTCATTGTACTGTACATAAAAAGCACTTTGTGCTAAATTTGTAGGCTTAGAGCGCGTGAAGAAAGTAGTCGTACGAACAGTAAAATTTCTGAATTCGCATGCGTTATTCCATTGTCAGATCTTCAGTGGAATTGAGCGAAGAATATGGAGATTCTACATATTACTGCAAAGTACTTTGGTTAAGTGAAGGGGCATGACTGGAACGAGTTTTCGATTTAAAACTCGTTGTTGTTGCATTTATGAAGGAGAAAGGGGCGCAGGAGCGAAAATTAGAACACCCAGAATGGATTGCAGACTTCGCATTTTAAGTGGTCTTGACTGTACACTGTCCATAGCAAAACACTGCAACGTAACGTCTTTTTGATTTGAAGGGGATGCATTCAAACGGAAAATCGCGAAATGGAATTGAGACATTCTGACAAAGACGGTCCACTTCCTTGAGCTCACGGCCATTAAAGAAATAGCGAGATTTGAAGCATTGATTGTGGCCTTCAGAGAATTACAAGGGCAGTTAAGACTTTGAGGGCAGTGTTAATCTTACATTCCGTGCTGTTTCTGAGACCGTTTGCCGTTTCAGTTGAAAGCGCCTCTGTGGATGTGCCGATGCAACTGATCGACCTGTAAGGCAATTCCTGTTTTAATGACAAATCGTTTCCCGCTAAAACTGACCAGTCTGTCTACATTGCTTTCCTCAGGCAGAGTCTCCGTGTCTCCACAACGAGGCTGCAAAAGTGCTACGATATTTCGATCGAAAGACCATTTTTCGATCATGAAACTAAATAAGTCACGATTACGTAACAACTTGTGTGCGGAACTCTGTGAAAATGTCCGCGTCTGTCCGTATGCCGACAGTTTGTACCAGATAAAAATTAGGTCTTCAGTGTGCCAAAAGTAATTGAATAATATTGATAATTTGTTCTGTTTGTGACCTATGCCGTTGAGAAAACTGCCGTTTACTGCCGTTTAAATGGTGCGCGTTCGCAGTTTTCCCCTCTTCCCCCTCCGGATTGCTTATCAGCGAGAAAGCAACACATGAATAGCCGATAAATGCTTATGATCATTAGATGAAACGCGGGTTGCGAACGTATTACAGTGGTTGGACAAAATGATATGAACGTTTGTTTAATATGTAGTAACCCAAGTAGCCGCGCGGGGTAGCCGTGCAGTAAGAAGCGCCTTGCCACGGTTCAAAAAAAATTACTCTGAGCACTATGGGACTTGACATCTGTGGTCATCAGTCCCCTACAACTTAGAACTACTTAAACCTGACTAACCTAAGGACATCACACACATCCATGCCCGAGGCAGGTCCCGGCGGAGGTTCGAGCCCTCCCTCGGGCATGGGTGTGCGTGTTTGTCCTTAGGATGATTTAGATTAAGTAGTGGGTAAGCTTAGGGACTGATGACCTTAGCAGTTAAGTCCCATAAGATTTCACAGACATTTGAACATTTTGCCCGAGGCAAGATTCGAACCTGCGACCGGAGCGGTGGCGCGGCTCCAGACTGAAGCGCCTAGAACCGCTCGGCCACAGAGGCCGACTGCCACGGTTCACGCGGCTCCTCTCGCCGGAGGTTCGATTCCTCCCTTGGATATGGGTGTATGTGTTATCCTTAACGTAAATTAGTTTAAGTTACATTAAGTAGTGTGTAACCCTAGGGACCGATGACCACAGCAGTTTGGTCCCATAGAACGTAACAAAAAAAAAGTAACCCAAATACTACTCGTGTATTTCTGGGAATATACTGCCTCGCTACAGAAGAAGAGAGATTGATAACACAAGTTTATGTACTAGGTAAGTCGTCATCTTCAAAGCAGAACCCATCTGAGCCTACACACGTCTTCTGCATTCGTTTCTTCACCGCTGGAAACCTTTCCACATGTCCTTTTCCCCCTTCGGGGGAGCGCAAGAACACATTTGTTGTAGTAAACTGCTCGTTCGCCGCCTCTTATTTGACTCATTTTGAGGAAACCTTTCACAGCGTATGATCACAGAATCGAAAAGCACAATTCATCACGAGAAATGCACTTCTGGTGCTTAACCTTGAACCCCAGGAACGATTTAAAGTAATGACGTTTTACTTACTGTACTCGTGCATGCACTCTAAGAAAGAAAATGAAAAAAAAGCGATGTTCCACGAAGGAATTATGCGCATGGGTCAGAAATAGTAGATGTGGAGTACATGTACAGACAAATAAATGCTTATAGTTTCAGAAAAATGGGATGATTTATTCATGAGAAAGAGCTTCACAAATTGAGTGAGTCAATAATGCGTTGGTCCATCTCTGCCCTTATACAAGCAGTTTTTCCGCTTGGCATTGATTGAGAGAGTTGTAGAATGCCTCCTGAGGGATATAGTGCCAAGTTCTGTGCAATTGTGCATTAGATCGTGAAGATCCCGAGCTGGTTGGAGGGCCCTGTCCATAATGCACCAAGCGTGCTGAGTTGGGGAGAGAGATCCGACGACGTTGCTGGCCAAGCTAGGGTTTGGTAAGTGTGAAAGCAAGCAGTACAAACTCTCGCCATGTGTGGGCGGGAATTCTCTTTCTGAAATGTGAGCCCAGTATAGCATGCCACGAAGGGCAACAAAAGGGGGCGTAGGATATCGTCGATGAACTACTGTACTGTATGAGTGCCACGGATGACAACCAAATGGGCCCTGCTATGAAACGAAACAGCCACTCAGACCACCACTCCTGGCTGTCAGGTCGTATGGCGGGAGAGTCAGGTTAGCATACCTACTGCAGTCCAGGGCGTCTGCAGTTACATGTTTGCTGATCGTCGGGGCTCAGTTCCAAACGGGACTCATCACTGACGATTATTCAAATGTGGGTGAAATCGTATGGGACTTAACTGCTAAGGTCATCAGTCCCTATGCTTACACACTACTTAACCTATTTTATCCTAAGGACAAACACACACACCCATGCCCGAGGGAGGACTCGAACCTCCGCCAGGATCAGCCGCACAGTCCATGACTGCAGCGTCCTAAGACCGCTCGGCTAATCCCACGCGGCGACGATTATTCTACTACATTCAATGAGATTCCAGACGGAACGTGACGACATCACCGCAAACGGGCTTGTTGGTGATTAGATTTTTAGATTAGATTTACTTTCATTCCAATTGATCCGTAGTGAGGAGGTCCTCCAGGATGTAGAACATGTCAGAAAAACAACAATACATGACAAATATTTACAACTAAAACAAATTAGCTAATGTACTATTCCACAGGTCCCAAGTGGAATGATCGTCATTTTTAATGAAAACTATATGCACTGAATGTAAAATAAAAAAGTTTTGTATTTATTTATAAGGTAATAAACGTGTAATATAACTACTATAATACTTATTGATAATGTACACATTACTGCACTGAAATGGTGCAGAAGTTAGATTGTACTTACGCACACATATTTACAATGCACACATTAGTGCACTGAGATTGTGCAGAAGTTACATTGTACTTATATATACACACACACACACACACACACACTCTCTCAACACACACACACACACACACACACACACACACACACAGACACACACACAAAATCAGTTGGTTTTACTGAGAAATTCATCAATGGAGTAGAAGGAGTTGGCCACCAATAAATCCTTTAGACCTCTCTTAAACTGAATTTCATTGGTTGTTAAGCATTTTATGGCTGCTGGCAAGTTATTGAAAATGTGTGTTCCTGAATAATGCACACCTTTTTGTACAAGACTAAGTCACTTTAAATCCTTGTGAAAATTATTCTTATTTCTAGTACTGATTCCATGAATTGAGCTGTTGGTTTGAATAAGTGATATATTTTTAATGACAAATTTCATTAAGGAATAAATATATTGGGAAGCAGTAGTTAGTATCCCTAGTTCCCTAAACAGGCTTCTTCAGGATGTTCTTGAGTCCACACCACATATAACTCTTACTGCACGTTTTTGAGCCCTTAAAACTTTAGCTTGGCTTGATGAATTACCCCAAAAAATACTCCCATATGACATTATGGAATGAAAGTAAGCATAGAATGCCAGCTTTTTCATTTTTATATCCCCTATGTCTGACACAATTCGCATTGCAAATAGAGATTTGTTAAGACGCTTCAGCAGTTCTGTCGTGTGCTCCTACCAGTTGAATTTATTATCAAGAAGAAGTCAATGGCTGTCGGCGCAAGGGCCGCCGTGAGCCCAGCCCCCTTTCTTGAGCCGCCTATTAATGGTCTTTGTGGTCACTATAGCACCAGTTGCACGTCGGATCGGTACTAATGATGAATCCAGGCCTCTTAGGGTGCTCCTCTGACAATTCTGACGACTTTTCACTCGTCTCTGCAGGTCGATCGCTTCCTTCTTGACGCTGTGTTCGGCCTCGTTTCACGCATTCCTGCCAAGAACGTCGAATAGTAGCGTCGCTCCTATGCAAATGTCGAGCGATTCGCCGTTTACTCCAACCGGCTTCTTTGAGACCAACTAAACGTCCTCTCCGAAATGCTGACATCTGCGCATATTGTCCATCGCATAGTTACTGCCCAACCCACTACACGCAATGAAATTCGCAAAGACTTTATGCAGTGGTATCGACATGTCCCCTGTTTACTTACCCACCATGCCAGCTGCCTGGTGAAACTGCGCTGCAGCGTCACAGATTCACCCACCGGCCGCCGAAGTATAAAATTCTTGCGTTTTCCTCCGATGCCTCTATGAATATCAATTTGTGATCAATTTTCATAACTCCCGTTTTTGTCTTAGCGTGTAGTAGAAAGATTACATGATTGAATTTATACACTACTGGCCATTAAAATTGCTACACCACGAAGATGACGTGCTACAGACGCGAAATTTAACCAACAGGAAGAAGATGCTATGGTATGCAAATGATTAGCTTCTCAGAGCATTCACACAAGGTTGGCGCCGGTGGCGACACCTACAACGTGCTCACATGAGAAACGTTTCCAACCGATTTCTCATACATAAACAGCAGTTGACCGGCGTACCATCACGTTTCCGACTTTGATAAAGGTCAGATTGTAGCCTAGCGCGATTGCGGTTTATCGTATCGCGACATTTGCTGCTCGTGTTGGTCGAGATCGAATGACTGTTAGCGGAATATGGAATCGGTGGGTTCAGCAGGGTAATACGGAACGCCGTGCTGGATCCCAACGGCCTCGTATCACTAGCAGTCGAGATGACAGGCATCTTATCCGAATGGCTGTACCGGATTGTGCAGCCACGTCTCGATCCCTGAGTCAACAGATGGGGACGTTTGCAAGGCAACCATCTGCACGAACAGTTCGACGACCTTTGCAGTAGCATGGACTATCAGCTCGGAGACCGTGGCTGCGGTTACCCTTGACGCTGCATCACAGACAGGAGCGCCTGCGATGGTGTACTCAACGACGAACCTGGGTGCACGAATGGCAAGACGTCATTTTTTCGGATGAATCCAGGTTCTATTTACAGCATCATGATGGTCGCATCCGTGTTTGGCGACGTCGCGGTGAACGCACATTGTAAGCGAGTATTCGTCATCGCCATACTGGCGTATCACCCGGCGTGATGGTATGGGGTGCCATTGGTTACACGTTTTGGTCATCTCTTGTTCGCACTGACGGCACTTTGAACAGTGGACGTTACATTTCAGATGTGTTACGACCCGTGGATCTACCTTTCATTTGATCCCTGCGAAACCCTACATTTTAGCAGGATAATGCACGACCGCATGTTGCACGTCCTGTACGGGCCTTTCTGGATACAGAAAATGTTCGACTGCTGCCCTGGGCAGCACATTCTCCAGATCTCTCACCAATTGCAATTGTCTGATCAATGGTGGCCGAGCAACTGGCTCGTCACAATACTCCAGTCACTACTCTTGATGAACTGTGGTATCGTGTTGAAGCTGCATGGGCAGCTGTAGCTGTACACGCCATCCAAGCTCTGTTTGACTCAATGCCCAGGCGTATCAAGGCCGTTATTACGGCCAGAGGTGGTTGTTCTGGGTAGTGATTTCTCAGGATCTATGCACCCAAATTGCCTGAAAATGTAATCACATGTCAGTTCTAGTACAATATATTTGTCCAGTGAATACCCGTTTATCATCTGCGTTTCTTCTTGGTGTAGCAATTTTAATGGCCAGTAGTGTAGGCGGTTTCATGTTATAGAGGGTATCGAATTTTTGTACACAGTGCTACCATCCCTGGCAGCAATAACAGTTCTGGTCCAGCTGGTCATCGAATCGAATTGAGCTTAGATGACAGACACGCGTACAACATTCCACGCTTCTACAACTCTCTACCAGAGCCCATCGATGGTAGTGGCTGGCTAGTGGTGGCACGCCAGTCTCTCGGTAACCCATGACCAAATGCTTACAATGGGCGACCGAACGTGCTGGTATGGGGAGCAATCCAAGACTCTCTGTGTGGAGGCAGCTCAGGACAACATGGTTCAGTGGATCGTGCACTGTGCCGGAATTGCCGCCTATAAGTTCACGTAACTAGTCTTGTTAGTAGCAGACACAACCCTGACCAAATAATAGAAGAAGCTGAGAAAAAAAATTTTAAGTAGTCGTAAGAATTACGATTTTTAATGTGAAGGAACGCTGCGGTAACAATCACGCTACACAAAAGTTCAGGTTCTGGAGGATTGCAACTGAGGACACGAACGGCAGCTATTTCTGTGGATTATTATTGATATACAGTAGTTATGTTTTATTATTGTGTTAAGGTCAACAGCAGTGACTTTTTAAATGTAGTTCCAGCTACAATGACGTCAACACACTAACGGCAAAGTGCAATTGAGTATCGTGTTCTGTCCAGTAACACTAAACATTAAACACCGTAAACCGATCGAAGTTGATCTGAAATTATTTTGTCTCCGGAACTCTTCCTATAACAGATATAGTTTAATTTTTGTACCGTAACCTTTTGGAGTATGCAAGAATCACTACTGCCAATACAAAAGTCAGACCCCCCTTTAACCTATGTAACAGACTTCAGATCAACTCGCTTCCCTATTGAGCTTTTCGTAAAACCACAGTAAAGGTTGATATAGTTTGCTACCTTCTTAATTACGCGTACTGACTTCAATAAAATTCCAAAATATATTTCAAATGTATGAATTTTGACACATACAGTCAGCGATCTATTTTGTTTCTACGGCCATGCCCGTCAGTAATAGAATGGTTCAAATGGCTCTGAGCACTATGGGACTTAACTTCTGAGGTCATCAGTCCCCTAGAACTTAGAACTACTTAAACCTAACTAACCTAAGGACATCACAAACATCCATGCCCGAGGCAAGATTCGAACCTGCGACCGTAGCGGTCGCGCGATTCCAGACTGTAGCGCCTAGAACCGCTTGGCCACTCTGGCCGGCTCAGTAATAGAAACAACGCCTCTGTCTTTACGTAACGAAACTAAGTTCATAAACTTTCAACTTCTCAACAAAAATAAATCAATCCTTCATATTTTCTGTGCCCTTAAATAGATAACCCACTCTTACAGCCGGCCGGTGTGACCGAGCGGTTCTAGGCGCTTCAGTCTGGAACCATGCGACCGCTACGGTCGCACGTTCGAATCCTGCTTCGGGCATGGATGTGTGTGCTGCCCTTAGGTTAGTTAGGTTTAAGTAGTTCTAAGTTCTAGGGGACTGATGACCTCAGATGTTAAGTCCCATAGTGCTCGGAGTCATTTGAACCATTTTTGAACCACTCTTACATCTTCTTTAACCCAAACTATAATCCTAATTAAATTATTATGGCTTTATCAATTAAATGATTTTGGAGTAAAAATTCTTTAACTTGTACGTACTGTGTACTACCTAACTTGTGCCCATTTGTCATTAAAGTATCTCTGATTGTGACAACTCTTTTCTACATGTCATTCTTCCTCAGTTTATGATCTCGCTTGTTTGTATCATAATGAATGATATCTCTCAAATAGCAGTGATTTATTAACTTCGGCCTAAGTGAGAACACTGGGACTAGGTTTTGGCTTTTAAACAAAATAACAGTTTATTTCCTTATCTTTACTACTATGTACAGAGACAAATATCAACGAGCGATCGAGTGACAAACAAAACGAAATCTACCTTCTAAACGAAATGAAGTAATAAAAAAGTCCTGTGTTCTACCAATTCAATATCCACAAAAACTACTCATCTGTCACCTCATGTACCAAATCTAGCCAATACATTTATGCGTCAGTGAACATGTTCGTCAACTTTTACAATTAATCATAGCACACACTTTATAGGTGCGCTACAAATACATCATCCCCGGAACACCGACTCAAATAGCTTCAGTCCGATCGCTGAAGTCTAACAATACTTCTTCAGTTCACAATTCACAATCTCAATTCACAATTCACAGTCCTCAGAAAACTCGTAACTGCTCTTGGAAATTTGAGGTAAGTTCCTATGGGACCAAACTGCTGAGGTCATCGGTCCCTAGGCTTACATGTTACTTAATCTAATTTACTAACTTACGCTACCGACAACACACACGTCTATGCTCGAGGGAGGACTCGAACCTCCGACGGGGGCCGGCCGCGGTGGTCTAGCGGTCCAGGCGCTCAGTCCGGAACCGCGCGACTGCTACGGTCGCAGGTTCGAATCCTGCCTCGGGCATGGATGTATGTGATGTCCTTACGTTAGTTAGGTTTAAGTAGTTCTAAGTTCTAGGGGACTGATGACCACAGATGTTAAGGCACATAGTGCTCAGAACCATTTTGAACCTCCGACGGGGGCGTAACCGTTCTACAAGTACAAAACTTGAACCCACACTCAGCTAATTGAAGAATGCTTCACTGCGATAATTCTTCAAAATGAATCGAGGAGTACAACAAAATTAAGTGAAAAATGGTTCAAATGGCTCTGAGCACTATGGGACTTAACTACTGAGGTCATCAGTCCCCTAGAACTTAGAACTACTTAAACCTAACTAACCCAAGGACATCACACACATCCATGCCCGAGGCAGGATTCGAACCTGCGACCGTAGCGGTCACGCGGTTCCAAACTGACGCGCTTAGAACCGCACGGCCACAGCGGCCGGCGAAAATTAAGTGATTTCCAGTCTTTGATACCCGTTGCTGCTACCTTTCACCGAAATACATACACTTTCAGTCATATTTCTAAAATGGCGGAAACTTCTCACCTGCACAATAAATCTACACAACCGTCCGATAAATATCATATCTATAGCTCACCGCATCAGCTCAGCGAACAAACAGCTACTAAGTATCCGTTCTTCCCGACGCTCTACACACACAAACTTACTGTTCCTCGCTAGTATCTACACTTTCTTCGCACACAAAACCATAACTGAACCATTTCTTTGACAAAAGTACGGCGCCACCATAATTTCTTAACAATTATCAATGAGCAACATATAGCCGCCGGTCGTGCTTCTAGCGGCCAGCTGATGCACGATGCTCTCTGACTCTAACGTTGTGCAGTTATCTCAGGGCTGACGGATAATCTTTGCCGCCACCTGCCGAACGTACTGTGCGAGGTACTCGACTGTTTGCACAAATAAACAAGACACACATTACATACAGAAAGTTACAAACTTTACATGTTCTTTTTTCCCACATTTTATTTGTCTCGTGCTGTTTCGATGGAGTGAAAGGAACCCTAAAAAATTACATCGCCAAAACGTGCGAAATCATTCTGTTTCAGCACAGTCAACCTTCTTCTTACTGGTCGACGAAATGTGCCACCTATTAGAAACGATTTACTGTTGCAATAATGTGACATCAGTACCACAGGCGCACACCACTGAAGACTTCCGAAGATAAATTTTAATCAGTTTGCGGGTTAAACTTTGGCGGTCGATCGTCGAGGGCGTAAGATTGTTGTTTTCAATAACTTTTCAAGTAGTTGTGATTACAAAATCGCCTTTTTATCGCTGGCTTGTTGATATTGTGTTTATGTAGTAAGCCACAGATACTCACTGTATGTGAAGAACAGACCGTAAATTACCTCTGGCCGATCAGTATTTATTTGTGGAAAAGTCGTAATTAATCCGCTAATCATGAGTTCAGTTAGTCTGCGCTATCTGTCTTAGCGAATGCTTTAACTTCTAAATATTATTAATTAGAGCTTTTTCCCGAATACGATATCCTTTTTTACATTAATATCGTATGCACCGTAACTTTCAGCGTTCAAAGGTACTGTTATTGTCGATGGTTTTGTTTTGTGATTAAGAACTGTGATTCTAAATCTGATTTTAACATTTAGTCATAATTCTTCGCTTCAGAAGGTGAATAAAGCTTGTTTAACCGTAGCAAGATCTTAATCAGCTTACTTTTGTTTAAAGTGTCGTGAAATAAAGACCACAAATCTCAAACATGTCACTAGACCAGAGATGTTGCTATCTTGTAGCTATGATTGAGATGCGTAATAAATGAAACTTCAGCACCTAGAAACTCATTTTTCGTACACAAAATAGGCTTAATTATTATGTTCTTCTTTTAACAACTTTATTACAATAATCGCTACACTGCACACTGCAGTAATATTGCCACGTATTAAACATTAATAACTCACATGTACAGATTTCATCCGCTCGTGGCTAAATCAGAACATGAACTGATTACATATTTTATTTCATTACAACTGACAATTATTTATTTAATTTGATTCATTATTTACATAGGGTCGGGCGAGTT
Source organism: Schistocerca americana (assembly GCF_021461395.2). Lineage (NCBI taxonomy): Eukaryota > Metazoa > Arthropoda > Insecta > Orthoptera > Acrididae > Schistocerca > Schistocerca americana. The sequence continues at coordinate 239,996,025 of NC_060121.1, forward strand.
GCTTCGGGAGGTATTGCTTGGAAACCGGCCGTCATTTGAACGGCAACGTGGACCAGCAACGAACGCAACTTGACGACCGGAAGAATGGTCCTTTTGCCACTGCCACGTCCCACGCTCGAACCATGAAACAGAAACCAGAACAAGCATCTCTTACAGTATCATATTACAAAACACAATATATAAGATCTTTACATTTCAATATAATTAGAAAACATGCAATCCGTGTGCTGCTTGTCGGAGATTGCTCCATGGCACACGGTACTAATCACTGCACCTTCAAATCGGGCAACATACAGTCTTGCATTACCTTGCTGAAAGATAACATCACGGAGACCTCGAAGACAGGGCATAGTGCTCGGTGTCAACACGTCAGATATGCATACTTGAGGTGAGCGTGTTGTGTGGCAAACGCCACCGCCTATAATCACGCCGGGTGTAGAGCCAGTATGCCGATGAGAAATGCAATCCGGCTTCGCTTGTCCTTCTCGGAGCCTCCACAAAACGAAATGTTCACGGTGGTGCTGTATGCAAAACCAGGACCCGTCTCAAAATACAGGGTGTTTATAAATGAATATCGGGGTTTTGACGCTTTATAATATTTATTCTATTAAACTTACAGTTATAAATGATATGTCAAATGAAAGAGCAACGCAAATAGTTTTACCAAGAACCTTATAAATGTTCAATGTGAGCACCATTTGTCACACAGCACACATCAAGTCTATAGCCAGTTCTTTCCAAACGTTGGCCGAGCGGGGTGGCGCAGTGGTTAGCACACTGGACTCGCATTCGGGAGGACGACGGTTCAATCCCGCGTCTGGCCATCCTGATTTGGGTTTTCCGTGATTTCCCTAAATCGCTTCATGCACCTGCCGGGATGATTCCTTTGCCAGGACACGGCCGATTTCCTTCCGCCGGCCGAAGTGGCCGTGCGGTTCTAGGCGCTGCAGTCTGGAACCGCGAGACCGCTACGGTCGCAGGTTCGAATCCTGCCTCGGGCATGGATGTGTGTGATGTCCTTAGGTTAGTTAGGATTAACTAGTTATAAGTTCTAGGGGGCTAATGACCTCAGAAGTTGAGTCCCATAGCGCTCAGAGCCATTTGATTTCCTTCCCCGTCCTTCCCAAATCCGATGAGACCAATGACCTCGCTGTTTGGTCTCTTCCCCCGAACAATCCAATCCAATCCTTTCCAAACGTTGATAAGTGTGTCTTCAGTGATTGTAGCAACAGCTGCTTCAATCCGGTTTCTTAATTCAGGGTAGCGGAGGCACGTACACACGATCCTTGATGAAGCCCCAAAGGAAAAAATCGCCTGGCGTTAGGTCGGGTGAACGTGGAGGCCATGCAAAGTAAGCCCTGTCATTGGGTCCCTTGCGACCTATCCAGCGCTTGGGTACAGTGAAGTTCAACCAATCTAGCGGATTGCAGCGGAAACATTGCGCGCTGCGCATGCGCACTGGTGCCAAATACAACTGTTTGAGTTGCTCTTTCATTTGACATATCATTTATAATTGTACCTTTAATGTAATTAATATTATAAAGCGTTAAAACCCCTATATTCATTTATAAACACCCTGTACATCGTTAGGTCATTCCTCTGTCCAAAGTTGTTGGGTGCACCACTAATGGTGCTCTCTGCTGTCGCGTCTAGAGAAGTCGTAACTATGGTCGCCGTGTTGACAACCAGTGGTGCACCAGACGTCGCTGCATTGTCCGCATGGTTACGGATGCGCTTACACTGATCAGACAGAACATTATGACTATCTACCTAATAGCCGATATGTCCACCTTTGGCGCGGATATCAGCGGTAGTTTGTGGCATGGAAGCAATGAGGCCTTGACGGCGAGTGTTCATCGGAGGTGAGGGTATCATCTGAAGTGCCCCAGGGAAGTGTGGTAGGTCCGCTGTTGTTTTCTATCTACTTAAATGATCTTTTGGATAGGGTGGATAGCAATGTGCGGCTGTTTGCTGATGATGCTGTGGTGTACGGGAATGTGTCGTCATTGAGTGACTGTAGGAGGATACAAGATGACTTGGACAGGATTTGTGATTGGTGTACAGAATGGCAGCTAACTCTAAATATAGATAAGTGTAAATTAATGCAGATGAATAGGAAAAAGAATCCTGTAATGTTTCAATACTCCATTAGTACTGTAGCGCTTGACACAGTCACGTCGATTAAATATTTGGGCGTAACATTGCAGAGCGATATGAAGTGGGACAAGCATGTAATGGCAGTTGTGCGAAAGGCGGATAGTCGTCTTCGGTTCAATTTTGGGAAGATGTGGTTCATCTGTAAAGGAACCCGCTTATAAAACACTAATACGACCTATTCTTGCGTAGTGCTAGAGCGTCTGGGATCCCAATCAGATCGGATTGAGGGAGGACATAGAAGCAATTCAGAGGCGGGCTGCTAGATTTGTTACTGGTAGGTTTGATCATCACGCGAGAGTTACGGAAATGCTTCAGGAACTCGGGTGGGAGTCTCTAGAGGAAAGGAGGCGTTCTTTTCGTGAACCGCTATTGAGCAAATTTAGAGAACCAGTATTTGAGGCTGACTGCAGTACAATTTTACTGCCGCCAACTTACATTTCGCGGAAAGACCACAAAGATAAGATAAGAGAGATTAGGGTTCGTACATAGGCATATAGGCAGTCATTTTTCCCTCGTTCTGTTTGGGAGTGGAACAGGGAGAGAAGATGCTAGTTGTGGTACGAGGCACCCTCCGCCACGCACCGTATGGTGGATTGCGGAGTATTTATGTAGATGTAGATTGGTTGCTGGAGGCAGAAGGCACCACATCTGCGCACACAAGTCACCTAATTCCCTTGAATTCGGGGGAGGGGTGAGAGGGAAGCGATGAGCTCTGACGCCACTTTTAATCACGTTCCAGATGTATTCGATCAGGTTCAGATCTAGCGACTGGAGGGAGAGCATATCAGTCGCAACTCACCACTATGTTCCTCGAACCACTCCATCACACTCCTGGCCTTGTTACATGGTGCATTATCTTGCTGAAAAATGCCACTGCCGTCGGAAACACGATAGCTACGAAGGGCTGTACGGGTCTGAAACCAATGTACGATACTTCTTGGCCCTCATGACGCTTTGCATGAGTTTCACTGGACCCATGGATGCCCACGTGAATGGTCCGCAGAGCATAATGGATCCGCTGCCAGCTAGTCTCCGTCTCGCACTAAAGGTATCAGGGAGATGTTTCCCTGGAGGACGACGGATCCGCGCCCTCCCATCGGCATGATGAAGAAGGTATCGGGATTCGTCAGACCATGCAACGCTCTGCCAATGCGCCAACGTCCAGTGTCGACGCCCACGTGCCCATTTCAGTCGTAGTTGCCGATGTCGTTGTGCTAACATTGGCTCATGCATGGGTCGTCTGCTGCGAAGGCATATCGTTAGGAGTGTTCGGTGCACTGTCTGTTCAGACACATTTGTACTCTTCCCAGCATTAAAGTCTCGTGTTAGTACCGTCACAGTTCGCCGCCTGTCCTGTTTTACCACTCTGAACAGCTTACGACCTCTGACATTTGTAATGAGGGTAGCCGCCCAACCCTACGACGTCTGGATGTGGTTTCACCTTGGTTTCGCTCCGTGTTGAAGACACTCACCGCTTCACTCCTCGAACATCCGACAAGTCGTGCAGTTTCGAAATGCTCGTGCCGAGCCTCCGGGTCATCACACAAAAATGCCCTCGGTCAAACTCAGGTAGAACGCGCGCCTCCCCCTTGCTACACACGGACAGCACGCTCACTGATACTATACGAGGTGCGGCTAGAAAAAAACCGGACTGATGCTGGAAAAAACATTTATTTACAATTATTTACAATTTCGTGTTATATCCTTCAATGTACTCTCCTCCTCGGTCTCTACACCGCTCCATACGAATTTTCCACTGTTCATAGCAATGCTGCAGATCATTTTCGGTAAGTCCATACATTACTTCCGTCGCTTTTTCTTTTACTGCTTCAACAGTCTCAAATCTAGTTCCCTTCAAAGCTGACTTGACTTTAGGGAAAAGAAAAAAGTCACAGGGGGCCAAATCAGGTGAGTAGGGTGGATGATCTAAGATGGGAATGTTGTGTTTTGCCAAAAACGTCTTCACTGACAACGCACTGTGAGCTGGGGTATTGTCTTGGTGAAGGATCCATGACTTTTTTCTCCACAAATCGTTCCGTTTTCTCCGTACTCGCTCACGTAGGGTAGCCAGGACGCTAATGTAGTAATGCTGATTCACTGTTTGTCCCTCTGGTACCCAATCAATGTGCACAATCCCTTTGATGTCAAAAAAAAAAAAAAAACAATCATCATTGCCTTGAATTTCGATTTGACATTCGTGCTTTTTTTTGTCGTGGAGAACCAGGAGTTTTCCAATGCATCGATTGGCGTTTAGTTTCGGGATGGTAAGTAAAAAACCACGATTCATCGCAAGTAATAACATTTTGTAAGAAGGTGGGATCACTTTCGATGTTTTCCAGGATGTCAGAACAAATCATTCTTCGGCGTTCCTTCTGTTCAATTGTGAGACACTTTGGAACCATTTTTGAACACACTTTGTTCATGTTGAAACTTTCATGAAGAATCTGCCTAACACTTTCCTTGTCAACTCCTGTTAACTCAGACACTGCTCTGATTGTTAAACGGCGATCTTGTCGAACAAGTTTACCGATTTTTTCAATGTTTGCATCAGTTTTTGCTGACAATGGTCTGCCAGTGCGAGTGTCATCACTGGTGTCTTCGCGGCCATCTTTAAATCGTTTAAACCACTCAAACACTTGTGTTCGCGATAAACAATCATCCCCGTACACTTGTTGTAACATTACAAACGTTTCACTTGCAGATTTTCCTAGTTTGAAACAAAATTTGATGTTAACACGCTGTTCTTTCTATACACTCAACATTTTCCGACGCACAGACAAAACGTCAACTACTTAAAACAGACGCCACGGGCAGACTGAGTGCAGGAGGCAGATGAAACTCGAGCAGTAGGCGGAGCGAGAGTCACGTGACAGGCCACGCGACTTTCAGCCTTATTGCATTCGTTTTATTGTTTCACCAGTACTAGTCCGGTTTTTTTCTAGCCACACCTCGTATGCACCGTGCCTGTGTCTGAGTAGCAGTTATTCCTCGCCAGGTGACGCTGCTATCGCCTAGATGTGTTTATATCGATAGTAGGTCGATCGTCATAATGTTATGACTGATCAGTGTATGTATGTCCGCTTGTTCTAAATAAGTCCGTTTCCTGATCCAAAGTGCACGACCAACACGAGCAGTAATGCTGCAGAACGATAAATCACAATCTCGTAAGACCACGCCCCTTCCGCTTGCAGATGTTTCTTCTTCTTACACAAGGTGTAAATTGATCTTCACACGAACAGCCGAGATTCAAATGCTGTTTTTATATGAAAACCCGCCGTCTAATCTACACTTACCGTATATGAAGAAAACTTATGGCATTCTTCCTTTTTGTATTGTTCCATTAAAACGCTAATAATTGCATAACCAAATATGTAGTACTTTGTTGCAGATCGCTTTCGTGATGTTTCAGATTCAATATCCAGCTGTGCAGTTCCATGGGAATGAATCCTGTGTCATTTCTTTTATGTCGAAGTAATTCATACATATTACAAAAACTTATGTATGGATGAGTATATAGGTGTGTTTCACATCTTCTCCTAAGCCACTGAGAAGATTCCAACCGAACTTTGTACACATATCAATTGCTGTCTGCAAAGAGTCATTGTGGGGGTAAGAACAATCTGGGGTGGGGGATGGGGTCGAACAATAAGTATGCCCACGACGGACGAGAGCAGTTACTAACTTGCAACAAATTTTGCACATAATTTCAAACCTTTATGAAAACTTTTTCTCGCTGACAGTCCCACAAAACAAAGAAAGGAAACAACTTTATCGCCGACCGGGATGGCCGAGGGGTTCTAGGCGCTACAGTCTGGAACCACTTGACCGCTACGGTCACAGGTTCGAATCCTGCCTCGGGCATGGATGTGTGTGATGTCTTTAGGTTAGTTAGGTTTAAGTAGTTCTAAACTCTAGGGGACTGATGACCTCAGAAGTTAAGTCCCATAGTGCTGAAAGCCATTTGAACCATTTGAACAACTTTATCGCTTACTACATTTTCACTGTCCATACAGTAAAAATGTCGCAGCAGGCATGCCGTTTCAATTTACTACTGCTTTACTGCTAACTGCATTCGCGACACGTTTTGCAGACAGTATTCACATATACTTTCTGCAAAATTATGTCATCGTAAGATACGTAGTTTAGGAGATATGACATGATAAACATTTAGCTGCGTGAAAGCGAAACTGCAGGATGAAATTCGCTCCAAATACAGGTGAAATGCCGGCTGCTGTGGCCGAGCGGTTCTATGCGCTTCAGTTCGGAACCGCGCTGCTGCTACGTCGCAGGTTCGAATCCTGCCTCGGGCATGGATATGTGTGATGTCCTTAGGTTAGTTAGATTTAACTAGTTCTAAATCTAGGGGAGAATATGGACAAGGAAAGGAAAAAGGAGGAGATGGACAGAGAAGAAGGAGCATTTGGACAGAGAACGGGAAGAGGAGGAGGTGTACAGAGATGAGGGAGAGAAGTAGAAGGACAGAAAAAGGCAAGGGGAGATAGATATATAGATGGGAGAGAAAGAGATGGGCAGAAAGAGGAAAGATGAGTTGGCGAAAGAGAGGAAAGATGAGAAGGGCAGATAGAGGAGGAGGAGAATGAAGAGGAGGAGAGGGACAGCAAGAGGAGGGAGGAGGACATGGATTGAGAGGGAAGGAAGGCGATGGACAGAACGAGGGTTGAGGATGCGATGGACAAAGAGAGATGGCAGAATTAGACAGAGAGCGAGATGGGGTAGGAGGAGATCGATTGTCCATCTCCTTCTCTCTCATTTCTCTGCACATCTACTCCTTTCCCCTTTCCCTGTCCTTTTCTTTCAAATGGTTCAAATGGCTCTGAGCGCTATGGGACTAGTCGTGGACTGTGCGGCTGGTCTCGGTGGAGGTTCGAGTCCTCTCTCGGGCCCACGTCCTTAGGATAATTTAGGTTAAGTAGTGTGTAAGCTTAGGGACTTATGACCTTAGCAGTTAAGTCCCATAAGATTTCACACCCATTTGAACATTTGAACTATGGGACTTAACATCTGAGGTCATCAGTCCCCTAGAACTTAGAACTACTTAAATCTAACTAAACTAAGGACATCACACGCATCCATGCCCGAGGCAGGATTCGAACCTGCGACCGTAGCAGTCACGCGGTTCGGGACTGATGCGCCTAGAACCGCTCGGCCACAGCGGCCGGCTTCTTTTATTTCTCCCCTCTCTCAGATCAGAGAGGAGAGAGGAGGATACATATAAAGAGTGCCAAATTCTGCCAATTGCGGAGGACATTCAACAACTCTTTCAATCAACGCCAAGCCGAATAACTGCAGGCATAAGGGCCGGAGGTGGACGTACGCGTTATTGAATTGCTCAGTTTGTGTAGCACTTTTTCTTGAATAGATGACCCAATGTTTTTTACAATTGCAGTCATTTGTTTGGCTATAAATATATATTAAAAAAAAGGTTCAAATGGCTCTGAGTACTACGGGACTTCACATCTGTGGTCATCAGTCCCCTAGAACTGAGAACTACTTAAACATAACTAACCTAAGGACATCACACACATCCATGCCCGAGGCAGGATTCGAACCTGCGACCGTATAAATATATCACATCTATCGATTTTCGGACAATTCCTTCGTGGTGCGTCTTATATTTATGAGGTAGTCATAAAATTTTCACCTCGAAAAAGTAGTTACGTAATTAATTTTTTATTTGTTCAAATTTTTTGTCTGTTCAAGTTATACGTATTGGTGCTGCGTTCGGCAACTTACTGTCAGCTGTCCTGAGCTACGGAATCAACCAACCTGGCCAACAGTCACACGGTACGGCAAGATTGGGCTGCACGCAAACTTGCCATATGCCAACGTAAATGATCGTGGGATAGTGAACAGAAGTGTGGAACAGAATGGGAAAGCGTCCTTGATGACGAGGGTGTGGAGCGGTTGGGGTCGCTGGAGGCGCCAGAACAGCATCGTAATTGCTGCAAGCGCCGCTTCCAATTCCAGCTCCAGGGAGCGGCGGCGGCGGCCGCGTGCGTCTGCACCCGCCCACTTTCTCCGGCCGCCTTTTTCCGCTGGAACCGGTTGCCGGCTCCACATTTCATGCTTGCTTACCCCTCTCCACCCCGCTGTCTTCCTCTCCGGCCAGCCCCCACCCCACTGGCTTTCTCCGGTGCGTTCAGCAGCGAAGAAATTTCTAAACTTCTCCAAATTAAAAAAGAAAAAAAAATATCGTGAAATCCTCGCCGTTTGCCAGACTCGCATCCGTCCTCGGACACGCCATCAGAATGCGGTACCCTGCTTCAGAGCGCAGACAACCCCTGCTTACGGCTGTTAGCCCGCGAGGTCGTTGTGGGGATCGCAGGGATTACGAAAGGAGGAAAGCGAAGATGCTGCTGGCGCTGGGGCCGCGTGTGCCGGGGTCACGTGCCGGAGAAAGGGAAAGCACTACGGGGAACCGGGGCGGTGTAAAACTCGCCGACGTTGGCGCGCAGCTGCTAGTCCACGGGACCACGAGTGCTCGGGAACCAGCAACCAGCGCTAGCACAGGACAGCGGGATGAGTGCGGTAGCCGTGAGCGGGAGTGTACAAGCGGCATGCGCCGAGAGGAAGGAGGCGAGCAACAGGTACGTCCCGTCATTTTCCGAGCTCATCCTGAGCCGGCTGTTTCGCGAAATCGTCCTAGAGTGAATGCACCACAGTCTTTTCACGTAATACGACCCAGTACGTTGTCCTGGACGGCGAGTGTTCAATCGCAGACGTGGGTATAGCCAGGAGTGCCCCAGGAAAGTGACAAGATTGCTTTTGTTCTGTACACGCTAACCGTTGATGACAATTGCTCTCATAAATATTTACTACAGTGCTGAGCTCATAGAGATTTTAGGTTGGTTTGTTTAACGCTATACGAGCCGTAAATTAGCTTGTATAACGTTTCTGTGTCGAGTAAATAACTGTGGTAAGTGTTTTGCGTACTTCACTACCGAGCGGCAGCACGTCACGCTCGCACCAACAAGAACCATAAACATTTCACTTTTCTAGTTTATTTGCCCATTTAGCATGTAAAACTTGTCAGTAACATGTCTCTTAAGGAACTGCGTTGCATTTGTTCATAATGTTGCAGTCTGCTGAAAACATAATGTTCTAATTTGGTGTGTATAAGGGCAACCCGAAAATACCAGCACAGTTGAGGGTTAACGAATAGATCCAATATACATAAAAACCCGTGGAAAAGTAATGAGGATGACAACATTCGTATTAGTATGTTGGGATCAGGCACACAGTGTCGGAAGTTCAATGGTTCAAATGGCTCTGAGCACTATGGGACTTAACATCTATGGTCATCAGTCCCCTAGAACTTAGAACTAATTAAACCTAACTAACCTAAGGACAGCACACAACACCCAGCCATCACGAGGCAGAGAAAATCCCTGACCCCGCCGGGAATCGAACCCGGGAGTCGGAAGTTCCATGCGGCTTTTAGCTGATGATGCTGTATTATACAGAGAAGTTGCAGCATTAGAAAACTGCAGCGAAATGCAGGAAGATCTGCAGCGGATAGGCAGTTGGCGCAGGGGGTGGTAACTGTCCCTTAACATAGACAAATGTAATGTCTTGCGAATACATAGAAAGAAGGATCCTTTATTGTATGATTATATGATAGCGGAATAAACACTGGCAGCAGTTACTTCTGTAAAATATCTGGGAGTATGCGTGCGGAACGATTTGAAGTGGAATGATCATATAAAATTAATTGTTGGTAAGGCGGGTGCGAGGTTGAGATTCATTGGGAGAGTACTTAGAAAATGTAGTCCATCAACAAAGGAGGTGGCTTACAAAACACTCGTTCGACCTATACTTCAGTATTGCTCATCAGTGTGGGATCCGTACCAGGTCGGGTTGACAGAGGAGATAGAGAAGATCCAAAGAAGAGCGGCGCGTTTCATCACAGGATTATTTGGTAAGCGTGATAGCGTTACGGAGATGTTTAGCAAACTCAAGTGGCAGACTCTGCAAGAGAGGCGCTCTGCATCTCGGTGTAGCCTGCTGTCCAGGTTTTGAGAGGGTGCGTTTCTGGATGAGTATCGAATATATTGCTTCCCCCTATTTATACCTCGCGAGGAGATCACGAATTTAAAATTAGAGATATTCGAGTGCGCACGGAGGCTTTCCGGCAGTGGTTCTTCCCGCGAACCATACGCGACTGGAACAGGAAAGGGAGGTAATGACAGTGGCACGTAAAGTGCCCTCCGCCACACACCATTGGGTGGCTTGCGGAGTATAAATGTAGATGTAGATGTAGAATGTAGATCTAGATGTAGATGTACACACTGTATCTCAGGATCGATGGTCGGTATTCAGGAATATACTAAAATGTAGACTTTCACGGCCGGAAATGTCACGTCCATTATAATTATCCGGGCTGTTATGCCGTGGTCGGTTGATGAATTCTGTGTCAATTCCCAACGTTTCGTCCCCCTCTGCGGAGGACATCTTCAAGGGGGCCTGTAGCTCGAGGAAAGGTCCAACACACCCACTGGCTCGCTACTGAGCTACAGACCCCCTTGAAGATGTCCTCCGCAGAGGGGGACGAAACGTTGGGAATTGACACAGAATTCATCAACCGACCACGGCATAACAGCCGGAATAATTATAATGGACATTCAGGAATATGTCAGGAACACCCATTCGAAGCAGAACATTTTTGGACAGCAGGGTTGTGGAGAGAAGCAGCGATTAGTATGATTAATCAATAATTCAAGAACAGTCTTAATCGCATTTATTATTGTTATAATACCGCCAACCGGCTTAAACCCTACGTAGGGGTCATCTTCTGGGCGTTTACACCACTGGTCGACTGCTGATGGTGTCACTCCTGTCTACATAACGGCAGGAAACATAGATGACCCCTACGTCGGGTTGAAACCGATTGGCGGTATTATAACAATAATAAATGCGATTAAGACTGTTCTTGAATTATCGAAGCAGAAAAGCCAGTTAACATGGGCTCTAAAATGCATAATTTTAGAGCTATGAGCACTTCTTCATCTTCGATACTGTGAAACAAACCTCTTCTACTGCAAGCTCTTTGCTTTCCATATTTTCAGAGGTGATAGTATGGACCAAAACAAGAAAAAACTCCAGTAAACATGGACTCAAAAACGCGTACGTTAAAAACTATGATAACTTGCTCATCTTCGCTACTGTACTGAACAAGTACTCACTGTTCTAAAGGTACGCATTTTAGATCCCATGTTTACTAGACTTTTTTGTTTCGTATAGTCGCTCTTATCACATCCCTGAATACTGACCATTCCCACTGGGACACGATATATATATAAAACGATCTAACAGGTAGGGTGAGCAACAATCTGCAACTGTTTGCTGGTGACGCTGAAGTGAATAGGGAAGCGTAATCTTTGAGCGACTGTGGCAGTATACAGGGAAACTTGCATAGAATTTCTGTTTCATGTGACCACTGAGAGATTGCTCCAAATGTGGAAAAAATGTAATTTAATGCAGATGAGCAGGAAAAAGAATCCTGTAACGTTCGAATACATTATTAGTGATGCTGCTTGATACAGTCATGACACGATAAATCAGTCTAGTCTAAAAGCCGTAAATTCAACTGAATACCTAGGTATTACAAGTACGAACAACTTAAATTGGAATGAACACATAGAAAATGTTGCGGGGAAGGCTAACCAAAGACTGCATTTTATTGGCAGGACACTTAGAAAATGCAACAGACCTACTAAGTAGACTGCCTACACAACGCTTGTCCGTCGTCTTTTAGAATACTGCTGCGTGGCTTGGGATCCTTACCAAATAGGACTGACGAAGTACATCGAAAAAGTTCAAAGAAAGGCAGTACGTTTTGAATTAGCTTGAAATGTGGGAGAGAGTGTCACAGAAATGATACAGGATTTGGGCTGGACATCATTAAAAGAAAGGCGTTTTTCGTTGCGACGGAATCTTCTCACGAAATTCCGATCACCTACTTCCTCCTCCGCATGCGAAAATATTTTGTTGACACCGTCCTACATAGGGAGGAACGATCACCATGATAAAATAAGGGAAATCAGAGCTCGTACGCAAAGATATAGGTGTTCTTTCTTTCCACGTGCTATACGAGATTGGAATAATAGAGAATTGTGAAGGTGGTTCGATGAACCCTCTGCCAGGCACTTAAATGTGATTTGCAGAGTATCCATGTAAAAGATGTAGATGTACATTAAATATTTAGCCTTAACGTTGCAAAGCGACTTGAAATGGAACAAGCACGTATTGTCGATTCTAGGGAAGGCGAATAATCGCTTGCAGAACGCTAGTGTGACCCATTGCTGAGAACTGCTCGAGTGTTTGGGATCCCTGCCACGTCGGATTCAAGGAAGACACGGAAACAATTCAGAGGCGTGCCGCTAGGTTTGTTACCGGAAGGTTCGATTAACGTGCGAGTACTACGTAAATGTTCCGTGAACCGAAATGGGAATTCCTGAAGGGAACATTGCTTTCTTTTAGCGAAACAGTATTCAGAAAGTGTAGAGAGGTGGCATTTGCGACAGACTGCAAACCAACACGTATCTCGCATCGGAACAATGAGAACAAGATGAGAGAAATCAAGGCAATTACCGAAGCATATAGACAGGCGCTTCATTTGCGAGCGGAAAAGGAAAGGGATTGACTAACGGTGGTAGAAAGTATCCTCCGCCGTGTACCTCTTGGTCGTTCACACAATATGTATGTACGTAAGGACTTCAGAAAGTCAAATGTCTTCCCACGCTGAGAACCGTTGTGCGACAATAGAGACGTATTGTCGGAAGAGAGTACGTGTTCAGGGTTTGCTGCAGATGCAATTCCTCTGCTGTATGGATGACGGACGCACCACAGCGCGGCAGTGAAATGGCGCGGCAACGGGAAAGTACTCCAAAGTTGAAGCAGGCAGGACACTACTATTCTGGTGGGAAAAACGACTTAATTGCACACAGAAATTTGCACCGTGAAATTTTGACATTATATGGAACAAATGCAATGTCGTATACATTAAGGCCGGTGATATTTTTAAAACTGTCGGGATTCCGCTATATCGATATTCAGAAGATGTAGTAGACGCCGCCGATGTATCGAAGAAAAGTATCGATATATCGACGTAGTAATACTGACTTATCGGACTTTAAAAACATCGGTTGCATACTGGAAACGTACAGCCGTTTTTAGCGCTGTACATTTAAGTACTGACTTATTACTAGATATTCTGTACATTAACAAGCTAGCAGCCCTTAGAGCATGAATTGAAAGGAAAACCACGCACGTTCACGCTTTGTGATAACCACCTCGGTAACAATGATAACTGCGTGTGAACGACAATAAAATGTATCGCATGGGTCTCTTATTCGGTTTTGTCACGTATCGGATTTGTCTGGAACACTTCAAGTTGACTTTTTTTTTTATTTTTGCAAACACCAGCGACTTAGCAGTTATAGTGTCAAAATGACGTGTTGAAGTTGTACGCTAGTTTCGGCGCCGAGCGCCTACTATATCAGCATTTCCCCTTACACGTCACCGTCTGCACTGAGCGAGGTTGCGCAGTGGTTAGCACACTGGATTCGCATTCAGGAGGACGACGGCTCAATCCCGCGTCCGGCCATCCTGATTCAGGTTTTCCGTGATTTCCATAAATCGCTCCAGGCAAATGCCTGGATGGTTCCTTTGAAAGGACACGGCCGACTTCCTTCCCCGTCCTTCCCTAATCCGATGTGACCGATGACCTCGCTGTCTGGTCTCCACCCCCACAGCAACCTAACGTCACCACCTACCACAAAGATCAATCTTGTCATTTAGATTTTTGTTCACCATTTTCATCCATTGTTTTGGCAGAATGCCAATGTGAAGAAATAGCACACTAGTTAGGTTAAAAATTGTTTTTTTTTTAAATGCAACTGGTGTGCTATTTTTTCACATCGGAAATCTTGTTATTCCACTCACTCCGCCAGCCCCCCCCCCCCCCCTCCCCCCAGTGCAATCGGCCTTCTCCATTGTGCCACTTATACTTGCTTCACTCATTCAAAGAGAAAGACTGGGCGAGATGAAAGCTCAAAAAGTAGTAAGACTCCTTGACAACTGGAAGCAAAATTATGTTGTACAGTCTCAAAAGAGCTGTTTCAAACATTTACCGAAAACTACGAAAAAAAAATAACATAAAAATATTGGCGCTCTATATTGTCATTTCCATATCGATATATTGGTATATTTTTGAATATATGTCGCCGATACTTAACGATACTTTTGGAAAAGCTTTCGATATATCTATATTCTATCGCCGGCCGGGTGGCCGAGCGGTTCTAGGCTCTACAGTCTGGAACCGCGCGACCGTTACGGTCGCAGGTTCGAATCCTGCCTCGGGCATGGACGTGTGTGTTGTCCTTAGGTTAGTTAGGTTTAAGTAATTCTAAGTTCCAGGGGACTGATGAGCTCAGCAGTTAAGTCCAATAGTGCTCAGAGCCATTTCAACCATTTGCTATTCTATCAACAGCCCCAGTATCCAGCTGTAGTGAAACGGCGCCGCCAATTTTGACCAAGACCGCACAGACGCCGGTGACCCTGATCGGAAAGTTCAGATCACGCACAATGCGATTTCAATCTTTTTAGCAAGCTTGCAGAAGTCCTGGGGAGAAAAGGCTCTTCCAACAGTGTTGAGGGCATGCACATGGCAGTTATCGTATGGGTTCTTGACCAAAGAGTGGCTTTCTGCAGTAGAAGAATTGAGCAATTGGTAGAACGTTCCGACTTTTGTTTACAGAGACTTGGTGCCTATGTTGAGAAAATATGCTGCCCATATGGTTGCACTATCGGTCGAAGGATGGCACTCACGTATCGTACAGCCGTTACGGCGCCTTCCATGACCCCCAGCGGCGTACGTCAGTCCCTTATAATGCCACCCCAAAACAGCAGGAAACTTCCACCTTGCTGCACTCGCTGAACAGTGGGTCTAAGGCGTTCAACCTGATCGGGTTGCCTCCAAACACGTCTCCGACGATTGTCTGGTTGAAGGCATATGCGATACTAATAGGTGAAGCGAACGTGATGCCAATACTGAGCAGTCCATTCGGCACAGTGTTGGGCCAATCTGTACCGCGCTGTATGGTGTCGTGGTTGCAAAGATGGACTTTGCTATGTACGTTGGGAGTGAAGAAGCGCATCATGCAGCCTATTGCACACAGTTTGAGTCGTAACACGACGTCCTGTGGCTGCACGGAGAGCATTATTCACCATGGTTGCGTTGCTGTCAGGGCTCCTCCGAGCCATAATCCGTAGGTAGCGGTCATCCACTGCAGTAGTAAACCTTGGGCGGCCTGAGCGAGGCATGTCATCGACATTTCCAGTCTCTCTGTATCTCTCCCATGTCCGAACAACATCGCTTTTGGTTCACTCCGAGACGCCTGGACACTTCCCTTGTTGAGAGCACTTCCTGGCACAAAGTAACGATACGGACGCGATCGAACCGCAGTATTGACCGTCTATGTATGGTTAAACTACAGACAACACGAGTCGTGTACCTCCTTCCTGGTGGAATGACTGGAACTAATCGGCTGTCGGACCCCCTCCGTCTAATAGGCGCTGCTCATGCATGGTTGTTTACATCTTTGGGTGCGTTTAGTGACATGACTGAACGGTCGAAGGTGTGTCTGTGATACAGTATCCACAGTCAACGTCTACCTTCGGGAGTTCTGGGAACCGATGTGATGCAAATCTTTTTTTGATGTGTGTATGTAAGAGAGACTTTGTACCCTTACACCCGAACGACCTTCACGGGCGGGTATGATGGCGACCTGGGAGAGGTCCCATGTATTGGAGAGACACTGAGGTGTTTCTCCTGGCCTCATGGCGTGGGGAGCCGTCGGATATGACTTCAGGTCACGGCTGGTATGATCGAGGAGGGAACTGTGGTGAGACAACGTTACCTCATGGACGTCCTGCGTCTTCATGTGTTACCTTTCATGCGACAGTCCAACACGACAATGCTCGTTCATATACGGCACGTGTCTCTATGAAATGTCTACGTAACATTGAGATAATCCAGTGGCCCCCGATACAACATGCGTGTTACCAGCTCATAAGTCAACTTCCTCTCAATGCTAGTATTCAGGCCAGCGTACCTCAGAAGAGGATATAACGAATGAGTGCATGTAAACAGCCTAGAGGGGGTGCAAAGTCGTATTGATAAATGGTCTCATATTCCCAAGTTCTTTGTAAATTTAATCACCGAAATAACATCACATGCACTCTCAACGCATGAAATTTCAGTCCGGTGCCTCCTCCTCTTCTCTGGGTGCTTTATAGCCTTGCCACTGATGATAAATTCGAGGACATAGCCGCCACTGTATCAAACAAATGCCAGTAGAGTCACTCTCGGAAGACAGAGAGAGTCATGTTCATAGCTTCAAAGTAAAGAATCTTCTTAAAAATTCGACTAATATTCTGAAAACTTCTACATGATGAAAACAGGAACCTCTAGTGAATATTGTTGTGTTGGCAGAAGAGCCAACATCGTGTTACTAGTGGAGGCCGAAATGCACGCGTTTTAGCTCACGCAGGCTGGCGTGAAGAGGGAAAGACTATACTGACGTGAGGTCTGGAACATGACAAGGAATTAGAATTCAGAAAGCGGATGTACTTAGTTTGATACTTAACTTTAATCCATTAATGATGAACGTCGCTCTTTAAGGTACATGATTCACAACATCAATATCAATAGTAACTGAATATGGCGCCTTGCTAGGTCGTAGCAAATGACGTAGCTGAAGGCTATGCTAAACTGTCGTCTCTGCAAATGAGAGCGTAAGTAGACAGTGAACCATGGCTAGCAAAATCGGCTGTACAACTGGGGCGAGTGCTAGGGAGTCTCTCTAGACTAGACCTGCCGTGTGGCGGAGCTCGATCTGCAATCACTGATAGCGGCGACACGAGGGTCCGACGTATACTAACGGACTGCGGTCGATTTAAAGGCTACCATCTAGCAAGTGTGGTGTCTGGCGGTGACACCACAAATATTAACTTACGCGCTGAAACTAAAAGTTTATTTTGGCGCCAGTTACGCTCCTAGTTCTTGCGGTTGCCGGTAGGTGTCTGCAGGGTGCAGTCCGTTCATTACATAATACGCGTCGAGTCGAGATGACGATAACACAGCGACATAAGGCGTTTTGAATACCAATGCAGAAACAGATGCGCTCATAAAATTTGTGACGAGTTCGACTGTCGACTGAATGTTTGCCATGACTCCGATGGAGAGCACATTGGACATTTGGGAAAGGTAAATGAAAATTTGTATCCTAATCATAACCACAGAAGTATCCCAATGATCTATATGCATGCATATGAAAGATACACCGAAGAGCCCACACATTACGACAAGCTGCCTAATAGCAAGCTGGTTAATCTTTAGAACGAAATGTAGCAGCGATACTGCGTGGCATGGCTTCGACAGGTTCTTGGTTGGTTTCCGGTAGGGATCAGAAGTGAGCTCCGGACACTCGCTTTAAGTTCTCCAGCGAGTCCTGTGACGTCATCTTCCAGCTCGCGGTTTCCGTGTGCCCGTAGACTCGACCTGTGAGTCACCGCCGCTGTCCACTCGTCACCTGAGGCTGTTCTCGGGTACAAGTGGACTCGACTCGCTCAGAGAGGAGAGCGAGTACACGGATTCGCCAGTATAACCGCGGACTCGTTGCGTTTCCGCTACATATGTAATCGTTCGGAATACCTTTCCGTCATTAATCTGTAAATTACTACTCATTTACTTCACACAATCACCATTTAGGCGGTATAGACATTCCCAAATGTAAGTTAATATGGCACAAAATGTCCGACCTGCCTAAATGACAGAAGCAAGTTATGTACCAATACAATGAATGATCGGTTTGCAGTGAATATCCTGTTTATACATACATTTAAGAGATAACTTTTTTTTGTAGACTGCAGTAAATTTATTTTAATATTTAATATCTATTCAGAGAATATCTAACAATTAGGTTGACATATACACACTTTCGAGGCCTTACCGAGTCTATAGCGACAGTACCAGAGAACATAACGTGAGTACGAAGTGCAATGTTGTTGCATTGACTTAATGTGCTACTTAGCCACAGAACACGTGGAGGCAAAGTAGCAACCAGTCCACCACGCCGACAAAGGGGGAGTGCCCTAAAAAATTTTATCAATTCTTTTATAACAGATTTAGCTTCATTTTTTAGATTACGAGTCGATTGATATGTCACAGGCTAATCGTAGGAGCAGTTTGCAAGTCGAGTTCATTATCTGCCCGTAAATCATGTCAAATAAATTTTCCCCGGCAATTAGGGACACTCATAGGTGTGCCTAGTAACATGACTCCCGGCTCATGTGACATTATAATCTTCTGATGTATCATTTAATTAACATAGACTTGGTACAGTGCAGCGTATTACTGGAAGGCCACAATAGCCGCTAGTTTCAATTTCAGTTCTTTTTCAGCGGAGGAACACACGCCCCGATCAACGTTTTTTGCGGGAGACCTCCTATTCCAAGTGTCCAATTGCGAGGGCGTCGACACTACCTTCACGGGCCGGAACGAATCCGCGAGAGGCGCGCCTGTTAGGTAGGTCACGAAGCTCCTCTTCCTGTCGGCAGAGCTAGACAGTGTCATCGGGTGCTGGAGAGTGACGGGAGACACTCAGGTCGAAGCCAGTTCGTAGTAGGTGTAAGTTTGTGACCATCGTTCGCGAGTGAGGTGGCACCATCATGTACGAATGTGCATGCTGGTTACATCATAATGGCCATTGATCGCGCTACGCAAAGCATCATGGTCAGTAATCAGTTTCCGCGTGCCGGCCGGTGTGGCCGAGCGGTTCTAGGTGCTTCAGTCTGGAACCGCGCGACCGCTACGGTCGCAGGTTCGAATCCTGCCTCGGGCATGGATGTGTGTGTTGTTCTTAGGTTAGTTAGGTTTAAGTAGTTCTAAGTTCTAGGGGACTGATGACCTCAGATGTTAAGTCCCATAGTGCTCAGAGCCATTTGAACCAAGCCAAGTTTCCGCGTGCTAATCCCTAGTAATTCCGACGTGGCGCGATAGCGTGCACACCAAACGGTTTTTGCGGCAATCGTTTCCTGTTTCCCTAAACGCAGTCTCAGACCTCTGCCTGGGCTGGTCTCGGCAGTTCTCTTGACTATTAGTATTTCTCTATATCTCGGCGCACTCCCTCTTCATTAAGGGGTAGCATCGTTCGGTATTTGTTCTTACTCTGCACTATTTCATTATTATTGTGTCTCGACCTGCAGCAGGACTAGTTCTCGCCAATTTTCAACATTGTCAGTGAGCAGTAATCGTTATTCAAGTGTAACAGGCTGCACCTCGTTTAACGTTTTGCCGGAAAGCAGTATACACTGATCAGCCAGAACATTATGACTACTGACATACTATCGATATAAACCTGTCTAGGCGACAGCAGAGTCACCTGACAAGAAATGACTGCTAGTCACACACACACACGGTACATGAACGTGCTGCCCGTGTGTAGCATAGGGAAGGCGCGCGATCTTTCTGAGTTTGCCCGAGCGCAGATTGTGATCGCCCGAAGGCTCGGCACGATCATTTCTGAAACTGTTCGATTTGTTGGGTGTTCGAGGAGTGATGTGGTGAGTGCCTTCAACACGTGGCGAAACGAAGGTGAACCACGTCCAGACTCCGTGAGGTTGGGCGGCCGCGCCTGGATACAGACGTCGGACATCACAGGCTCGGCAGACTAGTAAATATCACTGACCTCAATTTGCCTTAGGATTTTGGAGCACATACTGTACTCAAACATTATGAATCAACTTGAACAAAATGACTTATTAATTCATAACCAACACGGATTCAGAAAATATCGTTCTTGTGCAACACAGCTAACTCTTTATTTCCAATGAGTGCTGTCGACATGGGATCTCAGATCGATTCCATATTCCTACATTTCCAGAAGACTTTTGATACCGTTCCTTTCAAGCGACTGTTGATGAAATTGAGTGAATATGGAGTATCGTCCCAGTTGTGTGACTGAATTCGTGATTTCCTCCCAGAGAGGTCACAGTTCGTAGTGATAGACGGTAAATCATCGAGTAGAACAGAAGTGATATCTGGCATTCCGCAAGGTAGTGTCATAGGCCCTCTGCTGTTCCTGATTTACATAAATGATCTAGGTGATAATCTGAGCAGCCCCCTTAGATCGTCTGCAGATGACACTGTAATTTACCGTCTAGTAAAATCATCAGACGATCAATTCCAATTACAAAATGATCTAGGGAGAATTTCTGTATGGTGCGAAAAGTGGCAATTGGCGCTAAACAAAGAAAAGTGCGAGGTCATCCACATGGATACTAAAAGAAATCCGATAAATTCTGGGTATTCGATAAATCGCACAAATCTATGGGCTGTCAACTCAACTAAGTACCTAGGAATTACAATTACGAGCAACTTAAATTGGAAAGACCACATAGATAATATTGCTGGGAAGGCGAAACAAAGACTGCACTTTGTTAACAGAACACTTAGAAGAAGCGACAAACCCACTAAAGAGACAGCCTACATTACACTTGTCCATCCTCTGCTGAAATATTGCTGAGCGGTGTGGAATCCTTACCAGGTAGGATTGACGGAGGACATCGCAAAAGTGCAGAGAAGGGCAGCTTGTTCCGTGTTCTCGTGCAATAGGGGTGAGAGTGTCACTGATATGACACGCGAGTTGGGGTGGCAGTCACTGAAACAAAGGCGGTTTTCTTTGCGGCCAGATCTATTTACGAAATTTCATTCACCAACTTTCTCTTCCGAATGCGAAAATATTTTGTTGACACCCAATTGCGTAGGGAGAAGTGATCATCATAATAAAATAAGAGAAATCAGAGCTCGAACGAAAAGATTTAGGTGTTCCTTTCTCCCACGCGCCATTCGAGAGTGGAATGGTAGAGAAGTAGTATGAAAATGGTTCGAAGAACCCTCTGCCAGGCACTTAAGTGCGAATTACAGAGTAACCATGCAGATGTAGATGTAGATGTAAAACAGGATGTCGAAACTAACATCAGACTTTAAGGCTGGTCAGAGTACAAGTGTGTCTGAACACACAGTGCACCTTACACTCCTTACTGTAGGTCTCCGCCATCGACGAGCCATGGATGTGCCAATATTGCAACTACGACTGAAATAGGCACGTGACCATCGGTACTGGACGTTGGCGCAGTGGTACAGCGTTGCATGGTATGATGAATCCAGATATATTCGTCATGAAGCCGATGGGAGGGCTCGAATCCGTCGTCTTCCAGGGGAACTGCTCCTTGGCATCTTTACTGAGGGAAGGAGACAAGCTGGCAACGGCTTCATTACGCTCTGGGGAACATTCACGTGGCCTTTCATGGGTCCAGTGGAGCTAGTGCGAGGTACGATGATGGCCGAGGAGCATTGTTGCTGACTACGCACACCCCGTCATGACCATCCTGTTTCCGGACCAGTGGGATTTTTCAGCAAGATAATGCTCCATATCACAAGGCCAGGGTGTGATTAAGTGGTTCAAGGAACACAGTGGCGACTTCCAGTTGATGTGCTGGTCCCGCAACTCGCCAGATCTGAACCCGATCGAACAAATCTGGGATGTGACTGAACGCGGCGTCAGAGCTCAACGCCCCCCTCCACATCCCCGAAATTTTCGGGGATTAGGAGACTTTTGTGTGCAGTTGTGGTAAGCTCCCTCCAGCGACCTAGCAAAGCCTCATTGCATTCGTTGGCGCTGTTATCCGTGGCAAAGATGGACATACCGGCTGTTGGTTCAAAAATGGCTCTGAGCACTGTGAACTCAATTGCTGTGGTCATCAGTCCCCTAGAGCTTAGAACTACTTAAACCTAACTAACCACCGGCCGGTGTGGCCGAGTGGTTCTAGGCGCTTCAGCCTGGAACCGCGCGACCGCTACGGTCGCAGGCTCGAATCCTGCCTCGGGCATGGATGTGTGTGATGTCCTTAGGTTAGTTAAGTTTAAGTAGTTCTAAGTTCTAGGGGACTGATGACCTCAGAAGTTAAGTCCCATAGTGCTCAGAGCCATTTTAACCTAACTAACCTAAGGACATCACACACATCCATGCCCGGGGCAGGATTCGAACCTGCGACCGTAGCGGTCACGCGGTTCCAGACTGAAGCGCCTAGAACCGCACGGGCACACCGGCCGGCGCTTTATCAATTGATCACGGAAACCCAGCTAGGGGCGATGGAGCCTGATACCGGCCGCTGTCGGGACGGCAGAAGACCAACGGGTCAGATTTAATGTCGCCAGTTCTTAGGGGAACAAGAGAAACCTACAGCGAAATTGATTATTCAGTCGTTCCACGGTCAACTACAGCAGCAGAAAACCGCTACGTTGTGCAACACGCGAGTACGGACTTAGGTCAAACAGCTGGTGCAATTACAACAACATTTAACAGGATCGTAAGGCACGCAGTCTCATGCTCCAGAGTGTCACGGCTACTCCATAGAGGTCCGCGCTTTGTCCATCGACTAGTACGTTGTGTTACGTTGACACACGCACATTGGCGATGGTGCCATGAACGCAGGGACTGGACAAAAGAGGGGGGGGGGGGGGGAGGGGGAGGATGGCCGCTTGCTGTTCTCAGATTAGGGGAGGCTCTCTCTGAGTAGTGATTCTGGATGTACCCTCGCATGGCGAAGAGGTGGTAACACTTAATGATCCAGGAACACTGCCAAACATGATCGTTTTTCTGGTCTAGGTATGATGCGCGGAGGCTTAATGCTGCATGTGCGTAGTGACCTCCAAATCTTTGATCATGGTATACTCCCCAGTCAATGGTGACCATAAACACTTTCCTCAAATGCGTCTTTTCAATGGTGCATCCGTCCCCGACTTCATTTTTGCTGGTGACAGCGCGCGACCGCATCGAATAGTGCAGGTAGGGGAGCTCTTGTAACGGAAGAATATTCGACGAATGAACTGACCTACTTGTTTTCCCGACTTAAATCCCATCGAGCGCGTGTGGGATGCTTTGAGGAAATACCGGGTGATCAAAAAATCAGTATAAATTTGGAAACTTAATAAATCACGGAATAATGTAGACAGAGAGGTAAAAATTGACACACATGCTTGGAATGACATGGGGTTTTATTATAACAAAAAAAAACCAAAGTTCACTAATGTCCGACAGCAAAACTGCTACCGCGACGGGCGAGAGGTACAGAATCGCATCATCCCCAGCCTGGCTGATATACACCTGCTGGAACGTACGATGTTTATGCAGGATAGCGCTCCACCCCGTATTGCTAGACGCGTGAAAGATCTCTTGCGCCCGTCTTTTGGTGATGATCGTGTGCTCAGCCGCCACTTTCGTGATGCTTGGCCTCCCAGGTCCCCAGACCTCACATCCGTGCGATTTTTGGCTTTGGGGTTACCTGAAGTCGCAAGTGTATCGTGATCGACCGACATCTCTAAGGATGCTGAAAAGACAACATCCGACGCCAATGCCTCACCATAACGCCGGACATGCTTTACAGTCCTGTTTACAACATTATTCCTCGACTACAGCTATTGTTGAGGAATGATGGTGGACATATTGAGCATTTCCTGTAAATAACATCATCTTTGCTTTGTCTTACTTTGTTATGCTAATTATTGCTATTCTGATCAGATGAAGCGCCATCTGTCGGACATTTTTGAACTTTTGTATGTTTTTGGTCCATAAAAACCCCATGTCACTCCAAGCATGTGTGTCAATTTGTACCTCTCTATCTACATAATTCCGTGATTTATTCAGTTTTCAAATTTATACTGACTTTTTGATCACCCGGTATATTACAGCACGTCCGCATGCACCATAAGCGATGCAGCAGTTGCCAGCCGGTGTGGCCGAGCGGTTCTAGGCGCTTCAGTCCGGAACTGCGCTGCTGCTACGGTCGCAGGTTCGAATCCGCGCCTCGGGCGTGGATGTGTGTGATGTCCTTAGGTTACTTAGGTTTAAGTAGTTCTAAGTCTAGGGGACTGATGATCTCAGATGTTAAGTCCCATAGTGCTTGGAGCCATTTTTTTCATGCAGCAGTTGTCAGCTGCGCTGGTGGAAGAATGGATTGTCCTACCATAAGATCTTACCAACCTTGTGTCTAGCATGGGAGCTCTACGCAAAGCATGCATTAGTGGCCGTAATGATTACACCGCCTATTGAGAACTATGACCCGTCTTTTGTAATGGCCAGGGACCAAAATAAAAGTCGCTGAATTCAGCGTTTTTATTGTCTTTGAGTGAAAGAGTCATTTCTGTTCGTCTCGTTGCGTATATCTTTGACTTACTTTCTGTACTATACTGTAGCAGTTTTTCTATGTGTGGTCCAAGTTTAATCGAGCTACGTTACTCGGTAATGAGACGTCATGCGAAAGTTAATGTCGTCCTTAAGTTTTGTACACCAGTGTGTATGTTGGCTGGGAGGGAAAGAAAGACGTTATGATTTATGTACCATATTTCATCAAAAACAAGTCTATGGTTCTTCCTATAGACATTTACTTAGTGGAAGAAAGTGACAGGATAACAAGGTACTCGAAATAGACGGACATTCGTACTCAGCCTTACTCCGTTAGATGTGGTGGACAGGTGATAACTTTTGCCGTTCCGGAGAACGAAGACTCTCCCCAGTGCAACTTTCTTTGTTCTCAGCGTGCAGCTGTCCGCATTGCGTAGCAGTGCGTTGGCCTTGCTGTGATTTGTGGCTCACTTCCGTAATAACAGCTGAGTGGCTACGTAAATCACCCCCACACTCTCACGTGGCGGAGATTGCAAGGGAAAGGGGAAAAGTTGCTGGTAAATAATGGATGAGTCGTTTCCAGTCACCTGCGTTCCATAATAAAGAACTGCTCCCGAGTGTCAATTTGCAATTCCGCTGTTTTTCATATCTACTTTGTTATTCCATTCATATAAGGAAAGAGCTTTCCACAAAGTGGAACGACAATTTTTGTACGATATCGTGCGTGGTGGCATTCTGCTATAAAATATTCTCGATCTACGTTCCAGCCCGTAGCGAACTGAACAAATAAACGTCGTGTTGCATCCAGCTTTATGCGAGACTTTCGATTTGACACCACCTCGTGGGCTTGTGTTTCAGTTTCACTGCGTAATTATTCATGTAGCTTCTCGTTTGGATTTAAAACTTAACCACTCTGGGATGACCTGCATATTATTCGTCGCCAGAAATAGACTGACAACTTCCTCTTTCTTATCTCTCTTTGCAGGTCTTTTTCCTACAAACGTGGCGTGTCCTCTTTGATTATAGTTCAATTACCTAAAATTTCACAATTTTTATTTTCTTTGTCATGTCGCCGGTATCGTAAAATTTTTTGAGACAGTCGTAAGTGGAACATATCACACAACCGTATAAATGTTCCTGCGTTATGTTCCATCGGGCCCTAGTGAAACTGTGGCAATTCTTGTAGATGTTTGAATACCTGGAGTCTTTTATACGCATACGAGAGCAACGTGAAAACTTCTCGTGCTGTATGTGACAAGCCGTGCCCCGTGCAACAAATAGTACCAACACTTTCTGTATTGTAGGCGAACACCTGTTCGAAAATTTTTCCAGTGACTGTATTTCACCTCAGAAGAGCTATTCTGAAATGTCTGTGAAAGACTGATCTACTATTACCATACCATCTTCATCAGATTCCAGACGATTTCGAGTTATAATCTTCTTTAGGTTACTTCATAAGTACGTCTACAGGCATCATATACTGGTTAAATGAAGATATGTTTCCGCAGATGGCTCAAATGGCTCTGAGCACTATGCGACTTAACATCTAAGGTCATCAATCCCCTAGAACTTAGAACTACTTAAACCTAACTAACCTAAGGACCTCACACAACACCCAGTCATCACGAGGCAGAGAAAATCCCTGACCCCGCCGGGAATCGAACCCGGGAATTTCCGCAGAGATTGTAACTTTATGCAGTACGTTTATTTGCTATTGCTTAATTTCAACCGCATGGTCATTATCAAGCATTTGCCTATTAACACAATACTGGACAGACGTCATTGAGAAAATCAAAGTCTGAATGCAAGTACGAAAATTAGAAACATTTTACTTGCGAGTATGTATTAATACATCCACTACTTCTATAGCATACGTAAAAGAAGTAAGGAATTAAGGAAATAAAATATTGGAAAGAAAGCCTGGGTGTGTTCCAGCCAGCCGCTTTTAACTGTTATTTCATCATTAAAGAAAGCATTCGGATCATTTTAAACATAATGCCCATTCATATAAACTTCATAATTGTACTCTGGTAATTTATGTCACGATACTGTGCGACAACGTTTCATTTGGTCGGATGTGATATGTTGGTGTGTCGCTGTCATTTACAGTTATGTGTGTTGTAGAAATATAGCTAATTGTGTGCGCGACTCTGCACGCGCGGATCAATACAAGCTGTTCCAGCCACTACTGACTGCAGTATGCCTTCATGCTTACGTACGAGAGTTGTCACAATTCTGGTTGCGTATTACGGAGGGGGGGGGGGGGGGGGTGCTGAAAAGTAACGCCTCTGAGTTTTTTATGCCAAAACTCTTAAAGCATTTTAAATAAAACAAACATTATGAACATTCTGCATTTTTATTCTTCATGTCAATGTATTTATCTCTCAACGTAGTCACCCTGGTGACGAACACACTTCTTCCCAACGAGAGACCAGTTTGTTGATACACTCACTGCAAAATGTTTGACTTTGCTGACGGAGTCACAACCTCACTTCTGCTCAAAGTGAAATCTTCAGTGTTCTTAAACTTTTGGAAACGGATGAAAATCGAATGGGGCCAAGTCGTGATTGTATAGAGGATGATCGATGACAGGGAACCCAACGCATCAGATTGTTGGAGATGTCGCAGCTCTCGTGTGTGGTCTGCCGTTATCGAGCTGAAAGAGAGAGTGCTCCATGTATGAACGAACTCTTCGAATTGGTGCTTACAGTTTGCTGAGCTAAGAATTGGCACCTAATCCGATATCGTTTATGAATGAGTTGTGTCCTGTTACTTTCCCTAGGTATGTAACACCTGTCTTCACCTGTGCTCTTCAGTATTGTCGGTAGGCTTAAGCATAGGTGTCCGAAAGGGTGGGGGAGGGTGACATTTGGGGCACTTGTCTCCAAGTAGTATTGTTTCCTCTTCATTCACACTTCATTATTCCGTTCGGGGCGGACAGGCAGCAGCGACCTAGCCGCTATCCATTCTAGAGTTTCTGACAGCATAAAAAGTCGAATTAAAACAAAGAAATGTGAAAAAAGATGATGTTATTAAAAACAGGGCGATGCTCATTTAGTGAAGTTGACGTTGTGTTGCGAGCTGCTTGGAGGCGATGAGCTGTTGACGATGATGTTTATGTCGTTCCTTGCTCAAGGACCAGCTCCATATAATGTGTTGGTGCTGACAATGGAGATTTGAACAAGAAGAAAAGATTGTTGGATGTGTTTGTGAGAAGGTTGTGATGACGGGAGGGACCTAGCTATGCTGTGGCCTGTGGGGTGGGTGCTGTGGGGCTGGATGGACTGTTAAAAGTTGGGTGTTAAGACTTGAAAACAGAAAGTGAGAGTAGTTTAAGGATTAGGTGGGGTGGCAACCATTGAGACCTGATGGTGGATAGGTGGACTCTCAAATGGTGAAGGGGGGCCGAGCTGTTCTAGATGCTACAGTCTGGAACCGCGCGACCGCTACGGTCGCAGCTTTGAATCCTGCCTCGGGCATGGATGTGTGTGATGTCCTTAGGTTAGTTAGGTTTAAGTAGTTGTAAGTTCTAGGGGACTGATGACCTCAGAAGTTAAGTCCCATAGTGCTCAGAGCCAACCAAATGGGTGGACATTTTGAAGAACAATGGTAATGTTTTCATCGGTAGAAGCAGGACTAGGGAATTGTTTAGAAGTAGTGGTGTGTCGACTGGATAGTCAATTCAGATTGGTTGGAGGAGGTTTAGTTTTACCCTTACACGAATAGGTGGGACGGGATTGGTTGCAGATGTTACACAGGTGTGGGGACTGTCAATTATGACACTGTTTGTTCAAGTGACAGGCTTTGCAGTGAGGACTTATGGAAGGGTTTTTGTAATTTGGACTTAAATGGTCATTGTATTTGTAGGCTTGCACTTGCAATCAAGAAGCTTCCTATCAGCGCACACTCCGCTGCAGAGTAAAAATTTCATTCTGGAAACATCCCCCAGGATGTGGCTAAGCCATGTCTCCGCAATATCCTTTCTTCCAGAGTGCTAGTTCTGCAAGGTATGCACCGGAGCTTCTGTGAAGTTCGGAAGGTAGGAGACGAGGTACTGGCGGAATTGAAGCTGTGAGGACGGCTCGTGAGTCGTGCTTGCGTAGCTCAGTTGGTAGAGCACTTGCCCACGAAAGGCAAAGATCCCGAGTTCGAGTCTCGGTCCGGCACACAGTTTTAATCTGCCAGGAAGTTTCATATCAGCGCACATTCCGCTGCAGAGTGAAAATTTCGTTCTGGAAAGAAGCTTCTACTTGATGGATGGTGGGTCTTCGTATAAGACACGGATGAAGAATGTGGGTCAGGAGTGGTTTTTAATTA
Organism: Schistocerca americana; assembly: GCF_021461395.2. Lineage (NCBI taxonomy): Eukaryota > Metazoa > Arthropoda > Insecta > Orthoptera > Acrididae > Schistocerca > Schistocerca americana. Next base: position 240,024,767 of record NC_060121.1, read on the forward strand.
GTTGGACTTTTAGAATCTGTGAGTCGGGACCAGAATTTCGCTCCCACACAACTTCTCCCATTGTGATTCCACAGCAGTGAGAATCAGTGTGTGGTAGTGGGATTGTGGTTGTTTAGGACGTGGTGGGATTTGTGCGAGCAGGGAGGCATTAGAACCTAATGTTGTGGCAGGTAGTCTGTGCAGCAGGTGGGTGTGAAAATTGGGAGAAGAGGACTTGAAGATTGTAAGGTGTGAGGTGTGATATATTGAAGTTGGGAAGATACATTTCTACTTTGAAAGATAGGGTTTTATAAATGAAGAACTTGGCATTTGGACGTGACAGGATGAAGGAATGTGCTGGAGAATATGTTTAGGGTGGAATTGGAATGGCGTCCTTAGGTCCTCGTGTGTGGGGCTGCTGTGATGTTTTTAGGATTTTAGGGGTGGTGCAGTGACTGTGCTAGGTCATTTGCGAGGATCTCTTGGAGATTGATTGGGAGTGAGATGGGGTTTCGCATGACTTTCTTTCTTACTTAGAGCCAGTGTGATCACTGCTGTTGCATATTAAGTTGGTGTGGGTTTGGTTGTGGTCGGATTGGGTGTGTCTGGTATTTCCATTTCTGGCCCCAGGTGTAGGATAATGGTAGTGGCAATTGAGCAACAGTAAGGGCTGGTGAAGCTGCTGTTGGATGCAGTTACTGTGATGATAGTAGTGGTGGTGGTGGTGATGGTGGTGCTGGTGGTTGTGGTGGTGGTGGTGGCAGCAGCGGAGGCGTCGGAGGTAACTACGGCAAAGGAGGCAGCGTTAGTGGCAATGGGGCTGCAGCGCATTCTGCATGAGTTTGGTAGGACTGGGGTTGCGGTATCTTGAAGCTGGAAGATGCATGAAACCATTTGAGTGGCAGGGAAGGTGAAAAAGTGGGGAGAGCAGGTTGGTATAGCGAATAGGAGGTAAATGAGTAAGTGAAGGTGGGAGTCGAGTGTGGGTGAGAGTAGATATCTGTGGACGATGTAGCCATAGGTTGGTGTATCGTAGATGATGAACGCAGCAACACTGAAGCTAAAAGGCGAAAGGACCTTGGCGACAGTGACGACAGGCAGGCAATGAAACAGTGGTAAAGACGGTGACTTGCTGGTGGAGGCAATGACCGGTAATGACGATGACAGGTTGTGAAGACTGGTAATGAGGATGATGGTTAGCGATTGCTGGCAGTATACATGACGGCTGGCGATGACTGGCAGTGAAGATGGTGGTTGCAAATGACTGGCAGCAAAGATGATGGCTGTCAATGGCTGGCAGAGAAGATGATGGTTGGCAGTGAAGATGATAGGCATGGATGACTGATAGCGAAGATGAAAGGTGTCGATGACTGGCAGCGAAGGCGATGACTGACGGCAATGGTGATAACAAAAACAGTGACGGTGAGGTGATGAAGCTTTATTCTATCGAGGTTTCAACCTTGAGAGGAGCCCTGGCAGTTGTTTTCTCGAGAGGAAGAAGGGCTTACAACCTTCTGACAGATCTCGAGTACAGAGTGTTAATTTTCACAGAATTCTCATACAATTCTGGAAGTGAGTGGGTAACCATCAATACTGTGGGATATGATAAGCACCTATAAAATTTTGTTCTTGTGACATGACACGTGTTGGGAGTGACCAACTCATTTATCTTGAAAACCGCAGTTTTAGTCTTGTCCCCCTAGATGAATTTCTGCGGAGACTCATAAGCTTAAAACATCATTGGTACACCACTTATGAAGAAGTAATGGTTTGGTCAGTTTCATCGCGGAAACTGACAGTGACACGCTGTTATTAGGTCAGCTGCACTAAAGTGCACGAATGTTCAGTAATAGCTGTCAATATGACGTGGTATATCGTTCAAATTATAATGACAAGATTCAGTGCTACAATCTGACATGGAGATAGTTGATACCCGGCATTACACTGACCACAACTGCGTTATAAAAAGCTTCGACAACTTTGCCTGGAACATGCTTCAGTATTCTTCCAAATTATTTATTTATTTTTTAAATTTTATCCGTATTTTGCAGCTTAGTTTTTGACTTCGTGTACGGTCTACTAACATTATATGTACGACCACTTACAATTAAGTAACACGGTTTTAATTATTTTATCAACGTCATGATACAGATGAAACTGCAAAACGTGGCATTCCTAAAATTCAGTTGTAGAATCCTTAAACAACATTTGCACCGAGTCGGGAAGGCGCACTCGCAATTTTGTGAGTGCAGAGAGCAAGACGACATTAACGACAGAAGGAGGGAACTACTTGACCTGTTGCTAGACTTGGGATGCAAGGGACTTAACAACATCGCATCGATTCTGTCTACCGAGAACGTTAGGATTTTAAAACTAATATCGAACTTTAATACTGCAGAAGGTTTTGAGATATGACAGTGGTTGACTCAGGCAAGGCTGTTTTTTTTAATTCATTTTTAGTGTGGTCGCAATATGATAATTCTGTGAATAAATGCTGTAAAGTGTAAACAATATCGTTAAATAGTAAAAAGTGTGAGACGGTTATGTTATTGTCATATCAATGCCGACTTAAAAAAATAACAAATCTCTCGAGTCGTTGCCCTTATTGAGTTAGCTACGGTCATGGGTGTCAGCAGTTTTTATTATATTTTCTATTACGAATCAGTGTGTCTGAGTGCTTAACCACATCCACAGTAGAGTCAAGCTCGAATGGTATGAATTGCGGCGAGACGCTGAAGGCTGTTCAGCCGTCGAACTGGTAGACCTTCGGCAGTGGCGCATATTAGCGCCTTTCTTGGCCAGTTCTCAACAGTGTCCGGAGTACCAGCTTTAGCAGCAGATGACTGTGAAATATACCCGTCTTGTACGATATCCTGTTGCGGTTTCGTTGTTACTGGTTACGGGAACCGGAGAATGGAGTGCAGGGCGTGGTGCCGAAACACTGTCCATTTCTTTTGGAAAACAACACCTAAGCCAGTAGTGTTAATATTCGGCTGATACGAGATATTTCGAGATTAAATATGCCTTTTGAGTTCACCCCATACCACATATGAGAGCTGTGGCGTTTCAACTTGGACTGCTGGCGAACAATCAAGACATCACTGACGCAAAATTTCTGGCAACGGAATGGCTACCACCATTAAGTTTTGCACCAGCTACCTTCGAATAGAGGGTGCCCACTTCAGCGTAGGAGACAAGCCGCTCGTATATTTACAGAACGAGAATTAACATTGCACCAGCTGCCTATTTAAGCAGGCACTGTGCTGCCGTTACAATCCCTGATCAGACGAACTTCGCATTACATCTTTCTTTCGTTTTCTTTCTTCCGTTTTTATTCTATCGTGGATTTTTAGTTCAGCGGCTACCTCAGTTGCTTTTCCAGGACTTTGTGTAGCCCAAGAGCATTCAAATAACTATGAACCAAATTCCTTTAACTGCATTGTTACCTCGCAATTAAGTGGTAACTGGAAGAAAAACTCTTATGACGTGTATATGAAGATGATATCTGTTCTTTCTGACATGTCTGAAAGAACAGATACCATCTTCATATATAGTTAAGGTTAACCGGCCATTGACCTTCTTCTTCTGTGCTGGATGCACACGCATTTCCCGAACTCTTACGGGACTCGGTAAGATTGTCTGCCGCGAGTAATGGGTATAATGGAAGGGGCACTACGAGTGTAGTGTGTGGACATTAAGTTGGGAATGTGGGTCTCACGGGGAGCGTGCAAGGGATAAATCCCTGCAGTCGCACTATCCTCTCTGTCCTCAGTGGCTCAGATGGATAGAGCGTCTGCCATGTAAGCAGGAGATCCCAGGTTCGAGTCCCGATCGGGGCACATATTTTCAACTGTCCCCGTTGATGTATATTAACGCCTGTCGACAACTTAGGGTCTTGATTTAATTATCATTTCATCTTATGACGTGGTGCTCTTGAGCAGAAAATATGGTGCCTTGAGACAAAGGGAATTACAATGAAGTGACAAAATTCATGGGACACCTCTTAACATCGTGTCGGATCTCCTGTTGCCCGGCGTACTGCAGAAACTTGACGTGGCATGGGCTCATGGTCGTTGGAAGTCCGCTGCAGAAATAAGGAGCCGTGTTACCTCTGTAGCTGTTCATAATTGCGAAAGTGTTGCCGCTGGACGATTTTGTGCACGAACTGACCTTTCGCTAATGTCCCATAAATATTCGATGGGATTCATTTTGGGCGATCTGGATGGCCAAATCATTTGCTCGAATTATCCAGAAAGTTCTTCAAACCAATCGCAAACGATTGTTGCTCGGTGATATGGCACATTGTTAATCATAAAGAGTTCATCGTAGTTTGGGAACATGAAGTCCATCAATAGCTGCAAATGGTCTCCAAGTGGTCAATGATCGGTTCAGCTGGACCAGAGGACTCAGACCATTCCGTGTAAACACAACCCAACCATTATGGAGCCACCATCAGCTTACACAGTGCTGTATCGACAACTCGGGTCCATGGCTTCGTGGGATCTGCGTCGGTCGCTCTCGAACCCTACCATCATCACTTACTAACTCAAATTGGGATTTTTCTATGTCACTGTTGTCCACTAGTCTAGGGTTAAACTGTCATGGTCATACCCAGAAGAGGCGCCACAGGCGATGTCGTGCTGTTAACATAGGCATCCGCGTCGGTCTTCTGCTGCCATAGCCCATTAACGCCAAGTTTCGCCGCACTATCCTCGCAGATACGTTAGACGTACGTCCCAAATTTATTTCTGCGATTATTTCACGCAGTGTTGTTTGTCTGTTAGAACTGACAACTCTACACAAACGCCGCTGCTCTCTGTCGTTAAGTGAAGGTTTTCGGCCACTGCGTTGTCAGTGGTGAGAGGCACTGACTGAAATTTGGTATTCGTGGCACACTATTGACACTGTGGATCTCGAAATATTGACTTCCCTAACGATTTTCGAAATGGAATGTCTAGTTCCAACTACCATTCCACAATAAAAGTCTGTCAACCCCCGTCGTGCGGCCATAATCGGGTCGGAAACCATTCACATGAATCGCTTGAGTACAAATGACGACAGCTCCGCTAATGCACTGCCATTTTATACCTTGTGTACGCGATACTACCGCCATATGTATATATAAATACCGCTATCCCAAGACTTTTATCACCGCAGCGTATTTGCAGCTTTTATATTTGGTTTCATTGGTACGTACAACTGCGTGAGCATTAAAACGGTGTCTTTTCTTCTCAAACGTTGATAAAAGAATTGTTCGTAGACTTGGCTATGAAATCACTTCGTCATTTCGTTTGGGTCCTCAGAAAAACTGCCAGAAGTCGCCAAGGTCTGTTGTTCGTTATGAAGGACCTAGAGCGTACGAACAGAATATGGCGAATGGATCGGCTCTCCGCCTTGTCAGTGTCACCAAATTGTGAAACGATCCATGACGTAGAAGAAAGTATGCTATATGTACCAGACATTAAGATGCCAATATTGAAAGCAATGAAAGTTCCCGGAAAATAGAAAAGGATATTTAAAAATGTTCAAATGTGTGTGAAATCTTATGGGACTTAACAGCTAAGGTCATCAGTCCCTAAGCTTACACACTACTTAACCTAAATTATCCTAAGGACAAACACGCACACCCGTGCCCGAGGGAGGACTCGAACCACCGGCGGGAGGCGCGCGCGATCCATGACACCGCGCCTTAAACCGTGCGGCCACTACGCGCGGCAAAAATATACATGTAATTTAGCTGTACAAAGCTGGCAAACGCAAAATGACAGAAAAGATGCATTCTGACGAGTATATTTTATACGAATATTATTGAAAGAAGTGAATTTATTTTCGAAAAGTACGTTTTTAGGGATGAATTGTAATACTGTTATCCAGGCATTTTCGAGTCTGCTCACTTATGCTGGCTTATAGAGGAAACACGAAACAGGTTAGCGTAATTAAGCTGCGTAGTGAAAATCAATTTAGTTGGTCAATGGCTGCATGAATTATTATTCGTGCGAGAATCGGATTCCATGTCTTCTTCAGAGACCACGTTAATCTGCAAAATGATATCAGAGCAAGCACTTAAGAGTTGGTGGAGACTCCTCAGCCGTGTCGTGCCACTGCATAAGCAGCAACGCTTGTACACCTTCATGTTTTGTGGTAATGTGTCGCAACGTCGCCGTAATGGATCGCGAGGCTCGTGTTACGATGTCGTTCCCAGGGAACTGCGCCGCGAAAACAGCGAGATCAATGCCGTAGCGTCATAAATACCTTGCTTAATTGAAGAATAATTCGTTTTATCTCGCAAAGCGTAGTAGTGAACAATTTCAAAACTTAACTGATTCTAACTCTATATTGCTAGTGGATTATGCTCCGTCCTTAGCACTTTTTCTCATTTGCAACCAGGTAATTATCCATAAGGCATATTCTTTCTGTTCTTCTGTGCTCGCAGAAACGACTCTTCACTGCCCCCTTGGACATACACTGACGAGTCAAAACACTATGACCACTGCCCACCGCGAGACTGAAACTTTGACGAAGGGCAGGTTGTTACGATCGGCGCTTGGGATAGTGTACTCGTACCTTGCAGCCTACGACGCTGATCGATTGTTCGAATGCTACCGTCGTGACAAAGCACAAGGTGTTAGGCGTCAACGCTTCATCACAGAACGATGAGGTCGGAGGCAATGCTGATGAGTCACTTCTGTATAAGATTTAAAACTCAAAGAGACAGTACCGCAAAGTGTCTGTTATGAAACTTCTGTCATATTCTGTAGAACTGAATGGCTTTAACCATGTTTTCATTGAATGAAAGTGAATCTGAGCTATTGCAAATGAACGGTGTTGCAGAAATAAACAACTCCACAATTATAAAGTCAGATACATGTGTCAGCAGTTCAGTGCGCTATTTTGCAGTTTAGTGCGTATGTTTTCACAATGCACGTAAACCGCGCGATAACAATTTTCATTAGTGGGAAGATTTTAAGCTGACCCGAAAAGAAAATATATTAAAACTCTTTTGGTCAATTGATTTGAGTTTTACTGTTCTTTGTATTGTGCCTATGCGAGAGTCTGCAATGAAATTATACTCACTGATTTACAAAACAGTGTCTGACAACCGAGATGAATCGCTGAAATGTTTTCTTGCGTCACCTGGACGGTGCCCAGTTGCAGAAAGTGTCTGATGGCACGTCACGTCGCAAATGTTTGATAATTCGCGGGAACAGGACAAGATCTATTTGTCAATACAAATTAATTTGTGAAGAAAAAGGAAACACCAAATAAATTCCTACCGAAGTTCAGACGTGTCATCTAGCCATGGAACTCTCATAGTTAAACTTCACAACTATTTTAGAGAAGACAAAGGACTAGAATATGCCGGCATAATATGCAGTGGCAGTTTTGTGTACGTTCAACAATGGATGACCGATCAACGATTTATTTCACAGGCGAATGTCGCTCTCCTAACTTTCACTTTTAAATGTTGTAATTTTAGCCAACACATTAAATAGATTAATTATGGCGCTCTGTTCACAGATCAGTCTTTTAGTACACACAATAACTGTTAACATTCGCTGTCCCTAATAGCGTCTGTAGAACTGGTATAATTCACAGTCTTTTCTAGATGTAAACCAAACTGGTAACTGTTCAGCACACTGGGGAAACACAATATACTCTCATTTTCTAGTTGAATATGCTTCTGGTTCCCTTCCTCCCGACATACTGTTAGTTTTGACCTCGCTTTGACCCGCGAGACAGTGTTAAACTTTTCACAACTCTAATATCAACCATTAAAAGCCCTATAGCTACACTATGTGATCAAAAGCATTCGGACACCTGGCTGAAAAAGACTTACAAGTTCATGCCGTCCTCCATCGGTAATGCTGGAATTCAATATGGTGTTGGCCCACCCTTAGCCTTGATGACAGCATCCACTCTCGCAGGCATAATTTCAATCAGGTGCTGGAAGGTATCTTGGGGGGATAACAGCCCATTCTTCACGGAGTGCTGCACTGAGGAGAAATATCGATGTCGGTAGGTGAGGCCTGGTACCAAGACGGCGTTCCAAAACATCCCAAAGGCGTTCTATAGGATTCAGGTGAGGACTCTGTGCGTTATGAACAGGTGCTAAATCGTGTTAAAGGATGCAATCCCCATCCCCGGATTGCTCTTCAACATTGGGAAGCAGGAAGGTGCCCAAAACATCGATTTAGGCCTGTGCTGTGATAGTGCCAATCAAAACAACAAGCCCCTTCCATGAAAAGCACGACCACACCATAACACCACCGACTCCGAATTTTACTCTTGGCACTACACAAGCTGGCAGATGACTTTCACCGGGCGTTCACCATACTCACATCTTGTCATCGAATTGCCACATTATGTACCGTGATTCGTCACTCCACACTGTTCAACCGCCCAATGTTTACGCTCCTTACACCAAGCGAAGCGTCGTTTGGCGTTTACCGGTGTGATGTGTGGCTTATGAGCAGCCGCTCGACCATGAAATCCAAATTTTCTCACCTCCCACCTAACTGACATAGTACTTGCAGTGGATCCTGACGCAGTTTGGAATTCCTGAGTGATGATTAAGATAGATGTCTGTCTACTACACGTTACGACCTTCTTCAACTGTCGGCGGTCTCTGTCAGTCAACAGACGAGGTCGGCCTGCACGCTTTTGTGCTGTACGTGTCCCTTCACGTTTCCACTACACTATTACATCGTAAACAGTGGACCTAGGGATGTTTATGAGTGTGGAAATCTCGCTTACAGACGAATGACACAAGTGACACCCAAACCACGTTCGAAGTCCATGAGTTCCGCGGAGCCCCCCATTCTGCTCTCTCACTATGTCTAATTACTACTGAGGTCGCTGATATGGAGTACCTGGCAGTAGGTGGCTGCATAATGCACCTAATAAGAAAAACATGTTTTTTGGGGTGTCCGGATACTTTATATCACATAGTCTATCTGACTACTTTCATGGAAACTTCCGGCCACTGGAGTGGAATATGTTCACCGCTAACGATTCAATGCATCGCCTCCGGCTATTGACTAGTAACTCTTGCCGATAATCACCACAACAGCGGAACAGGAATACAGTTCAAAGTCAGTAGGGAAGAGCCACACAGAAAAACCACACTTAATGTTGCACGGGAACAAATGAAATTTATTGGTACGAACTAATCCTAGCCAAGTCCGTCACTTTTATCCAATGCCACCTCCAGCTAGCTAATGGCTCCACGCTCTGCTCTGAGATCTGTTTTTAGCAAAAGAGTCCTCCCTCACTAATCCGCAACACACTCCAGGAAAATCAGGAACTAACCTCAGCAGAATTCGGCGCCCCCGCATGGAAACGCCCTTTCAAGTGCTTTACAGAAGAGTGGTAAAACTACAGTAGACTACCGTACACTACCATAAGTAAGCGCAGACTACGGTAGTTTGCCCGGTAGCTTTGGTCAGTTAAGGTCGTACCCGCATTATCTGTTCATTAGGTGTGTTTGCAGACGTATCGGGCGTTATCTCATAACGTTCGCTTTCTTAACGTATGCGATCAGTGTCATACTATATTCCCCTAAAGACTGGAAGCGGTGAACTATCTACAAACCCGAGTGAGGATACATGAAGGGCTGAGTAACCTACATAACATTTTTGTTCTATATTGCTATCCTCGTGTCTGTTACTTAAGAATAACGAGTGTTTATAGAAAAGCTGAAACTGTCAATGTTTAATTCAAGTTTTATTCGAAAATGGTTGCTTTGTAACGTGAAACAGAGGGATGTTGTTACAAAAATAAAGAAAACAATACAGATTCATCATATAGCGTTAGAAATGGCAAATTCCTAAAGAAAGGTAAAATTAAAAAAACAGCAAAACAGAAATATATCAGACATCGCTTCAATACTTCGTCAAACTAATATAAAACATGTTACTATTATTCATAAACAACATTCGCGTTTACCAATAAGAACAGTAAACTCTTGCCTTTGATCATGATGAAAGTTCTGTTGAGTACGAAATAACAACATTAATTAATATATCTTTTTTATGTTTCTGCATGTAAATTGTACTTGCATCAAAAGTAATTGCTTTGTTTGCATAAAAGCAGAGAAGACAGGAGATCAACTAATTTTTATTACTTGCAAAATCCAGTTTATGTTATGTAAGGATATAAAATACACAATGGACTAATCCTGAATGAAGTACGGCTCTAATTATGTGCGAAACAAACAACTAAAGAAACAAAAAATCAAGAAGAAGTCGTCGGCTCTTATTTTCTCTCTTGTACTTTCATTTAAGTTTCTTTCCCTATTAATCCTGCCAACACCACCGGTAATCCTACCATTTACTACGTCATTTATGTAGCGTACGAAAACTTCTGAACTGTAATTTTGATGGAGCACAACTCTACTTTGTAAGCTTTTAGTACCGGAAACGTAACCTCGTTGGCCATCAAGGACCACTAACTCAGACTTACGAAGCAGTAACCACTTTAAAACATGAAGTTGACCCCATGAATTGCTATGTCAACCCATCAAGGGTTGTTGGTCGACTCCTCGACGTCACGGATCCACCACATTATTTAATCTGTAGGCTTTTCATCCAGTGAGGATCAGGAGCGGAATGCTGGCATTTCCAATGGCCGTTTCCTGCTCAAAACGCTTCTGTAAAGTGGTGCTCGCAATGAAGACTCTCAGTAGTTTCTCTGCAATGTTGGAAGATACCAGCCGTCATGGGGGCAGTCTTGTACCGCTACTCATTTAGGGGGATCAGGGTAACACCAGCCCATTAGCTCTAGACTAGAGGAAACCTCATTGCGTGCCACGAAAACGAGCAAACAGACGCGGCCCAGGAATTATACACTCCTGGAAATGGAAAAAAGAACACATTGACACCGGTGTGTCAGACCCACCATACTTGCTCCGGACACTGCGAGAGGGCTGTACAAGCAATGATCACACGCACGGCACAGCGGACACACCAGGAACCGCGGTGTTGGCCGTCGAATGGCGCTAGCTGCGCAGCATTTGTGCACCGCCGCCGTCAGTGTCAGCCAGTTTGCCGTGGCATACGGAGCTCCATCGCAGTCTTTAACACTGGTAGCATGCCGCGACAGCGTGGACGTGAACCGTATGTGCAGTTGACGGACTTTGAGCGAGGGCGTATAGTGGGCATGCGGGAGGCCGGGTGGACGTACCGCCGAATTGCTCAACACGTGGGGCGTGAGGTCTCCACAGTACATCGATGTTGTCGCCAGTGGTCGGCGGAAGGTGCACGTGCCCGTCGACCTGGGACCGGACCGCAGCGACGCACGGATGCACGCCAAGACCGTAGGATCCTACACAGTGCCGTAGGGGACCGCACCGCCACTTCCCAGCAAATTAGGGACACTGTTGCTCCTGGGGTATCGGCGAGGACCATTCGCAACCGTCTCCATGAAGCTGGGCTACGGTCCCGCACACCGTTAGGCCGTCTTCCGCTTACGCCCCAACATCGTGCAGCCCGCCTCCAGTGGTGTCGCGACAGGCGTGAATGGAGGGACGAATGGAGACGTGTCGTCTTCAGCGATGAGAGTCGCTTCTGCCTTGGTGCCAATGATGGTCGTATGCGTGTTTGGCGCCGTGCAGGTGAGCGCCACAACAGGACTGCATACGACCGAGGCACACAGGGCCAACACCCGGCATCATGGTGTGGGGAGCGATCTCCTACACTGGCTGTACACCACTGGTGATCGTCGATGGGACGCTGAATAGTGCACGGTACATCCAAACCGTCATTGAACCCATCGTTCTACCATTCCTAGACCGGCAAGGGAACTTGCTGTTCCAACAGGACAATGCACGTTCGCATGTATCCCGTGCCACCCAACGTGCTCTAGAAGGTGTAAGTCAACTACCCTGGCCAGCAAGATCTCCGGATCTGTCCCCCATTGAGCATGTTTGGGACTGGATGAAGCGTCGTCTCACGCGGTCTGCACGTCCAGCACGAAAGCTGGTCCAACTGAGGCGCCAGGTGGAAATGGCATGGCAAGCCGTTCCACAGGACTACATCCAGCATCTCTACGATCGTCTCCATGGGAGAATAGCAGCCTGCATTGCTGCGAAAGGTGGATATACACTGTACTAGTGCCGACATTGTGCATGCTCTGTTGCCTGTGTCTATGTGCCTGTGGTTCTGTCAGTGTGATCATGTGATGTATCTGACCCCAGGAATGTCTCAATAAAGTTTCCCCTTCCTGGGACAATGAATTCACGGTGTTCTTATTTCAATTTCCAGAAGTGTATGTGTACGAGGTGGCTGTGTTGTATGATGATGACAGGCGGCAGAGGGCGAAAGTCGGTGCTGGAACGGCTGGGACGTAGCCTCCTCCTCTCGAATAGTTCCAGAAGAAACGCTGATCTTAGCGGACGGACGGACGGACCATCAACAGTGTCACATGCCCTCACCACAGGGTCGCTGGAAAGATGTCTGGAATATAGTCCATGACATTGGCGCAAAGACCGGTGAACAGGAACTTCGCACATCAACCTTTCCTCCTCTTGCCGGCCATAAACAGGTGGTGAAAATTTCTTTCAACACCAGGATTCGAACCGCCTACCTCGCAGCTGAACTCCACAACATGGTCGTGCGTTAGCGACCTTTTTTCCTTAAACTATTTCCAAAACAATACAGCATCAGCAGCTAACGTGAGAACATGCAAATGGGGAAAACTGACCGGTTTTTGTAAGCGGCGGAAGGTGGGGACAATGGGAGATGAGCACGTACGGGGCGCCTCCAAAAAAATGGTTCAAATGGCTCTGAGCACTATGGGACTTAACTTCTGAGGTCATCAGTCCCCTAGAACTTAAATCTAACTAACCTAAGGACATCACACACATCCATGTCCGAAGCAGGATTCGAACCTGCGACCATAGCGGTCGCGCGGTTCCAGACTGAAGCGCCTAGAACCGCTCGGCCACTACGGCCGGCAGGGGGCCTCTGGCTCGATGATGGAGCGGAGGGTGGAGTGGGCAGAATCAACTAACCAGAAGTCGACAAGAAGCGACGGTCAAGGTAGGAGATACAAACTTATAGTCATGAAATTTCATCGTGTGGGAGAGGGGAAACGGAAAACAAATGCTGTAGCAAGGCGCTGCGCCCGCCAGGGACTTGAAGTAATGCGAGAGGGTGTTACAAGTGCTCCTCGACATCAGTAAGGCCAACCGCGCTAGGCCCATGCCAGCTGAGTGGGGAGACCGCGCAAAACGCCACGGAGGTAACTGGCGAACTAGGTCCGGAAGCGTGGACGTCGTTAAATCACCGCATGTGTATTCTCTAGGAGGCTCCATAGACCGGGCCGCGATTTGACCCCGTCTCCACAAAGGTAGGCTACCGTCTATACTTTGACGCAGCCTATCGCATGAGTCTCGGCTACAGGGAACCACACATGCTCCAGGCGAATGAAAGCGTTCGGTTCGACGATGGATGGAGGTGCGTGGAGGAACAGGCGACTGTTCGCCGTCCCAGTGTCCAGACATCACGTACACCGACGGAGGTCAGTCGATGGGTGTCATCGATGGATGACAGGTGGACCATAAGGGAATGTGCATCAAACCAAAGGCTAGTAATCACTGATGAGTGACGAAGCTTCCACAGGCGACTAAGATACCATGTAGGTCGAACTGATGGCGGGAGGTAAGGCTGATGAAGGTTGCGCGATACTGCAGTCCACCTCGTTAACCAATAATTGATCTGAACGTCGTTGAAAGTGCAGTGATTGACCGTAGAAATCTTTTAGGCGTGGGGCCACACGCATGGGAGGTCGGCCTAGTCCACGAAGAAGACGGACACATGCGCTGATAAGGGAGCAATGTAGCTTGCAGGCATCGGTGGGGAAATGGAGGCTGGCGATTATATGTCCAAGAGTCGTCGCGTGAATTTGGCTACCGAGGCAGGGTGACCCTAAAAGTCTGAGATCCTCGGTAAATCCGTCCTTGTACGTTTACCACAGGAATTAAACTTCGTTTTATAACGCCTCTTCTTCGTGATGATTTGGTTTGATTTGTACTTGGCCTCGGGTAAAACTCGGCGACAGTCGGTAGAGTGTTACGAAGACGACGCTACACAAAATAACAGTGCTGAACCGAAATGTCGACGTGCGTGAGATATTTACTTCGCCAAGAATCGTAATTAATCGTTCGTAATCGATGTTTAACTGATTAATGATGAAATATTAATAATAAAACCAATACAGTCACATCCACTACAAATTCCCTACAAGCTGGTCGTAATTTCAAGTATCCAAGAAATCGCAACAGAGGGCTTGTTATTTGAGTCAAAGATTCTACACAAGCGCCGAGCGCTACTGTCAAATATTATCGCTGCGTGTAATTATTACTCGGGAGTTTCATGTCAATAATTTGATAGAGTTTTAAATCACAAATGCACCTCTTGGCATGAGAGGGTGTTTTATTGCACAATATCAGTCACTTCCTAACCGAGCCTTGAGAAGAAAACTTTCCCCGGTGTTGGGGGGATTTAAATTATATGCTTCGGACCTATCACTGAAGTTCCATAAACCACTGGCTATTATGAATGAAAATTGGCTGTCAGTGTTCGTTGCCTAAATCACTGTCTAAGTAATGTTTAGTTCAATTATCTAGTTAAAAGTTCACTTTATTCTAGTAGGTAAAAGTCCTCCGTTCAAATTCTAATGCTGTGATTTTTGAAGTCAGAAGATCGTATTACTGCGTCATAATAGATCGCAATTATTCAATCTCAAAAACAATCTAAGCGCGCCCACATGTACGAGCATTCAAATATATGACCTGGTTCGGCTAACTCTCATAACGTAGTAACAATGCATTGAATTATACTTACCATTACTCACGATTCACAAAGAGTACTCACACGGAGTATTCTTTGGGATCGTTGGTTCTACTTTGCGAATGTTAATTTACGCTAATTTTTCAATTTATTATGATTTTCATTTTAATTTTACTGATATTTAATCTTACTTTCGTAGATTACTAAATTGTCAAGTCTTAGATTCCTGATTTAATTACTTGTTATTGTCCTAATAATAGTGATAAATGGAACTTCGTTCGCTTATTCACTCTTCTGGGAATTTGGGACTTGGGGGGAAATCTTTGGGGTATTGGGAGCTAGTTTTTGATTTTTATTTCTCGTCCGAGGAAGTGGCATTACAGTTTCTATATGACCATTTCTTACGAATCTTACATTTTTTATACTTCATTAGCTAATTGTGACTACGGGACGGGATGTTGCAGGCCACAGCTGGAGTTCCGCCGACTGGATGGCGATGTGGGCCGGCGGCTGGACGCGCTGTTCGGCGTTCCAGACTGCCTGCTGGAAGTGAACCCGGGCCGCGTGCTGCTGCCTCCAGAGTTCAAAGAGCTGGCCGACCGCATCCTCGACCTCACCGTCTACCCGGACGACGTCTGGCTAGTCTCCTACCCACGCACAGGTGCGTCACATTTACCACCATCTTCTATATAATTTCTGAAGGTGAAAGGACTGCAACCATATAGCTATGATCTGCTGAAACGTTTGAGTTCAGCTACTTATGCAATAAGGGTCATTGCAAATTTTGGTGATAAACATCTTAGTAAATTAGCTTACTACGCCTATTTTCACTCATTTCTTGCATATGGCATCATATTTTGGGGTAATTCATCACTGAGGAATAAAGTATCTATTGCACAAAAGTGTGTAATCAGAATAATAGCTGGAGTCCACCCAAGATAATCCTGCAGACATTTATTTAAGGATCTAGTGATATTCACAGTAGCTTCTCAGTATATATACTCTCTTATGAAATTTGTTATTAACAACAAAACCCAATTCAAAAGTAATAGCAGTGTGCATAACTCCAATACTAGGAGAAAGGATGATCTTCACTATTCAAGATTAAATCTAACTTTGGCACAGAAAGGGGTGAATTATACTGCCAATAAATTCGTTGGTCACTTACCAAATAGTATCAAAAGTCTGATAGAAAACCAACAAGTATTTAAGAAGAAATTAAAAGAATTTCTGAATGACAACTCCTTCTACTCCATAGATAATTTTTATATATAAATTCAAAAAAAATTAAAAAAACCAAAAAAATAAAAAAGTTGTTATATTAACTTAATTATGTTGTTAAATTAACTTAATTATGTCATGTATTTGAAAATTTGGCTCGTTCCACATCATTACGAAATATCGTATTCATGAACCATGGAACTAGTATTAATCTAATCTAATCTAGTATCAAAGATACAAAAACACTGCCGGAGAAAAATTGGTACACCCTTTTAGAGATTTTCAGTTCACACAAGATTTATTGTTGCCACAGTGCATTTGGAGTACATAAAATGACAGTGATCACACATACAAAGTTTTTATCTCAAATGCGCGGACTATCTCGGCACGCTCCTGGGTCGACTCGCATTCCAACCTAGCGCCACTGCCAAGTAAGCAGGAGTCCTGGGTTCGTCTTCTGGTCTGGAGGAAAGTTTTCAATCGTCGACGCTGATTCCTCACAAAATCCCGATGCAGCTGATATCATCAATTACTTCCGTTTCCTTTTCTTTCTCCCCCCTTCAGCTTCAGTTTACGTAATAAGTATCACAGCTGTGCATTTCGCGTGGTGTCCGAAAGAACAGACACCACGGGCCACTAAAATTGCTACACCACGAAGACGATGTGCTACAGACGCGAAATTTAACCGACAGGAAGAAGATGCTGTGATATGCAAATGATTAGCTTTTCAGAACATTCACACAAGGTTGGCGCCGGTGGCGACACCTACAACCTGCTGACATGAGGAAAGTTTTCAACCGATTTCTCATACACAAACAGCAGTTGACCGGCGTTGCCTGGTGAAACGTTGTTTTGATGCCTCGTATAAGGAGGAGACATGCGTACCGCCACGTTCCGACTTTGATAAAAGTCGGATTGTAGCCTATCGCGGTTGCGGTTTATCGTTTTCGCGTTTGTCGAGATCCAACGACTGTTAGCAGAAAATGGAATCTGTGAGTTCAGGAGGGTAATACGGAACGCCGTGCTAGATCCCAACTGCCTCGTATCACTAGCAGCCGAGATGAAAGGTATCTTATCCGCATGGCTGTAACGGATCGTGCAGCCGCGTCTCGATTCCTGATTCAACAGATGGGGCCGTTTGCAAGACAACAACCTTCTGCACGAACAGTTCGACTACGTTTGCAGCAGCATGGACTATCAGCTCGGAGACCATGGCTGCGGTTACCCTTGACGCTGCATCACAGACAGGAGCGCCTGCGATGGTGTACTCAACGACGAACCTGGGTGCACGAATGGCAAAACGTCATTTTTTCGGATGAATCCAGGCTCTGTTTACAGCATCATGACGGTCGCATCCGTGTTTGGCGACATCGCGGTGAACGCACATTGGAAGCGTGTATTCGTCATCGCCATACTGGCGTATCACCCGGCATGATGGTATGGGGCGCCATTGGTTACACGTCTCGGTCACCTCTTGTTCGCATTGACGGCACTTTGAAAAGTGGACGTTACATTTCAGATGTGTTACGACCCGTGGTTCTACTCTTCATTCGATCCCTGCGAAACCCTACATTTCAGCAGGATAACGCACGACCACATGTTGCAGGTCTTGTACGGGCCTTTCTGGATACAGAAAATGTTCGACTGCTGCCCTGGCCAGCACATTCTGCAGATCTCTCACCAATTGAAAACATCTGGTCAATAGTGGCCGAGCAACTGGCTCGTCACAATACCCCAGTCACTACTCTTGACGAACTGTGGTATCGTGTTGAAGCTGCATGGGCAGCTGTACCTGTCCACGTCATCCAAGCTCTGTTTGACTCAATGCCCAGACGTATCAAGGCCGTTATTACGGCCAGAGGTGGTTGTTCTGGGTACTGATTTCTCAGGATCTATGGACCCAAATTGCGTGAAAATGTGGTCACATGTCAGTTCTAGTATAATGTATTTGTCCAATAAGTACCCGATTATCATCTGCATTTCTTCTTGGTGTAGCAATTTTAATGGCCAGTAGTGCAGTTCTGATACTATACTCTGACCTTTTGTATCACGGACTGTAACGTAAAATTCACTTTCGCCATTCAGTACTGGGCTACGTGAAATGACGTGACGTGGCGGAAAGTGTGAACACAGCCTGACGGTGACATGACGTGATGTGACGTGACAGCCAGTGTCAAATGACCTCTACACGATACCAGTGTGTTGTCTCCTGGGGTTGAGTAATTGTCAGTGCCCACTACCAATACAAGCTCGATGCAGTGACGTCAGTGTGTTACGGGAAGTGGCTGTCCTGCCCGCTCGTGATTTTGAGTCACAGCGGAATGTGAGACACTGTGCTCGAGCCGCGCGTCAGCGGGTGACCCCCGCCCACATGGCCTCCGCTGCCCAAAAGCGTCGGCCCGGCCGTCAGCACGGCCGTCGCCGGCCGCCAGACACACACACACACACACACACACACACACACACTAGCTCAGTATCGACCTCCCCGCGGAAGGTCGCCAGGTCACGGCCCGAGCGCCCGCTTCCTGCAGACTGCCCGTGCGCTCGCTGTCCGTGTCGTGTGTAGCTCCCCTCTGCTGCGGTGCGCTGGGCAGTCACTTTCCGAACGGGATCGCCAATCACAGCCACCAACATCATTATTATCATTGTCAAGCGTCTGCCGTCCACTACTCGAAAATGCGACAATTTACGCTGGACGTAAATAGAGCGTCACGCAACCGATGTAATGTATTGCCAATACATAGACAGAACGATCCTTTATTGTATGATTAAATGATAGCGGAACAAACACTGGTAGCAGTTACTTCTGTAAAATATCTGGGAGTGTGCGTGCGGAACGATTTGAAGTGGAATGATCTTATAAAATTAGTTGTTCGTAAGGCGGGTACCACGTTGAGATTCATTGGAAGAGTCCTTAGAAAATGTAGTCCATCAACAAAGGGGGTGGCTTACAAAACACTCGTTCGACCTATACCTGAGTATTTCTCATCAGTGTGGGATCGATACCAGGTCGGGTTGACAGAGGAGATGGAGAAGATCCAAAGAAGAGCGGCGCTTTTCGTCACAGGGTTATTTGGTAAGCGTTACCTAGATGTTTAGCAAACTCAAGTGGCAGGCCCCTGCAAGAGAGGCGCTCTGCATCGCGGTGTAGCTTGCTGTCCAGGTTTCGAGAGGGAGCGTTTCTGGATGAGGTATCGAATATATTGCTTCCTCCTACTTATACCTCCCGAGGAGATCACGAATGTAAAATTAGAGAGATTCGAGCGCGCACGGAGGCTTTGTGGCAGTCTTTCTTCCCGCGAACCATACGCGACTGGAACAGGAAAGGGAGGTAATGACACTGGTACGTAAAGTGCCCTCCGCCACACACCGTTGGGTGGCTTGCGGAGCATAAATGTAGATGTAGATGAACCGAAGTGTTATGATCACATTAGGCGGAGCTGAAGGGTGTACGAGACTACGAGCGACCGTCCGTCTCAAGGTGTGGTGTGGACTCAGTGTTCGACTCTGGGGTATTATAGTTTGTTATTGTCGCCTCCTCTCAACTGAACATGTTGACAGCCCAATTATAACATATCACACATGTCTAGATTTAAAATAGAAATGAAAAACTGAGTGAATATAAGACTGGGAAGGGGAAACAAAAATATTGGAATAAACTGCCTCGCATTTGCGGATGACTTTGCTACACGTTCTGAAAATGTGACATCTGCAGTAATACAAATTAATGTTTTCGAAAGAAAGAGCCATTAGGATCGGCTTAAATATTTCCGCAAAAATAAATAAATAAATAAAATAAAAAAGAAAAAGAAATTGGACTAATTTTAAAAATGCACCGAAATTTCTGAAAACAAGTAATGGGCTAAGGGAAAGGTTAAAAATTTTCGGTCTCTTACGGAGATAACCCAAGAAAATGGTTTGGAAAAAGGTGTTATATGGTATAACTAAAACAACGAAAATTACCTGTTCAAAAATGCAAATGTTCAAATGTGTGTGAAATCTTATGGGACTTAACTGCTAAGGTCATCAGTCCCTAAGCTTACACACTACTTAACCTAAATTATCCTAAGGACAAACACACACACCCATGCCCGAGGGAGGACTCGAAACTCCGCCGGGACCAGCCGCACAATCCACAACTGCACCGCCTTAGACCGTTCGGCTAAAAATGCACAAATAAGGTATTGCAATAGAGTACTGAAGCCAAAACGTGTATCTGCGAGCGAATATCGGACATTAAAAGCTAAAATTTGAAATACTAGAAAGATGAGTCATTAAGCAAATACTAGGCACACGAAAAGCCATGGAAGGTTCAAAATTACGAGGTAACGATGCGATTTATCCATACACGGATAACATATCAGAAGTAATGAGAAAAACAATATTGGTACCCTTTGGACTGTTAAATCGAATGCAAGACTGTAGACTAGCGAAAAAGATCTTCATTTATTTGTGATCTAGAACGTCGACAATAAGATGGAGTCATGAAGAAAACACTAATTTAGAATAAATAATATGAAAAATAAATAAACAAGTTGCAGAGAAGTGTTTAGGGAAAAACTATTTAATATAGTGGGATTCCAAGAAAGAAGAGTGGAATAAGACTCTTCTGTAGCAGTCAGAATAAACGAAGGAAAAACGTAGGGAACAAATGGAAGAGTACTAGAAGAAAAGAAAAAAAAAACTATGAATAAGGAACTGAAATTGACACGTGGTCCTTAGTTCGGCCATCCGAGAACAAGAAAAAAATTGTTCACATGCTTGCTTAGTACATCGCTTTAGCGTAACGCCAGCAAACTGAAATTTAGAGAAATGCATCATTTGAGAATTACATGTGTCATGCAGTTTGAGAAGCACACGCATCATTTAATTTATTTAAAAACTATAATAGCAACAAACTCTCAACTCTTGCAATCTCATAATGCACGCGATCTAAAATCGAAGTGTGCGCTCTCCGTTACCATCACTTTGCTTAGCACTACAATTGTGAACGTAGGTCTATACTTGTGTAAATGGAGGAATGCTGTTTCTTCTCGTCTACGTTTGGAAAAGTAAGTCTTTATGTTCGTTTTTTTTCTTGTTCGCAGATATTTCTCCTTCTGAGTTGCAGTGCTTCCTGTGATTTTCTCGTTTTCTCCGTTTGCTCACGAACCGTGTCGGATTGTTGTCGGCAGCAGGCGTGATTAGCTTGCGAGTGGTCGTTGTCTCCTACCTGGCATGTTTTCTGCTGCCTGCCAGACAGCACGCCGAGCCCGTCCACGTAGGCAAGCCGGCAGGCAAGAAACCAACAAGTATATGAGAAAAAGTACCTCCACTTCTGTATCTTGAGAAAGTCTTTATTTTATCACACGACTAGTTTCGGCGGGCACATTACCGCCATCGTCAGGCCCCACCACTGCCGAAAGAGTACTAGCCCAAGTGGGCTAGTTACAAGGATCCTACAGTAAACACGCAAAGAAAATCAAATGTTCTTTTGGTAGTGGTGGCGCTGGGGATGACGGTAATGTACCGCCGAAACTAGTCGTGTGATAAAATAAGGACATTCTCAAGGTAGTAGCTGTGGTGGTAATATCTCTCATAGATATGATCGGTTGTAGTCCCTAGTCCATCGAATAAGATGGACATCAAATGGTTCAAATGGCTCTGAGCACTATGGGACTTAACATCCGTGGTCATCAGTCCCCTAGAACTTAGAACTACTTAAACCTAACTAACCTAAGGACATCACACACATCCACCTAAGGTCATCACACACATCCATGCCCGAGGCAGGATTCGAACCTGCGACCGTAGCAGTCGCGCGGTTCCGGACTAAGCGCCTAGAACCGCTAGACAACCACGACCGGCAGATTGACATCCATAAAGTAACAAGTATCTTGTGACAAACATAGTTTGTAGCTTATAGAATTTCTCGCAATTTGTGAAATGTTTTTTTTTAATTTTTTTTATTTTTGGCCCGCATCTCGTGGTCGTGCGGTAGCGTTCTCACTTCCCACGCCCGGGTTCCCGGGTTCGATTCCCGGTGGGGTCAGGGATTTTCTCTGCCTCGTGATGGCTGGGTGTTGTGTGCTGTCCTTAGGTTAGTTAGGTTTAAGTAGTTCTAAGTTCTAGGGGACTGATGACCATAGATGTTAAGTCCCATAGTGCTCAGAGCCATTTGAACCATTTTTTTTAATTTTTATTTTTTTATTTTTTATTTTTTTTGGAGATATCATGATCCCCAGGAAAAACTCCCTCCCCTTACATAGGTGCGTGCTTAAGGTCGGCAATCACGCTCAACGTGAAAGAGAAGAGAATGGAACATCATCACTGTCAAATAGAGGTATCTTCACCCTAGAAACAACGTCAACACAGCTTCGCCCAGCACTGTCGAACAATGAATTCGAGTGTATGAGACACCAACCAAGACACAAAAAGATTATCACTAGTGCGCAGAACTGAAGGAGGAAAGCAACCTTTGCATAATGTGTCATTGCCAAGTAACGAAGCTCGACGAAAACTGGACCATACATAAAAAGAACTGCTACGGTATAAGGTGACTGAAAGAAATGCGTTATGAGGCGGATAGAAATTACTCTTTTCTTCAAAGACTATTAACTGAAGTCACTTCGATTCATGATGATCCACTGGACGTGGTTCTTAATAGGTTGTGTAATCACCACGGACGGCATTATATAACGTACTCTCACACTGACCACAAGGTTGGAAAAAGAGTTGTTGTGTTGGGGCGCGTAATCCTACACCAGTGCGCTTGACAACTACACGATGATCTTTGGTGCACGTCAGCGTTCTGCAATACGTGTCACCAACTCGTCCCACTTGTGCTCGATGGAATTTAAGTTGGCAGAACGGGCAGACTACTTTATTCGCCAAGTATCCTCATGTTCCATGAATTTCTCAAAGTGCACTGCTCGACGCAGCCGCGCACTGTCATCCATAAAAATGAACTCAGGACCGAATGCACCGCTGAAAGGTCGCACATGGGGAGGTAGTACGGCGTCTCAATAACGTTGATCGGTGAGTGTACTGTGTTCAAAGATATCTACATATACCACCAAGCGGTGTGTGGCGGAGGGCACAATTCGCGCCAAAGTCATATTCCCCCCCCCCCCCCCCGCCTCCTCTGTTCCACTCGCGGATCGCTGTGGGTAAAACGACTGTCTGAACGCCTCAGTACGAGCTCTAATTTCCCTTATCTTTGAGTGGTGATCACTGTGCAGTTTGAAAGTTGGTGGTAATAATATATGCTCTACATCCTCGGCGAAGATCGCATTTCGGAATTTAGTGAGCAGCCCCTTCTGTTTAGCGCGTCGTCTATCTGCAAATGTATCGCACTTCAAACTTTCTATGAGATTTATAACGCTCTCGCGCTAGCTAAATGTACCACTCACGAATCTTGCTGCTCTTCTTTGGACCTTCTCAGGCTCTCGAATGAGACCCAACTTGTAAGGGTCCCATACAGACTAACAACGTGTCGTAAGCAATTTCCTTTGTTGAAGGACTGCATCACTTCAGGATTCTGCCAATAAACCGCAATCTTGTGTTCGCCTTGCCCATTACTTGTGTAATCTGATCATTCCATTTGAGATCATTTCGAATAGTCGCACCCAGATCCTTGACGGATGTTACCGCTTCCAAAGACTGGGCATTTATTTTGTAATCGCACATTAATGGGGATTTTCACCTTGTTATACGCAGTGGGTTAGACTTACTAATATTGTGAGATAACTGCCAGTCATTGCAACACGCATTTATTTGCTGCAAATCCTCATTGATATGTTCACAACTTTTGTGTCATACTAGTTTCCTGTAGCCTACAGCATCATCGGCAAACAGTCTAAAGCCACTGAAAATTCCATCAACCAGATCGTTTATGTAAATCGTAAAAAGCAGCGGACCTATTACGCTGCCCTGGGGCACACCTGAAGTTACGCTTGTTTCTGCTGCAGTCACCCCATCCAGGACGTCATACTGCTCCCTGTCTGTTAGAAAACTTTCTATCCAACCGCATATGTGATCGGATACACCGTAAGCGCCCACTTTTTGGAGCAAGCGACACTGCGGAACTGAGTCGAACGCCTTTCGAAAGTCTAGAAATAATGGCATCAACCTGGGAGCCGGTATCTAGAGCCTGTTGTATGTCATCCATAAACAGGGCCAGCTGTGTCTCGCATGACCGCTGTTTCCTCAAACCGTGTTGGTTTCTGCAGATGAGCTTCTCAGAGTCTAGAAAGGTCATTAGGTCTCATCACAAAATATGTTCCATGATTCTACAACAAATCGATGTCAGTGAAATTGGCCGGTAATTATGTGCATCCGATTTTCTACCATTTTTATAGATTTCTATGACCTGGGCCTTTTTCCGGTCCAATGGAACTTTCCGCTGTTCCAATGATCTCTGATAGATGATGGATAATAATGGTACTATATTTCTAGCATAGTCAATATATAATCTTACAGGGATACCGTCTGGGCTAGATGCCTTCCTGGCGTCTCAGGATCTTAACTGTTTTACAATCCCAGATACACTAAACACTGCAGTCCTCTACCGTAAACGAGTTTTTGAAAGCTAGGTGTCTAATTTCGGCCTTCTGTTCATCATCATCTGTTTCATTACCCGTACTGTCAGCGAAAGAAGGTATTGAATTATTTGTAGCGTTCATAGATTTTATGTACGGCCAAAAATTGTTTTTAGAATCTGCAGATAAAATATTGCTTTCAAATTCGTTAAATGAATCTCTCATTGACCTATTGACAGCTGCTTTCATTTCGCATAATTTCTGTTTGTCAACGGAGCAGTGACTACGTTTAAAACGACTCTACAAAGTTCTCTGCTTTCTCAGCAACTTCCTAATATGTTTGTTGTACCAAGGTGGATCCTTTCCCTTCCCAATATTTTTGCTAGGCACATATTTCTCTAAGACGTGGTGGACAGTATCTTTAAATTCCAACCAAAGATGCTCAATATCTTTGTGTCTTGCGATGAATGCTTGGAGCTGATTATGTAGATATTCGTTAATGACACTTTTACTTGCTTTCCCAAACAAGAAAACTGTATGCAGGTTTTTTTTTTTTTTTTTTTTTTTTTTTTTTTTTTTTTTTTTTTTTTTTTTTTTTGCGACTGCCACTGACATATAAGCCACAACGACATTATGGTCGCTAATACCTTCTTCTAGATTAACTTCCTCAAATAGCTCATGTCTGTATCCAAGACATTTGGAGACCAGTATGCCCATGCAACATCATGCCTGGTTATCTTCTCCACTATATTCTATTATCTTCTGTAATATGTTGTAATAGTTCTTTCTATGTCCAAGTTTCATCAAGCTATGTAACATGGCAGTGACGCGTCACGCAAAAGTTCTATATCTACGTCTACATCTACATAGATATTCCGCAGCCTACCGTACGGTGTGTGGCAGAGGGCACCCAGTACACTACTTATTTCCTTTCCTGCTCTAGTCGCAAATAGAGCGAGAAAAAAACGAGTGTCTATGTTGTGGATTGGCAAGACAGCCAACCCACTATGAGGAAGCCGAAAGGCACGCGTTTAAGCTCACGCAGGCTGGCGTGAGGTCTGGAACAGGACACGGAAATTAGACTAGTAAAAAACGTAAGTATCTTATGGAATACTTAACTTTAATCCATTCTGGTGAACATCACTCTTGACGGTACATGTTTTACAGCATCAATAGTACTGGTAATGGCGCTTTGCTAGGTCGTAGCAAATGACGTAGCTGAAGGCTATGCTAACTATCGTCTCGGCAAATGAGAGCGTAATTTGTCAGTGAACCATCGCTAGCAAAGTCGGCTGTCTAACTGGGGCGAGTGCTAGGAAATCTCTCTAGACCTGCCGTGTGGCGGCGCTCGGTCTGCAATCACTGATAGTGGCGACACGCGGGTCCGACGTATACTAACGGACCGCGGCCGATTTAAAGGCTACCACCTAGCAAGTGTGGTGTCTGGCGGTGACACCACAGTCTATATGCCTCCACATGAGCTCAAATTTCTCGTATCTTTTCTTCGTGGTCCGTGCGTGTAATGTATGTTGGCGGGAATAGAATCGTTCGACATTCATCTTCAGATGCCGGTTCTCTAAATTTTCTCAATAGCGTTTCTTGGAAACAACATCGCCTTCCCTCCAGGGACTTCTATTTGAGATCTCGAAGCATCTACGTAACACTTATGTGTTGTTTGAACCTACTGGTAGCACATCTAGCAGCCCGCCTCTGAGTTGGTTCGATGTCTTCCTTCAAGGCGACCTGGTGGGAGCACAAACACCCGAGTAATACTCAAGAATAGGTCGCACCAGCGTCCTATATGCGGTCTCCTTTACAGGTGAACCAGTCTTTCCGAAGTCGACTATTGGCCTTCCCTACCACAGTTCTCACATGGTCGTCCCACCTCATATCGGTTTGCAACGTAACGCCCAGATATTTAAACGACTTGACTGTGTCAAGCATGACATTACTAATGCTGTATCCGAACATTACAGGTTTGATCTTCCTACTCATCCACATTAACTTACTTTTTTTCACATTTAGGGTTATCTGCCGTTCATCACACCAACTAGAAATTTTGTCTTAGTCGTCTTATATCTTCCTATAGTCACCCAACTTCGACACCTTCCGTACACCACAGTATCATCAGCAAACAACTGCAGATTGCTGCCCAATCTGTTCGTCAAATGATTTTTATATACAGAGGACAACAGCGGCACTGTCACACTTCCCTGTGGCAAAAGCGTAGAATATCTACATATATACTCTGCAAGCCACCTTATTGTCTCTCCAGTCAAAATTTACCACTCGTGAATACAATAACTGTTGCATTACTTTAGGCTTTTGATACACCTAACAAGGAATTCGTTAAGTCAAGCCTCTCGCTGGGAAAGCCATTTCATTTGCCTCATTTTCGCGCGTTTCGGCATGGATCCATGTGGGACACATATTTACGTAATTCAGTTGCAAACAAGGATCCAGAGAAATGAAAACGACGCAGTAGCAAAACTGTATGGTATGCTAATTCAATACTTGTAGGAAAGTAGTACAATTAGAACAGCTTGCAGTACTTACACATATCTAGGAAATGAATTTGAGATCACAGGTAAAACTGATAAAGATATTACAAAACTATATTAAAGATATTACAAAGCTCTAAAGATGGACTTTTGGAGAAGATCGGCAAGAATCTCCAGGAAAGAAAAGATAAGGAACACCGAAGTAATAAGGAGAATGGAAATAAAAGAAAGAATATATGACGTAATGGATAGGAAGAAATTGCAGTGGTACGGGCATGTACGACGAATGGAGGAAGCCAGAATATCAAAATTGATACTGGAGTGGGAACCGGAGGGGAGAAGAAGAAGAGGACGACCTGTGACCACCTGGCTCCAAAATGTACAGCACACAATGAGGAGAATGGGCGCAGAGGAAGAGGACACGCAAGATCGAAACACCTGGAGAAATATTTTGAGAGTATAGTTTAAGAACGTTTATTGTTTGTATTGTAATTTTCAAGTAAATTATTATGTTGGAGATAAGCCTCTGTAATGAGGAAAAGCTCAAAAATAATAAAATAAAATATTACAAAACGAATAACTTATGCTACAAGATTGACCTCATGTTCAAACGGAACCCTTTGGAATAGCATAATAGGAAAGTAATGGGAATGCGTTACCTAAGAAACTCTAATTAAAAGTTCCTTGGGGCAGAGACATGGAAAGTTAAAGAGAATAAGAAGAGGAAATTGGAAGTCACCGAAATGGAAGAGATTAAATACGTAGCAAAGAGGTTCAATTACAAATGGATGTAACTGACAACCAGTGAGAATAATTAATATGGTATGGTCTTGTACAACGGATGGGTGAAACCAAGTTACCACCGAACCACAGACAATGTGGAAGGCAGAGGAAAACTTGGAAAGAGCTTAATGTAAAACCAATGAGATCAAGAGAGTTACGAGAATATCAGTGGGACGACAGAGAATCATGGAACATGGGCATCTGACGACGACTGAAGCTGCTCTAAAATCGATATAAAAATATATGGAAGTGAGTCGTGATACGGAAAGTGCAGTTAGGAAAAGTCTACTGAAGAACGTCTTAAACTGGGTCCGGAAATGTTTACCTCTGCGATTCTAATTCTAAGACGCATTTCGCCGTCCTTTCTTAGAGAAATCATTTCGCATCACCTCGGAATTAAACGCTGTGGGGATACGATTCCTGAACGCAAAATCCGTTTTTTCAGAACTTGTCGTCAGACACTGTTTTTCTTTTGAAATATTCTGTTTTTATTTTTATTTTTTCTTTGAGATAAAACAACAGCTACAATAAAAACTTTGGAATCCCCTCGACCTGAAGTCGACATCTCTACATGTACTGTCGGATAACTTGTAGCTATACTATTATCAGGATTTGATGCGCCAACGTACAATGTATGGCGGGGAGCACGTAGTGTAGCAGTATCGATCTCTGCCCGTACCCTTTGTTATTCCATTCGTGGATGGTACGTCGGAATACAGTCAGTCGGTATCTCTCCGTACGACCCACGATATCTGTAATTTTAGCGTCGAGGTCATTACGCAAGAAATACACTGATGAGGCAAACATTTATGAACTCTGCCCTCTGCGCGACTGAATACCACATGGTGTCGTTCTGGGTACGTGACGCGGTAAGGAAAGTACGGCTAAATGATTCATTCGGTTTCAAACTTCTACATTTTCCAAAGTATACTCCAAGACAAAAGAAAAAACGCCCACACGAAGGAATTATCCGAAAGGGACGGAAGTCGGTAGATGTAATGTACCTGGTATCAAAAAGTCAGTATAAATTTGAAAACTGAATAAATCACGGAATAATGTATGTAGAGAGGTACAAATTGACACACATGCTTGGAATGACATGGGGTTTTATTAGAACCATAAAAATTCAAACGTTCAAAAAATGTCCGACAGATGGCGCTTCATCTGATCAGAATAGCAATAATTAGCATAACAAAGCAAGACAAAGCAAAGATGATGTTCTTTACAGGAAATGCTCAATATGTCCACCATCATTCCTCAACAACAGCTGTAGTCGAGGAATAATGTTGTGAACAGCACTGTAAAGCTAGGCCGGAGTTATGGTGAAGCACTGGCGTCGGATGTTGTCTTTCAGCATCCCTAGAGATGTCGGTCGTTCACGATACACTTGCGACTTCAGGTAACCCCAAAACCAATAATCGCACGGACTGAGGTCTGGGAACTTGGGAGGCCAAGCATGACGAAAGTGGCGGCTGAGCACACGATCATCACCATACGACGCGCGCAAGAGATCTTTCACGCGTCTAGCAATATTGGGTGGTTTTTTTTTGGTTCTAATAAAACCCCATGTCATTCCAAGCATGTATGTCAATTTTTACCTCGCTATCTACATTATTCCGTGGTTTATTAAGTTTTCAAATTTATACTGACTTTTTGATCACCCGGTACATATAAAAACAAACAAATCATTACAATTTCAGAAAAATACGATGATTAATTCAAGAGAAAAAGTTTCAAAAACTGAGCGAGTGAATAACAACGTGGATCCACCTCTGACTCTTGTGCGCAGTTATTTGGCTTGGCATTGATTGATAGAGTTGTAGGACGTCTTCTATCGAGCCAAATTCTGTCCAGTTGCGGCGTCAGATCGTCAAAATCCCGAGCTGGTTGGACGGCCCTGGCCATAATGATCCAAATATTCTCAATTGGGGAGATATCCGGCGAACTTGCTGGCGAAGATAAAGTCTGGCAAGCAGGAAGACAAGCTGTAGATACTCTCGCCGTGTACGGGTGGGCACTATTTTGCTGAAACGTACGCCCAAGACGACTTACCATGAAGGGCAACAGAACGGGGTTTAGAATATTGTCGACGTAGCGCTGTGTTGTAAAGGTGCCGCGGATGACAACTAAAGGCGTCCTGCTATGAAATGGAATGGAACCCTGGACCAACACTCCTGGTTGTTGGGCCGTGTGGTGGACGACAGTCAGGTTGGTAAACCACCGTTGTCCGGGACGTCTCCAGATCCGTATACGTCTTCGCTAATTATCGGGGCTCAGTATGTAGCGGGACTCATCACTGAAAGCAATTCTCGTCATTTCAGTGAGACTCCTGGCCGATTGTGCCCGACACCACTACGAACGGGCTTCTTGGTGTACAGAGGTCAAAAAATGGTTCAAATGGCTCTGAGCACTATGGGACTTAACTGCTGCGGTCATCAGTCTCCTAGAACTTAGAACTACTTAAACCTAACTAACCTAAGGACATCACACACATCCATGCCTGAGGCAGGATTCAAACCTGCGACCGTAGCGGTCACGCGGTTCCAGACTGTAGCGCCTATAACCGCACGGCCACACCGGCCGGCCTACAGAGGTCATTGGTAATCGGTGCAAGGGGTTCTGTGAGCTCAGCCATCCTCCTGTGAGCCACCTATTAATGATTCTTGTTGTCACTGAAGCACCAGTTGCACGTCGTATCGATGATGATGAATCCAGCCCTCTGAGTGCCTGTCTAACGACTGTTCAGTCCTCTTGTTCTCTCGTCTCTCTAGTTCGATCGCTTCCTTCTTGTACGCGGAAGAACTTGCCCCCCTTCTAACAGCCGTGTACCGCAAGTCTCTAGAGGAACGGAAGGATCCAAATGATTGGAAAAGAGCACAGGTAGTCCTGGTCTTCAAGAAGTGTCGTCGAGCAGATGCGCAAAACTATAGATCTATATCTCTGACGTCGATCTGTTGTAGAATTTTAGAACATGTTTTTTGCTCGCGTATCATGTCGTTTTTGGAAACCCAGAATCTACTCTGTAGAAGTCAACATGGATTCCGGAAACAGCGATCGTGTGAGACCCAACTTGCTTTATTTGTTCATGAGACCCAGAAAATATTAGATACAGGCTCCCAGGTAGATGCTATTTTCCTTGACTCCCGGAAGGCGTTCGATACAGTTCCGCACTGTCGCCTGATAAACAAAGTAAGAGCCTACGAAATATCAGACCAGCTGTGTGGCTGGATTGAAGAGTTTTTAGCAAACAGAACACAGCATGTTGTTATCAATGGAGAGACGTCTACAGACGTTTACGTAACCTCTGGCGTGCCACAGGGGAGTGTTATGGGACCATTGCTTTTCACAATATAAATAAATGACCTAGTAGATAGTGTCGGAAGTTCCATGCGGATTTTCGCGGATGATGCTGTAGTATACAGAGAAGTTGCAGCATTAGAAAATTGTAGCGAAATGCAGGAAGATCTGCAGCAGATAGGCACTTGGTGCAGGGAGTGGCAACTGACCCTTAACATAGACAAATGTAATGTATTGCGAATACATGGAAAGAAGTATCCTTTATTGTATGATTATATGATAGCGGAACAAACACTGGTAGCAGTTACTTCTGTAAAATATCTGGGAGTATGCGTACGGAACGATTTGAAGTGGAATGAGCATATAAAATTAATTGTTGGTAAGGCGGGTACCAGGTTGAGATTCATTGGAATAGTCCTTAGAAAATGTAGTCCATCAACAAAGGAGGTGGCTTACAAAACACTCGTTCGACCTATACTTGAGTATTGCTCATCAGTGTGGGATCCGTACCAGATCGGTTTGACGGAGGAGATAAAGAAGATCCAAAAAAGAGCGGCGCGTTTCGTCACAGGGTTATTTGGTAAGCGTGATAGCGTTACGATGTTTAGCAAACTCAAGTAGCAGACTCTGCAAGAGAGGCGCTCTGCATCGCGGTGTAGCTTGCTCGCCAGGTTTCGATAGGGTGCGTTTCTTGATGAGGTATCGAATATATTGCTTCCCCCTACTTATACATCCCGAGCAGATCGCGACTGTAAAATTAGAGAGATTGGAGCGCGCACGGAGGCTTTCCGACAGTCGTTCTTCCCGCGAACCATAAGCGACTGGAACAGAAAAGGGAGGTAATGACAGTGGCACGTAAAGTGCCCTCCGCCACACACCGTTGGGTGGCTTGCGGAGTATAAATGTAGATGTAGATGTAGAGTCTGTGTTCAGCCGCAGAATTCCTGCCAAAATCGTCGAATAGTGGCATCGCTCCAGTTCAAACGTCGAGCGATTCGCCGATTACTCCCACTGGCTTCTTTGAGCCCAACCACACATACTTTCTCAGATGCGTATATTGTTCACGCCCCCGTCTGAGAGCATAATTACCGACCAGTTGAGTACAAGGTATAAAGTTCGGAAAGACTTAATGCCCTGTATCGACATGTCCCATGTTCACTATCCTTGCCCAGCTGTGTGGTGAAACTGCTCTGCAGCATCACACATTCATCATCGGCCGCCAAGCTTTACAGTTTCGCATTGTTCGTCGGTACCAGTATGGATGTCAGTTTGTGACCAGTGCATACCTCCTTAGTGGTGCATAGCTTTTTTTATGTCTTAGAATGACGAGGGGCGTTTGAAAAGACCGAGAGATGGCACCACCGGCGCGTATCGAGGTCATATTTAGTTAGTAGCATCTTTGGAAAGAACGCACTCCAAGTTTCAGCCATAGTGGTCTATTTCTTTGTGTTTGGCATTCGTGTGAATCAAGAAAGTCGATTGTCAAAAAATGGACGAAGAAGAATTTCGTGTGGTGATTAAACATTACTTTGTGAAAGGCAAAACGCCTCAGGCGCCTAAAGAGAAGCTTGATAACCATTACGGTGACTCTGCACCTTCGATTAGAACAGTTTATACGTGGTTTCAAAATTTTCGGAGTGGCCATATGGGCACAAGTGATGCTGAACGTTCTGGACGCCCTGTGGAGGTTACGACCCCAGAAATCATTGGTAAAATCCATGATATGGTGATGGATGACAGACGAATTAAGGTGTGTGAGATTGCTAGTGCTGTGGGCATCTCGAATGACCGGATACATAATATTTTGCATAAACATTTGGACATGAGAAAGCTATCCGCAAGATGGGTTCCGCGATTGCTCACACTTGACCAAAAACGGAATCGTGAAAAGCGTTGCAAGGATGGTTTGCAGCTGTTCAGGAAGAATCCGCAGGACTTTAAACGTCGTTTCGTCACTGTGGATGAAACATGGTTACATTGCTATACTCCTGAGACCAAACAACAATCTAAACAATGGCATCGCTCCAGTTCAAACGTCGAGCGATTCGCCGATTACTCCCACTGGCTTCTTTGAGCCCAACCACACCGAACAAGGTGAAGATCAGTCCTTCGGCCGGAAAGGTTATGGCGACTGTCTTTTGGGATTCGCAAGGGATAATCCTCATCGACTATCTGGAAAAGTGTAAAACTATTACAGGTACATATTATTCATCGTTTATTGGACCGTCTGAAAACCGAGCTGCAAGAAAAACGCCGGCGATTGGACCGCAAAATAGTCCTTTTCCATCAAGACAATGCTTGACTCCCTCGGTCTACTATTTGTTTCCCAATTTGAAGAAATGGCGGGCGGGACAAAGATTTTATTCAAACGAGGAGGTGATTGCTACAACTAATAGCTATTTAGCTATTTTGCAGGCTTGGACAGTTCCTATTCTTCGGAAGGGATCAACAAATTAGGACAAAGTGTTTAAGTCTAAAAGGAGACTTTGTCGAAAAATAAAAAAGGTTTTTATTTTTGCACGGACTTTTCAAACGTCCCTCGTATATAATCGAAGCAGAGTCGAGTGAGGAATCATTCTAGAGACGATACAAACCGCAGATGGGGAAATTCAATGACATAAGCGTCTTTGAGAAAGGGAAGGCCGTCATGAGCATCTCGGAAAAAGTCGGATGTTCTCTTATTACTGCCGTATTTATGGGAAATGGTTAAAGGATGGCGAAACCATGAGTAGACGCTTAATCACTGAAAGTGGACCGGCCGGTGTGGTCGAGCGGTTCTAGCCGCTACAGTCTGGAACCGGGCGTCCGCTACGGTCGCAGGTTCGAATCCTGCCTCGGGCATGGGTGTGTGTGATGTCCTTAGGTTAGTTAGGTTTAAGTAGTTCTAAGTTCTAGGGGACTGAAAGTGGAGTTCGGAGGCTTGCATGCTGTATACGAAATATAGGCGGTGATCTGTGGCAGGTCTGACGACAGAGTACAACTGTGGTGCAGACAGAAGTATTTGGAAGCACATTGTTGAACTTGGGGCTCTGCAGCAGACTACCCCTACGTGTTCCCATGTTGATTAGATTAGATTAGATTAGATTAATACTTGTTCCATAGATCATGAATACGACACTTCGTAATGAAGTGGAACGTGTCAGATTATTAAAAGATTCTGTACAAGATATTACACAAAATACTGCATGACACTAATGTTTAAGTTGTTTTTTTTTCCTTAATTTATATCTAAAAATTCAGCCAATAGGTAGAAGGAGTTGTCATCTAGAAATTCTTTTAATTTATTTTTATATGTTAGTTGGCTATCTGTCAGGCTTTTGATGCTGTTTGGTAGGTGACCAAAGCATAATTTACCCCTTTCTGTGCCAATGTCAGATTTAACCCTGCATAGTGAAGATCATCTTTTCTCCTGGTGTTATAGCTATGCACACTGCTATTACTTTTGAAATGGGTTGGATTATTAACAACAAATTTCATAAGTGAATATATATACTGTGAGGTTACTGTGAGGTTCCCTAGATCCCTAAATAGATGTCTGCAGGATGACCGTGGGTGGGCTCCAGCAATTATTCTGATTACACGTTTTTGAGATTTAAGTGGTCGTTCTACTTTAAATCGATGTTGACCGAAACTGTAAAATACTTCAAGGTCGAATTCAGTATCTGATCACCGAACGCGTAGTTATCGATATTGGACCTTTACATCTACTGGATGTCCCAGGAGGAATAGTAATTCAGGGATATGATAGGAACGATCATCCAATGCGAAAATGTCTAATGAACATGGACTTAAAATTCGTAGCTTAAAATCTATGGAGATGTCTTTCACTGTAGTGAAATTGAACACGTGCTCAAAGCTCTTACGATATGAATTTTAGAGCCTGTGCTATCTAGATTTTTTTGCTTCGAATGATCGTTCCTTTCATATCCATGAGTATTCACCATTCCTCCAGGAACATCATGTATCGACCCCATCAATCCTAAAATTTTCTAAATTGGATTTAAAAAAATAGATAAACGTTAACTCCTCTAAAACTCCGTCCGAACAGGCATTGGACGGCCCAACGGTACGGACCGGCCGCCGTGTCATCCTCAAACTACAGGCGTCACTGGATGCAGATATGGAGGGGCATGTGGTCAACACGCCGTTCTCCCGACCGTATGTCAGTTTACGAGACCGGAGCCGCTACTTCTCAATCAAGTAGCTTCTCAGTTTGCCTCACAAGGGCTGTGTGCAGCCCGCTCGCCAACAGCGCTCGGCAGACCGGATGGTCACCCATCCAAGTGCTAGCCCATCCCGACTATGCTTAGCTTCGGCGATCCGACGGGAACCGGTGTTACCACTGCGGCAAGGCCGTCCGCTAGACAAACGTTAAGATGGTCGTTTTAAGGCTACACATGTTCTACGCAGTCTCCCTTCACTTAAGTACAACGCACAGAACGTACATACAACCACGTGAAACCGCCAGAAACATCCTTCATTGAGATGACATTCCACTATCGCATCACATTGGCTTGAATGTCGGTTATGTCGTCAAAGCTTTTACCTTTAATGTGAATTTCTGAACTGTGCCGTTTCGTGGTAGGTTCATACTGATAAGACCAAGGCACGTCACCCATGTGATTTCTCCAAAAATAATTAATTGTCAGTGATTTGGAAGTCAGTCAAGTCGTGGCAGAAGTCCACGGGCCGTTTTCGTTCAGGAGTCAAAATGTATGAGACAAACTATTCACATACTTTTCTGTTCTTCAAATGTTCTCTAACATGTCTCGAACACTTGATTTACGATAGTTTAGCATAGCCTTCAGCTACGTCATTTGCTACGACCTAGCAAGGCGCCATTATCAGTTACTATTGATATTGATTCATGTACCGTCAAGACCGATGTTCTTCATTAACGGATTAAAGCTAAGTATTCCACAGCTACGTTCGTTTTTCTAAATTCTAATTTCCTTGTCCTGTTCCAGACCTCACGCCAGCCTGCGTGAGCTAAAACGCGTGCCTTTCGCGCTCCTCTAGTAACGCGGTGTTGGCTCTCCTGCCAACCAAAACAGAAACTTCATCATCCAACTACACTGACGGAGGAAAAATCTCAACACCAAAAATTTATGTTAATGTAGAGTAATGAATAAGGCATCGCAAATGTGACATGCAGGTACATTGATAGCCGGTGTAACCACCATAATGTTGAATGCAAGCATGCAAACGTGGATGCATTGTGTTTTACAGCTGTCGGACGTCAGTTCGTGAGGTGGAGTTCCATGCCTGCTGTGTGTAGTCGATCAATACATGGACGGTTAATGCTGAGTGTGGATAACAATGGAGTTGTCGTCCTATGATGTCCCATATGCACTCGATTGAAAACAGATTTGATGATCGAGCAGGCCAAGCCAACATGTCGACACTCGGTAAAGCGTGTTGGGTTACAACAGCAGTGTGTGGGCGAGCGTTATCCTGTTGGAAAACACCCCCTCTCATGAGTGGCAGCATAACAGAACGAATTAGCAGACTGAAGTACAAATTTGCAGTCAGGGTGCGTGAGAGACTCACGAGAGTGATCCTCCTGTCATACGAAATCGCACCACAGACCATAACTCCAGGTGTAGGTCCTTCCAGACAGACTGGTTGCAAACCCTCGACTGGCCTCCTCCTAACCAACACAGAGGGCCATCACTGGCACCGAGGCAGAACCAGTTTTCATCAGAAAACACAGCAGATCTTCACCCTGTCCTCCAGTGAGGTATAGCTTGACACCACTCAAGTCTCAAGTGGCGGTGGTTTGGGATCAGTGGAATGCACGATACAGGGAATCTGGCTCGAAGCTGTCCTTGAAGTAACTAGTTTGTAACAGTTCGTTGTGTCACTGCAGTGCCAACTGCTGCTCAGATTGCTTCTGCTCAGAGCCCGACCTTCTTGGGGCCGTACATTCTCATGACCAACGCTGTCAGCAGTCATGCACAATGGCTACATTCCCGCTATGTCTTTCTGCAATACCGCAAAGAACATCCATATTCTCGTAGCACTATTACACTACCTCGTTCAAACTCAGTGAGGTGTTGATAATGTCGCCTTAAGGGCATTCTTGACTAACGTCAACTCACCATGTTAAATCTCAATGGTAACTAACGCTCACGACCGTTAACAGCGTCTATTTAAAGTAAACCTGGTGTGCGTCCTGACAGTGGCACTAAGTAAATGGTTCAAATGGCTCTGAGCACTATGGGACTTAACATCTGAGATCATCAGTCCCGTAGACTTAGAACTACTTAAACCTAACTATCCTAAGGACAACACACACATCCATGCCCGAGGCAAGATTCGAACCTGCGACCGTAGCAGCAGCGCGGTTCCGGACTGAAGCGCCTACAACCGTTCGGTCACAGCGGCTGGCGTGGTGCTAAGTAGCACACTTTCATGACACCAGCGCGAAATCTGAGTAGACGTTTTTCGGACGTAGAAACGCGCATACCAACCTTCGTTTACTTCGCACAACTCCTTCTTCGTGCTGAGATTTTTTTTTTTTTTTTTTTTTTTTTTTTTTTTTTTTTGTCAGATCATTTCACATCAGTTTTCTGTCCTTGGCACCAGCTCACATCATTAGGTGCCTTTTCGATATCTCCTATACCAGGTAACAGATCTCATTTTTAGTCTCAAAACATCAATACACATTCATCCGCAACAACAATTAAGCGAGCAGTGCTGTACAACCTGTAGGACTAATGTGGGCCGGCCGGTGTGGCCGAGCGGTTCTAGGCGCTACAGTCTGGAACCGGGCGTCCGTTACGGTCGCAGGTTCGAATCCTGCCTCGGGCATGGATGTGTGTGATGTCCTTAGGTTAGTTAGATTTAAGTAGTTCTAAGTTCTAGGGGACTGACGACCTCAGAAGTTATGTCCCACAGTGCTCAGAGCCATTTGAACCATTTGAACTAATGTGGTTAGCCACTGATATAGTAGGTCAGTTTCAACTTATTCCAACTAACAAGAAGCTTTTAGATACATTGAAAGTAATAGTCTTGCTCCCAGCAAGCTTCTTGCAAAGAATATTTTAGTATATTCCTGAATACCGACCATCGATCCTGAGATACAGTGTGTACATCTACATCTACATTCTACATCTACATCTACATTTATACTACGCAAGCCACCCAACGGTGTGTGGCGGAGGGCACTTTACGTGCCACTGTCATTACCTCCCTCTCCGTTGCCAGTCGCGTATGGTTCGCGGGAAGAACGACTGCCGGAAAGCCTCCGTGCGGCTCGAGTATCTCTAATTTTACATTCGTGATCTCTTCGGGAGGTATAAGTAGGGGGAAGCAATATATTCGATACCTCATCCAGAAAACGCACCCTCTCGAAACCTGGACAGCAAGCTACACCGCGATGCAGAGCGCCTCTCTTGCAGAGTCTGCCACTTGAGTTTGATAAACATCTCCGTAGTGCTATCTCGCTTACCAATTAACCCTGTGACGAAACGTGCCGCTCTTTTTTGGATCTTCTCTATCTCCTCTGTCAACCCGACCTGGTACGGATCCCACACTGATGAGCAATACTCGAGTATAGGTCGAACGAGTGTTTTGTAAGCCACCTTCTTTGTTGAAGAACTACATTTTCTAAGGACTCTCCCAATGAATCTCAACCTGGTACCCGCCTTACCAACAATTAATTTTATATGATCATTCCACTTCAAATCGTTCCGCACGCATACTCCCAGATATTTTACAGAAGTAACTGCTACCAGTGTTTGTTCCGCTATCGTATAATCATACAATAAAGCATCCTTCTTCCTATATATTCTCAATACGTTACATTTGTCTATGTTAAGGGTCAGTTGCCACTCTCTGCACCAAGTGCCTATCCGCTGCAGATCTTCCTGCATTCCGCTACAATTTTCTAATGCTGCAACTTCTCTGTATACTACAGCATCATCCGCGAAAATCCGCATGGAACTTCCGACACTATCTACTAGGTCATTTATATATATTGTGAAAAGCAATGGTCCCATAACACTCCCCTGTGGCACGCCAGAGGTTACTTTAACGTCTGTAGACGTCTCTCCATTGAGAACAACATGCTGTGTTCTGTTTGCTAAAAAGTCTTCAATCGAGAGAGAGGCATGAAGAGCGCTTCTAAACACCGCGCCTGGAACGATAAATTTTTGAAACAGCCACACCTGTGGCCTACGCGAAAATCTAGGGAGAGCTGGACACGGCTTTTCGCTTGTGTGGACTGACGTGTGGACAGTCAGGAAGCGGCGGCGTCGGACGAAAGCTCTTGGTCTTCCGGAGTGGTCGGTTCCTGCTGGAAGCCACTTTCTCCCCGAGTGCCAAGAAAAGTGAAACTCGAGTGCATGGAGAGAACTGGTCGAAGGCAGGTGCCTGGCTGGTCGGAAAGGAAAGGGAATTTCGTGGCTAACTTCCTGGGAAAGATTGCGTGACCGTGACGCCAGCGGCTGCGATGCGAACCTGCTGTTTTCAGCACGCGCCTCTGCTATACACGTTAGGAAAGGTCAATCGCGGGAGCACTTTTAGCGCGGCACGCGTTGGTGATGAAATTAACACCGCTATTTAACTTCCCTGCCGCTTGGTGCGCTTGAAAAAACGAATGCTAGAAGTAGAATCATTAAGCAATCACACAGACAAGGTCATTTGTTCGAGTCCTACTTATGTTGTTGACATCAGGAACAATGAATGAAGCCAAAAATTAATGCCTCATTTTCCCTTCCGTTTTGGCACGCAAAGTTTTAACGACGAGGGCTTCTGCTTTTCGAATACCCGCCATTGTGACTTACTTATTATCAACGCTAGCATCTTGTGGAGGCCAACTTCTATAAGTATGTTCGCCAAGCCTCTGTACCGAACATGCCGAAGGACATCTTGCTCATTAGCGACTTTTTGAACTCTTTTCTGGTATTCGCTGGGTGACGTTGTGCAGATATTTCGGCAAGGCAACTTGTTCCCATCCTCAGGCAGTTCAGGGGCTGGCAACAGATCAACTTGCCGAAACATCACCACTATCTAGACGACGCCACTCAGCTAAATACCCGAGAAGAGCTCAGGATTATCATACGCCGGGAAAATGGGAAATCACATTAGCGACTGTCTCTCCTTTTCCATTCGTAATGGAGAGTCGGAAAAAACGGCTCTTCATCTGCCTCGGTACCTATTGTAACGTCTCTTATATCTCGTTCTCGTGGACACTACGTTGACGTACAACTGAACATGCATAATTGTTGAACAGTGTTTCTCCAATAACATAGTCTACATTTAACCAACAACGTTTCGAGTGGACAGCAGTGCGTATGTATGTTTCTTAAGCACTTGTGTTCCACTTTTGTATGGACTATGCAGGCTTATTACTTTTACAGTGCCGTGTCCTCGAATTCGTAATGTCTTCTGACATGCGTATTTGGTAAGGATACTAATATGACACTAAAACTGTGGCACTTTAACGGAAATTTGTTCTGGAGGCGTAGGACTATCTATCGCTTGCACTGTTGTCCCGAATTTTGCGCGGGGTTGGCGTGGTTAAATCGGATTTGGCATGTTAATGTGAAGGGGTGGCCAGATGCCCTTCCTGCCACCACCCTGTACTCACTGGGACGGAATCAGAGAATCCCATCTGTCTGTGTGTAGTGTAAATCATGGAAAGGTGCGGATGTGTTTCAAAGGTCTGTGAGTCATGTAACTGAGGCGGGACGTGGGCACCAGCCCGGCATTCACCTAGTGGGATGTGGAAAACCGCCTAAAAACCACATCCAGGCTGGCCAGTACACCGGTCATCGTCGTTAATCCGGCGGGCGGGTTCGATCCGGGGCCGGCGCGCCTACCTGAGTCCAGGAAGCAGCACATTAGCGCTCTTTTTTTTTTATCTCATTTTGTTCTATATTGTTCGTTCAATTCGTTCGATGCGGACGTCCGATGACACCCGTTCAGGTTCTTCGTTGATCCGTTCACTCATTTTTTTTTTTTTTTAATTACAGAGGGTAGCTAACCCTCTGACCGAACACACTGAGTTACCGTGCCGGCTGTTGGTAGCAGAGCGTGGCTCTCGGCTAACCTGGCGGGTCTTCTATAGGCGTAGGACTACGGGACGATATTCGGATGTCGGTTGCACTAGTATGAAATGTTTACTGAGTATCCTCATTGTAAATCACAGATTAGGGTAAATGACTGATACAGATCATCTTAGCCATATGAAATGAAAGCATGGTAACTCTCTCATCCACTTTTTCAGTTTATCTTTTTTACTTTTTTATTTTATTTATATAGTTATTTTCTGTCCGACTGAACGAAATCATCCGTCATGCCTCTATGAGCCACATTCTGACATTTGTTAAGTTTCGACAGGAAAAGACGAAAATTTCGTGTTCCAATTTCTCTACACCAAGGAATCCTTTCTCACACCTTCTCTTCGTACATTCAGACCAGGGCCTACTACTTTATTAGCTGTACTAATGGTGGAAAAGTTCTATCTTTTACATCCATCACCAAAGCCGTTTTTCATGTTTTACAAGGTAAAACGGTATCATCAGGAATGGAGAGAACTTTAACCTCCCTTACTGCTGTAGACATCACTGAAATAACGGGCTTAGTGGAAAAAGACTTTCTAACAACAGAAGAACATTGAGAAAGAGTTACAATGTTGCCTGTTTGAAGAAGGTAGTTGAGTATCCATTCAGACACTATCTAAACCTGTACAGTTGTACCTTCATTGACTACACTTGAATAGGAACTAAAGATAAGTCAGCAGCGATGTAGACATAAATTATATAGGGAGCTCAGAGACAAACCTCTGTTGTTATTTTGATCAGGAGGGTGCCTAAATTAGTTTAAATTCAGAAAGAGAAAATAGGAAGCCGATTTGCTTCACCATGATATTTGGGTGAGAAACAAATAGATGAATTTCTAGTCTGACAAAGGACCTTAATGGTTGGTATGAGACTGGTTTAACTTGTGTATCTATACACCACTTCGATGTAGTGATAGGAAATCTGAGTCAAAGCTACAGCCTAGATACATAAGCCTGTAAATTCAGTATCAATACAGATAAAGGATAAAGGGAGATGTCACATTCATCAGTAATGAATATAAAAAGAGGGAGATTGTCTGTAGATCAAATCACTCGAATGTATTGTTTTTTCTGGACTATTCAGAAGAAAAAATAAACGAAATTTTCTAAAGAAAGAGTGTGTAGAAAAATAATAAAATTTTAACAACTTTGAATTTCTCCCATTTCCCTTTTAAAGTCCATAAAATATTCTGGCTTCTTCAAAGTTTTATGGTACTGATAATGCTCCCAAAAATACACTACAAACCTGTGAGCCCACAGTGTGTAATGCCTTTAATTGCACATGCATAGCTGTATATATTTATTTCAGTATAAAATTACAAGAAGACAGAATGGCTACCTGTCAGGAGGTGAAGTTCTAAGTACCACACAGTTGTCAGATGCACATCATACTAGAAATAACTGTCATAATTTTCTAAAATGTTGGTTCCTTCCTCAGGGAAGAA
Organism: Schistocerca americana; assembly: GCF_021461395.2. Lineage (NCBI taxonomy): Eukaryota > Metazoa > Arthropoda > Insecta > Orthoptera > Acrididae > Schistocerca > Schistocerca americana. The sequence goes on from NC_060121.1 coordinate 240,067,370, forward strand.
ATAGTTTGGAGCAGATTAGACAGTAACAGCAAGTCATTCAAAGTCCAGGTTGAGAGATATATAAAGAGGAAGGAAAATGAGAAATGAAATGAACAGTGCAATTCAGTATTGTGTGGAAAGCAAAAAGGAAAAGGAGAATGAGAAGTTTGAGGATAAAACAGTAAAGCTTATAAGAATAAATAACTGAACAAATCAATAAAGAAATACTACTAAAGAAAGAGGATATGATAATGTAGGTTAAGTCACAGAGTGTGGTGGGCTGGAAGCATGTGTTGGAGAGCAAGTTCTCATTTACAGAGTTAAGGGGCAATTCAGCTGGCTATACAATGTAGCAGACACTCAGGTCCCTTGAATCACTCTGTAGAGCAGGCTCATCAACTGGGTAGATGCTGTTCTAAAGGGGACCATTTGTCTGTGTCCATTCATGTGCACAGTCAGTTTAGTGGCAGTCATTCCTACACAAAAAGCCATACAAAGGCCACATGTCTACACCTACACTCCACAAGTCACTTTACAGTGTTTGGCAGAGAGTACTTCGTGTACTATTGACACTCCCTCCCCTTTCCTGTTCCAGTTATGAACAGTAGACAGAAAGAACAACTGTTGGTAAGCCTCTGTGAGTCTCACCTTCTGGTGTTTCCATGAGATTTACATAGGAACATGCAATTCATTGGTTGACTCTTTTACATACTCTAGAATTTTAACAGTAAACCACTCTGTGGGGCACATTGCCTCCCCTGTAATGTCAGCCACAGGAGTTGTATTAGCATCTGCATGACACTTTCATGCTTACTATTTGAACCTGTGATGAAACATGTTGCCGTATTTGTATCTGCCCAATCCCTCTATAAATCTTACCTCGTACAGATCATGGCTTAAGGAGAAATATTCTAGTGCAGATCAAATAAGGATTTTATAACCAACTACTCCATGAGTGGACTGTACTTCTGAAGATTCTTTCAGTGCTTCTCAATCTGCATTTACCTTTCCTATGTATGATTATTTTATGCACTCATTTCATTTTAAATTGCCCTGTGGGCATACTCTCAGATGTTTAATGGATTTGGCTGCTTCCAGTGGTTGGTCTTCCCACTTATTTCTGTGCAGTATACTACCTTTGTTCATATTGAGAGTCAGCTTCCAATACCTGCAACAAGTATTGAGACTCTGCATGTCTGCCTGTATTTCACCAAAACATTCTACTGTTTTGATATCTCTGTCTACAACAGCATGAACCAGTTGGTTATTTACCTGCATTGTGAACTGTTACATTCTGTAATGCTCCCTGGAGATTTCTCTCCATTAAGAATGGCATTCTATGTTCCATTTGCTAGGAACTCTTCAGTCCAATAAAAAAGCTGGTGTTATATTTTATATGCTCATATTTTGTTCATTATGCGATAGTCAGCAACTATAGAAGATGCCTTCCAGAAATCAAGGAGCACATCATCAACCTGGGTAACTGTTCTGCTTTTCTGCTGTAGGATTACCCAATAAACAACATATGTGACTGCATCTGCTATTCTGCCATTAATGTTGTAGGATTCATCAGGTAACCAACTAATATGGAGCAACTCCATGGAAATATTTGTAAGGGCAACGGGAAACACTTATTGTTAATTAAAAGAAGTTTATACTCACTAAAACATTTATGAAAGCCATTATTGACAGTAATCTTTATATACTGCAGTATATCAGTGGTAATAAACGTCTTATGTAAAGAATCTAACATGCTTCTCATTGTACAAATTAATTATATTAATAGCATGATGTCATTGTTATTGCTGATGATGATCGGCATATTGTAAGTGATAGTGTGTGAGTGCTTGGAGCCGATTTTGCATTGATAATGACTGCAAAGGTGGGAACAATGGAATATGCATAATGCTCTGGGAATGTTTGTGCTTTGACAAGGATGTTATGAAAGTTTGGAGGGTGACAGGAGCCAACAGTGTGTGGTATGGGAAGGGTATCAGGGAAGAATGATCTCATTTTATGGCTGCACTTGAGGATGGAGGGTGTAGGGTGTGCTGCATCTAGGTTCTATGGAAATAGGAGCTGTGTTTGTCAGAGGAGGGGATGATTCTCTCTGAATATGGGGCCTGAGTATCTTTTCCAACCCCACATCTGTCAGTTTCAAGCTGCATGCAGATGCCATAACTAAATCTTTTCTGTCCTTAATTTCTCCTTGTTGTGGAGATTATAGGCAAAAGAGAGTTTTAATTGATTCAACTGTGGGTTCTTGGTGAAACAATGTATATTGTATTAACCAAGCAAAACATTTTTTAGCCTTTTTTCACAAACTTTACTATTACTGCACAACCTAGGTTTCAGGTTATAAGCCAGTTTTGTAGTACATAACTAATCCCAAAGATGAGAGCCAAGAAAAGATATAGATCTCAACTGTTTAAATCTATCTATTCTTGACTTAAATTGTAAAAGTTATCTCTTTGACAATTTTGACACATTACGTACAAACCTACAAATTTCATTAGGAGTGCATTTACAAAATTAATTAGCATAGCATTTAGAGCAACTATGACTAAACATACATTGGAGTACAGCTATGCACAGGAATGACATTTTTTTTTTTTTTTGTTGCATGAATAAAGGCACTGAAGTATTTTCCTTGTATGTAGGAGTTGCAATATTGTCTAAAAGGGGTAAATAAGTGAATGGAGTTTGCTCATTCAGTAATAGTCATGAGGGTACACATATCTGTCTTTTAATTTTTTAAATTTCTCTCTGAGTGGGCTTTGCACCCTTTCCTTCTGTGTCTATTATGTATTTATGGTTTTCATTTATGCGTTGTTTGACAGAGATGAATACGGCTTCTTTACTCTCCAACTTCTATGATGTTCTCTGAGACTAGAGCAGATTGAACTCCCAGTCAGTCAAACATCACAACAGTGAAATGCTCAACCGATGATGTTATAAACCCCTCTTTTCATGATGTCTGGTTGCTTATCTTTTGAACTGATGAAACATCTACCTACTGTCTGTGGAACATAGAAAAGCACAGAGAAGCTCTTTGCTTTACTAACACATTCATCCCAGCTTCCTCTCAACATCCTTTAGCCTACAGACATGGGACATTCCACTACATGGTCCAATGTCTCCTTTCTACCACCATGTCCCAAGAAGACAACAACCAGGAACTCAATACAATAAGAGAATAATTACAAATACGAGGGTTGTCCAGAAAGTAAGTTCCGATCGGCCGTGAGATGGAAAGCACAGTGAAAACCAGAAAAATTTTATTTGCAGTAGTTAGGTACACCTTCCACCTACTTCTCTACATAGTCACTGCTTCAACTTCGAGTTTTTTCATAGTGTTATATCAACTTTCCAATATCCTCGTCATAGAAAGCAGCTGCCTGTGATTTTGGCCAGTTATCTGCACTGGTCTGCAGCTCATTATCTGTGGAAAAAAATTTGTCTCTACAGCCAGTGGTTCTTGTGAGCAGAGATGAGGCTCAGGGGATCCAATTACAGGACTGTATTGTGGGTGATCAAACACTTCTCATCGGAAACGCTGCAGGAGCGTCTTCTTTGCCCCTGTAGTGTGCGGCCTAGAACTGGCATGAAGAAGGAACAGCTCGACAGTTTTGTTATATGGGCTGCATAACACATGCGAAATCTCTAACCAGGCCCTCATACTTGGCAGGAGATGCTATTTCCACACGCATCTTAATGTGCTCACTGTTCACTCAAAACTGAAAAGAGCAACATGACACAATTGACAGGATTACTAGAGACTCTGCCCAACACATCTGTGCAAAGCTTTACCAGATTTCCCCAGTGGTTCCTATTTTGCAACTGATCAGCACTTACTTTCTGGACAACCCTTGTAATAAATTTGACTCCAACATTATTGATAAAATTCTCAATAAAAAACTGATGAAGCAAACCAGATCCCTGGTATACACAGGTACAACATAGAAAGACCAGAAAAGAAATGGTGCAGTGTACCTTTTATAGGTAAAACTTAAAATAGTATAAGCAACATTTTAAAAGAAAAGCGTTTCTCTGTGCTCTTCTGTTGTACAGACAACAGGTAGATGTCTTTTCAGTTCAGAAGATAAACAATCAGACTGGGAGGTCAATTTGCACTAGGCACAGAGACCACTGTGGAAGTTGGGGATCAAAGAAGCCAGATTTACCATAATGAAAACCACAAATTCATAATAGTTATAGAAGTCCTACACAGAAGGAAAGGGTGCAAAGCTCACTCAGAGATAAATTTTAAAAATTAAGAAAGATGTGTGTATCCCACATTTATTACTGAATGAACAAGCTCCAGTCAATTATTCACCCCTTTTAGACAATATTGCAACTCTTGAGCAGAAGAAAAAGATCTTGGTGCCTTCATTCACATAACAAAAAATTCCATTCTTCTGCATAGCTCTACTCCAACATGTATTACTGTATATGCTTTGCTAATGAATTTTGAAAATGTGGTCATAATGAATTTTGTAAATCCATATGTAATTTTGTCAAAATTGTCAACAGAGATAACTTTTCTCGTTTAATTCAAGAAATGATATTTTAAATCACTTGACATGATTATCTTTGCTTGGTTCTCATCTTTGTCATCAGTTATGTACTAGAAAAATTGAATTGTAACCTGAAACCTAGGTTGTGCAGTAATAATAGAGTTTGTAAAACAAGGCTAAAACATGTTTTATTTAGTTAACACAGAAGAGGATTTTATTTAATTGTCTGGAGAAAGGAACTAGGGAAATAAGTAAGACTGGAGACAAGAGATTCCCGATACATATTGCTTTTTATTTGCATAATTTGGGACTATAAATGTCCATTATTTATGGGTATGCTATATTTTAATTTACAATTTGTGATATTATTATTATTACTATTATTATTATTTAAACAGGTAGCACATGGGCACAAGAGATGGTGTGGTGCATTGCCAATGATCTGGATTTCAAGAAGGCTAAAGAAACAATGCAGCAGTTGAGGACACCATTGCTTGAGTAAGTGTCTGATAGTAAACAAAAGTGGTATAAGCATATACAACAGATGAATGAAATATTACTTAAACTTAATAACGAATGCAGCTTGATGAACATTGTTCAACTGTGAACTGACATTATTGTAGTTCGTTTGTTAGTCTAAATTTCAAACTGGTTGATCTCTTAGGTTCTTTCTCATATTGTTCAAGTTTATAGACTTCTATTCAGATAACAAAATAATTTTATCTATTTATTAATATAGTGTGAAGTTATGGCAGAATGTAAACACTTTAGGAGTAACAGAGACCACCTAGCAAATAGCAGAGGCATTGAGTTGTCAGCAGGCGTGCACACACACACACACACACACACACACACACACACACACACACACACACACACACAACTATGCCACTGCATTGTGTTGGCTGGACTCACAATCCTTCTATTCACATTTTTCAACAATTTCTATGCTAACAATGTTATTGCTATGTTTTCCAGGCTTTCAGCAATTATGGTAGATGATAATAAGGAATGGATGAAAGAACTTGGAAATTCTGTTGATTTGGTTGAAAAAATGCCAAGGCCTCGCTTCATTAAAAGCCATTTGCCTCTGGAATTGTTACCTACACAAATTAATGTTGTGAAACCCAAGGTAATTAAATTACATAGACATGGCTAATATCTTTCCAGACATCATATAAATATTGCTTTTTAAAAATGTTTTTTTTTTTCATCTAAACATTTGTCAATCATGTGAACATGTTATACATTGCCACTGTTGTTGGTGACTATTATTTATTATTTACTCACTTTATCTTTGGCTGTTGGCTAGTATTAATTCAACAGAAATTGGAAGACTTCGACAACATGTCATATATGTGCCACCACCAGTGAACTTTTGAGGACAGCACATTAAACCATATTTTTGGGAGAACAGATATTTACTTTGAGTGTATTTACCAATATACAAGGCAATTTCAGCTTCAGTCACATTTATGCCAGACTTCACAACTATTTATGCTCCGTATGAATCAGAAAATGTTTGCTCGAAATTTTTCATTGGTAATACCTCATGAGTATGCCTGAGCTTTTCTTTTCTCACTACAGCATTCAACATGTCCAGCACTGGCTGTAACTTCCTTTCTATATTGTCTGTACTGCCTGGCAGGAAATTGCATGCAATAATTCATTAGCAATCTCACAATGTAGTAAGTGAATAATGAATTTTTATTTAATGGGAATGTATTACATTTTTGTGTATACACATCCATAAGTGGGCAAACTGGAAAACGTATTTTTGCATTTAATTTGGGTACACAGTAACAAGATGTAGCAGGAGCAACATGTAAAGATGATAACTGTGTGTGCTGCAAGTACTGACAAATTAAATTAATCAACGCAGGACTTAAAAACTTTATATGTTTTTCTGCTGGTAATTACTTTTTTTGTGTGTGAGATATATTTTTGTGGTTTTGTTTGTAACACAATACTGAGAAAACATTTATGCTTAATTTCAGAAATGAAATATTTTATATAATAAAAATGAATGCGATATATAAATTGCACATATTGATAAGTACTGATACATCTCTCCCTTTAGATAGTATATGTGGCAAGAAATCCAAAGGATATGTGTGTGTCTTACTACCACTACTGCATGTTGATTCACAACCTAAAGGGCACAGTTGAAGACTTCTGTGACTTGTTTCTCAAGGACCGTGGTAAGAAAGCTGTTTTGTGATGTTTTGGTTTTTTGTATTTTTTGCATGTATGATAAAATATACATTGATTATGCAACTATATGTTATTTCATAGGTACACTGTGTTGTATACATAAACTTCTTTGTGTTTGGAAGACCTAAAGGCTACAAATATAATTTTCACATACACTGTACACAACACCAGATTAATTTTGCTTTGCACTTAGTTCTGTTTGACTATTAGTACAAATGCACACATAGTTATTACCAACTCAACTGTAATAAGAGCTTCTTTATTTCACTATTAGTCCAAAGCAGTGAAGTATCTTGGTTGTGAAAACACAACAGGGAATGTAAAAAAAGCATACTGATTGCAGTTGAGATGATGAGCATCTAGTCTAGTTTTGTACTTAATATGGCTGTAGCACGTGCAATAGTAAACCTGATTACACTTCAACTGTAGTGATAAATATTCCCAAATTCTTGACACATTTTCGTTTTTGGTTAGTTCAAAAATTAGCAGCAGAGCTAGAATGAAAGAAATCTTTATTCTACAGAGAAGACAGATCATAATGACACATGGTAATAAAAGTCAAATGTGGAGGAGAGCCCTCTTGAGGAATCTTGGTATTAACATATTTAAAGCAACTTTTTGATGCTTTTTTTTGCAAAGAACTTTGATTACAAATTTCAATCTAACTGGGAAATATCCTCTTATGGCATAAGAAGGAAGAAGAATTTTCACAGGAACATTAATATCAATGTCCGTTGTCAGCCGTTTCCTCTGACCATTTTCAGGCACTGCAGTGACATCTTTACTACTACAGATCTTGCTCTGTCTGCTGCCACCAGCAGCTGTAATGGCAGGGTACAGCCTGAAAATGGTCTGAGGAAAGGGCTGAAAGTGGTTGCTAACAAATAAAAATCTGAAAATGTGATCAAAACTGTTTTTAATTTGATTTTTAGCATTTTATACTGATAACAGTTTACTCCAGTTACAGAATGTTTTCTAAAATTTTAAGTTTCCAGCAGACAGCAGGAAACAGATAACACATGTGCATTTAAAAATAAGTTAAAGATATACCTTATAATGTTCCTATTCATAAATAAAACATTAACAATATACCTTATTAATGTTTTAGTTATAAATAAAGAATACATCGTCATGTTCATTCAAGCATGAGAACATAGTTCAAGTTCAAAAAACATTCAGTTCAGTGGCAGTAGATTATTGGGCTATTGCAGATATCTTTTTGTAAGGAGAGCTCCCACACAACCTCACAAAAAATCTGATGCAAAAATGATTTGAACAATGGAGTAAATAATGATGGTGTTTGTAGACTCAAATGGGGTTTACTCTCAAGAAGTCTATCACTAAGTGGATATATTTGATAAGTTCATAGATTTCCAGCAGAAGTCTCATTAATTTTGTGTCAGGTTTTGTATGTGTTGTTTTCTGATGGTGTGCAAATACACATTTGTAAACAACTGCTTGTTTACTGCCATTAGACTCCACAATTTTGATGAAAATTGTCAGTTCAAGGACACAGCTCAAGGTCAAAAGAAATCATGAACTAATATGTCATGATTCATAGTTTGTTATTAACAGAGCAGACTGATTCTCTTTGCATCATGACACCATTATTGACATGTTCAATGTAACTAGAAATTCTTTTACATGCACAGATCTATGATAATTAAACACATGTATTCTTTTTACTTAATGTATTAATATATGACAGATATATTTCTCATACAGTCTCAGAGTCTTGTTAAAATGAATCTTACTTACTTTGTATAAAGGAATATGCTTCAATCAAAACTACATGTCATTAGTTATTTTGTGCTTGCTTGCCATTAGCCTCCTCCCTACGTTGAAAGCTGTTCTCATGACAGTGATGACCAAAAGGTATTTGCAATCTTATTTAAAGTAGCAGTGGGTAGACCATATTTTCATGAAAATACTGTGAATATGATGTTAATTTCACACAATTTTAAGTTAATCGCATAATTCTCTGACATATGGATTCTTGACATAAATAATGCATAGTAGTCATATGAAACCTAGTAATAATTTTAGTATTTCAAGACGCTCATATTTTCTTATAACAAAGGCACTAGCTAGAACTAAAGTAGTATCTCATAACTTATGTATCTGAATATATAAACATATAGAATAAAGTGTGTGTCAAACTGGACTTACATTAAAATACTTACCTTTTATGGACAATATTCTTACCCTCTGGCCTGCCTCATTTCTTCAATCTGCCAGTGCCATCTTTCCAAACTCTTTCCTCAAAACTACCTTGCTGCCTTAGCACTTTTGAGAGAAGGATATGTGGGATGATTATTGAGACAGTCTATGGGGTGTTCCCAAAATGAGGAGCTCAGTTGGTAAGAGCTTTGCCCTCATAAGACCAGAGCTTAGGCTTGAGGCCTAACTAGTGAATTACATTTCAGCTCCCAGATTCCAGAGCTGAGTAAAGATTCATTCTTAAACTGAATATTGTTAGTTTTCGAAGTTCCAGACCTGGCAAGCCATCTTTAGCAGAGTGTTCTGTGGATTCCCTTTCAATATTTCATTCTATGAACTTATCCTTACTCTTGAGGCAGAGCTACCACAATATCTGATTACATCTCCTCACCACCATTCTTCCTACATCAAATCTTACCATATTGTAATCCTTTCATTGTTGCCTCATCATCTAGATACATTCGTACAACTTCTAAGTCTACACCTAGTCTCTTAACTACACAAACATTGTCACAATGGTCATTACATTGGTGAAGGGCTCTTCAAGCTCGCTCAGAAAATAATCATTTACTGGTTGACTAATACCTGTAGCTTATTATTTGTCAATTGCATCAAGGCTACATTTACACAGTCCAAATTGAGATGTTGTTTACACTAAGATCCCAGATGTATTCAGTCCATATCCTGCTGAGTGTTCCTCTCCTAGTGTCTACTTGAATCTAAATGAAATATTGTATCTCCTTTCTCAAATGATAATTTCTTTTTGACTAATAATTTTATTGGTTTCACAAATTAATTCCAGGTTTTAGTTTGGGCTTACTCACCTTTATGCTCAGAGTGAATGAAATTTTCTGTCTTTTATGCAAAAGCTTTCCTTTTGTTACATTTGCACCCTCTATCCCTTGCATACTCACTTCCATTGACGTTTAATGAACTGTATCCATAAGAATAGATTTGATCCTCTGTTATTTACATCTACATCTGCATCTGCATCCCATTGACACACTCCCAAAAAATTAATGATTTTTAGATATTTATTCTCAGACTCACACAACACAAATTCCAATATGTTTGTGGCTACGTTGCACAATAAAATGTTGAATCATTATTGTTCCTTTTTTGTGCACTATGAAAATATATGTATATTCAATTGCAGCTCCTGTTGGCCCTGTATGGAATCACATACTTGGATTTTGGAAGAAAAGACATGAACCAAACATATTATTTCTCAAGTATGAAGATATGAAAAGGGTAAGTTCAGTTTTTACACAGTTATTGACAGAACTGAAATTACTACTCAATATTTCTCAAATTATTTCTACTCTTAATTTTTGCAGGATCAAAAAGGAGCTATTCGTAAAGCAGCAGCTTTCTTGGGTAAGACTCTCGTGGAAGAACAGGTAAACCAGCTGGCTGAATACCTCAGCTTTGGTAATATGAAGAAAAATCCAGCAGTAAACCTTGAACCAATTATTGCAAGGAAAAATGGTCCCGAATTTCTTAATAAGAGTGACCTGCGATTCATTCGGAAGGGTGAAATTGGAGACTGGAAAAACCATATGAGTGAAGAAATGGCTGCTCGTTTTGATGCTTGGACTGAAGAAAACATCAGGGGAACAGGTCTTACTTTTGACTGAAAAAGCATAGTGCCCATTCTCCCTGGAAACTAAATACTGAAAATGATTTCCATCATTTCATGTTACAAACAGCTACTGCTCAACAACTGAATCAGTGCACTTCAAATGTTGCCCTATACAAAGCAAAGTACAGCGGTAGTGTGGACTCTGTGATGCAAATTTTGTTGGAATGTGGATCCTACTGTGCTGAGTTTTGTGCCAGTTTAAGAAAATTCTGCCATACAGAATGTTATTTGGCACTGCCCGCCCCCCCATCCACCCCGCTCCCCCCCCCCCCCCCCCCCCCACCTGCTCTCCTCTCCTCCTGTTCATCACATACTTTCACCTGTGTCTGTTTTCATAACTAATTATGATACAATTGTATGCCTATTTTGTAATTGTACACCTCTACCCCCCTCCCCCTTTCCATATCAGCTTGACACCTCAAGTACCTGCTTGTGTTGCTTAGGCCTTAAATCAGCCTTGGCTGAGCTAGATTAACTATAGTAGTTTTTACTTTAGAAAGGATAAAAAAATTGTGCAAATGTATCTTTTATTCACAATTTATTTACAGAATGTACAAAAAGTTACATTATAAAAAAGGTTACTGGAACTGAAGTATTAGTTTTAAATGCAAAAACAATAAAATACATTCAAAATGAAGAAAATTGAAAGAAGTCAGAATTTAAGACCTTATTGTTACATGAGGTTAATGTGAGAAAAATACAGTTATTACTCTTGTCAAATTCATGCATATGCAGTTCAATAAAATAAATGTAGGTATGCAGTGGATGACTACTGACTAAGTAGCATGGCACGTCTTACAACATCTTTGGCTATTAATGCATCATTTTTAATTCTGTAAGAAGTCATTTTAATAAGACATGCAGAGCTAAACTTATCTTGTTAGTTTCTTAGAGAGCATATAGTTTTGTACTTGGATATTAAGATAAAGACAGTAACCTTACTTAATAGCTGAATGTATCAGCGAGGTAACACAACAGAGTTTTATATGAATAAAGAATTTTTTTCAACTGGATGCCATTTGTTCTCATCTACCATCATTCTGTAAAATATTTAGGTACTTCAACATAACTACACATTATTGATGGATTCTATTACTTTGTTATAAAACAAAACAAAAAGTAAATTTTTTTTGCATTTCTTGATTAACATAATCATTCAGAACTTCATAGCTGTCTTAAATGGTTGTATTTTCATGGGATGTATTTTACAACTAGGTATTTTACGCTTATGTAAATTTTACTGCTTTGCTGTTGTAAGTGGACTGCATACATTTGTGTGTTTCACTGTTTTGTAAACAGGTAAATATGTACAACTTATCTGAGTACCAGAGCCATTTCTACAAGTGGAAGACTGTGGATCAGAGATGAACATGAAAAGATCGGTAGAGTACAGACATCATTTTAATGAAAGATAGTAACACTTCATGTAGACCTTCTCACAGAGTAAGACCAGTGTCCTTAAGATTCTCCTCTTCCCACTTGTCAAACTTATCGATTAACTCAGGTGACATTTTAGCCTTCCATTCTCCAACTGTACCACTTCGCATGAATTCTCCATCAGCTGCTATTAGATTGTATGTGCGATTTATCTCAACAACAGCTTCATAATTCACAGATGGATTGTTCTTCATATTTTGGAAACTCAAATGATTAGTTAAGATATCAATTTGTGAATCATTGAGCTCTTTTCCTAAAAACTTTGCCGTCTTTCTAATGACAGATGGAAGGTCCTGAAAATAAAAAAAGGATGTAAAATAAATGATATTTGTAAAGAATATACATCAAATCTGGAAACATAAACAGCTCAGAGTGATTTTTCAAATGCAAAATACACATCATAGGCTGAGGTAGCAATAAATAAACACATCAGAACGTGTGAAATATAAAAGAAACTGCAGCTGCTACTACGCGATTACATTGTTGATAGACCAAGTTTGTAAAAAAAAAATGGAGAGCAGTTCATATGATGTACAGGTAAAACTTCGTGTGAAGAGAATTTCTTTTATGAAAGCTTGACATGCTGCCAGTTTCTTTTATTTATGGAGACATGTTACTCTTTAACTGTAACAGAACAAAATCATTCTTTCAGTTCAATATTCTTTGCAACTGTTTACTTCCTAAGCCAAAGAGGAAAACTATTTAAAATGTATTCACTATTGTTGTTACTGTTGTTATTGTTTCACTCATTTTGCATAGCATTTCTTATTTTATTATTTACTATTCCATTTTTTTCTACACAACTTGAGCTGTGGTTACTATAATAACTGCTTTATAGGTTTCATGAAGAATTTTACACTTGTGTATTTCATTCCTTTTTTTTTTAGCCAAAGTTAATTTCTCTAGAGACAAATGTGGATCTTATCTGATCATAGTACTATGTTCGGAAATACCACTGTTACTTTTGTATTGTAAGAGATTGTTGACAGCAAATTTCATCTGTGAGTACTGTGGGGCTGTGAATAATACTCCAAATTGCTTAGTCAGATATGGTATCCGCAAGATAAATATGTGTCAACCCCACACGATGGTTCTAATTACATTCTTTTGTGCAACGAATATTTTTTTTGTCAAAAATAAGTGAAGAGTTAGTCCAGAATATTATCCAAAAGACATCAGTAAGTAAAAACATGCAAAATACATTTACTTACTGACTAATAAGTCCCCAAGGCTGGCCATCATTCAAATGGCAAAAGAATCTGAAGCTTAATGTTTTAGCGTTTATAGTACATGCTTCTATTTTTTTCAATTTAATTTTTAATCACTATACAAATGTACATTTAATTCTACAAACCACTGTGAAGTGCATGGCAGAGGGTACATTCAATTGTACTAGCTATATGAGTATTTTCCTGTTCCATTCATCTATGACTGTTTAAATGCGTTTGTGTATGCCATAATTAATCTATTTTTGTCCTCACATTCCAATGGGAGCTATATATAGGGGGTTGCAGTATATTCCTAAGCTCATCATTTAAAGCTGTTTCTCTAAACTTTGAAAGTAGGTTTTCTTGAAATAGGTCTGTGCCAGTTCAGTTCTTTCAACATCTCTGTGATACTCTCCTGTGGGCCAGACACACCTGTCACCATTTGTGCTGCCCTTCTCCATATACATTCAATACAGCCTATTAGTCTCATGTGGTAGGAGTCACATATACAGGGTTATTACAAATGATTGAAGCGATTTCACAGCTCTACAATAACTTTATTATTTGAGATATTTTCACAATGCTTTGCACACTCATACAAAACCTCAAAAAGTTTTTTTAGGCACTCTCAAATGTTTGATATGTGCCCCTTTAGTGAAACGGCAGACATCAAGCCGATAATCAAGTTCCTCCCACACTCGGCGCAGCATGTCCCCATCAATGAGTTCGAAAGCATTGTTGATGCGAGCTCGCAGTTCTGGCACGTTTCCTGGTAGAGGAGGTTTAAACACTGAATCTTTCACATCACTATGCGTGAAACTTGCCCGCACGCGTTCAACCGTTTCTTCGCTCACTGCAGGCTGACCTGTTGATTTCCCCTTACAGAGGCATCCAGAAGCTTTAAACTGCGCATACCATCGCCGAATGGAGTTAGCAGTTCGTGGATCTTTGTTGAATTTTGTCCTGAAGTGTCGTTGCACTGTTATGACTGACTGATGTGAGTGCATTTCAAGCACGACATACGCTTTCTCGGCTCCTGTCGCCATTTTGTCTCACTGTGCTCTCGAGCGCTCTGGCGGCAGAAACCTGAAGTGCGGCTTCAGCCGAACAAAACTTTATGAGTTTTTCTACGTATCTGTAGTGTGTCGTGACCATATGTCAATAAATGGAGCTACAGTGAATTTATGAAATCGTTTCAATCATTTGTAATAGCCCTGTACTTGAGTGATATTCCAGGATGGGTTAGGTTACACAAGGAATTTGTAACCAATCTCCTTTCTAGACTGATTGCATTTCCCTACTATTCTACCAATAAATTAAAGTATGCTACCTGTTTTACAACTAAGCCTATATGAGTGTTGTATTTCAAGACACTATGAAGTGTTACACCCAGGTACTTGTATAAGTTTACCGATTGTGGATTGTGAGCTTCACTGAAACTCTGCAAGCAAGGCTGGTATTCTTAATATTCTCTGCTGGTCTCTGGAATGATGCAAGTATGACCTAAGAGCATAGACGACAGGCACCGCTCAATCCAACGTGTCTGCAGTTGGTTACACCATGTCCCCCCAATGGCTGCTATAATAGTCTCTTCAGCATCCTGAATGAGGCTCCCAGGCATGTACAGAGTGTACCTGGTGTTCCTTCTGATCCCTTGTCATTTTCCTAAAGGGTACCATTATTCACCACACGTCAGAACTGCCAATGACAAACAGGCTACTACCTATTGGGGTTTGCCTCTTCTTGATACAGGACACAGCAGGTTTCTCAACATGAGGAGAATCTCACTGGCTCAATTTCAGCTTCAGTGGAAGACAACACCTCTAACTCATTTGTTAAGTGTGTTCTTTCTGGTCCCTGTCTCCACAGTACTGAAAACCTAGATCTACCACTGACATGCCACTCAGATTCAAGTGGATGAGTAGCAATGGGTCCTGTATTTCCTGCAGAAGAGACAGTCTCCTCAATGGTACATGACTCTTGGTAGCCCTCAGAACACACCCATTCAAAGTGCACACCCAAGAAATTGTAGTGGTTTGCTTGCTTGAATGATTACGCTCTCTGATTAAAATAAAACTGTAGATCTTTAACATAGAGTAAGGACACTAATTGACCCACAATCAGACTTTGTAGAATGCACATTTTAATTTGTCTCATAAAGTGATATGGTGAACTTATCTTTTCATATTACTTCAACACCCCTCAGTATAACTTCCTGCAATTTGTGTCTTAAATGGTATCTGAAACAGGTGTAAGGTGAACCATTTATCCCAAAAACATTTTATGTAACGGATACATAAAATATATTCACAGAAATGTATGAAAGGTATAGAAAGTTGTGAATATGAACGACTCTCAGCTGTATGAGGGAATGATGGAAAGGAAAATTTGTGTCAGAGTGGGACTCAAATGTGGATTTCCCACATCATGTGACTGATTACCTTAACTGCTTTAGCTATCCATGCATGATTCACAGCCAGAGCCAAACTCCCAAATGTCATTGTTCCTGAATCACAACATGTACTCATACACACATTATGTATTCCCATACAGGGCAGGATGTTTAAATTGAAAGTCACAGTCTAATATCAGCAGATAAATGCGATATTGCAGTGCCTGTGTTTTTACGAAAGACAATGCAATGTTCCTTCAGACATGTACACATATGGGAAATCTGGGTTCAAGTTTGGTGTGGCACAAATTTTCACTTTTACCATTTCCTCATACAGCTCATAGTTGTTCAGATTTTCAACTGTGAATACATTACGTGTATTTCATAATCACTGTAGTCATCGTAGCACCTGTTCCTTCAACGTGCATGTAGTCTCAAGGAACATTGCATTGATCTTCTTAAAAATTTAGGCACTGCAACATTGTGTTATGTAACAGAGTATTATGGCTGACACAATCAAATGACTTTTATAAGTTGCAGGAGATTTCAGCTGGTGCTATTTTATGATTTAAAATTTTTGCTATGGACTCATTGAGAGGATAAATGGTTGCCTCAGTAGAGCGTCTGTTTTGAAATACATATTGTGTTTAACTAAGTATCATAATAATACATAGATGTGTGACAATTCTTGAGTACATTAGCTTCTTAAAAATTATGGAGAATGATGGAAGGAGTGAGGCTGGACAGCAGTTACTGACATATGTGGGGTCACCTTTTTCTATAGAGAGGTATACCAATTGTCCATTTCAATCAGCACTGGAAAATACCTTTACAGACTGATGTATTTATTAAACATATGGCAAAGAATGATACACAGCACTTGCACCCAAGTGCTTGATTATTTGTTGGATACGTTCAAATCTCTCGTCCTCTACAGTTTTTACCCTTTACAAACATCTAGTATCATCAAAGTTATACCTTGAAAATCTAACGCATGTCCTGCCACCCTGTCCCCTCTTCTTTTTGCCAATGTTTTCCATGTGATCCTCTTGCACCATTTTGTCGAGAAACACCTCATTTCTTATCTTATGACTCCATCTAATTCTCAACATCCTTCTATACCGTCACATGTCAAATGACTTGTTTTTCTCCCAGTCTGTGATTCACTTGTGTAAAATACTGTGCTCTACATTCTCAGAAATTACCACCTCAAATTAAGTCTGGTGTTTGATATTAGTAGATGTCTTCTGGCTATGAATGCCCACTTTGGGTGTGGTTATTTGCTTTTCATACCCCATTTGCTTCATACATCATGTGATCACTGCTACTCTTCATTGCTTTTGTCTTTCTTCACTTTACTCTCAATCCTTAGTGTATGCTCATTGGATCTTTCATTCAATTTAAGAAGTCCTGCAGTTCTTCCTCATATTCAATGTAGACAGGAATGACATCGGTGATTTTTAGCATTCATACCCTTTCACTCGGAATTTTAATTCCATTCTTCAACTTCACTAAACCAAGCACTTTGTTCTCGGTCTTACAGTCTTATTTTTCCCTCTTGGTTGTAGTACATATTGTATATTACACATATTTCTCTATAAGATGCACCAATTTTCCTGAGAATTTCGAACATCTTGCACCATTTTACATTGCTGAATGTTTTTTTGTAGGTCAAAAAATCCTATAAAGGGCAAGCTGATCATCCTCAATTTCCTTTTCAGGTATTCTGTATATTATTCTTGTTACCGGCTTAGGAGCACTAGCTGTTAAATTTTTTATGTGATACTTCTCACACTTATCTAACTTGCTACCTTTGGTATTGTGTGGATGCCATTTTTTGAAAGTCTGGTGATATGTCTCCAGTGTCAGAGATTCTACAAACCAAGCTGAATAGTGATTAATAGATATTCTGAAGGAATGTTGTCTATGCCTTCCACTTTATTTGATCCCATGCCTTCCAAAACTCTGTTAAGCTCTGACTCTAATTCTGGATCTCTGTTTTCCATAAGAACTCCTTTTCTTCTTCTGTAATATCATCATGCAGTTCCTCTCGCCCTCACAAAGGCTTTCAAAATACTCTCAAAATACTCTTGCCACCTATCTGCTCTCTCTCTGTGTTTAACACTGGAATTCATCTTGCATTTTGCATGTTGACACCCTCACTTTTAAGTTCACTGAAGGTTGTTTTGACCTTTATGTACGCTGAATCAGTCCCTCCCGTGACCAACCCTTTCTTGATTTCTTCAAGTTTTTCCTTCAGCCATTTTGCCTATGCTTCCCTGCACTTCCTATTTATTTCAATAGTGTCTTTTCCTGGACCTTTTTCGTATTTCCTTCTTTAATCAGTTTAAGTATTTACTCTGTTACACAAGGTTTCTTTGCAGTAACCTCTGTTCTACCTATATATCTCCATCTGACTTCTCTGACGGCCCTTTGTATAAATGTCAGATCCTCTTCAATTTAACTGAATAACATGTTATAAAGCTAGATATTATCATTGTCTTCACAGGATATAATCAGTTCCAAGAAAATTCTGTTTTTGAGGGACATGATGATTTTCCTTATTCCCCAAGTGGATGTGCGATAAATTTTCATTTCAGTAAATTTCCATTTCTTTTCTTCTTTAGAGTGGTGTTTTACACTCACTTCTGAACTTACAGGACCAGTTTTCATGTATACTTTTATAAAATGATAATTAAAAACATTTGCTCCACATGAAATGTCTTTCTTGATGCACCTACTCTCTTCAAAATAAATAGTTATATACTTTGAGGCATCTTTCCCTGTCTCTGTTTCTACCACATTTTGTATTTATTTGATTTTTGTCTGATCTTTCAATTTCTGTCTTTCACTGTTGCATTCTAAGCCAAATTATTTTCCCTTGATCTATGGTCAGTTCAAAATCATACTATACTGCAAGCCATCTGAGGAGATTACTGTTAAACATCCTGTGGACAGCGAGGTCATTAGAGATGGAGCACAAGCTCGGATTAGGGAAGGTTGGGGTAGGAAATCTGACATGCCCTTTCACAGGAACCATCCTGGCATTTGCTTGAAGTGATTTAGGAAAATCACAGAAAACTTAAATCAGAATGGCCGGATGTGGGTTTGAACTGTCGTCCTCCTGAATGTGAATCCAGTCTGCTAACAACTGCCCCATCTCACTCGGTTTTACAGCAATGCTCATGCATTGTGTGGCCTCAACCAATTCTTTCTGATCTAGTAGCAATTACTTGTTGTATTCTGTACTCCACGGCACAGCGAAAAGTGAGGAAGAGTTTTTGGAACTCCTTCCACAACTTCAGTTTGCCATTTTTCATAATTCCTCTAGTTTAATTTCCACTGTGGCTGTCAGTGAACAGAAAATGTGTTATTATTGTTAGAATGTAGATTGTCAGTTTCTTTGCACTGACAAGTGAGGAGTATTTGTAATGCTAGTACAACAAAATGAGAGATCACTGTTGAAGAGCAGTTATTAAAGGGAGGTACAGTACTTCGGAGTAGGTGTGAAATACCTTTTAGTTGCACAAAGTGCTTTGTGTTTGATTTGGGGGAGTGGGGGGCAGATGGAAGTAGAGCCTTAAAGCATAATGTGTGGAAGCTAACTTTAGATTCCTCAAGCATTCTTGTAGAAGTCATAGAAATTTTAATGTAAGTTTGCAGGTCAGTGTCAACATTTTGTGGGAGAATTACCCTATATCTGAAGCAACTATAATGGAAAGAAAGAGTCTCAATAACAATTTTGTTTAGAAGCTATACAGAAGCATATGAATATAGCTAAAATTATTCTACTCATTGAACTATACTGCACATGTTCAGTAGTATTGTTGCCTACAGAAATACTATGACAGATAGCACACAGACATCTTGTACTTTTGGATTACATCATAATTATAAATTCATATAAATTATATATATATATATATATATATATATATATATATATATATATATATGCTTGTGTCTGTATATGTGTGGATGGATATGTGTGTGTGTGTGTGTGTGCGAGTGTATACCCGTCCTTTTTCCCCCTAAGGCAAGTCTTTCCACTCCCGGTATTGGAATGACTCCTTACCCTCTCCCTTAAAACCCACTTCCTTTCGTCTTTCCCTCTCCTTCCCTCTTTCCTGATGAGGCAACAGTTTGTTGCGAAAGCTTGAATTTTGGGTGTATGTATGTGTCTGTTTGTGTTTCTATCGACCTGCCAGCGCTTTCGTATGGTAAGTCACATCATCTTTGTTTTTAAATATATTATAATATAAATTCATAATTTTAGTCAAATAGCGTAAATATATGAAAATACATGCAGTAGTTAGCTGGTGACTGCTGAAGGGCTAAAAAAGCTAATACTTCAAGACATACTAAATAAATCAATTAACTACTTATTTTTTTCAAAGCTTGAAAATTTGTCGTAAACACCAATCTTCCCAATTATAGACAACTAAAATGATATAAGGCATAGTGCTTTGCTTCTACTGTTTTTACTTTTTGTTCTACAATTTTAGTAAACCATCATGATAAGATGACACTAACATACAGCCACTTCTTTGGTCTCCTAAAAACTCATCTATAGTTCTCAGCATTAATTCCAGTTCAGTTTTTGACACCTCTTCCTTCAATGAAGGTCATTTACAAATTGGTGGATAGCTTCAGGATTATTTCCATGTACCTAGTTTACAATTTGAAAAATACAACAGGTATAAACTAATAAATAAATCTCATTATAGGTTACAAAAGCGCAAATTTAGTTTTTGACTTATATCAGAAGAGGACATAATAAATCAGATAAAAGTACTGGTAGAAATAAAATATCAGATACAAATTTGTGTGTTTCTTTTCTTTTGCATTTGTTACCTGCGAATATGGAATTCCTGGCTACTAGAAAGATTTTCACTGTCATTTTAGGACTTTCCTGAACATGAATGCACACTATCTGATTGAAATGCAAGGGTACAGGTCTACCATCCAAATGACACTAATGTTGAGAAAAATCAGAAAAAAGAGTTTTTTTTTTTTTTTTAACTGCTTTGCCAGTTTCATAATTTCATGCAGTAACTACTACATATCTTAGTTATACCTCAGTGCAACACCAGTGTCAGTTCTAACAGCAGACATAATAAGTTAATACGACATACATAACTACATAACATATGGACATTACCTTTTTCATATCTTCATATTTCAAGAACAAGATGTTTGGCTCATTTCTTCGATCCCAGAAGCTCAGGATGTGAGACCAGAATGGTGAGAAACAGACTAAACAAGAGAAACATTTTTTTAAAAAAAGGATAGTGCATCCATTGAGAAACTAAGGATAATTATAAGCAAGACAGCATACTATTTTACACATTTAAACAAATTAGCACTCTTCAGCTTGTGAATTTGGCTAAAAGCGAGCAAATAATATTAATTTCTTAGATGTAGGTCAGGCAGTCTTGCCAATTGTGGTGTGTTACAGGAGGAGGAGGATATTAGTGTTTAACGTCCCGTAGACAACGAGGTCATTAGAGACGGAGCGCAAGCTCGGGTGAGGGAAGGATGGGGAAGGAAATCGGCCGTGCCCTTTCAAAGGAGCCATCCCGGCATTTGCCTGAAGCGATTTTAGGGAAATCACGGAAAACCTAAATCAGGATGGCCTGAGACGGGATTGAACCGTCGTCCTCCCGAATGCGAGTCCAGTGTGCTAACCACTGCGCCACCTCGCTCGGTGGTGTGTTACAGAATAATGACCCTAGACACAAGCTAATTCCAACATTTTCAGAATGCAAAAGCATTTACAACTCTGTTTGTGTAATAAGAGACTAAAGCAAAACACACATCTCCCACTTAGTTGACAGCTCTGAGGAAGACTAAGTTCCATATGAAATAAGTGGAAACAATTTCTAGCTACATCAAACCTTTCTATTTAATAAACAAAAGCAATAATACGATCAATAATATCATTTTATGAGATAGGTGAATTCTAACACTGAGAAAATTGGCGAGAGTTTTGGTGAAATGTCACTTTAAGTTTATAACAGAGAAAGAGTTTACTTACATAATCCAGAGTACAGTATGCATGTCATTAGAAAAGTGATGAAAATATTAGTCTACTAATCTGAATCTGTAATGTTTCTATGCTTATCTGTCATAAGGTCAGGCCTATTAGTTACATCTTGTTCAAAATAACTGGCAACTCGTCCAGAACTGGATTCACATTCTTGCTGCTATGTGAGTCCATCCCTTTGTTCCGAAGGAGCTATCACATTAGTTTGCTTTTACCCTCTGAGTTATGCCCTGTGTCTATCAGAAGGGCTGTCTCAGTTGTCCATGTGCTCATTTCCTTATTTGCTACTTGAAGTTAGAAAGGCTGTTGAAATGTGATTCCCCTATCATGCAGTGGTCACTCGCAGTGGAACCTCCACCACTACCATAGTCTTCATCCCTACCATGACGTTTGTGCAGCTATGAGTCCATGCAATTTAAGTACAGATGTTGTACAACCAATCTGCACAAAATTCTTCTAAGTCTCAGATCTAAGGAATGATAGATTACTTGGTCAGATTTATAATTTGGACAGGTTTGCACATATGCTAAATACAACATGTGAGCGTTTCTTTAGCTATCTTTGAAATGAACAAAGGGATATCAAAGAATTATTGTTACCATTGCACAGGGTGAGATATTCTGGCTGTTTTACTGGCATTTAGCAGATGCTGCATTTCTCATGGTCAATCATGTTTGGCTGTGAGGTGAGGTTATTTCAGTGTCGCAATATTCAAAGCATTTTTTTTTTGAGTTTACTTAAGTGGCCTATGACTGGTAACATGTAGTAAGAGGGACACAGATAGGAAGCATGACTATGTAGACTTGGCAGTCAGTGGGTAATTAATTAATTCATTCAACTGAAAGGTTAATGAATTTTCATAGTTTCTGTAAACTTGTGAATGCAAGAAGTTGGTAGTAAATAATCTTAGAGAGTATATGGCGAAATTGTGATTCATAGTTGATAACAAAGTTGATGTTTCAAATGTTGAAAGTTACTGAGAAACAGCAGTTATATTTTTTTATGGCATGGACTTCTGTGGGTCTGACTTTCAAAAGATAGTGTGTTGTGAGTTACCCTGGACAGGTGTTATTATTTGGTAACCAATTTAGATTGTGATGTTTGGTGGCGTGGGAAATAGTTGTAGAAATGGACTAGGCAGAGTTCCTCAAAGTGGAAATATACTGTGTTGTTTCCATGGTGATTGAATTGTTTGATTTCATGTTTCTGTTTTGATACTGGTATTTTTACTTATTATCCAGAAACATTTTTTATTTCTCATCTCTCAGAGCAAATAAAGTACCATACAGCTGCACATATTACAAATCGATATATTTCAAGGAGTTGTTGAAAATATGATCCTAAATGGAAAATGAAATATAGAGGTATTACCTGTTAGAGCAATGCTGGAATTTGAGAAGATGTCAAGAATTTAATTGTTTTCTACCTCTTTGGAGCGTTGCAAAACCACAATTGTTGCTTTGGTAGGCAGGGACCGTTCAAAACCATTCAACGAAATTTGAACAGGATCTAAAGCAGCAAATGATGTTTATTCGTTGCAACCATCCAGCCACCCTGTTTCACACACACTTGTAGCATGATTATGGAAGGCTGGAGAGGGACAAGGGGGGAGGGTTATTGCAATATTGACAAATACGCGGATGAAACGGCAAAGGATCCCTCTAAAACAACCCTCCCACCTCCCTCACAGTTCCACCGCTGCGGCTCTAACGCCTGATGGCAGGCAACCCTTCGGCACCTCTTACGTTCTGGAAATGCACAAGCCGGCACTACAGTAAAGGCCGGTTCCCACTAGAGCGCGGCGTGCGGCAACGGCAGCGGCAAGCGTTTTCCACTTTGACGCGGCGGCTCGCGGAATTGGCGTTCCCATCTGGAAGCGGCAGACGCTAGCGGTAGCCAATGACGGACAGCCACTGAGGTACGGGGTGGGACCCACCAAAACGACCGGTGTGTTTGAATAACTATATCTTACACCTAAATCAAGGAAAGACGAAGTTGGGTGAAGACATACCAATTTCTCATTTTCTGTACAATGTACTCTTTCACATATTTCATTATTCATGTTTTCTCATTTCAACATAAACAGATTTCATGACTACCGTTCATGATTGTTCACTATCTCCTAACACATTGAAACAATGTACGATAAAAGAGATTATTCAGATAGTTAAGCGAGACAAAAATTTAAAATGTGATACGGTACCAGGTACACGAAAACAGTAAGAACACAAAGGCTAGGTGGAAAGGATGTAAGTGGAAGCCACCTGATAGAATTTCCCACAGAGCATAATGTAATCATCGCCAGCACCTTGCTTAAGAATCACGAAAGAATAATATATATTTGGAACAGAGTTTACGAAACCAGATTTTAAATTGTAAGGCATTTCCTGGTGCAGACGCAAACCTCACTGAAGACTGTCAATAGCAAGAAAAGCGTTCTGAAAAAGAAAATTTGTTCACACCAAATATAAATTCTAATGGTTGGATACTATTTTACAAAGGTATTTGTGTGGAGTGCAGCCTTGTATGTAAGTCAATCGTGGACGATGAACAGTTCTGTCAAGAAGACAATGGACGCTTTCAAAACGTGGTGATCAATAAGAATGCTCAAGATTAGATACGAGTATCGTGTGACTAAAGAAGAGGTACGGAATTAAATAGAGGAGGAAGAGGAAATTACGGCACAACTTTGACAACAATAGGGGTTAGTTGACAGGACGTATTACGGGGCGTCAAAGAGTGGGGACAAAGGGGTTGGGTGTAGTATTCTGATAACAATCATCTGTTGAAATACTATTCTACTATTTTATCTATTAATGTAAGCAGTGAATTTACTCTTCCATGCACTCCTCCACAAAACATTTAAACCAAAACTGAAATCAGCTGAACACCAAATCTTTCAACCACTGTCTGACAACTACTGGATTCACTTCCAACTTTCTATAGCTATCACTGGCTAGCCACACACACATACAGATATAAGGAGAACAAAAATAAACAAACATTAGTTTTCAGCATATAATTCTTTAGGTTGGCAACATGTACATAAACAAACCAGACAGGAAGGGACATGAGGTGAACACACCGTAGTTACGACTTCAAATCAGAGTTTTCGGTAAAACGTCTACTACTAGTGACAGAAGAAAAAAGAGCGAACATGAAAATGTGCTTATGTTCCATAATCTAAGTTTTAGTTCAACCTCTAGCATGTGACCAGGTGAGGGGAAACGTATATGTCCGCCAAAAACTCGATTCACTGTAAGTAATCAGTCATTCACGTAAAAAAAGATGTCAACTGTTTTATAATCTGCAAGTATCACATATCAAAACAAAACTGAATCATTCTAGATTCCACCGAAGATGCCTTAAAGTAAAAGGCGAAACGCGTCTTGAATCAGTAAAGTACACTGGATAAAGAAAAAAAGTTTGTTACTTACCAAAGGAAATAATCAATAGCTGTAGATATTTAGTAAATTACATCTTATGACATACCAGCAAATTAGTTTCGGTTTAACTTCTCATTCCACGTGCTATTAAATGCTACTGAAAAAAATTCATCTATCCCTTCTGAAAAACTGTAGTTAATTTCATATCTCGGTAGATAAACAGATTTAGGATGTTTATCATGCGACGAAATACATGAATTTTCACAAGTTATCGTTTGCAAAATAACACGTTTTGATTTCTTGAACCGTTTACGAAATTTGCAGGTGATACAACCACATGGTTTACGACGAGCAGGACGAAGTACCGGTCGCGTCGCGAGCAACCCGCGCGCGGTCACCGCACAGCCTGTCCGCCGACATATCATTCAATATGTCGAGAACGGTTATAGCTATCGTTCTGCTCTCAGCTTTAAAAACAATTTCGATATGTTGACTAAATTTCATGCGCAATAATGTATTACCTAAAATAAACTGTACGCAAAGTCCACGCAATGCGTTTTTACCTCTGCACACTCATTAAAATTTCGTGTAAAGGTTTACATAAATGCGATACAGCAAGCAACCACGACGAGTAACGAAAAGAAATTCGGTCCTTTATCGAGAGAAGATATCAGGCTGTAACATGCCCCAGAATCAAATTTTTCTGCCGAATAGTTTCCTTGGAATCGGATGATAAGTATTTCACAGCTGCCGCCGCGTCCGCGCCAGCGGTTCGCCGATAGTTCGTGTGGCCCGGGGTTCCGTACATGACGTCACGCTCAGCGCGTTCTGTGATTGGCGGCGCGGACCTGGAGCGCGGCACGTGGCAACGGATGCGGTTCGACATGGTCAAACCGCGACGCAGAGCCCGCCGCGCCGTGCCGCTGACGCCATTTCCATGGCAACCCCGCCGCTGACGCGCGGCAGCCCTAGTGGGAACCGGCCTTAAAAGCCGAGGACGGTTCCCACTAGGACTGCCGCGCGTCAAAACCGCGCGGCAGCGGTGTGGTTGCCATGGAAACCCCGTCCGCGGCGCAGCGGCCTCTGCGTCGCGGTTTGACCATGTCGAACCGCTTCCGCTGCCGCGTGACGCGCTCCAGGTGCGCGCCGCCAATCACAGAACGCGCTGAGCGTGACGTCATGTACGGAACCCCGGGCCACACGAACTATCGGCGAACCGCTGGCGCGGACGCGGCGGCAGCTATGAATTACTTATCATCCGATTCCAAGGAAACTATTCGGTAGAAAAATTTGATTCTTGGGCACGATACAACCTGATATCTTCTCTCGGTAAAGGACCGAATTTCTTTTCGTTATTCGTCGTGGTTGCTTGCTGTATCGCATTTATGTAAACCTTTACACGAAATTTTAATGAGTGTGCAGAGGTAAAAACGCATTGCGTGGACTTTGCGTACAGTTTATTTTAGGTAATACATTATTGCGCATGAAATTTAGTCAACATATCGAAATTGTTTTTAAAGCTGAGAGCAGAACGATAGCTATAACCGTTCTCGACATATTGAATGATATGTCGGCGGATGGGCTGTGCGGTGACCGCGCGCGGGTCGCTCGCGACACGACCGATACTTCGTCCTGCTCGTCGTAAACCATGTGGTTGTATCACCCGCAAATTTCGTAAACGGTTCAAGAAATCGAAACGTGTTTTTTTGCAAACGATAAGTTGTAAAAAGTCATGTATTTCGTCGCATGATAAATATCCATAATCTGTTTATCTACCGAGATATGAAAGTAACTACAGTTTTTCAGAAGGGATAGATGAATTTTTTTGAACGGCATTTAATAGCATGTGGAATGAGAAGTTAAACCGAAACTAATTTGCTGGTATGTCATAAGATGTAATTTGCTAAGTATCTACAGCTATTGATTATTTCCTTTGGTAAGTAACAAACTTTTTTTTCCTTTATCCAGTGTACTGTATTGGTTCAAGACGTGTTTCGCCTTTTACTTTAAGGCATCTTCGGTGGAATCTAGAATGATTCAGTTTTGTTTTGATATGTGATACTTGCAGATTATAAAACAGTTGACATCTTTTTTTTACGTGAATAACTGATTACTTACAGAGAATCGAGTTTTTGGCGGTCATCTGCATTTCCCCTCACCTGGTCACATGCTGGAGCTTGAGCTAAAACATAGATTATGGAACATTTTCATGATCGCTCTTTTTCTTCTCACACTAGCTGTAGACATTTTACCGAAAACACTGATTTGAAATCGTAACTACAGTGTGTTCACCTGATGTCCCTTCCTGTTTGGTTTGTTTATGTACACGTTGCCAACCTAAAGAATTATATGCTGAAAACTAATGTTTGTTTATTTCTGTTCTCCTTATATCTGTATGTGTGTGTGGCTAGCCAGTGATAGTTATAGAAAGTTGAAAGTGAATGCAGTAGTTAGACAGTGGTTGAAAGATTTGGTGTTCAGCTGATTTCAGTTTTGGTTTAAATGTTTTGTAGAGAAGTGCGTGGAAGAGTAAATTCACTGCTTACATTAATAGATAAAATAGTAGAACAGCATTTCAACAGATGATTATTATCAGAATACTATCACCCAACCCCTCTGTCCTCACTCTTTGACGCCTCATAATATGTCCTGTCAACTAACCCCTCTTGTAGTCAAAGTTGTGCCATAATTTCCTCTTCCTCCTCTATTTAATTCCGTACCTCTTCTTTAGTTACACGATCCTCGTATCTAATCTTGAGCATTCTTATTGATCACCACGTTTTGAAAGCGTGAATTGTCTTCTTGACAGAACTATTCATCATCCACGTTTCACTTACATACAAGGCTGCACTTCACACAAATACCTTTGTAAAATAGTATCCAACCATTAGAATTTATATTCGATGTGAACAAATAATCTTTTTCAGAACGCTTGTCTTGCTATTTACAGTCTTCATTTTATATCCTCTCTACTTCTGCCTTCTCAATTACTGCTTCCCTTTCAAGTCATTGAAGTCTTAGAAATGCAGTTTGGTTTCTGTACAAGATGTAGATAATCTTGTGGCGCTGTGTTTTATCGATGACATCTCCAGAGCTTCAAAGAATGTTTTAATTAAGATTGCCAAAACCTTTCTCTAAACATGCAAATGCTATAAACACAGTTTCGCAGTTCTTCAGTGTGTCTACTTCGCTAAGTAGTACGATCAGTATTGCCTTGCGTGTTCAGACATCTCACAGGAATCTAACATTGTGCTTATGTTAGTTTGTACAACCCCTCCCCCTCCCCTCTCTACATATTCCTTCCACTTTCTAGCCTTCTCTTCTTTGCTTAGTTCTGGCTTGCCAAATGAGTTCTTGACAGTTGCTTCTCCTTTGAGCAAAGTTTTCTTTGTTCTTTCTCATTTTCATTCCCCTATGTTTTACAAGTGCAAAATCGCGTTGCAGTAGTGGACTTTCTGTCAACGTCATGTTCAGGCATTTCTATTTCCCCTGGCCTACTTTATTTGCTGCATTTTTTTATTTTTCCCTCTTGTCAGATTTAATATGTCACGTTTTACCTAACGAATTCTACTGCACCTTCTTCCCGTTCACATACCTTGCTGCATTCACCGCTTCTCTCAAAGATATCCATTCGTATTCTAGAGGATTCCTTCCTCTGTTACAGCCAGTCGTTGCATTACGGTAACTTTAAGATTATCGAAAAACTGTGACTCTTGACTTACTCAAGTTCCATTTCCTTAATTTGCTACCGTTTACTGTCTGTTTAGTTGTAAACTGCAGCTCGTAACCAATAAATTATTGTTGGTTTGCGTCTGCACCGGGAAATGCCTTACAATTTAAAATCTGGTTTCGAAAACTCTGTTCCAAATATACACTCCTGGAAATGGAAAAAAGAACACATTGACACCAGAGTGTCACACCCACCACACTTGCTCCGGACACTGCGAGAGGGCTGTACAAGCAATGATCACACGCACGGCACAGCGGACACACCAGGAACCGCGGTGTTGGCCGTCGAATGGCGCTAGCTGCGCAGCATTTGTGCACCGCCGCCGTCAGTGTCAGCCAGTTTGCCGTGGCATACGGAGCTCCATCGCAGTCTTTAACACTGGTAGCATGCCGCGACAGCGTGGACGTGAACCGTATGTGCAGTTGACGGACTTTGAGCGAGGGCGTATAGTGGGCATGCGGGAGGCCGGGTGGACGTACCGCCGAATTGCTCATCACGTGGGGCGTGAGGTCTCCACAGTACATCGATGTTGTCGCCAGTAGTCGGCGGAAGGTGCACGTGCCCGTCGACCTGGGACCGGACCGCAGCGACGCACGGATGCACGCCAAGACCGTAGGATCCTACGCAGTGCCGTAGGGGACTGCACCGCCACTTCCCAGCAAATTAGGGACACTGTTGCTCCTGGGGTATCGGCGAGGACCATTCGTAACCGTCTCCATGAAGCTGGGCTGCGGTCCCGCACACCGTTAGGCCGTCTTCCGCTCACGCCCCAACATCGTGCAGCCCACCTCCAGTGGTGTCGCGACAGGCGTGAATGGAGGGACGAATGGAGACGTGTCGTCTTCAGCGATGAGAGTCGCTTCTGCCTTGGTGCCAATGATGGTCGTATGCGTGTTTGGCGCCGTGCAGGTGAGCGCCACAATCAGGACTGCATACGACCGAGGCACACAGGGCCAACACCCGGCATCATGTTGTGGGGAGCGATCTCCTACACTGGCCGTACACCACTGGTGATCGTCGAGGGGACACTGATTAGTGCACGGTACATCCAAACCGTCATCGAAGCCATCGTTCTACCATTCCTAGACCGGCAAGGGAACTTGCTGTTCCAACAGGACAATGCACGTCCGCATGTATCCCGTGCCACCCAACGTGCTCTAGAAGGTGTAAGTCAACTACCCTGGCCAGCAAGATCTCCGGATCTGTCCCCCATTGAGCATGTTTGGGACTGGATGAAGCGTCGTCTGACGCGGTCTGCACGTCCAGCACGAACGCTGGTCCAACTGAGGCGCCAGGTGGAAATGGCATGGCAAGCCGTTCCACAGGACTACATCCAGCATCTCTACGATCGTCTCCATGGGAGAATAGCAGCCTGCATTGCTGCGAAAGGTGGATATACACTGTACTAGTGCCAACATTGTGCATGCTCTGTTGCCTGTGTCTATGTGCCTGTGGTTCTGTCAGTGTGATCATGTGATGTATCTGACCCCAGGAATGTGTCAATAAAGTTTCCCCTTCCTGGGACAATGAATTCACGGTGTTCTTATTTCAATTTCCAGGAGTGTATATTATTCTTTCGTGATTCTTAAGCAAGGTGCTGGCGATGATTACATTATGCTCTGTGGGAAATTCTATCAGGTGGGTTCCACTTAACACCTAGCCTTTGTGTTCTTACTGTTTTCGTGTACCTGCTACCGTATCACATTTTAAATTTTTGTCTCACTTAACTATCTGAATAATCTCTTTTATCGTACATTGTTTCAATGTGTTAGGAGATAGTGAACAATCATGAACGGTAGTCATGAAATCTGTTTATGTTGAAATGAGAAAACATGAATAATGAAATATGTGAAAGAGTACGTTGTACAGAAAATGAAAAATTGGTATGTCTGTACCCAACTTCGTCTTTCCTTCATGTAGGTGTAAGATATAGTTAATCAAACGCACCGGGCGTTTCAGTGGGGCCCCGCCCCGTACCTCAGTGGCTGTCCGTCATTGGCTACTGCTAGCGTCTGCCGCTTCCAGATGGGAACGCCAATTCCGCGAGCCGCCGCGTCAAAGCGGAAAACGCTTGCCGCTGCCGTTGCCGCACGACACGCTGCCGCGCTCTAGTGGGAACCGGCCTTAACAGCAGGTCGTCGCTCAGCTCACTGAATGTTGAATGTCGAAGGCTCTGTACAGATCAATGAAGGCGCACAGGTGGCAGTGAAGGTGTTGCTGAAATGGTGTGTCTTACAGGCACCCATAGATGTTTTATTCAAGCAGGTGTCAACCCCACTGAGATAACGCTGCAGGAGGGTGCAAAACTGGGGGCCTGAAAAATCATTAGCTGCTTCGGATGGCGTTCGAATTTCGTTGAGATATTTTGAACGGTCCTTAGTGGTTCCACCCCGTCACAAGAGCAAAAACTGCGGTTGCACTGCACTCCAAAGTGGAACGATCACGTTCAATGGGGTTGCTGGCCTATGATGTCCTTAGAGAACGGATGAACCGTCCGGGGGGTGTCAGCAGTGCCAGAGATTGGCAAGATCTTCGTCTTGTTGCTCATCACACTGCGAACTGTCGTTTTCGACCGCTAAATGTTGGGAATCAACGCCCTGGAGAAAGTGTGGTTCCTCTGCCGCTCTTCATACTACCCTCTAAGGCGGCGGCGGCGTACGAAATGGTTTCCTCGGCACCCATAAGAAAACCGCGTGATTTCGAGGCTTGGCATCTCGGTTCTGATCTCTACCGCAGAGGCGTCAGTAAGAGGTGTGAACTGTGGGTAGGAAGGGGTGTGTCGACCATCTCATCATGTGACACGTCTGCGGTGGTGTTGGACGGAATTGTGATGAAATTCGATGGCAATGTGACGCTATCGGTCCACCTTACACATCACATGAACTTCTGAACTCTGGCCTTTTTCGCATGTGTCGACACCTTGCTGTTTGAAGCGTCGCCAAGTCGGAGGGTGACAACACAGGGTGGCACGCTTTTGCGACATTACAGAGGAAGGTTGTACGCACCATTGAACCAAATTTCTTACTTCTGCCTCCCACTGGCAAACATTTACGGGGTTTCAAAAAGTGACTCTGATTGTGTTGCGCAGTGTAAAGCACTCTAAGCTTATACAGGGTGGTCCATTGATAGTGACCAGGCCAAATATCTCACGAAATAAGCATCAAACGAAACAGCTACAAAGAACGAAACTTGCCTAGCTTGAAGGGGGAAACCAGATGGCGCAATGGTTGGCCCGCTAGATGGCGCTGCCATAGGTCAAACGGATATTAACTGCGTTTTTTAAAATAGGAACCCCCATTTTTATTACATATTCGTGTAGTACGTAAATAAATATGAATGTTTTAGTTGGACCACTTTTTTCGCTTTGTGACAGATTGCGCTGTAATAGTCACAAACGTATAAGTACGTGGTATCACGTAACATTCCGCCAGTGCGGACGGTATTTGCTTCGTGATACATTACCCGTGTTAAAATGGACCGTTTACCAATTGCGGAAAAGGTCGATATCGTGTTGATGTATGGCTATTGTGATCAAAATGCCCAACGGGCGTAAGCTATGTATGCTGCTCGGTATCCTGCACGACATCATCCAAGTGACCGAACCGTTCGCCTGATAGTTACGTTATTTAAGGAAACAGGAAGTGTTCAACCACATGTGAAACGTCAACCATGACCTGCAACAAATGATGATGCCCAAGTAGGTGTTTTAGCTGCTGACGCGGCTAATCCGCACATCAGTAGCAGAAAAAATGCGCGAGAATCGGGAATCTCAAAAACGTCGGTGTTGGGAATGCTACATCAACATCGATTGCACCCGTACCATATTTCTATGCACCAGGAATTGCGTGGCGACGGCTCTGAACGTCGTGTACAGTTCTGCCACTGGGCACAAGAGAAATTACGGGGCGATGACAGATTCTTTGCACGCGTTCTATTTAGCGACAAAGCGTCATTCACCAACAGCGGTAACGTAAACCAGTATAATATGAACCATTGGGCACCAGAAAATCGACGATGGCTGCGACAAGTGGAACATCTGCGACCTTGGCGGGTTAATGTATGGTGCGGCGTTATGGGAGGAAGGATAATTGGCCCCCATTTTATCGATGGCAATCTAAATGGTGCAATGTATGCTGATTTGCTACGTAATGTTCTACCGATGTTACTACAAGATGATTCACTGCATAACTGAATGGCGATGTAATTCCAACATGACGGATGTCCGGCAGATAGCTCGCGTGCGGTTGAAGCGGTATTGAATAGCATATTTCGTGACAGGTAGCTTGGTCGTCGAAGCACCATATCACGGCCCGCACGTTCACCGGATCTGACGTCCCCGGATTTCTTTCTGTGGGGAAAGTTGAAGGATATTTGCCATCGTGATCCACCGACAACCCCTGACAACACGCGTCAGCGCATTGTCAATGCATGTGGGAACATTACGGAAGGCGAATTACTCGCTGTTGAGAGGAATGTCGTTACACGTATTGCCAAATTCATTGAGGTTGACGGACATAATTTTGAGCATTTATTGCATTATTGTGGTATTTGTAGGTAATCATGCTGTAACAGCATGCATTCTCAAAAATGATAAGTTCACAAAGGTACATGTGTCACATTGGAACAACCGAAATAAAATGTTCAAACGTACCTACGTTCTCTATTTTAATTTAAAAAACCTACCCGTTACCAACTGTTCGTCTAAAATGTTGAGCCATGGGTTTGTGACTATTACAGCGCCATCTATCACAAAGCGAAAAAAGGGGTTCAACTAAAACATTCATATTTCCTTACGTACTACACGAATATGTAATAAAAAATGGGGGTTTCTATTTTTAAAAAAACGCAGTTGATATCCGTTTGACCTATGGCAGCGCCATCTAGCAGGCCAACCATAGCGCCATCTGGTTTCCCCCTTCAAGCTAGACAAGTTTCGTTCTTTGAAGTTTTTTCGTTTGACGCTTAATTCGTGAGATATTTGGCTCGGTCACGATCAATGGAGCACCCTGTATAGTGGCTTCCTTATATTATCGAACACGGATATATCTTGTTTCCTTCATATGGTCCTTTATTTGCGATGCTTTTCAATTAAAATGAAACATTGGATGAAGTGGCTAAGGTGTTAACAAACTTCAACAATTTAGTTGCAATAGACTGCACAGTCACGGCTTATGGTCCAAATGTCTGCCTCTGGATGAGTTAAAATATAAAAAAATGACTACTTAGATCATAATCCAAATATACCCACTTTGGTGGTTTTTGCCGTATAATCATTTGAAACCGTGGAGCAATGCACGCAAAATAAAGCAATATCCAATGGCAATCAACCTGGCAGAAGGTTACCATTTGCACGGTTCACAGTTTTTAGCATATTTGGGAGGTGGTGGTGGTGGTGGTTAGTGTTTAACGTCCCGTAGCAACGAGGTCATTAGAGACGGAGCGCAAGCTCGGGTTAGGGAAGGAGTGGGAAGGAAATCGGCCGTGCCCTTTCAAAGGAACAATCCCGGCATTTGCCTGAAACGATTTAGGGAAATCACGGAAAACCTAAATCAGGATGGCCGGAGACGGGATTGAACCGTCGTCCTCCCGAATGCGAGTCCAGTGTGCTAACCACTGCGCCACCTCGCTCGGTCATATTTGGGAGGAGTGAGATTCACTTCACACTCCATGCGGCCTCATATTTCTTACAAGATTTTCTGATGGTTTCAAGAGAATGCTGAGCTGTTAATATTTTCTCTCGTTTCTTATCTACATGAGTCAGTGATTGCTCTCTGACTGTCAATCTCTACCGTAACTAGGCCACCTGAAACTTAACACATATTTGTTTCATTCTAATTACACACTTTTGTGAAACATACACAGCGTTGTAGTTATGGATGATTTGGCAAATAGTACGTTATTTTGTCGAAGTTGCAAACAACTAGATAGAGCTAAATAGAATTGATTTATTTTGTGGTTTCAGTTTTGCTCTATTCAACTATCTGAAAAACAATAAAAATTATTCACTTGTAAAGATTCGTTAAACCTGACGTCCCAGACTTACACTACCACCACTCTTCTTGCAAAGACTTTCTATAGCAGTACTGAGGAGAAGTTATCTTAAAACAGCCACAATTTTAAATGAAAATACTTCTTGCCGGTTAACAGTAAAAATGTCATAATTTTAAATTAGGAATCGTCTAAAACTCTTACCGTAGAATACCTGCTTTGAGTCGTGCTAGATGGTTTGCTATATGCTTTTGATGTGTTTTTGTTACTCTTGTGTTTTAGGACACATGTGCATAAACAATTTTTTGTTTGTTAGTTATATACCTTCTTGTGGAGCTGTAGAGGCGTTCACTTTCATTGTGTTAGCTGTTTATGGTAGTACCTGATACGAATCTGATTTATCACCAGCAGTACGAATCAAACTTGATTTTCAATAATATTCTTCGCTGAAGTATAGGTTTAAGTCCACTGAGTCCTAATTTTCGGTGTAGAAGTTGTCTGAGCAGTCCTGTGTTTCACTTTACGTGCTGCACTTGATATAGATTTGTGGCTGAAGCGGATAGGTAGTTACAGAAAACTCAAAATGTAGCCTGAGGTAAAGAGGTACAATCAAAGCGGAAGCGGTAAATTTGTGGCTCACATTTTCAGAGGAAACAAAAATACGTGTTTCAAGACTCATCGACGACAGAGTCTTTGATATTTTCACAGGAGGTTAATAAACACTCACTAAGCATGTCACAGCTGTTGTGTCGATAATTCAACCATAAACGTGATCTTTGAAGAAGGCGAACCCTGTAATCATTACAATGTTATAAGCCGATACTTTGCTGTTATTTCAAATTTCTTTGAAATAAACCTACTGATGAGAGCGAAGTTGTGATTCTACATTTTCGCCAGGCGTATTTTATGACGAAATAAATCTCGGGTGAACAGCCTGGTATGAGTGTGCATAGGACACAATATTTCGGCAATCGACCACGTTGCCATCATCAGGTGCGCTGATGAACTGACAAGGGGTGGGCCGGCGCCAGGTACATATATATATAGGACAATCTCCTGCCCGCCGGAGTGGCCGTGCGGTTCTAGGCGCTTCAGTCTGGAACCGCGTTGCCGCTACGGTCGCAGGTCCGAATCCTGCCTCGGGCATGGATGTGTGTGATGTCCTTAGGTTAGTTAGGTTTAAGTAGTTCTACGTTCTAGGGGACTGATGACCTCAGAAGTTAAGTCGCATAGTGCTCAGAGGCATTTGAACCATTTTGACGATCTCCCTCCTCCCTCAGGCGCTTCCTATGAGTCGGTGCGGTCCGCGCCCCGCGGGCGGTCCAGGTACAGCGCCCGTTCTCCAGCCGTCTGGGCGCTGCGTCCTAGGTCTTCTCGTTCAGGAGGGACGGCCGGCACCGCTCTCGTTATTCTTCCCTCTTCCCCCGAAGTTCCGTTTTGTGGGGCCGTATCCGAAAAAAACTGGAAGCATTTTACGTAAACACCAAGTGAAAACTATCTTCCAACCTGCAAGCAAAACCAAGAGCCTTCTTGGTAGTGTCAAGCAGAACCTTGGTCTACGTAAATCAGGGGTTTATCAGATACCTTGCCAATGCGGTACTGCATACATAGGTCAGACCATTCGTACCATTGAGGACCGATGCCTAGAACATCAGCGGCACAATAGACTGCAACAGCCCAGTAAGTCGGCAATCGCTGAGCATTGCCTGTCGGAACTCCACAGCATGGATTATGACCAAACCAAAGTCCTGACACAGACTTCTAAATACTGGGACTGTGTCATCAAAGAAGCCGTAGACATTAGAGTAAGGGAGCCACAACTAAATCGTGACAGCGGTTACATCCTTAGCAAGGCGTGGGTACCAGCGATCACCCAGATTAAGAAGAAAAAGGATATTTCCCAGAGTGTACCGACGTCGGGGGAGGAGGGAAGAATAACGAGAATGGTGCCGGCAGATCCTCCTGAACGAGAAGACCAAGACGCAGCGCCCAGACGGCGGGAGAACGGACGCTGTACCTGGCTCGCGTGCGGGGTGTGGACCGCACCGACTCATAGGAAGCGCCTGAGGGAGGAGTGGGAGGGGGATTGTCATATATATATATACCTGGCGCCGGCCCACCGCTGGTGGATCCTGCAGGGGAGCTTCTGTAAAGTTTGAAGGTAGGAGACGAGGTACTGGCAGAAGTAAAGCTGTGAGGACGGGGCGTGAGTCGTGCTTGGGTAAGGCAAAGGTCCCGAGTTCGAGTCTCGGTCCGGCACACAGTTTTAATCTGCCAGGAAGTTTCATATCATCGCACACTCCGCTGCAGAATGAAAATCTCATTCGGGAATTTAAAAAATGCCAACTTCTGTAAAACTAAAGAATGGTGATTACATAGTTCATAACACTGAGCAACCATTGTTAATTACAAAAAGGGAAATACAAATGTAATAGCATCGCTTTATTTTTGGAGAACAAAACTTTTTGTCATTAAAATGTACAGGAATGCTTTATACACCTAAAAATAAACACGTACCATTAAGTTAATTGATTATTAGTATACAATTAATTAATATACATAATCGGACATGCAGATTAATCGACTGTTACCCATAATCGTCCATCGCTGTAGCAAACTGCATTGTCCAGTCAGATTAATGTGACCACTTGTCAGAAGCCTGAATAACTACTTTTGCAGCGTGGACCACTACGAGACGTGAAGGAAGCGAGTTAATGAGGTTCTGGAAGGGATGTGGAACCATGCCGACTCCAACGCCGCGGCTAGCTGCGATGGGTTCAAAATGGCTCTGAGCACTATGGGACTTAACTACTGAGGTCATCAGTCCCCTAGAACTTAGAACTACTTAAACCCAACTAACCTAAGGACATCACACACAGCCATGCCCGAGGCAAGATTCGAACCTGCGACCGTAGCGGTCGCGCGGTTCCAGACTGTAGCGCCTAGAACCGCTCGGTCACCCCGGCCGGCGCTGCGATAAATTTCTCGGTTGAGGATCCACGGCGAGAAAAGCCCTAGCTAGGTGGTATCATTGATAGTCCACTAGTCTTAAACTCTTAGAGTTTGGTGGCCAGGAGAGGGTAAACTCATGCTAGTGTTCTTCAAACCATGCAAGTATACTGCGGGCTGTGATACACGTTCCATTATCTTGCTGGTAGATGCCAACGTGTCGAGGAAAAACAAACCGCTTGCAGGGTTGGACATTGTCCCTAAGGATATATATATACATCTGTTAATCCGATGTGCCTTCCAGAATGACGAGATCACCGAGGGAATGCCACTGAAACATTCCCCAGATCGTACCGCTCCCTCCTCTGGCCAGGACGCTTCCGACGAGTGTTGCTTGCAGACGTCTCACGCCGTACACGCCAACGGGCATCTGTCACCTGAAGTGGCCACCCGTTGTCAATCAGTGGACTTCCAGCTGCAGTACCGGCGTGCAGATTCCAGTCTTCGTCGCCAACGAACAGCAATCAGCATGGACGCACGAACCAGGCACCTGCTGCGGAGCCCCATAATGTTCGTTGAACTGTCTTTGAGGAGACATTGTTGGTATCCCCTTGGTTCATCTAGGCCAGGGATTCCCAAAATTCCCTAAGGGGTCAATATCGGTTTCCTAGGGGTCGACATAAACGAAAACTGATTTTGTGGGTCAACGAGGTCTAAAAATCGACACCTATCAAATTAACACAAGTTCTTATTTAAAACTTTCAAGATAGGTAGGTACTGTATTGTTTATGTTGTGTTACGTGTACTAAGAATAATTAATATTTTTGTAGGAAATAGCATTGTTGTAGTAATGTAAAGTCTCAAGTTTGTACAAGATGAAAAACTCGGCAAGTCTGTGTAGACAAGTTTGTGCAAGATAATGAGTTTGAGTGTACGTCTTTCAGGCGCGTTTTGACTTGCTCTCTATTTGACGCTTACGCGATTTAACAAGAACGAATTATGATCAAGTCCAAACATGTTCCTGATATTTTACTATTTAACGAGCTTGCACTTAGATTGAAAGTTCATTTGCGTTTTGAAATTCGTTGGAGCTTGAACGATAATGACTCATATAAGCACTCATTTATTTCAAGAGATTACAAAGTTATTACATAGCTAAATTAAGTGAAGTAAAGTGACTGAAAATATGGTAAACACAACATACAACATATTTTAAATAGGTAGGTATAAAAGTGTTATGAATAAGGGGGTTGATCTTAAAAGTAGGTAATTTGGCCATGGGGGTCTGAGGTAACAGTTCACTTTGGAAAAGGGGTCACTTGTCCAAAATAGTTTGGGGATCCCTGATCTAGGCGGTCAGTTGCGCAACAGCTGCACATCTTTTCGCGCTTAGGCCGGTATTACACTATCAAATTTCTTTGTTATTGATTTGATAAAAGATGTGATCAAATATTCGGCAAATTTATTTGACAAAGATCTTTGACGTGCTCTAAAAAGCGGTATTACACTGTCATCATATTTTTCGTCAAAGTTCAAGATGGCTAACAATAACAACCGCAGCAGTTGCACGTACCACAACTGCACTGTGTGGTCATTTGGGCGAGAAGCGGGGGAAAAAAAGGAAACGTACCTGGGTGAAGCCGTGGGTTATACGACGAGACGATAAAAGCATTCAACAAAACTTGTTTCGTGAGCTCGTGGTGGAGAACGTCAAGTCGTACATAAATTACCGTGCTTAAGAATGGATAAGCATACATTTCAGTATGTGCTCAGTGAAGTGTATCCTCTGATCACAAAGCACAATACTCACTTAAGAACTGCTATAACTGCAGAAGACAGGCGCACTTTAACACTCCGGTTCCTTGCTACAGGAGAGAGTTACTCTAGCTTACAGTATAGCACTCGAATACCACAGTGCACATTAACTAAAGTAATACCTGAAACGTGTGCAACAATTTATAAAGCACTAAAGGACCAATGTCTGAAGGTAAATAAATGTTCAATACACTTTATGTGCATTAAGAACTATTTTTATTTTATAAACAAATCAATTACATTTTGTGTCCAAAAAGTTTATCTCACGGCTAATGAGCTCCGCAAATATTTTTATAGCTCTCCAATCTTCTTAATCTATTTTTGTATTCAGGGTGCCTCACGTTGTAAAGCGCCTCATCAGCTTCATACATCTCTATTAATTTCGTAGTTGACGGCACACACCAATTGTATTTACCGGCCATGTTTATAAACACACTACAGATGACAGAACGCTGAAGCGATGCTAGCGCTCCACGTGGTAACATGTCACATTGCAGCGAACAGCAGACACGCCACTTTTATGATCAAATGTACAGCGAGGCCCAAGATTAGATCAAATTTATTTGACGACAGACAAGATTTGAGAAAGTGCCCTATTACAACATCAAACTTCTTTGACATAAATATTCGACATATTAACTTTGACAAACAAATTTGATAGTGTCATACCGGCCTTACACGTCTCCTCAGCCGTTGTTCACGCTTGTCATCTATGGCTCGTGGTGCACCACAGTGGAGGATGCTAAGTTCACCGGACTTGGATACGATGTGACGTCATTATGACGTATACACGCTACATCGAAAACGATAGAAACCGTATATCGACTATTCGACTTTTGTGAACTTTCGAGAGGTAGTGACAGGGTAGCGCTGTGCTCTGCGCCATTCGTTTAAATGTGCTTTGCGCTCCTTGCGTTTAAATCGTGTATTGTACTGTGTTTGTGTCCTGTGCGTTGTTTTTCGTTTGCTCGTCTCTAATTATGTGCTCAGCATTCGAGATACTAATGAGAGAAAATCTGAAAGAGTTCAGCATCGATGACGACGGGCAATTGCGTGGTTATTGTGAATCTCAAGCAGAAATTGATGTACTTCTGACACAGCTGAAGTGCGCCGGTTATTCGTACTCAGTGCTAAGAAGCACTCAGCAGCCAAAATCTTTAGATGCGTCAAGACACTAACCTTTGGTTAAGATTACATTGAGAAATCCACTTCCCCTCATATTTCATCTCCGGTCGACGATTTTTCTTCAACAATGCTTCATATTTTTCTTTTTAAGTTCGAAATTCAATCATTCTACACACCAGTCATTACTGGACACTAAGGTACCTGTCTCTGCGGTCCGAGTGTAAAATTACTTGGAATTATGGTTGATAAGAGACTATCTTGGGATGGACATATAAATTACTTAGCTAACAAACTTGCACGAGTTCTCTTTCAGCTATATAAATTAAGAAAAAAAAGTCAGCAAGAGTATGCTGCTACAATGTAATATGTACTGACAAGACCAATTGTATGAAACCATACTAAAATATTGATAATAAGTAAATATTATACAACAATCACACAATCAAATCTGGTCGGGACATAAGAAGACTTCACTTTTTTACGAAACGTATTGTCTATGGTGTTTTCAAGGCCACGGTCAGGAATATTTCTATTAATATCCAGCTCTTTTATTTTGGCGAAATACATATACGCTGCCACACTGAGCTGTTATCAGAATCGCACGTGTCAAAACAAACCACTAGCTGACGACGGTTTAGAATCTCGAACGTTCGTAAAAGTCGATAGGTGTGTTAATCGACTAAAGCGTATACACGTCATAATGACGTCACATCATATCCAGGTTGGGTGAACTTAGCATCCTCCCACCACAGTGACCTCGGCGCCATTTTGGTTCAAATGGCTCTGAGCACTATGGGACTTAACTGCTGAGGTCATCAGTCGCCTAGAACTTAGAACTACTTAAACCTAACTAACCTAGGGACATCACACACATCCATGCCCGAGGCAGGATTCGAACCTGCGACCGTAGCGGTCGCGCCGTTTTGGGATAGGACAGTTTTGCTGTGCACGATACACTTTAATCACGCCAGCAATTTAAAAACTTGGCTGTTTAGGAAGTGCTTCTACACTTGGCCCGGAAGTCAATGATCATGCCGTTTTGGAAGTCAGATAAATTGCTCCGTTTCCGCATTACAACAATGACTGCACTGTATTCCGCATCACCCGACACGTTTAATTTACCCTCTATTGCCGTCTGTGAGTTGTTGCTGCACATAGATATCAAACCTAGGCGATGGGCGAATTAATGTGACTGGACCGTGTAGTAGCTGGCGTTCGCGAGTGTACACGAAACAGCCAGAATGAAACAACTGATAAATTAGACTTCTGTTACACAAGCTATGTAAACTGACGCTGAAATATGCAATAACAACTTTTACAAGACGGTCAATATGTTTCACTGAGATAGGGCGATATATTTCTGTTGAATTTTCAGCTCTTTTCATAAGTCAGAGGTCGTCTGCGGCCCACTCGATCTATTCCAGATCGAATACGATAGAAGGAAGGCCCTTTATTCATAATAACCTGCATTTTCATGTGATAATAGTTGGTTCTAATGTAACGTACCAGACACATTTGTTGGAAACTACCCATCTTTTTCCATGCAGATCTTTTTGCTTGAATTACTTTTTATCATCTTTCTTCGTGTGGTACAGGCTTTCGATGTTTTGTTTCTCTTTTAGAAATTATCCCCGGATTTGATAACGCACTGGAAGTCACGACCATCTCTTCTTCACAATGATATAATAGGTTTTTTGGTGGGCGAGGGATAGCTTCCATGAAGTAATCTTCCAAGGCCCAATATGAGAAAACTGTTCAACTTTCTTTGAAAAGTAT
The DNA here is from genome assembly GCF_021461395.2 of Schistocerca americana. Classification (NCBI taxonomy): domain Eukaryota; kingdom Metazoa; phylum Arthropoda; class Insecta; order Orthoptera; family Acrididae; genus Schistocerca; species Schistocerca americana. Next base: position 240,109,794 of record NC_060121.1, read on the forward strand.
TCTGAAGCAACAGGCATCACAGTCAACGACGAAAAAGGACTGAAAACCTCGGTACAGGTAATTTCTTTAATTCAAACAACAATGTTCCGTAACGCAGTCGCTGATTTCGGCTGTTACTGCATGAGAAGCAGCTCCATACCAACCTTATGTGAGGCAAGCAGCCAGACGCGGAGACGATAATTTGTAATTTCACAAGAGAGCCTGTTTGTACACAACAAGACGGCCGGACAGAGCAGCGCAGTCGTGGTGACATTGCAAAAAGGCCATGCAACTACGAAGCGACCTGAAGAGTATTTCCACACCATTGAGACATGAAGGTGTTGATCTGTACGTGCTTCGAAGCAATATATGGGCACAACAAGCGTGCTATTAATCATTACACACTGAAGCGCAAAAGAAACTGCTGTAGTCGTGCGTATTCAAAAACAGAGATTTGTAAACAGGCAGAATACGATGATGCGGTCGGCAACGCCTACATAAGACAACAAGTGTCTGGCGCAGTTGTTAACATTGGTTACTGCTGCTACAATGGCAGGGTATCAAGATTTAAATGAGTTTGAACGTGATGTTGCAGTCGGCGCACGAACGATTGTACACCGCATCTCCGAGGTACCGATGAAGTGGGGATTTTCCCGTACGACCATTTCACGAGTGTACCGTGAATATCAGGAATCTGGTAAAATATCAAATCTCCCACATCGCTACGGCCGGAAAAAGATCCCGCAAAAACGGGAACAACGACGACTGAAGAGAATCGTTCATCGTGAAAGAAGTGCAACCCTTTCCGCAAATTGCTGCAGATTTCTGTGCTGGGCCATCAATAAGTGTCAGCATGCGAACCAATCAAGGAAACGTCATCGATATGGGCTTTCGGAGCTGAAGGCCCACTCGTGTACTCTTGATGACTGTACGACACAAAGCTTTACGCCTCGCCTTTTCCCGTCATCATCGACATTGGATTGTTGATGCCTGGAAACATGTTGCCTGGTCTCGTTCCAAATGGTACATAGCGGATGGACTTGTAAGGGTATGGAGACAACCTCATGAATTCATGGAACCTGCATGTCAGCAGGGGACCGTTCAAGCCGGTGGAGGCTGTGTAATTGTGTGGGGCGAGTGCAGTTGCAGTGATATGGGATCCCTGATACGTCTAGATATGACTCAGACAGGTGAGACGTACGTAAGCATCCTGTGTGATCATCTGCATCCATTCATGTCCATTGTGCATTCAGACGGACTTGAGCAATTCCAGCAGGACAATGCGATACCACACTCGTCCAGAATTGCTGCAGAGTGGCTCCAGGAACACCATTCTGAGTTTAAACACTTCCACTGGCCGCCAAACTCCCGAGACATGAACATTATTGGGCACATCTGGGATGCCTTGCAACGTGCTCAGAAGAAATCTCCACCCCTTCGTACTCTTACGGATCTATGGACAGGCGTGCAGGATCCACGGTGTCAGTTCCCTCCAGCAGTACTTCAGACATTAGTCGAGTCCATGCCACGTCGTGTTGCGGCATTTCCTCAGTAGTGCCTTTCGGAAGGAAAGTCGCCTTCCCTCCAGGGATTCCCATTTACGCTCACGATGCAGTCTGTAATACTCGCGTGCTGATCGAACCTGCGCACAACAAACCTAGCAGCGCCTCTGAATTGCTTCGATGTCTTCCTTTAATCCGACCTCTTTGGGATTCCAAACAATCCAGCAGTAGGACCTACTTAAAAATGTGTTCTATACTCAGTCTCCTTTGTAGATGAGCTAAACTTTCCAAAAATTCTCCCAATAAAACTTAATCGAGTATTCGCCTTCCGTACTAGCAACATGACGTGTTCATTCCACTTCATATCGCTTTGCAACGTACATCCAGATATTTAATCTATGTGACTGTGTCAAGCCCACATTGCTAATGCCATATTCCAACCTTACATCATTGTTCTTTCCACTCTTACGCTTAACTTACATTTAGAGGTAGCTGCCATTCATCACACCACCTAGAAAAATTGTCAAAGTCATTTTGTATCCTCGACGACGACACCACAGTGTCATCAGCAAACAGGCGTAAATTGCTGCTCTTCCTGTCCGTCAGATTACTTATGTAGACAGAGAGTAAGCCCTATGACACTTCCCAGGCGCTCTCCTGACGACATCCTTGTCTCTGATGAACACTCGCTGTCAAAGACAATGCACTAGTTTCTATTACTACACAAGTTTTCCAGCGACTCAACACCTGCTCGGACCTTCTCAACAGTCTGCAGTGAAACACCGTGTCAAAGACCTTCCGGAAATCTAGGAATGTGAAATCTGCCTGTTACTCTTCATGCATGGTTCGTAGGATATCATCTAAACTTAGGGCAAGCTGAGTTTTGCGCAAGCAATGCTTACTAAATCCGTGCTGATTTCTGGACGGAAGCCTTCCTGTCTCAAGGAAGTTGCATGTGTTAAAGAATTCTACAGCAGACCGATGTTAAATGTACTGTATTGGTCTCTAAATATGGGGCTCTATTCTTGTTCTACCTTTATCTATACATGGGTCGTCTGCGCTTTTCTCCAGTCGTGTGGGCAATATATTCGCGATAAAAAAAAGCTAAGTAAGTGGCCAATGCCGCAGAGTACTTTCCGTAAAACCGAACTCAGATTCCATCTGGACCTGGCGACTTATTTTTTTTTCAACTGTTGTATATAACATCTTTCTGCGCGGATGATTTCTTAAACGCGAAATTTAAAACGCCGGCTTTTACAGGAGGCTCATCGACGAGTGGATACAAGCCTTCGACTAGCTTAAGAATTTTACGTATGACCAGAATTTTCGGGTTATCGGCAAGATCTTTCGTTAAGGTATGAAGCTGGAAGTTGTGTGCTCAAATGGCTCTGAGCACTATGGGACTTAACTTCTGAGGTCATCAGTTCCCTAGTACTTAGAACTACTTAAACCTAACTAACCTAAGGACATCACACACATCTATGCCCGAGCAGGATTCGAACCTGCGACCGTAGCGGTCGCGCGGTTCCAGACTGTAGCGCCTAGAACCGCCCGGCCACTCCGGCCGTCCTCTTTTTTACAGATGCACGAATTTCTGTTAACATTTGCCTGTTGTCAGAGCATTTGAGAGCTAAATGCTAACTCAATTCACATCAGCTTCCACCAAAATGTTCAGCCGAATAAGCTCATATAAAACAGTTACGTTTTACGTCATTTGAAAGATGGCCTTCGTCCAGTACTATAACAAAGATTTTCTATTTAAAATTTTTGTGGGGCGTGCCCTTTGCTGAGCGGGCCCTATATAGACTACGCGTAGATACGAGCTTGACAGGTAGATCGTAATAATATGCCTTGTCTGTGTAAGTGATTAGTCTACGAAGCTCACCAAGCGAGGTGGTGTCGTGAACGACATGATGACTTGCACTCGTAGGACCACCATCCCCGTCTCATAATCTATTCGTGTGTTTTCAGTGGCTTCTCAAAACCTTTGTAAGCGAATGCTGGAATGATTGGACAACCGCGCTCGATTTATTTTGCTATCCTTCCTCAACTGACGACTACATCGTCGACTGTATGTTAAACTTTATCTTTCGTCACTTTTCTGTAGCTGATGATGTTGCAAAAAAATGTATCGGTCCGTATCCGGGTGGTGTAAGGGATCGCCTTCACCATTACTTGATCTTCAGGTGTTCATTCTCTCATTATTACACTGTGTCTTGGGCTAATCTCAAATCAGTCTGCAGTGTTTCGTCACTACTGATCATAATCGTTTGTCAGGTTGACGATAGTGCCCTTCTTGAAACTATTCGAGTTGGCTATGCTTTGGTGCTAGGTTCTACCTTTTCCCTTCTTTTCATTTCCATAATCCACCATACTACCATTACACTCAAAAATCCTTATATGGCACTGACTCACACGTAACACACAACGCTGAGGAAAGAAGGTGAGTCATACGTTCTCTGAACATCCATGAAAGTAGCGCGTCGTAATGACGAGGCACCTCCTGTAAATAGATGAGAACCTGGGACGTTTCATAAAACATGTGTGAATAACAGAGGGCGCAGCAATACGGACATATTATTGTAATTTCAAGCACATTGCACAATTAAAAATTACTATTACCTTTGAAAAAGCCATAAACTGAAGTCCATGTACTTACCAGAATTTCCCAGAAACAGCTTGCAGAAATCGTCGAAACTCCCTTTATAGCCTTCGAGGAGCTTACAATGATGGTAGTAGGAAACGCACGTGTCCTTTGCATTGCGAGCCACGTATATTACCTGTAGATCAAGGAGAAAGTGACCTCACTGTGTGCAAAAGCTAATACTTCATGCAGTACCAAACCAATCACTACAAATCTTACTAACTTCATCAGTCCTTATGTAACATATACGCTACAACCAATTTTTTTTCAACCTCAAGCAGTTAACTAACCTTGCTGTGCCTAATTATAGTATGTACTTTACGCCACCTGGTTTCTGTAAATTACCTGTTTTCGTTTCTGAGAAGTAGGTTGCAGCTTCTGATTAAAAAAAGCTGTTTACCGCAGTGTCAGCATGGCTTCGAGCAATGAAGGTTATTTCTGCTTTTTTCTTGAGTAATTTCGAACTATAATGTGTTTAGAACATGCTACAATGTGTTACTATACGCTACGCTATCGATTGATTGATTGCTTCTGATTGATTATTTCTGCACACCAATACGGTGTTTTATCTTTTTCGATATAGCGCTGGTCCATATCAGAAACGACCTACACGTTCACATTCACAACAGATGATGCAAGAAGATGAAGAGAGTGAAGTAGAAGGGAAGGAACAATGATAAAGATAACGCACTTCAAGTGAGGAAACGCACCAGAACATCAGAGCCGTTGCCATCACCAACAGCAAGGACGTCCACGTCATGAAGCTACCCAAAATGACGAATAAAAACACGGGGAAGTCGTTTCATATGCGGGTTACCTTCATGTAAGGATTTCACATTTGTGCAGTGCACTAGGCGCCAAACATATCTCTGTTTCAGAAAAAAGTAACTGTGTTTTGTAAAGCTATAAAGAAATACTAGAATTTTGAAAAATTCTGATTGTGTTTTAAAATGTAATAAAAATAATATTTCGTGATCGTAAGTATATTTACGTATTTTCGTTAATAAATCAAATTCATCAAAGCAATCCCTGAAAACATGTTATTACTAGGATGAAAGACGTGTTCGGATGCTGGAACATTTTGATGAGTCACAACAAATTTTTTATTTTGTCCCAGAACAACGTATTGATCACCAATAATAAACTTTTCATCTACAGTATCTGAACTCAGCACATAGAAGGTTAATGAATATTTACTTGCTTTCAGTAGGAAACTAAAACGGGTAAAACATCTTGTATAACGCTCGATTGACATTACTGTATCATATCGTTACAGGCGTTCGTTGAGAAGTACCATAAGGATGTCTAAAAATCACACATTTGATGACACTTAGTAAACTCTTTTCAATATAACTTTGGCATAAATACCTTGGGCATTACTGATCCATCTTGTATCTGCCGAGGCAGCAGCTCCCAAGGAATGTGTGTCTTTATAAAACGCGGCGAAGGCATCTCGTCGATGTACTTCACCGAATTTGTTACATACAAGGGCAACTTCAAGTCGGGGATTCTGGGCAGAATATCTCTGTAGTCAAACAGGGGCGAGTGTCTGAAAATGAAGCGACAATTTGACGTTAGGAATCTAAATTATGTCTGTATTTATTACTAATTGCAAATTAAACAATAAACATTTATAGGCTGCAAAGTTTTCAATACATTAATTTCACGATCTTCATTGAGACTCTGTCCGCAGCTGCGATTAATCGTTTACATGCTACATGCAGATGCTAATCATTTCTTTATTCGTTGAATAATCTCGGTCTTAGACTGTTATCAAGTAATCTATAGCCCTGATATAATTAAATTTTCCTAGAGACATTTGAGTCTCTATCTACGATAATGATAGAAGCTAAAGAAATGAAATAAAATTTGTGGCGTGGTCACTACTAGAACTCACGTCTCCTTGCTTACTAGGCAAGTATGCTAGCCATTACAACATCGCAACAGTGTAACTAACATAGCTGCATGGAGTAACGCAGTTCAGTTGTCCTCCCTCAAGTATGTTTAGAAAAAAAAATTGATCGATATCACATTATGCTGTACAAATCTCCGCATCGATGTATATTTCAATAGAAACCTCAATTGTTGTGCTTATGAGTGTCAGTGCTGCAACTGTCGTATAATTAAAGTCAACAGTTGCGTTACCACTGGTGCACGTACCATCGCACTCAACATGCACTTTATGGCTGCACAGCCGCAGAGACTTGGGTGGCATAGTGCGACACCGAAGAATTTTATTGTGAAAATATTTGGTAAGGGTCTAAGACTGAAATTCTACAATCACACAACGAATAACGGAAAAAATGAGAGCTGCGGGCGGTATTGTATCTTTGAACCAGGTCGATTCATTAAATACATAGAGACTTCAGAAAGTATATTACAGATGTCTTCCCAGGCTAAAGTCTTTGCGCATTGTCGGAAGGAAGAGAGTAGATGTTACGGGTCTTCTGAAGACACTGTTCTGCCGCGGTTCTGATAAGGTGCATCACAGCGTAGGGAACTGGAAATTTGAAATGGGCAACATGTTTAAATTGCAGACTTTTAACGTAGTGAAATGGTGCCAACATTATGAGCAAGGCCACACTGATCGAGAGCCCAAATCGTGCACTATACGATTTCCATCTTTTCTGCAAGCTAAAAGAACATCTGGGAAGAAAGAGATTTTCCAGCGACGAGGACGTTCAAATAACGGTTCCCTAAAGGCTCCATGATCTAGGAGTTGAACGATTAGTAGAAAGTACCGACTATTGGTTACAGAGACTCGCTGACTATATTTAAAAATAGTGTCATGTATCTGTTTCATACTGGAGTTTAATGTAACTATAAAAGTTACTTGCCTACCATAATAATGTTAAAGTAATTTTTGAAATCCCTTGTACTTACAAGTACTGTAAGAATGGGTTTGCAAAGACCACTAAGGAATTGCCTTAGACCGGTAGTCCCGGACAACCATAGCAGGAAGAGGTCCGACTATTCCCTTTCAGCTGAAAATGAGGTGGACAAAAGGCACAGAGAACCTTGCATTTCCGGAGATCTGCTGGAAACTGAATTTCAAACATAATGATTCTATAAATGCCATTAAATACAACTGTCAAGATTTAACCTTTCTTTCATCAGAGAGAGTGTTTGTTGTACTGCACCGATACGACAACGCCATGAAAAATTTCTCGGTGCTGATGAATTGAAACATTTTTAAGAAAAGAACTAAAATTGTGAAGGATAATGAGCATGCTTAGAAATACCTTTCTGATACTGTAGCGAGCTAAAAGCCAATACTCCTACACAGTGATGTTTAGAGATCACAGGAAGGAGCAACCGTGGGAAACGTGTCGGTCACTGGCACCTGTAAAATTGCACGACCACAGCGAAAAAATTGAAGTAAAATTAGGATTTAATGTCCTGTCGACGATGAGCTCATTTAGGACAACAACAATAATTTGTTTCACGTAATCATTATGTAAGCTGATATAAATTGTTTTTATTTCCTCTCCAAATTACAAGATGTGAGGCATTTCTATGGATGTTGAGAGAACCATGCCACTGTTCGAGTGATATAACATGGATGATGCCCCAGATCACACAACCGAAAACTGAATGTACTTTCAAAACTCGTTGCGTACGGATGTGTAATAATTGAACAATGGTTGTAAACAAAACAAATTTCATTTTGAAAACTGCTTTATGTACTGTTGTATAATGTTGACGTGAAACCACAATGTCCCAGATATTAGGAATTGAGAGTAAGATGTTATGGAAACACTATTTAATCGAAAGAACATAGGCACTTGCTAGCCGACATTAATGTTGGGTTTGCCCAGCACTCCGTCTTCAGGCCACAAGTGGCACATCGCAACCATCCGCCTGCCCTGTCATCCTCAGCTGAGAGAGCACACCGCTCTCCCGGTCGCTATGGTGGTATTCTTGACCGGAGCCGCTACTGTTCGGTCGAGTACCTCCTCAATTGGCATCACGAGGTTGAGTGCACCCCTAAAAATGACAACAGCGCATGGCGGTCCGGATGGTCACCCATCCAAATGCCGGCCACGCGCGACAGCGCTTAACTACGCTGATCTGACGGGAACCGGTGTATCCACTGCGGCAAGGCGGTTGCCTTGGGTTTGCATAGCCTTCGCCTTTTTTGCGGGGCTGTGCGCTTCTGGGAACACATTCAATAAGGTATCTGAATGTCTGTGGAGGGATGGCAGCTCATTCTTCCCTAACAGCCGAAACCAGAGAAGATACTAATGTTGGATTCTAGGATCAGGAGCGAAGTCGACGTCCTAACTCGTCCCCAAGGCGTTCCACAGGGATCAAGTTGCGACTCTGCTCGTGCCAGTCCATTTCAGTAATGTTGTCGTCCACAAACCATTGCCTCACAGATGCTGCTTTGTGACAGGGCGCATTGTCATGCCGATATAATCATCATCCCCGAACTGTTCCCCTGCTCTATGCAGCACACAATGCTGTAAAATGTGTTTGCATTCTTCCTCATTTAGCGTTTTCTTAAGGACAATAAGTGAATCATATTCTAACCACGAAAAACACTCCTGTACCATGATACCGCCTCCTCCATACTTCATTGTTGGCACTGCACGGTATGGAAGATACTGTTCTTCAGGTATTCGTCAATCTCGAACACCTTCACCGGATTGTCGCAGGGTATAGCACGATTTATTATTCTATATCAATCGTTTGCATTTACCCACTGCCCAGTGAATCATTATCGAATGCCTTAGTAAAATCAATAATTACTGTTTTCAAATTATTTGCTTCATTAAAAATACTGCATCCATTGTCTACCTGCCCTTTCGAAATCGCATATTTCTTCGCCTAATAAACTTTAATTTATAACATTTAACGTCTTGTTTACTAAAACGAAACGAAATTTTGTGTGCAGTGCTCAGTAAGCTGATTTCTCTATAATTCTCGCAATTATTGCGGTCTCCTTTTCTAAACAGTGATATTACCTTTGTTTGCGAGCAAGCTTCTGGGAGAGCTCTATTCCTCCATAACGTATTAAATAAATGTAGTAGGCTCTTGTATAGTACACTGCCTCCTTATTTTAACAGTTCAGCGTTCATGCCATCCATACCAGTAGTTATTCTATTCTTCGTAGAGTCGAGGACTTATCTTAGTTCATTTATACATAAATCACCTTCACAACCTATTTAGTTTCATCGTCTTTATGCTCTGTGGAACATGTTTCTTCATTCCATAAATTCTTGTAATATTGTAACCGTTTTACTTGTTGAATGTTGTTTATTTTAGCATCTTTTTTTTCGGCATGACTAAACATTTTCATTCTCTTATAAATCAACTTTTGCCTTCCGTGAATATAGTCTTCAATTTCGCATTTAAACCTGTTCAAATATTCTTTACTAGCTCGTTTAGCTGCTCGACTTGCTGCATTCTCTCGTTTGTCAATTTGATGATTCTCGTATATTGGGTCATTGAGGGATTTAAGATAAACATCTTCTTTTTTTATAACTTCATCTAATTGTAGTGTCCACATTTAACCCCTTTCTTTCTTCTTATGTTTTTAGTTTTTCCTAAGGCTTCTTCATCTGCTTTTTTAACTTCAGTGTTAACATCTTTCGATTCCTTAACTATTTCTTCTGATTATTCGTTCTGCTGTAGTTCTTGGTTAAATCCTGTATGGTACAGATCTCGTGTTCTATCCCATTTAACAGATATACACTGCTGGCCACCGTAAATGCAACACCCTGAAGGAAGCATCCGAATCAAGTGAAATTTACACCATGGGTTTGCAGCGATGAGATATGCAACTGATTAGAATTTCAGCGCAGACGCACATCACGCGCGCCTGTGGCGCCACCTCATAGCGCCATTTAAGGCTTGGCGATTTCGACGAGTGTACGTTCGGCACGTGTGTTTACCTTGTGGTTGTTCCACAAGACGATCAGTTATGCCTCGTAGACAACAGCGAACATCGTTTGATCAAGTATCCGAGTTCGACAGAGGAAGGATAGTGGCTTACCGAGATTGTGGATTATCATACAGAGAAATCGCTAGTCGTGTTGGACGAAACCAAACAACTGTAATGCAGATATGTGACCGTTGGATGCAGGAGGGTACGACGGACCGACGTGGTCGATCGCATTCACCTCGGTGCACCACTGCACGTGCTGATAGGCAAATTGTGCGCATGGCAGTGACGGATCGCTCAGTGACATCCCGAACCATAGCACAGCACATTGCGTCTGTAACGCATCATCCAGTGTCTGCGCGTACCATTCGACGCCGTTTACAGCAGAGTGGTCTGTCCGCAAGACGTCCATTGCTTCGTCTACCATTGACGCAGAACCACAGACGTCTCCGTCGCCAATGGTGTGATGACAGACGGATGTGGACGGCAGAATGGAATGACGTTGTCTTTACTGACGAGGCACGCTTCTGTCTGCAGCACCACGATGGTCGGATTCGAGTGTGGAGACACCGTGGAGAGAGGATGCTGGACAGCTGCATTATGCACCGCCACACTGGTCTTGCACCGGGTATTATGCTATGAGGCGGTATTGGATATTACTCTCGCACGCCTCTAGTACGCATTGCCGGTACTTTAAATAGCCGGCGCTACATATCCGAGGTGCTGGAGCCAGTTGTCCTTCCTTACCTTCAGGGCTCGGCCACAGCCATATTTCAACAGGATAATGCGCGACCACACGTGGCACACATTGTCCAAAGGTTCTTTGTCAATAACCAGATTGAATTGCTTCCCTGGCCGGCTCGCTCTCCGGATCTTTCGCCGATAGAAAACATGTGGTCCATGGTTGCTCAACGAGTGACCCAGATTACATCCCCAGCTGCCACACCAGATGATCTTTGGCAACGTGTGGAAGCTGCTTGGGCTGCTGTACCCCAGGAACACATCCAACGTCTCTTTGACTCAATGCCAAGACGTGTAGCAGCGGTGATCTCCAACAATGGCGGCTACTCTGGCTACTGATTCTGGCAGGAACCACATGTCACAGACGTCTGTAAACGTAATCATTTGATACTTGGTCAACATGTTATCTACAAAATAAATTTTGTTGTGCTACCTCTTGTCTTTCTTGGTGTTGCATTTACGGTGGCCAGCAGTGTACCTTATAGAGATCTTTCTTCACCATTTCTTCCCTAAACCTTTTGCTCTTTCTCCATTTGGTGTGCTTGATTATTTGAGATATCACCAAGAAATGCTCGGAACTTACGTTTTATCCCCTGCTCAATCTGGTTTCCCTTCTCTCTCCTCCAAATTTTTCGTTAATGATAATGTAGTCAGTAAGAGACTAAAATCAATTAAATCCTCTGCTGGCCTTGTACATTTACTGATAACCTTCTTTGCTGAAGAAAGTATTGGTTACCTTAGTTTTTGTTAAAAGAAACAAAATTTCTAAGCACTCTTCTATTGTTAATTACGATGTTTTCTCCCATCGTTGCTTCAATGTTTGGGACAGATATATTCTCCGCACTTGCGTTTAAATATCCTGCCAACATTATTTGATATTCGTTGATTGCAGTTTGCCATATAAATCTACATACTCTTTTTCTTCCCTCCTCAGTTGTGTAAACAGTAATGACAGTCAAGTCTCCCCCTTGACTGCTAAAACTATAATTCGTTTATTTATACGACTCTACCCCACACTTCTCTTTTCCCATTTCTTGTGTATACAACTGGCGATCTTTTGCTGGCTCTCTCCTCTTTTCTTTTTCCACTGTGTAATATCAAATACTCTCCAACAAACTTGTTACCTTGAAGCTTTCTCTTGGTTTCTGTTATAGGACCTCTATCTGCCTTAGACTTTTTAAAATTTCTGCTAACCCTTCATCTTTGTTTCTTAATCTTCTGACACTTCATTTTGCTAATTTAATTTTATTAGCATTCCATTTATTCTTCTTTTTTCATCGCCCGGTTCGTCATCGTAATATCTGTTCTTGATCGAGGTTGTTTTTTGTATTAGTAGTTATTAGGATAGTTCACCTGTCCACCTTACGAGGACTACACAAGTGTAGATGAATAGTGGGGCTGCAACTTTGTGGATTTCTAGCCCGGCCAGTTTTCTTTTAAGGGTTACCCCCCCAGGGAGGTTAGCTTCCCTGTGTCAGAGTCCCTCATACCCTCATGATAGGGAAAGGATGTGGTAAGAACAGGCTTAGGACGAGAGAAAGAGACCATAGGACGTTATGAGACACACATCGCCTGGCTCCTCCCCTTTAGCTTGTCAGGCCTGTGTGACCCTTCTGATAACTAATGTACTGCCTGTGTAGCCCACCAGTCAGAGACGCAAACCTCCTAGCTTGCACCGGTAGTGCTACATTAAGGCGTTATCCCCTGAGACGACCATCAACCTATAAATACACTCCTGGAAATGGAAAAAAGAACACATTGACACCGGTGTGTCAGACCCACCATACTTGCTCCGGACACTGCGAGAGGGCTGTACAAGCAATGATCACACGCACGGCACAGCGGACACACCAGGAACCGCGGTGTTGGCCGTCGAATGGCGCTAGCTGCGCAGCATTTGTGCACCGCCGCCGTCAGTGTCAGCCAGTTTGCCGTGGCATACGGAGCTCCATCGCAGTCTTTAACACTGGTAGCATGCCGCGACAGCGTGGACGTGAACCGTATGTGCAGTTGACGGACTTTGAGCGAGGGCATATAGTGGGCATGCGGGAGGCCGGGTGGACGTACCGCCGAATTGCTCAACACGTGGGGCGTGAGGTCTCCACAGTACATCGATGTTGTCGCCAGTGGTCGGCGGAAGGTGCACGTGCCCGTCGACCTGGGACCGGACCGCAGCGACGCACGGATGCACGCCAAGACCGTAGGATCCTACGCAGTGCCGTAGGGGACCGCACCGCCACTTCCCAGCAAATTAGGGACACTGTTGCTCCTGGGGTATCGGCGAGGACCATTCGCAACCATCTCCATGAAGCTGGGCTATGGTCCCGCACACTATTAGGCCGTCTTCCGCTCACGCCCCAACATCGTGCAGCCCTCCTCCAGTGGTGTCGCGACAGGCGTGAATGGAGGGACGAATGGAGACGTGACGTCTTCAGCGATGAGAGTCGCTTCTGCCTTGGTGCCAATGATGGTCGTATGCGTGTTTGGCGCCGTGCAGGTGAGCGCCACAATCAGGACTGCATACGACCGAGGCACACAGGGCCAACACCCGGCATCATGGTGTGGGGAGCGATCTCCTACACTGGCCGTACACCACTGGTGATCGTCGAGGGGACACTGAATAGTGCATGGTACATCCAAACCGTCATCGAACCCATCGTTCTACCATTCCTAGACCGGCAAGGGAACTTGCTGTTCCAACAAGACAATGCACGTCCGCATGTATCCCGTGCCACCCAACGTGCTCTAGAAGGTGTAAGTCAACTACCCTGGCCAGCAAGATCTCCGGATCTGTCCCCCATTGAGCATGTTTGGGACTGGATGAAGCGTCGTCTCACGCGGTCTGCACGTCCAGCACGAACGCTGGTCCAACTGAGGCGCCAGGTGGAAATGGCATGGCAAGCCGTTCCACAGGACTACATCCAGCATCTCTACGATCGTCTCCATGGGAGAATAGCAGCCTGCATTGCTGCGAAAGGTGGATATACACTGTACTAGTGCCGACATTGTGCATGCTCTGTTGCCTGTGTCTATGTGCCTGTGGTTCTGTCAGTTTGATCATGTGATGTATCTGACCCCAGGAATGTGTCAATAAAGTTTCCCCTTCCTGGGATAATGAATTCACGGTGTTCTTATTTCAATTTCCAGGAGTGTATTAAATTATGCAGTCCCCTGAAATATGGCTCAACTAGAATGTAACCAAATTAATTTCTGTGGCTCTACGTTGTCTAAGGCATTTGTTGCATCCGCAGTATTTAGTTCAGTTAGTAATTAAGTGCACTCAGTTTCCCGTGAGTGCACAAGCAATACTGAAGTGGCGAGTTACTGTCCTAAAACACGTGTGCTTTAAATAAACTATTGAAGTCCGTAGACTGACTCGTGAGCCCTCATACAGTATAGATAACACTGTAAAAATTTTCAGGTATGCTCCACGTAAATCACTGCTCAGCAAACGAAGAATAAATACAGTTACCGACTGTTGGTTGCACTGTCGTGATCTGCGACAACAGCCGTTAATATTAACGCGGCAAACACCGAGAGGCGAAACCAGAATCAATCAGGAGGCCCCATTTGGGATTGATCGGCCGTCTGGTGCATATCTTATTATTTGACGCGATTTCGGCATCATGTGCGTTAGTGAAAATGTGATGAAATAATGAGAATAACACGACCACTCATTACCTGAGTGAAGAAAATATCCGATCCGCTCAGGAATCGAACATGGGACCCAATGATCAAGGGGCAGTAACCCAAAGTTCTAGACTAGACAATGAGATGATGACAACAAACTGTCGAAACGCAGATGTTCCTCCAGTGGGTTGCACAATTCCATCTCTGGAATGCCTGGCCGGTTCGTCCGGCCAGACCCGATGATGCCAGCTGTCACCTTAGAAGACGGACATCTCTTGACCACGTCGAGTTTCCCAGTGACAGAATAGTATGAGGCCAGCTGTAAGTGCGTGGATAGCTTCCATTTGTAAAGCTTCATACCCCCAGCAGTCTTATATGCTTGTGAACGCTGAGCAAAGATATTCATGCAGTGGCTGCCCACAGCGGCGAAAGAGAAGTAACAACAGTCATTCCCATCCCCACGAAACAATTGTTAATATTGTTTATACCAGAAACGGCAAGGAATCCTCCCTCGCGGCGACACACGAAGTACGACGAGCGCATTTCGGATGCTTTCGTGATGATCTCCGAAATTTTTCGCGCGTGATTGGTTGCCTGTCGCCACCTAAGGAGAACGCGGAGAAGACACATTCTATTCCATGAAACAACGTCTCTTTCTTTATTTTTTAAAATAAATAAATAAAAACAGGCAGGTCTCTCGGCATAGATCGTAGGTGCGCCAAACCTGCGGCGGTCGATTTCCGACCAGTTTCGCTTTTCATGACCCCACAGTTAGCACTGGCAACGCTACACTCTTTGTAGGACTTGAATTTTCTGTGCAATCCCTCTTCACCACTTATGTACTTCTCGTGTAGTTGCCTACGCTCAGAAATAGGCAATACGTAACTACTGATCTGCATTTAGTTCCTTGAGCTGTCCCACTTTCCAAAGACTTGGTCAATTAGCCGAATTCAGTACAGGTGTACCTATCATAGGACGCACAGCCACCTCAGTTTTCAGCGTTACTCTTAGAGCATATAATTCTTGACCCTTCGCAACGCTTTAAGCCAACGCACAGATCTTTAGTTCACAACAGTACTATGAAAATAAATATAAGTCCTAACTGTCGCTAACTCGTAAAAGTCCACACTCGATCAGAATCCTCAACTGGAAATATTGTTAAGTTCTCAGAAACGCACTTAAAAATCCGGCTAAGTCCGCGAAACCACCATGTAAAGTCAGAGTCCAAACTGTGACTCAAAAAGAGAAATTTCGTAAGTGCTGAGGGAATTCTGATTCCAACAGAATGTGTGGCCCATCGGTCGCGAAGGCTCACGCTGTCCCTGCTTCTGGCGTGTTTGGAAATTCGAGACCCCTGCGTTCACGACAGCTTGTCACGTCACAAACTCTTACACATCCATCGAATGAATGTAGTTTCTTTACTGGAAGAACACATAAACATAACACGTATATAAAATCCATATTCATTAAGCAGTACATAAACGCAGATTGAAGAGAAATAAAACTTAAATATCGTCTTCATAACACTGCCTTCTTCAACCATCTATTTGTTTTTTTTCGTTACCCAGACACTTGTAAGTTACATCATATAGGAATCGGCTTATTTCCATAAAATGTGGAATAGGTTTGACTGGTATCCTGTATAATTATTTTAAGCCTAAAAATGTTACATATTCGCCGCCTTTTGAAGGAGTTGCTGACACTGACCTCATTTAAGGCTTCGATTTAAGAAGGTGACAGGTTGGATATTTTATATCCCGACAACTGATGACATGGTAAAAATCATTTGATCTTTTGGAAAAGGCAGTGTTATAAAAACAATTTAATTTGCAACTAGGAGAAAAGATATTTGTATTCTCTAATTTGACAAGACTATTAAATTAAACTTACTCCAGGAACGGAAATCTCTCTGGAAGAGGGATTTTTGCTTTCTCGAAATCCAGGTCGTTCTGAATACACCACACCATCTCCTGTGTCCATGTTGTACCTGTGAAAAAGAATGGAATAATTAAAATATTATTGTTGCATATACTGTAATTAAACAATCAAGTGGACTGGAGGAATAAGATTCGGGAACGGATACTTTTTATTACTGAATAGTCAGAAAATCGGAGGAGATATAGTCGACAGTTTTTAAATTTTTCTGCTACAGAAGGAATTTAAAAATTAATGGAACAGAAAAGCTGTGCAATCAAGAGATGTTGAAAATCAATCACAGGTAAAAAAAAAAGATATGCATGGAAAATCTTAAGACCGCCGACTTGTACCAATCTTCGTACAAGTCGTCCAAAATAAAAGCTTTCCGAATATGTTTTCGGTATTTCGTGACACAATAATCTCAACATGAAAGCGTCCATTAGAAAACTATTCTAATGAGTCCGAACACCGGAAAATATTGGTCGAGTGATAAAACAGCCTGCAGAGTAGACAGTCACCTCTGATTATTATCGAATAAGACCTGCATCTCCATCGTTACACTTTCTGTTACGGAAGAGCTAAAGATACTTCACCAATCTGTGGGAGTTCAGTTTTACCGGTGCTTTCCGAATGAAGTGAGATTGGGATGTCTGGACTCCTATTTTTTTTTTTAATTGAACACTGGTTCAGCCTGTCCGTGAATGAGTCCTCGCCAGTCAATATTGACCAGAGCGTTGTACAGTTGACGCGTAATGCAAAGACTGGTATACGCTGAGGAATGTTCGCACTGGTTTTATTTTGATCACTTTGTACAAGAATTTCTGAAGCATCCAGAGGCATTGATTGGCTGTTCCGTTGGTTCTTTATGAATATTTTAATCGTTATGCACCTAGAGAGAATATGACAATAGAAGAGGCAGTTGAAAGGAAAAATTCCATATGCATACAAAGAGTCCACAATGCAACGCAAATAACTGAGGTCGTCGTCGTTCCAGCTAATTAGATACGAAGAAATTGATACTGGAAGATGTGTCTGCACCATAATAAAAAAGTAAAATATAAGTAAACTAAGCAAGTGCACAGAAAGCTTTTGAAAAAAGTGTAGAATATTGCTAAAATCAGATTATCACCAAAAAATGTGTAGAATATTCCTAAAACCAGATTATCATCAAATAAGACATGCATCTCCATCCTTACACTTTCTGCTGTGAAAGTAGTACAGGTACTTCACAAACCATAGCGTGTTCAGCCCTGCTCGTGCTTTCTGAACGAAGTGATATCGGGATGTTTGGACCCTTATTCTTTCAGTACTGGATATATTACAGGTCAAAACTAGAATGGAAGTTCTATAACACACACACACACACACACACACACACACACACTGGTCACAACGTTATGACCACTGCCCAACGCGAGACAATGCTTCTTGGCGGCGCTGTGGGCTCGTGACGTAGTAATGTAAGTAAATAAACAACAAACAGAGACGAATGGGGGAGTCATGGTAGCGACACTACGGGCTACTCTTGTGGCTTAACGTCTGGAAAAGAGCATTGCGGAAACGAGGAAGCTGGCCAACTAGTCCAGTGCTACAGTCGTGAGCGTCTATAGAAAGTGAGTGAAGAACAGTGAAACCGCGAGGAAGGCGACAAGGTGTTTGATGTCCACGCCTCATCACAGAACGTGAAGGTCGGTGATTCCCCCGCTCCGTAAAGCAGGAGAGGTGGCGATCTATGGATGATCTGACGACAGAATAGAATGCTAGTGCTGGTACAAGAGTTCCAGGGCACACCATTCAGCGCACATTCTTGGAAATGGGGCTCTGCTGAAAACGACACCGAAGTGTTCCCACGCTGACGCAACGACATCATCAGTTACGATTGCAGTGAGAACGGGATTATTCAGTATGGACCGTGGATCAATGGAAACGTGCTGCCTCGTCAGATGAATAAGGCTTTTTCCTAAAACAGGTTATGGTTCTGTTGTCCCCACCAGGTAGACCAGGGGCGTCTCATTCACGACCAGCGGGCAGCATGCGGCACAAAGCAAGTATCATTGCGGCCCAAGAAGTGAGCACTATCACACGATAAGTAAAAAAAAAATCATAAAATATCCTTTATGTAAAGGTATGATAAACTGAAACGTAATTCTAAAGACGGAATGAAATACACAGCCATACTTTTCGATTTGACGCAAGAATTTTGAAACCGATTTCAGGATTTTAGAAAAAATAATCACAATTTTTGTAACTATACGACAGGTTTTACAAATATTGTAGATAGGTTGACAGAAGAATTTTAGGTGGAATGCGTAGATCGCAATCTGCTGTTTAACTAAAAGAAAAATTTCATCATGCATCACTGTAGGACTTTTGCAAATCACAACTGCCCAGAGACGTACGTTTGTGAACACTTATTTTCAAGAGTAAAACACATGAAGAGTAAAAATAGCATTAAAACCTCAGATCTTGAATATTGCAGCCTCTTCGATCCGACCTGATACTGATGCATTAGTTTCCCAAATTCAACAGCCGTGTGAGGTAGCAGCGCGGTCTAGGGCGCCTGCTCACGGTTCGCGCGACTCCCCCCGTCGTTTTTTTTGATCGTTGTGTTTGGTTGTTGCGGACGTCACATGATAGCCGTTCAAGTTCGTTTGTTGATCCTTCCACTCAGTTTTTTTTATTACAGAGGCCAACCAGCTCTCTGACCGAACACGCTGAGCTACCGTGCCGGCGTGAATTGCAGCCACTTCGATCGGACCTGATACTGTACATTAGTTTCCCAAATTCAAAAGCCGAGTGAGTAGCAGTGCGGTCTCCGGTGCCTTGTCACGGTCCGCGCGGCTGCCCCCGTCGGAGGTTCGAGTCATCCTTTGGGCATGGGCGTGTGTGTTGTCCTTACCGTAAGTTTGTTTCAGTTAGGTTAAGTAGTGTGTATGCCTAGGGACTGATGACCCATGTGCGGCTGGTCCCGGTGTAGGTCCGAGTCCTCCCTCGGGCATGGGTGTTTGTCCTTAGGATATTTAGGTTAAGTAGTGTGTAAGCTTAGGGACTGATGACCTTAGCAGTTAAGTCCCATAAGATTTCACACACACTGATGACCCCAGCAGCTTGGTCCCATAGGAACTTACCACAAATTTCCAATTTTTTCCCAAATTCAAAGTCAAATTTCACATTAATTCCATCATTTGTAGTTAACAATATATAAAATTATTAATGAAATCTCGTACTGGAAATAAAGATGTCAACTTACTTCCGTTTTCCTTTTTCAGTATAAAGAATCACAAATTAATAAATTCCAAATTACATAAATGTGTTAACTATGTACTTTAGAACGTCTTCTTTTCCTCAGCGATTATTTTTTGTGTTAAGTATATTATATGTGGCTCAAAAGGTCTCGTCCTCTTCCTGTGTAAGCTAAAAGTTGGTCATCCCTGATCTAGACGAACGTCTGCTCTAAATACGCGCCGCGCCATGAACGCCAATGGGTCAGTTTTATGCTATGTGGAACATTCGGCTGGGCTTCCAAGGGACCCGCAGCAAGAATCGAAGCCATCATGACTGCTGTGTACTACGTGAACATTTTCGTGCTACTGTATCCCTCCATGCTTGATTTCTTTCACGACCGCGGTGACATCTTCCAGCAGGATAACTGTCTGCGTAATAATGGCAGAATCGTACTAGAGAGGTTTGAGGAGCATGATAGTGAACTCACGATTTCTTGGCCACCAAATTCGCCTGATATAAGCCCAGTGGAACACGTCTGGGACGCTATAGGGTGACAGTTCCGCGGCCACGAATCACCGCCCCGTAAATTACTGCAAGAGTGTGACCCCTGTGCAGATATGAGGTCACTCCAAAAGAAATGCACACTATTCTTTTTAAAATTCATCTTTTATTCTACATGTTTGAAAGTTTTACAGTGTGTAGATACACCCTTTAGGAATAATATTTTCGCCGCGCGGGATTAGCGGAGCGGTCTCAGGCGCTGCAGTCATGGACTGTGCGGCTGATCCCGGCGGAGGTTCGAGTCCTCCCTCGGGCATGGGTGTGTGTGTTTGTCCTTAGGATAATTTAGGTTAAGTAGTGTGTAAGCTTAGGGACTGATGACCTTAGTAGTTAAGTCCCATAAGATTTCACACACATTTGAACATTTGAATAATATTTTCATTTCTCCACATAATTTCTATCCCTCTCAACAGCCTGTATACCCGCACGGTAAAATTCTGGACCAACCTGTAGGAGAAATTGTTTGGCAGTGTGCACAAGGGAGTCATCATCGTCAAATCTAGTTGCACGAAGAGAGTCTTTCAGTTTCCCAAGGAGTTGATAGTCATATGGAGTCAGGTCAGGACTGTAAGGCAGGTGTTTCAGTGTTATCCATCCGAGTTTTGTGATCGCTTCCATGGTTTTTTGACTGACATGTAGCCGTGCATTGTCATGCAACAGCAAAACATCCTGCTTTTGTCGATGTGGTCGAACACGACTCAGTCGAGCTTGAAGTTTCTTCAGTGTCATCACATATACATCAGAATTTATGGTGGTTCCACTTGGCATGATGTCCACAAGCAAGAGGCCTTCGGAATCGAAAAACACCGTAGCCATAACTTTTCCAGCAGATGGTGTGGTTTTGAATTTTTTTTCTTGGGTGAATTTGCACGATGCGACTCCACTAATTGCCTCTTCGTCTCTGGTGAAAAATGATGAAGCCACGTTTCATCACCTGTCACAATTCTTCTAAGAAATTCATCTCCACCATTCTCGTACTGTTCCCAAAGCTCGCTGCATACCGTTTTTCTTATTTCTTTGTGACCCACTGCCAACATCCTGGGAACCCACCTGGCACAAATCATTTTTAACGCCAACACTTTTGGTATTCTGCAACCATTTCCTTCCCCTATCCCAACGTAGCGTGACAACTCGTTCACTGTGATGCGTCTGTCAGCAGTCACCAATTCGTTAACTCTCTGCACATTGTCTGGAGTGTGTGCAGTACGAGGCCTGCCGCTGCGAGGACAATCCTCAGTATTGCCGTGCCCGCTTTCATCACGTAACCTGCTTGCCCACCGACTAACTGTACTGCGATCGACAGCAGCATCTCCATACACGTTTTTCAACCTCTTGTGGATGTTTCCCACCGCCTCGTTTTCACAGCACAGGAATTCTATGACAGCACGTTGCTTCTGACGAACGTCAAGTGTAGCAGCCATCTTGAAGACATGTTGTGACGGCGACACTCACGGAACAGGTTGAACTAAGTTTGAAAACAAGCGGGCAGGGTGTATCTACACACTGCAAAACTTTCACACATGCAGAATGAAAACTGTATTTTTACAAAAATAGTGTGCATTTCTTTTCGAGTGACCCTCGTATAATATGTCACATACCTCAGAAAACCTACCAAAGCCCTGCCGAACCCACACCACGCACAATCGCCACTCGTTTTGCGTTTTCAAAGCTGATCAATACACTACTAATCAGAAGGTCGTAATGTTTGGCTCATCGTACAATCTGACTTGTTTCTATTGGCACTATAATAGGTACTCATTCTGACTACCACTCGTTATTACACATCATTTAACTCTCATTCTCAAAGCATCACGAATTCGTGCGAACACATCTGACTGCCCTCGTATTCGGTCATGTGAACAGGACACACGTTTCTGGAATGTGTTCACGTTATCGATGAGTGTGGAATATGCCAGTGCCTTTATATGTCCCTGTAGCCAGGAATCTAAGGGCCAATTCACATAGAAATGGCGTGGCGTGGATGCCAGGTGTCGGCGAGTCAGGGACGTGGTTACGGACGGGATGTGAGCAATTCGCACTGAGGAGGCGCTGTCAGAGGGACGCGGGAGGGTCGTGCTAGAATGGATCATAATATGTCGTCTTCATCAGACCAAGATATTGATGCACAGCAAGTCTTGTAACTCTTTAAATGTTGAGCAGCGAAGAAAATATTGGGTACTTCTTGGCACATTCTACGTAATGAAAGAACTGAACGTGTCTCCCGAGCTTTTCCAGCATTTTTACAGAATGTCTCAAAAGTGTTTCTCTATTGCGTTAGACAAAGTGAAAAGCAACGAAATTGGGCTCTACTTCTGCCAATAAGTAAGGCAGAAAAACCGAAATATTTCAGAAGCACAGCGTTGTAACTGCTCAGATTCAGCGTTGGGCGACCAGGAAACTAAAATAAATAGTCTTTCACAATGATAGAGAGCAAAAATCAATCGTCGTTTCCGTTCTAGCTTTATTAAAGCAGATCCAGATTTCGGCTAGCAACTAGCCATTATCAGCGCAGTATTTTAGAGTTGTTATGCATGCCCCAGTACGTCTACACCTGTGACAGGAGTCCGAACAACACGTGTAGACGTACAAGGGCATACATAATAACTCTAAAATACTGCGCTGATAATGGCTAGTTGCTAGCCGAAATCTGGATCTGCTTTAATAAAGCTAGAACGGAAACGACGATTGATTTTTGCTCTCTATCATTTTGAAAGTCATGTCACAGTCGTCAAGCGCTTTTCACTTTCCTAATGGAATGTAATTTTATGAAAAAAAAACAGTGCTATTTTTTCAACGATAACATAAGTAATTGTGTAATAATTGTTACGAAAATTTGCAAAATGGTGTTTCACCTCAGCCTACTTCAAGACAGCCGAAATATGTAAGCATAAGCCGGCCGGTGTGGCCGAGCGGTTCTAGGCGCTTCTGTCTGGAACTGCGAGACCGCTACGGTCGCAAGTTCGAATCCTGCCTCGGGCATGGATGTGTGTGATGTCCTTAGGTTGGTTAAGTTTAAGTAGTTCTAAGTTCTAGGGGATAGATAACCTCAGATGTTGTCCCATAGCGCTCAGAGCCATTTGAACTATTTTGTAAGCACAGAATAGGTAACCAAAAAGGTAAAATATCCAGAACACAGAATACTTTAGTTATATCAATAGAAGAATTCCGTTTCTCATTCATTGCTCGCTCGAACACACGCCATTTGTTCGACAATATATGTGCGAAAATAGTTATTCAATGTTTCGTGGTTGAAATTGTTAGACAAGAAAAATTTACGTATGCAGTACATAGCTAACGACTGTCTACCGCTAGTTTTAATAAGAAAATAGCTCTTAATGCTATATTAATGTAAAATGCGATTGTAACTGACTTCATAAGCCGCATACGAATGAGAAACAGAAGCCACAAATCTGTTTACGGCACAGCCATCACGTGGAGTGTTGCGTATCGTTGCTCGTCACGGTCAAACGTCAAAATGTATCACTTATCTTCTAGCGACCAGAAAGAAGAATCGGTCTCTTTCTAGTGTTAAAAACAATTTTGAAATGTTAGTTATATTTAGAACGCAGTGACCTATGTTCTAAAACCCACCGAACGTAAATTGGCCAGCGACTACATTCTTCACTGCAAACTTCTCAAAATGTGTTCGGTGGTTTACTTGCTATGGCCTTGCCGCAGTGGATCACCACCACCTAGAGACACCTCTTTAGGTGGTGGTGAGTGGATACACCGGTTCCCGTCAGATCACTGAAGTTAAGCGCTGTTGCGAGTGGCCGGCGCTTGGATGGGTGACCATCCTGGCCGTCATGCGCTGTTGCCATTTTTCGGGGTTCACTCAGCCTTGTAATGCCAACTGAGGAGCTACTCGACCGAATAGTAGCGGCCCCAATCAATGAAAACCATCATAACGACCGGGAGAGCGGTGAGCCGACCACACGTCCCTCCTATCCACATCCTTAACTGAGGATGACACGGCGGTCGGATGGTCCCGATCAGCCACTTGTGGCCTGAAGATGGAGTGCTTTCGGTGGTTTACTTATTTCAGAAGTAACTATGGGCGTTAATGAAAATAAAACCAGTTCACTATCAAGCTTGAATGTCAGACTATACATGTCGCAAAATCAATTTTTTTGCCAATAGTTTCTTCAAAATCGAATGAGGGAGATTGCATGAACGCGTGGATCTGAAAACCGTGAATTTCAAATTTTTACGCGAATAGTAAAATTTTTACTGGAAAACTGTCAGAAATGGACGTAGCTTCGCTTCAACACGAAACAATTTTTTGAGGCACATCGAATAATTCAGCTTATGGGGCTCCGGAACGCCCTATACTTGCAATGTTAAAATAACGCTTATAAATTACATCTTTCCTCACAAAGTATTTGAGCTAGGAAGTTGAACTTTTTACAGATTATTTATTGGAATATGGGCTACAACTTAACACAGGGATTTTACAAAATTTTAGTTCAGTTATTAAAGATGATTTTTTTCAATTGTAATGAAAATTCACAACATTTTTTTGCAATTTTTTATTTATATATTCAAAAATATACAGTTTTTTGGAAAAAGGCTGTGTTAAATTATGCAGAAGGTACTGTGTAACATTTACTGAAAGTTTGAAACAAATATGTTTGGAAGATCCTTAGAAAACATGCAATTAGTATGAGAAAATAAAAGTTTTGGGAATCGAGCGACAAAGATTGGATTAACTTTTTAGTGCATTCCAGGTCCATAGGATGGATTATCTTCATCCTCTGCAAACTCCTCCTCCAGCTTCCTCTTGTTCCTCCTCCTGTTTACTCTTGCTTGTATTTCTAGACTCTTTACAGCCCTGTCTGCAGCCCGAAGGCGTTCCTTGTCTAAAGCAAGCATCGCTCGTTGTTGTGTTCGTAGATTTTGCTACCATTTTTTTCAGTTGCAGTTACTGCAACACTGTTCCAAAAGGTGGTCATATATGAACACTTATCACATTTCAGTTGTATTTCAGTAGCAAGTCCTACGTGCTTTATTATGGAGAGTTCCAGACCAACTTCACTACAATGAATACATCTTACAGAGTTTGAAAAAATTCCTTTGAGAACCGACATATCAAATATTTCATTCACATCCGATTCGCCCATAAAACATTCATAGTTTTCACTCATTGAACCAAGCTTCTTCTGTGAAGTATTTTCTTTCCCACTTTGACTGCTATGGGCAGGTGTACTTGAGAGGTTAGGTTCTCTCACTTGGTTATCGTCTTCATTGTTTACAGTTATAACACATACCTTTGGCTTTCCAACATTTCTCCTTTTCCTAAAAGCCTTCAGAGGATTTCTAATAACTTTACTTTTACTCATTATTATACTTCAACAAAACAGAGACTCAAGAAACAGAATTAATTACGAATATTTTCGAGATGACGACATGCAACAATCGACAATCACACCAGCGATATATATTGAACCATCACAGGTTAGCCACAACACATTCTTTATCTCACATCACTAAAATGTACCTGATGAACACGGACGTTAATAATAACACCATTTGACAGCAGTTTAACAGCGCCACAGTGGGTCACGCCCATGTAGAACACATTTCAAAAAAAAAATTAAAAATAGTTGTAGTCTTCGGAATTGAATAAATTATATATCTATTAAAAGGTAATAGCCTGCAGATTCAGAAAACGCAAAAAAGTAAAAATTGAACTTTTCATGATTTTGAGCCTTTCCGGAGCCCCTTAATGAAAACAGTAGTTCGCTACTTGGACGCCACCGCCACGCGTCCCTGAAGATGCGCCGTTCGTGACGTTAAACGGACGTGGCGCGGACCACGAAGTGACGTGTCCCCGCTACGCCATCTTTATGTGAATCTCTCCATTTGTTAACATGGAGGTGGCAGAAAACAGCTGCACGTCCTCGCCACATGTCCACGCCACTCCGTTTCTGTATAAATTGGGCCTAAGGTGTTAACGTCAGTTGAACCGGAGGGCCATGCTATTCGACCGTCCCGAGAAATCCATCGCTCTTGAAACGTTTGCGTTAAGTACTGTCGTACGAGACTTAGAAAATTTTAGTTTTTAACGCAGAGATCTTTGATAAACATCACTGATTATGTGTGGTCCTTTGAGGCTCAAAACTTCTGTCGACATATTGATATTACTTGCTTCCATCATTGCGTCTGCATCTACAGGTGTTTGACAAAAATATGTAGGCCTGTCAACAGAGTCAACAAACTGGTCTCTCGTTGGGAGAAATGTGTTCGTCACAAGGGTGACGATGTCGAGTAATAAATATTTAGACATGAAAAAAAAGGAGATGTAGAACGTTATTAACGTTTGTTTTATTTAAAAAGCTTTAATTTTCACATGAAAATTGGGACGCATTACTTCTCAGCACGCTCTCGTATGTGTCAGTTATTGCACTCCTTTGAATATGTTTTCATTTAGGATCCTTCGAAAGAACGTGACCATACCACCTCTTTTGTTAATACGTATTAACAAATGTTTTCTTATAACTGTTCTACTGTTGAAGGTCTTTGCAGCATGAATCTATGGAACGAAAATTACATCTTTTGTATTGGTGACTGAATGAGCTTGACACCGCAGATGACGACATACAATACAACTTTTTTCAGATCGTACCAGTTTTCAACCACGCTTCCTTAAACGTGCGAGTCAGGTGCCTACAATTGCGTCAGTGATCTAGCGGCTAGAGCTGTTGACCACTGACTTGAGGGTTTTGTATTCGATCCTCGGTGAGTCAACATATTTCTCTGGCGGAATGGTTAGGAACAGCGTCGACTCGGCCTATTTGAGAAATTGTTGGAATAAATTACTGGCAATAAGCACAGATAAATCTCCGAGACCAGAAGCTCGCACCAGGCTTACGCCATACATTACTGCCACAACTCTACGCTGCTCTACAAAATTACGGCAGCGCTTTCGACTTGCATCACACTACGAAACCATATTTGGTTCCTTTACTTAGATTACATGCTGTACCCCTTTCAGTCTCCGACACTTACATCGCAAACTGCGAGCTGTCCCTGTGGACCACTTAACATGCCCAGACAATGAACGTTTCTTCTTTTTTTCTGTTTTGTGTTCTCTCGTACTGGTGCCTCAGTGTTACAGTCTAACCTTCGAGGGGTACAATCCAATCGCACTTGCTGTCCTTGGTCGTCATAAAAAGCAAGCCTCGCTTGTACCTAGAACACCGACTGAAAAGAGAAAATGCAAAGTCAGTAACTTTCGATACACATTCGACCTTGTTAGTGAACACGTAAGCCTGATGTAATGAATGCCGTCTTGAGATGTAGGTGGCATGTTTGAATGGAAGTAGCGAAAGGGGTATTTTCTGCAGGCAACGGGCTTGTCGCCGCTTGGATAACGCCGAGAAGTAGGGTACGATTTTCTCGACAATAGCCTCGCTGGAGAGGGAACGTTCAACCCTAGAGAAAAAAGTCAAGCAGGTTTGCGTTATAGTCCATGAATTGGATGACATTATCATATTCGCATCATCATTTGCTATTCAGCTAAAGATAATTGTTCGGTTTTGGGGCGCTGAACAAATTGGACAGCGCTAATTAGACTACTCACAAAATTCTTATTCGACATGTAAGTTTAAGATTAATAAGAAAAATTCACGTACACAAGACTGCGCAAGTCCCCTTTCATTCATAAATAGTTAGTATGGTAGAAAATCATGTCTAATTTTTAAGCCGTATTACGTTTGATCCGATATCATCTAAAACAAAGGGCATGTCGCTACGCAGGTCACTCGCGCATTCTCATCGACAAACAAGTCTGATTGAAAAAGAAGCGAAATTAAAGCTGTGAGGGCTGGTCGTAAGCCATGCCTAGAAAGTTCAGTTGGTACAGCATTTGCCCGCGAAAGTGTAGGTTCCGGGTTCGACTCCGGGCCCGGTATACAGTTTTAATCTGCCTGGTAGTTTCAAATCAACGCGAGTTCCCCAAATTCATGCTCAAATCTTATTAAATTCATATATGGCGCACTTTAATTTCCCCACATGTGTCACATTCTGGATATCCTTCACGACGCAGTAGGAAGCCATGGGTGTAACGGGCAGTGCCCTATAGGAAACCGTGTTAGGACAACCTTGTTTCCACAGCGTGAGTGGAAGGACGTACGCTGAGATCCAGTGGTCGGTTTTGTCTAAAGAATAACTTGAAGTGGAATGATCACATAGATAATGTCGTGGAGAAACGAAACCAAAGGCTACGATTTATTGGCAGAACATTTCGAAAATTCAATAGGTCTACTACAGAGACTGCTTACGTTACGTTTGTCCGCCATCTTCTGGAATAAGCTGTACTGTGTGGGATCCGTTTCGAAGAGGATTGACGGAGGGCACTGAAAAAGATCAAAGAAGAACAGCTCGTTTTGTACACTACTCGCCATTAAAATTGCTACACCAAGAAGAAATGCAGACGATAAACGGGTATTCACTGGACATATATAGTATACTAGAACTGACATGTGATTATATTTTCACGCAATTTAGGTGTATAGATCCTGAGAAATCAAGAAATCAGTACCCAGAACAACCACCTCTGGCCATAATAACGGCCTTGATACGCCTGGGCATTGAGTCAAACAGAGAGCTTGGATGGCGTGTACAGGTGCAGCTGCCCATGCAGCTTCAACAGGATAACACCGTTCATCAAGAGTAGTGACTGGCGTATTGTGACGAGCCAGTTGCTCGGCCACCATTGACCAGACGTTTCCAATTGGTGAGAGATCTGGAGAATGTGCTGTCGAGGGCAGCAGTCGAACATTTTCTGAATCCAGAAAGGCCCGTACAGGACCTGCAACATGGTGTCGTGCATTATCCTGCATTTCGCAGGGATCGAATGCAGGATAGTGCCACGGGTCGTAAGACATCTGAAATGTAATGTCCACTGTTCAAAGTGCCGTCAATGCGAACAAGAGGTGACCGAGACGTGTAACCAATGGCACCCCATACCATCATGCCGGATGATACGCCAGTATGGCGATGACGAATACACGCTTCCAGTGTGCATTCACCGCTATGTCGCCAAACACGGATGTGACCATCATAATGCTGTATACAGAAACTGGATTCATCCGAAAGAATGACGTTTTGCCATTCGTGCACCCAGGTTCGTCGTTGAGTACACCATCGCAGGCGCTCCTGTCTGTGATGCAGCGTCAAGGGTAACTGCAGCCATGGTCTCTGAGCTGTTAGTTCATGCTGCTGCAAACGTCGTCGAACTGTTCGTGCAGTTGGTTGTTGTCTTGCAAATGACCCCATCTGTTGACTCAGGGATCGAGACGTGGCTGCACGATCCGTTACAGCCATGCGGATAAGATGCCTGTCATCTCGACTGCTAGTTATCACTAGCCGTTGGGATCCAGCACAGCGTTCCGTATTACTCTCCTGAACCCACCGATTCCATATTCTGCCAACAGTCATTGGATCTCGACCAACGCGAGCAGCAATGTCGCGATACGATAAACCGCAGTCGCGATAGGCTACAATCCGACCTTTATCAAAGTCGGGTACGCATTTCTCCTCCTTAAACGAGGCATCACAACAACGTTTCACCAGGCAACGCCGCTCAACTGCTGTTTGTGTACGAGAAATCGGTTGGAAACTTTGTGTCAGCACGTTGTAGGTGTCGCAACCGGCGCCAATCTTGTGTGAATGCTCTGAAAAGCTAATCATTAGCATATCACAGCATCTTCTTCCAGTCTGTTAAATTTGGCGTCTATAGCACGTCATCTTCGTGGTGCATCAATTTTAATGGCCAGCAGTGTATTATCGTGAAATTGGAGAGATATGATACACGAATTGGGATAGCAATCCTCAAAACAAAGGCGTTTTTCGCTGCGGGAGGACCATCTTATGAAATTTTAGTCACTGACTTTCTCCTCGGATTGTGAAAATATTTCGTTGACGCCCACCTACATAGGGAGAAATGAGCGTCATAATTACATTAGAGATCTCAGAGTTCGCACGGTGAGTGGATCGTTGATCCCGCGTGCTGTTCGAGAGTGGAATGGTAGAGAAGTAGCTTGAAGATGATTCGATGAACCATCTGCCAAGCACTTAATTGCGTTTTGCAGAGTAGCCATGTAGGTGTAGATGTCTTTCAGTCAAAGATCGCGATGTGACGAAGCGTGATATCTATCACATTAAAAAAATCTGCTTAAGTTTTTCGTTATTAGTAACTAAACTTACTTTATTTCCGGCAGCACTACGACAAGAGAATCCACCTGCACATGGTCCAGATGATGTTCTTGTAACACCTGCATCTGATGATAAGCCTGCAGTGACTCGAAAACTAGTTAATGGGACAGAAAACGAATCTTACCAAAAACGCATAAAAGAAACTGGTTGCATATTACACCGAAATTATCGCCAATTTCAATCACAGTCCAAGTTCGCCATCCATTATGGACAGAGTGTAAGGAGCTTACATCTGATTGATATTCTGATGATGGACCACGACCAAAACACACGAAGAAAGTTTTTATGACAAGTGGATTCTTGTTATTTGTCGATCTTAAGCAGTGTTAAAGGCTAGCCAACTAATCATATTATGTCGTAAATTAAAGTAAATGAGATCCCTACCTTACCATACAGCTACAGGTGGTCCGTAACTCCCTAAAACGCTAAAGAGAAATGTCAGGATCTTTTCTTTTAAACAGAAACGATCGATTCCTTCCGCAATCCGAAGTTTTGCATCGTCTCGAACAACCATGTTGTCGACGCGACAACTCGAATGTACCTTTTTTTGGTGTTCGCTTGCGAAATAACTTCAGGCGTCCTTTTATTGATGTAATGCGTAATCAAAGAATTGGATACTGATTTCAATCTGAGAATCGTCAGTAATGCAGACGATACTAGAGGGATGAATCATTAAAAAACTGAAGGTTTCGCTTAATTAATCTTGCTGGAATCTGCAATAACTCCAAATTTTTATATCAGTGTATTGTAACGCTGTCTTTTGTCCTCTGTAAGATCCATTCGAATAGTGTCTTTTTTCGTTTATTGTCTACGGATGTAATTTTGATGTAATATATGATTTTACTGATTTCTTTTATGTAAATCCTAACACGCAGCTTCTAATTAAATGTATGAAATATTATCTGTAAACAAGTGTTTTGTTCTGGTATTTTATATAGTGTTACTATAAATTTAGTACTATAGCCTAATAATATAATAATCGTCTGTATAATTAAAGACGAGCAGGAAGACAGTTGAAAGGTGGAGTTGGAAGCAAAAGGATAGATTGAGACATAGAAGTTTGTTAGTGGGGGCTCGGGTCGTATTTTATGGAGAGAAGGAATATTTTTGCCGCAGTTAATGGGCAGTAAAGGGTCGAAAAGGGTGCTGAATGATACTGTTACGGGAAAATGAAGAACTTAAGCTGTTTTTGAAAGTGTGTTAGCGTGACGAAGAGGTTGTCGGAGGTGATGGAATGGTGCCACGTTACAGTGAGTTATTGAACTTAACGGTGAACATTCAGTTTCTAAAGTTTTTGACGGAGAAGAGAGCAGTATGAGGCAGAAGTGAAGAAGACCAGAAGAAGATGGAATTAAGAAGAATGAGGTAAAATTTGTTGATAAGGAAGTAGGAAGAGAAGAAGAGAGGACATCGGAAGAACTAGAATTGTTTCGAAGTTATTAAAGAAGTGTGAGTAGAAGAATAGTAGACGAAATTACTACTTAACCCCTAAATACCTGAATACATTTCTAGATGAAAGATAAAAACCAAAATTCGTGGCACAGTAGAGGTACCCGAAACACTCAGGAGAATGCAGCATTTGTCAGAAGCGTTAGTAGCTTCGCGCAGAATCAGCAGGTACCGGTACTGGCTCTGAAAACCAGTTAACCTTTCAATTATTAGCACAACATTAGTACGATGCGAATTCGCGACACTCAACTTTAAGGCGCTAATTAATTCGTCAGAGAGAAGAAAGAATAGGTGGAATATGACAGACGAGCTAACGGTGTAGTGAATGTTTTGTGAAATTTTGTGCTAGGCAAGTCGAAACTTGCCAAACCAATCAGAACTATTATTGTGAGGTCGTAGCACACATCAGTGTTTTGAAATGAAACTTTTAAAAAGGAAAGTCCACTTCTCTAGCTAAAATAAATAACTGCTTGGGTGCACATTGTTGCCGATAACGTTATGTGTCTTCTACGAAATACCTTACGGACCCCATCCACAAATCATACTTGCGTATTTAACTGAACAGTTGTATTTTGAATAGCAAGAAATTTTCAGCTAATATATTTAATTTTTCGAGACTATACGTCGCCATACTAGCAGCCAGCGCTAATCAACAACGGAGCTGTGGTCCAGAGATCGTCCTTTCAGCGGCCAGAAACAGCGGAAGTTTGACAGTGCACGGTACGAAACATAATTAGTTTTAAATCAAAATAAACAGAGAGATAATCCATAGTTATACAAATGCTGTAGATTTGCAAAGACAGCTTCCTTGCTGTTATTGAAAACATTCTTACAGGTTAAGCTTTTAATATAGTGAACAATCTGCCAACAGCGAAAATATTTGTTTCACCTTAAAAGCCAGAATATCTCTCGCGGTTTGTTGTTCTACATTTCTGTAAAAATGCAGTCAACTAAACATCAATTACTCGAGAGAGAAACTCTAAACTGTCTATCACTTTGTGATGAGGTTTTGAAACTAAATTAAATTCTTTAGGTCACCTACTTTCTAAGATTTCTTCGTAGACTTTGTGTACCAAGTCATTATAAGAGCTAAGGACATTCTCTAATTATCACAATAGATCTGGACAGTAATTTGTTGAATATATATTCAGATCCACTACATAAAATAGTTAATCAATATTACCATTATTATCATTCATTACTGTTTATTTTATGATTTATTTTGCGCCGGCCGCGGTGGTCTCGCGGTTCTAGGCGCTCAGTCCGGAACCGCGCGACTGCTACGGTCGCAGGTTCGAGTCCTGCCTCGGGCATGGATGTGTGTGATGTCCTTAGGTTAGTTAGGTTTAAGTAGTTCTAAGTTCTAGGGGACTGATGACCACAGATGTTAAGTCCCTTAGTGCTCAGAGCCATTTGATTTATTTTGCCTTGGAAGTGTGAATGAGATAGAGTGTGTGGTTCGTAAGTGTGTATCAAATTGTGTGATTGTGTGTGTGTGTGTGTGTGTGTGTGCGCGCGAGCGAGCGCGTTTGCCACCAAAGCAGTGCGGTTTCAAGGAAGGTTGTTCATTAAATGGTAATGTGGATAAGTTACGTTTACGAAAGCGGAGTGGTAGCAATATTTGTTCTGGTACACAATAGTCATTGAAGTAGCATCTGCGTAGAAGCAAAAGAGGTAGATAGTAGTCAGTAACAAAGACAGTGTGACAGCAGTTGGTACGCGAACAGCTTGAGTACAGGAATCGTGTCTGAATGAACATAGTCAATTAGCATGTGCACAATTATGACATACGCAGTATTACGTGCTTGTAATAGAACGATAACACTAATGAGTCGACACGTTTTGGTATCACTGTTCAAATTTATACGTACATATTAACAAATTCACGTGATACTTCTTATGCTCCTCAGTTATTGGTATATGAGCACGTACTGTCTAAACTGTACATATTCCGTTTCGAGCTAAGTTACGGAAAAGCTGTGCAAAGACAAGCACTGTAGTATTTATTTCAGCGTGACTGAAGTAACAACGAATAAGAAATTTGCAATCAAGCTGTGGATTATATTCATAATAGATTCCGAGACGTCCACACATAGAAGAAACCGCGAAAGACAGGACTCCGTCAGTGTTGCAAATCGACGAGGGAACATGATTTCGAGGCAGCAGAACACTCCACTGTTACAAACCTATTAAAGGTAGATAATTACCGAAGCCAGCAGAGGAAGCTACAGTATAACGGCGCTCACGCTGAACGGTCCCCCATATGTAGCGATTATGACGTCTGCCCGTTGTTTATAGTCACGTTCTGTCGCTATTTCCACTCCATACAAACTGTACTCACGTCCACAGGTGCTGAGATCTTCGAGATACACGAAACCACATTAGTACGGACATACTGAACATCAAAAGGTATTTGTCAATATTGTGACGTGTGAAGCGCAGACACGTATACAACGAGTACCAGTAAATTGTTGTCAACGCTTACTGTGTATTGTGGCTCTCGACTAGCAGTATACATAACGAAATACCGCTACTGTTTTATTATTTTATGGCATGGTGTGGTCTAGGGATGCGTTCTTCACTAATAATCAACATCCTGGGTCCTGGGTTTCATCCAGGTAAGGGCTTAAATTTTGCCTAAAAAGGTCATACACAATGGTGGACAAAGACTTCCGGTACAAGCAGACACCCTGGATCTGCCAACGGCCTTGTCAAAAAGGATGAAGGAGCGGACATCTCACCAGGGTAACTTCTTGCCCTCAAGGGGGGCAGTGCCAGTAAAAGTCGGAAAAATTAGCAATGACCAATGGCATGAGTGAGCAAAAGACAAGGAAAATTACTGCGCTGAAGACATATAATGTGAATCCACAAGGCATGTGGCCTGTAATCGAAAAACTCCGTTGGAGTAAGATTTCAGGTTAGCCCCCCATTCAGATCTCCGGGAGGGGACTGCCAAAGTTGGATTACCATGAGAAAAAGGTAGAATAACTAACGAATGGGTAGCATTCTACGAGTCGGAGTGTGGAATTTCAGAAGTTTGAACGTGGTAGGAAAGCTACAAAATCTAAATACGAAAAGGTAAAGGCTTACTGTAGATGTCGTGGGGGTTAATGAAGTAGAATGGAAAGAAGATAAGGATTTCTGCTCAGATGAATTTAGGGTAATATCAAAAGCGGCAGAAAATGATACAATCGGAGTAGGATTCGTTAAAAGTAGGTGGGACAAAGAGTGAGTTACTGCGAACGTTTATAACAAGGTTGTTTTCGTCAGAATGGACAGCAAACCGTCGCCACCAATAATGGTTTAGGTATACACGTCGACTTCACAAGCAGAGGATGAAGAGACAGAGAAAGTATTTGAGGATATTGAACGGATAATTCAGTTTATAAAACAAGACTACAGTCTAATACTCACGGAGGATTAGAACGCAGTAGAAAGGAGAGCAATAGAAGAAGGAGTTCGGGAGAATATAGGCTTGGTAGTAAGAATGTGAGAGGAGACAGACTAATTGAGTTTTCCAACAAATTTCGGCTAGTTATAGTGAGTACACTGTTCAAGAATCGTAAGAGGATATATACTTGAAAAAAGCCTAGAGGCATGAGCAGATTTCAGCTGGACTACATCATGGTAAGACAGAGAGTACGAAATCTAACACTGGACTGCAAGGCGCACCCATGAGCAGATATAGATGGTTCAAATGGCTCTAAGCACAATGGGACTTAACATCTGAGGACATCAGTCCCCTAGACTTAGAACTACTTAAACCTAACTAACCTAAGGCCCGAGGCAGGACTAGAACCTGCGACCGTAGCAGCAGGCAGATATAGACTCAGAACACAATTTAGTAATGTTGAAAGTAGCTGCAAGTGTAAGAGAACCGTCCGGAAGAATCCACATGCAAAGAAGTTGTATACTGAAATACTGAGAAATGATGAGACGCGTTTCAAGTTCTGTGAGGCTATAGATACTGCGATAACGGATACCTCAGAAGCCAATTCAGTTGAAGAGGAATGGACATCTCTAAGAAGGGCCATCACCGAATCTGGAGAAACAGACGTACGTACATGTAAGACAACTGGGATCGACGAAAGAAGTAATCAAACAATACTCAGAGAAATTCAGGAATAAAGCGATATACAGATTACTCAGGAATGACATAAATAGGAAATTTAGAGAAGCGAAGGTGAAACGCAGCCGAAAAAATATGGAGAAATCGAAAAAGAAATGGTCGTCGGAGTGACTGATACAGCTGTGGGAATTCCAATGTAAGCGCAGAGGAATTATCGGTTGAGTGGAAGGAGTACATTGAAAGTTTCTGTGAGGGGCAGGCTTGTCTGATGAGTGTTACTGGTGTATAATGGAGACATAAGGAATCTGATATTAGAGTATAGTAAAACTTTGGAAGACTTAAGATCAAACATGACAGAAGCGATAGATAAAATTTCTTCGGAACTTCTAAAATCACTGGGCGAAGTGGCAACCAAACGACTACTCAAGTTGGTGTGTAGAGTCTTTGGTACCGGACACAGACCGTCAGACTTTCGGAAAAATATCAACCACACAATTCCGAAGACAGCACTTCGCTGCGAGAACTATCGCACAACCAGCTTAACAGCTCATGTTTTCAAGCTTCTGACAAGAGTGTTCTACATATGAATGGGAAAGAAAATTGTGGATTTGTTAGATGACGATCAATTTGGCCTTAGGAAACATGAAGGCACTAGAGAAGCAGCTCTGACGTTGCGCTTGATAATGGAAGCAATACTTCAGAAAAATCAAGACGCATTCATAGGATTGGTGGAGCGGACTTCGATAACGTAAAATTGTGCAAGATGTTCGAAATTCTAAGAAATACATTGTGTACTATAACCAAGAGAGAACAGTAAGACTGGAAGACAATGAACGATGTGTTTGGATTAAAAAGAACCTCTGCTGTTCAATCGATATATCGAAAAAACAATGGTGGAAATAAAAGAAAGGTTGGGGAACGTGATAAAATTCAGAGTGAGAGAATGTCAAAGATAAGATTGGCTAATGACATTGCTATCGTCACTGGAAGCGTAGAAGAACCGAAATGGAATGAACTCTCCAATGAGTGAAGAATGTTGATTGAGAATAAACCGAAGATAGATGAAAGTAATGAGGCATAACAGAAATGAGAATAGGGGAAAAATTAACATCAATATTGCTGACCACGAATTCTGTTCCTTGGAAGCAAAATAAGACATGACAAACGAATGAAGAAGAATGTAAAGAGCAAAACAGCACAACAGGCAAGAGGACACTTTTGGCCAACAGAAGCGTACTAGTAACAAATATAGCCTTTGATATCACAAAGAAATTTCTGAGAAGGTACGTTTCGTACACAGCTTTGTATAGTAGTGAAACATGGATTGCGGGAAACCAGAAAAGAAGACAGTTGAAATGTTTCAGATGTGGTGTCACAGTAGGATGTCGAAAACTAGGTGATCTGATATAATAAGGAAGAAGGAAGTTTTCCGCAGAAATGCCGAAGAAAATATCATATAGGAAACATTGATAAGAGGAAGGGATACGATGATAGGATGTGTGTTAAAGACACCCGTTCTTTATTGCAGAATCACATTCTACATAAAAAAACTAATTGCATTTTGTCTTAAACATTTGTTTTGATTCTTGGTAGTTGGCGCTGTAATTCAATAAAATCCGTGTTCTCATTTTTGCGTGGAAAATGGATACGGTTAAAAAAAATACTTATTTACTTCGTAAATTTTGATTCGCTAAAACTAAAAATCTCCCTCTCTCCC
Organism: Schistocerca americana; assembly: GCF_021461395.2. Lineage (NCBI taxonomy): Eukaryota > Metazoa > Arthropoda > Insecta > Orthoptera > Acrididae > Schistocerca > Schistocerca americana. Next base: position 240,147,333 of record NC_060121.1, read on the forward strand.
CATAGGGTGGGGTTTCAGAGAGAGGAATTAGAGTTTTTCAAATGCTGACCCAAATACTGTATTAATTTTTTCCTCAGATTCGGATAAATTTAGTTTGTTTCATGGTTATGAGGCCACACAACTTTTAATTATCAAACAAATTATCTGACTAACTAACTAATCAATCATCCTACTTACTAACGAGTGAACTCAGTTTTCATTTATCGTAACCGTTTTAAACGCAAAAATGAGAACATGAATTTTCTTGAATTACAGCGCCAACTACCAAGAATCAAAACAAATGTTTAAGACAAAATGTACGTAGTTTTTTATGTAGAGTGTGATTCTGCAATAAAAAATAGGGGTTCCCATTTGAAATGTTAAAATTGCCTCCCGCTCCACCCCCTGGGGGCTGGGGTGGCGGGCTAATTTTAGCACCAGCAGATATCCCCCTCGAAAATGATCAACTTTGGATTCTACACATTTTTTTCGTTTGAAGCTTATTCTTCGAGTTATTCTGGTTTGTCAACTCAAAATTTACACCCTGCATATATAAAATTTTTTAGCTACATGCCAGAGGTAGTCATAAAGTTTTAACTTTTATCTCGTAAAAATAAGGTGCAGTAATTAATTTTTTATTTCTTTGCAGACACATGTTTGTAGTCCCGGAACACACTGAAATCTCCATACCCTCTACAGTGCCGTATCACGCCGCTAGATCTGGAATAATATGGAGCAGCCCACCCCCACTTTACGAAAGTTATTCGCACATTGCGAATTCTTTGACATCGTCTGTGTTACGTATAGATATATTACCTATTAGTAACAGATGAAAATTTGTGCCAGAACTGTACTTGGACCCGGATTTCCGGCTTATCGCGAACTGCGGCCTTAACCATTTCGGCTATCCGTGCGAGCTCCCCTGACCCATCCAAAGCTCCATACGCCACACAGTGTACATCCCCTAATGCTCGCAACATTATTTGAATTCCGGCCATTGGAGATTATGAGGAATGTTATTATCGTCATTTTGTCGGTCTGGGCTTGTAAATGAAACATCTTCACTTTATCAGTGGGCTGCACGATTTAATTTTGCCCCCTCTACAGGCATCTACGGAACTGTGAAGCAGGGATTTCAAGGTTTACTAGGATCACACAAACAAAATTTGTATTGTACTGTATGTTAATCGGCGACCTAGAAACGACGGAGAGGCTACGTCCCCGCCGCAGCCGCAGTGGTCCACAACCCCACGACGACTACCGCAGTCCATGTTACCCCTCCGTCGCCCCACACCAAACCCAGGGTTATTGTGCGGTTCGGCCCCCGATGGAACCCCTACGGAACGTCTCACACCAGATGAGTGTAACCCCTATGTTTGCGTGGTAGGGTAAGGGTGGTGTACGCGTACGTGGAGAACTTGTTTGCTCAGCAATCGCCGACATAGTGTAGCTGAGGCGGAATAACGGGAACCAGCCCACATTCGCCAAGGCAGATGGAAAACCGCCTAAAAACCATCCACAGACTGGCCGGTTCACCGGACCTCGACACAAATCCGCCGGGCGGATTCGTGCCGGGGACCAGGCGGGCTCAAACAAAATTAATCCCGTAACTTTTTTTTTGTTATAATCGAAACCACCTCTCGTAATCCAGTGACGGTAGTAATAACGACGCTGGTGATGGTCCTCATTACAAAAACAAAAAACGAAAAAAACAAAAAAATCTTCTTCTACCGATGGCGCCGGCGGTGGAGGTGCGACGCAGTGCGACAACTCACCGCTCTTGGGAAAGCTGACGATCCAGTGGTCATCAGTGTGGACGGTCATGTCCAGAATGCGGTCGCCGAATTCCGTGTAATACTTGGGGAGGACGGCGCCACTCGGTTCTGCGCGAACGTAGCCGCCGCGGAACTGCGAGGTGAAGTCTCTGGCGGCGATGCGGCCAAACTCGCCCTCCAGCTCAGAGTATCGCAAGCGCGTCATGCCGTCGTCTGGTCGCCACACGTACCGGACGGAAGGCGCAGCGACAATGCAGAGCCGCGCCGGCCGGGGGCCCATTTGGCTGCGCGCGGTCTTTGCTGACCTTGCTCCGCTCGATAAAACCGCTGTGCAGCCTTCTCCACGGCACGGTAACTGTCACCCCAGCCTGCGCACCACTGTTCACTTACGTCACTGAATCACCGCTCCACAAACAGTGATTCGCTGGATACCCGGCTTCGTAGCGGTTTGTCACTGTCGCTCGCGAAGCCAGGGGTCGGCAGCGACATTGATACACTTAGGGCCAATTTAAGGCCAGGAGACGCAAGCTGCCATTTGGGACGTCCAGTTGAGAAGGACGCCAAGAGACGCGTAAGTGAAGAACTTACAGGGTGATGCTTATTGAATTACATAAAATAAAATTGTCATAAGTTCTGAACGGTTTGCTTTAGGACGTTCAAACTGCACGGTTGGTCGCGCGGCATGACGGGAACTAGAATGCGCTGTATGTTTTCGTCGTCAATGAGCAAAATTGGCGCATTTGGGGGGCTGAGAATCCGATTTTCGCGATCGAGAAGTCTCTTCACCCTCAACGGGTGACTGTGCGGTGTGCAATGTCCAATCACGGAGTAATCGGTGCGATATTCCTTCGCCGCGCGGGATTAGCCAAGCGGTAGGAGACGCTGAAGTCATGGACTGTGCGGCTTGTCCGGCGGAGGTTCGAGTCCTCCCTGGGGCATGGGTGTGTGTGTTAGTCCTTAAGATAATTTAGGTTAAGTAGTGTGTAAGCTTAGGGACTGATGACCTTAGCAGTTAAGTCCCATACGATTTCACACACATTTGATATTCCTTCATGGCACGGTGACTAACTACCTAATGGTATGTGGAGGTTTTGGAAGATGATTTCATCCCCATTATCCAAAATGACCCTGATTTCGACAAGATGTGTTTCATGAAAGACGGGGCTCGACCGCAACGAAGCGGGAGAGTGTTTGATGGAGCACTCTGAGGACCGCATTCTGGCTCTGGGGTACCCAGAGGCCACTGGCATGGACCTCGATTAGCCGCCATATTCTCCGGATCTTAACACATGCAACTCCTTTTTGTGGGGCTTTATTAAAGACAAGGTATGCAGCAATAACCCCAGAATCATTGCTGAGCTGAAAATATCCGTTCAGAAGGTCCATCGTCAGTGTTCCGATACATGAGCGGATCATGCAGAATTCCGCTATTCGTCTGCGCCACATCATTGCTAATGATGATAAGCATATCGAACATGTCATAACCTAAATCCGAATATCTGCAGTGACGTTTACATGTTGAATGATGTGTGTGCACAACATAGTTCCTAATTAATTTACTCTTTTTCGTATAATTCAATAATTGTCACGCAGTATACAGTATTATTAAAAAAAATGGTTCAAATGGCTCTGAGCACTATGGGACTTAACATCTGAGGTCATCAGTCCCTTAGAACTTAGAACTACTTAAACCTAACTAACCTAAGGACATCACACACATCCATGCCCGAGGCATGATTCGGACCTGCGACCGTAGCAGTCGCGCGGATCCGGACTGAAGCGCCTAGAACCGCTCGGCCACCACGGCCGGCATACAGTGTTATTCCGTGATGATTTATAGATATGAGTGGTATCTGTTCTGTCAGACGCGACCGACAGAAGTGTCATCACTCATATCTATAATTCTATTGGCGCTGTGACTGTTTGATGAAAAAGTTTCATTGGGGACGCACAAGAACTTCTACGACAGTCAGAAAACTGCGAATAGAAGGTTAATGGGCGGGGGTCGTTACGGCGCGGTGACCGGGTAACTGGGAATTTGGGTGTGACGAAAAGCGTGTCCAAAGGGCTGAGGCATAACGCTGATTTTTTAAGGCAATGCACTGCTTCATCCCCTGCAGTTGGGGTGTAACTGGTTGGGAAATGTAATTGCTACATATGATGATTCCGAAAAGGACCAGGACAATGGATCGGCTCCACCACCACACGTGAAGACGTGCCCGGCTGGAACACAAGGCACAATAGGATCGGCGAGGAACATTCCCACGAAGAGAGAAAACTCCGTCAGAACAGGCCTCGGAAGGCCCACCCGTTTCGACCGACCGCCGGGTCATCCTCAGCTATGTGTGTCACTGGCTGCGAATATGGAGGGGCATGTGGCCAGCATACCGCACTCCTCGGCGTTGTCAGTTTTCTTGACCTGAGCCGCTACTTCTCAGTCAAGCAGCTCCTCGACTGGCCTCACAAGGGCTGCATGCACCCTGCTGCAACAACACTCGGCAGACCCGTACAGCCACCCATCCAAGTGCTAGCCAAGCCTGACAGCGCTTAACTCACAAAGAGAGATGCGGTGCGTTATTGTTTTGTACTGAAAGAAGCAGTTTATGTCTCGTATTTGTTATACCATTTATGTAATACCTGCTGTCATCAGTTCTTCCCTCTAAATAAAGAAAAAAAGCGGTTAACACAACTGCTCTAGGTACGAGGACCATCAGGGTTCGAGTCCCAATCCGGCATAAATTTTCAATTGTCCCCGTTGCATTGCCGCAATGTCCTGTGCGGCTGGACATCATTATTTCCTTCCTATCTCTTTCTGATTCCGTTTTCTTTCCATTTCTTTCATCCCAATTATTCGTGTCCGTGATAATGTTACAAATTTTCAAGGGTTATGGAGAAGGGCAAATGTATCAGTTAAAGGTAAGAGACACTGGTCTGGAAGCGACCGAGCCGAAAGCTATAAGTGAAACATCTGACAGTGGAACACACGTACCGGTACTGTTATTGCTAAGACTAAAGGGTAAGCAATCCCGATTAGCACTTCTTATCCGCCAACGGATGGGTTTCAGCATGTTGGAATACCACCTCGAGGACTTTTAACATTGCAGCGCGTCAGCAATCGTGAATAATTTAATGATTATAAAGAATCCGCCTCGATTGCAGATAGAAACCGGATGTTGACCTAAGTTTCGGCGCGGATAACCACGCCGTCTTCGGAACACACTAAATCTACAAACTGCCTAAAGAGGCATGGTCCAACAATAATACAGAACGCCCGAAAGGGCAAAAGACTCTCATAAAATGTAAAATAAACGGTACGTGTGCACAATGTCAATAGCTCTACTTAGCTCAAAGGTCAGAAGCGTGCTTCCTCAGCCCAGCCAGTTTACCAGAGAGCCCGCGGCCCACCGAACGTTGGCTGGGGTGAGGAAGCACGCTTCTGACCTTTGAGCTAAGTAGAGCTATTGACATTGTGCACACGTACCGTTTATTTTACATTTTATGAGAGTCTTTTGCCCTTTCGGGCGTTCTGTATTATTGTTGGACCATGCCTCTTTAGGCAGTTTGTAGTTCTAGTGTGTTCCGAAGACGGCGCGGTTATCCGCGCCGAAACCTAGGTCAACATCCGGTTTCTATTTGCAATCGAGGCGGATTCTTTATAATCATTGAATCCCACCTCACTTTGAACTGGCTGTTCGTCAACATCTGGACCAGACGTCCACTGTTAGGTGGAAAGATAGAGCAGGTCCTGTTTCCTGGCCGGCACGTACAGCAGATCTCTCTGCACTTGATTTGTTCTTGTGTACGAGACGCCTACCGAGGATGAAGTAGTTCTCCTGGCAAGAATTCTTACAAGGGAACCTCCCCATCGCACCCCCCTCAGATTTAGTTATAAGTTGGCACATTGGATAGGCCTTGAAAAACTGAACACAGATCAATTGAGAAAACAGGAAGAAGTTGTGTGGAACTGTGAAAAAATAAGCAAAATATACAAACTGAGTAGTTTATGGGATGATGGGCAATATCAAAGCCACTAAGATTGCAGGAGCGCCGTGGTCTCGCGGTAACGTGAGCAGCTGCGGAACAAAAGGTCGTTGGTTCAAATCTTCTACCGAGTGAAAACTTTAATTTTTTATTTTCAGTTTATGTGACAAACTCTTATGTTTTCATCACTTTTTTGGGAGTGATTATCACATCCACAAGAAAACCTAAATCGGGCAAGGTAGAAAAATCTTTTTACCCATTCGCCAAGTGTACAAGTTAGGTGGGTCGACAACATATTCTTGTCATGTGACGCACATGCCGTCACCAGTGTCGTATAGAATATATCAGATGTGTTTTCCTGTGGAGGAATCGGTTGACCTATGACCTTGCGATCAAATGTTTTCGGTTCCGATTGGAGAGGCACGTCCTTTCGTCTACTAATCGCACGGTTTTGCGATGCGGTCGCAAAACACAGACACTAAACTTATTACAGTGAACAGAGACGTCAATGAACGAACGGACAGATAATACCTATGCAAAAATAAAGAAAGTAAAATTTTCACTTGTGCGAAGACTTGAACCAAGGACCTCTCGTTCTGCAGCTGCTCACGCTACCACGATACCACGGCGATCCTGAACTCGCTTGCTCCTTGATGTTGCCTATGTCGCCAATGGACTACTCAGTTTGTATATTTTGCTTATTTTTTCACGGTTTCACACAACTTCTTCCTGTTTTCTCAATTGATCTGTGTTCGGTTTATCAAGGCCTATCCACTGTGCCAAATTATAACTAAATCTGAGGGGGGTGCGATGGGGAGGTTCCCTTGTCAGTGCCTGCGACTCTCTTCAAAAGACGCCGAGGATATTAGGATGCCGAGCCTGTATTGACGCTGGGGGACGTAATTTTCAATTAGTGTTGTAAATGTAACAGCTTGTGGAACTTGTTCGGGTAAATTGAATCCATTATCACAGTACTGTAGACTTGGGATTTTCGGTCTGCCTGACATGAACTCCCGTGCGCCGTTACTTGTCCATCAACAGGAAATATTATCTTAGGGCTCTGTGGAGTGTTCAACGGGAATTGTAAATTTCATGATGACGGTTCGGAAGTTGAGGGCCTTAGTTTGAGCGCTGCGCGAGGCTAAGGTGGAACTTGAGTCGATTTTCGCTTATACCTTTCGACTCCGTCGTTTCCAGACTAGGGTCCCTACCTCAAATCACAAATTTACAATTCTCCATCATCCCTCAATATTTGTGACATCATCATGTAATCAACGTGTGTACACGGTCCATCACAGTAGCGGAAACTGACACAGGTGCAAGGATACGATAACACAAGGAAAAGCGTTCCAGTAAACGTGGGTTCGCATACTAGCTGTTTGCGAGGTAGCTGAGGATGTGTGATTACAAACCGGACTCTAGTTTTAATACGAACTATTGTCCTAATTGGAGTACAAATGTACACTCATGGAAATGGAAAAAAGAACACATTGACACCGGTGTGTCAGACCCACCATACTTGCTCCGGACACTGCGAGAGGGCTGTACAAGCAATGATCACACGCACGGCACAGCGGACACACCAGGAACCGCGGTGTTGGCCGTCGAATGGCGCTAGCTGCGCAGCATTTGTGCACCGCCGCCGTCAGTGTCAGCCAGTTTGCCGTGGCATACTGAGCTCCATCGCAGTCTTTAACACTGGTAGCATGCCGCGACAGCGTGGACGTGAACCGTATGTGCAGTTGACGGACTTTGAGCGAGGGCGTATAGTGGGCATGCGGGAGGCCGGGTGGACGTACCGCCGAATTGCTCAACACGTGGGGCGTGAGGTCTCCACAGTACATCGATGTTGTCGCCAGTGGTCGGCGGAAGGTGCACGTGCCCGTCGACCTGGGACCGAACCGCAGCGACGCACGGATGCGCGCCAAGACCGTAGGATCCTACGCAGTGCCGTAGGGGACGGCACCGCCACTTCCCAGCAAATTAGGGACACTGTTGCTCCTGGGGTATCGGCGAGGACCATTCGCAACCGTCTCCATGAAGCTGGGCTACGGTCCCGCACACCGTTAGGCCGTCTTCCGCTCACGCCCCAACATCGTGCAGCCCGCCTCCAGTGGTGTCGCGACAGGCGTGAATGGAGGGACGAATGGAGACGTGTCGTCTTCAGCGATGAGAGTCGCTTCTGCCTTGATGCCAATGATGGTCGTATGCGTGTTTGGCGCCGTGCAGGTGAGCGCCACAATCAGGACTGCATACGACCGAGGCACACAGGGCCAACACCCGGCATCATGGTGTGGGGAGCGATCTCCTACACTGGCCGTACACCACTGGTGATCGTCGACGGGACACTGAATAGTGCACGGTACATCCAAACCGTCATCGAACCCATCGTTCTACCATTCTTAGAACTTGCTGTTCCAACAGGACAATGCACGTCCGCATGTATCCCGTGCCACCCAACGTGCTCTAGAAGGTGTAAGTCAACTACCCTGGCCAGCAAGATCTCCGGATCTGTTCCCCATTGAGCATGTTTGGGACTGGATGAAGCGTCGTCTCACGCGGTCTGCACGTCCAGCACGAACGCTGGTCCAACTGAGGCGCCAGGTGGAAATGGCATGGCAAGCCGTTCCACAGGACTACATCCAGCATCTCTACGATCGTCTCCATGGGAGAATAGCAGCCTGCATTGCTGCGAAAGGTGGATATACACTGTACTAGTGCCGACATTGTGCATGCTCTGTTGCCTGTGTCTATGTGCCTGTGGTTCTGTCAGTGTGATCATGTGATGTATCTGACCCCAGGAATGTGTCAATAAAGTGTCCCCTTCCTGGGACAATGAATTCACGGTGTTCTTATTTCAATTTCCAGGAGTGTATTTGAAATGTGAACTTTTCGACAAATTCCCAGTCTGATTCGGCTCAAATTTCGCAGAACGCCTAGGTTAACAAGAGATGCAATACTATTTCAGCATGTTATACACAGTCTCATACAATACAGTCACCAAATTCCCTCCATTTTTGTAATACATTACGACAGCAGCGCTCCAAGCGAACAATACGATATTGGATGTATGCGAATAGTGTCGTTTATATCGATTTGTAACACAGTTTCTACAATAGTGAGCGTATATAGCACAATAAAAATTGGGAATAACAAAATAGTTACACCATATTTGTCTCTTTTTAGTTTCCTAAGGATCCTGGGTGGTACAAAACGGTACATTACAGGATAGTTTGCTTACGATTCTCTCGTACGCCACAGACATTTACTGAAGATAGTCACTTCGTTTTAAGAACAAAAAAGTGACTGGTAAACAGTCGAAAGAGGTCGTATAGCTGCGCAATAAAATGAAATTTCGCTCGATACGCTTCCAGCCAAATCCGTGAAAGCAAAACACAGGGAACATTATTTAACGTACCAGATGAGCCAACGTAACTGTAGTCTAAAGGGAAACCGCACAGACGTGATAATAAAATGCCGCGCGGGATTAGCCGAGCGGTCTCAGGCGCTGCAGTCATGGACTGTGCGGCTGGTCCCGGCGGAGGTTCTAGTCCTCCCTCGGGCATGGGTGTGTGTGTTTGTCCTTAGGATAATTTAGGTTAAGTAGTGTGTAAGCTTAGGGACTGATGACCTTAGCAATTAAGTCCCATAAGATTTCGCACACATTTGAACATTTTTTGATAATAAAACGTCAAAAGCAATAAAGCTATTTTGCCAGTACAGAAAAACCAGTTCCACAATTTTTGCTACATCTGAGCCACAAACGCCAAGAATCTTCAAAAAATTCTCTTTTGAAGCAAAAGTAACTACATTTTCAAGAAATTTCATATATTTGAACGTCGAGTCGAGTATATAAATTTGCGAGTCATTAGACTCCATACAGAATCGTTGCGCTTCAAGAAAAGTGACTGTCATAATAAGAATAGACAACAGAAATAAATCCTTCTCATCCATTAAATATGTGTTTACATTCTCTTGCTTTCAGCGGAGCGGCTGTTATACTCATATTCGAAACTTGAATAAGTTGTAGCCTATGTCACTGAATCAGTGAGATTCGGCTGTTTTTAGATTTGTTTGACCATTATTCATGGTCCCTGATAATTTACTAACGTTTGAAAGGAAAGAAATGTAACTAGTCCGTTAGTTAAGTAGAAAAATAATTAAAAGCAAACATCTTACCGCTGGCTTTCTCGTCGCTAGGGGCATAGTGCCGTTCCAACTGTTAGACGGTTAGCAACTTTCACAGCAGTGAATGTCACGACTGTATATATTAGACTGTGGCGGTACGTGTTACAAATTACTGTACACCCGTACATGTTGAAGGAGTTGTTGCACGTGTCGTTCCCACATCTGGAGGAAATACTCCAGTGGTCTGTGCAGTGAGTAATGAGCGCTTTCAAACACCCTCGGATCTTCTCGTAAATCTTGACGGACTGTGCAGTTCGCTGCTCCAGTCCTTATACCGCATGAGCATGAGCGCTGTACACTTTACTTCTGAGATGACCCCAGACGAAAAAATCCAGGGGCTCGAGGTCAGGCGACGTCGGAGACCAAGGTCCAGTCTGTATTCAACCAATCCATTTGGACCATCCTAGAGCTTTAGATGTCATCTCAGGTCAGCAGCAAAATGTGCCTGAGCCCCACATTCCGCAACGATACGCAATGTACGGTAGGTCGTGGGTAAAACTTGCGTTCAATTAGGTGGGGACTTCCAAATACAGGGGCTGGGAAAAAACATGGAAACTCCGAGACAAATGCATAGGTGAACATGAACGCAATTGCTAGCCAAGTTTGCTAGTTCAGCTGTGGTTTTTTCTGCATCTGCATCTACATGGATACTCTGCAAGTCACAATTAAGTGCCTGGCAGAGGGTTCATCGAACCACCTTCACAGTTCTCTATTATTCGAATCTCGTTTAGCGCGCGGAAAGAACGAACACCTATATCTTTCCGTACGAGCTTTGATTTATTTTATCGTGGTGTTCGTTCCTCCCTATGTAGGTGGGTGTCAACAAAATATTTTCGCATTCGGAGCAGAAAGTTGGTGATTGGAATTTCGTGAGAAGATTCCGTTGTAACGAAAAACGCCTTTCTTTGAATGATGTCCACCCTAAATCCTGTATCATTTCTGTGACACTCTCTCCCATATTTCACGATAATACAAAGCGTGCTGCCTTTCTCTGAACTTTTTCGATGTACTCTGTCAGTCCTATCTGGTAAGGATCTCACACCGCGTAGCAGTATTCTAAAAGAGGACGGACAAGCGTAGTCTAGGCGGTCTCCTTAGTAGGTCTGTTACATTTTCTAAGCGTCCTGCCAATAAAACGCAGTCTTTGGTTAGCCTTCCTCACAACATTTTCTATGTGTTTCTTCCAATTTAAGTTGTTCGTAATTGTAATTCCTAGGTATTTAGTTGAATTTACAGCTTTTAGATTAAACTGATTTATCGTGTAAACGAAGCTTAACTGGTTCCTTTTAGCACAAATGTGGGTGACCTCACGCTTTTCGTTATCTAGGGTCAACTGCCACTTTTCGCACCATTCAGATATGTTTTCTTAATCGTTTTGCGGTTTGTTTTGGTCTTCTGATAACTTTATTAGTCGATAAACGACAGCGTCTTCTGCAAACAACCGAAGACGGCTGCTCAGATTGTCTCCCAAATCGTTAATATGGGTAAGGAACAGCAAAGGGTCTATAACACTACCTTGGGGAACGCCAGAAATCACTTCTGTTTTACTCGATGACTTTCCGTCAGTTACTACGAACTGTGACCTCTCTGACAGGAAATCACAGATCCAGTCACGTAACTGAGACGATATTCCATAAGCAAGCAAATTTCACTACGAGCCGCTTGTGTGGTACCGTGTCAAAAGCCTTCCGGAAATCGATAAATACGGATTAGATCTGAAAAATCCCTTGCAACAGCACTCAACACTTCATGTGAATAAAGAGATAGTTGCGTCTCACAGGAACGATGTTTTCTAAACCCATGTTGACTGTGTGTCAATAGACCCTTTTCTTCGAGGTAATTCATAATGTTCGAAGACAATATATGTTCCAGAATCCTGCTGCATATCGACGTTAACGATATGGGCCTGTAATTTAGTGGATTACTCCTACTACCTTTCTTGAATATTGGTGTGACCTGTGCACTTTTGCAGTCTTTGGGGGCCGGCAGAAGTGGCCGTGCGGTTAAAGGCGCAGAAGTCTGGAACCGCAAGACCGCTACGGTCGCAGGTTCGAATCCTGCCTTGGGCATGGATGTTTGTGATGTCCTTAGATTAGTTAGGTTTAACTAGGGAACTAATGACCTCAGCAGTTGCGTCCCATAGTGCTCAGAGCCATTTGAACCATTTTTTTGCAGTCTTTGGGTACGGATCTTTCGTCGAGCGAACGGTTGTATATGATTGTTAAGTACGAAGCTAATGCATCAGCATACTCTGAAAGGAACCTAACTGGTATACAATCTGGATCAGAAGGCTTGCTATTGGCTCAAATGGCTCTGAGCACTATGGGACTCAACTGCTGAAGTCATTAGTCCTCTAGAACTTAGAACTAGTTAAACCTAACTAACCTAAGGACATCACAAACATCCATGCCCGAGGCAGGATTCGAACCTGCGACCGCAGCGGTCTTGTGGTTCCAGGCTGCAGCGGAAGGCTTGCTATTGTTAAGTGATTTAAGTGCTTCATTACTCCGAGGATATTTACTTCTACGTTACTCATGTTGGCAGATGTTCTCGATTCGAATTATGGAATATTTACTTCGTCTTCTTTTGTGAAGGCATTTCGGAAGACTGTGTTTAGTTACTCTGCTTTGGCGGCACTGTCTTCCATAGTATCCCCATTGCTATCGCGCAGAGTTGGCATTGATTGTTTCTTGCCACTAACATATTTCACATACGACCAGAATCTCTTTGGATTTTCTGCCAGGTTTCGAGACATGAACGGCACCTGTGGAATATCCTAAATACGTTACAAGTGGCAGTCGTGATAAGAACAGTGCTCCGTTGTGAGTGCATCATGTCAGAGCTAAATGAATCCGGACGTGCGCAAATCGTTGGTGATCGCATGGTGCGTGCTTCCGTAACGAATGGAGTGGAAGTGTTCAGTGTTTCAAGAGGCAGGTGATCGTGACAGTAGGTCATTGAAGAGGACTGTGACGAAAAATGAGAGGACCACAGCTGCCAAAGTCACTGCAGAAATGATTGTCGCACTCGCGAACCCTGTCAGCAGCAAAATCCAACGGAGGGAGCTCCATAAACAGAACTGCAGGGAGGGCTGGAACTCCAAAACCACTAATCAGTAATGCAAGTGCTCGTAATATGATGCCGAAGCCATAAAACCTGTACAATGAAGCAACTGAAAGAAACTAATTTGGTAGGATGAGCCTTGTTGCACACAGTTTCCAACATCTGGCCCAGTGTACGTGCCACCAGTGAAATGTGGCGGGTGTTTGATGATGATTTGGGGGTCATATCGTGGTATCCCATGTTCACTGTTACCTTAACTTTGCACTATTTAGCGGTAAGGAGGATATAACATTCCACTGAAAACAATACAGGAATTGTATTTACCCATTTCGAAACGAGTGGAAGGCCTTTAGAATGCCAACTTGTTCCCTACACAGTATTAGGTATTGTAATGTTACTCTCCACGATCGCATCGCTGCGAAAGTTTATGCGACCATTTAAAAAGTTGATCTGGACCATCCAGTGGTAGAATATTTGTTCCCAAATGCTGATGCAGTGTTCCCTCGTGACAGGGCCCCTTTTCATACAGATTGCGTCGACCATGGCTGGTTTTTGAGCACGAGGATGAATTGTCACATTTCCCTTGACTAGCACGTTCACCAGATTTCAACGTTATTAAACCTTTGCCGTCTACTTTGAAGAGAATGGTGACTGATCGGTGTATACCTGCATCATTGTTACCTGAATTTTCCACTATTTAGCGGGGAGGTAGAGTATAACATTCCACAGAAAACAATACAGGACTTGTATTTACCCATTTCGAGACGACTGGAAGCTCTTCAGAACGCCAACTTGTTTCCTAGACAGTATTAGATATTTTAATGTACTGTGTTTTTGTATTTACCCAACTCGTGTGTGACTCATACACCGCGTAGAAAATGGCCGTTGAGAGCGAGGGAAGAAAACCATTTTTTCATAATGTGTGGCCACAGTCATAATATATTTCTTTAAAGTCAGTACCGCCATTAGACTGTTTTTTATTTGCAGTGTTACATTTACACAATCATGATTTCGGTTTCAAAGTGCCATTATCAAGTGTTTTAATGTTATACAGTGCCTAAGATGGCATACAGTCGTATTTAAAATACACTATTAGCCAACTGTCTTTCAGTCAAGATGGTATACTCGGTGATAAAACAAAGCAGCACGCTTTTACCAGAAGTATTGACCCTTAGACAATGTGTCTAATAGTGTATTTTAAATACGACAGTATGCCATCTCAGGCACTGTTTAACATTAAAACACTTGATAATGGCACTTTGAAGCCGAAATCATGCTCGTTTAAATGTAACACTGCAAATAAAAAACAGTCTAATGGCGGTACTGACTTTAAAGGAAGACAACCAATTCCGACACTAGGTGACTAAAGAACCCCTCGAGGGCTCAGCTAACAATGCCATTCAACTCTTTCTTTCTTGTCTGTTGCTTATATCTACCAGTGCCGACCAGAGAGTCTTTGAAGCTTTCTGAGTGCGCGTACAAACTTTCAGGTTCCATCGACAAATAGCATAGTTGCAACAAGGTATTAAAACAGCGTCTGTGAGTGAAGCACTTCACAAGCAGCATATTGTCACTGCGGAAAAAGAAACTGTGGGGAATATTCACAAATGTTTGATTTAAATCTGCAGTCGGCAGGAACATAGTTGTTCGATGGACACAGAGGATGACACTATCAGTTGTTCGGTCGAGTTTCATGATTTGCTGCGAACGGGGAGATTATCCACAGCTGTCGCACAAGACATGGTGCAGCGCGCTGATGTTCTCATTCACCAGGATCGACATACTATGATTTGGCAGTTGGCACAACAACAACCTAAGTGATTTTCTTTATTCAACCTGATAATGCTCGTCCACAGCCGAGTCTGAGAACTTTTGATCGCCTCAAGAAATAGGATTGCACGGAGCTACCGCATCTACGCTACAGCTCTGACCTAGCTCCCTCTGACTTCTATTCGTTTGGATCATTATGGGGTAGTGTTTGTGGAAGATATTTTGAGAACGACGAGGAGGTGATTCCGAAAGTGAAGAAATGGCAACGTGACTGGAACAAGGAGTGATACCTAAGGGCATAACGACCTTGTGTCTCGCTGGAGGATGGCAATAGGACTAGAGCAGGATCATGTAGAAAAAGAGGGAGTGTAGAGAAAAGCCATTCTTTCATGTGTGTTTTTGCATTACGTGGAATACATAACTGTAGAAGAAAAAATGTATGTCATCACTTTCAGGGCGACCGCCGTTGTAGAGCTATACTATGCAGTACTCGTAATGGTGTGTTGCGGAGGCTACTTCAAGTACCGCTGTGACAGCCCAGCTTTTCTGTTCCAGTCGTGAATGGTGCTGCCTCCATGGTCTTTTCGCGAGGAAGGTGGAAGCAATATGTTGTCTGACTCTCTATTAACGCAAACTCTTGGAATTTTAAAAATATATTACGTCATTATGCATAACACCTATCTTGGAAATTCTGTCACTAGAGTCATTCCTGTGACGCTTTCGCGTTTATTAAATGAACTTGTGACGAAATGTGCAGCTCTTTTTGGAACCTTCTCTCCCTCCGTCACTCTTGTTTACTAATGGTCAGAGACTGAATCAAAACTGAAGTATCGGTCAACTGAGGGTTTTGTAACTATTCTTATTCGTGGATGGACTAAAGTTACTGATGATTCTTCTTATGAATCTCAGTCCGCGTTTAGTTTGATGTGATCAGCCCACGTTAGATTTCGACATATGCATAATCACAGATATTTGATGTACGTGTTTTATCAGTGATTGTGCTTCTCCGGAATTTCTAGTCTGAAATCGTTCACCGTTCACAACAGTGAGTCTCGTAATCGGCGCAATTCCGCTTCATTTTCATCTTATTTTATTTCTCATGCATAGATAGACAGATAAACCTCCAATATATTTGGGAGTTACACCTTTATACATATTCCTTCTTAACACTTAGAAGTACCATACTGCCACCGCAAGACCGCTACGGTCGCAGGTTCGAATCCTGCCTCGGGCATGGATGTTTGTGATGTCCTTAGGTTAGTTTGGTTTAACTAGTTCTAAGTTCTAGGGGACTAATGACCTCAGCAGTTGAGTCCCATAGCGCTCAGAGCCATTTTTTGAACCATACTGCCTGTCATCAACCTTCGTCCACTGCAGCTTCAGCCACATTTACAAGATATCTTAATAACACAATCTCCAGTCAGCCGGACTGAAATCCTACATGTTTTAGTTACAACTGGGTCCAAAGCCGAAGTAATTCAAATCTTTTTATGACAATAATCTTCCTCGAATTTATCATTCAAAAAAATGCAGTACTTGACTTTGTTTCAATTAGAACCAGCAACTCGTGTGCTAGATTTCTCCCAACATTCAGGCTAATGGTGCTGTCCCATGTGAATCATCTAACCGTCCATCTGTTGTCCACCCTTAATGATGTTCCTCAGAGCAACGTCTTAGCTGAGGCAAGCCACCGCTATGTAAAATAAACAAAATGATTACGAAATTAAACGATAACATTGCCTTCAGAAACTACTGCTGTGTGCAAGACGTAATTTTTTTCATCATTCTCTTGCATCATTATAGCTGGTAATTACGCCAATTGAGACACTGTTTCTTGCCTCACTAACGAGAAGGTATTTGAAATGTGTGTCCAACGCTGTGGGTCGTTTTTATTCTATTTACCAGATGGCTTCGTGCACGGAAACTGTGTTTGTTTAATTGAAGTTTTTCAGCCTATCAACAATGACGCAAGCTGTTCAAATTTTATACATTATGCTTGTCGCTATGAGAGCCTCGTATGACCTATCCATTTTATAGTGACTTATCTACACCGTATCAACTGGAACACACAGCAACCGAACTACTTAAAATAGTATTTAAAATGCAGCTTACAAGTCAGCATGGATTTTCGTAACCTGACATACTAATCCATACATATTGTAAAAATTTAAGTATGTATGTATGTATGTATGTGTGTGTGTGTGTGTGTGTGTGTGTGTGTGTGTGTGTGTGTGTGTGTTCTACATCTCCTCCTAAGCTATTGGGTCGATTTCAACCGAACTTGGTACACAGGTCCATTATTGTCAGGCACCAATCGCTGTGGGGCTAAGAACCACCTACCTATCGTAGTGTAGGAGATATTACGTCATAAGCAATGAGATGAGTGAAATACGTGGTTGACGGTTAAATATATTATTTCCTTGCTACCAACTCATCTCACAACACACTATGCCTGGCGCTGCAGTCCGGAACCGCGCGACTGCTACGGTCGCAGGTTCGAATCCTGCCTCGGGCATGGGTGTGTGTGATGTCCTTAGGTTAGTTAGGTTTAAGTAGTTCTAAGTTCTAGGGGACTTATGACCTAAGATGTTGAGTCCCATAGTGCTCAGAGCCATTTTTGAACACACTATGCAGACAGTATCCATACATGTCGCTTAATGTACCTATAAAATGTTGTTACTGTGTCACACATAGATCAGGAGGTACGATGTCATAAATACTGAGGTGCGTGAAAAGTTGCTGCGCCTTGAATGACGTTTAAATAATTACTTCTTCTCTCCTAACTCTATTCGTGACATATTTCGCTGACAGTACTCACATATGCGATTGTACGACACATAGTTCAAAAGGCATGATGCCATGAACACGGTGAAACATGAAAAAATACTGCATCATGCATGAAGTTTTAAGTTTTAGTACATTGTTTCTTTACTACTAAGCCACTCCTATAGTCGGCTCAGCTTAAGGAACAGAACCTAATAGAGCTTTCGACATTTTTCTAATGCGAGGTGCAAACTGCTGTAGGCGGAAACGATAGCCGTCTATAGAGCTATGATGAGGCGTTGGCATAGAGGCGTTTACAAAATCGTGTTGTAGACAAGCGAAGCAGCTTCGCCCAGCGTATAGAAACTATCTGGGATCGTGCGTCGTAATTTGGATACTGTACATACACATTTGTACATTATACATATTTGATAGTTTCAAAGGTGTTTTCGCGAATAAGGAAATGAAATTTTTTCGGTACTTCACTACAAACAGTTCAGTTTTTGTTTTCGTTTCTGATAGAAAATTGTGAAAATGAATACCAGCGCAATGTCGTGTTCGTCGGCTAGTAACAGATAAAGATGTAGACTGCAACTTAATAACTGCTGCAGTCTAATACCTGGCAAACGATCCCCAATGCTGTGTTGAGAACGAGGCCGCACAGCGGAAAGAATTCACGACAAGGCCACAGTGACAATAGGAGCTTTCTCGAGGAAACCTCGATGACACGGCGATCCTGTTAGTCACGCCCCTTTAGAAAGTAACGCCCGATTTACTCTTCACGGTGCGGTCTTCGTTGGTCAACAATTGTTTCCTCCAAATGAGAAAAAAATTCTTTAGAAGCTGCAGTTTTTCGTAATCGTACAACTTTGCTAGAAATTTTATTTTTCTATAAATGCAAACATCATCATTTCTAGACAGAGAGCAGAAAGCCCACTGACTGTGTAAAGTAACTCTCCTGTGTTGTGATGAACTGATGCTAAATTCAATTGTCGGTGATAAGAACTGAACTTGACAATAACTGTGGACAGCCTCAGATAAAAGATGCGGCTAAAATTAAAGAATTTAAAAAATAAATTAGAAATAGTATTCACGTTTGGCCTGAAAAATCTGATATTTACTCATATGAAAGACTATTTTGTGGCTTTCTCTGTATTTGCGTCTGTGACATTAGTTCACCTAACTTCTTAAATTATACACATATCAGAAAAAGTTTTGCGTCACCCCCGTTCCCAGAAGTACTGAAGAAAGACGTTGACTGTGGATACTGTACCATAGACACAGTCCCTTCGACTCTTCAGAGACGTCACTAAACCCTCCCAAAGATGCAAACAACCATGTATCAGCAGCGCCTATTGGACGGAGGAGGTCCGACAGACGATCAGTGCCAATCATTCCACCAGGAAGAGGTACACGGTTCGTGTTGTCTGTAGTTCAAGCATGCCTAGACGGTCAACACCGCGGGTCGATCGCGTCCGCTTTGTTACTTTGTGCCATGAAGGGCTCTCAACAAGGGAAGTGAACCAAATCGATGTTGTTCGGACATGGAGGAGATACAGAGAGACACGAACTGTCGATGACATGCCTCGTTCAGGCCGCCCAAGGGCCGCTACTGCCCACACATTATGGCTCGGAGGAACCCTGACAGCAACGCCGCCACGTTGAATAATGCTTTTCATGCGGCCACATGACATTGTGTTACGACTCAAACTGTGCTCAGTAGGCTGCATGATGCGCAACTTCAATCCCGACGTCCATGGCGAGATCCATCTTTGCAACCACGACACTATGCAGCGCGTTATAGATGGGCCCAATAACATGCCGAATGGACCACTCGGGATTGGCATCACGTTCTCTTCACCGATGAGTGTCGCATATGCCTTCAACCAGAAAGGCGTCGGTGTTTGGAGGCAACCCGGTCAGGCTGAACTCCTTAGACACACGGTCCAGCGAGTTCAGCAAGGTGGAGGTTCCCTGCAGTTTTGGGGTGGCATTATGAGGGGTCGACGTACGCCGCTGGTGGTCATGGAAGGCGCCGTAACGGTTGTACGATACGTGAATGCCATCCTCCGACCGATAGTGCAACCATATCGGCACCATATTAGCGAGGTATTCGCCTTCATGGATGACAATACGCGCCCCCATCGTACACATCTTGTGAATGACTTCCTTCAGGATAACGACATCGCTCGACTTAAGTGGCCTGCATCTTCTTCAGACACGAACCCTATCGATCATGCCTGGGATAGATTGAAGAGGTCTGTTTATGGACGTCGTGACCCACCCACCACTCTGAGTGATCTACGCCGAAACGTCGTCGAGGAGTGGGACAATCTGGACTAACAGTGTCCTGATGAAATTGTGGATAGTATGCCACGATGAATACAGGCATGCATCAATGCAAGAGGACGTGCTACTGGGTATTACAGATATCGGTGTGTACAGCAGTCAGGACCACCACCTCTGAATGTCTCGCTGTATAGTCGTACAACATGCAATGTGTGGTTTTCATGAGCAATAAAAAGGGCGGAAATGATGTTTATGTTGATCTCTATTCCAATTTTCTGTACGGGTTCCGAAACTCTTGCTCCGAGGTGATGCAAAACTTTTTTTGATATATGTATATACTCCTGGAATAGTGTGAAGTACTTAAATGCTGCTAATAATCACCAAACGTCTTTCCCTTTGTATGACGAAGATCACTTTCCACGGCAATAGTGCACAAACAAAGGAAGTAACTCAAGAGGAGGAATGACAAGGATATTTCTTGTACTTCTTGGAATATTTGCAGAAATAAATAATATGTCTCTGTTACTGTAAAATTCGTATCTTCTTAGCGCATTTTTTGGTGTGCTGACAACAACTCCTGGTCTTGAAGATAACGGAGCTGACTCTCGATCATGGGACACCAAGTTCGATTCCCGGCCTGGTCGGGAATTTTCTCGCTCGAAACGGGTGTGTGAGTTGCATCTATATCGACGAGCAAGTCGCCGACGTGACGTCACATGAAAAGGGGACTCCGCCGAAATATGCAAAATGCACATTTCATTTCTTATTTACTACGATCCTGATTTGCTAACAATATTCTTTGCTTCCGTATCAACCAACATTTTTTCAGAAGACCTTACGTAATTGAATTTCAGTGATACAGGGAACTTGTTGTTTAAATGGCGGTTGTGTGGAGGTAATCAGAAGGGCCAACATACACTGAAGAGCCAAATAAACTGGTATATCTGCCTCGCATCGTGTAGGGCGTTCGCCAGCACGCAGAAGTGCCGCAACACGACGTGTCATAGACTCGACTAATGTCTGAACTAGTGCAGGAGGGAACTCACGCCATGAATCCTCCAAGAGTGTCCACAAATCCGTAAGAGTACGTCGGGGTGGAGATCTCTTCTGAACCGCACGTTGCAAGGCACCACAGATATGGTCAATAATGTTCATATCTGGTGAGTGTGGTGGCCAGCGGAAGTGTTTAAACTCAAAAGAGTTTCATGAAGCCACTCCGTAGCAATTCTGGACGCGTGGGGTTTCGCATTTTCCTTCTGGAATTGTCCAAGTCAGTTGGGATGCACAATGGACATGAAAGAATGCAGGTGATCAGTCAGGATACTTACGTACGTGTCACCTGTATCGGCAGTCCTATATCACTCCAACTGCACACGCCCCGAACCATTACAGAGCCTCTACCAACTTGAACAGTCCCCTGCCAACATGCAGGGTCCATGGATTCATAAGGCTGTCTTCATACCCGTACACGTCCATTCACTCGACACAATTTGTGACGAGACTCGTCCGACCAGGCAACATGTTTCCAGTCATCATGTAGGAGTTGACGGGCCTAGGCGAGGCGTAAAGCTTTGTGTCGTGCAGTCATCAAGGGTGCACGAGTGGGCCTTCGGCTCTGAAAGCCCCTATAGATGATGTTTCGTTGAATGGTTCGCACGCTGCAAATGGTTCAAATGGCTCTGAGCACTATGGGACTTAACTTCTGTGGTCATCAGTCCCCTAGAACTTAGAACTACTTAAACCTAACTAACCTAAGGACATCACACACACATCCATGCCCGAGGCAGGATTCGAACCTGCGACCGTAGCAGTCGCGCGGTTCCGGACTGAACGTCTTAACCGCGAGACCACCGCGGCCGGCCGCACGCTGCACTTGATGGCCCAGCACTGATATCTGCATCAATTTGCGGAAGGGTTGCACGTTGCAAGTTGAACGATCCTCTTCAGTTGTCGTTAGTCCCGTTCTTGCAGGATCTTTTTTCGGTCCCAGCGATGTCGAAGATCTGATGTTTTACCGGATTCCTGATATTCACGGTACACTCGTGAAATGGTCATACGGGAAAATGCCCACTTCATCGCTACCTTGGAGATGCTGTTCCCCATTGCTCGTGCGCCGTCTGTAACATCACGTTCAAATCCCTACAACCTGCCATTGTAGCAGCAGTAACCGATTTAACAACTACACCAGACACTTAGTGTCTTATACTGGCGTTTCCGACCACAGCGCCGTACTCTGCCTGTTTACATGTCTCTGTATTTGGATACGCATGCCTATACACGGTTCTTCGGCGTTTCAGTGTGTGTGCTTCGTGCACAATAGTGGTGATCCTCGGTCGTGGTGGTCGTACGTGGTCAAACGGAACCTTGACGATGAGTGTTCCTGCCCTCGCGTTGCTATGCAACGGAATATCTACTCACTGTCACATCAGGTTGCTCCACTAATCTGGATATTGCACGATCCCTCCATCCGGTCAAATGGAGACACACAACGAGGCTTCTTTCAAACTCTGTGTTAATGCTATGTCACACGAGTACGCGGCATCTTCGTGTGCCTGACAGCGATGACTCAACATCTGGTGCAGTTTAGTCCCGTTACACTGAGGTGACAAAAGTAATGGGACAACAATGTGCACCTATACAGCGATATATATATTCTAACAACCTTCTGCAGATTTCTAGACTTGCGCTATTGGGTGGGGAGTTGTAGGACGCCCCTAGATAGGTCAGGGGTTCACTACACAAAGGAAACGGCTACTAGGGTAACAGAGTACTTGTGGCGTGCGCAATGGGTTTTTTTTAGGCTAGGCAGTAGTGCGAGGTGTCCTGATGAACACTCACCAGTCGACGTGCAGGCAGGGAAAGCAGGACGCGCTCAGTGTAAAGACACTTCAGCTATCAAGATACTAGCAGTAAATTTTCAGAGTGTTCGGAATAAAGTTCCTGAATTTACTGCCCTCCAGGAAGCGTGTGGCCCGCAAATTATTCTCGGGACTGAGACGTGGCTGAACCCTGACAAGGGAAGGCCGCCAATTGTGAAATTCAGATTCGATTCATACTGCGCATAAGAAAAGCTCATGGCCAGAGGTGTAATGTGGCAAAGCACCATGATGCACTTCTCAGCCGTTGTCGAGAAAATCGACAGTTAAAAGAAACCGTTGCCGTGAAATACTCTCTACGATTTATAATTTTCTACAGCATCGTGGCGCAGCGGGAAGCGCTCGGGTGCGTAATCCGAAGGTCGCCCGATCGAAACTCGCGCCATGCAACCCTTTTTTTGTATTTGTTTTTTGTAATTCAAATATATATATATATATATATATATATATATATATATATATATATATATATATATATATATATATATAATTCCCTGCAATCAGTTGCAACAATTATGCATATAATAAGTTGTTGAAAGTCGTTTGTCGTGCAAAAACTGGCGACTTCGAACATCATTATGTTTTCCGCAAACAAAGTTCTATTTCACAAATGTTATTAATTGTCTTCATAATGTTAACCATGTATAGTTAACGGAAGACGTAGAAACGGTATTCCGAAACGAATACGTGTAGCGTAAGTCAAACGTTCGAATTAGAATAGAGACCCCACGAACACAAAATTGCTGCGGCATGTATGAAATATAAACTCCGTTACTCGCTCGTTACACTTGAAGGACAGATGTTGAATGGGCCGAAACGAGCCGCCGCATAACAGCGTAGTTGCCTGCTAACTTCGAAAGTAGGTAGATGCGGTGCCTAGCGCAACTTATAACATCGTCGAATATCAGTGCGGACGGGAGAGCTTTGGTACACCCTGTTAAAAAAACGGAAAAATGGAGGCGGTACAATTGGAGAGCGATCCGCCTTCACCAACATGCGTAAGCAATTCATTAATAGTTTATATATATATATATATATATATATATATATATATATATATATATATTTGAATTACAAAAAACTAATAATAAAAAGAAATTGCATGGCGCGAGATTCGACCCGGCGACCTTCGGATTACGAACCCGAGCGCTTACCGCTGCGCCACGACGCTGTAGAAAATTATTAATCGTAGAGAGTATTTCACGGCAACGGTTTCTTTTAACTGTCGATTTTCTCGACAACGGCTGAGAAGTGCATCTTGGTGCTTTGCCACATTACACCTCTGGCCTTGAGCTTTTCTTATGCGCAGTATGAAGCGAATCTGAATTTCACAATTGGCGGCCTCCCCTTGTGAGATAGGAAATTCTGAAATATTTAGAGAGGATTGGAACGTGTATCGGAAAGACAGATTACACACCGTAGGAAGTGGTGTCTTCATTGCAGTTGACAAAAATATTGTGTCTACTGAGGTCGAAGTAGAGTGTGATTGTGAAGTTATCTGGACACGTTTAACAGGGCTAGGAGAAATAAAGTTAATTGTTGGGTGTTATTACCGGCCACCAGGTTCCACCGTGACGGTTCTAGAATCATTCAAAGGGAGTCTACAGTCTGTATCGTAGAAGTACCCGGATCATGCTATGTTAGTCGGAGGCGACTTTAACCTACCTAGTATAGACTGGGATGTCTATGGATTCATTACAGGTGGTACAGACAAGCCGTCGTGTGACTTACTTTTGAACACATTATCCGAAAACTGTCTTGAGCAGCTAAATCGACAGCCAACGCGTAATGGAAATATTTTAGATCTGGTAGCCACGAACAGACCAGACCTCATCGACGGTGTCAGTGTTGAGACAGGGATTAGTGATCATGATGTTGTCATTACGACTATGGTTACGAAAGTTAAAAAGTCGGTCAAGAAAGCTAGGACAGTATTCTTACTAGAAAGAGCAGATAAGCAGTTGTTAGCATCCCACTTAGTAAATGAATCGACTTCATTTACTTCCGGTACGATGGACGTGGAAGAATTATGGGCACATTTTAAACACATTGTATATCACACATTGGAGAAGTATGTGCCGAAAAAGAGGATTACGGACGGAAAAGACCCACCGTGATTTAACAGCGCAATTCGGAGAATGCTCAGGAAGTAAAGACAGTTGCACTCGAGGTATAAGAAAGATCGGGAGAATGAGGACAGGCAAAAGTTAGTAGAGATTCGTGTTGCTGTAAAAAGAGCGATGCGCGAAGCATTCAACCACTACCACCGTCATACCTTAGCAAAAGATCTTGCTGAAAACCCAAGGAAATTCTCGTCTTACGTAAAATCGGTAAGCGGGTCGAAGGCTTCCATCCAGTCACTCACTGATCAGTCTGTCCTGGCAACGGAAGACTGCAAAACGAAAGCTGAAATTTTAAATTTAGCATTTGAGAAATCTTTCACGCAGGAGGATCGTACCAACATACCGCCGTTTGAGTCTCGTACAGATTCCGGTATGGAGGACATAGTGATAGACACCCCTGGGGTTGTGAAGCAGCTGAGTGGGTTGAAAATAAATAAATCACCAGGTCCTGATGGGAATCCAATTCGGTTTTACAGAGAGTACTCTACTGCATTGGCTCCTTACTTAGCTTGCATTTATCGCGAATCTCTTGCCCAACGTAAAGTCCCGAGCGACTGGAAGAAGCGCATATGGCGCCTGTATATAAGAAGGGTAGAAGGACGGATCTCAAAATTACAGACCAATATCCTTAACATCGGTTTGTTGCAGGATTCTCGATCATATTTTCAGTTCGAATACAATGAATTTCCTTGAGACAGAGAAGTTCCTGTCCATGCATCAGCACGGCTTTAGAAAGCATCGCTCCTGCGAAACGCAACTCGCCCCATTTTTCACATGATATCTTGCGAACCATGGATGAAGGGTATCAGACGGATGCCATATTCCTTGATTTCCGGAAAGCGTTTGACTCGGTGCCCCACTGCAGACTCCTAACTAAGGTACGAGCATATGGGATTGGTTCCCAAATATGTGAGTGGCTCGAAGACTTCTTAAGTAATAGAACCCAGTACGTTGTCCTCGATGGTGAGTGTTCATCGGAGGTGGGGGTATCATCTGAAGTGCCCCTGGGAAGTGTGGTAGGTCCGCTGTTGTTTTCTATCTACATAAATGATCTTTTGGATAGGGTGGATAGCAATGTGCGGCTGTATGCTGATGATGCTGTGGTATACGGGAAGGTGTCGTCGTTGGGTGACTGTAGGAGGATACGAGATGACATGGACAGGATTTGTGATTGGTGTAAAGAATGGCAGCTAGCTCTAAATATAGATAAATGTAAATTCATGCAGATGAATAGGAAAAAGAATCCCGTAATGTTTGAATACTCCATTAATAGCGTAGCGCTTGACACAGTCACGTAGATTAAATATTTGGGCGTAACATTCCAGAGCGGTATGAAGTGGGACAAGCATGTAATGGCAGTTGTGGGGAAGGCGGATAGTCGTCTTCGGTTCATTGGTGGTTTACGACCTTCCACTAAGGAAGGGATTCTATTTGTATTTATCTGCTCTGCATTGTAACTAACAGTTCTTGATAAAACTTTACGTAGTTTTCGTGTTAGATTTCTTAGTGTTTTCTTGATCGTTTAGAACAGAAAGCGCCCTAAAACCGTCTTTTGTTTGTTTCGCGGCCGTTAGCCACTAGTCACCTGAATCAGCAGTTGTCTTGTGACAGCCAGAGCGACAGCACCAGCAGCAGCGAGTACTGTTTGTATAAAGCGTTTATTTTGCATTTTGTTTACGACCTTCCACTAAGGAAGGGATTCTATTTGTGTTTATCTGCTCTGCATAGTAACTAACAGTTCTTGATAAAACTTTACGTAGTTTTCGTGTTAGATTTCTTAGTGTTTTCTTGATCGTTTAGAACAGAAAGCGCCCTAAAACCGTCTTTTGTTTGTTTCGCGGCCGTTAGCCACTAGTCACCTGAATCAGCAGTTGTCTTGTGACAGCCAGAGCGACAGCACCAGCAGCAGCGAGTACTGTTTGTATAAAGCGTTTATTTTGCGTTTTGTTTACGACCTTCCACTAAGGAAGGGATTCTATTTGTGTTTATCTGCTCTGCATAGTAACTAACAGTTCTTGATAAAACTTAACGTAGTTTTCGTGTTAGATTTCTTAGTGTTTTCTTGATCGTTTAGAACAGAAAGCGCCTTAAAACCGTCTTTTGTTTGTTTCGCGGCCGTTAGCCACTAGTCACCTGAATCAGCAGTTGTCTTCAGACAGCCAGAGCGACAGCACCAGCAGCAGCGAGTACTGTTTGTATAAAGCGTTTTTGTACTTATTTGCTGCGCTTAGCTTTTAAATAGTTTTTCTGGGAAAACCTAGCGTAGTTTTCGCGTCTCGTATTTCAGTGAGTGTTTCTTGATTATCAGAGTAGCTCATCAGAAGATTATCTTGGGAATTTGTCACCGTATAGAGTAGGGTAAACATAGTCATGTGTAGGGACTGTGGTTGTTGTGAGCGGACGCAAGGAGAATTGGCCACTCTTCGGGGGCAGGTGGAGGCTTTGTCTGTTAGGCTCATCGAGCTCGAGGCGCAGGCGTCGGCTCGTAGTGGCGTTGGGGCAACTGTGGTGAGACCTATGCCTACTTCGGTGGCCTTGGAATCACATGGAACCCCTGATGTCGCTGCGTCTTCCGGCAGTGAGCATCTTACCGGTCAGCCATCACTCCAGGGTGAATGGCGGACAGTGGTGGGCTCGCGCGTGCCTGGCCGAAAGGCGAAGGTGGGATCTGGCCGCGTGGCAGCTGCCTTACCCCTTTCCAACAGATACGGGGTGCTTCCTAGTGGTGATGACATCGTTTCCGAGCCACCACAGGGTGCCTCGCCTGTTGGGCCAGTGGCCGATTCTCCGGCAAGGTCCCGACAGTCACAGAGGGCGGGCCTATTAGTTATAGGGAGCTCCAACGTTAGGCGGGTTATGGAGCCCCTCAGGAAAATAGCGGGTAGGTCGGGGAAGAATGCCAGTGTGCACTCGGTGTGCTTGCCGGGGGGTCTCGTCCGTAATGTGGAGGAGGCCCTTCCGGCAGCTATTGAACGCACTGGGTGTGACCGGCTGCAGATAGTAGCACATGTCGGAACGAATGACGCCTGCCGCTTGGGTTCTGAGGCCATCCTTGGTTCCTTCCGGCGGCTGGCTGATTTGGTGAAGACAACCAGCATCGCACGCGGAGTGCAAGCTGAGCTTAATATCTGCAGCATAGTGCCCAGAGTCGATCGCGGTCCTCTGGTTTGGAGCCGTGTGGAGGGTCTAAACCAGAGGCTCAGACGACTCTGCGACTATAATGGTTGCAAATTCATCGACCTCCGTTATTGGGTGGAGAACTGTAGGGCCCCCCTAGACAGGTCAGGCGTGCACTACACACCGGAAGCAGCTACTAGGGTAGCAGAGTACGTGTGGCGTGCACACGGGGTTTTTTTAGGTTAGAGGGACCCCCCCTTGGGCGAAACGATAAAATACCTGACGGCTTACCAGAGAGGGCATTATCATCGTTGATAAAGAATGTCCGTCCTCGGAGACCAAAAACAGGAAAAGTTAACGTAATATTGGTAAACTGCAGGAGTATCCAGGGCAAGGTTCCTGAATTAGTATCTATTATTGAAGGAAATAGTGCGCATATAGTATTAGGAACGGAAAGTTGGTTAAAACCGGAAGTGAACAGTAACGAAATCCTAGACACAGAATGGAATATATACCGCAAGGATAGGATAAACGCCAATGGTGGAGGAGTATTTATAGCAGTAAAGAATTCAATAATATCCAGTGAAGTTATTAGCGAATGCGAATGTGAAATAATCTGGGTTAAGTTAAGTATCAAAGGTGGGTCAGATATGATAGTCGGATGCTTCTATAGACCACCTGCATCAGCAACCGTAGTAGTTGAGCGCCTCAGAGAGAACCTGCAGAACGTCGTGAAGAAGTTTCGTGATCATACTATTGTAATAGGGGGAGACTTCAATCTACCAGGTATAGAATGGGATAGTCACACAATCAGAACTGGAGCCAGGGACAGAGACTCTTGTGACATTATCCTGACTGCCTTGTCCGAGAATTACTTCGAGCAGATAGTTAGAGAACCAACTCGTGAAGCTAACGTTTTAGACCTCATAGCAACAAATAGACCGGAACTTTTCGACTCCGTGAATGTAGAAGAGGGTATCAGTGATCATAAGTCAGTGGTTGCATCAATGACTACAAGTGTAATAAGAAATGCCAAGAAAGGAAGGAAAATATATTTGCTTAACAAGAGTAATAGGGCACAAATCGCAGAATATCTGAGTGACCACCATCAAACGTTCATTTCTGAGGAAGAGGATGTGGGACAAAAATGGAAAAAATTCAGAAACATCGTCCAGTACGCCTTAGATAAGTTCGTACCGACTAAGGTCCAAAGCGAGGGGAAAGATCCACCGTGGTATAACAATCATGTACGAAAGGTACTACGGAAACAAAGAAAGCTTCATCATAGGTTTAAGAGTAGTCGAATCATAGCTGATAAGGAAAAGCTGAACGAAGCGAAAAAGAGCGTAAAGAGAGCAATGAGAGAAGCATTCAACGAATTCGAACATAAAACATTGGCAAACAATCTAAACAAGAACCCTAAAAAGTTTTGGTCATATGTAAAATCGGTAAGCGGATCTAAATCCCCTATTCAGTCACTCGTTGACCACGATGGCACCGAAACAGAGGACGACCGAAGAAAGGCAGAAATACTGAATTCAGTGTTCCGAAACTGTTTCACTGCGGAAAATCGTAACACGGTCCCTGACTTCAGCCGTCGCACGGACGCCAAAATGGAAAATATTGAAATAAACGATATCGGAATTGAAAAACAACTGCTATCACTTAGTAGCGGAAAAGCATCCGGACCAGACGAGATACCCTTAAGATTCTACAGTGATTATGCTAAAGAACTTGCCCCCTTTCTATCAGCAATTTATCGTAGATCGCTGGAAGAACGTAAAGTACCTAGCGACTGGAAGAAAGCGCAGGTCGTTCCCATTTTCAAGAAGGGTCATAAATCAGATGCGAATAATTATAGGCCTATTTCGCTTACGTCAATCTGTTGTAGAATAATGGAACATGTTTTGTGTTCTCGTATTATGACGTTCTTAGATAATACAAATCTCCTTCATCATAACCAACATGGATTCCGCAAACAGAGATCATGTGAAACTCAGCTCGCCCTATTTGCCCAAGAAATTCACAGTGCCGTAGACACTGGCGAGCAGATTGATGCCGTATTCCTGGACTTCAGGAAGGCATTTGATACGGTTCCGCACTTACGTTTAGTGAAAAAAATACGAGCTTACGGAATATCGGACCAGATTTGTGATTGGATTCAGGATTTCCTAGAAGAAAGAACACAACATGTCATTCTTAACGGTTCAAAATCTGCAGATGTAGAGGTAATTTCGGGAGTACCGCAGGGAAGCGTGATAGGACCTTTATTGTTTACAATATACATAAATGACTTAGTTGACAACATCGGTAGCTCCGTGAGGCTATTTGCAGATGACACGGTTGTCTACAAGAAAGTAGCAACATCAGAAGACTCGTACGTACTCCAGGAGGACCTGCAGAGGATTAATGCATGGTGCGAAAGCTGGCAGCTTTCCCTAAACGTAGATAAATGTAATATAATGCGCATACATAGGGGCAGAAATCCATTCCAGTACGATTATGCCATAGGTGGTAAATCATTGGAAGCGGTAACGACCGTAAAATACTTAGGAGTTACTATCCGGAGCGATCTGAAGTGGAATGATCACATAAAACAAATAGTGGGAAAAGCAGGCGCCAGGTTGAGATTCATAGGAAGAATTCTAAGAAAATGTGACTCATCGACGAAAGAAGTAGCTTACAAAACGCTTGTTCGTCCGATTCTTGAGTATTGCTCATCAGTATGGGACCCTTACCAGGTTGGATTAATAGAAGAGATAGACATGATCCAGCGAAAAGCAGCGCGATTCGTCATGGGGACATTTAGTTAGCGCGAGAGCGTTACGGAGATGCTGAACAAGCTCCAGTGGCGGACACTTCAAGAAAGGCGTTACGCAATACGGAGAGGTTTATTATCGAAATTACGAGAGAGCACATTCCGGGAAGAGATGGGCAACATATTACTACCGCCCACATATATCTCGCGTAATGATCACAACGAAAAGATCCGAGAAATTAGAGCAAATACGGAGACTTACAAGCAGTCGTTCTTTCCACGCACAATTCGTGAATGGAACAGGGAAGGGGGGATCAGATAGTGGAACAATAAGTACCCTCCGCCACACACCGTAAGGTGGCTCGCGGAGTATAGATGTAGATGTAGATGTAGATTGGTAGAATTTTGGGAAGATGTGGTTCATCTGTAAAGGAGACCGCTAATAAAGCACTAATACGACATATTCTTGCGTACTGCTCGAGCGTTTGGGATCCCTATCAGGTCGGATTAAGGGAGGACATAGAAGCAATTCAGAGGCGGGCTGCTAGATTTGTTACTGGTAAGTTTGATCATTACGCGAGTGTTACGGAAATGCTTCAGGAACTCGGGTGGGAGTCTCTGGAAGAAAGGAGGCGTTCTTTTCGTGAATCGCTACTGAGGAAATTTAGAGAACCAGCATTTGAGGCTGACTGCAGCACAGTTTTACTGCTGCCAACTTATATTTCGCGGAAAGACCACAAAGATAAGGTAAGAGAGATTAGGGCTCGTACAGAGGCATATAGGCAGTCATTCTTCCCTCGTTCTGTTTGGGAGTGGAACAGGGAGAGAATATGCTAGTTGTGGTACGAGGTACCCTCCGCCACGCACCGTATGGTGGATTGCGGGGTATGTATGTAGATGTAGATGAACCTTCTCTGTGGAGTCGTACGTTGCTCTTGTGATAGGTCCTGACTGCTTCATCAAACATATTGAAACGAACAAGACCGACAGCACACCACCTACTGTAATGGCTACTACAGTCCACTACAAAATATGAGGGGTGCCAGACATAAAGTTTCATTTATCATCTCGAAAAAATAAAATTTACGTAATTAATGTTTTGTTTGTTTACGGAGCCAGAAGTACGTAGATGACCCTACGCCATTTCATTTCAGCAGCTCTAGTGAGTTGCTGCCGTATTGTGGCGCGAGAGTGTGAGTGTGTTCCACCACTGCAGACATGCATCTGCACGCTATCAAAACATTAATTATGTAACTTCATTTTTTTGAGATGATAATTAAAACTTTAAGATTACTTCTGGAACATGTAGAGTTCGTGGAACAGAGCCAGACAAAATCTTTCGTGACCACTTTCAAACAGCATTTATGCGTCTCGACCGCTCGACATTCCGCGTCTTTGTAAAACGACGTTTGAGAAAAAATGGAACTTCAAGGTATAGGTCAGTGGAAAACTACTTCCCTGTTCCCTGTAGCATAACAGACTCCAGAGGACAAGGTAAAGGAATAAAAAGCTGACCAGCGAGCACGTCCGGCTGCGGTGAGAGCGGCGAACACCGATTTTCCAGGCCTTCCTTGTCCAGTCCGACCTTACGTAATGGCTACCGACATTGTACCTGGGGCGTTGAATAAGTAACGCAACACATTTTTTCTGAAAGCAGGCTGATTTTATTCATTGCAATCCCCCATATTATTCCCCACTCTTTTGACTACAAAACCCTACTTTTCAACGTAACCTCCGTTCAACGCTAGGGCCTTGGGCCACGTTACTGGCAGGACCTATAGCACGCTATTTGGCAAGGTAAATGTCTTCATACATCGATAATCTCCCCATCATGTGCGCACTGCTTCCCGCAGAGTGCATCCTTCATTGGACCAAACAGATGGATGTCGGAGGACTCGAAATCCAGGCTGAAGGGTGGATGAGCAAGAACAGTCCAATGAAGTTTTGTGAGATCCTCGGATGCGCACACTCGCGTGAGGCCTTGAGTTGTTATGGAGAAAGAGAATTTCGTTTGCAATTTTGTGGCGAATAACATTCTGAAGTCGCTTCTTCAAGCTCCTGAGTCTATGTACGGGCGGCTGGCACGCGAAATATCGGACAGGTTCGCCCGACCTTGTTCCGATGATGTCAGACACCTCGACAGGCGACTTCGTACTTCTGTTCACTGTCAGGTCTCCGTAGACATTGTCAAAGCGCCTATGGATATCTACTACGCTCAGGTTTTCTGCCATAAGAAGCCAAAGTTCTGTGCTTGGAACGCATCTCCATTACAGACGCCATTTTGAACACTACAGCAACTTCATATGGTGGCTGAAGAGTGAATGTTCCACAGCGTCCTTCAACAAGTGCCGCATTTCTTCAATCGAATTTGGCCGAGAAAAAAAAAAGTTGCATTCCTTACTGTACGCCCCTCCTATTATACCCCTGAAGAGTATGAAATCTAAGAACCGACAGTTGAACTTCAGTAACTACAGTGACAGAGAAAAATGATGTATCTTCGGATTTCTGTCTCTTCGTGAGTTGGTATAAAATTTGCACGAGATTCTACTTTCACAACAATTGTTCAAAATGGGGCCGCCTTCCCACCTCCACCGTTTATGTAGGCATGACATCGACAAACAAAGTTTTCTACTATCCGTCTGAAGTCTGTGTTGTTAGACCAACGTCACAGGAAGTGACCCTTGATAGGAGATCTTCCTTAGTCTCGACAGTAGCTTCGTACATCAAATTTTTCACATGACCTCTCTTAAGAAGACATCGAGTGGTGTCGCATTGAATGAACGAGTTGGCTACAAAACAGAGCTTCTCTACGTATTCACCTTTCAGGAAACCTCTGACGCTGGTGTTTCGCCTTCAGTTTATAAACCCGAGCTGCAACCTTACGAAAATGGTTCAAATGGCTCTAAGCACCATGGGACTTAACATCTGAGGTCATAGTCCCCTAGATTTAGAACTACTTAAACCTAACTAACCTAAGGACATCACACACATCCATGCCCGAGGCAGAATTCGAACCTGTGACCGTAGTAGCAGCGCGGTTCCCGTCTAGAACCGCTCCTCCATAGTGGCCGGCTGCAACCTTACAGACTGTTACATTGGGACTGGCCATGTCAGTGCATCCATCACGCTATCTGTAATGCGTTAGTGGAGTTCTCTGTGCCTATCCTTCACCATGTACGACTAAACTTTGGTCGGGTTTTTCTTCTCTATAATGTTAGCTACTCCGTACGTATTAAATCAGTTAATCACATCGCGCAAATAACCACTTGTAGGTTATCGTACTTCATTTATTTTTTGTAGAAAACATCAAAAAGTGGAAAGTATTTTGAACCAGTTCATAGGATTCTGAGGCCGTTGTAGTGTAAAGTTTTATTGACTTCTAAGAATTGTCCAAGATTAATGTTGGTGGTAAGATCGTATAAGACTCTACGCATTGTGAACATACTATAATCATGATAGCATTTAAGTACTGATTTGTTTATTTTTACTGTTATACGCGTTTTAATGATTGGCAGGAATAATATTAGACAACAGCAGCGCACAAGCTAAATCAAAAACCGCTTCTAATAACAATGCTAACTGCTGTAGGAACGCGCTGGCGCAAATCGAGATAGTGACGTTGCTGCCTAGCTTGCGTACAGCTAGGATCACTATACGTGAAATTAATATTTATATCAAACTAATTAATATACATACAAGACATCAGTCAGAGAAGCTACCTTTAGGACGGCACACAGTTTTCTCTTTTATGATGTTCTGCCGAAAAATGATGTTAGCGAAGTTGTTTGCCTGTTATTTCGACATGGTTGAGATAAATTGGTGTTCGTCATTCAGGTAACAATCTTTACTAGTTATGATGCTGGTCCTTAAACGTCAATACAGATAGTCTACGCACAAAATTTCGCTATAACTGTGACTCTAGCTGCCGTTTTGGGCCCAATACAAATTAGGATAAGGTTGCTATAAATGGACCAATTAACTTTTGTCTCGAATTCAAGGAAATTCAATGTTTCAAACGTAGTGAAACTGAATGTCAGAATTCTTCAGGTAACCTACGTTACAGCGTATAACGGTTATTCCTAAAATACCTTTAGCATCATTAGGAAAAAAATGGTGAATTATTTTCCGTAAAAGTCCATTCACGGATACCCGTATCCATCAATGGACCAGCTAAATTCCATTAAAGGACCATTAGATCTATATCCCAAATTTTGTGATTAAGTGCCACTTATTCGAAAGTACAATAGATTGTTGGATTTGAATAGAGCCACACAGTTTAAATAAAAAAAGGATGATTAAGTGGAAATTAGGTGCGGTACAATTCAAAACTGAGAAAATTATGAAATAAAGTGAAATTTAAGCTGCTGTTTTATAAAATAATTGCTATTGCGTATAATCGTGGATAAACAATGAGGCACTTCAAACTCTTTTCCTTAACACAAGGATACAATCTACCCGCAATTGAAGCAAAAGTACCTTTTAGTGTTATTACTAACTCCAGTGCAGTTTTCATGCACCTTCTCCCAACATGTCATGCACTGAATCATATCTTCCACTGACCGATTTTGACGTAGTTCACAAAACTAATCATTAATGTTGGCACTTCTCACTTATTTCGTTTGACTCACTGTAGGCAACTTCTTCTTTACTAGGTTAGCGGGAGATTTAGCACTACGTCCTGATTGATACTTGTAAGGAGAACTTGTCAGTGTTGAAGCTTTTTGTGCGCCTTTTATTGACCTGACCTTCAGTGACATGGCAGCTTCTGGAATAATAGAAATGTCTGCTGAATGAACAGCCAAACTACCGGATCCAGCAGTTTCTTTTTCCTATGCCCTCTGCGGTTGTTGAAGGTCTTGCTTAGCTCCCTAAGCATGATGTTGAACATAACGCCCCTGCGATCACTGTTGGTGGTGTTGGTGGCGGCCTTTCTCACTACAGGTAACTCTACAGTGAATGGATCGGAGTGAACTGCATTACAGGCAGAAAAGTGATGATCCTTAAAAACATCTCTATCCACCGGCCGGACTCCAGAACGAGCAAATCCATTAACTGCCGCCTCCATAGTTGCTGCCCTCCTATATGCTTTTCCCAACATTGCTGAAACTTGGAACTGGGTCACTACATGTCCTGGATGTGCTCGTAGCGATTCTCCCAGTTCGTCTACGTAGCATCCACTTAAAGGTTTGTAGAAAGACACATCTAAAGGCTGCCGTCTATGTGTGGTGTGCCTGGGAAGAGAAAGCAATATCACTCCATTCTCCTGAGCTAAATGCAATGCTTCCGGATTTTTTATGTGTTCTAGGAGCGTCAAGGCGAAGAGGAACTTTATGCTCCTTCGAAGGTTTTACATCAGCAATAAAATGTTCCAGATATTTCACAGATAATTCTTTATGTATCCACTAACTGAACTGAAAACGAAGATTGTCCCATCTACATCTACGTGATTACTCTGCTATTCACAATAAAGTGCCTGGCAGAGGGTTGAATGAACCACCTGCAAGCTGTCTCTCTACCGTTCCACTCTCGAACGGCACGCGGGGGAAACGAGCACTTAAATTTTTCTGTGGGAGCCCTGATTTCTCTTATTTTATCGTGATGATGGTTTCTCCCTATGTAGGTGGGTGCCAACAGAATGTTCTCGCAATTGGAGGAGAAAACTGGTGATTGAAATTTCATGAGAAGATCACGTCGCAACGAAAAACGCCTTTGTTTTAATGATTGCCACTGCAATTCACGTATCATGTCTGTGACACTGTCTCTCCTATTTCGCGATAATAGAAAACGAGCTGCCCTTCTTTGAACTTTTTCGATGTCATCCGTCAGTCCCACCTGATGCGGATCCCACACCGCACAGCAATACTCCAGAATAGGGCGGACAAGCGTGGTGCAAGCAGTCTCTTTAGTAGACCTGTTGCACCTTCTGTCCTGCCAATGAATCGCAGTCTTTGGTTTCCTCTACCCACGACATTATCTATGTGATCGTTACAACTTAGGGTATTTGTAATTGTAATCCCTAAGTATTTAGTTGAATTTACAGCTTTCAGATTTGTGTGACTTATCGCGTAATCGAAATTTAGCTGATTTCTTTTAGTACTCATGTGAATAACTTCGCACTTTTCTTGATTCAGGGTCAATTGCCACTTTTCGCACCATACAGATATCTTATCTAAATCTTTTTGCAAGTCGTTTTGATCATCTGATGACTTTACAAGACGGTAAATGACAGCATCATCTGCAAACTATCTAAGACGGCTACTCAGATTGTCTCCTATGTCGTTAATATAGATCAGGAGCAACAGAGGGCCTATAACATTTCCTTGGGGAACGCCGGATATTACTTCTGTTTTACTCGATGACTTTCCGCCTATTACTACGAACTGTGACCTTTCTGACAGGAAATCACGAATCCAGTCGCATAACTGAGGCGATACTCCGTAAGCACGCAATTTGGTTAGAAGACGCTTGTGAGGAACGGTGTCGAAAGCCTTCTGGAAATCTAAAAATATGGAATCAATTCGACATTCCCTTGTCAATAGCACTTATTACTTCATCAGTATAAAGAGCTAGTTGTGTTTCACAAGAACGATATTTTCTGGATCCGTGCTGACTATGTCTCAATAAATCGTTTTCCTCGAGGTACTTCATAATGTTAGAATACAGTATATGTTCCAAAACCCTACTGCAAATCGACGTTAGTGATATGGGACTGTAATTCAGCGGATTACTCCTACTTCCTTTTTTTGGGTATTGGTGTGACTTGAGCAATCTTCCAGTCTTTAGGTACGGATCTTTCTGTGAGCTTGGTGCTCCATTCTTCAGCTCATCTTTACCACGAGCACGCCTGAAAATCAGCATTGTTCTGCAGCACTGATGCAGCAAACAGCAGTTGTTGTAACATCACGCTCTCCTCTCTAGATGGATCCAACTTCTTCTTTCCCTTTCTTAGTAATTACTTTCCTTGTCTTTTTCTGTACAGTGGAAATCCCAGTTTCAGAGGCATTAAAAATTGCAGGTGCTTGCAACATGTTCTCATCTACTGTCTCCGTGAGAATGTTAAAAAAGCAACTCTATCATTGTTGAAGCCATTGGCACGAGATATGGATGTGGCCTCTGGTTGTTTCAATGAGAGTTCTTTGTGCCTCCTCATAAAATTTAGTACCACTTCTTAACTGCCATCTTTTTCTCGTAGTTGTATCTGTCCAGTATATTGTTCCTTTCGGTAGCTTCGAATGCTATTACTCCTAAGTCCTTTGACGTGATGCCAATCATGCATTTTTCTAATTGCATCACATGTTGTCGTATCTCCTGCTTCACTTCAGAAGACAGGTAACTAATGCTGTCCGTTACTTTTTTATCCTCCACAGCAAACCAATATTTTCCACCCAGATGACGTTAAGAGTTGCTCTGGAAACACAATAGTGCTTTGCAGCAGCAGCATTCGAACCGAGATCACCATTTCGCACAGCGTCAAGTGCTCGCTGCATAATCCCTTCCTTCCATTTTCCACAGCTGACACCTTTCGCCATCTTCAAAAATGAAAAATCATAGTTTAAATATACTTTAAATAATCGTAAACCATAGTTATTTACAAAACGACTTTCAAAGCTTTGAAAATTTTACTGGGTTTCTCCACGGTAAACTTTAAAACCATTTGGACTTCAATAAGCAAATACTAAGGGCGAAATAAATTTTGTTTTCGTTCCAGTATATTTAAAGAACGCGTGTGAGGGCGATACTGTGGAATCGAATATAATTAAGCACTGTTTTTAACTCAGCTTACTAGAATAATTTCAACGTGCTACAATAATTTTATATCATTTGTTAAATATTGAACTGCAGCTATTGTTTACAGTATGCAATATTTGTATTTAAAATTATATTAATGTACCTATTAGAAGAGTAGGAATGGCCTCTTACGCGTATTTCTTGTCAGTAAAATAAATAAATCCTAATACTGTTTGTACAGATGATGTCCTTAAGTAACTTTACGGTGTTCCATTAATGTTCCATTTATGAGAGCTAGCAACGGTTGAATGGTGGCAAAGCCGTAATGTCTGCTATCCACACCATTAGATAGGAGGCTGCAGCAAATAATATAAATCTAAATATATCCATTAAAAGTAGATAAGATTCACTTATGAATGATATACATGAAGTAGATCTTGAATAATTGATGTTATCACACGCACAATCCAATTTGAACCCGACGTTACATCAAACAACACAGTTTTATTCATGCATTCACGCCAGGTCTTCACTATCACTTACAGCTTTCAAACTAAGATAGTAACATGTTTCTCAACAGGTAAGTCGGTTCAGCATAGCTAGATGGCAGCGGCTATCGAACAAACAAAAATATAGCGTTGCTCCATCCATGGAACCCGTCCACTGACGACAACCTTACTCTAACGAGAGAGCGAGAGTGTCTCAGTGTTACAGCATGTTGTAAAATTCTGGATATCTCCATAATTCGCCGTCAAAACCATACAAACGTGAGAGAATCGCAAACTGAGATACCAGAGACCAGGGACCAAGCGCTGGAAATTAATGTTTTCAGGTCGTCCGAGGTCTTGAATGAACAGCGCGTCTGAGGTATATGTCTTACAGGTGTTTCCGCAACGACGGTTGGTGGCGCTATCCTCAAAAAGCAATTCATAATCTTCTTTGATGTATACGCAACAGATATTTTTTTTCCATTGGAGTTACATGAAGTCGTTGGAACATGAACCGGCCATAGATACAGAAGATTAGTTGGTTGCTGCATCATGTGGGGATGCTTCTATCACCGAAACCTCCACAGGACACGAAAAAAACGCTCAACTTCTCCGTGTGACTCAGCGTCAGAAGGTGATTAAAAAACTTATTCTTTTCGTGTGAGCCATTAGAACTTCGTGAAAGACGGTAAACAAGCTGAAACATCAATTTCTCGTTAGCATAATCACGTCATAAAATTCAGTGTAGGCAATCCTCATGGGCTTTTTAACTGAGTGTGGCCTGCACATACATCTGTTCACACAACCGCTTCTGCACCATGTCGCAAACAGTTTATAAGGTGATTTAGATATATCTACATATCGTTTAATCTTTACCATAATGTAACCACAAGTTTATATTTCAATAGCTTCTCAAAAAACAAGTTCTATTGCATTAGTTTTAATTTTATAAATTGCATATTACCACCGTGTGTTAGCAGTATACCATCGAGAACTCCAGCTCACTTTCTTTATATTTCTGACGTCATGTGATCCAGGTCAGTGGTCTACCCTTGCTGTCACAATCCAAGATGATGAATGTGTTGCCCCATAGTTTATCACGTGACCATCCAGCCCCCCTCACGAATCATATGACAATCCCTGCTCTCCTTACCTATGACGTCACTCACATTGCAAGAAGCCACACCTCATTTCTTGGAGTGGACGCTGTTATTAAAACGAAACAGCCAATCACATCCCAATGTTTTATAGGGCATTAAAACGCAACGGCTAATCACAGTGTAGCCTCAGAGTATCCAGCTAGACTGTAATCAAAAGCATCTGAACACACAAATTTTTTGTCATGTTCAAAAGTATTTATCCCAAAATTAAGGAAAAGGTGTAACTGACAGCACTTCCACATCTAAAATAAGTCAGCAATATGCACACACACACACACACACACACACACACACACACACACACACACAAAATGTTTATACCACGAAGTTACATACAGCTACGTAAGTCTACTGAACATTCATAGTTGATTTATGCACTACACGTGATTTAAGGAACAACAGACTCTCAGACTACCTGAAACATGATTGTGAACTCTCAAGTTAACTACCCCAATGCTATTTTCATGTCCAACAAATAACATTCTGTGCGAGGTAATTTTGTGACTACACTTGATGAAGCCACCATAGATCTTTACTTTAAATATTTCGTCATAGAAATTGTTTTATGATGTTTGTCAAGTGTTACAATGGTATCACCATGTCTGAAATACGTAAAGGGCGTTGTCATTTCAAACAAAGTATGTTATTGATAGCTCACTGAACGAAATGTCATCGTTTGCCATTTTTACAAGTTGTCCAGTAAGATTTCACCTTACCAAGCACCATTTCAGGGGGGGAAACAAAGGTAATGTATCATGTTCTACAATAGAAAATATAATCGATCATGTTGACAGCCTAATATTGATGATTATTTGCACTTGAAGTACTCATACTAGAGATAAGTACAAAACGAACTTTCGAGGAATTCCAATCGGAATTATGGTGCGAAGGTTCTCTAAAGTGTTTAAAGAACGTATTTCTTGTCATCAACTACTAAACTAAACCAAAATCTAGTCATAAAACGTGATGTAAAACAAGCAATCACACACAATATAGCCGAAAGACAAACAATCTGGCGAAACGAGATTTTAGGAACGAAGAAAAAAGATGTTTGACAATTTATCGTTTAAAGTGCATATTTTCGTAATACATGAAGATACCTTCAGCTATGTTAATGCACGTCAAAAACACGAAGAGAAACAACGCTGGAAAAAGACAAAGTTGAAATCTCGTCAAAGATGGTGGGGCGACAAGACAGAAATGAAATGAAATGATCTGATGGCATTTATTGGCCGGGATATCCCCTTCAGGGTTCGGCCGCCGCATTGCAAGTCTTTTTAGTCGACGCCACTCCGGCGACTTGCGTGTCAATGGTGATGAAAATGATGATAAAGGACATACAGCAAACAGTCCCCTGCCTGGAATCGAACCCAGGCCCCCTTGCGAGGTACGCGATAACGGTACCGCTACGGTACGGAGGCGGACAACCAGACAGATGTACGATATCTCGAAAATAAAGTCTTTGCCACCAAAACAAAATTATTTATCATTTATCGAGTATAAAACATGCGCATGTTGCTTATAGTTAGAGATCTCTGGTTATGAACAAAAACTCTGACTTTGCTGGACAATAAAATTGTATTATTTCTCAAAATATGTGAGATTTCAAGCACAACACACACAAAGCACACCTGTTGTAAATAAATTATTTTTTAAGATTCAAAAAAATACTCACAACGCTTGCATGTTGTCACTATTGATAAAAAGTGATAGGTTAAGCAGCACTTGGTAAAGAGCATAGTTCAATTGTTGTAGTACACTTTGCAAGCACACTACAGTCTCAAATTAAATGTATTCACATGTAAATTGTCTTTATACTTTAATAAAATACAGACAGTTCACTTGTTGAGACCAGTGAAATAAACCATAGGTTTGTTGATGACCATAGTTTGATCTTAGTGCCACCCATTAAACTCATTAAAATACATAAAAATTGGTTCTGTAACGCTGTGAAACACATAGGGGCATTATGGACCACTTGCTGAGGAATTATGAAAGTGAACAACTTTCTTCTCACATCTAAAATTTTGCTCTAAACCTGAAACATCGATATCCAATTACACTTTGCAAACACAATGGGCTTTCATATC
This sequence comes from Schistocerca americana, assembly GCF_021461395.2. Taxonomy (NCBI): domain Eukaryota; kingdom Metazoa; phylum Arthropoda; class Insecta; order Orthoptera; family Acrididae; genus Schistocerca; species Schistocerca americana. The sequence continues at coordinate 240,189,481 of NC_060121.1, forward strand.
CTATATTTACACTTTTATATTGTGTGTATTCCTTATTTAAATACACACAGATCCCTTATTGACATACTGAAATAAATTATAGATTAATCAACAACCACTGTTTGATCTTGGTATTATGCATCAAATTAATCAAAATACGTAAATATTTGTTCTATAACAATGCAAAACTCACTTGACATTACTGTTAGTCCAACTTAGAGCCTAAGTGTCCTTGTTAATGAGTTTCAGGAAAGTAAACAACTTTAGCACCAAGTAAAAGGCTCCTCTGATATCAACTCCAGCCAAACACTGTAGTGACACCATGCCAGAATATTAAATTCATTTGAAGTTCAAAACATGGTCTTCTTATTTTCTTACACCGTAGAAACTTGGGCGAAACTTCAATCCTTCCATTCCTTCTGTAATGTAGTTGTTTCATTAAAGTAAGAATTACAAGCAGGAAGAGATAATGAGAGAGAGAGAGAGAGAGAGAGAGAGAGAGAGAGGAGAGAGAGAGAATTTTCATCACTAAATTTTATTTCAAGTGTCTGCAATCAGCATCAATGACAAATATGTACTGTATGTCCACGTCTCCCTCACCATTAAAATCATGATAAATTTCGTCTCTCTGATTTATAAACCACAGTAAATTCCTCTGTCTACGTTATTCTAATGTACTGAAACAACAACGTTAGGATATAATATATTACAGTGGGAATGAAAGTAACACAGTTTTTTCCAATAAATGACGCCCCACCCTACTATCTGATGTCATCTCTATAATTCCAACACACACACACACACACACACACACACATATATATATATATATATATATATATATATATATATATATATATATATATATAGTAAAGCATACTTTTTGCCTCTTAGTTTTCACTGTATAACAGCAAAAGATGGCAATGTTTTGAAGTGCGTGATGAAGTTAATATTCTGTCGTTTGGTCACTGTAATGTTTGATTGATTATGATACATGTTGAGTTTTGGGTATGGGAATAACATTACTTACTTTGCTAATTCTTGCCAACAAGTGGACTTTAGGCTGCACTGCAGTAGTGTTCATGTGTTTTTTGTAATATTACAAAACCAATTTTTATGTATTTTGTGAATTAAATGTGTGGTACTAAAATGAAATAATAGACATCGGTAAACCCCTAACATAATTCAGTTGTGTCAATAAGTGAACTGCGTATATTTTAATAAGTTATACAGACAATTTAAATGTGAAAATATTTTGTTTAAAGGTCCAGTGTACTTGTAAAGTGTGCTACAGCAACCTAACTTTGATCATTAACAGTGCTGTTTAACCTACCGTCTTTTATCAGTAGTGCCAATATGCAAACCATGTGTATCTCTTTTTAAATCTTAAAAACAATTAATTTATAACATCAAATTTAAATGCGAACATTTTTAGGTTAGGCTTTACCGTGACTGTTACTGACATTAAATGAAACAACAAGTTTACTGTTACCAGTCACCGTTTTATTTTTACTTTTTCCACGACGCGTTTCGAAGGTTTAAACCTCCATCATTGGGTGGATTTACATTGGTTAGTATTACATATGTGTGTGTTGTGTTACGATACACAAAAATGGGACCCCCATCAGTCCCATAGTGAACTGTAGGAACAGCCCAACATTCAAGCTCAATAAAATACTCTTCAGAATTCTCAAACAAGCATACACATTCAATAATCAGAGAACACTTAAAAACACAACAGAATACACACAACATGTCAAAAACATACAAGTACCTGATGGAGCCATACTTGCCTCATTTGACATACAAAACCTTTATTACTCTGTGCCAATAGATACCACACGACAAATAATCAATGCCAACCTACATAAACACAAAACAATTCCATCAACTCACATTAAAGAACTAATGGACCTGCTTGAATTCACACTTTCACACAACTATTTTAAATTTAACAATAAAATCTATAAACAAACAGATGGTCAGGCAATGGGCTCAAATCTTTCCGGATTGCTAGCAGAAATATTTATAAGCAACCTAGAAGACAAAATCCTGAATTCCAATCACTACCCCCTCAAAAATATCATCTACTACTACAGATATGTAGATGATACCATAATTTTAATCAAAGGCACTAAAGATAACATCAGTGAGTTGAATCAGTTTTTCAACAACTCCAATGAAAGCATAAAATTCACAGTTGAACACCAAAAAGATGACCGTATAAATTTCTTAGACGTTACCATTACAATATAGAATAACAGACATCAGTTTGAAATTTATCGGAAGCCTACCACAACACATACCACAATCCACAACTCCTCTTTCCACCCCACAGCACACAAAATGGCAGCTTTCCAGTACATGATTAATAGAGCTATCCAACTACCACTCTCAGAAGATAAATGTGATCAAGAATTTGAAATAATAAAACAAACAGCTATTGAAAATGGCTATAACAGCTCCATAGTAGACACCCTAAAACACTCAATAATGGCGAAGCAATCACAACACAAAAAACAAAAAGAAAATAACATATTCCATACAATCCCCTTTCTGGGTAACATTCCACACCAGATCGCCAATGTCTTCAAACGGAAAGGCATAAGCATATCCTTTACAACAGACAACAAGATTGGACAGAAGTTACCCCACAACATCGGCACACGAAACCCGCTTCATCACACAGGTGTGTACAAAATTGAATGTTTGGGCTGTGACTGCTTCTACATAGGCCAGACAGGCAGATCATTTGAGATTAGGTTCAAGGAACACATGGCAGCACTAAAAAACAAGAAATACCACACATCAGCAATAGCTACCCACCTGCATGAAACAAAACACCATGTTAACAACACAAGTATTAGTATCCTACACATCCAACCAAAAGGCAGAAAACTAGACATCCTTGAAACACTCCAAATATCAAACACCAAATGAAACAACCAGAATCCATCTTAAATGACAAAAATGACAATATTTACATTAGTATCATCTCTGTTTTCAGCAACTGCCTACACTCTTAAAAGTACACACACACACACACACACACACACACACACACACACACACACACACACGCGCGCGCGCGCGCGTGCGCGCACACACACACACACACACACAATGTGCACACATCCTAATATTTACCATAAATATTGACAGCTGCCAAGAGTACAAGAGATTGACCTCATTCACAGATAATTCATCACACCAACAGCGTGTGCCCCTTGTCAGGTTAAAACTGATGTACAACAACTGCTGGCACAAATGTATATCTATCTGCATATTTTATAGCATTAACCAATGTATTACCCCAACCTTTAGGCAGCTAATATATGCAACATGTAATCTTAAGACTCCTTGCCATGTAAATGTTTGCTCTAATATAATCACTCTTTCCTCTCTCTCTCTCTCCTTCGTCAAAGAGTGTCATCCATGTATGATTTTACTGCTGTAGCCAATATGATCATTGTAATTCACGTCTGTAATATTTCACCTAATTGTTATTATCAAGTATGAAGTTTAAGCCATTTTAACATTTCACCTGATTGTATAAACGAGTACGAATGTTAGCTGTTTTAACTTTTCAAAATTGGATTTATACACCACCTGAAGTACGCACACGTATATTCGACACCTCAGAACAAACACCTCCAAATGCGTTAAAGAATTATTCTGTAATAATGTTATTACGATGTATATTCTTCGCACTTTGCGATCATGTCTTCTCTTCTGCTATACGAACCTTGCACCCAGCTGATTCCAGACGCCATATTTGTTTACAAATGTGGCAGTATACACGTGATGTGTTACGACAGCAAAAGGACCCTGTGACCACTGGAGGTACTCTAGTTTACTTATTAAAGTTTACCATTAGATATCAGTTTAATTTTTGTCAAAAGTAATCCAAAACCATATTCTGTAATAGTGTCTTGTTTCTCCACTAGGCAGTGCCACAAGTTCCTCCAAAATCGTAACACAACACACACACATATGTAATACTATCTAATGTAAATCCAACCGATGATGGAGGTTTAAACCTTCGAAACGCGTCGTGGAAAAAGTAAAAATAAAACGGTGACTGGTAACAGTAAACTTGTTTCATTTAATTTATAACAGTAGTGTCATGTATGTTTTGTGCTCAAGATCTTAGATATTTTGAGAAATAATACAACTTCATTTAGCTGTTAAGTTCGAATATTTATTCATGATTTCAGACCTGTAATTATACTTTCGTATTACAATAAGCAGCCTGCATGTGTTTTTTACTCGACGAATGATAAATCATTTCATTTTGGTGACAAAGATTTTATTTTCGAGGTATCGAGCTTCCATCTCTGTGTTTTTGCCCCATCGTCTTTGGCGATATTTCATCTCAACCTTCTTCCAGCACAATTTTTGGTCGTGTTTTGATGTATGTGAACATAGCAGAAGTTCTCTTCATGTATTACGAAAATTTGCACATTAAATGACGCACCACAAAAAAAAAATCGTCGAACACCTTCACCGAGCGGGGTGGCGCAGTGGTTAGACACTGGACTCGCATTCGGGAGGACGACGGTTCAATCCCGCGTCCGGGCTTCCTGATTTGGGTTTTCCGTGATTTTCCTAAATCACTCCAGGTAAATGCCGGGATGGTTCCTCTGAAAGGGCACGGCCGACTTCCTTCCCCATCCTTCCCTAATCCGATGAGACCGATGACCACGCTGTCTGGTCCCCTTCCCCAAACCAACCAAACACCTTCTTCCTTCCTTCCTAAAATCGTGTATCGTCAGGTTGTTTGTCTTTTGGCTATATTGTGTGTGTGTTACACCAGGTATTCTAATTAGATTTTGGTGTAATTTAGTAGTTTCTTACAAGACATGTTGTCTGTAAACGTATTAGGGAGCCTTGGTAGCATAATTACGATTGGTAAATTATGTGGCATTCCTCGAAAGTTTTTGTGCTTCCCTTTGGTATGCGTAGTTCAGACGCCCGTAACAGGAAAACGTGCAGTCGAAGCCATAAATCCTGAACTCGGGAGCAATGGAAGAAACTCATTTCGTCGGATGGTGTTGTTGCACACTCTTTCCAACTTCTGCCGAGTTTAGTCCCAAGAGTGAAACATGGTGGGAGTTCGAGGATGATTTGGGCAGCCTTATCGTGGTATTCCATGTGCTCCATGGTTACTCTGCAAGGTCACATCACTGCCCATGATTACGTGACCATTCTGGCTAATCATGTCCATCCCATGGTGCAATGTTTGTTCCCCAGTGATGATCCTGTTGTTCCAAGGCAACATGAGCCCTGTTCACACAGCTCGCATCGTCCAGGGCTGGTTTTGTGAGCACGATGATGAACTGTCGCCACTCCCCTGGGCACCACAGTCGCCGTCCGCAGCTCGTGGTCTTGCGGCAGCGTTCTCGCTTTCCGCGCACGGGGTCCAGGGTTCGATTCCCAGCGGGGTCAGGGATTATCTCTGCCTCGTGATGACTAGGAGTTTGGTGTATTTCTTCATCATTTACTCGCAAGTCGCCGAAGTGCCGTCAATTAAAGAGGACTTGCAATACGGCGGCCGAACTTCCCCACATGGGGCCTCCCGGCCAACAATGCCATACGATCATTTCATTTCATTTCATTTCACCACAGTCACCAGATCTCAATATTATTGAGCCTTTGGAGAGAGGGCTGTGTGGTCGCCATCCACCTCTATCACTGTTACCTGAAGCTGACACTAATTTGCATGAAGAATGGTGCAAGTTTCCCTTGAAAATCGTACAAGACCTGTGTTTATCCATTTGGAGATGAGTGGAAGCTGTTTTTAATGCCAACGGGTTTCCTACATCGTATTAGGCATAATAATGTGTTGTATTTTTAGTGCTTCTGTATATTTGTATAAAACCCGTGTAAGTCTTTCATTCATCTTCTCTGCTACTGCTACTGTGGACGCCCTATTTCATGTCGCTTCTTAGTATTATCCTTAAATATTTATACGACGTGACTTGCTAAAGATGTTCAGCACTAATAATTTAATGTATTACCAGGGGCAGGTTTTTCTCTGTTATAAGCAGATCCTGCATTTATTTACACGAAGTAGAAATGTGGTCAGAGTCCTTCTTTATTCCGTTATAACCGTGCTGCGATGATATTTCCCCGTGTACAACAGCACTGTCAGCTAACAACCTCATAAGGCTGCTGATTTGGAACACGTATTACGTTCGAGTATAATGACTTTTCTGGAGACTAGAAATCTGCTCTGTAGGAATCAGCATGGGTTTCCAAAAAGACGATCGTGTGAAACCCAGCTCGCGCTATTCGTCCACGAGACTCAGAGGGCCATAGACACTGGTTCCCAGGTAGATGCCGTGTTTCTTGACTTCCGTAAGGCGTTCGATACAGTTCGCCACAGTCGTTTAATGAACAAAGTAAGAGCAGATGGACTATCAGGCCAATTGTGTGATTGGATTGAAGAGCTCCTAGATAACAGCAGGCAGCATGTCATTCTAAATGGAGAGAAGTCTTCCGAAGTAAGAGTGATTTCAGGTGTGCCACAGGGGAGTGTCGTAGGACCGTTCCTATTCACGATATACATAAATGACCTTGTGGATAACATCAGAAGTTCACTGGGCCTTTTTGCGGATGATGCTGTAGTATATCGAGAGGTTGTAACAATGGAAAATTGTAGTGAAATGCAGGAGGATCTGCAGCGAATTGACGCATGGTGCAGGGAATGGCAATTGAATCTCAACGTAGACAAGTGTAATGTGCTGCAAATACATAGAAAGAAAGATCCTTTATAATTTAGCTACAATACTGCATTAACTGGAAGCAGTTAATTCCACAAATTATCTGGGAGTACGCATTAGGAGTCATTTAAAATGGAATGATCATATAATGTTGATCGTCGGTAAAGCAGATGCCAGACTGAGATTCATTGGAAGAATCCTAAGGAAATGCAATCCGAAAACAAAGTAGGTTACAGCACACTTGTTCGCCCACTGTTTGAACATTGCTCACCAGTGTGGGATCCGTTCCAGATAGGGTTGATAGAAGAGATAGGGAAGATCCAACGGAGAGCAGCGGGCTTCGTTACAGGATCATTTAGTAATCGCGAAAGCGTTACGGAGATGACAGATAAACTCCAGTGGAAGACTCTGTAGGAGAGACGCTCAGTAGCTCAGTACGGGCTTCTGTTGAAGTTTCGAGAACATACCTTCACCGAGGAGTCAAGCAGTATATTGCTCCCTCCTATGTTACCTCGCGAAGAGACCATGAGGATAAAATCAGAGAGATTAGAGCCCACGCAGAAGCATACCGACAATCTTTCTTTCCACGAGCAATACGAGACTGGACCGGAAGGGAGAACCGATAGAGGTACTCGAAGTACCCTCCACCACACACCTTCGGGTGGCTTGCGGAGTATGGATGTAGATGTAGATTCTATATGACAAATCGTTTATTTATATCGACAACATTAAAGGTGCTATCAAGCTTCTTCGTCTCTGTGGATAATTTCTGGTCCAGTACAATGTATTGAATCGAATACAACTGCCCTTTAAGTTTGGGGTTCGTGCCTTCTCGTATTATCCTGATAATTCTACAGCACGTTTCTTCTCAGGATTTACAATAAAGTCCAGAAATCCTTGTTTATCGGTATCAGCAACATATGAATATTATTGCAACTCGATGTCAAATTACGCTTCGCGCTATTACTAGAGGAGTCGCATCGCGCAGTACTGGGGCATTTCCATTCGATGTGATAACCTAGTATGATTACTTCGAATGAAAGAGGCTTATCAGCTGTACCACAAGCGACCTGGAAAGAATTCGCACATGACGCAACGTTACTGCAGCATGCGTAAGCTTCGATGGAAGATTTTTGTTGTTGTGATTGCTGTTGAGCGTTAAGATATCGTCGTCACAGACTCACCGTGAATTATACTATCTGAATTTATACAGGATTGACTCAGGTCAAGGAATGAGCTACTTTCGAAGAAACACGCTTGCATTACATTCGAACGGCTGGTGGAAATTGCAGTTGCTTCTGAAATAGAAGTCCGCTATTGGAGTGTGGTGGATACGGAGTCCCTCCCCTGCCACGCCCGGGTAGGTGATTTGGTGCGTCTGTTGGGCTCTAGCAACAATTATGCTACTGTGGCCAAGATGGCTCGTGTTTAAGACCGTTGAACTCGTGTTCGGAAGAAGCAGAATCAAATATCTACATCTACATCTACATACATACTCCGCAATCCACCATACGGTGCGTGGCGGAGGGTACCTCGTACCACAACTAGCATCTTCTCTCCCTGTCCAACTCCCAAACAGAACGAGGGAAAAATGACTGCCTATGTGCATTTGTACGAGCCCTAATCTCTCTTATCTTATCTTTGTGGTCCTTCCGCGAAATATAAGTTGGCGGCAGTAAAATTGTACTGCAGTCAGCCTCAAATGCTGGTTGTCTAAATTTCCTCAGTAGCGATTCACGAAAAGAATGCCTCCTTTCCTCCAGAGACACCCACCCGAGTTCCTGAAGCATTTCCGTAACATAATTTCATCCATTGTTTTCCAGTGTTCCGCTCGCGACTGTTTTACTTTCGTAAAATGAAGAACAAACCGCCTTCAGTCACAAGTTGTGTTTATTTACTGCACTATGCATTTCGAGCAGTGGGGAGTGGGGCACAGAGTCAAACGCTTTCCGGAAGTCAAGGAATATGGCATCCGTCTGATACCCTTCATCCATGGTTCGCAAGATATCATGTGAGAAAAGGGCGAGTTGCGTTTCGCAGGAGCGATGCTTTCTAAAGCCGTGCTGATGCATGGACAGCAACTTCTCTGTCTCAAGGAAATTCATTATATTCGAACTGAGAATACGTCCGAGAATCCTGCAACAAACCGATGTTAAGGATATTGGTCTGTAATTTTGAGGATCCGTCCTTCTACCGTTCTTATATACAGGCGTCACCTGCGCTTTTTTCCAGTCGCTCAGGACTTTACGTTGGGCAAGAGATTCGCGATAAATGCAAGCTAAGTAAGGAGTCAATTCAGTAGAGTACTCTCTGTAAAACCGAATTGGAATCCCATCAGGACCTGGCGATTTATGTATTTTCAACCCATTCAGCTGCTTCACAACCCCAGGGATGTCTATCACTATGTCCTCCATACGGGAATCTGTACGAGACTCAAACGGCGGTATGTTTGTACGATCCTCCTGCGTGAAAGATTTCTCAAATGCTAAATTTAAAATTTCAGCTTTCGTTTTGCTGTCTTCCGTTGCCAGGCCAGACTGATCAGTGAGTGACTGGATGGAAGCCTTCGACCCACTTACCGATTTTACGTAAGACGAGAATTTCCTTGGGTTTTCAGCAAGAACTTTTGCTAAGGCATGACGGTGGTAGTGGTTGTATGCTTCGCGCATCGCTCTTTTTACAGCAGCATGAATCTCTACTAACTTTTGTCTGTCCTCATTCTCCCGATCTTTCTTGTACCGCGAGTGCAACTGTCTCTGCTTCCTGAGCATTCTCCGAATATCCTATTTGATCAAAAGTATCCGGACACCCGTATATACTGTGAATTGACCATCAGATATCACGAAAAGAGGACGCGCCAGTACATAACGAGGTAGTGAGTATTATGTTGTCAATAGAAAAGCGGTATTAGTACAGTGCATCGGTCAGGAGAAATCAGTGACTTCGAACGTGATCCAGCAATTCGCAGTTACCGAAGTAGCAGATCGATCAGGGACATTTGAGCCCTTCTGAAGCTGCCCACGTCGACTGTTGGTAGGTTGACTGAGAAGCGAAAAACGAAGGAACAACCATAGCTAAACCAAGACCAGACAGACCTCATGAACTGACAGACAGCGATCGTCGAGCATTGCGGAGGGTGGTCTTAAAACATCGCATGAAATCAGCGGACGGAACCACCAGTCCAATTAGCATAATGAATGTGCGTAGCGAGTTAAAAAGAATGAGGCACAGAGGTCGGGCAATTCCCGATAATCCACACAGTTCTGTAGTCAGTGCTGAGCACCTCTTGAGGAGATAGAAACAGCTACGCCACTGGACAGTGTACGATTGGAAACGAATGATTAGGAGTGGTGAACCACGCTATACCCTGTTGCAATCAGATAAAATGGTTTACGCTTGGCGAATGCCTGAGGAACGTTACCTGACGTCATGCTTAGTGTCAACAGTGGTGTTACGGTAAGGGTTTTTTTCGTGTTTAGGGTCTGATCCCCTTATTGCGCTTAAGAAACCGCTAGATGTAGAAGGATGTAAACACGTCTTACAGCATTGTGTATTGTGTGTGAGAGAGGAACAGTTCAGAGACTGTGACATAGCTGCACTCTTTCATGAGTCAGCATCTATGAGGCAGTGGTTTGTGAACAATAACATTTCTGAAATGGAATGGCATGTTAGAGTCCCTTCTCGAACCGAATGGAACACCTTTGGGACGAGTGAAGACGGCGACTTCGGTCCAGACGCCAGCCTGCAACATCACTGCCTTTTATGGTTTCGACTCTTCAAGAGAAATGGGCTGCCGTTTCAAAATGGTTCAAATGGCTCTGAGCACTATGGGACTTAACATCTGAGGTCATCAGTCCCCTAGAACTTAGAACTACTTAAACCTAACTAACCTAAGAACATCACACACATCCATGCCCGAGGCAAGATTCGAACCTGCGAACGTAGCAGTCGCGCGGTTCCGGACTGAAGCGCCTAGAACCGCTCGGCCACCGCGGCCGCGGCCGTTTCTACGTAGACATTCGGACACCTCACTGAAAGTGTCCGCGACAAGCCGTATTAAAGCGCGTTAGACCGCGCGGCTAGCCGTGCAGGCAAAGGAGCGATAGGTAGGGGAAGTAGTATACTTCCAGATTATTCACTTAACGTTGATTACTGAAGCCGTAAGCAGGCTTTCGCGGCATTGCTGGCGTGCATCTTCAAGCACGTGCCAGTTGAGTTTTTCAGTAGGTCATGCCACAGTAATGTCCACTAATGGGTGTCAGGTACTTTGGATCAGGTCGTGTACTTGTCCAGTTATCTAGATAAAGACATTGTTCGTTTCTATAAAACACTACAGACAAGTCCCGAGATGTTTCGTTTCATGAGGCCACAACCTATTCCTTCCATTACACTTTAACAACTGATCGTCCACTCCGATTCCATTAAAGTACCCTGACTGTCAACCATAAACAAAAACTTTACGTACCTCCCTTCCACGTTGCCCTTCTCAGAAGCGATAGCATATACAATATCACTTAAAACTATGCCCTGCAAACCGCTGTGAAGTGTATGGCATTATGCCACTTTTAAGAGTTTCTTCCCTTTCCAACCGCATATAGAGCTGTGGAAATAAGACTGCTGAAATACGTCCGTGTGCACTATAATTAGTGTAATCTTTTCTTAGCGGTCCCTACAGGAGCGATTGTATTGTATGCACGTATGTATAAAAACGGGGACCTAGAAACGACGGACAGGCTTCGTCCCACCGTAGACCTCAGTGGTTCACAACCCCACAACAGGCCACATCAGTCCACCCCGCACCCCACCGCCGCCCCACACCGTCCCCAGGGTTATTGTGCGGTTCGGCTCGCAGTTGACCCTCGGGAACGTCTCATACTAGACGAGTGTAACCCAAAATGTTTGCGTGGTAGAATAATTATGGTGGAAACGGTGTTTGCGAAACAATCGCCGACACAGTGTAACTGAGGCGGAATGAGGGGAACCAGTCCGCATTCGCCGAGGTAGATTGAAAACCGCCTCGGAAACCATACACACCAGACCTCGATACTAACACGCCCTGCCGATTCGTCCCCGGAACCGGCACGCCTTCCCGCTCGGAAAGCAGCGCGTTAGACCGCGCGGCTAGCCGTGCGGGCACGGGAGCGATAGGTAGGGGAAGTAGTATACTTCCAGATTATTCACTTAATGTTGATTACTGAAGCCGTAAGCAGGCTTTCGCGGCATTGCTGGCGTGCATCTTCGAGCGCGTGCCAGTTGAGTTTTTCAGTAGGTCAGTAATACTGCCCCGTGTGTCAAACATGTCTGTGACCACTCCAGCTAAGTTTTCTGCACATATTCAGTATTCCCTGTTGTCGTTATTTGGTATAGATATCACACACTTGAGCAAGGTTCTACGATGGATCGCCAGAGTAAAATGACTGCATTATTAAGCATTTGCCAACGAAACGAAATCTACTACTGGGTTCACTCACAACTGAGCTACGTGAGCATTCGATTTCAGATCCCCACAAAATATTACACCCATTGTGGTGTGCGTACTGTAAGACCTTCGGTACACACACCATCAGATTATTTGACTTGTCGCTCTAGCGAAGTAGGCGAGTGCCAGCAATATGTCTCGTGGTCTTATCGTGGCGTGTTTATCTTCTGCCGTTAGGTCAGACAATAGAAATGCTACTTGCACGCTTAGAGTAGCAGATTTACGGTGACCAACTTTAAACAGAACTTGATCAATTTTCACACACATTTATTAAAATGATAAAAAGGCATAGATATCGTGTAACTTGATTCTGGATGCTGTTTACAATGGACAATCTGAAGTTCCTTTGGTCTTGGTACGTTAATATTATTCTCACATATCTCTGATACTTGACCAAGTTTATATACATTTCTCTTCATGGCTATGTACAGGAATATGATAATCTTATTAGGCGCAGACTGAAACTTGACTATAGAGTGGTACAGACTAATGCAGACTGGTACAGACTAATGCAGACTGACTGATCGGAGGTCTGTACACTCGGTATAATACCTCGAGTGTTCAGGTATCACTGTGCGAGTGTGATCCGCGAGGAGAAAAGGTTCTACGTTAGCAGCAATCTCATTGGCTGCATTCCATATTAATACGCGGATCGGCGGAAGCAGAATTTGGTCCGTCTCTAAGACAGCGCCATCTCGTAGTGCGGAGACGGACGAGCGCTGCGCCTGCGCTGTTGTGCTTAGCGAGGCACGCTCTATTGGGAAAGTTGTGTACGCGCTGACTACGCGGAACTATGTACACAACACCCGTGTACTTTTACGAGTTGACTGATTCCTAAGACTAAACCTCGACGCAGTGGACTCGAATTCGGAAAGACGACGGTTCAACCCGCGTCCGACCATCCAGATTAAAGCTTTCCTGATTTCCCTCAATCGCGTCAGGCACATGCTAGGTCGGTTCCTTTGAAAGGGCACGGCCGACTTCCTTCCCGATCCTTCCCTAATCCGATGGGACCGATGACCTCGGTGTTTGGTCCCCTCTCCGAAATCTACCAGCCGACGAACCAGCCTAAAATTAAGTTTAATTTATTGATTCCAAAAAAACGTCCATCGTAACAGTTATTAGTTTCTTCAATGACCATGTTCCACTTCCATACAGAGAATCCTAGACGTAATACAAATCACAGTGCTCAATAAACGCGCCAGACCAGTGCGGCCTGATAGCCACGGATCCACACAGAATCACACTCGTACAGATACTATTGCACAACACTCGACACATGCTAACGCGCAATAAACTAGGTCAGTTGTTGTGATCAGAAACAAAAAGCAATGCACTCTCACATTCGCACAACGGTCTATATTCAGAAAACTGATCCAAGTCGCATTCAGGGAGTCGCTATAAACGATGTTTTCTTTTCAATCGTGGCAGATGATACATAGTTTGATTATTTAATTACATTTTTTGTTATTTCTTCTTTCGCCTTTTGTGTATATTATTTCTTCTTTTCTGTATAGTTTGTGAAGTATTCACGCGAAGTGCAGTGCGTGATATCAGCCTACCGAGATGACGTTTAGAGCCGCTACTAATTTATGTAATAGGCTGTAATCAAATTTTTCATAAAGATACAAGCTCATATGCGCGGAACAGTCTACCCGCTAAACCATAATCACACCACATTAGTGAAATGAATTAATATGTGTAAAAGACTTGGGACATACACTGAAGAACCAAAGAAACTGATACACCTGCCTAATGTGGTGTAGGGGCCCCTCGAGCACGCAGAAGTGCCGCAACACGACGTGGCATGGACTTAACTAATGTCTGAAGTAATGCTGGAGGCAAATGGTACCATAAATCCGTAAGCGTACGAGGACGTGGATATCTCTTCTGAACAGCACATTGCAACGCACCCCAGATATGCTGAATAATGTTTTTTTCTGGGGGTTTGGTGGCCAGCTGAAGTGTTTAAACTCAGAGGAGTGTCATGGAGCCCTCTGTAACAATCCTGGACGTGTGTGGTGTCGCATTGTCCTGCTGGAATTGCCAAATCCGTCGGAATGCACAATGGACATGAATCGAAGCCGATGATCAGGCAGGATTCTTACGTACGTATCACCTATAAAGAGTCGTATCTAGACGTATCAGGGGTCCCATATCACTCCAACTGCACACATCCCACACCATTACAGCACCTCTACCAGCTTGAACAGACCCCTGCTGACATGCAGGGCCCATGGATTCATGAGGTTGTCTCCATACCCGTACGCGTCCATCCGCCCGATACAATTTGAAACGAGACTTGTCCGACCAGGCAACATGTTTCCAGTCATCGACACTCCAATGTCGGTGTTGACAGGCCCAGGCGAGGCGTAAAGCTTTGTGTCGTGCAGTCATCAAAGGTACACGAGTGGGCCTTCAGCTCCAAAAGCTCATATCGATGATGTTTCCTTAAATGGTTAGCACGCTGACACTTGCTGATGGCCCAGCGTTGAAATCTGCAGCAATGTTAAGTCCCATAGTGCTCAGAGCCATTTGAACCATTTGATGATATCCTATATTGATGTCGGTTCAAATGGCTCTGAGCACTATAGGACTTAACATCTAAGGTCATCAGTCCCCTAGAACTTAGAACTACTTAAACCTAACTAACCTAAGGACATCACACACATGCATGCCCGAGACAGGATTCGAACCTGCGACCGTAGTGGTTGCGCGGTTCCACACTGAAGCGCCTAGAACCGCTCGGCCATAACGGCCGGCTTTACGGAAGGGTTGCACTGCTGTCACGTAAGCGATTCTCTTCAGTCATCGTTGGTCCCGTTCTTGCAAGATCTTTTTCCGTCTCACAGCGATGTCGGAGATTTGATGCTTTACCGGATTCCTGATATTCACGTTACACTCGTGAAATGGTCATACGGGAAAAATCCCCACTTCATCGGTACCTCGGAAATGCTGTGTCCCATCGCTTGTGCGCCGACGATAACACCACGATCAAACTCACTTAAATCTTGAGAAACTGCCATTGTAGCAGCAGTAACCGGTCTCACAACAGATCCAGACACTTGTTGTCTTATATAGGTGTTGCCGACCGCAGCGCCGTATTCTGCCTGTTTACATATCTCTGTAGTTGAATACGCATGCCTATACCAGCTTCTTTGGCACTTCAGTGTGTATGGTTGTCTGATTAGAAATAAGAAGATATTTTCTTACAACAATTCTACCTTTAACTATACCCGAGATCTAATTCCACAATATGGCATATCTTAACACTCAGTCTCAGACAGTACATGCGACCAGGTCTAAAGGCACAGCGTGTAAATCTTTTAAACTGAGGAAACGTTAAAATTGCGAGCCAGCAGCGCGTCTAACTGCGACTGACGTATAACTATGCAGAACTATAGACCTATATCTCTAACGTCGATCAGTTGTAGAATTCTGGAACACTTATTATGGTCGAGTATAATGACGTTTCTGGAGACTAGAAATCTGCTCTGTAGGAATCAGCATGGGTTTCGAAAAAGACGATCGTGTGAAATCCAGCTCGCGCTATTCGTTTACGAGACTCAGTGAGCCATAAACACGGGTTCCCAGGTAGATGCCGTGTTTCTTGACTTCCGCAAGGCGGTCGATAGAGTTCCCCACAGTCGTTTAATGAACAAAGTAAGAGCATATGGACTATCAGACCAATTGCGTGATTGAATTGAAGAGTTCCTAGATAACAGAATGCAGCATGTGATTCTAAATGGAGAGAAGTCTTCCGAAGTTAGAGTGATTTCAGGTGTGCCGCGGGGGAGTGTCGTAGGACCGTTGCTATTCACGATATATATAAATGGCCTTGTGGATAACATCGGAAGTTCACTTAGGCTTTGTGCGGATGATGCTGTAGTATATCGAGAGGTTGTAACAATGGAAAATTATGCTGAAATGCTGGAGGGTCTGCAACGAATTGATGCATGGTGCAGGGAATGGCAATTGGATTTCAACGTACACAAGTGTAATGCGCTGCGAATACATAGAAAGAAAGATCCTTTATCATTTAGCTACAATATAGCAGGTCAGCAACTGGAAGCAGTTAATTCCATAAATTATCTGGGAGTAGGCATTAGGAGTGATTTAAATGGAATGATCATATAAAATTAATCGTCGGTAAAGCAGATGCCAGACTGAGATTCAGTGGAACAATCCTAAGGAAATGCAGTCAGAAAACAAAGGAAGTAGTTTACAGTACACTTGTTCGCCGACTGCTTGAATATTGCTCACCTGTGTGAGATCCGTACCAGATAGGGTTGATAGAAGAGAGAGAGAAGATCCAACGGAGAACAGTGCGCATCGTTACAGTATCATTTAGTAATCGTGAAAGCGTTACGGAAATGATAGATAAACTCCAGTGGAAGACTCTGCAAGAGAGACGCTCAGTAGCTCAGTACGGGTTTTTGTTGAAGTTTCGAGAACATACCTTCACCGAGGAGCCAAGCAGCATATTGCTCCCTCGTACGTATATCTCGCGAAGAGACCATGAGGATAAAATCAGAGAGATTACAGCCCACACAGAAGCTTACCGACAATCTTTCTTTCCACGAACAATACGAGACTGGAATAGAAGGGAGAACCGATAGAGGTACTCAGGGTACCCTGCGCCACACATCGAGAGGTGGCTTGCGGAGTATGGATGTAGATGTAGATAACTACTGTGACTTCACACGCAGAGGCCAATAAATCTTTCCATATACTACAACTGTGACGCACTCTACCGCACAATACTTTCTGCGCCCCAAGCCAGGCACATTTATGATACCAGAAACCAAGAGTAACGCACTCTCGCATTCACATAACTGTAGCGTAATTCAGTAAACTGATCGAAAACCTATACATACAGACACATCATTCAATAAACTGACGTAAAAGTGGGACATCTGAAGTACCCTTATAACGGTCTAGTCACATTAATGCGACCACCGCCAATGTTCGACGTCCAAATGCAATAACTACTCACAGACGGCAGGTGGCACCACTAGCAGTGGAGGGTATGTAAAGCATGTGGGGTGGACGCGAAAAACAGCGCAGTCGCTGTCGTGATGCAGAAATGGAGTTACTTTTTCTGACGTCCAAAATGGGTATGATCACTGGCTTTCGAGCTAATGGTGGAAGCATTTCCGAAACAGCTAAGTCTGTATACTGTTCACGAGCTGCCGTGGTTAAAGTATAGCGTGGATAGCAAAATGGCGCTATCCAGAACCGGCGCTGAGGCAACAGTGCTGTACCACCGGCCATAGGTGACGGGAGTGAAGACAGCTGCGGACGTGGGTAGATGCGAATAGTCGTGCAGCTGTTGAGCAACTGACCGCCCGGATGAACCATGGGGCCACCAACAACGTCTGTTCAACGACCGTTCAGCGAACATTGCTGCTTATGGGTCTCCACAGCAGGCGTCTGGTCCGGGCACTAGCGCTGACTGCTGGTCAACGGCGACGAAGGCTGCAATTTGCACTCCAGAACAGCAGCTGGACGTCCACTTTCATGCTCCATCGTTCAGATGCTCGTTGACGTGTAAGACGTGAAACGTCTGAAAGCGAATAGCTTGCAACAATCGTTGGAAGGGTACAGACCGGAGGGCATTCCCGGGGTGATGATGTCATTCTGGAGGGCGCAATGGATCAACACTAGTATGCATTTATCCTTGAAGACCATGTACACCACTAAATGTAATTTGTTTGACCAGCAGGTCAATGCAACATGTGACAGGACTCGCGGCGTAACTGCGTAGTTCGAAGAGCACCAGGATAAGTTTGCCGTACTCCCTGGCCACCAAACCTTGAATTTAAACACAGTCGAGAATCTGTGGATCCACCCTGGTTGGCTGTTCGTGCCATGCATCGTCAATCTAAAAACCTAGTGCAACTGACCACGGCACTGAAATCGGCATGGCTCCACATTCCTATGAGTCTCACAGAGGTCTATGCTGTGTTCACATTAATGTGACTGGATAGTGTATATCACACCATCCATCCAAGATATTTCTCTCTGCCAAAAAACACTCAATTCATTGATACCTCACGCTGTCGTACTTCCGAAAAGCATTTCTCTCACTACCACACCAACACTTAAGAACAAAAGTACGATCATATGGTACTGCTTTGGTGCTGCGTGTAATGCTTTTCGGAAATAAATAAATTCTGCATCTATCTGAATGTCTTGATCCATGGCTCCATGATATCATGTGACACAAGCGCGAGTTGGTTTTCGCATGACAGAAGTTGGCAGAATCCGTGCATACTGGAGGTCATTCTTTTCGAGATACTTCACTATTCTGGAGTTGTGTACTGAGGTGACAAAGGTCATGAGAAAGCGGTATGCCCATATACAGATGGCAGTTGTATCGCGTACACAAGATATAAAAGGGCATTGCATTGACGGAGCTGTCATTTGTACTCGGGTGATTCAAGTGAAAACGCTTCCGACGTGATTATGACCGCACGACCGGAATTAACAGACTTTGGACGCGGAATGGTAGTTGGAGCTAGACGTATGGGGCATTCCATTTCAGAAATCGTTACGAAATTCAATACTCCGAAAACCACAGCGACAAGAGGGTGCCGAGAACACCAAATTTCAAGCATCACCTCTCACCGCGAACAACGCAATGGCCGACGGCTTTCTCTTAACGACCGGCAGTAGCGCGTTTATGTAGAGTTGTCACTGCTAACAGACAAGTACAATGCGTGAAATAACCGCAGAAATCAATGTGAGACGTACGATGAGCGTATCCGTTTGGACAGTGCGGTGAAATGTGTCGTTAATAGGCTACGGCAGCAGACGAATGACGATAGTGTCTTGCTAATAGTGCGACATCGCCTGCAGTACTCTTTTCGGCTCATGACCATACCTGTTGGACCTGAGACGACTGGAAAATCGTGGCCTGGCCATATGAGTCCCGATTTCAGTTGGTAAGAGCTGATGATAGTGTTCGAGTGTGGCGCAGACCACACGAAACCATGGACGTAAGTTGTCGACCACGCGCTGTGCAAGCTGGTGGTGGCTCCATAATAGTGTGGGCTGGGTCTGCTAGTCCATCTAAACCAATCATTGACTGCAAATGGTTATGTTCGTCTACTTGAAGACCACTGGCAGCCATTCATGGACTTCATGTTCCCAAACAACGATGAAATTTTTATGGATGACAATGCGCCATGTCACCAGGCCACAATTGTTCGCGATTGGTTTAAAGAACATTCTGGATAAATCGAGCGAGAGATTTGTCCGATAAGGTCGCCCAACGTGAAAGCCATCGAACATATATGGGACCTAAACGAGAGGTCAGTTCGTGCGCAAAATTCTGCACCGACAACACTTTCGCAATTATGGACGACTATAGAGGCATCATGGTTCAGTATTCCTGCAGGAGACATCCAAGGAGTTGTTGGATCCATGTCACGTCGAGTTGTTGTACTATTCCGGGAAAAGGAGGTCCGACACGATATTAGGAGTATTCCATGGCTTTTGTCGCCTCAGTGTATGTGTGGTGCTGGCAATGATGGTGCCTATGAGCTAAATATGAGGTGTTCTGGGGGAAGAGGGGGGAGGCTGCCAGCTGTAGCTCGCTTCCCTAAATCTCTGCAAACAGATTCCAGGAAACTGAGATCTGGACATGGAGTTGATTCCATGATACGGTGAATAATTTACTAAGCAAGACTTCTCACGAGAGGGTAGTGCTGAAGAGCTATCTGAGAGCGTGAAACCACTATCTATTGGAAAGCATTAAGTGTCCTTGTCGTGGATGTCATATCTATAGGCCTGTATAGCCATAGGTCCCTCGGTAACAGATAGACGTTTCTGCGTCCTCTTGAAGGTATAAAACCTAACAAGTCCTTGTCCGATGGCAATCCTTCCACATGTTTCATGGATATTTCTGTTTAAGATAAGACACATCTAAGGTCACTTGCTGAGTTAAAATAAGACATAAGCTTTTATATTCACTGCAGCTCACACGAATGACGGTTGGAATGTTATTGGCAAAATCCTTACTTTATTGTTCAATGTGAAGTACTTCACCAACATTTTCAATGATTGACAGTATATACATGTTGACGGAGACGGAGAAGTACTTGTACCACGTACGGCAGTTTTTGCCGTTTTCTTCCAGTTTCAAGCCGCTCCTCGAGGTCATTGTGGACTCCACACTTGCACACCTTCCTAGTCGTCTCCAACACCTAATACTAAAACTTTTTTTTCCGGGAAGCCAGCAAGAGAAAAAGGAAGAGGTGTCACTGATATGGACAGTGGGTCGCAGAATCCCGGCATTTATGAGTTTGTTTTCTGATGCCTGAGAACTCCCGACGCCGTTATCACGTTAAACAGCAGTTCTAAGTTCAGTGACTCTACGCAGGCGACGCATTCACTTCCGTTATCTCTCGCCTTCCACGACCCACATTTAAGTTTTTATCTTTGAACTCGCGAGTTATTATTACATCCACACGATGCGCCTATGGTAAAACGAAATCCTTGCTACTTCATCGTCAGTCATACGGCCCGATAGTTCCACGATTGGAACAGAATTAAGTATACGAACAGTAAAATCTATAGCTTTTTTAGCGTTCGATCGTGACTACTAGTCGCTGTATAGTCCAAGTTGCAGAAAATGTTTTTCAATTCGATAATTTATTCTCTCCATATACTTTCCTACTAAATCTGTGATATTTTCGTAGAAATAGTGCATTGACATCGAAAAGTGTTCACCTTGTCGACAAGGTTTTCACAATGTTAGACACTTTTCCGGTCACTGTTGAATGTATATTATTTCATACTACCGGAAAAAATGCCACACCGTCATGGACAAGGTCATTTTATAGACAAATGATGTGACAGGTTGTTGATCATTGTAGAAGTAAAAAAAGAAGGAAGACTGGCTTTAACGTCCCGTCGACATCGATGTCATTAGAGACGGAGCACAGGCTCGGATTGTGACGAGGTCGGGGAAGGAAATTGGCCACGCCCTTTCACAGGAACCATTCCGGAATTTGCGTGGAGCAATTTAGGCAAATCACGGAAAAACTAAATCTGGATGTCCGAACGTGGATTTCAACCATCGCCCTTCCAAATGCTAGAGCAGTGTGTTAACTACAGCGCCACCTAGCTCGGTTCGTAAGAGTATATGATAACAAATTCACACCAAATGAAACACACATGTCAAAGTAAAGAGTGGCCAGACATCAAAATACAGTGTATCCCCCCATCTGGTGACAAAGCAGGCGTCTGCTCTCACATGCAAATGATCATGAAGGTGCCGAATGACAACATGCGATAGATGTTCCAAGCATCTTTCGCCTTTTGTTGCAATTCGGCAATGATTCTTGCAGGCTCTGGAGAAATCGTAAGTTCCCGCTTCATCGTCTTCCATATTATTCAATTGGGCGGGGCTGTTGTTTACACCACGAAGAGCAAGCTGTTAGAAAAGCATTTGACGTTATTTTTTTGCGAATACCTGATGGGTTTTGAATCTAGGGCGCTTACCACGAGCCGACCAAGAACCATCGTGCGCATGCGTGAATTTTTTCCCACCTGTCGATAGCGTCAGTTGCTGGCAAGCAGCAGTTGAATGAGGTAGTGTGTAGTGCTCGCGTCACTTCTTGTTTGCAAGGGAATTAATGGATAGAATGGAGCAGCGCTGCTGCATCAAATTTTGCCAAACGGCTGCCAATCGGTGCAGAGCGAGCCACCCTCCAGTCGGCCATAAACATGCCAAAATGACCAGGTCACTGCCAAAATGAACGCTGTGGTGATGCAAGACCGTCGTGATACTGCCATAGAAATTGCGGAAGAGGTGGGCATCACAACTTTTACGGCACTTTCCATTGTTACCGAAGATTTGGCCACAAAGAGAGTGATGGCGAAATTCGTGCTGAAGCTGCAGATGGCGGGGCAAAAGCAACTTCTTGTTGAAATCTCGTAAGACATGCTGCACTCCACGAACAGTGGCCCCGACTTCGAGAACACCATAATCACTGGCGACGAGTTCTGAGCGTACGGGTGCGCCCCAGATATCAAATCCTAGTCGTCACAGAGAAATCATTCCCTGTCACCAAAACCAAAGATGGCCCGCTATGTGCGCAGCAACATAAGAGTGATGGTGACTGCTTTCTTTGACTCCCAAGGTGTGGCACACCATGAGTACACACCACAGGGTCAATTCGTCACCTAAGAGTACTACAGGGACGTCCTCTGACGATTACGTCATGTTGTGCGGCGCAAGCGACTGGACTTGTGTCAACAGGTAATTGGGCCTTTCATCGTGACAATGCTCCACACATTCCTCCCACTTGGCTCAGAACTGTTTGGCGAAAATCCAGATTCCTGTGCTTTAACAGGTTGCTTACTCTCCTTATATGGCCCCCTGTGACTTCTGGTTGTTTCCCAAATTCAAGAGGCCACTGCAAAGAACGCAATTTCAGACTAGAGAGGACGCTGTGGCAGCAACGACAGCCAGGCTGAGCTCCCAGCAACGGCGACACCGCTGGGAGAAGTGTGTGGAGTCCCAAGGGATCCGCTGTGGCCGAGCAGTTCTAGGCGCTTCAGTCCGGAACCACGACGCTGCTACGGTCGCAGGTTCGAATCCTGCCTCGGGCATGGATGTGTGTGATGTTCTTAGGTTAGTTAGGTTTAAGTAGTTCTAAGTTATAAGACACTGGTGACCTCAGATGTTAAGTCCCATAGTGCTTAGAGCCATTTGAACCCAAGGGAACTATTTTGAGGTTGATTAGGTGTGCAAGGCTCCAGGTAAGTCAGTTTCTTCCCGCCAAACGTCTTCTATGAGATCTCGTATGTCGGTCTGCTGAAAAAGAACATCACCTTCCTGTCGACGAAATGGCTGTACCACGAGGATAGCAGCCTGTGCAATATAGTGGGCACTCCATGAAGCCTCGTATTGGGCCTATGTGTCGTGAGGGAACCCATTCCAAAACAGAGAGCTTGAAACGCCCCCTTTGAAAATTAAGACTGACTGTGCTGGTAATCTTCTACTACGTTATTTGATACAGAAAATGCTGAGTAAACTTCAACGTACTCAGTTTTACCTTACTTATTCTGACCATCACTAAACTGACACACAATATTTTAGCGCAAGGTAATCTGCCTTTCAATAATCCCTACAAAAGAATAGCCCTGACTAACAATAAGTTATACCTTTCATGAATCACTTACTTCACAAAAATCTCCGTTACTCGAGCTACTGCAATACAGAGAGCGCCAATACTGCCAGCTAAATAAAAGTTCCTAACTACTGAAGGAACTAACTACTGATAGGCATATAGTTATCAAATGAAAGATTTTGATAGAGAACTAACAATGTATTTACCTTAATAGTGTTCAATGTATATATATGTCAGTTCGTGACAGTCAGTTTTACAAATCCTGATCGTCCGCTCACAGTAACCTCTCAAAACTCTGGCATCTCTCTCCCCACATCCACCACTGCTGGTGGCTCACCTCCAACTGCCCAACGCTACGGGCTGTTCACATCCAACTGCCCAACACTATACTAGCGAATGTTCCAACAACGAGTCCAACCAGCCACAGACTGCACACAGCGCAGTCAGCGATTTTCATACAGAGCACTACGTGGCGTTACCAACATAAAAACCTAAACAGCCTACTTACAAGCTCACTGGGTCTACGCCATACGTCAGACGCTCGAGTACAAACAGAATCTAGGTTCATCACTGACGATAACAGAGTGACATTCCATTTTCCAGTCGACTCTTTCAGGACACCAGCGTAGCCATTCTGGGTGGTGTCCTGGTGTCAGTGGTAGCCTGGGCAGAGTTGAACGTGCTCTTAGACCTGCTGCAAGCAGATAGTTGCCAATGGACCCTGCTGACACAGGAAGTGCCACACGTGTCCGGATTTAGGCCCTGGATGTTGTCGGTCAGCCACTGCCACTCACATAAAATTTCGAGCCGGATATGCGCCTGTACTAGAACGTCCAGAACCTGGTATATGGGCGAGGGGGTGTTCCAATGCCCACGGCTGAAAGTGGCGACACACAACCGATACACTGTGCCCAAGATGTGCAGCAGTCCGTCAATACGGCCGTCCAGCTTCCTTCAGGCCCGCAATGTGATCCCCTATCAAATGGCTGAAGCTGTTGAACAGGAGTACATATGCATCGGTGGGGCGTGTGTGTACTCTAGAATAAATGTTGCAAAACACTATTCACCTCTAAACTGAGCACAGTTACTGCCTGCAGAGTCAAAAAAGGATTGACAGACAGATCTCCTGAACACAATCTGGGCACCGAGACGCATGGTCCAGAGCACCGTGTCACGATTCGTACGGCTGTCCCCGTCGGATGGTTCAAATGGTTCAAATGGCTCTGAGCACTATGGGACTTAACATCTGTGGTCATCAGTCCCCTAGAACTTAGAACTACTTAAACCTAACTAACCTAAGGACATCACACACATCCATGCCCGAGGCAGGATTCGAACCTGCGACCGTAGCAGTCACGCGGTTCCGGACTGAAGTGCCTAGAACCGCACGGCCACCATCCCCGTCGGAGGTTCGAGTCCCCCCTCCTTAGTATAAGTTAGTTTAAGTAGTGTGTAAACCTAGGGACCGATGACCTCAGTAGTTTGGTCCCATAGGAACATATCACAAATTTCCAAATTTCTGGTCACCACAAACCTTCAGTATCCACATATTATACCCCTGTGCCACTCAACACAGTCCTTGAGGGTGCTGCACTTTTTTTTCTGGCAGTGTACAAGTTAGTGGTGGCTTTTCTACTCGTGGATCTCTTTGAAACATACGTTATCAAATACAAGAAGAAAAATTTTAATACTCTGCATTTGTGTGGCATTATTGTCGGTTGCTGCTTTACAATTCCTGAGGTTCTTTTCGTTCTGTCTTTGTAACGACAAGAAATGAGTGTTTTTTTTTCCACCAGACGCGATTCGCTTCATTGAGGCAAAGCGTCATCAGTCGTCTGTAATTGAAGCTATTTATAATTTGATTTGTTTTTAAGACCGATAGACGGCCGGAGTGGCCGTGCGGTTCTAGGCGCTACAGTCTGGAACCGAGCGACCGCTCCGGTCGCAGGTTCGAATCCTGCCTCGGGCATGGATGTGTGTGATGTCCTTAGGTTAGTTAGGTTTAATTAGTTCTAAGTTCTAGGCGACTGATGACCTCAGAAGTTAAGTCGCATAGTGCTCAGAGCCATTTGAACCATTTTTAAGACCGATAAACAGTTCGTTAACAATACGCTGCTTTTTACTTACGGTGATTTCCGCTTGATTTTTCGCCTACATCGGGAAATGCCATCTGCTAGCACATCTTTAGTGTTTATCTTCGTTACACACAGATACTAGAAGTTTAATTTTTAGTTGTCCTGCAGAACTGTGCATTTCTCACATTTCACTTAGCACACTTTTTCACACACCACTGTTTTCTGCTTAGTTTTATACTTTTCAGCATGTATTGTGGTTTGTGTTTTGTAGTGTTGCTATTGTCTTTGACGTATGATGTGTAAATATTGAAAACCAGGCATTATATAAAATAACTGAAGAAATTACATGAAAAAGAAAAGAGCCTTTTCCATTATTCACCGACTGCCACCCAACTCGCCCCCCCCCCCCCCCCCCCCCCAATTTCATTCTACTTCTTGCTCCTCACCTTCTCCTCCAACCCACACTCCATCACACTACTATACACTTATGTCCACTCATTATGGCTTCTCCGTCCCCCCATTAGAGATAAAAAGAAAAGAAATCACTACTCCTTCACTACTCTCACACAGTATGTAAATACACAGCAATAAATAGATTTACACACACAATTAACAAACTAGTGGCAATGTTATGATGGCAATACTACAAACCACAATACGTTCTCAGAAGTATAAATATATATATAAACAGTGGTGTGCGGAAACGTGTGCTGTGTAAAACGTGAGAAATGAATAGTTCTGCAGGGCTACTAAAAATTAGACTATATGTATCAGTGTCTACCGAAGATAAACACCAAAGAAGTGTTAGCAGACGGAATTTCCCGATGTACGCGAGAAACCAAGCGGAAATCACCATAAGTAAAAAGCAACGTAATGTTAACGAACTGTTTTTCGATCTTACAAATGACTCAAATTATAAATATCTTTAATTATAGACCACTGATGAAGGTTCAGCTCAAAGAGGTGAAACGCCTTCGGTGAACAAAAAACTTGTTTCTTGTAGTTACAACGACAAAAGGAAAATACCTTGAGAAATTTTAATACGTTCGACTATACGGCTTACCCAGTTTTTTGGTCATAGCGATATTGATAGGGAATGCTTAAGCATATGCAATATTGTTGAACGATCAAAGATGTTCAATGATACTTGCATGAAGTATTCTGTTCTACGCTTGGGCACTATCATTTTTTGAAAACGAGCTAGCTTTACATATCACTCGCTAGCTTGGCCTTGTCTTTGATTTCTGACCCTGTATGTCAGTTCTCTGTCATAAAAGGGGCCAACGAGAGATGCACAGTGTTTTGTATGTCTGTTTCCTGGATATCATATTGCGTTTCCTATTTCACTTTTATCTAAAACAGTGTCAGATCCTTCGAAATAAAAATCTTAACGCAAACTGAGTGCAAGTAGTAGGTCACCCATTCACTATTATCAGCGTGTTATGACAGTTCTCAATTTCTGGAAATGTGGTCAGGGCCTTGCCTTCAACCGTTTCTCTCTATGACTTGCGACCACCCTGTTTCCTGTCACTATAGCGAATGACCACGAAATGAGATAGAAAAGATTTAGTGCTGTGTTAAGCTTAGCATTTCGTAGCGCTCACAAACAATTTTTTACATTCAGTAAGTGTATCGAAACAGCATATCCAGACACTCTGGGATGATGATGGCATTGAAACAGAGGATGACACGCATAAAGCTGAAATACTAAACACCTTTTTCCAAAGCTGTTTCACAGAGGAATACCGCACTGCAGTTCCTTCTCTAAATCCTTGCACGAACGAAAAAATGGCTGACATCGAAATAAGTGTCCAAGGAATAGAAAAGCAACTGAAATCACTCAACAGAGGAAAGTCCACTGGATCTGACGGGATACCAATTCGATTCTACACAGAGTACGCGAAAGAACTTGCCCCCTGCTAACAGCCGTGTACCGCAAGTCTCTAGAGGAACGGAAGGTTCCAAATGACTGGAAAAGAGCACAGGTAGTCCCAGTCTTCAAGAAGCGTCGTCGAGCAGATGGGCAAAACTATAGGCCTATATCTCTGAGATCGACCTGTTGTAGAACTGTGGAACGTTTTTTGCTCGCGTATCATGTCATTTCTGGAAACCCAGAATCTACTATGTAGGAATCAACATGGATTCCGGAAACAGCGATCGTATGAGACCCAGCTCGCTTTATTTGTTCATGAGACCCAGAAAATATTAGATACAGGCTCCCAGGTAGATGCTATCTTTCGTGACTTCCGGAAGGCGTTCGATACAGTTCCGCACTGTCGCCTGATAAACAAAGTAAGAGCCTACGGAATATCAGACCAGCTGTGTGGCTGGATTGAAGAGTTTTTAGCAAACAGAACACAGCATGTTGTTATCAATGGAGAGACGTCTACAGACGTTAAAGTAACCTCTGGCGTGCCACAGGGAAGTGTTACGGGACCATTGCTCTTCACAATATATATAAATGACCTAGTAGATAGTGTCGGAAGTTCCATGCCCCTTTTCGCGGATGATGCTGTAGTATACAGAGATGTTGCAGTATTAGAAAATTGCAGCGAAATGCAGGAAGATCTGCAGCGGATAGGCACTTGGTGCAGAGAGTGGCAACTGAGCTTAACATAGACAAATGTAATGTATTGCGAATACATATAAAGAAGGACCCTTTATTGTATGATTATATGATGGCGGGACAAACACTGGTAGCAGTTATTTTTGTAAAATACCTGGGAGTATGCGTACGGAACGATCCGAAGTGGAATGATCATATAAAGTTAATTGTTGGTAAGGCGGTTGCCAGGTTGAGATTCATTGGGAGAGTCCTTAGAAATGTAGTCCATCAACAAAGGAGGTGGCTTACAAAACACTCGTTCGACCTATACTTGAGTATTGCTCATCAGTGTGGGATCCGTACCAGGTCGGGTTGACAGAGGAGATAGAGAAGATCCAAAGAAGAGCGGCGCATTTCGTCACAGGGTTATTTGGCAAGCGTAATAGCGTTACGGAGATGTTCAGCAAACTTAGGTGGCAGACTCTTCAAGAGAGGCGCTCTGCATCGCGGTGTAGCTTGCTGTCCAGATTTCGAGAGGGTGCGTTTCTGGATGAGGTATCGAATATATTGCTTCCCCCTACTTATACCTCCCGAGGAGATTACTAATGTAAAATTAGAGAGATTCGAGTGCGCACGGAGGCTTTCCGGCAGTCGTTCTTCCCGCGAACCATACGCGAGTGGAACAGGAAAGGGAGGTAATGACAGTGGCACGTAAAGTGCCCTCCGCCACACATCGTTGGGTGGTTTGCGGAGTATAAATGTAGATGTAGATGTAGTCCGCATTAGCGGTATAAAGGATAGCATTTAGACGTTCCGTGCTGCTGAACGTGAAAAACATTTTTATCTACGATCGTTTCGCCAATGTTGGGCTATGTCTGTAGTTAGAGAACTGTAAAAGGCACATAACACTAACTTTCAATAGCTATCTTCACTACAGAATACTTCAATGATCGACTAAACGATAGTAATAAGCAAATTCACTGCAACAGTGTCAGTACACTTTCATAGCCGTAAGTATCAAAATATAGCATTGTCCTTGACGAAATGTTTTCATACTATCCAAAACAATAAACATCAAAATATATCATTGTCCTTGACGAAATGCTTTCATACTATCCAAAACAATAAACATATTTTCAAAATACAACTGCTGAAGAAAGGTTATCAATGATGATGATGATGATGTTTGGTTTGCGGGGCGCTCAACTGCGCGGTTATCAGCGCCCGTACAAATTCCCAGCCTTTGCTCAATCCAAACTCCCCAGTTTCAGGAATGATGATAAATGATGAGAACAACACAAACACCCAGTCATCTCGAGGCAGGTGAAAATCCCTGACCCCGTCGGGAATCGAACCCGGGACTACGTGCTCGGGAAGCGAGAACGCGACCGCGAACCACGAGCTGCGGACAAAGGTTATCAAACCTGTAAACAAAATATTTCGTTTCTTCCAAAACTAAAAAAGACTTACTACCTATTTAAGATATGTGCCGTGACTTGTAATTAGCCATTTCAGCGTGTACCCTTGTCGCCAGTACGTAAACGTTTTAGCACAGAATACGGGTTAAGAACTAGCATCAAGAGTGGGAAAGACACAGTACCAAAAAAACAGTACAAAAAAAAAAAAAAAGTGAAAGAATCTTCCACCTAAGAAACAGGAGTACACGGACTGGATGATGCAAGAACGATGTCAGAAACAGATGGGATCATGCAAAGAAAACCTTTTTTTTTTTTTTTTAATAAATGCTCTTCAGGTAAATACACTCCTGGAAATGGAAAAAAGAACACATTGACACCGGTGTGTCAGACCCACCATACTTGCTCCGGACACTGCGAGAGGGCTGTACAAGCAATGATCACACGCACGGCACAGCGGACACACCAGGAACCGCGGTGTTGGCCGTCGAATGGCGCTAGCTGCGCAGCATTTGTGCACCGCCGCCGTCAGTGTCAGCCAGTTTGCCGTGGCATACGGAGCTCCATCGCAGTCTTTAACACTGATAGCACGCCGCGACAGCGTGGACGTGAACCGTATGTGCAGTTGACGGACTTTGAGCGAGAGCGTATAGTGGGCATGCGGGAGGCCGGGCGGACGTACCGCCGAATTGCTCAACACGTGGGGCGTGAGGTCTCCACAGTACATCGATGTTGTCGCCAGTGGTCGGCGGAAGGTGCACGTGCCCGTCGACCTGGGACCGGACCGCAGCGACGCACGGATGCACGCCAAGACCGTAGGATCCTACGCAGTGCCGTAGGGGACCGCACCGCCACTTCCCAGTAAATTAGGGACACTGTTGCTCCTGGGGTATCGGCGAGGACCATTCGCAACCGTCTCCATGAAGCTGGGCTACGGTCCCGCACACCGTTAGGCCGTCTTCCGCTCACGCCCCAACATCGTGCAGCCCGCCTCCAGTGGTGTCGCGACAGGCGTGAATGGAGGGACGAATGGAGACGTGTCGTCTTCAGCGATGAGAGTCGCTTCTGCCTTGGTGCCAATGATGGTCGTATGCGTGTTTGGCGCCGTGCAGGTGAGCGCCACAATCAGGACTGCATACGACCGAGGCACACAGGCCCAACACCCGGCATCATGGTGTGGGGAGCGATCTCCTACACTGGCCGTACACCACTGGTGATCGTCGAGGGGACACTGAATAGTGCACGGTACATCCAAACCGTCATCGAACCCATCGTTCTACCATTCCTAGACCGGCAAGGGAACTTGCTGTTCCAACAGGACAATGCACGTCCGCATGTATCCCGTGCCACCCAACGTGCTCTAGAAGGTGTAAGTCAACTACCCTGGCCAGCAAGATCTTCGGATCTGTCCCCCATTGAGCATGTTTGGGACTGGATGAAGCGTCGTCTCACGCGGTCTGCACGTCCAGCACGAACGCTGGTCCAACTGAGGCGCCAGGTGGAAATGGCATGGCAAGCCGTTCCACAGGACTACATCCAGCATCTCTACGATCGTCTCCATGGGAGAATAGCAGCCTGCATTGCTGCGAAAGGTGGATATACACTGTACTAGTGCCGACATTGTGCATGCTCTGTTGCCTGTGTCTATGTGCCTGTGGTTCTGTCAGTGTGATCATGTGATGTATCTGACCCCAGGAATGTGTCAATAAAGTTTCCCCTTCCTGGGACAATGAATTCACGGTGTTCTTATTTGAATTTCCAGGAGTTGTAATATTGACTCGATTGACTCGAAAATGGGGAATAACTAGACAATACACGTCAAAAGCATATATTAAATATTTCGAAATGGAATGGAAAACATGGGGAAAATAAAGTAGATGAAATTGGAAAAATCTGAACCGTGCTGGCATAGGCTGAGGTGACAAATGTCATGAGATAGCGACATGCACCTATACAGATGGCGGTAGTATCGTGTACACAAGGTGCAAAAGGTCAATGCATTGACACAGCTGTCATTTGTACTCAGGTGACTCATGTAAAAAGATTTCCCACGGTAATAAACGGACTTCGAACGCGGAATCGGAGATTACGTTTCGAAAATCGTTAGGGAATTCATTATTGCAAGATCCATAGTGTCAAGAGTGCGCAGAGAATACCAAATTTCGGGCGTTACTACTCACCACGGAGAACGCAGTGGCCGACGGCCTTCACTTAACGACCGAGAGCAGCGATGTTTGCGTAGAGTTGTCAGTGCTAAAAGACAAGCAACACTGAGTGAAATAACCGTAGAAATCATCGTGGAACGTACGATGAACGTATTCGTTAGCACTGTGCGGCAAAATTTGTCGTTGATGGGCTGTGGCAGCAGACGACCGACGCGAGTGCATTTGCTAACAGCACGACATCGCCTGCAGCGCGTCACCTGGGCTCGTGACGATGTCGGTTGGACCCTAGGTAGCTGGAAAACCGCGGCCTGGTCAGATGAGTTCCGATTTAAGTTGATAAGAGCTGATAGTAGGGTTCGAGTGTGGTGCAAACCCCGCGAAGCCACGAGGTTGTCAACAAGGCACTGTGGAAGCTGGTGGTGGCTTCATAATGGTGCGGGCTGTGTTTACATGGAATGGACTGGGTTCTCTGATCCATCTGAACCATCATTGACCTGGAGACCGTTCCCAGCCATTCACGGACTTCATGTTCTCAAATGATGGAACTTTTACGGATGACAAAGCGCCATGTCACCAGGTCACAATTGAACGCGACTGATTGAAGAACATTCTGGACAATTCGAATGAATGATTTGACTACTCAGATCGTCCGACATGAATTCCATCGAACATTTATCGGAAATAACCAGGAGGTCAATTCGAGCACGAAGTCATGCACCGGCAACACTTTCGCAATTATGGACGACTATAGAGGCAGCAAGGCTCAATATTTCTGCAGGGGACTTCCAGCACTTGTTGAGTCCACGCCACGTCGAGCTGCTGCACTATCCCGGACAAAAGCAGATGCGACACGATATCAGGAGGTATCCCATGACTTTTGTCATCTCAGTGTAGAAGCTTATTAAACATTAAGTGGGCAGATAAGGTGCGAAACGATGAGTTAGAGCCGGCCGAAGTGGCCGAGCGGTTCTAGGCACTTCAGTCAGGTTCGAATCCTGCCTCGGGCATGAATGTGTGTAATGTACTTAGGTTAGTTAGGTTTAAGTAGTTCTAAGTTCTAGGGGACTGACGACCTCAGATGTTGAATCCTATAGTGCTCAGAGCCATTTTGATGAGGTAGAAACAATAGGTAGAGAAAGAAGTCTATGAAAAATCATTTATCGGAAGACGGGACAGGTTAGTGCGACTGTAATAGAACTTCTCTTAACAGTTAACTTGGCTGTGGAAAGCTTAGTGGAGGCGAGGATACAGACTCTTGGGTATGTTACATACGTAAAGGCGAAAACATTAAATACACTTAGGAAAAGATAGACGGTGGCAAGGACTCCGTCTGAAGACTAGGATGGCTTAAAATTACTTTAAAATATCGACTTAATTATGCATATGGTACCCCTAACATCTACGGCGCCAAGAAAAGAAAAAGCGCCTAAACTGGTCAGTTTGAGATATTAAACAAGAGATCGGAAACGTTTTTACATTACGATACATTACATTCGCAGTATTACATGGCATCCACAGAGAGCGTTCTCTGGGATGTGGGAAGACGTCAAAGATGGCCATTTGATGTAAGTTCAAAACTTACGTTATAATACTATATTATACATTTAATGTACTCTGGTAGGTTGATGAATACTGATGTACCGTCATATTTGACTCCTTTCTGTGGTAATGTTAACCCTTTACTTTTGATCCTAGAGTTATGTTCATGCTTTTCACAATTTTTGCTTCTTAAGACGATGAATCGCTACACGCTAAGTCTTATATTATCAGTCTCTGGAGGAAACTTCGAATCGTCGTTTTGCTTAAGCCTGGTAAGGAGTCAAATGACTCATCCGATACAATTGTTGTGCCACGGTATCAAGATTTTCAAAGGTCTTATCCGAATTAAATCCTTAATCGAAAGAAAGTTCATTTCTCAAGAAGATGGTTTTCGATCTGAAGAATCGTACTGCAATCAGATATTGAACCATGTTCAAAACACGGAGGCAGCACTATCGCGAAATATGGGAGAGAGTGTCACAGAAATGATACAGGATTTGGGCTGAAAATCGTTAAAAGGAAGGCGTTTTTCGTTGCGACGGAATCTTCTCACGATAAAATAAGATAAATCAGAGCTCGTACGGAAAGATATAGGTGTTCATTTTTTCCGCGCAGTATACGAGATTGGAATAATAGAGAATTGTGAAGGTGGTTCGATGGACCCTCTGCCAGGCACTTAAATGTCATTTGCAGAGTATCCATGTAGAAGTAGATGTAGATGTGGATGGTTTCCAGCAGGGTAATGCAACTGGAGTTGCCTTTGTCGAATTAACAGCTAGTTGCGACACTATCAGTAACATAAAGTTTCCGAAGAAAATTTACCAGTTCTGCAATGACTACCATCTAACATGCCTCACATGCACTCACCTGCAAAACATAGGTTTCCAGACCTTTCTCCAGCGCAGGAAGAGCAGATGGCGGATACAAAAGAAAGGCCTACCTCAAGGCAATGTGCTCGCTCCTGTGCTCTTTAATAATTACACTAATGATCAGCTCATTGCAGAACACTCCAGAAATTTCATTTATGACGATGGTACAACAGTGGCTGAGCGATGGAAGACGTTTGAAGAAGTGGAAGAAAAGTTCACTTCATGACTTCACCACTGGGTTCTGTTGGCCACTGCCAATTTATATTTAAAATAAAATAAACTTTCTTGAGGCTAAGAAGCTTATGTCCACGAATCAGCGTGGTTTTAGAAAGCATCGCCCGTGCGAAACCCAGCTTGCCCTTTAGTCACATGATATACTGAGAACTATGGATGAAGGGCAGCAGGCAGATTCCATATTTCTAGATTTCCGGTAATCATTTGACACGATGCCCCATTGTTGGCTGTTAACGAAGATACGGGCATATGGAATAAGTTCACAGATATGTGAGTGGTTCGCAGACTTCTTAAGTAATAGAACCCAGTATGCTGTCCTCGTCGGCGAGAGTTCATCACAGACAAAAGGTATTGTGAGGAGTGTCCCAGGGAACTGTGATAGGACCGCTGTTGTATTCTATATACATAAATGATTTGGCGGGCAGGGTGAGCAGCAGTCTGCGGTTGTTTGCTGATGATGCCGTGGTGTATGGTAAGATGGCGAAGTTGAGTGACTGTAGTAAGATACAAGACGACTTAGACAAAATTTCCAATTGGTGTGATGACTATCAGCTAGGCCTAAATGTGGAATAATGTAACTTAATGCGGATGAGTAGGAAGAACAAACCTGTAATGTTCCGATACAGTATTACCAGTGTCCGGCTTGACAAAGTCAAGTCGTTCAA
This sequence comes from Schistocerca americana, assembly GCF_021461395.2. Lineage (NCBI taxonomy): Eukaryota > Metazoa > Arthropoda > Insecta > Orthoptera > Acrididae > Schistocerca > Schistocerca americana. Next base: position 240,224,315 of record NC_060121.1, read on the forward strand.
ATATCTGGGCGTAACGTTGCAAAGTGATATGAGATGGAATGAGCATATGAGAACTGCCATAGGGAAGTCAAATGGTCGAATTCGGTTTACTGGCAGAGTTTTAGGAAACAGTGGTTCATCTGTAAAGGAGACCGTATTTAGGACGCTGGTGCGGACCTATCCTCGAGTACTGCTCGAGTGTTTGGGATCCGTACCAGGTAGGACTGAAGGCAGACATCGAAGAAGAGGAGGGCTGCTAGATTCGTTACCGGTAGGTTCGAACAAAACGTAAGTGTTACGGGGATGATTTGGGAACTCAAATGGGAATCCCTGGAGGGAAGGCGGCGTTCTTTTCGAAAAATAGTGGTGAGAAAATTTAGAGAACCAACATTTGAAGTTGAGCGCCGAATGGATCTGCTGCCGGCAACATACCTCGTGCGTATGTACCACGAAGATAAGATACGAGAAGTTAGGGCTCATACGGAGGCGTAAATTAAATCGGGTGATGCTGAGGGAATTAGATTAAGAAATGAGACACTTAAAGTAGTAAAGGAGTATTGCTATTTAGGGAGCAAAATAACTGATGATGGTCGAAGTAGAGAGGATATAAAATGTAGACTGGCAATGGCAAGGAAAGCGTTTCTCAAGAAGAGAAATTTGTTAACATCGAGTATAGATTTAACTGTCAGGAAGTCGTTTCTGAAAGTATTTGTATGGAGTGTAGGCACGTATGGAAGTGAAACATGGACGATAAATAGTTTGGACAAGAAGAGAATAGAAGCTTTCGAAATGTGGTGCTACAGAAGAATGCTGAAGATAAGGTGGGTAGATCACGTAACTAATGAGGAGGTATTGAATAGGATTGGGGAGAAGAGGAGTTTGTGGCACAACTTGACTAGAAGAAGGGATCGGTTGGTAGGACATGTTTTGAGGCATCAAGGGATCATAAATTTAGCATTGGAGGGCAGCGTGGAGGGTAAAAATCGTAGAGGGAGACCAAGAGACGGATACACTAAGCAGATTCAGAAGGACGTAGGTTGCAGTAGGTACTGGGAGATGAAGAAGCTTGCACAGGATAGAGTAGCATGGAGAGCTGCATCAAACCAGTCTCAGGACTGAAGACCACCACAACAACAACAACGGAGGCGTACAGACAGTGGTTTCTCCTTCGCTCTATTTGCGAGTGGAACAGGAGGGGAAATGACAAGTAGTGGCACAGGGAACCCTCCGCAACCCATCTTACGGTGGCTTACGGAGTATCTGTGTAGATCTACACTCCTGGAAATGGAAAAAAGAACACATTGACACCGGTGTGTCAGACCCACCATACTTGCTCCGGACACTGCGAGAGGGCTGTACAAGCAATGATCACACGCACGGCACAGCGGACACACCAGGAACCGCGGTGTTGGCCGTCGAATGGCGCTAGCTGCGCAGCATTTGTGCACCGCCGCCGTCAGTGTCAGCCAGTTTGCCGTGGCATACGGAGCTCCATCGCAGTCTTTAACACTGGTAGCATGCCGCGACAGCGTGGACGTGAACCGTATGTGCAGTTGACGGACTTTGAGCGAGGGCGTATAGTGGGCATGCGGGAGGCCGGGTGGACGTACCGCCGAATTGCTCAACACGTGGGGCGTGAGGTCTCCACAGTATATCGATGTTGTCGCCAGTGGTCGGCGGAAGGTGCACGTGCCCGTCGACCTGGGACCGGACCGCAGCGACGCTCGGATGCACGCCAAGACCGTAGGATCCTACGCAGTGCCGTAGGGGACCGCACCGCCACTTCCCAGCAAATTAGGGACACTGTTGCTCCTGGGGTATCGGCGACGACCATTCGCAACCGTCTCCATGAAGCTGGGCTACGGTCCCGCACACCGTTAGGCCGTCTTCCGCTCACGCCCCAACATCGTGCAGCCCGCCTCCAGTGGTGTCGCGACAGGCGTGAATGGAGGGACGAATGGAGACGTGTCGTCTTCAGCGATGAGAGTCGCTTCTGCCTTGGTGCCAATGATGGTCGTATGCGTGTTTGGCGCCGTGCAGGTGAGCGCCACAATCAGGACTGCATACGACCGAGGCACACAGGGCCAACACCCGGCATCATGGTGTGGGGAGCGATCTCCTACACTGGCCGTACACCACTGGTGATCGTCGAGGGGACACTGAATAGTGCACGGTACATCCAAACCGTCATCGAACCCATCGTTCTACCATTCCTAGACCGGCAAGGGAACTTGCTGTTCCAACAGGACAATGCACGTCCGCATGTATCCCGTGCCACCCAACGTGCTCTAGAAGGTGTAAGTCAACTACCCTGGCCAGCAAGATCTCCGGATCTGTCCCCCATTGAGCATGTTTGGGACTGGATGAAGCGTCGTCTCACGCGGTCTGCACGTCCAGCACGAACGCTGGTCCAACTGAGGCGCCAGGTGGAAATGGCATGGCAAGCCGTTCCACAGGACTACATCCAGCATCTCTACGATCGTCTCCATGGGAGAATAGCAGCCTGCATTGCTGCGAAAGGTGGATATACACTGTACTAGTGCCGACATTGTGCATGCTCTGTTGCCTGTGTCTATGTGCCTGTGGTTCTGTCAGTGTGATCATGTGATGTATCTGACCCCAGGAATGTGTCAATAAAGTTTCCCCTTCCTGGGACAATGAATTCACGGTGTTCTTATTTCAATTTCCAGGAGTGTAGATGTAAAGCCAAATCCCTACCTGACTCATTATGCGCATTTCACTTACGGAGCAGAGAAGTTCGGTGCTAATTTGGCACCACATGGCAAGGCAGACGACTTCAACATTGTCCAATAGATATATGTCTGGATGTCACACTTGACGGTAAACTGTCGTTCAAAAAACATTGCCGTAACAATTGACAGAAGGGCAGTACAATAAAAAATATTTTGAGGAAGCTCACAGCCACCATGTGGGGAACTAGCCCTGGCGGCTCAGAACTGTTCTTGCTTTGTCTGTATCAGCTGCAGAGTACGCCTCACCTACGTGTAGTACATCTGCTCACACCAAGCAGATAGTGAGTCTGTCCCAATCTTCGGCTCCGAGGACTTTGGAACAGCGAAGTTTCAGGCCATTTGGTAGGTGCTGCAGGTTCCGTGGCACTTCCGATCAACCTCTTTTACGCCTTGATACACCGGTACGTAAAACTTTAATATTGCTCGATGAAACTTGGATCATACATTGAAAGAATTGCTACAGTATAGTATAGAAGATAACGGAAAGGAAATAACACGAAAGGAGACGAACAGACTGGCATTTTTATTCGAAGACAATAGTTACAGTGAAGTCATTGCGATTTATGATGGTCCCCTAGACATTACAAACGGCTGGACATCGTTCACTACAGGGTGTGTGATCAGCACGGACGGCAATGTCCAACATCCTCTCATGCTGGCCACAAGTTTGGAAAAGAGATTATTGTGGTAAGGCATTCCACTTCTCCACCAGAGCAACTGACAACTGCTGATAGGACGCTGGTCCACGTTCACGTGCAGCAGTACGCCTCCCGATTGCACCTCACACGTGGTAGATGGGATTCAAGTCGTGGATATGGATAACCAGTCCACGCGTTCTAATAGCTCCTCCAACCTGCTGTGTTCGATGCCGTCGCGTCTATAAAAATGACGTCAGGATCGAATGCACCCCTCAAAAGACGCACATGGGGAAGGACTGTACGTCACAATAGTGTTGACCAGTGAGTGTACCGTGTTCAAAGATTTGGAGATCAGTATGCCCATGCAACATTATTCCTCCACACATCGTAACACGTAGACCACCAAAACGACCACGTTAGACAATGTTCCTGGGTGCGTGTCCACACCTCTCGCCGTATGAGGGTACGTCCAAGTCTTGCACGATCTTTTGAACATGACTTCGGTCACCGCCCGCCAGGTTCCTCGACAGCTGACACTATTCAAAAGGCGTGTCGGACCCTGGTGGGAGCAGAAATGTTACATCTGTTTCAGGTCGTTCTAGGTGACCTTTAAGCCACCTAATTGCAATGAAGAAGTTGAGTAAAACGTTCTCGGGTTTCCAGAAGCGAGACTCTGCATTATTATAATGGGCGAGCATTGGGTGTAATACTACACTGAACAAAGTGATATGGGCCTGCGTATTCAAATACAGAGATATGTAAACAGGCAGAATACATCGTTGCGGTCGGCAACGCCTATATAAGGCAACAAGTGTCTGGCGCAGTTGTTAGAACGGTTACTGCTGCTACAATGGCAGGTTATCAACATTTAAGTGAGTTTGAACGTGGTGTTATAGTCGGCGTGCGAGCGATGGGACACAGCATCTCCAAGGTAGCGATGAAGTGGGATTTTCCCGTATTACCATTTCACGAGCGTACCGTGAAATCAGGAATCCGGTAAAACATCAAATCTCCCACTTCGCTGCGGCCGGAAAAAAGCCTGCAACAAAGAGACAAACGACGACTGAAGAGAATCGTGCAACGCGACAGATGCTCAATCCTTCCGCAAATTGCTGCAGACTTCAAAGTTGGGCCATCAAGTGTCAGCGTGTGAACCATTGATCAAAACATTATCGATATAGGCTTTCGGAACTGAAGGCTTGCTCATGTACCATTGATGTCTGCGCGACACAAAGCTTTACGCCTCGCTTCGGCCCGTCAACACCGACATTGGACTGTTGATCACTGGACACTTGTTGCCCGGTCGGATGAGTCTCGTTTCAAATTGTATCGAGCGGATGGACGTGTTCGGGTATGGAGACAACCTTGTGAATGCATGGCCCCTGCATGTCAGCAGCGGACTGTTCATGCCGGTGGAGGCTCTGTATTGGCGTGGGGCGTGTGCAGTAGGGGTAATATGGGACTCCTGATACGTCTGGGTACGACTCTGAAAGATACGTAAGCGTCCTGTCTGATCACCTGCATCCATTCTTGTAGGTTGTGCATTTCGACGGACTTGGACAATTCCAGCAGGACAATGCGACACCCCACACGTCTAGAACTCTTCTCGGTTTAAACACTTCCTCTGGTCACCAAACTCCTCAGACACGAACATTATTGAGCATATCTGGGATGCCTTGCAACGTGCTGTTCAGAAGAGATTTCGACCCCCTCGTACTCTTACGGATTTATGGACGGCCCTACAGGATTCATTCACTGTGTCAATTCCTTCCAGCACTACTTCAGACATTAGTCGAGTCCATGCCACGTCGTGTTGCGGCACTTCTGCGTGCTCGCAGGAGCCCTACACGATATTAGACAGATGTACCAGTTTCTTTGGCTCTTCAGTGCATATGACTACCTCTCGTAATTTCATGCATCTCATTTCATCACGCTAGATTCCGACACCGCATTCTGCAACTTACAACGAGTCATGGTGGTGATTCATTGCGAAAAGTTGCTGTGTCATGTATTCCGTTTACGTCCCACCGGAGGTGAACCTTCACGCTTGTATCGTTAAGACTCTCGCGACTGTATCATCTGCTGGCGGATATATTTGAGGGAGAGCATCAATATTTTTTCGGGGCAGCAATATCGGCGCATTATAGGAAGGCATATACTGCTTAACGGCACTGTTGAGACGTATTGATGTCAATGTCGGCTGTTTTCCGGTTCTAAAGTTGTACCCTCTATCTGACTCAGCACTTCATTTAAAAACCATTTACGAACGACAGCTAGTTTCGCAAATAAGTTGCAGGAACGCACATGACTTGGACAAAAATGTGGATACCCCGCGAGAAATGCATGCTTGAACATAAATGCATGTGCTAGTCAAGCCTGCAGCATGCGCTGTTGCAAGTGGCTGTCGTGGTCACAGTAGTATTCTGTGTAATTGTGAGTGCATTATGTCGCAGCTAAGTGTATCCGAACATAGACAAATAGTTGGAGCTCTTATGATGGATGCTTCCGTAAACAAGGGAGCCGAAGTGTCTGGCGTTTCAGGAGGCACCGTATCGAAGAATCATACCGATTACAGGTAAATGGAGAAACATCATCCGCTAGGTCAGAACGCGGACGAAAGTGTGTATTGGATAATCGTGACAGACGGTCATTGAAGAGAACTGTGACCAAAAATTAGAGGACGAATACTGCAAAAGTCGTTGCAGAAGTAAATGTCGCACTCGCGAACCCTTTCAGCACCAAAAACGACAGGAAGGGAGCTCCATAAGCATGGATTTCAAGGCGAGCTGGAATTCCAAAGCCACTCATTACTGGTAAAAATATCCGTAACAGGAAAACCTGGTGCCGAAATCATAAAACTGGACTATGTAGCAGTGGAAGGATGTCATCTGGTCGGATGAGCCGTGTTGCACACAGTTTCCAAAATTTGGCCGAGTTTACGTCCAAAGAGTTGGAAGATGACGAAGTTCGGTGATGATCTGGACAGCAACATTGTGGTATTCCATGTACACCAAGAGTATTGTGAAAGGTTAGACTACGGCCACGACGTATGTGATCATTTTGGCTGATCTGGTTCATACAGGGCGATAATTATTCAACTGTGTGAAAAAAACGTAAATTAGATACAAACTATAGCCTGCACACACTTTATTCAACATGTAAACGTCACTACAGATATGCTTGCCATCCTTGGCGATGATGTAGCCCAGATGAATAGCGAAATTCTGCATGACCTGCTGAAGTGTCGGAACATCGATGCTGTCGATGACCTCCTGAATGGCTGTTTTGAACTCTGCAATGGTTTTGGGGTTATTGCTGTACACCTTGGCTTAAATATAGCCCCACGAAAAGGAATGCATGTGTTCAGATCCGGAGAACACTGTGGCCAGTCGAGGCCCATGCCACTGGCCTCTGGGTACCAGACATGGGACCAAAATGTGATCCCCAAAGTGCTCCTTCAAGACATTAAACACTCTACTGCGTCGATGGGGTCGAGTTCCGTCTTGTATGAATCGCATCTTGGAGAAATAAGCGTCACTTTGGATAATGGGGCTGAAATAGTCTTGCAAAACCTGCATGTACTCTTCGGTAGTCACCATGCCATCAAGGAATATAGCACCTCTTATTCCGTGACTGGACATTGCACAACACGTAGTCACCCGTTGAGGGTGAAGAGAACTCCCGATCATGAAATGCGGATTTTCAGTCCCCCAAATGCGCCAGTTTTGCTTATTGACTTCGTCGCTAAACCAAATCGCAAACTGCGCATACTAATTCCCATCATGCCCCGCAGCCAACTGTGCAGTTTGAACGTCCTAACGCAAATCGTTCAGAAGTTATGACGAATTCACCTTGTACCATAGTACATGTTTCTACTACAATTCTGGCGCTGTATTCAAAGACGACATACCCCTTGTTCACAAAATTGGCATTGTCCAGGCCTTACTTTGTGAGCACGGGGATGAGCTGTCGCATTCTCCCCTGGCCACCACATTGATCAGGGAGAGAAGGGAGCGTGATCGCTATCCATCTCCACCACCGTGCACGTACAATAGATTCCCAGTAACTGAGATATGAGCTCACCACTAAATTAAAACGATATCACCAAAATAATTTTAAGTGTGATATGAAACAGAAGAATTGTATGTGCAAATGTGGTAATAAGGGAGGTGGCTCTTTACTTAAGGCTTATATGGTTATTCAAAACGAGTGGATTTTTTAACCCTTCTAGTGTCAAATCGATTTGGGTTTCCAGTGGCTACACAAAGGCGTATGAGTTGAAAGGTAGGGTACTTTCTTCAACCGTGAAACGCTTCAGCTGAGCTTATGGTCCGTTTGTAGTACCCTCGATGTTGACAGGAAGTTTTATTCCTTTCATGAAACGAATAGTAATTCTTCGTCATTGTTCTTGCCCAAACGTTTTAGGTGGACTGTCCTCTGCAGTTCTCGATTTCATTCCAGGAAAAAGTTAGCCCACTGGAAAAGGGGAATACGCGTTCACAACTCGGAACTTCTGAGAGGTCAACAAACACTCTCCCCCACCCCACCCCCCATCTCCTCCTACCGACCTCCCCCCAAACCCCAAATCTCAATATTCCGTTATCTTGAGCATATTATTAAGCAAAGTGGCGTAGTGGTTATCACACGGAAACGCATTATTAAAAACCGAGGTGCAATTTCAAGCTGGCCGCCGAGATATAGGTTTTCATTAGTTTCTCTGCGTGGATTAAACCGGATGTTGCAAAGGATTCTTACTAAAGGATCCATCTACGACATTATATACTCTGTGAAGTGTGTGGCAAAGGGTACTTCTCATTTTACGACGTATTGTTCCCATTCCATTCGCGCATGAAGCACAGGAAGAATAAATGCTTAGATGGCCATGTGCAGGTAGTAATCAGCCTGAACTTGTGTTCACCATCCCTACGGGAGCACAACGTAGGGGGTTGTGGTGTATTCCTAGATTGCTCACTTGATCGTGGTTCGTGCTGTAAGTAGGCTTTCGCGGACATGTGGCGTCTCTCTTCAAAAGGCCATCAGTACAGGTTTTTCAGCATCTCCATGACGCTCTCCCATTGATCAAACAAATATGTGCTGGTATTCTTTGTATACATTCAATATCCACTGATGGACCTATTTAGTATGGACACCGCATGCGTGAATAATGTTTTAGGATGGGTCACAAAGTGTTTTGCAAGTAGTCCCGTTTTTAACTGATTGCATATTCCATGGATTACACAAATTCATCAAAATCTTTAACTTTGCTTTACCTACGGCTTAGCATGTGTGCATGTGTGATCGTTTCATTTCATATCCCTACAAATTGGTATACCTAGGTATTTGTAATGAGCTGACTGATTCTGATTGTGACTCACTGATATTTTAATCACAGGATATTACGTTTTCTTTAGTTTTGTGAAGCTCATAATATTCCATTTATAACCTGTTAATCTTTGCATCACTTCTAAACCTGACAAGACCTGACTGAATATTTGTAAAGTACTTTTCGCAAAGTGCTTCATCGTTAAGAACTGGATCTGTAATCTCTTCAGTATATTTGTTTCTGTCTGAAATTTAGCCCAAATTTACCTCCCACTCCATACAAATCTACATATTGCTAAAACTATGCACCCACAAACTGTTATCCAATTTACACTAGTATGCTAACCTTTGACTAAACAGAACCTAGTCTGAATTGACCTGTAACTGGTCTGAATACAACTTGTCTTTGTATTCAATGCGAAACTGAAGTAAAACAATTATCAGTCCCTCATCAAAATTTCCACTTACCTCGCGTCTTGACAACATTGTTGCAGATTTCTCGAAAGTACAACAGCAGACAGTGAGCAGGCAGCGACTAAACAAGAGATTTCTATTTCTAAATAAACTTTCCATACTATACTCAAACTGTTGCATACCACCTTGTGCAATGTGGAAACGTGTGATGATAAACCTTTAATTAGCTGTATGGGGAAAGTAGCTATTCCTACAAAATGATAATCCAAACAACGATTTTAGAATGAAGTATGTATTGAAAAAGACAGAGTAAAGCTTTACGTGATCTTCACGCATGACTTTGGTCTCTGCTTAAGAAAGTGAACAATGATTTTAAAAGGGTACAATATTATCAGAGAATTTCTATAAAAACCAAACAGCTTAATCGTTAATATATTAATGAATGTCTCAGGAAAGTCGGGTGGCCTTTCTCTGAGCTCTGAGCAAGTGAACAAAGTTAACTAGTTACGAATAATCGTTTCTACAAATTAGGTGCGCAGTACTGCAATTTTTACCTCAAACTTCTTCCCTTCAAAAAATATAACATTATTCAAAATTCATATTCTTTTCGCTTTCCGACATATACATCATATTCATCCTTGCTGTCTTTTACAGTAAATCTTTCTTCACCTAACAGATATCGTCACAAGTCAACACAGCACTACTAAATGCGTCCACCGCTTACTACAACTAAGAATGTACTAGACAGCTCAGATACAAAGAGGACATCGATAACACGCAATAATCAAAATTATATGACCACCTTACACATCATCCGTGAAAAGTCTGACGTTACTATTAATATTGTCTGCAGAGTCATTAGCATACAACGTTCACAGCATGAGTCCCAACACACTGCTCTGGGACACGCCTGAAATTAGTTCTACCTTCGTCGACAACTCACCATCGAAGACAATATTCTGCGTCTTTCCTACCACAAAGACTTCAATCCACTCACAAAATTAGTTTAATACCCGTCATGATGATACCTTCATTAATAAGTATTCGAGTCGTGCGTTAAATGCTCTTCGAAAATCAAGATATGCGCTTTCAAAAATTGAAAACAGCGTGAGTTCGTTTTCGCATGAACGATGTTTCTGAAATCTATACTGGCTGGAATGGAGGAGGTCATTCTGTTCGAGATACTTCATTATGTCTGAGTTCAGAATATGTGCTAAAATCTGCAGCAAGTGGATTTCAAAGATATTGGTCGGAATATTTGTGGATCACTTCGGCTACCTTTCTTACCTACGTGTGCAACCTGTATCTTTGTGTAACAACTGGGCACAGTTTTTTGTTTGAGCAGTTTATGTTATATTATGGTTAACAGCATGGCTAAATCAGTCACAGCATCCGTATCTTTGTTTAATGTGAGCTTGTGTCTCGTCACTAATGACTTAGTTGTCGATGTGGTATTAAACCGTTAGCCTCTTTCCTTTTTCCTAGAAATTATTAATCGGAGCAATCAGAAATGAACGATGCAGTTGCTACATTATCCGGCAAGTTGTATAACCAGTGCGACATAACTGCTATATATAAGCTGCCTTGTAGGACTGACGTATAACCTTTATTGAGAAAGTTACGTTCAGCTCCGCGTGCAAACATTCTGCACACGTCACGCTCAGTCGTGTGTCCTTGGATCTCCAGTTCTCTTGTTCCTGTATAGTTTAGCCAACTATCGGCACGTTCATCTCCAATAACAGCGACGGTAACTGCCGCAGTGAAAGGACGTTGTTTCGAAAGGGTGGCTGTAACTGTCGCACGAAGACAGCTATTCATTATTCAGCAGGTGCTCGTTTCACTTCCTGGACTCAACGTCTAAAAGTCGCTTGACGAATGTTATTATCCTTTCGTTCTGATTTTTTATGAGTAACGATTAAGCAAATGGGGAAGCTATGAACAGCTTCTGCAGCCATTGTTAGTGATAATAACCTATGATAAAGGGTATTTTCCGATTTATTTGCAGTGCATGGAACAATGGGATATTTTCTCTTTCCTTGTGAGATTCGCTGTGATCTCAAACGTTTTAACATCCGAAACCTCGCTTAAAACCATCATACAAAGCTTTTACCTTTTCCTACTTGAGGCTGCATGTTAATCGTTCTCCAGAAGTAAGCGGGGCAGTCAAATGAAAACGAGACAGATGGAAAAAATTAATTAAACTGTTTATTATTTCAAAAGTAATGCCATAACTGTTAATGCATTTATACCACTGTTAGATTAGATGGGCGATGCCTTCTAAGAAAAATGTTTCCTGTTGTCTACGGAACCATGATTGTACCCAGGAGTGCACCTGTTCGTCCCAAGCAAATCAGCGGCCACGACTGTCTTTATTCACGGATCCAAAAATATAGAAACTGCAACTCTATGTGAGCTGGCCCGCGCCGATATTGCTGCTCCGAACAAATATTGACGCGATCCCTCAAATATATCCGCCCGCAGATGATTTAGTTGCCAGGGAAGTCAACAATGATGCGCTTATAGTACAGCGGGCTAGCCACCAGACCAGTCATATTCTATATAGAGGAAAAAAGTTGTCTAATGTCGAGAGCGAGCAGATTTCGAGTGCTTTTTTAAAACCAGGCTACGAAATGTCTGATGTGCAGGGCCAAAATAGTTGCAACAAACGTCATGTTTGCGCAACGCTTTAATATATCCCATCTAACGGACGACTGAAATGCACTAAAGCAAGTTTTTAAAGAGTAGGTTCCCACAGCCAATACCGCAGCACATTCTAGCACTGTAGCCGCTTGTCGACTTCACACAACTATCATAAAGAACTCTGTTTTATGTGGACCTGCAATCAGCATCCTGTTACAGCGTTAGAAAGTAACAGGCTAGTTCTGTGTAAGTAGCACCTTTATTACGCCATAAATATTTAAACATCTGTTTCTCCACACCTATATCACTTCCTTGTGCTACATGAGGCGTTCCCTGAGGCCTTTCAGTTACATTCCCAGGTCTGCACTACTTTCCTGTGTCAGCCTTGGTAACCTGACACTGGTACATTGGAAATAGTTTTCTATTTTCTGCTTCCGCACGTAATTTGTGCCGACGTGTAGCAGTTACTCATGTGGCGGCGAATGCATAGCACTTTCACTCCTGCCCCCTGCTGTCAATGTACCGCTGACGCTGTTGTATCACCTCATTACACGCCACAAGAACTTCAAAAAGAATGCATTACACTATTCTCAGTATAACATGCATTACTATTGCCACGACGCGCATAAAGGTTTTAGTGAACGACTTCAAAGCGTGCATGTGCTTTTTTCGCTAATGATCGATAGTCAAAAGTATCCATACACCCAAAAAACATGCGTTTTTCATATTAGGTGGATTGTGCTACTGCCAAGTACTCCATATTAGCGACCTCAGTAGTCATTAGACATTGCGAGAGAGGAGACTGGGGCGCTTCACGGAGCTCAAGGACTTGAAGAGGGTCGTAATGTGTAATAGGCAGACATCTATCCAGACCATCACACACGAATTCCAAACTGTATCGAGATCCACTGCGAGTACTTTGAACGTTAGGCGGGAGGTGTGAAAAATTGGATTTCATGGTCGAGTGGCCGCTCATAAGCCGCACATTACGCCGGTAAATACCAAACGACGCCTCGCTTGGTGTAAGGAGCGTAAACATTGGACGATTGAACAGTAGAAAACCTTGTGTGAAGTGACGAATCACGGTGCACAATGTGACGATCCGATGGCAGGGTGTGGGTATGGCGAATGCCCGGTGAACGTCATCGGCCAGCGTGTGTAGTGCCAACAGTAAAATTTCGGCGGCGGCGGTGTTATGGTGCGGTTGTGTTTTTCATAGAGAGGGCTTGCACCCCTTGTTGTTTTGCATGGCACTATCACAGCACAGACCTACACTGATGTTTAAAGCACCTTCTCGCTTCTCACTGTTAAAGAGGAATTCGGGGATGCTGACCGCATCTTTCAACACGATGGTGCACCTCTTCATAATGCACAGCCTGTGGCGGAGTGCTTACTAGACAATAACATCCCTGTAATGGACGGCCTGCACAGAGTCCTGACCTGAATACTATGGAACACCTTTGGTATATTTGGAGCGCTGACTTCGTGCCAGGCCTCACCGACGGACATCGATACCTCTCCTCAGTGCAGCAATCAGTGAAAAATTGGCTGCCCTTCCCCAAGAAACCTTCCAGCACCTGATTGATCGTATGCCTGCGAGAGTGAAAGCTGACATCAAGGTTAAGGGTGGGCCAATACAATATTGAATTCCAGCATTTCCGATGGAGGGAGCCACGAACTTGTAAGTCATTTTCAGCCAGGTGTCCGGATACTTTTGATAACATAGTGTATGAACGCGCCGCTACGGACGGCATAGTAGATACCAGCGACGTGTTGTGAAGAGGGTTTGTAGATTCAACAAACTAATATCGAAATTACTTCACTTACGACCGTACAGTCATTTTCAATAACTCATCTGCTGATTCTTGGTTCATGCCTGCCTCATGATGTATGAAGCATCGTACAGCATTTGATGTTTCTATCGGGAAATTTACGTTCAGTTAACACACAAGTTAGGCATATTAATTCGTTGCTGTCGACAATATAAGTACTAAGGTAGGCCGGAATAGATAGCCAAGACAGAAGTGGGCAGTACATGAATGAAGTTTAAGGGCGATGACAGGCGAGGCACTTAACGGATTAGAAGCAGGTACCGTGAGCAATGGATTTTTTTTATTTTTTCATTTGCGACACCCATTGTACGTTGCACGTAATGACACTGGTGTAAAGATGTTGTTAGTCCAATAACAGTCACAAAAAGTAATTTAGGTAACACACGTAAGATGTACCTTACAAGAAGCCATGGACATTAAGAGTTTCTTGTGTTGACACATTCCCCAACTTTTGAAGTTTGTCGGTACATTTAGAGCTGACTCTGCACGAACTCCGTAAAAAATAAAATCCTACGTGATACCGACGTGACCTGACGTTGGTGTACACGTCACAATATTTTGAGTAACCACATCGCTTCAGGTTGATACCCGGTTTGTATTCCGTGCTACTGTTATTCGAGTGAAATATCGTGCAGATTTTTGCAATATCTGATTTACTGGACAAACAATACAACGTGAAATTTTGCGTAAGCGCGGGAAAAACTTTACCGAAATGTTTGACCTTCTGAAGGAAGGTTACAGGCGACGCTGTATTGCGAATGGCTCCTCTGATTGCAAACTGTTCGTCAATCAACTGAATGGGTTGATTCGCATTGACGAAGTATCTCCACGAGCAAAACAAAAGCACGGCAGTCTCTGTCGAATGTCACAGTAAAGCTCATAGTTTGCCTTCGATGTCAGCTGAACTGAGTGTTCCTAATATTTGCCTAGAAGTCAGTCAAACGTCATGACTAAGCAAACGCTTTGAAAAGGCTGTGCAGGGAAATTCGCAAAAAGTGACTACCGTTGTGGCAAGAGAGCCGAGTGTTTCCTTCAGCTTTGCAACGGACCTGGCCACTCAGCTTTGTCAGCTCGCGAGTTCCATGTAAAATAAATAAATAAATAAAATAAAAAATCTTGTGATTGCACTCACAAAGTAAAAATCAACGCTCAAAACGAAGCCGTTTCGACATTATTGATGACACCAATAATTCACAATTACTGAAGAACATTCTAAAATAATCTATACTTGACTGCATGGCGAAAGGTAAACATCACCGAAAAAATTGTATGAGTAGAGCAGGGTATGCTTTGAAGGACACAAGAACTAAACATCTGTTAAATTGAATAAAATGGTTTGAGAAATCATTTTCTTCCACTCTTATATGTTCAGATAAATGACTTTCTGTCATGTCCTTGACAGTGGTTTACAATGATGGTATGAAGAGATAGTTGTTGACAGGTGTGCGTATTACCAAACCAGCAGTTAAATAAACCGTGGTTGCAGAATACTGACACGAACTGTTTACAAAATAATGGAACGACTGGTGGAAATCGACTCGAGAAAGATCAGTTTAAGTTCCAGAGAAATGTAGAAACATTTCAAGTAATAGTGCCTCCGCGACTACTCTTAGAAGGTAAACTGAAGAAAAGCGAGCTCAGATGTACAGTATTTGTAGACTTTCAGAAAGCTTTTGACAGTGTTGTCTGGAACATATTCTTTGAAATTCTGAAGTTCAGGGGTAAAATTCAGGGTAAACACTACGTATAACTTGTGAGGTAACTGTAAGAGCCGACGGATGTGAATGGAGGGTAGTATTTGAGAAAGGAGTGAGGCACGGCTATAGCCTATCCGCCATGTTATTCAGTCTGTGTACGGAGCGGTCTGTGAAGGAAACGAAGGATAAATTTGGGAAAGGAAAGGGACAAGATGTAAATCGCAAGAACGCAGGATTTCGCGGACGTAGTAGACGTTATTAAAAGATTTACGCGGAAACGTTTTTTGACAGACTCAGATTAACTGTCAGCACCACAACCTTTATTAATCCATAAATATTTAAACATCTGTTTCTCCACACCTGTATCACTTCCTGGTCCTACATGAAGCGTTCTCTGAGGCCTTTCAGGTACATTCCCAGGTCTCCACTACTTTCTTGTGTCAGCCTGACACTGGTACATTGAAAATAGCTTTCTTTTGTATTTTCTGTTTCCTCACATAATTTTTGCCGACGTGTAGCAGTTATTAATATGGCGGCGAATGCATAGCACTTTCGCTCCTGTCCCCTGTTGTCAATGCACCGTTGACGGTGTTACATCACCTCATTGCACGTCACAAAAACTTCAAAAGGAATGCGTTACACTATTCTCAACATGACATGCATTACTATTGCCACGACGCGCATAAAGGTTTTAATGAACGACTTGAAAGCTTGAACGAGTTCTTTTTTTCGCTAATGATCGATAATTTCACACACACTACGTGTTCAAAAGTATCCAAACACCCACAAAAACATGCGTCTTTCATATTAGGTGGCTTGTGCTCCCACCTACTACCAGGAACTCCATATTAGCCACCTCAGTAGTCATTAGACATCGTGATAGAGCAGAATGGGGCGCTCCACGGAGCTCACGGACTTCGAACGTGGTCAGGTGACTGGGTGTCACTTGTGTCATACGTCTGTAGGCGAGATTTCCACACTCATAAACATCCCTAAGTGCACTGTTTCCGACGTGATAGTGAAATGGAAACGTGAAGGAACACGTACAGCACAAAAGCGTGCACTACTCCAAAGACAATAACTAACACTCTTTATCTATCTGATTACTGTCATACTGAAAAAAAACATGTCGCTGCGTTTCATAAAACGCCTGCAGCTGGCTCCTAGGCACTTCCGTGTATGATCTCCGCAGCAAGAAATATAGAACACTGTTTAAAGTGAACAGGGAAAAATGTTACACAAGAAATACCACACTCAAACTTCCACCGAAACATATTCATTGACTTCAACGTAACCTCACCAAGTCCGCTTCGTTCACTCAACACCGCTTTTAGCTAGCAACTACATTCACAATCTGATATGAGGCAGCTGTCTACTTAACATTTGCACGCTCACTAAAACGAAACATTCGCCTAGAAAATCCGGAAAAGAATTAAACAGAATTCCATGGTCGCGGAAGGGAACACATTTATGATACTTCTGGTAATTCCGTATCTGAAAAGTAACTTCGTTGATAACTAAGGATCAGTAACTCCCCACTATGGAAAGACGAGCTCTGTAATAGACCAACACTATTCAAGAGGGGACACCACTCATCCTTCTAACCCTGCGAGGGTCATCAGCTGATTTCCCGATGATTTCGCTAGCTCCAGACCGCTTCAAGAAACTACACTCTTTGATCAACTGTATCACAGTACCAGGACGCCTATCAATGGACGTTAATATGGGGAGCGATCACCCATCGCCTTTATGGCGGTTTGATCTCTGCTGGGGACACTTTCAGTGACTTGTCTGAATGTCTTTGGAGGAATGGCAACCCATTCTTTCTCACTAACCAAAACAAGGGAAGATACTGATGTTGGACGCTGGTGCCCGGAGCAGCTTCGACGTTCTAACCCACCCCAAGGGTGTTCCATTGGATTCAGATCAGTACTCTGGACAGAGCAGTCCATTTCAGGAACATTATCATCCGCAAAGCATTGCGTCATGTATGCTTCTTCGTGACAGGCTGCATTGTCACGACGATAAATCATCGTCTCTCTACTATATGCAGTACACAATGGCGTAAAATGTCTTCTTATGCTGCCGCGCGGGATTAGCCGAGCGGTCTGGAGCGCTGCAGTCATGGACTGTGCGGCTGGTCCCGGCGGAGGTTCGAGTCCTCCCTCGGGCATGGGTGTGTGTGTTTGTCCGTAGGATAGTTTAGGTTAAGTAGTGTGTAAGCTTAGGGACTGATGACCTTAGTTAAGTCCCATAAGATTTCACACACACACACATCTTCTTATGCTTCAGGATTTACCATTTTCTTAAAGATAATAAGGGACTAGACTCTAACCACCAAACAAAAACCCTGCTGTAACACCCACCTCCTTCATACTTGAGGGTTGGCTTTACATGCGATGGCAAGTAACGTTCTCCTGGCATTCGTCAAACCCAAACCCTTCTGTCGGATTGTTACAAGGTATAGCATGATTCATCAGTCCTAATCATTCGCTCCAATGATGCACTGTCCAGTGGCGTAGCTGTTTACATCACCTCAAGTACTGATTAGTACTGACTACAGAAATCTGTGGCTTATCGGGAATTGCCCGACCTCTGTGCCTCATTCTTTTTAACTCGCTACGCACAGTCATGCTAGCTGGACTGCTGGTGCCGCTTTGGAGCGCACTAGCGATTCCGCCAGCTTGTTTCATGAACTTTTTTACAGTCAGCCTCCGCAGTGCTCGACGATCGCTGTCTGTCAGTGCACGAGGTCTACCTGGTCTCGGTTTAGCTGTAGTTGTTCCTTGGCATTCCCACTCCACTATCACGTCACCAGCAGTCGACTTGGGCAGCTTTGGAGGGGTTGAAATGTCCCTGATGGATCTGTTACTCAGGTGACACCCAGGGACCAGCGCACGTTCGAAATCACTCAGCTCTCCTGCGTGACCCATTCTGCTCTTACTCCTTCTCAACTGACAGCGCAATACTCCCTGCCTCCTTTTACACAGGCAGGTGCTTCTCTAGTGACATCTAGTGGTAATTTCCGCATGACATAAGGGTCTCTGGATACTTTTCATCGCACAGTGTTAATATTTAGCCTTTTCAGCCAATCAGTCTCACGAACCGAATTCAGACGTTTCCATTTCCACTACTAAAACATCTCTTCAAGGTGCTGCATCCTGCCAAAACTTACAGAAGTTCGTTTTCCACCAGAAGGTGGAGAAATCCAGATGTAATGGGAAAATTATTCCCTCTTACGCCAGCTTAGTAAGCTCAGACCACTACTCTAGAAGAATTATGGAAAGACCCATCATCTCCTAAAACTATACTCCGTCCAAACAAGCCTTGGAAGGCCCAATGATACCGGCCGGCCGCCGGGTCGTCCTCAGCCCACGGGCGTCACCGCATGCGGATATGGAGGGGCATGCGGTCAGCACTCCGCTCTCCCGGCCGTATGTCAGTATACAAGATCGGAGTCACTACTCCTCAATCAAGTAGCTCCTCAGTTTGCCTCACAAGGGCTGAGTGCACCCCGGCTGCCAACAGTGCTCGGCAGACCGGATGGTCACCCATCCAAGTGCTAGCCCAGCCCGACAGTTCTTAACTTCGGTGATCTGACGGGAGCCGGTCTTACCACAGCGGCAAGGCCGTTGGTACCCATCATCTCCTGGCTAAACAAAATCATATTCTCCCTGCTTTCGGAAACTGGTACTAGTGTCCATATTAAGTAAAGGGAAGATGTAGCGGGAAGAAAGAAGAGGGAAGGGAGGAACTGATGATATCAGCTGTAAGGGGTCATTGTGCGGTATCAGCGGCGACAAGTGAAAATATGTGCTGCTCCAGGATCCGATTCCAGGATTTCTAGCATACTAGGCAGTTGTATTAACCACTGCGCAACCCGGGCACTGTTTATCGCAATGCGCGGGCTATCTCGGCACGCTCTTCAACCGACCCACATTCCCACCTAGAACCATCACTTATCTACAGTCCCCATCCATGTCCTCCGTGCTCGCTATTTTTATATTCCTGCTGGAGGTCGAACGTAAATGTGCATCTGCACTGATGGTACCGGATTCATAGCCCGTTGAGTCGTATCAATTATATGAATGTGTGGTGTCTGTTCTTTCAAACATGTTCGAAAGAACGGACACGAAGCATTCATATGACTAGTGTCCATAATAGCGAACAGGACTAGCACACAGACGACGCACGCGGCCGGGAAACGACATGTTAAGCGGCCCCTAGACTGTCGATAACACTGGACAATGACATCGTGCAATAGATTGATGGTTGGCTCCAGACAGCGAAGTGATATTGCGCAAACCTCATGTCAAATCTCGAACGTGCCAAAATGGCGGATATGGATGCCAGCTGTTATAGGCGCTTGGACTGGCTTTGCGCTCGTGGAAAGAAAAAGAGGAAGCGCCGATGGATGAAGGAGTGGTTTAAGAAGAGAGGAAGCCCGGCGCATGAAAATTTCTTAGGGGCTTGAGGATAAGTGAACCAGACATCTCTAGGAACTTTCCGAGGATGGACGCTCGCTCATTTGATCTATTTCTGCAAATAGTTACACTTATAACTAAGGAAAAGAACACTCATTTGCGAGACACTGTTCCTGTAACTCAGCGTCTGTCATTTACCTTACGTTATTTGGCAACAGCAAGTTCTTCGAAAGCGAAATATCACCACAGGCAACCCTAACCGTGATGGACCAGAGGACAGTTATTATACAATGTTTGAAACATTTCGTAAAGATGTCTATACGTGTTTAGTGCCGAAATTTCGGTTTTATTTCAATTATAACGGATTTCTTGATCTAGCAAAAAACTCAAGATACCAGAAATACGAAAGTGTTGGCTCCAGTAGCTCGTCAGTCAGAGTTCTGCTTTCCGTTGCACTTTCACAATAAGTCGCCAACGAATTTAGCTTCTTAACTAATTGTAGCGTATCTATTTCCAGATATATTTCACTATTATTTGACAACTTTGCTCAGTTTTTCATCTAACATTTGGAACTGACAGCGATTAGCCACATTTATCAAACTGTATACGTAATTTCAAACCTTTTCAAAACTTTTTCTCGCTGGCACATCCCAGAAAATGATGAAACGAAAAAAAAATTTTCACTTACTACGTTTTCGCTGGTCGTGCAGTAAAACGGCAGCATCAGACATGGCAGTTTAGTTTATTACTTTCTTACGGCTAACCCTGTTGACAGTACAGTTTGTAGACAGTGTCCATATATACCACAGAATGTACCTGTGAAAGTATATCATTGTGCGGCACACAGTCAAGGAGGTATGAAGCCATAAACAGTTAGACGCGTGAGAAACTTGCATTTGCTTAAAATGGCGCGCAGAAAGACTTCAGTATCACGTATTTAGTATTTCTTTACTGCTAACTCTGTTAGCAACACAGTTTGCAGACAGTTATTACATACTAGATATTAGGGGTATAAGTGCAGATATGGTGATCATTGCTACCTTAATATGTATCCACGTCATTGTGTTACTTGTTTTTTCTCAGCGTCTAACAGTCTTCCCGCAAATACGTCACATAATGATGTTTTCTGCAAGGTCGTAACTGCACTACTAAATGGGCTACACCTGACAGTATAGACTAGGAATTTTGCGTGCACGCCTGCACGCTTCAACACCTGACCTGCTGCCCATGGGAAAATAAGCATTAATACATTGCTCTTGCCACATGTACTTGGAGGTATTAACCGAACTAAAAACATAGTACCCCCTAAGCGCTTTAGTTTGCAGATAAAGTAAATATTGCTGTAATATTATTCGGTACACTGTCACCAGTCACCAATAAAAACATTTGCACTTATGCCCCTAACCCCCTGTATATCACTGAGTATCTCTGCAAATTTTCATCATTGTACGACACACAGTTCAGGAATTATGACGTCATAAACATTTAGTTGCATGAAAAACTAGCTTTTGCTTACAATGGAGCGCAGCATTATACTCATCCTGCGATTCATAAGACTTAGCGTCTTCCAACAAACTTTAAGCATAATTTCAAACCTTTTCTCAGCTTTTTCTCGCTTACGTGCTTAACGTCAAATATCTGACACCAACTCATTATACAGGTAATAAGACATTTGAAACTGTTTTGTACACACGAGGTCTGTTCTTTGGAGAGTCGAGGGTTTACTGGTTTCTGGCTGATGTGGATGGGGTGGTTTTTTGTGCAGTGAAGGAAAAGTAGAAATATTAGACTAAGCAGGAAGTTGTCTACTATCTATACTCAAACGAAGAGAGATAGCCATTGTGCCGACTAAATCAGAAACTAGAACAGCTGATTTGCCATAGGCTATTTGCGTAAAACTACCAACGATCGGTAGTACCCTCGCAATATCAGCAGGGGCGCAGGGTACTTAGTGCCCACCTTTTGGAAATATCGTAATCTAGTCTGGTCCTTTATATTTTAGAATTTTGAAACAAAAATTATCGTTTTTAATGATTTTTTATATCAGGTTCTGTAGCTTTTTGGCATTTTTATTTAATCCAAAAATTGCAGTAAAAATGTCTTTTCGCAACAGATGTCATTTTCACATTTTCAGGTTCAGGACGCTTCTTAGACAATTATATAACTTTAAAATGTACGTTGTGAACGTAAATAAAAAATTAACGGAATTTGCATTTTTTTAAATTTTTCTGTTGCTGATAAAGTACCCCTCCATTTAGTGTAAACATTATGGAAAATGCTCTGGCGTTGCTAATATCGTGGTAAAAGATATTTTCAGGTTCTGTACACTACTTTTACATCAGAACCTATTTTTGAAAAGCAAGTTGATAATAAAATTTAAACACATTTAACGGAATTGTTTTTCTTTAGTTTTTTTGTAATAGTCAAAAAGTACTCCCCCTCCCTCCCCACTCCGCTCCTTTGCTTTACACGTTATGGAAAATGTTTTGGTATTGCTAGGATTAAGATGTAAACACGACAGTCGGCCGCTGTGGCCGAGCTGTTGTAGGCGCTTCAGTCCGGAACCGCGCTGCTGCTACGGTCGCAGGTTCGAATCCCGCCTCGGGCATGGATGTGTGGGATGTCTTTTGGTTAGTTAGGTTTAAGTAGTTCTAAGTCTGGGGGACTGATGCGCCCAGATGTTAAGGGGGGTAGGACGTCAAACGGGCAGACTTGGAGCAGTAGAGGCACCACAGGACATTTTAATTTCCACTGTCTATACTTTTACAAATAAATTCATAAAACTTTAACAGCATGACCAGGAAGGATTCAGGATTCATACTCATAGCAGTGGAAGCTCAAAAACGTAACAAAACACTTTTTTTTTTACATGTGAAATTTCATCATTTTTTCACTTACTACTGGCTGCATTTGTTACTATAGGTACACTTTTCTTCCTAAGTAAGAGAGATTCTTCGATGACTTTTGCACAGCATACAAACCAGAGTTACAGGTGTATGAAATTCTAGAAGTTATTTAATTTATGAAAAAATGAATGAACTGTTACATTTAAAACTTCATGTTTAGAAAAAATTCAAGTTTTATAGTTAATTATCTCAATTTTTTCCGCAGTTTTTAATAGATTTGGAAAATTCTAGAGTTTCATTCACCTGTAACTACTGTTTGTATGCTATGAAAAATTCATCGAAGAATCTCTCCTACTTAGGGAGAAAAGTGTACCTACAGCAACAAATGCAGCCAGTAAGAAGTGAAAAAATGATGAAATTTCACATGTAAAAAAAAGGTATTTTGCTACATATTTGAATTTCCACTGCGATGAGTGTGTGTCCTCAATCCTTCCTGGTCATGGTGACAAAGTTTTATGAATTTATTTGTAAAATTATAGACAGTAGAAATTAAAATGTCCTGTGGTGACTCTCCGGCTCCAAGTCATCCCGTTTGACGTGTAAGTAGGCTGTTTATGTTTTTATATTGGTAACGCCACGTAGCGCTCTGTATGAAAATCACTGGCTGTGCTGTGTGCAGTCTGTGGATGGGTGGTATGGTTGTAATATTCGCTATTGTAGTGTTGGACTGTTGGATGTGAACAGCTCGTAGCGTTGCGCAGTTGGAGGTGAGCCACCAGCAGTGGTGGATGTGGGGAAGTGGGATGGCGTATTTTTGAGAGCGGGTGATCTGGACGTGTGTCCATCAGAAACAGTACATTTGTAAGACTGGATGTCGTGAACTGCTATATATATTATGACTTTTGAACACTATTAAGGTAAATACATTGTTTGTTCTCTATCAAAATCTTTCATTTGCTAACTATGCCTATCAGTAGTTAGTGCCTTCAGTAGTTTGAATCTTTTATTTAGCTGTCAGTAGTGGCGCTCGCTGTATTGCAGTAGTCCGAGTAACGAAGATTTTCGTGAGGTAAGTGATTTGTGAAAGGTATTGGTTAATGTTAGTCAGGGCCATTCTTTTGTAGGGATTTTTGAAAGTCAGATTGCGTTGCGCTAAAAATATTGTGTGTCAGTTTAGTGTTGATCAGAATAAGTAAAGAGAGTAATGTCTGAGTACGTTCAGTTTTGCTCAGCTGTTTGAAAATCAAATAATGTAAGAGGTTTATCAGCACAGTAATTCATTAATTTTTCTAAGGAGACGTTTCAGGCGTCCTACCCCCCGTAAGTCCCATAGTGCTCAGAACCATTTGAAGCGTTTGTAAACACGACAGCGGAAAACTCAGAAACTAGAGCAGCTCATTTCCAGAAGCTATTTGTGTAAAACAACTGACGATCGGAACGCCCACGTTCGGTAGGTGTAGGAAAACCACTTCAGGCCTTAGCATGTAGACACGACAGCAGAAAACGGGTTTCCGAAACTCGGTTTTTTTGTCTTTCGGAAGTTGCGTCTCGCGTAAGCGAAGGAAGCGAAGGCTGGCGCCACTCACCGGTCTTGGGGTGGGAGACTACCCAGGAGTCGGAGGCGCGCACGGGCAGCGCTTCGATGGCGTCGCGGAAGTCCGGGTAGTAGGCGGGCAGGACGACGCGGTTGGGCCCCACTCGCACGTAGCCCTTGCGGAAGTCTGTGAGGAAGAGCCGCGCCAGTAGCGCGTCCAGCTCTCGCTCGCCCATGGTCGGACTGGCGCCACAGGCAACGGCCGAGCAGCGTCTGCTCGCCTCGCACGCGCCAGCGCCGCCGCTGCGCTAAGCGTGTTCACGTCACGCGTGACACAGTTACGCCACTGGGCGGACCCCCGCTCCCAACTACCGACTGGACGGCCAGTCAGATAACGGCGGCCGCTCCTGTATCGCTCCCAACACATAATGAACCATCAGGTACGAACGGCTGCAAGGTTAAACTGACCGTAAATGAGTAACGTCTGTAGCAGTGTCTTCCGGGAGAGAACTCTCACCAGGGACCGTTCAAGATCACGCAGAGCCCACAGCACTGATCAACACTCACGTGTGTCTGGCGATATACGCTCGACTTCGAGAAGACTGTAATACTCTACTGGCCATTAAAATTGCTACACCAAGAAGAAATGCAGTTGATAAACAGGCATTCATTGTACAAATATATTATACTAGAACTCACATGTGATTACAATTTCACGCAATTTGGGTGCATAGATCCTGAGAAATCAGTACCCAGAACAACCACCTCTGGCCGTAATAACGGCCTTGATACGCCTGGGAATTGAGTCAAACAGAGCTTGGATGGCGTGTACAGGTACAGCTGCCCATGCAGCTCCAACACGATACCACAGTTCATCAAGAGTAGTGACTGGCGTATTGTGACGAGCAACAGAACAACCTGCAGGCTTGGACAGCATCTGCACGTACGATTAAGTAAGCATTTCTCGCGCTCTATCATGGCTGAAAAATATTGACACGAATTATCTACGGGAGAGTAGTAAGAGAGGTAGAAACGTATCTCGTGGAAGATCAGTTTGACATCTGAGGCCATAATAACCTTCCGACTTATAAGTGGAAGGAACGTGAACTTACATTTATAACACTCTTCGAAATTCTGAAGGTAGTAAGAATACAACACAGGGAGCGAAGATGATCTACCAGACTCCAGCTAACATTCGAAAAATTTGAATGGACAACTGTAGCTGAGAAGGGAGGGAGACAGGATTGCAGCATCTCCCCGATGTTATTGTATCTGTACATGGAGCAAGCACTAAAGTAAACCAAGAAGTTTGATAACTGAATTAAAGTTCAGCGAGAAGAAATAAAAACTCTGAGGTTTGTCGACGACGTAATTCTGAGACACGGCAAAGGACATGGAACAACAGTTGAATGAAATGGACAGTGTCTTGAAAAGAGATTATAATATTAACATCAGCGAAAGTAAAACATGGATAATGGAATGCGGTCGAATTAAATCGGGCGATGCTGAGACATTGAGATCAGAAACTGATGAGTTTTGCTATTTGGGATATCAGAAAAATAACGTTGACTGAAGTACAGAGGACGTAAATTTGTGACTGGCAACACCAAGAAAATCATTTGTTAAATCTAATTTTTAAGATTAGGTATAAACTTACATACTGGGAAGTCTTTTGTGGAAATATTTGTTTGATATGTGGCGTTATATGGAAGTGACACGTGGACAATACACAATAGAGATGAGATAAGAGTAGAGAAGCATTTCAAATATGAGATTGCAAAAGAATTCTGAGAGTTAGAGGGATGGATCACATCACTAATGAGGAAGTACTGAATCGAAGTGGGAAAAAAAAGTTTATTGCACAACTTCACTAAAAGAAGGAATGGGCAGATATGACAGATCCTGGGGCATCAAGAAATCGTCGCTATTGTAATGTAGGGAAGTGTGGAGAGTAAAAAATAATTGTGCAGGATTGAAACGGGGGGAGGAGAAGGGGAGACGCACGTGCCTCCTCCAGGAACCTGGGGTAAAGCGACAGACTTTTTATTTACAACACAATTCTCACGCAAAACTAGAAATGATTGTATGAAACCCCACTAAACCTCATATTTAACATTGCCCAGAACAACTCCAAATACAGTAACAATCACTACATAATCCGTGTTTAGTTGTCGGCCTGTTGACGAGAAACTTGCCGCAGTGGTACCTACGTAGCTGTACTGGAACCGAAGTGGATTCCAGCCTTTACAGAAAATGGTAAAATAAATGGTTCAAATGGCTCTGAGCACTATGGGACTTAACATCTGAGGTCATCAGTCTCCTAGAACTTAGAACTACTTAAACCTAATTAACCTAAGGACATCACATCCATGCCCGATGCAGGATTCTAACCTGCGACCGTAGCGGTCGCGCGGTTCCAGACTGAAGCGCCTAGAACCGCTCGGCCGCTCCGACCGGCTTGCTAAAATAGAGTGGTCTTATTTACCTGCATCTACATCTACGTGATTACTCTGCTATTCAGAATAAAGTGTCTGGCAGAGAAGGACCTGCCCAGTAGCCTCTCGTACGGAGTCCAACGTCAGTTCTCAACCCTTTAGCACGGTATAAACACGGCTGCAGTATTCCTGCGCAAGATTTCCCACAGTGACATCCCCTCCGTCTACTGCACAACTCAGTCAAAACTACAGTTTACCGTTCTTCTGTGAACAAAGAAGACTTTCCACGACTTCCATAGAGCACATTCTGTTTTCCATGGCACAGTGAATGTAGTAGACACTACAAAATGTGTGTGTGTGTGTGTGTGTGTGTGTGGGGGGGGGGGGGGGGAGGGGGGGGGGGCTATTCTGTACATGTATACATCCGAACATCATCTGCTGGTGCAAATATATCAATCGAATTGTGCTAGAAGGGATGGAAAGAAACTGTGAAATTTCAAAGTGAAAATTATGTTCTCCTTGGGAGAGGATCTGAAGTCTCTAATGGGTGGAAAGCAGCCTAACATGCAGCCATAGAGTTGTGTATTCTGCGATTCATTTGGCATGGCTGCATAATAATGTAATGAATTGATGAGTCAAAGACCATCCTTGTTCATTTCTATGTTGTAAAATGGCGTTTTAACAACAAATTTGAGGGTTGTCTTGGGAAGGCTTCCTTTTACTCAAACAATCCAAAAAAATTAAGCTATATCAACAAATTTTATTCCACTTCGATTATGAAAGTCAAATTAAAAAAAAAAATGTGTTTGATTACAAGAGAAAAGAAGGGATAAAACACATTGGATGCAGCCTATCGAAAAACTTATTTTTATTTTACAGTACACACTACTTTTATTATTTTATGACATCTCGTTGCTCTGAAGAGCTGTACCATGGGAAGCAAGGAAAGATGTTGTTTGGTGGCCAGTATCCTCTTTCTATAACACAAACTGCACATGTCGATTAACTGGGTTCTTTATTGATAAGAATGGAAAGTTTACTCAATTCAGATATACGTTGTGGTACAATCTCTTCTGTATAGTCCATGTTAATCTCACTACTAGTGAAGTACTATGTCCGCTATGTACACTTTCATGGTTGCTATGTGCTGCCTGTCTCTAAGTTAGCGGTGGAGCTAACGGCTAATGCGATTCACACTGGGTTGCGACTGATGACACTGGAACTCACTTGGTGTGACAGGCTGTGACAGACTCACCCTCCTGTCCGCAGCGGCGATCTAAATACTGGGCGTTGTCGGCGCGTTTCCTGCTAGTCTATCACTGGCCTCGATCTATCATCTCCCAACCTCTTTGCCACATGGTGTTTTGGCGACAGTTAACCCCAGCACATATTAACTAATTAATGCAGTTCACTCTAGAAACTATGTAACGCAAGTATATACATGTGTTACTTACGATATGCAGAGTGACAATTATTGAACTATATGAAATAAAATCGTCATAACTTCTGAACAATTGTCGTTGGGACGTTCGAACTGCAACGTTGGCATCAGGGCACGATGAATATTTTTAAGTGAATGTGATTTAGTTTAGCAACAAAGCCCACTCTCATTTTGATGGGTCCGTCAATAAGCAGAACTGGCGCATTTGGGGGACTGAGAATCCGCCTTTCGCTACCGAAAAATCTCTTTGCCCTCAACGGGTGACTGTGCGGTGTGCAATTTCTACTCACGGAATAATTGGTGCGATATTCCTTGATGTGACAGTGACTACTGAATGGTACATGAAGGTTTTGGAAGATGATTTCATCCCTGTTATCCAAAGTGACCCAGAGTTCGACAAGAGATGGTTCAGGCAAGTCGCAGCTCGACCTCATCGAAGCAGGAGAGTGGTTCATGCATGATGGAGCTCGACCCCAGCAAAGCAGGAGAGTGTTTGATGTCCTGGAGGAGCACTTTGTGGACCGCATTCTGGATCCGGGGTACCCAGAGGCCACTGGTATGGACCTCAAGTAACCGCTATATTCTCTGGATCTGAACAGATGCGACTCCTCTTTGTGGTGCTATATTAAAGACAAGGTGTACAGCAATAACCCACAAACCATTGCCGAGCTAAAAACAGCCATTCAGGAGGTCTGGCACTTCAGTGGATCATGCAGAATTTCGCTATTTGTCTGCTCCACATCATCGCAATGATTGCAGGCATATTAAACATGTCATAGCCCAGATCCGAATATCGGTACTGACGTTTACATGTTGGATAAAGTGTGTATCTAGTTTATGTTTTTTTCATATAGTTTAATAATTGTCACTCTGTAGACGTAATACTTGCTATTTAACCATAAATTACTATCTTTCACGTAAGCTCCTGTCCATTGGAACAAACTCCCATGAAGGTTCTACAGACTTCTACAGCTAAATCTATATGACTACTCTGAAGTTCGCACTTAAGGGCCTGGCAGAGTTTTCATCGAACCACTTCCACACTACTTCTCTACTTCTCCACTCTCGAATAGCATTATGGGGAAACGAACACTTAAATCTCCACGTGTAAGCCCTGATTTCTCTTATTTTGTGGGAATGATCATTTCTCCCTGTTTAGGTAGATGTCAACAAAATCTTTCCCATTCAAAAGATAAAGCTACGAGCTGCCTTTCTTTGAACTTTTTCGATGTCCACCGTCAACCGTATCTGGTCAGTGCCCCATACCACACAGCAATGCTCTAGGAGAGGAAGTACAAGCGTAGCGTAGGCAGTCGCTTTAACGGATTTGTTGCATCTTCTGCATTTTCTAAGTAATCTACCAATAAAACGCAGTCTTTGGTTCGCCTTCCCCACAACATTTAAGTTGTTCGCAATGGTTCTCCTTAGGTACTTAGTTGAATTGATAGCCTTTAGATTTGTATGATTTATCATGAACCGAAATTTAATCGATTCCTTTTAGTACTCATGTAGACGACCTCACACTTTCCATGATTCATAATCAATTTCCACTTTTCGCACAAACAGTATCTTGTGTAAATCATTTTGCCATTGGTTTTGAACTTCTCATGACTTTACTAGGCGGTAACTGACGCCCAGATTGTCTCCTAAATCATTTATATAGATTAGGAACAGCAGAGGGCCTTGATCACTCCTTTGGGGGAACGCCAGATATCACTTCCGTTCTGCTCGATGATTTTCCGTCAGTTACTAGGAACTGTGATCCTTCTGACAGGAAATCACGAATCCAGTCGCACAGCTGACACTATACTCCATAGGCACAGAAATTGATTAGAAGCTACTTGTGATGTATGGTTCCAAAAGCTTTCTGGAAGTACAGAAATATGAAATTAATTTGAGATTCTCTGTCGATAGCACTCATTACATCATAAAAATAAAAAGCTTGTTGTGTTGCCTCAGAACAATATATTGTGAATCCGTTCTGTCGATGAATTGTTTTCTTCGAAGTAATTCGTAATGATCGATCACAGTATATGCTCGAAAAAGTTACTGTAGATTGCCGTCAGTGATACGTAATTCAGTGGATTACTCCTGTTTCCGTGCTATAGTATTGGTGTCATTTGTGCAACTTTGCACTTTTTAGGAACGGATCTTTTGTCGAGCGATAGGTTGTGTATGATTATCGGGTGTGAAAGTATAATATAGCATATTCTGAAAAGAATCTAATTGGTATACAATGTGGACCGGAAAACGTTTTTTTGTTAAGTGATTTGAGTTGCTTTGCTACCCGAGGATATTTACTTCTAAGTTGCTCATGTTGGCAGTAGTTCTTGATTAGAATTTTGGGTTCCTACTAAAGTGAATTGTTACGCAATCTCTTATAGAAAACAACATAACAAGTCGTCTTTGATGTAGGAGTTTCGGAATATCGTATTTCGTAACTCTGCTCTACTGGAACTGTCATCGGAAACATTAGCATCACTATCGCGCAGTGAAGGTAGTGAATGTGTTTTGCTCCTGGTGTACTTCACATACGACCAGAATCTCTTTGAATTTTCTGAAACATTTCGAAACAGAGTTTCGTTACAGAGATTAAAAAGCATCGCGCTTTTAAATCCGTCCTGAATTTCGAGCTTCTCAAAAACTCCGCCGGTCTTGGGGATTTTGCGCTCTTTTTAATTAGGCATGCTTTTTCTGCAACAGTGGTCTGACCTGTTATGTGTACCGTGGGGGATAAGTTCCATTTCTTATTAATTTATTCGGTACAAAATTCTCAACTGCTCTCGACGCTATTTCTTTGAGCCAAATCTAGTGTACGCTTACATTGTTTACTCAGGAAGAATGGAGACTGGTTTTTAGCAAGGCGTCAAGCGAATTTTTATCTACTTTTTTAAACAGACACTTTTTGCGTTTATTTTTGGTGGGTTTGGACGTTTCGGTATTTATTCTCGCTACAACAATATTGTGGCCACTAATCCCTGTATCCGATATGATGATCCCTTTCACTCAGGACTACTTTTTGCTAAAGCGTCAAGTATGTTTTCGCAACCATTTTAATAAAACAATAATATTCAGTAAACTGTTGTTTATTTAATACGAATATTCCCTTTTTAGGTGCTTGTTTTCACTAATTGATTCACGATGCACAGTAAAGTAGATTCAACATGGCTACAATAATTTCATTGTGCTCGGCGTCCTACCAGATAGCAAATCCCAATATGGTTTTCCTTATACCAGCGGTAGCGATACACAGAGCGCCCCGCCATTGATCTGATGGCGGCCAGCTCCTAACCGTTTGTTCTCTTAAATGGACGAAAACTGAGCCAAACATCAAAGCAACTTTGAAATCAGTGGACTGACATGTTTGAATTTAAATTGCGTAAATAACGCTTTTGTAAAGATACATTTTTTAATTATATTTGTTGAATGAAATGTACAGTATATTTCTAAAACAGATAATGTGACCTACGTATATGTTTTCTTCTTTTGCTTGCTCCCCTTACATAGTCAAAGAGAGCAATTTGTGGATAGCGGTGCTAGCAAGTCTGTACACCCCTACCTCAAACGAATGCAAGGTCTGACAGCAACATAAACTACACTACTGTCCATTAAAATTGCTACACCACGAAGATGACGTGCTACATACGAGAAATTTAACCGACAGGAAGAAGATGCTGTAATATGCACATGATTAGCTTTTCAGAGCATTCACTCAAGGTTGGCGCCGGTGGCGACACCTACAACGTGCTGACATGAGGAACATTTCCAACCGATTTCTCATTCACAAACAGCAGTTGACCGGCGTTGCCTGGTGAAACGTTGGTGTGATGCCTCGTGTAAGGAGGAGAAATGCGTACCATCACATTTCCGACTTTGATAATAGTCGGATTGTAGCCTATCGCGATTGCGGTTTATCGTATCGCGACATTGCTGCTCGCGTTGGTCGAGATCCAATGACTGTTAGCAGAATATGGAATCGGTGGGTTCAGGATGGTAATACGGAACGCCGCGCTGGATCACAACGGGCTCGTATCACTAGCAGTCGAGATGACAGGCATCTTATACGCATGGCTGTAACGGATCGTGAAGCCACGTCTCGATCCCAGAGTCAACAGATGGGGACGTTTGCAAGACAACAACCATCTGCACGAACAGTTCGACGACGTTTGCAGCAACATGGACTATCAGCTAGGAGACCATGGCTGCGGTTACCCTTGACGCTGCATCACAGACACGAGCGCCTGTGATAGTGTACTCAACGACGAACCTGGGTGCACGAATGGCAAAACGTCATTCTTTCGGATGAATCCAGGTTCTGTTTACAGCATCATGATGGTCGCATCCGTGTTTGGCGACATTACGGGGAACGCACATTGGAAACGTGTATTCGTCATCGCCATACAGGATATCACCCGGCGTGATGGTATGGGGTGCCATTGGTTACACGTCTCGGTCACCTCTTGTTCGCATTGACGGCACTTTGAACAGTGGAAGTTACAATTCAGATGTTTTACGACCCGTGGCTCTACCCTTCATTCAATCCCTACGAAACCCTACATTTCAGCAGGATAATGGACGACCGCGTGTTGTAGGTCCTGTACGGGCCTTTCTGGATACAGAAAATGTTCGACTGCTGCCGTGGCCAGCACATTCTCCAGATCTCTCACCAATTGAAAACGTCGGGTCAATGATGGCCGAGCAACTGGCTCGTCACAATACGCCAGTCACTACTCTTGACGAACTGTGGCATCGTGTTGAAGCTGCATGGGCAGCTGTGCCTGTACATGCTATCCAAGCTCTGTTTGACTCAATGCCCAGGCGTATAAAGGGCGTTATTACGGCCAGAGTTGGTTGTTCTGGGTACTGATTTCTCAGGATCTATGCACCCAAATTGCGTGAAAATGTAATCACATGTCAGTTCTAGTGTAATATATTTGGCCAATGAATACCCGTTTATCGTCTGCATTTCTTCGTGATGTAGCAATTTCCCGAGTGTCCAGCTGCGCCGTCAAATGCTTAAACATCTATGATGTTTCGGACGAGTCCCCTCGGCAGTTGTCAAGGGGTGAAGCTACACGTTATCAGCAGAACGAGGAGGCTGCTTTACTTCGACCGAAGCCTACCTTTGCCCAACCCGAGCAGACTGAAGGAATCTCGCTTGCTGCCCGTCTTCCTGCATTCACACAAGGTTTTTTCTGTACGTTTTCATTGTGGTGTGCCAACTAGAGTTCGTAATTTGATGAAAAGTTTTTTTTTACCCGAATATCATACGATGACACTCAATAAAATCTGTATTCAGATTGGATCATTGTAGGTCGCAAAATGGTGGATCTTATTTGTCGTTTATTTTGGTTTCGGCGTGTTTCGTGCCTGTTCATTTATTTCGGTATAAACGGTTTTCTCTGCATCTTCACCTTCCATCTCAATTCTAACCAGCATCAAGTCGCCTGTAATAAATGTTCTCTGTAGTAAACAGAACCGTGCCCGCATCTCGTGGTCGTGCGGTAGCGTTCTCGCTTCCCACGCCCGGGTTCCCGGGTTCGATTCCCGGCGGGGTCAGGGATTTTCTCTGCCTCGTGATGGCTGGGTGTTGTGTGCTGTCCTTAGGTTAGTTAGGTTTAAGTAGTTCTACGTTCTAGGGGACTGATGACCATAGATGTTAAGTCCCATAGTGCTCAGAGCCATTTTGAAACAGAACCGTCTCTGAAAGACGAGGTTTTTGGCACCAAAGAACCTGAAGATGTCTGCTATACTGCAAGGCGGGCTAAAGCGTAGTTTTGGAAGTTTGGGGGACTGATGACCATAGATGTTAAGTCCCATAGTGCTCAGAGCCATTTGAACCATTTTTTTGGAAGTTTAGTTACTGTAACCTTACTACACACAACAAAAACATTTTTGCATCACTTCGGTTCCGAGAGTTCCGGTACCTGTACAGAAAATTGGAATAGAGATAAACATAAACATAACATCCGCCCTTTTTACTGCTGCTGAAAAACACACATGGCATGTTGTACCACCATACAACGAGACCTTCAGGGGTGGTGGTTCAGATTCCTGTACACACCAGTAACTCTAATACCCAGTACCACGTCCTCTTGCATTGATGCATGCCTGTATTCGCCGTGGCATACTGTTCACAAGCTCATCAAGGCACTGTTGATCCAGATTGTCCCATTCCTCAATGGCGATTCGGCGTAGATCCGTCAGAGTGTTTGGTGGGTCACGTCGTCCATAAACAGCCCTTTGCAGTCTATCCCAGGCATGTTCTATAGGGTTAATGTCTGGAGAACATGCTGGGCACTCTAGTCGAGCGATGTCGTTATCATGAAGGAAGTCATTCACAAGATGTGCACGATGGGGGCGCGAATTGTCGTCCATAAAGACGAGTGCCTCGCCAGTATGCTGCCGATATGGTTGCACTATCGGTCGGTGGATCGCATTCACGTATCGTACAGCCGTTATGGCGCCTCCCATGACCACCAGCGGCGTACGTCCGCCCAACATAATGCCACCCCAATACAGTAGGGAACCTCCACCTTGCTGCACTCACTGGACAGAGTGTCTAAGGTGTTCAGCCTGACCGGGTTGCCTCCAAACACGTCTCCGACGGTTATCTGGTTGAAGGCACATGCGACACTTATCGGTGAAGGAGAACGTGATGCCAATCCTGAGCGGTCCATTCGGTATGTTGTTGGGCCCATCTGTATCGCGCTGTATGGTATCGTGATTGCGAAGACGGACCTCGCCACGGGCGTCGGCGGTGAAGTTGCGCATCATGCAGCCTACTGCACACAATTTGAGTCGTAACACGACGTCCTGCTGCTGCACAAGAAGCGTTATTCAACATGCTGTCGTTGCTGTCAGGGTTTCTCCGAGCCATAATCCGTAGGTAGCAGTCATCCACTGCAGTAGTAATCCTTGGGCGATCTAAGCGAGGCATATCATCGACAATTCCTCTCTGTATCTCCTCCATGTCCAAACAACATCGCTTTGTTTTACTCCGAGATGCCTGGACACTTCCCTTGTTGAGAGCCCTTCCTGGCACAAAGCAGCAATGCGGACGCGATCGAACCGCAGTATTGACCGTCTAGGGAACACGAGCCGTATACCTCCTTCCTGGTGGAATGACTGGAACTGATCGGCTGTCGGACCCCGTTCGTCTAATAGGCGCTGCTCATGCATGGTTGTTTACGTCTTTGGGCGGGTTTAGTGCATCTCTGAACAGTCGAAGGGACTGTGTCCGTGATACAATATCAACATTCAACGTCTATCTTCAGGAGTTCTAGGAATCGGGGTGATGCAAAACTTATTTTGATGTGTATATGTTTCAGCCAAATATGACATCAGTTGTGCCAGTTTTAATTACTTATCACAGAATGTGTATTGCGGATTCTCTGAATTCATTTTAAATGGCCAAAATAGTTCATTCTAAATTTCTGAATCACATTTTAGCAAACAAGAAGTTCGTTTTCCATGTTATGTTAATGTAAAAAGTTCATGTCTGCAGACGAAGCTTGTGCTAAGCTTATACTAACTCTTCTTTTCACTACGTAGTACGCCACAAGAATGTGTTTTTAACATCCAGTGGGCTATACTTCTCTCCTAATTCAGTCAATGTTTTCTCTAAAGTTAGAAAGCCTATGTTCTTCTATGTTACCTCAAGTCCTTAGCATACATTTCCACACACCTGTCAGAGACTAAGTCTTTGTCCTCTTTCGAACTATTAACGGAATGAAAAAACTGCTGGTCGATTTACAAACATGTTGTAACACTCTCATGGTTCCCGAAAGAGTGTTTAGTAACATTTTACGCAACTTGCATTTGGAGACACCTACGATTTATTAAATTGCCTCATGAACACACGAAATCGTTTCCCCTGCTGGACTTACACGCTCTATTGCGACTGGTATATATTGCCCAATTCTTCATTTCTCCTCAACCCCTTTTAGTTTGGTTTGTTCATTTTCCTGCGCCCATCGTTATAGTAAATGAGCTGCAGTTAAACTACTTACGCAAACATATGCCTGGTTGGTCATGTTGGCCTGATTTCGCAATCTGTTGTCAGGTGCCGGCCGCGGTGGCCGAGAGGTTCTAGGCACTTCAGTCCGGAACCGCGCGACTGCTACGGTCGCCGGTTCGAATCCTGCCTCGGGAATGGATGTGTGTGATGTCCTTAGGTTGGTTAGGTTTAAGTAGTTCTAAGTTCTAGGGGACTGATGACCTCAGATGTTAAGTCCCATAGTGCTCAGAGCCATTTGTTGTCAGGTGCAACAGCTGGAATTGGTCCCGTGAAGCCTGTCGGGTTTGCGGAAACCCAAGATGGCGTGATTTAATTGTTGTGCTTCAGTACACATGTACAGTGCCCCTGTGTCTCCGATGCCACAGGTTAAGATGCTGTAATGGTTGCGGCGGAGACAGGGGCAAGCAGATTGGAAAAAGAATTTGTATACGTCTAGCTACTACAGCCGTGTCAGCGCATGTGACGTCACTGGTTCGTACAAGGAAATGTTTTCGTTGCGCACAAGCACAAACTTCCCGAATCTGTGCCTAGCTGGAAGCCGCCGTCTTTATTATGGGAGCTGTTGTATATTTCTATTTCTGCCATTTCTTTTGTTATACTATCCAAGAACGACTTGTCACTTTAACGACAAATGCAGCACCGGTTTAACCAGAACAGATTTTACGCACGTTGACTTTTGAAACATTACCTGAGAAACATTATCAACGTTGGTCAAGATATTAAACTACCCTTCAAAGTTGGCTCTTACGAGCTCCATTCCCGTACAAAGGAAAAATCACTGACGAAGACTGGCCAAGTGACAATGGTGTCCCTACCGTTCTTTTTCATGACATGGGAAGAGTAGGATAGCAGTTGTTCCATATTTTTACCACATTCGAATCAACGGTAAGTAGAAGTACACTACTGGCCACTAAAATTGCTACACCAAGAAGAAAAGCAGTTGATAAACGGGTATTCATTGGACAAATATATTATACTAGAACTGACATGTGATTACATTTTCACGCAATTTGGGTGCATAGATCCTGAGAAATCAGTACCCAGAACAACCACCTCTGGCCGTAATAACGGCCCTGATACACCTGGACATTGAGTCAAACAGAGCTTGGATGGCGTGTACAGGTACAGCTGCCCATGCAGCTTCAACACGATACCACAGTTCATCAAGAGTAGTGACTGGCGTATTGTGACGAGCCAGTTGCTCGGCCACCATTGACCAGACGTTTTCAATTGGTGAGAGATCTGGAGAATGTGCTGGCCAGGGCAGCAGTCGAACATTTTCTGTATCCAGAAAGGCCCGTACAGGACCTGCAACATGCGGGCGTGCATTGTCCTGCTGAAATGTAGGGTTTCACAGGGATCGAATGAGGGGTAGAGCCACGAGTCGTAACACATCTGAAATGTAACGTCCACTGTTCAAAGTGCCGTCAATGCGAACAAGACGTGACCGAGACGTGTAACCAATGGCACCCCATAC
The DNA here is from genome assembly GCF_021461395.2 of Schistocerca americana. Lineage (NCBI taxonomy): Eukaryota > Metazoa > Arthropoda > Insecta > Orthoptera > Acrididae > Schistocerca > Schistocerca americana. Next base: position 240,261,767 of record NC_060121.1, read on the forward strand.
CACCACGCCGGGTGATACGCCAGTATGGGGATTACGAATACACGCTGCCAATGTGCGTTCACTGCGATGTCGCCAAACACGGATGCGACCGTCATGATGCTGTAAATAGAACCTGGATTCATACGAAAAAACGACATTTTGCCATTCGTGCACCCAGGTTCGTCGTTGAGTCCACCATCACAGGCGCTCCTGTCTGTGATGCAGCGTCAAGGGTAACCGCAGCCATGGTCTCCTAGCTGATAGTCCATGTTGCTGCAAACGTCGTCGAACTGTTCGCGTAGATGGTTGTTGTCTTGCAAACGTCCCCATCTGTTGACTCAGGGATCGAGACGTGGCTTCACGACCCGTTACAGCCATGCGGATAAGATGCCTGTCATCTCGACTGCTAGTGATACGAGGCCGTTGGGATCCAGCGTGACGTTCCGCATTACCCTCCTGAACCCACCGATTCCATATTCTGCTAACAGTCGTTGGATCTCGATCAACGCGTGCAGCAATGTCGCGTTACGATAAACCGTAATCGCGATAGGCTACAATCCGACCTTTATCAAAGTCGGAAACGTGATGGTATGCATTTCTCCTCCTTACACGAGGCATCACAATGACGTTTCACCAGGCAGTGTGGTGTGGTGTAAGATCCCTGACAGCGCAAGGCCCGTAGCGTGTACCGCGCGCATAAAACCGGTTCTGGACAGTCTCATCGAATGTAATTTGGTGTTCGCTTTCCAGCTCATGTTCTACTACCGCTCATTTCTACGGTATGCGGAAACTACTTTCACATTCTATACTGCGCTGTTCAATAGTGCACACGGTACGCCTGACATAAAACTGTCTATGCGCACACGGTATTTTGTGTATCCCAGTCGTTCTGAGGCTTCTTCGTCTTTCACTGGCCTCGGAATTGTCGACTTTTTGCTGCACACCTGAAGACTCACTCGATTTTGCACCTAATCAGAAACCGGCTAATCGTTCGTGTCACTGGGCCACAGAACGAAAAAAAAAGCAGGTCGTGTTCTCCTCGTTGACCTTCTGCGTACGGGTCTTTGGTGAAATGGCTTACGAAATTTGTCGGTTGTTACGGCAGTTTTCCTTGAACGCTTCCTGTACATGAGGCTCAGTTCTGTCAGGTTTTCGGCCTCTGAAACGGCTTGTGCTCGGTGCACCAAGGTTCTCAGACAGAATTGTTTCGTGCTGGGTGCAGCAGCCGGTCGCGTGCAGATACCGGTTCTCATGAGTGGATTTCCAGGAAACACTCTTGACTGACACACCCGTCTGGTTTTCGGTAGACAAGGACGTGTAGGAACGGCAAGGCACCATCCGTCTCTACCTCTAATGTCAACTTTACGGCACCTGATCAGAAGTAAATGGTTCAAATGGCTCTGAGCACTATGGGACTTAACTTCTGAGGTCATCAGTCCCCTAGAACTTAGAACTACTTAAACCTAACTAACCTAAGGACATCACCCACATCCATGCCCGAGGCAGGATTCGTACCTGCGGTCGTAGCAACTGCGTGGTTCCGGACTGAAGTGAATAGAACCGCTCGACCATCCTGGCCGGCGATCAGAAGTATCCAGACGCCCGAATGTAATACAAACCTGACTACTAGATGGTCGTATGAAATGAGGCGGGAAGTGTTCTGTTGTCAGTAGAGAAGCAGTAACAGCACAATTGGTCATTTAGGAGAGCACATTGAGTTCGAACGTTGAGCAGTCATTGGATGTCACCTATTCTAACAAACCCGTCACAGACATTTCAAAATATGTCCAAGTCGAGTGTTGATGACGTTATTGTAAAGTGGAAACGAGTAGGAATAACAGCTAAACCAAAACCTGGCTGAAACTTTCTGTCAGATTAAAACTGTGTGCCGCACCGAAGCTCGAACTCGGAACCTTTGCCTTACGCTGGTAAGTGCTCTACCAACTGAGCTACCCAAGCACGACTCACACCCCATCCTCACTGCTTTACTTCTGCCAGTACCTCGTCTCTTACCTTCCAAACTTAACAGAAGCTCTCCTGCGAACCTTGCAGAACTAGCACTCCTAAAAGAAAGGATATTGCGGAGACATGGCTTATCCACAGCGAGGGGGATGTTTCCAGAATGAGATTTTCACTGAGCTTCTGTAAAGTTTGGAAGGTAGGAAACGAGGTACTGGCAGAAGTAAAGCAGTGAGGACGGGGCGTGAGTCGTGCTTGGGTAGCACAGTTGGTGGAGCACTTGCCCGCGAAAGGCAAAGGTCCCGAGTTCGAGTCTCGGTCCGGCACACAGTTTTAATATGCCAGAAAGTTTCATATCAGTGCACACTCCGCTGCAGAGTGAAAATGTCATTCTCAAAACCGGGCTCATTGTAGAGTCTTGTACCATAGGATGTTGTTTGGTGACCTATATCCTCTTTCTACAGCACAACTGCACACATGTATTAACAAGGCTCTTTATTCACTTAAACAGATAGCTGCTACTTAACTTCAACAGCGTCCATGTGCTATGGTACAAGCTCTTCAGTATTAGTCCTAATTAGACTCACTGCTGGTGAACTCCAAGTCCCGCTATGTACTGCCGTAGCTTAAGCCCATTCTGCTACGCCAAACTAGAATGCATGTGACAATGAGTTAGTCCGTCAGAGACCGAGCTAGTTACTGAGCAACTGTTCTAGTGTCTGAGACTGAGACCCTCCAGAAAAGTCAAATGGCTCTAAGCACTATGGGACTTAACTTCTGAGCTCATCAGTCCCCTAGAACTTAGAACTACTTAAACGTAACTAATCTAAGGACATCACACGCATCCATGCCGAGGCAGGATTCGAATGTGCGGTCGTAGTAACCGCGTGGTTCCGGACTGAAATACCTAGAACCGCTCGACCACCGAAGCCGGCGAGACCCTCTAGTCAGCGGCGGTGATCTAAATACTTGCGGTGGAGAGGAAGTTGGCGGCGGGTTACTTGGAAATCTGGCTCTGGCGGCCTGTTACTTGCGAGCCTATCTTTGGCTTCTCTCCTGATAGGCGAGCTTGATCCAGAGCCTGCTTATCGATCTTCTTGCTACGTCTTTGCCGACCAGTGCTGGCGACAACTTACGCCAGCACACACATTTCGTGTACTGAGAAGGAGTGTCGAGCTATATGGAGGGTGGTTGTAGAAACTCGCACGAAATTAGTGGAAGGGATCACTTGCGAGTTCCGAAGTGCTACCAGCAGACCAGTTAGAACAACAGCTGTGCGAAGGGGGTTAAAAAACTAATGGGGTACAATGGTCGAACAATTCCTCATATCCCATAATTTTTATAGTCAGTGCACACTTCTGGTAGTGACAAGGCGCTACGCCACTGGGCTGTAATGACTGGAAATCAGTTTTTTGGAATGGTGAATCACGCTACACCCTGTGGCAATCTTATGAAAGGGTTTGGGTTTGGCGAACGCCTGGAGAACTGTTCCTGCCATCATGTGTTGAGCCAACCGTGAGGTACGGAGGAGGTGGTGTTATTTGTACTATATGGAGTGTTTCGTGATTGTGGTGTGGTCTCCTTATAGAGTTATTTTATGCATAAACCCCCTTTACGACAAAAACGTAAATTCAGAACGAATATAATGTGTAAAACGCTCATTATGAACTACTCTTGTATTCATTGTAAATCACTGATGCGTTTTGTGATGTCATGTTATCGACCTCAAATAAGTAGAGCAACGATACAGTAAGAAACCAGCTTTCATGTAAGTTAAATCTATGATAATCAGAGACGCTCCAAGATTGTTTTCTAGTTGTACTTGTTCTCTTTCTGAATTCCGACTAGAACAGACGTACACTGTACGATCAAAAGTATCTGAACACTTGGTTGAAAATGACTTACAAGTTCGTCGCGCCCTCCATAGGTAATGCTGGAATTCAGTATGGTGTTGGCCCACCCTTAGCCTTCAAGACAGCTTCCACTCTCGCAGGCATACGTTCAATCAGGTGCTGGAAGGTTTCTTCGGGAATGGCAGCCCATTCTTCACGGAGTGCTGCACTGAGGGGAGCTATCGATGTCGGTTGGTGAGGCCTGCCACTAAGTCGGCGTTCCAAAACGTCACAAAGGTGTTCTACAGGATCCAGGTCAGGACTCTGTGCAGGCCAGTCCACTACAGGGATGTTACTGTCGTGAAACCACCCCGTCACAGGCCGTGCTTTATGGACAGCTGCTCGATCATGTTGAAAAATGCAGTCGCCATCCCCGAATTGCTTTTCAACAGTGGGAAGCAAGAAGGTGCTTAAAACATCTATGTAGGCTTGTACTGCGATAGTGCCACCCAAAACAACAAGGGGTGCAATCTCCCTGCATTTAACCACGTCTACACTATAAAACCACCGCCTCCAAATTTTACTCTTGGCACTACACAAACTGGCAGATGACGTTCACCGGGCGTTCGAACTGTGCGGCTGGTCCCGGCGGAGGTTCGAGTCCTCCCTCGGGCAGGGGTGTGTGTGTTTGTCCTTAGGATAATTTAGGTTAAGTAGTGTGTAAGCTTAGTTAAGTCCCATAAGATTTCACACACATTTTTGAACCGGGCGTTCACCATACCCACACCCTGCCATCGGATCGCCGCATTGTGTACCGTGATATGTCACTCCACACGACGTTTTTCTACTGTTCAATCGTCCTTTGTTTACGCTCCTTACACCAAGCGAGGCGTCGTTTGGCATTTGTAGCTTATGAGCAGCCGCTCGACCATGAAATCCAAGTTTTCTCACCTCACGCCTAATTGTCATAGTACTTTCAGTGGATCCTGATGCAGTTTGGAATTCCTGAGTGATGGTCTGGATAGACGTCTGCCTATTGCACATTACCGCCCTCTTCAACTGTCGGCGGTCTCTGTCAGTCAACAGATGAGGTTGGCCTGTACGCTTTTGTGCTGTACGTGTCCCTTCACGTTTCCACTTCACTATCACATCGGAAACTGTGGACCTAGGGATGTTTAGGAGAGTGAAAATCTCGCGTACAGACGTATAACTCAAGTGAAACCCAATCACCTGACCACGTTCGAAGTCCGTGAGTTCCGCAGAGCGCCCCATTCTGCTCTCTTACGACTCCTGATGACTACTGAGGTCGCTGTTATGGTTTACTTGGCTGTAGATGGCAGAAGAATGCATCTAATACGAAAAACATATGTTTCTGGGGTGTCCGGATACTTTTTATCACATAGTGTAAGTGTCTTGTAGTCTGACATTAACTCAAATAATAGTAACTGTGTGAATTTTTGTGGTAGGTAACTTCCTATGGGACCAAACTGCTGAGGTCATCGATCCCTAGGCTTACACACTACTTGATCTAACTTAAACTAACTTAAGCTAAAGACAACACGTACACCCATGCCCAAGGGAAGACTCGAACCTCCAACGGGAGGAGTCGAGAGACCGTGGCAAGGCACCCTAGACCACGCGTCTGTGTGAATTAAATTGTTTTTATTACAGTCTCAATCAGACCGATATTCCTTTCCTGTCAAGCGGAATATCAAATCATAATATTTGGCCGTTCCGACTGAGCTGGAGTCGGTACGTTCGATGACGCAACCATCTGACAAGTTCAGCGCTTTATCATTAAGTATTACATTGCCTAAACTGAAGCTGCATTTTCTAACGAAGTCCGATGGCCTTCTTTTTAAAGTGTTTTTACATGTGTGTGGTACCACTAATTAACTTGTACGTGAAGCCCGACTTTGCAATATAACTCATGAACAATGATCTCAAACGGTTATCATAAGTAGAAGAGGTTGTATCTTTGACACCACTGAACCAAAGATGTTGCCTGAGTGGCAGAATCGATTGTAAGTAGGAGCGCGCGGAGTGCAGTAGTATTTGCCGTTGCACTGTGTTATAGGTGGGATGTAAGACTTCAAGCTAGTAGGGTGTCCATTTCATTTTCCTTGAAAAAGGGGACATTTGAAATAAATTAGAGAAAAACCAGGGACAATGAAGTAAAAAAACGGGACATAAATATTGTATTGACTAAATTTAATACACATACAAGTTTACCTTTACAATGTGCACTCAGATGATCCCAAATCACTTTTCACAATTATTCTGCCATACTATTTCCGTACTTTTCACTTTTATGTACTTTATCAAGAAGTGCATTTTCGTTTGAAATTGTATCATAAAATTCAGTACACGATACAGCATTAAAGTGTGTTTTGACAATGAGCAAGGCCCTCACTGCTTCAACTTTCATTCTGTTTTTTTCATCTGACCACAAAGAGTTCACTAACGAAAACACACGTTCCACACCAGCATTTGATCCAAGAATTGCCAGACAAAACTCTACCAAATCAATCAGGTTTTTCGTGTTAATGTTTTTACTTTTGAAATAAGCAAATATTTTACATCACGTTGCACTAACACTTTCTTTCTCCTTCTTCACTTTTTTATGAAGTTCTGTGCACATGAAAATTTATCGAACAGTTTGTCTTCATCAACAGGAAAATTTGCTACCATACTTTTAACAAAAACACAACAGTCCTGAATATCCTTCCACTGTAGCTGCTCGTTTTTAGTATTAACCCAGTCAAATGCTTTAAAAGGTGTGAGAAATGGAAAACACCATTCTTTAATATACTCAATGCAAGAGCCATAGAAGATGTCAGCATAAATATGAAATTGTTCTACAGTAATTTCACCCTCCTCTTCCAGCTTTCTTAGAGTCTCATGTACAAAGGATGTGAGAAATCTTTCAGATTTTCTACATTGCAATTTGCCCAATAATTTGTTTATTTCTTGATAAAATTCCACTATTGTAATTTCTTGTTTCTCAATACATTTAGCTGTTGTGGAGAAAGGTTTTAGCTGGCTAACAAGAAAATGTAGAAGAACAATAGACACAGGGTTATCAAAGAATTGCTTAAGGATAACAGGACACTTATCAAGGGAAATGAAATATGATTTCAAAGCAGGAAATATCTCTACAATTCTTTCCAATGCTGGTAACAGAGATAGCCACCTTGTCTTGCTGTGCCCAAGTACGGTTTTGTAGTCAGTTTCAGTAAACTTACGGAATGACTTCATAGATTCAACCCTTACTGTGTATATGTGGAAATGCTGGTAGATTTTGTTTACAATTAATTGGCAGTCGATGAGTAGGCAATCTGAGCCAGTTAATAAGGAACTGTGCACCACATGTACTGGACAGCCAATACCTACTATATTATTCACTGTGTTCTGTTGCAGTTTATAGAACAAATTGCTTTTCCTTTCCTCTGCTTACCACCAAAACTGGTGTTACTGTTGTCTGTAGAAACTGCAATCACCTTTCCCTCAAGACCATATTTCTTTAAAACCTCCAGCACATAATTCTGAAGTAAATCTGAAGTTCCTCCAGCTAAATTAACCAATTCGAGCACTTTCACCGTGATGCCATTTTCAGGGTGAAAATACCTGATTAGGAGAGAAATCAACTTCAAATCCATATGATTCGATGTATCAATCATTAAAGAAATGAATCGAGCACTTTTCAGTTCATTTAAAACCTGCTGAGCTGCATACGGTGTAAAAACATTTGAAATAATAATGTCGTGTGAATAGAGCCTCCCGTCGGGTAGACCGTTCCCCGGGTGCAAGTTTTTCGATTTGACGCCACTTCGGCGACTTGCTCGTCGATGGGGATGAAATGATGATGATTAGGACAACACAACACCCAGTCACTGAGCGGAGAAAATCTCCGACCCAGCCGGGAATCGAACCCGGGCCCTTAGGATTGACATTCCGTCGCGCTGACCACCCAGCTGCCGGGGGCGGACCCATTTGAAATGATTGCATTACATTTTGTGTGTCCACATGTGAATTTAGGGTTGAAAAGTTTTTTAACATCTACTTTAGTACAGTCCATTGACTTAAAGCTATGGTTATGCATTGCACTGTAGTATGCTAACGTAGCTTCTTGTGCTGCCAACTGCCTATCCATTTCTGTTACTTATTTTAAGCTTACGTAGTAGTCACTCACGCATTTATTTGCTCTTTTCGTTTGATCACTCATGCGCTGTTTCTTCGTCTTAATGTGATTCACAATGTCAGACCTTCCACCATGACCAATAGCAACTTTTGATCTGCACAGCGTACATTCTACAATTTCTCCACTACCAGCGATAAAAGGAAACTCGCTTTTTATATTGCTGTTAAAATTACACTTTCGTTTTGGCATAATGAAACAGTGATTGCACAGTGCAAAACATTAACGGTGTGATGACGAAAGCCAGAGAATAAGTATCAGTGATGTAGAGTATCTCTGGACCGATTTAGAAGAGAAGAATCTTCTTTGTTATTCGTAGCCTATAGTGCGTTTAAAATTACTTGCGATTTTTGACAGTTCGGTACATGTTTGTGGTGTGCTGAAAGTCATCACACGCTTCCTAGCGTAAATAATTGCGCAGTTAATAGCAAGTCAAACAACCAGTAGCGTAAAATACCATAGCCAAGCGAAATCATAAAAAAACGGGACATTTGAGCGTCCCCAAAAAAACTTTCGGGACAGCGGGACATTTTGGTAAACAACGGGACTGTCCCGGGAAAACGGGACGAATGGACACCCTAAGCTAGTGGCTAGCTGTGACAATTTAGTTGTTGGTCTATGGACGCAGCATAATACAGTTTTTACAAAATAAAGTAATGAATGATATTGTTTGTACTCACACAGAGCCAGCAAATATCAGGTCGCAGTTATTTCTATAAAAGTGAAAAGTGTGTATTATTAATTTGTAAGGCTATATTATTATCAAGAATTGAAGTGATACTGATCGATAACAAATATTGACCATTGTCCATGGCAATTATAGAAGAGTAATGAATTGATATTGTAGCTTAAAGGGAAAGCAACTGGAACAAATTTGTAAGGGAATGAAATTTTGTATATTTAGTTTTAAGTATGAAGCAAGGCAATGTGGATTTCGCTGAATTTTGCAGTACTGGTCCTTGAATGTGGGGACCAAGTATTTTCCATCAGATTTAACGTGTACGTTGATTAGGTATACCGGATTTGTAATATTTTGTGTGTTTTGTAATCCTGATACACAGAAGCCAAATTCTGGAATCTGTTTTGCCAAACGATGTCAGACTTTTTCTCATGTAACAGTCCCAGTGTTTTTAATCAGGTCAGTAAGTGAGAATTGTGGAATAGTTGAGAAGTTCACTGATTTTGAAGTTGTGAAATTTTCCATATTAGATTTTGTGAAGGTGAAACTTTATTTTGAATACAATTTTCGAACTGAAGCATTCGGTCTTAGCATTTCCCCTTATCGGTACCTCATTCTCTTCCATGTTATGTTTATTTAAATCAAATTAATATTTTCTAAAAGAAATCTTTTCAATCAGAATCAGAAAAAAATATTAATGTGCCAGAATCAGAAAAGTATCAGTGTTTATAACAGTTTCAATGCGGGCACAATTGCACAGCGCTGAGCCAATATCCAGTACTTTCACTGAACATTTGCAAGGTTATTCATTTATCAGCTAATCGACTGATATTATTTGTATGAAGGTATTTTGCAGCCGGCACTGCACTTCGCTGTGCGAAGATTGAATATTTTCTAAGCCTACTGTAGAGAGAACAGAATGCCAAGATTACATCCGTTGCGACTCTAGAGATAAAGAAAATATGTTTCATCGTTTGTTTGCACATGGAATTTTGTCAGTTTATTGTACAGGGCCATAGAACTCGGTGGTCACAAGACTGGGTAAATTTAAGAGGGATTGAATTCATTATGGGCATTACGTATTGATTTTGTAGATTAAGTCATTTGCTCAACAACACATCACACAGTAAATTAGAATAACACAAACATTACGCATTTCATATTCATTTACAAACAAACACTTACACATTTTTAAAGGACGTTACAAGTTTAATAGGAAATGTCAACAATAAAAGCTCAAATTTAAACGATTTCATCATCCTGTTAGAATGTGCCATATAATTCTTGGAGTGTTTCTTTTCGATAATTATTTTGAACTGCATAAACGTATTTAAAGGCAATGCCGCGAAAGGAACGCTCCATTCTTACTGCGCTTAAGAAAACGCTAAACGCAGAAATATATGAACACATTTTCAGAGTTGTGTACTGTGTACAGTAGAGGAACAGTTCGGAGACGATGCTCATTTAAATCGGCATGACAGTGAACCCCGTCATGATGCAGCATCCGTGGGACAATGGTTTACGGACAATAAGATTTCTGAAAGTACTGGCCTGCCCAGAATCCTGGCCTAAACCCAATGGAACACCTTTGAGACGATTTAGATCGTCCATTTCGCCTCAGACCTAAGCGCGCATCATCATTGCCTTCCCTGGTTTCGATTCTTAAGGATGAATGGACTGCCATTCCTCCACAGACATTAAGAACCCTCTTCAAAGGATCCCCAGCAGAGCTGAAGCCGTCATGAAGGCGAATGGTGGACAGTCCTCATATTAATGCCCATTTATAGGTATTTAGGTATTTTTAACCAGATTCTCTACGTGCACTTGGATGCTGTCGTCTTCTACGTGTAAGAACTCTCGACTGGTTGGCTGCAACTGGAGGAAACGGGCTTCCCATCGCGACACTTTCCGTCTGGTTACAATGTTCTTCACCACACAAATAATACGATAACGTCAATGAGTGCTTAAATACGAGGGCTATCCATAAAGTAACATACGTTTGGAAATAAAAAATTAACAATATGGAAAAACCAAATTTTAATTCACACATTTTAGAGGTACACTCTTAAGGGGGGTAGGACGTCAAACGGGCCAACGTGGGGCAGGAGAGGCACCACAGGACATTTTAATTTGCACTGTCTATACTTTAAGAAACAAATTCATGAAACTTTGTCAGCATGACGAGGAAGGATTCAGGATTCACACTCACAGCAGCAGAAGTTCAAAAACGTATTTTTTTTTTTTTTTTGCATGTTAAATTTAATCATTTTTCCACTTACTATTGGCTGCATTTGTTGCTATAGGAATACTTTTTTCTTCATAAGTAACACAGATTCTTCGATGAATTTTGCATAGCATACAAACCATACTTACATGTGTATGAAATCCTAGAATTTACCAAATCTATTAAAAACTGAGGTAAAAATTGAGGTAATTAACAACAAAACTTGAGATTTTTCTAAAGTTGAAGTTTAGAATGTAGCAGCTCATTCATTTTTTCATAAATAAAATAAATTCCAAAGTTTCATACACCTGTGCCGGCCGGAGTGCCAGAGAGGCTCTAGGCGCTGTAGTATGGAACCGTGCGACAGCTACGGTCGCAGGATCGAATCCTGCCTCGGGCATGGATGTGTGTAATGTCCTTAGGTTAGTTAGGTTTAAGTAGTTGTAAGTTATAGGGGACTAATGACCTCAAAAGTTAAGTCCCATAGTGCTCAGAGCCATTTGAACCATATTCATACACCTGTAAGTATGGTTTGTAAGCTGTGCAAAATTCATCGAAGAATCTCTTACTTATGAAGAAAAGTGTACCTATAGCAACAGCAGTAAATGAAAAATTATGAAATTTGACATGTATAAAAATTATTTTTTGTGTTTTTGAACTTCCATTGCTATGAGTGTGAATCCTGAAACCTTCCTGACCGTGCTGACAAAGTTTTATGGATTTATTTGTAGGAGTATAGACAGGGGAAATTAAAATGTCCTGTGGTGCTTCTTCCGCTCCAAGTCGGCCCATTTGACGTCCTACCCCCTTTAAGATATTTTTCTACATAAACGCCATCCAAATTAAGGCATTTATTATACCGTGGCACAAGTTTTTCATTGCCGTCTCTGTAGGAATCTACCGTCTGCTATTTGGTTTTGGTACTCCACCTAGCACAAAGTTTGTGGTAACTAAGCTTCTCCGCCATAATTTCATGCACCAAACTCCGTGAAATTTGGGGAAAATGTTGTGAAAGTTCCGTAATTGTGAAACAACGACTGTCACGAATTTCGTCTTTGATTTTCATCACCAGTTCATAAGTCACAAGCCTAGGCCTACCACTACAGTCCTCATCGTGAACATTGGTACGGCCATTTTTAAAATCAACGCACCATTGCCTCACTCTGATTTCACACATTATTCATTTTCCGTTCACATCAGAAAGGTCGCGATAAATTACAATTGGTTTGCAGTTTTCTGTCAGCGAAAACCTAATCACAGAACACACCCCACAAGTGGTGGGATTTTCTGTTGCAGCGCACACTTTAACACGTCATAGAAAGCAAAGTAGGAGACACATGACCACATGTTACCTTTGCTGAACGCGTACTGTGTGTAGGAATGTTGTGGCACAAAGATGGAGGCCGTAGCCCAGCCCATCACCACGAGACAGACCGACACGTCTGTTACTTTCTGCATAGCCCTCGCAAATCCAGCTCATCTTAGCTGGGATAGCAGATCTATAGAGTCATTTACGGTGAAAGGAGGCTTCTGGGGTACACTTATATGTGATACTCGAATATTGTAATGATATTAATGTAAACTAAAACGAAACTATTATATTATAAATGATGTATGTCTCTGATGGGCTTTATAAAGCGGATCGCTGAATGTGAACGGCCGCAGAGCCAAAGATACTGCTTCTGGTCTGAGATTGTAGTGTTGGAGTAAGAGAGCGCTTGGTGCACAGCAGTGGGTAGCTGTCTGGTGAGCGAAAAAGGATGGAATAGGCAGTGTTTGTGGTGTTCCCTGTAAAGCCAACATGTATTATTGGAAATATAAATGTGGAAGCAGAAGTCTTCTCGCAAGTAAAGTAAAAAAGTTCAATTTTTATGACTTTCATTTTGCCAGCGCGTTAGTGTAAATGAGTTGGCTGATAACTGCTAACTGTTGAGTAAACCGAGAATGAACGTAAAAAGATTTGATGTAAAGCCTAGTTAGATATTCCCCTTTTTAATGTTTCTAAGATTTGTTAACATAGGTTCACGTAATTTGATGATTTGTATTTATGCTTTTTTAGTGAGGTCAGATAGCACTTGCTGTATAAATCTCATTGTTTGTGACTCAGTTAGTAAAAAGGATGTAGTTTTTCTGAGTAACGTAATTTCAAAATTAACTTCGAATAAAATTTCACTATTGAAAAAGCCAGTAATTCGCCCAAATCACTACCGCCTACGTGTCCAGATCATATGTTTTTCGAAGACATTGAATTTTTCTTAAATGTATTAATTTACCAGCCAAGAGAATTTCATGTACAGTCTTAGACAATAAAACTGACCGCCGGCAGACCGCCACAGAGACTAAGTCCGAGTCATACACTTAAGGTGGCCAATAAAACTGACTGCCCCTGACAACTCCAAGTCCGGCCATATGCACAATCTGGCAACATTGTAAGATGTGGAAGTGTTAGGAGGAAGTGTTGTCTACTTCCGAGACGTTGTCGGACTACGTGAGCCCGTGGTCTAGTGGCAAGCGTCGTGCGTTCTAAGCTTGTAGTCGCGTCCAACTGTAATTTTTTTTTTTTTTTTTTTTTTTTTTTTTTTTTTTTTTTTTTTTTTTTTTTTTTACCACAGTCGGTCTAAAGTGATGAGTCTGACTGAACATCGAAGATAATTCGCTTAACATTCTACCCACCAGCAATAACAAGTATTCCAGAAACAATTCCGTAGGACAGCTCGTGGCTGCGTCGCAACAGCTTACGCTCGAGTGTTTCCTCGCGCTGAAGCGGCTACCGGCCACCGGCCAGACGCCACCCGCCGCCTGAAATCCGGCGCCGCCCAGGTGAACGCGGCGCGACGCTGTCAGTGTGTGTATCAACTGTCATTTTCGAATTTGAAGTTCTAGTTATCATCTTGCAGTTAAGCATTGGATTTTGCATACTTGAAAATCATGAACTACAGTTAAGCATTGTAAAATTGAGTCGCAAGTGGAAATAGGTGTAACATCTGCAACACAACGTTTACTTTTGGTATAACAGAGAGGTGAATGCAGAGGAGGCAGCTAGGAAGATTTGAATTGTGTATGGAGCGAGTGCTTTTGGGAAAAATACGCCAGAAAAAGATATTCTTGTTTCAACAAAGATTGTTCTGGCATGAATGATTTTCCACATTAAGGAAGTCTCGACTACTGATATATGTGATAGATTACCATTTTACCATCATGCGACATTTGCATTCAACAGGCAAAGTTCAGAAGTCTGGTGTAGGAGTACTGCATGCTCTAATTCGAAACAAAAAAAATCAACGGAGAGGCTATTATTGGACGTCATCAGGTCGCTCATTGAGCATTCGTATGCAGTACTGTTACTCGTGACGTGTTACGATGCCTTTATCGTTAACTTCCTAAGAAGAAATGAAAGGCTGAGCCCCTCCAAAAGACATAAACTCGAGCAAAGAGTAGTGTGAACATAATATTTTATCGGGAGGACGACGGTTCAATCCCGTCTCCAACCATCCTGATTTAGGTTTTCCGTGGTTTCCCTAAATCGTTTCAGGCAAATGCCGGGATGGTTCCTCCGAAAGGGCACGGCCTCTTTCCTTCCCAATCCTTCCGTAACCCGGGCTTCCGCTCCGTCTCTAATGGCCTCGTTGTCGACGGGACGTTAAACATTAACCACCACCACCGCCACCACCACCACCATAATATTTTACATCTGATAGCTCAAAAAGTGTGTTTTGGGCTACGAATTCTGCCCCAAGGGCAGTATGCAACACAGTTGGAAATTGTTGCCATCAACTGAGACACCTTTCGGTCTCAGCGTAAGAAAATCGAGCAACACAACTACATCACATGTGCTACTGCATGATAACGCACTTCTTGATTTTAGAAACAAAACTATCCAGGAGATTGTAATTAAAGTCGTCTCTCAGGCACTTGTAATGATAGAGAAGTCCTCTCTCAAGCACTTGTCCCTCTCGTCATACATTCGTAAAGATTTACCTTTCCTGCTCTTGATCGATCATTTCTAGACGAAAATACTCTTAAAACTACTCTGGTATAATGATATCGTCAGAACCAGTAAGTGTCTACTGGCGTAGAATTTGTAAACAACTTTAGCATTGTCAGATCATTTTAGAAATCGTGAAAGAAATTCTTTTGCTGATTAATTTCTCTTTGATGATTACTGTTGCGTTTAGTAAACTAATGGAAAATTCAATTAAAATATTCACTGTACTAATACAAATTAAATTCAGCTTACTACAGAAACATCACGACGGCAGACTATCTTAATAAAGCATTAAGTATCTGTAAGACGATTGAGACTATTTTAATACGAATTAGTAGGACATTACCGACTTTTGACTTCGAAAAGATCCGTATTTACTTCATTTCCTGTATCATCCGCAATTATTATGAAAAGTGGCATTTCATAGATATAATTATGTATTCACAACAACAAAAAATATGTCGTCATTATGAATTTGGCAGTACCGTAAGGTTTTCGCTCTGACACTAAGGGTTACTGAAAGTAGCAAGGCGCGTTGTCTTACGATTCCCTTATTGCGTTTGTATCTGCCTGCTTGTAGCTCTGCTACAAAAGAATTAAAAATCTGGCTTTCAGCGAGTCTCGAAAGGCGAACGAAAGCAGCTTGCTCCTGGTAGCCAACCATGTTTCTTGGGAACAGGCTACTTCCTAAAGTGTGAAGACATTCTTTTGTGGTTGCATTGTTGGCAAATGTCAGTCAGACGTGTGCCGTTGGTCTAAGCGTTTCGGTGTGTTGAATTTGTACCAATGATTTTTCTACAGGTTTTTTCGGTCCCAAATAGAGAGTTGAAGTCTCCCATTAGTATTTTCACGTCATCTCGGTGAATTTTGCTCATAGTATTTTCGAGTGTGTTCCACAATTTTTCGACATTTTCGGTGCTTTCCTTATTTTCGATGTTGGTGGGGGCATGTGCATTTATGAGTGTATATTTTTTATAGGGGCTCTGAATGAGCATAGTCATTACTCGATTGTTGATGGGTGTGATTTCTTCGACAGAGTTGTTGATAGATCTGTGTTCGAGAAATGCAATGCCGAAGATTGGTGCGAGTTTCGCTACCTTTTGTTGTATTTTGAAGATACTGTGGTTTCCGTAATGAAAGTTTTAATTGCCAATTAATCGTGGTTCTTGAAGAGCAAGGATGAGAATTTTTTGGCGGACGATTTCTTTTGTGAGATTATTTAGGTTTCTTGTTTGGATCAATGTATCGATGTTTAGTTTTCAAATGAATGTTTTCTGCTTGTAGGGAAATTTGCCAGAGATCTTCGATATTCTCTGCCGTGCTAACCTGGACTGCCCAGAGTGCGAAAATCCAACTGCCGCCTATCGGTGGCCAAGTTGTGTACCACCTGGGGTAAAGTTACCTTTGCTTGCATAGTTCATGTTTTCTTGTGTTTCATTGGTTTGGCCTGGGTGATACCAGGACCGGACAGGACCAGAGGGTGTTGAAGCCTTTGGAAGCAAATATTTTCAGCCAAGCTCATTGAGCTAACAGACGGTGACCAGAGTAGCGGTGATTTTCACTCAGATGTGTCTGGATTTTGGGTTCAACGGATTGTGTAGCCGTTTAGGACTGTGTTAGTATTTGGTTCACCACAAGTATTTGATTTCCTCAGTACCACCCATATGGGGGAGGGTTTCCCCTATCGGCCACACGGGATTTTTATTATTATTATTATTATTGTCATTATGTCATCAGCAAATCCGATATGGTGTATCTTCCCTCCACTGAAATAGATGTGTATTGTTCGATTCAGTATTTCCATCACATAAATATGGGTTATAATCACGTTACATTGCTGCTAGTAGACATATTTATCACCTTTTCTTAGACAGTTGCTAGCTGTTACTCCATCATAGGAATTTATGTGCGTAGCACTGTTGCAATACAGACGTTCAAATTATCCGATTTCTCTAATTTCATTTCGACACAAGATCGTCCTAATCGGATTCAGCCAGTCAGTCTTAATGTGGCTATCCGACTACGACTCTCATCATATGATAGACTGGGTGAAGCACATTCTTAATCGGACTGTTGAATCCAGATCACTTATCTATGACAGGGAATGAATTCTTAAACACTGTGGAAAATAATAATCCAATGTGCTTATTACAAATACGTTATTTAAATATAAATATATGAACTAACGACATAAAAATGTATTTACAGGAGCAGAGACCCATCCACCATAGTAGAGCAGTGCGAGGTTGGTTTCAGGGCCAAGAGAGGATAAAGCTGTTGCCGTTTGTTCCACGATCACCGAACATCAACCAGATAGAGAATATGTGGGCAGAGGTAACAAGGTCATTGCCATGTGTCCCTACAAATGCAAACGACCTTTGGACGAATATAGAAAACGTATGGTGGGAAGTAAACCATCACGCTACACTGTCGACGACTTAATGAAATCAATTCCCCTACGCCCTCGAGAAATCTTACGTAATAATCGTGGGTGGGTTGGTTACTGAAAGTATACTCGTCCACAAAGCCCCTGTGGACAATTATCTGATAATCGGTCAAGCTTTGCTTTGTCGCAGCTCTTTAGCATACATCAAGTCCATTTACTTTCAGTCCCTTTGTTACAATTCTTGCAGTGCAAGGTAATTGAAAAATCTCATCCACTCGACGCCAACTGAAGAACTGACTGGTGCATGTGTTGTTCAACACACAGTAGTTGTCACCCTCACTGGAATCAATGACTGTTTGTGTGGTGTATGAGTGTGTGTGTTTTCGTGTTAACGCACGATGTGAATCAATACTATTAACATTAGAGAGACAACCAACAATAAATATTGCATCAAATATGACTGTAAAGTGTTTTAATGCGATGGGAAGCTACAAACTGAATTTTTACCCATCCCACGTCCTTCGTATTACGTTAAGTAAGATGTATTAACTCCATAGTATCGTTAGTAGAGACAGTGCGCTCTAGTTGTCGAGGCTCGCGACAAGTGCAGCGATTAGCAGTGCCCAATGCCGCCGCGATTTGTTTATGTTGGCTGAGCGTGGACACTGCAGCAGACGCTTCGCCCTAAACAGAAAGAAATCACCTTGGCTCTAACTGCAGTGAGCAGATATCACTGCCTGCGTGTTCTTATAGTAACCAACGTGAGACTCTACTCACAGGTGCCATGGAGCAATTGCAACGGGTATCATGTCATTAGTCATCAGAATATTAACTAGTGATGAAACGTCCACTCTATTTGAATCCCAAGACAATAGGAACCTTTTCGCAGTTTGATATAATGCAGTTCCCGATAGTTTCACACTAACGGGTTCTTTTGGCTATCGAAATACTCCTAAGGGAATCATAAAAGTGGAATTGCTAGAACGCTCAACTACCTTAATAACACCTCATTCTGGATTGAATACGACTCGGAAAGCGACGTTAATTTGACGTTTTCATCCATCTCCTGACGTCTCACTGAATGAAGTCTGAAGCGCACGCACAGATGTTTTGCCTGCCGCAAGGATTCTGTGAAGTGTTGTGGCAGCTGGCAGTCATTGCTGAATACACACATGAGCAAATATCCTCACTGCTCTAGCGGAACTCGTCTTTGTTGCATTTTTTCCATACCGTAATTAGCACAATAACATAAGGCTTGTTCTGCTGAAGAACTTGATGCCCACAAGTCCTTAAATAAGAATCTCCTAGCGGGAGTAATAAATACATGAAAGGAAACAGACTGTTGGACAAAAGAATGGACAGCTCCCTGCTTTTGGCGTTTCCGATAGCGCCTACGATAAGAATCTGGTGTCATATTATGCTTCAGAACTCTAAACTGTTTATTTTTTTACTTCATACTAAAACAAAAGTTGTGATATGAGAAGAGGAAATGACTTATATGCTTCTCAGGAACTTTAGTTTTTCGTGTTTATTTTCTCACTTCATATTAAAACAAGGGCGTTAATATGAGAAGAGGAAATGAATTATACGCTTCCAAGACATAATATTTCCTTGTGTGCTATTACTGCATACATGAAAGCCCTGCAGTTAATTTTTGTATGTTGGATAAATTTTGATATCACCTCACATTCCTTAGTGAGAAGGTTCCTATTGTCTTGGGATTCATATAGAGTGGACATTTCATCACTGGTTAATATTCTGATGACTAATGACATGGTACCCGCTGCAATTGCTCCATGGCACCTGTGAGTAGAGTCTCACGTTGGTTACTATATGAACACGCAGGCAGTGATATCCGCTCACTGCAGTCAGAGCCAAGGTGATTTCTTTCTGTTTAGGGCGAAGCGTCTGCTGCAGTGTTCACGCTCAGCAAACATAAACAAAACGCGGCGGCATTGGGCACAGCTAATCGCTGCACTTTTCGCGAGCCTCGACAACTAGAGCGCACTGTCTCTACTAACGATACTATGGAGTTAATACATCTTACTTAACGTAATACGCAGGACGTGGGATGGGTAAAAATTCAGTTTGTAGCTTCCCATCGCATTAAAATACTTTACAGTCATATTTGATGCAATATTTATTGTTGGTTGTCTCTCTAATGTTAATAGTATTGATTCACATCGTGCGTTAACACGAAAACACACACACTCACACACCACACAAACAGTCATTGATTCCAGTGAGGGTGACAACTACTGTGTGTTGAACAACACATGCACCAGTCAGTTCTTCAGTTGGCGTCGAGTGGATGAGATTTTTCAATTACCTTGCACTGCAAGAATTGTAACAAAGGGACTGAAAGTAAATGGACTTGATGTATGCTAAAGAGCTGCGACAAAGCAAAGCTTGACCGATTATCAGATAATTGTCCACAGGGGCTTTGTGGACGAGTATACTTTCAGTAACCAACCCACCCACGATTATTACGTTAGATTTCTCGAGGGCGTAGGGGAATTGATTTCATTAAGTCGTCGACAGTGTAGCGTGATGGTTTACTTCTCGCCATACGTTTTCTGTATTCGTCCAAAGGTCGTTTGCATTTGTAGGGACACATGGCAATGACCTTGTTACCTTTGCCCACATATTCTCTATCTGGTTGATGTTCGGTGATCGTGGAACAAACGGCAACAGCTTTATCCTCTCTTGGCCCTGAAACCAATCTCGCACTGCTCTACTATGATGGATGGCTCTCTGCTCCTGTAAATACATTTTTATGTCGTTAGTTCATATATTTATATTTAAATAACGTATTTGTAATAAGCACATTGGATTATTATTTTCCACAGTGTTTAAGAATTCATTCCCTGTCATAGATAAGTGATCTGGATTCAACAGTCCGATTAAGAATGTACTTCACCCAGTCTATCATATGATGAGAGTCGTAGTCGGATAGCCACATTAAGACTGACTGGCTGAATCCGATTAGGACGATTTGTGTCGAAATGAAATTAGAGAAATCGGATAATTTGAACGTCTGTATTGCAACAATGCTACGCACATAAATTCCTATGATGGAGTAACAGCTAGCAACTGTCTAAGAAAAAGTGAGAAATATGTCTACTAGCAGCAATGTAACGTGATTATAACCCATATTTATGTGATGGAAATACTGAATCGAACAATACACATCTATTTCAGTGGAGGGAAGATACACCATATCGGATTTGCTAATGACAATAATAATAATAATAATAAAAATCCCGTGTGGCCGATAGGGGAAACCCTCCCCCATGTGGGTGGTACTGAGGAAATCAAATACTTGTGGTGAACCAAATACTAACACAGTCCTGAACGGCTACACAATCCGTTGAACCCAAAATCCAGACACATCTGAGTGAAAATCACCGCTACTCTGGTCACCGTCTGTTAGCTCAATGAGCTTGGCTGAAAATATTTGCTTCCAAAGGCTTCAACACCCTCTGGTCCTGTCCGGTCCTGGTATCACCCAGGCCAAACCAATGAAACACAAGAAAACATGAACTATGCAAGCAAAGGTAACTTTACCCCAGGTGGTACACAACTTGGCCACCGATAGGCGGCAGTTGGATTTTCGCACTCTGGGCAGTCCAGGTTAGCACGGCAGAGAATATCGAAGATCTCTGGCAAATTTCCCTACAAGCAGAAAACATTCATTTGAAAACTAAACATCGATACATTGATCCAAACAAGAAACCTAAATAATCTCACAAAAGAAATCGTCCGCCAAAAAATTCTCATCCTTGCTCTTCAAGAACCACGATTAATTGGCAATTAAAACTTTCATTACGGAAACCACAGTATCTTCAAAATACAACAAAAGGTAGCGAAACTCGCACCAATCTTCGGCATTGCATTTCTCGAACACAGATCTATCAACAACTCTGTCGAAGAAATCACACCCATCAACAATCGAGTAATGACTATGCTCATTCAGAGCCCCTATAAAAAATATACACTCATAAATGCACATGCCCCCACCAACATCGAAAATAAGGAAAGCACCGAAAATGTCGAAAAATTGTGGAACACACTCGAAAATACTATGAGCAAAATTCACCGAGATGACGTGAAAATACTAATGGGAGACTTCAACTCTCTATTTGGGACCGAAAAAACCTGTAGAAAAATCATTGGTACAAATTCAACACACCGAAACGCTTAGACCAACGGCACACGTCTGACTGACATTTGCCAACAATGCAACCACAAAAGAATGTCTTCACACTTTAGGAAGTAGCCTGTTCCCAAGAAACATGGTTGGCTACCAGGAGCAAGCTGCTTTCGTTCGCCTTTCGAGACTCGCTGAAAGCCAGATTTTTAATTCTTTTGTAGCAGAGCTACAAGCAGGCAGATACAAACGCAATAAGGGAATCGTAAGACAACGCGCCTTGCTACTTTCAGTAACCCTTAGTGTCAGAGCGAAAACCTTACGGTACTGCCAAATTCATAATGACGACATATTTTTTGTTGTTGTGAATACATAATTATATCTATGAAATGCCACTTTTCATAATAATTGCGGATGATACAGGAAATGAAGTAAATACGGATCTTTTCGAAGTCAAAAGTCGGTAATGTCCTACTAATTCGTATTAAAATAGTCTCAATCGTCTTACAGATACTTAATGCTTTATTAAGATAGTCTGCCGTCGTGATGTTTCTGTAGTAAGCTGAATTTAATTTGTATTAGTACAGTGAATATTTTAATTGAATTTTCCATTAGTTTACTAAACGCAACAGTAATCATCAAAGAGAAATTAATCAGCAAAAGAATTTTCTTTCACGATTTCTAAAACGATCTGACAATGCTAAAGTTGTTTACAAATTCTACGTCAGTAGACACCTACTGGTTCTGACGATATCATTATACCAGAGTAGTTTTAAGAGTATTTTCGTCTAGAAATGATCGATCAAGAGCAGGAAAGGTAAATCTTTACGAATGTATGACGAGAGGGACAAGTGCTTGAGAGAGGACTTCTCTATCATTACAAGTGCCTGAGAGACGACTTTAATTACAATCTCCTGGATAGTTTTGTTTCTAAAATCAAGAAGTGCGTTATCATGCAGTAGCACATGTGATGTAGTTGTGTTGCTCGATTTTCTTACGCTGAGACCGAAAGGTGTCTCAGTTGATGGCAACAATTTCCAACTGTGTTGCATACTGCCCTTGGGGCAGAATTCGTAGCCCAAAACACACTTTTTGAGCTATCAGATGTAAAATATTATGGTGGTGGTGGTGGCGGTGGTGGTGGTTAATGTTTAACGTCCCGTCGACAACGAGGCCATTAGAGACGGAGCGGAAGCCCGGGTTACGGAAGGATTGGGAAGGAAAGAGGCCGTGCCCTTTCGGAGGAACCATCCCGGCATTTGCCTGAAACGATTTAGGGAAACCACGGAAAACCTAAATCAGGATGGTTGGAGACGGGATTGAACCGTCGTCCTCCCGATAAAATATTATGTTCACACTACTCTTTGCTCGAGTTTATGTCTTTTGGAGGGGCTCAGCCTTTCATTTCCTCTTAGGAAGTTAACGATAAAGGCATCATAACACGTCACCAGTAACAGTACTGCATACGAATCCTCAATGAGCGACCTGAGGACGTTCAATAATAGTCACACCCTTGATTTTTGTTGTTTCGAATTAGAGCATGCAGTACTCCTACACCAGACTTCTGAACTTTGCCTGTTGAATGCAAATGTCGCATGATGGTAAAATGGTAATCTATCACATATATCAGTAGTCGAGACTTCCTTAATGTGGAAAATCATTCATGCCAGAACAATCTTTGTTGAAACAAGAATATCTTTTTCTGGCGTATTTTTCCCAAAAGCACTCGCTCCATACACAATTCAAATCTTCCTAGCTGCCTCCTCTGCATTCACCTCTCTGTTATACCAAAAGTAAACGTTGTGTTGCAGATGTTACACCTATTTCCACTTGCGACTCAATTTTACAATGCTTAACTGTAGTTCATGATTTTCAGGTATGCAAAATCCAATGCTTAACTGTAAGATGATAACTAGAACTTCAAATTCGAAAATGACAGTTGATACACACACTGACAGCGTCGCGCCGCGTTCACCTGGGCGGCGCCGGATTTCAGGCGGCGGGTGGCGTCTGGCCGGTGGCCGGTAGCCGCTTCAGCGCGAGGAAACGCTCGAGCGTAAGCTGTTGCGACGCAGCCACGAGCTGTCCTGTGGAATTGTTTCTGGAATACTTGTTATTGCTGGTGGGTAGAATGTTAAGCGAATTATCTTCGATGTTCAGTCAGACTCATAACTTTAGACCGACTGTGGTAAAAAAAAGAATTACAGTTGGATGTGAACATGCGACTATAAGCTTAGAACGCACGACGCTTGCCACTAGACCACGGGCTCACGTACTCCGACAACGTCTCGGAAGTAGACAACACTTCCTCCTAACACTTTCACATCTTACAGTGTTGCCAGATTGTGCATATCGTCGAACTTGGAGTTGTCAGGGGCGGTCAGTTTTATTGGCCACCTTAAGTGAATGACTCGGACTTAGTCTCTGTGGTGGTCGGCCGGCGGTCAGTTTTATTGTCTAAGACTGTACATTTCTAAAAATGGTTCAAATGGCTCTGAGCACTATGGGACTAAACATCTTAGGTCATAAGTCCCCTAGAACGTAGAACTACTTAAACCTAACTAACCTAAGGACATCACACAGACCCATGCCCGAGGCAGGATTCGAACCTGCGACCGTAGCAGTCCCGCGGTTCCGGACTGCAGCGCCAGAACCGCTAGACCACCGCGGCCGGCTACATTTGTAAGTATTACTGCCAGCATTGCACACAGCCGAATTTGCAGCTAGCATATTATATTCTTCTTCATGAGAGTCTAGAATATGTCACGTTCCACCGTTGCTGCTTTAGAGGTAAGACAATTTAATTTACTTGTTACGTGCACGGGGACCAAAGCTATCAACTTTGAACAGGGCCAGAGGGCTCAGCACCTAAGGGGCTGAATGTATTTTGCAGTGACTGTATATGTTTATAGGTATTGGCGATTGCTTTGCCAAACAGTTCATATAAAGTTTTTGCTAACAATAACACAGAGTAACCACACCACTTGCATTTACAACACGTTACATGATAATACCAGTTTTGTACGCATTCCCAGTTCAGACATTCATCCAAGTATTCCAATATAAATTAATTAAAGAACATTCATACATTCGTCCAAGTAATCCAAAGAGAAGTCATTTTTTAAGAACTTTAAACGGGAACACGCGTGAACAATGTGGTCACATCAAAGCTGGCCATCTCCTTCTCCAAAAAGTAGACTACCACTTCGGTTGATAAAGTCTTTTGTGTTCTTGTTATGTTGCACACAGTGACCAACTTGCCGAGTAAGGAGGATGGTCAGCTGTTTCAAAAGTCTGTATATAAGTCGGCGGTCCAGTGGTCGTAGGAGTGTCTTGCTCTTATGAACTTCTGGCAGACGATAAAACGTAGTTGGTCGAGGAGCTTGTGGGATGATGTTCTTAATGACTCCCTCTTCCAGCGATAAGCGCTTCAGAAACTTCGAAGTCTTCTTCGTTATGGCGGACGTTGGGTCCTGTGGCAATTTTTCATACGATCCCTTTTCCAGTGTCAACCAGATCTTCACGTCAAACTGGGCTTGTTCCATAAAGATAGCTTCATTGCCCTTGTCAGCTGGAAAGACTACGATGAAAGAATCGTCGCGAATCGCGCGGACGCCATTGTTCAAAGCTATTGTCATGTTTGGAGCTGGCGGCTTCGTTTGTGAGAGGCTGCGACACGTGTTTCGACGAATTTCTCCCGCAGTTTCACTGGGAATCTTGTGAAATGATTGTTCAACACCACTCTTGATATCAGAGAAAGAGGTACGATGTTGTAAACTCAGATGCGAGATGCGACCAGTTTCGAGGAATCCGTTAGTCATGGTGGGCACGTTCTGTTGATTTACGTCCAGCCTCATGTTGTCGTTAAAGCTGATTTAATTTGACTCTCTGCTTTTCCGTGGTTTTCTTCTGTGATATCATTTGCTAATGAAATTTTCAGATACGTTAAATGAGGGTTCCTAGTCAATCAGCTGTCATTAAACTTTGATAAAAAGTAGTTTATAACATGCAAGAAATTTCGAACCAACATCTGATAACGTGGATACAAAAGAGATTAACTTTGTTAATTCTAGAGATTAAGACTTAATTATCAACCTAGGTGAGAGGTGCAGGCCGCAGAACTGCTTCACCCTGGATTGGGCGAGTACGTTTGTATTGCACAATTAGACATGTGGCGAGAGGTATCACTCACCTATTAAAATGTATATATAACAGGCGATATCATTTTTAAATAATTATTATTTCATTTGTTTCAGAAAATGTTAATTAAATTCCATGCTTTTGGTTGTACAAAGCGTTTACTGAATATAGTGGTCTCTTTTTCATGACCACTTGACTGATTCCAACCATGTTACACAAAAGTCTTTCAGATGTTCTCCATACATCATTCTCTTAAATTTCAAGCACCATTTGCAAGTACTTTTTTCACTTCCTCTTCCACAGGCATCGCAACGTCCTCTGGAACCTGATGGCTTCGCAAGCTCGACCGTTCCCTCTTTCTCAATACTTAGTAACATATTACTTGCTGGAGTGAGCACATTTTTACGAGAAACTTTAGTGTCCCATCCTGTTTCACAATCGTTTCCATAATAAAATTCAGATGAATCGAATGCATCCTCACCACTTGGCTCAGAAGGACTGTCTCTGTTTTCCTTATAACTCTCCTCTCGTGCCGCTTCAGTTTTCTGGTCAGTTGGAGTCATGTGATCGATTTCACCAGAACGTACCTCTGACTCCTCCTCTTCCTCATAGGTCCGTTGCAGAACATCATTCGTAGCTTTTGATGTTTTCGGCGTTTTCATATTTTGCTTATTATGTACACAGGAGCGCGGCTGACAATTGTCATCCAAGTACGCTACTCCAGAGATAATTTATGTCTTAGAAACTATAGGCGGGAAACAGTGGTGTGGTGCTGCCACCACGATAAACAACAATAATAAACGTTCACTTACTGAAAGGTACGACATCAAAAATATTCACGAAGTGTTCCAAACATGCGACAAATGTCACCCATGCGCTTAATCTAGGGTCAAATGGCTAAAGAAGTTTTTACCTGCGTTGCAAATTACGATATACATTGGTCAGTTTCAGTCCATTGTGTCATACAGTATAATGTTTTGTTGTAACTTTATTAAGCAAAGCTGAAGTTTTCAAAGTTAAGAATCGTGAAATGCGAATTATTCGTAGTGTGAATTCAAGAACTACCTGATGTATGTTGTCACACAACATCTTCAGATGTATAATTAATTTTTTGGTTAATTTTGTAATTTGGTTAATGTCCTATGTTTCTCACACATGACCTGCGTATGATACAGGGTGTTTCAAAAATGACCGGTATATTTGAAACGGTAATAAAAACTAAACGAGCAGCGATAGAAATACACCGTTTGTTGCAATATGCTTGGGACAACAGTACATTTTCAGGCAGACAAACTTTCGAAATTACAGTAGTTACAATTTTCAACAACAGATGGCGCTGCGGTCTGGGAAACTCTATAGTACGATATTTTCCACATATCCACCATGCGTAGCAATAATATGGCGTAGTCTCTGAATGAAATTACCCGAAACCTTTGACAACGTGTCTGGCGGAATGGCTTCACATGCAGATGAGATGTACTGCTTCAGCTGTTCAATTGTTTCTGGATTCTGGCGGTACACCTGGTCTTTCAAGTGTCCCCACAGAAAGAAGTCACAGGGGTTCATGTCTGGCGAATGGGGAGGCCAATCCACGCCGCCTCCTGTATGTTTCGGATAGCCCAAAGCAATCACACGATCATCGAAATATTCATTCAGGAAATTAAAGACGTCGGCCGTGCGATGTGGCCGGGCACCATCTTGCATAAACCACGAGGTGTTCGCAGTGTCGTCTAAGGCAGTTTGTACCGCCACAAATTCACGAAGAATGTCCAGATAGCGAGATGCAGTAATCGTTTCGGATCTGAAAAATGGGCCAATGATTCCTTTGGAAGAAATGGCGGCCCAGACCAGTACTTTTTGAGGATGCTGGGACGATGGGACTGCAACATGGGGCTTTTCGGTTCCCCATATGCGCCAGTTCTGTTTATTGACGAAGCCGTCCAGGTAAAAATAAGCTTCGTCAGTAAACCAAATGCTGCCCACATGCATATCGCCGTCATCAATCCTGTGCACTATATCGTTAGCGAATGTCTCTCGTGCAGCAATGGTAGCGGCGCTGAGGGGTTGCCGCGTTTGAATTTTGTATGGATAGAGGTGTAAACTCTGGCGCATGAGACGATACGTGGACGTTGGCGTCATTTGGACCGCAGCTGCAACACGGCGAACGGAAACCCGAGGCCGCTGTTGGATCACCTGCTGCACTAGCTGCGCGTTGCCCTCTGTGGTTGCCATACGCAGTCGCCCTACCTTTCCAGCACGTTCATCCGTCACGTTCCCAGTCTGTTGAAATTTTTCAAACAGATCCTTTATTGTATCGCTTTTCGGTCCTTTGGTTACATTAAACCTCCGTTGAAAACTTCGTCTTGTTGCAACAACACTGTGTTCTAGGCGGTGGAATTCCAACACCAGAAAAATCCTCTGTTCTAAGGAATAAACCATGTTGTCCACAGCACACTTGCACGTTGTGAACAGCACACGCTTACAGCAGAAAGACGACGTACAGAATGGCGCACCCACAGACTGCGTTGTCTTCTATATCTTTCACATCACTTGCAGCGCCATCTGTTGTTGAAAATTGTAACTACTGTAATTTCGAAAGTTTGTCCGCCTGAAAATGTACTGTTGTCCCAAGCATATTGCAACAAACGGTGTATTTCTATCGCTGCTCGTTTAGTTTTTATTGCCGTTTCAAATATACCGGTCATTTTTGAAACACCCTGTATTTCTCGTGTTCTCTACTGTCTTTTAATGAGTAATATTTCGATTTGTAATTAAGTAGTTAAGTGTGAAGGATAAGGGGAAAAAACTAGGTAAGTCAATGGTTCTGAAAGCCGAGACAAAGGGATTTTAATGTTTGACCTTTGATTAATCAATACACAAGTACATATAATAATTTTTACTTCAGAAATTAAACACCTTAGGTGCATCGAATGTTGAAATACCGTTATTGGCTTCCTTTGTGTTCCCAGAATGAAGTTATTTCCTAAATTTTAGTCAAACGTCATTCTGCTAGGGGAAAGAAACAGGAAAGCCAAGCGAAACAGACGCAGTAATTCTATAATAATCACGACTAAACGAATTTGTACTTGGTATACTGCAGTGATAGTACTCACACCATGTGTATTTAACTACGGGGCATGTGATTCAAGAATACACAGCACGAGGACGATAAAACCTCATCAGGCTTTGAAAATCTTTATATTATTGCCTGGAAATGGGACGGAGGTATAGAGTAAAGAACGGAATGCTTCCAGTTCGATTACAGCGAACAGAAGATAACTGCAAAGCTATTGTGCAGTAAACAAGTAAGGAATTCTGAAGCTAAACATATTATTATAAGCAGGTATGCGCAGTTTAAATAGCCCATGCAAGGAAACATTGATATCGTCGAAGACTCTTAATGATGTTAGTTTGTATTCCTCCGCGGTAAGTCGTTTGATATTTCAGAATATAACAGTGGCTGGATTCAGATGATGTTATCTTAATGGACTGCGTTTTGAAAGGGTATTTTTCGGCGTACTTTAAATCCGACAGTGTTTTCCAATCTAAAACCGTTTCTTGATTAACATTGACCACAGTGAAAGGAATTTTGATCTTCTTCGGGCCACTAATTTGGCTAAGAGTTACGCAGTAAATGAAGCGGATGTCGCTAAAGTATTTACTTTGACCACCAACAGAATCAAAAAATATATAGAGCTCGTAAGTGTCCTCGTCCAAGAACGCGTCATTGGTTGTTATCTTTGGCTGGGACACATTTTTTGCAAAATATATGCAGATAGCCACCTTCTTTTTCTTTTTCCTTGCCTTCAGTTTGACGCTACTTTTTAAATTGTAAAGCGCTTGGCCCTTTTTCTGGTGAAAAATGTTCACTGTCGTTAATTGATCAATCTTCGTCTTGTATTTCTACATTGTTAACGTTTTCGATTTTGCTGTGAATGCATTGCACTCAGCACAAGTACTTGAAAGAGGACACTCAAACGAAATATTGAATTTTATGTTGAAAATCACTCGCCATATTTCATAAGGCACAGACGTCCTAGGGTGAATTTCATTAAAAAGATCGTACGTTTTCTGCATAGTTAGATTTTCAGGCAAGCAGATTTCCTTCAAGTCTCTAAGGCTGTCATGGCTCTGACGACCCCTGAAACAGGTGATACTGTATCAGTCGTGGTGGTCTTGTCGATTTGCCAGTTTTTTGTAGAAGGGTTATCCATTTTCCGAAGGAGCGCATCCACTTATCCGCAGATAATAAAGCTTAATTTTGGTGATTCCATGCATTGCACAAATCGCTTCCACACAAATGTGAACGCCCTGAACCATCTCCGCTACTCGACAAATGCGAACTCTGTAATCGCGAAAATTTGCAGTTTGGTCTCCTTTTGTGGTCTTCTACATTGATCAGACGGTTATGTCCGCCTTCGGCACGGATAACAGCGGCGACGCGTCGTGACAAGGAAGCAATGAAGCCTCGGTAGGTCGCTGGAGGGAGGGAGTTGGCACCACACCTGCACACACAAGTCATCTAACTCCCGTAAATTCCTGGAATGGGACCGATAAGCTCCGACGCCACGTTCAAACATATCCCAGATGTGTTCGACGGGGTTTAGATCTGGCGAGTTTGGGGGCCCAGCACATTAATTGGAGCTCGCCACTGTGTTCCTCGAACCACTCGATTACACCCCTGGTCTTATTACATGGTGCATTATCTTGTTGAAAAATGCCACAGCCGTCGGGAAACATGATCGTTACGAAGGTGTGTGAGTGGTCTGCAACACTCTTTGGCCGTCATGAGGCCATGCACGATCTCCATTTGACCGATGGGTGCCCACTTGAAAGTTTCTCAGAGCATAATGGAGCCGCCGTTGTCTCTGCCCCTAGTACAGTGTCAACATGTTATTCCCCTGTAAGACGACGGATTCGCACCATCGGCATGATGAAGAAGGTATCGGGATTCACCAGACAATGCAACGCTCTGCCACTGCGTTAACGTCCAGTGAAGATGGTCAACTGCCCATTTCAGTCCTAGTTGTCGGTGGCACATGCATGGGTTGTGGGCTGCATGGGTCCATCTTCAGGAGTGTTCGGTGCACTGTGTGTTCAGGCGCACTTGTACTCTGCCCAGTATTAAAGAATGATGTCAGTTCTGCCACCCCTGGCCACCTGTTCTGTTTTTCCTAGTCTTCTCATCCTACGACGTCTGACATACACTACTGGCCATTGCTACGCCACGAAGATGATGTGCTACAGACGCGAAATTTAACCGACAGGAAGAAGATGCTGTGATATGCAAATGATTAGCTTTTCAGAGCATTCACACAAGGTTGGCGCCAGTGGCGACGCCTACAACGTGCTGACATGAGGAAAGCTTCCAACCGATTTCTCAAACACAAGCAGCAGTTGACCGGCGTTGCCTGGTGAAAAGTTGTTGTGATGCCTCGTGTAAGGAGGAGAAATGCGTACCATCACGCTTCCGATTTTGATAAAAGTTGGATTGTAGCCCATCGCGATTGCGGTTTATCGTATCGCGACATTGCTGCTCGCGTTGGTCGAGATCCAATGACTGTTAGCAGGATATGGAATCGGTGGGTTCAGGAGGGTAATACGGAACGCCGTGCTTTATCCCAACGGCCTCGTATCACTAGCAGTCGAGATGACAGGCACCTTATCCGCATGGCTCTAACGGATCGTGCAGACACGTCTCGATCCCTGAGTCAACAGATGGGGACGTTTGCAAGACAACAACCTTCTGTACGAACAGTTCGACGACGCTTGAAGCAGCATGGACTATCAGCTCGGAGACCATGGCTGCGGTTACCCTTGACGCTGCATCACAGACAGGAGCGCCTGATATGGTGTACTCAACGACGAACCTGGGTGCACGAATGGCAAAACGTCATTGTTTCGGATAAACTCAGGTTCTGTTTACAGCATCATGACGGTCGCATCCGTGTTTGGCGATATCGCCGTGAACGCACATTGGAAGCGTGTATTCGTCATCGCCATACTGGCGTATCACGCGGCGTGATGGTATAGGGTGCCACTGGTTACACGTCACGGTTACGGCACTTTAAGCAGTGGACGTTACATTTGAGATGTGTTACGACCCGTGGCTCTACCGTTCATTCGATCCCTGCAGAGCCCTACATTTCAGCAGGATAATGAACGACTGCATGTTGCAGGTCCTGTACGGGCCTTTCTGGATACAGAAAATGTTCGACTGCTGCGCTGGCCAGCACATTCTCCAGATCACTCACCAAATGAAAACGTCTGCTCAATGTTGGCCGAGCAACTGGCTCGTCACAATACGCCAGTCACTACTCTTGATAAACCGTGGTATTGTGTTGAAGCTGCATGAGCAGCTGTACCTGTACACGCCATACAAGCTCTGTTTGACTCAATGCCCAGGCGTATCAGGGCCGTAATTACGGCCAGAGGTAGTTGTTTTGGGTACTGATTTCTGAGGATCTATGCACCCAAATTGCGTGAAAATGTAATCACATGTGAGTTCTAGTATAATGTATTTGTCCAATGAATACCCGTTTATCATTTGCAATTCTTTTTGATGTAGCAATTTTAATGGCCAGTAGTGTATGTAATGAGGGTTGGCTACCTAAGCGCACGACGTTGGACGTAGTTTCACCTTGGTTTCGTCACGTGTTGAAGACACTCACCACATCACTCCTCGAACACCCGAAAAGTCGGGCAGTTTTCGAAATGCTCGAGCCGAGCCTCCTGGCCTTCACGACCTATCCTCGGTCAAACTCATATAAATCGCGTTTATTCGCCATTCTATACACGGACAGCACGCTCACTGATACTACACTCCTGGAAATTGAAATAAGAACACCGTGAATTCATTGTCCCAGGAAGGGGAAACTTTATTGACACATTCCTGGGGTCAGATACATCACATGATCACACTGACAGAACCACAGGTACATAGACACAGGCAACAGAGCATGCACAATGTCGGCACTAGTACAGTGTATATCCACCTTTCGCAGCAATGCAGGCTGCTATTCTCCCATGGAGACGATCGTAGAGATGCTGGATGTAGTCCTGTGGAACGGCTTGCCATGCCATTTCCACCTGGCGCCTCAGTTGGACCAGCGTTCGTGCTGGACGTGCAGACCGCGTGAGACGACGCTTCATCCAGTCCCAAACATGCTCAATGGGGGACAGATCCGGAGATCTTGCTGGCCAGGGTAGTTGACTTACACCTTCTAGAGCACGTTGGGTGGCACGGGATACATGCGGACGTGCATTGTCCTGTTGGAACAGCAAGTTCCCTTGCCGGTCTAGGAATGGTAGAACGATGGGTTCGATGACGGTTTGGATGTACCGTGCACTATTCAGTGTCCCCTCGACGATCACCAGTGGTGTACGGCCAGTGTAGGAGATCGCTCCCCACACCATGATGCCGGGTGTTGGCCCTGTGTGCCTCGGTCGTATGCAGTCCTGATTGTGGCGCTCACCTGCACGGCGCCAAACACGCATACGACCATCATTGGCACCAAGGCAGAAGCGACTCTCATCGCTGAAGACGACACGTCTCCATTCGTCCCTCCATTCACGCCTGTCGCGACACCACTGGAGGCGGGCTGCACGATGTTGGGGCGTGAGCGGAAGACGGCCTAACGGTGTGCGGGACCGTAGCCCAGCTTCATGGAGACGGTTGCGAATGGTCCTCGCCGATACCCCAGGAGCAACAGTGTCCCTAATTTGCTGGGAAGTGGCGGTGCGGTCCCCTACGGCACTGCGTAGGATCCTACGGTCTTGGCGTGCATCCGTGCGTCGCTGCGGTCCGGTCCCAGGTCGACGGGCACGTGCACCTTCCGCCGACCACTGGCGACAACATCGATGTACTGTGGAGACCTCACGCCCCACGTGTTGAGCAATTCGGCGGTACGTCCACCCGGCCTCCCGCATGCCCACTATACGCCCTCGCTCAAAGTCCGTCAACTGCACATACAGTTCACGTCCACGCTGTCGCGGCATGCTACCAGTGTTAAAGACTGCGATGGAGCTCCGTATGCCACGGCAAACTGGCTGACACTGACGGCGGCGGTGCACAAATGCTGCGCAGCTAGCGCCATTCGACGGCCAACACCGCGGTTCCTGGTGTGTCCACTGTGCCGTGCGTGTGATCATTGCTTGTACAGCCCTCTCGCAGTGTCCGGAGCAAGTATGGTGGCTCTGACACACCGGTGTCAATGTGTTCTTTTTTCCATTTCCAGGAGTGTATATGCACCATGCGTGTGTCTGATTAGAAGTCATTCCTCGCTAGGTGAGGCTGCTATCGCCTGGACGGGGTTATATAGATTAGTAGGTCGCTAGTTGCAATGTTCTGGCTGATTAGTGTGTTTACCCCGGGCAAGCCGTTAACTGTAATCAACCATGACAAATGGTTCAGATGGCTCTAAGCACTATGGTACTTAACATCTGAGGTCATCAGTCCCCTAGACTTAGAACTACTTAAACCTAACTAACCTAAGGACATCACACACATCCATGCCCGAGGCAGGATTCGAACCTGCGACCGTAGCAGCCACGCGGTTCCGGACTGAAGCGCCTAGAACCGCTCGGCCTCAGCGGCCGCCCAACCATGACAAATACGAATTCTGTAGATCATGTGATTTTAAGTCGTTGCAGTGGTGTAATATATTTTGCCTGTCCAGGACCTGTTTAAGATCCAAACGACGTAAGCAGCCGCTTGGGGCATCAACCCGAGGTGCCACAACTGTTAAAATTACACTGGGCATTTCACAGTTAGTAGCGGCCACTTGATATAATGTTAACGCTCTGAATTATAATACGACAGAAAAGTATGTATAATATCAGTAGTAGTTTTAAAGTACTGTCGTTTTAAAAGTCATTGTTAATGTGCAGCGCGCAAGCGACACTCGTCTTTGTCCGTCCTGTAACTGTGCAGAGACAAGCAGACTTGCCTTGTTCACTTTCATTCAGCAATGCCGCACAGTATAATGTTCCGCTGTAATTGCTCATTGACCTGGGAGGAGAGGGTCCAGCAAGATGGAGACAGAGGGGAGGTACGCCCACTATAACGTAGCTCACAGCAGCTTCAGTACTGCAATGTTTGCCGAAATGGGCTGCCTATGTGCTGCCACCAAAGACTATCATTTTTATAAACGACAATTGCCGGCCGAAGTGGCCGTGCGGTTAAAGGCGCTGCAGTCTAGAACCGCAAGACCGCTACGGTCGCAGGTTCGAATCCTGCCTCGGGCATGGATGTTTGTGATGTCCTTAGGTTTAACTAGTTCTAAGTTCTAGGGGACTAATGACCTCAGCAGTTGAGTCCCATAGTGCTCAGAGCCATTTGAACCATAAACGACAAAGATAACATGAAAGGTAAATTTATAAAACTGAAACGCGTTCGAGTACCGTGATTCACACGTTACAACACACAGTTCCTCTGCTCTGACAAATCATTTTAACATTTAACATTGGTAGACAAACGTACCACATACATTAATAAAAGTTATAAAAATGCTAAACACATTTTGCGTTGAGCAGCCATTTAGACAGGAACGGTTACTGCAGCACTGCGCTGTCGGTGCTCATTGTTGAAGTACCGGGTGATCAAAAAGTCAGTATAAATTTGAAAACTGAATAAACCACGGAATAATGTAGATAGAGAGGTACAAATTGACACACATGCTTGGAATGACATGGGGTTTTATTAGAACCAAAAACATAAGAAAGTTCAAAAAAGTCCGACAAATGGCGCTTCATCTGATCAGAATAGCAATAATTAGCATAACAAAGTAGGACAAAGTGAAGATGATGTTCTTTACAGGAAATGCTCAATATGTCCACCATCATTCCTCAAAAATAGCTGCAGTCGAGAAATAATGTTGTTAACAGCACTGTAAAGCAGTCCGGCATTATGGTGAGGCATTGGCGTCGGATGTTGTCTTTCAGCATCCCTAGAGATGCCGGTCGATCACGATACACTTGCGACTTCAGGTAACCCCAAAGCCAATAATCGCACGGACTGAGGTCTGGGGACCTGGGAGGCCAAGCATGACGAAAGTGGCGGCTGAGCACACGATCATCACCAAACGACGCGCCATCTGTCGGACATTTTGTGAACTTTGTTCCTTTTTTGTTCTAATAAAACCCCATGTCATTCCAAGCATGTGTGTCAATTTTTACCTCTCTATCTACATTATTCCGTGGTTTATTAAGTTTTCAAATTTATACTGACTCTTTGATCACCCGGTACTTGATATTATACCCATTATCTTTTTTAATCGATACATGTGTGTGATTAATAACGGCGTGTAACTGTGCTGGGGTAGTCCATCGGAATAGAAAAGCGACCGTAATCACTCAAGAGAGTTAAGGCCACTGTCCCTGACGAGATACCAATACGACTCTACATGGAGTATGCAAAAGAACTTGCCCCCTTCTAGCAGCAGAGTACCGTACGTCTTTGAAGGAGCGAAGTGTTCCCGATGATTGGAAAAAGGCACAGCTCACTCACGTGTTCAGGAAGGGTCGTCGACCAGACGCACAGAACTGTAGGCGCATATCTCTGATGTAACTTTTGGAACATGATCTGAACTCGCGTGTTATGACGTTTCTGCAGACCATAAACCTCCTCTGTAGGAATCAACATGGATCCTGAACAACGATCGTGTGAAACCCATCTCGCTTTGTTCGTCCACAAGACACAGAAGGCGCTAGAAACCGTCGCCCAGATAGACCTCGTGTTCCTTGACTTACGTAAGGTATTAGATACAGTTCCGTACTGCCACACGCAAATGGAAACGAGACACTTAACCATAGGTTACTAAACCCTCCTAAAATTTACGATTACGGCAGAGTATAAAACAGGACATTTTGCACTTAATTTGGCATGCGTCATACCGTAGGGACTTAATAATTTTAATTAACTAATGAATAACCTAAACATTATGACTTCTTCTGAATAAATTTGGGGTAGTACAATTTACGATGGTTTAGTAGCAATGTAATATTTGCCCACCTCCCTCCATTATGTTCTAGGGTTACAATACAACACAATCTCAGTAACGGCTGTGAAAGCCGCAATCAGAAAGCAGCTGACGGCGAACAACAGGGGTAATCACTAAGGGGTAATGCATCCAATGATCCGAGAAGTACCATTATTTAATAAGACAAAAACATCAGTAAGTTTCAGAACTGTAATAACTCTGAAATTTCAAAAATGGTTCAAATGGATCTGAGCACTATGGGACTTAACATATGAGGTCATCAGTCCCCTAGATTTAGAACTATTTAAACCTAACTAACCTGAGGTCATCACACACATCCTTGCCCGAGGCAGGATTCGAACCTGCGACCGTAGCAGCAGCGCGGTTCCCGACTGAAGCGCCTAGAACCGCTCGGTCATAACGGCCGGCGCTCTGAAATTTAATCATTGAAAGTTCAAGAAATATACATGATCACCCTAAGCGCTACAGCCTAATGTATCTGCACTGACAAACTTCACTTTTTTATATAATACGAGAAGAATAAAAACCACATAAAAATACTCGAAAGTAATCTTGGGGAAACTGGTCATCAGTTACCAAAGCGTGGCCTAGTTCCTTTCTTAGCCACTAGCGGTATAACAGCGTGTAGACTTTAGTACAAATTTGTAGTCAACGCAAACATTTCGCTATAAGAAACTGATATTAAACTTGTGCTGCTCTTTAAAAATTTATAGCATATTTCAGACGAGTTCCAAGATACGATTTCTTATAATTTTAGGAATTTGTGTTTAATATAGACTGAAACTGAAAGAACAACATCGTGTATTAAAATATGTAGTTTTAACGTTGTGTAAATTTGTACCTGAACATGCATTATATTACTGTAAACTTCTGAAATGTAAAAAACTAAAGAACGAAAAAACCAATGGTATTTACAATAATAATCCACCAAAGTCGTTTTTAAAATTTTATTTGCTGCTGCCGGTTTAGAGCAATGGCTCGCTCTCAAGGATACATGAGGGACATTCAATTGAAAACTGGCTGTATGGTGAAAGTTCCAAAACCAATAAAAATGAACTACAGAAAAAATTCAGTTTTATATTAATTTTCCTACGTTATGTCCCGTCAGAGCGGCTGCATTGATACATCAATACACTTCTCTTATCATGAAAAGTGGCCAACTTTTATTTGAAGGGAAAAAGTGATTATTCTTCCTTGGTGACTAATAGAATTATGAAAACAAATTTGGCACTGTTTCTTGAATGCACTGTGAACATTAGTCTAGGCGAAAACATAATACTAAAAACTTCAAAGTGCCAAAAAAATTTGAAGTAATATTGTGACATTTTTTTCTTTATATTGTTGTAAACGAAACTTGAAATGTATGCTGTAATTTGTGCATACTATTTGTCGCATCTAGGAATATGACTACGTTTTCGAAATAACATGATGCCCTGGTGCGTGAAAACTGAAAAATTTCAATGTGCGCTGAAGGTGATACATCGATCGTATCTCACGCTGCAAGTTAGACAAAGGAAACAGAACACGGACGCCGTGCAGTCAAGTACACATGTTTGATGTAAGAGCATAACCCTTCCATTAACATTAACCACAGCGGAACTACGATACACGTACCTGAAGGACGCTGCCAAAAGTTGATTAAATAAATTATACGTCTAGTTGGAAGATCATCCGTTGTAAGCGTGTTATTACAAAGACGTCCCCAAGATAACAAATACCTATCAAATGCAAGACTTGCGTGGGAATGGAAGAGTGCTCTGCAGTGTCTTCCTTCATTCTTTTATGCTCTTCTGTTTTATTTTTGTCAAGTAAAATAATCGGAACGTCAGCTTTAGCAGCGCTCTACAGCCTAATCATGAACGGTCATTATATGGCTATTCTGAAGAGAGAATTAAGTCCTCATGAATAAAGCATTATCGAAATACAGGGTGATTCAAAA
The DNA here is from genome assembly GCF_021461395.2 of Schistocerca americana. Classification (NCBI taxonomy): domain Eukaryota; kingdom Metazoa; phylum Arthropoda; class Insecta; order Orthoptera; family Acrididae; genus Schistocerca; species Schistocerca americana. Next base: position 240,300,238 of record NC_060121.1, read on the forward strand.
AGAATACCATAACTTTAAAAATGTGTATTTAATGAAAGAAACATAATATAACCTTCTGTTATACATCATTACAAAGAGTATTTAAAAAGGTTGTTTTTTCACTCAAAAACAAGTTCAGAGATGTTCAATATGGCCCCCTCCAGACACTCGAGCAATATCAACCCGATACTCCAACTCGTTCCACACTCTCTGTAGCATATCAGGCGTAACAGTTTGGATAGCTGCTGTTATTTCTCGTTTCAAGTCATCAATGGTGGCTGGGAGAGGTGGCCGAAACACCATATCCTTAACATACCCCCATAAGAAAAAATCGCAGGGGGTAAGATCAGGGCTTCTTGGAGGCCAGTGATGAAGTGCTCTGTCACGGGCTGCCTGGCGGCCGATCCATCGCCTCGGGTAGTTGACGTTCAGGTAGTTACGGACAGATAAGTGCCAATGTGGTGGCGCTCCATCCTGCTGAAATAAGAATTGTTGTGCTTCTTGTTCGAGCTGAGGGAACAGCCAATTCTCTAACATCTCCAGATACTGTAGTCCAGTTACTGTAGCACCTTCGAAGAGAAAGGGACCAAAAACTTTATTGGCTGAAATGGCACAGAAAACGTTCACCTTAGGCGAGTCACGTTCATACTGAGTTGTTTCCCGCGGATTCTCAGTGTCCCATATACAGACATTGAGACGGTTGACTTTCCCGTTAGTGTGGAAAGTTGCTTCATCACTAAACACAATCTTTGAACCGAAAGATTCATCTGTTTCCATTTGAGCAAGGATAAAATCACAGAAATCGCTTCTTTTAATCTTATCAGCTGCAGACAGTGCTTGAACCAATTTCAGACGATAAGGTTTCACAACTAACCTTTTTCGTAGGACTCTCCATACAGTTGATTGTGGAATTTGCAGCTCTCTGCTAGCTCTGCGAGTCGATTTTCCTGGGCTGCGAACAAATGCTTGCTGGATGCGTGCTACATTTTCATCACTCGTTCTCGGCCGTCCAGAACTTTCCCTTTGCACAAACAACCATTCTCTGTAAACTGTTTATACCAACGTTTAATACACCACCTATCAGGAGGTTTAACACCATACTTCGTTCGAAATGCACGCTGAACAACTGTCGTCGATTCACTTCTGCCGTACTCAACAACACAAAAAGCTTTCTGTTGAGCGGTCGCCATCTTAGCATCAACTGACGCTGACGCCTAGTCAACAGCGCCTCAAGCGAACAAATTACAACTAAATGAAACTTTATAGCTCCCTTAATTCGCCGGCAGATAGTGCTTAGCTCTGCCTTTTGTCGTTGCAGAGTTTTAAATTCCTAAAGTTGTGGTATTCTTTTTGAATCATGCTGTACTTCTGACATAGTTTTCTGAAAACAAAAACTGTTCTTCATTGAAAAAAGAAAGAAAACACGTCACAATCCCCCACAATCGGGTAGCAAAATTTTCGCGCCGACTGTTCTTTTGAATGATGTACGTGACTGCTACAATATACTACATTCATATAAGTATCTCAGTGTACCACTAGATGCACCTTCCAAATATACACTGGATCGCCAAAGAGACTTATATAGGCATGCGTATTCAAATACTTAGATATGTAAACAGGCAGAATAAGGCGATGCTGTCGACGACGCGTATATAAGACGACAAATGACTGGCGCAGGTGCTTTAGTCGGCACACGACCGATGGGACACAGCGTCTACGAGGTAGCGATGAAGTGGGGATTTTCCAATACGACCGTTTCACGAGTGCACCGTGAATATCAGGAATTCGTTAACACATCAAATCTCCGACATCACTGTGGCCGGAAAAAGACCCTGCAAGAACGGAACCAACAACGACTGAAGAGAAACGTTCAACGTGACAGAAGTGCAACCCTTGCGCAAATTGCTGCAGATTTCAATGCTGGGCCATCAACAAGTGTCAGCGTGCAAACCATTCATCGAAACATCATCGATATGGGCTCTTGATGACTGCACGACACAAAGCTTAACGCCTCGACTGAACACCGACATTGGACTGTTGATGACTGGAAACATGTTGCTTGGTCGGACGAGTCTCGTTTGAAATTGAATCGAGCGGATGGACGATTACGGATATGGATATGACCTCATGAATCCGTGGACTCTGTATGTCAACAGGGGACTGTTCAAGTTGCTGGAGGCTCTGTAACGGTGTGGGCAGTTGGAGTGATATGGGACCCCTGATACGTCTAGATACGACTCTGACAGGTGACACGTACGTAAGCATCCTGTCTGATCACCTCTATCCATTCAAGTCCATTGTGCATTCCGGCAGACTCGAGCAATTCCAGCAGGACAATGGGACACCCCACACGTCTAGAATCACCATAGAGTAGCTCCAGGAACACTCTTCTGAGTTTAAAGCTTTCCGCTGGCGGGCAAATTCCCCAGACATGAACATTATTGAGTGTATCTGGGATGCCTGGCACCGTGCTGTTCAGAAGAGATCTCCAACTGCCCGTACTCTAAGGGATTTTTGGACAGCCCTACAGGATTCATGGTGTCAGTTCCCTCCAGCACTACTTCAGACATTAGTCAAGTCTATGCCAAGTCATGTTGCGGCGCTTCTGTGTGCTCGCGGGGGCCCTACACGGTATTAGGCAGGTGTACCAGTTTCTTTGGCTGTTCAGTGTATTAACAGTTACGACAAATACTTTTGAAATAATTAGCAGTTTACTTACTTTTTTCTATCTGTCTCGTTTTCATTTTACTGCTCCTTGTATATTATATAGCTCTTAAATTTGTGGATTTCGTAATTTTATCAAACGCTGCAAGTTGCTGGAAATTTCAATGGCGGTTTCTAGTGTAAATTCCTTCGTATGATTCTAAAATCAACTACTACGTTTAAACATCGATCAGGGAACCACATATGTTTCCAGGTACACCATCCTCCTGGTACAACACTCTCACATATGCATTTATCTCTAATATTCAGAGTGTAAAAGGTAACATTTATAGGCAGGCGAAAACTCCTAGCAACCAGTTTTCTGTACAGTACTTCTTGTGGTTTCTTGTATCTAGAGCATGTGTGTATTGCATGTTTGAGATCGGGCAAGCCAGTCTGATCCGGATCACAATGTCTAGACACTACAATTAGCGCGTAACATCCGTGATCCAGTCTCATACGTGTGATGGACGTCACGTGGCGTTTACTCCGCTTCGCATGTCGAACTACGGTCGAGGCGAGACGCCCTGTTGCGTGGCGGCAAGGTGTTTGCCCTTACGTTGTTGACATACATGTCATTCGCGGGAGAGTGTGATGGATAGTAATGGACTGAGAGAGTCCAGTGGCAGTCGCCTGCCGCAGTGACAGCGTGACACAGCAGAGTGGAAGAGTTTGACGCTGGCCTCGTGACGCAATTGGGTGGTATCTCGGTCACCAGTTTTCCCGCACTCTGCCTGTGTGTTCTGCACTCCATGGCCGTTCGCCTCATTTCCCAAACACTCACTGGACCCACTGACCAATATTCGGCTCTACACACTGCCAGGCGGACACTGCAACTGCGCGACGCTGTTTTTCGAGACGACTGTCCCGCTGTTGCATTTACACAACTGAAAAATTTCGTGGAACACGTACGAAATGAGTGAGACAACTATGAATCATTATGGTTCACGCACATTGACACAACCAATAAACAAAATGACTTTTCCAATTTTCTTCGATGTAATTTAAAATATACAGGGTGTTACAAAAAGGTACGGCCAAACTTTCAGGAAACATTCCTCACACACAAAGAAAGAAAATACGTTATGTGGACATGTGTCCGGAAACGCTTACTTTCCATGTTAGAGCTCATTTTATTACTTCTCTTCAAATCACATTAATCATGGAATGGAAACACACAGCAACAGAACGTACCAGCGTGACTTCAAACACTTTGTTACAGGAAATGTTCAAAATGTCCTCCGTTAGCGAGGATACACGCATCCACCCTTCGTCGCATGGAATCCCTGATGCGCTGATGCAGCCCTGGAGAATGGCATATTGTATCACAGCCGTCCACAATACGAGCACGAAGAGTCTCTACATTTGGTACCGGGGTTGCGTAGACAATAGCTTTCAAATGCCCCCATAAATGAAAGTCAAGAGGGTTGAGGTCAGGAGAGCGTGGAGGCCATGGAATTGGTCCGCCTCTACCAATCCATCGGTCACCGAATCTGTTGTTGAGAAGCGTACGAACACTTCGACTGAAATGTGCAGGAGCTCCATCGTGCATGAACCACATGTTGTGTCGTACTTGTAAATGCACATGTTCTAGCAGCATAGGTAGAGTATCCCGTATGAAATCATGATAACGTGCTCCATAGAGCGTAGGTGGAAGAACATGGGGCCCAATCAAGACATCACCAACAATGCCTGCCCAAACGTTCACAGAAAATCTGTGTTGATGACGCGATTGCACAATTTCGTGCGGATTCTCGTCAGCCCACACATGTTGATTGTGAAAAGCTTAAATTTGATCACGTTGGAATGAAGACTCATCCGTGAAGAAAAAATTTGCACTGAAATGAGGATTGACACATTGTTGGATGAAACATTCGCAGAAGTGTACCCGTGGAGGCCAATCAGCTGCTGATAGTGCCTGCACACGCTGTACATGGTACGGAAACAACTGGTTCTCCCATAGCACTCTCCATACAGTGACGTGGTCAACGTTACCTTGTACAACAGCAACTTCTCTGACGCTGACATTAGGGTTATCGTCAACTGCACCAAGAATTGCCTCGCCCATTGCAGCTGTCCTCGTCGTTCTAGGTCTTCCCCAGTCGCGAGTCATAGGCTGGAATGTTCCGTGCTCCCTAAGACGCCGATCAATTGCTTCGAACGTCTTCCTGTCGGGACACATTCGTTCTGGAAATCTGTCTCGATACAAACGTACCGCGCCACGGCTATTGCCCCGTGCTAATCCATACATCAAATGGGCATCTGCCAACTCTGCATTTGTAAACATTGCACTGACTGCAAAACCACGTTCGTGATGAACACTAACCTGTTGATGCTACGCACTGATGTGCTTGATGCTAATACTGTAGAGCAATGAGTCGCATGTCAGCACAAGCACCGAAGTCAACATTACCTTCCTTCAATTGGGCCAACTGGCGGTGAATCGAGGAAGTCCAGTACATACTGACGAAACTAGAATGAGCTCTAACACGGAAATTAAGCGTTTCCGGACACATGTCCACATAACATCTTTTCTTTATTTGTGTGTGAGGAATGTTTCCTGAAAGTTTGGCCGTACCTTTTTGTAACACCCTGTATAAGATTGCATAGATATACAATATCTGATCAAAAGCATCACGACACCTTTTAGCGGACAATAATATGGGTGAGACCTGGGACCTAGGGAAAGGCAGGATTTGGTGTGGACACGGCCATACTCAGTTACCGTTGGTTGCTCAGCTTTTTTTTTTATTTTAATCGCGTACAATTTATTTGGAAACAATTACAAATAAGGTTGACAGTAAGGAACAATTATCAAATTTGACTGTTAAGATACAATGTCTAATAAAAAAACTTTTTAAGCTAGTTGCACTCACGGCTGAAGGCCCCAATAGTAATAATTCAGAATTAAAATATTTAAAAAGAAACAATCATCACCATCTGACCAAATCAAGAGAGAAGTGGGCCTCAGACAGTACACCAAGGATCGACCTGGGAAAGTCGTTCAACTTTGTAAACGATGAGACAGGCAGCCAAGAGTTGTATTCACTTAACCGGATAGCAGCTCAAACTAGTGACAGTTTAAATGCAGACGAACACTCTTGCAAAATCTACCTAACGTCTGATAACCAACGCAACGATGGAATAACCCAGGCAAGGCGGAACCAGCGGACAGCACTCCGTCTTCAGAATCCGGTGTTTAGAATATCAGGAAGAAGAAGGAACCACTACGACCAAAGTAGTCCAAAAGAAACAAAATATCCGAACTACAATCAAGGAGGCTGTCGAACTACACGCCTTACCATACAGCAGCAGCGAGGCAAGGAAAGGTACACTGCCGCGAAAATACTCTAACCTCCAGGGCAGGTGACTGGGGCATTAGTGACTTGAGGAACATTCTGGACAATTCGAGCGAATGATTTAGCCAGCCAAATCACCCAACACGAAATCTATCGAACATTTATGGAACGTAATCGAGAGATCAGGTCGTACACAAAATCCTGCACTGGCAACACTTTCGCAGTTATGGATGGCTGTAGAGGCAGCGTGGTTCATTACTGCTGCAGAGGACTTCCAACGACTTACTGAGTCCATGCCACGTTGAGTTGATGCACCTCGCCGGGAAAAATGAGGTCCAACACGGTATTAGGTGCTATTCCACAACTTTCGTCACGGCGGTATATTTCCTTACGATATAGGCGCAGTATCTCAAAGCGAAACGCTAATTAGGTTACCTATGAGTAAAGCGTACATTACGCACAAATAAGATCACAAACAGAGGTTCTTTTTTATGAAAACTGCGTCCACAGACACAGACAGGGAAAATTATACTTTTTGCTGTTATTTAGCGGCCTGAAAGAAACACGATGTAAAAAGATCAAGCAAATGAACGATGTGTCCTGCCTACTAATTACTGTTGTTCTTAATCTTGAAATTTTCACACCATTCTGATATTCGTTGACCTTACGGGACTGCAGCCCTTCGTTGCCCACTGTCCTTTTTCTGTCTCACATATCTTCTAATTGGCCTCACGCAGTCCGCCACGAATTCATATCTAGTCTCAACTTCTTCATTTCAGAGTAGCAACCGCACCCAATACCTTCAATTATTTGTTTGATGTTTTCCAATCTCTATCTTGCCCTACACCATGCAAGCTGTTCCTGAATCTCTTAACACATGTCCTCTAATACTGTCACTTCTTCTCCTTAATGTTTCCCATACATTCCCCACCTCGCCGATACTGTGGAGAGCGTTCTCTCTACCGAGGGCAGCCAAATGCCGCTCTTTAGCCGTTGGATTACATAAAATTTCTAGATAAATGCAAAATAATTTAAGAAGTTAGAAAACAGTTGATGATCACTGATGAGAGAAAATCAGGGAAGTAATGTGATTCCATGCATGTCCCATTTGTAGCAGCCGTTAAACTTGCGTGCGCGTCGTTTGTTTACCACTCGCTCCGTCCCGCTACAGTTATATAATGCCCGAGCCTGAAATACCAAAGAGTGGAGAGAGTAAGAGGTTTGGGAATTAGTTTTGACATTGCTACAATGCTTTGTTTATTATGGAAAAGTGTGCGGTTTCTAACCTGGTGTTGTTTTCAATATTTTTACGTTAGGATTCACAAATGCAGTTTAAGTGGATGAAACGAATTAGGGTGTCATTTAAAGAGTAGCATAGCGCTCTTTAATTATTAACTTCGCTGTTGTGCTGTCTGACACTTTCATACAGTTTCAGTTAACGTTTTTACCACCATTTTCCCAAAATTAAATTCTCTACAACTTCTATTGAAAACTTTGTGCAATTGTCTGGAATTAAAAAAACAAATTGGGCTAAGTAGTTAATAAATTAAAAATTTTACGAAATCACTTCTTCGCTTCTCTGGATGTTCTGGAAAACTACTGCAGATACACGTCTGGGATGTGTTTTATTAGATTCACCAGATCAATAACAACAAAATAAATGGATATCTTGCTTAACTTTAACCTCGTACAATGTTGTGATGACTTCATATTCGCGAAGTTGCTAAATTTCAAGCAAAATCTTTCAGTAGCCGTAACTCCGTAACTAAACATTTGTGGACCTATGTTTATATGACCGTTTTTCTTTAGTTTTACTTGTAGAATAACATATTAAAGTATTTGCCTATCTTCGTGATTCACCCTGTATATGTAGCTGCAGAATATCTATGCGAAACTACTGCTGAAATAATATTGAACATACATTTGCGTGAGATTCACATATTACGTACTCATATTACTTACAATTTTTCGTGTAAAATATAGTGTGTTCTGGAATAAGATTTAAAAACACGTTGGACAAATGTGTCCATCTCCCCCCTCCTCTTCCGTCACATTCAACGTCACGCAACCTAACGCTCGCATATTTGGTAGCTGCAGTGGAGCGGAGCGACTAAAAAGTTTAAAAGCTGTACACTTTCAGAAGGTCATGACTGCGTACTATGAGAATTATGGCCAAATTTTCGTGTGGGATCGATTGGTGGAGCTGGTATCTTGCAATTTTGCTATTTTTCTTCTTAAAATATGAGATCAGGTTGGTAATGTTTCCTTATTAGTGTTATTAATGAATTACAGATTTTAAGAACAAAAATAACTGTGAAACACGGACTGCAATATCTTCTATGATGCAGGTGATATATAACAACAGCATCTAATAAATAAATAAAAGATTTCGATCATGATTCAGTCTAATTTTCGAGCTTTCACTCGTTCCACGCTCTAGCAACATCTGTTGGTACGATCTCCATGACGGGTCTTATAGCTGTAATCAATTAGTCTCTGAATCTCAATTGCAGTCAGATTAACATAATTTATTTCGTTTATTGGATATTAATATTTTGTATTATCTGAATGTTACCTTCTTGTTTTCCAGCTGATTATAAGCTTCTAACATTTTCACTTGTCATCCTAATATATGATCAGGGATCGAAATGGTCATCTGCACCCCAATATTACAGTTTATATTAACTAAGTATTGTACTGACTTCAGAGTCATGTAATATTGTTTGAAGGACAAGATATTCGCCTTTGACTTTTACCTTTACTTAAAACAGTATAAATGTTTATATATCTTTACATACTATATGAGAACTCTCATTGCAAATTTCTTCAAATACAACAGGGGTTTGTTCATTGGTATTATTTAATACTATTTTTCTCTGGTGTTTCGAGAGGTTATCATATTTGAAGCAGAGGTATAGCATGTTGTTGTGGGTAGTTCCTTGTGCCTCGCATGTCCCTTGCACTTTCGCCAAGAGAGTCAAATGTCACGTGATCGTTCGAGCAAAATCTAACATTACTGTGGGCTCGATACAGTACCGTGCGCTCCCGCGCATCGGTTTGTCTCGAGTCCGTAGTAACACGAGTATCGTTCGCCTTGCACAGTTACAACACGTGAGTCGAGTTGATATGGCGATAATACAGTTAGCATATCGTTCATATTCGGTCAAAGAGGATGCTAGAGCGGAAGTGAGTAGCAACAGAGCGAGCCGCAGGCAGACAAGAGCGTTATGCATCGCGAAGCAAAACACAGCCGAGAGGAGTTGCGAAGCAACGTTCGGGATAATCAGCATAAGGAATGGCAAACTGCACGGATAGTGGATGACGAATGTAAGCAGTATTTTAAGCAGTCATAGTTTTGTATGCAGGGTGGATTGCTATGTAGAGAGATCAAGTTAAGACCGCAGGTAGTGGTACCAGCGAAGGCAAGGAACAGAGTGCTACAAGAAGCTCGTGATCACATATTAGCGAGTCATGGATGTTGCAGATCTACCAATAGAAGAGTAGCAGAAAGGTTTTGGTGGAGGAACAGACAGATGGACGTAAGCCAGTATGCGCGGAATTGCATACAGCGCGCACAGACAGTGGATTTGTGTCGAACCCAAGTACCATTGTAGAGGGTACCTGAAACGTTAGCACCATTCGAATTTCTGGGAACTGATGTTTTAGGTCCGTTCAGTAAAACACCTGCAGGTAATAAGTATGTACTCACAATCATAGATCAGATTTCAAGATACGTAGAAATGATCGCGACGACAAACCAGAAGGCAGCAACAGTGGCACAAGATCTTGTGAATAATTGGATACTCGCGTTTAGTGTGCCTGAAATGATAGTAACAAATCAGGAGACGAAATACATGTCAGATCTGTTCAAGGTATTGTGTAAGTTATTGGATGTGAAGAAGTTAAGGACGAGCCCTCTCCATCGACAAACGAATGGAAGAACTGAAAGAGTGCGTGGATTCTATGTTGACTTACATCACACCAACTGGGATGTCTGTTCCGAGTACATCGCCCCTGCCTACAACTCAAAACATCATACGAACACAGGATTATCGCCATTTGAGGTAGTATATATGGTCTTAAAATGCCATCACTGTTCGACATAGTGAAAACGAAGAAAACAAAGACTGGAGAGTCTGTTAACGAATTTTCCAGAGTGATTAGGCATATTTGTAATAGAATACAGAGAGCAGACACGAGGGTGAGTCAAATGAAACCCTTAAATTTGTAATAACAAACAGAAATTTCGCGCCGTTGTCCTGTAAGTTGGTAAGCGTGCTACAAACAGCGTGCAGAATGGCCTGTAGGTGGCAGCATAGTGCAGATGCACACATACCGTCGCAGTGTCAGTATAAAGACGGCCGCCACACTTGCGACTTGCACCAGGGAAGAACAGCGTTCTGTTATTCGGCTTTTGCGTAGTGAAGGTGTCTAACCTATTGAAATTCATGGACGAATGAAGGTTCAGTACGGTGATGCATGTTTGTCACAGCAGCAAGTCTACGAATGGAGTAGGAAGTTTGCAAATGGTGTGACTTCAGTGGAAGATGCTCCTCTTCCAGGTCAGGCACAACGAGTTGTAACTCCACAGAACATTGCAGCAGTTGAAGTCATAGTGAAGGAAAACCGCTGAGTGACACTGAATGACACTACAGCATGTTTACAAATTAGTCATGGGTCAGCACACCACATCGTACATGATGTGTTCCAGTTTCACAAAGTGTCTGCAAGATGGGTTCCACGGCAGCTGACTCCTGAAATGAGAGAACGACATGTTGATGCTTTTGGAGAACTTCTTCGGCGCTTTGAACGAGAAGGTGATGGCTTCCTTGCAAGAATCGTTACTGGGAACGAAACCTGGGTTCACTTGCACCAACCGGAAACGAAGGGAGAGAGGAAGGAATGGCGCCATTCCTCATCACTAAAACCAAAGAAGTTTCGAACAGAACCATCAGCAGGGAAGGTTATGCTGACTCTCTTTCATTTTGGAGCATTACATGCCTAGAGGGACCACTGTCACCACTGCATCATACACAGATCTACTGAAAAATCATCTGTGGCCTGCAATCAAATCAAAGCGACGTGGATTGCTGTCAGCAGGTGTCCTTTTGCAACATGGCAATGCAAGGTTCACATGGTTCAAATGGCTCTCAGCACTATGGGACTTAACATCTCAGGTCATCAGTCCCCTAGAACTTAGAATTATTTAAACCTAACTAACCTAAGGACATCACACACACCCATGTCAGAGGCAGAATTCGAACCTGCGACAGTAGCGGTCGCGCGGTTCCAGACTGTAGCGCCTATAACCGCTCTGCCACTCAGGACGGCGACAATGCAAGGCCCCACACTGCCTGTACAACAGCCGCAACGATCACAGACCTGCACTTTGAGTGTCTTCCTCATCCACCATACTCACCAGACCTTGCCCCAAGTGATTTTCATATGTTTGGAGCACTCAAAGACAAAATGTGAGGAAAAAAGTTCCTTTCTGATGAAGAGGTACGCCACACGCTGCATGAGTGGTTGCGCGAACTACCAAAAGAATTTTTTTCTAAAGGAATTTATGCACTTTGTAAGCGCTGGAGGACTTGCATTGAGCGTGGGGGAGATTATGTTGAAAAGTGATACAGCTTTGTAGCACTTTTGCACAATAAATAATACTTAAAAAAATATTTAATATCATTAGGGCACCTACTTACTTGCTGGAAAAATATCTGGCTGAATTACTTAACCCCTATGTACGTATATGCCCTCACCACATCCGTAATTTCGTGAAACGTCTCGACAACTTCAGACTGAAAGACACAGATATCCTAGTGAGCTTCGACGTGGTTTCACTATTCACCAGGGTGCCTCTACGAGAGTCAGTCGAGCTTATTGGGCAGAAATTTGACGAGAAGACCAACGAACTCTTTAGGCATGTCTCGACCTCAACGTATTTTCTGTTTAATGGGGAATACTATGAGCAAATGGATGGAGTCGCAATGGGCAGCACACTCTCGCCGGTGGTCGCGAATTTGTACATGTAGTACTTCGAGGAGGAAGCCTTGGCGTCACACAATTGGAAACCTACTTGTTTCTTCCGTTATGTCGATGACACGTTCATCATCTGGCCCCATGGTAGGGACGAGCTCCCGGATTTCCTTGCACACATAAACTCCATACATCCAAACATCAAATTCACTATAGAGACCGAAGCAGAAGGAAGATTACCATTCCAGAACCTCATGGGCAAGAGAAGAGCTGATGGTACCCTGAGCCACGGTGTGTACAGGAAGAAAACGCACACTGAGCTGTACCTGCATGCAGACAGCTGCCACCAGCCTCCTCAGAGGAATGGAGTACTAAAAACACTAGCACACAGGGCGCGCAACATCTCAGACGCATAGAATCTGCCCCAGGAATTGGAACACCTCAAAACCGTGTTCCGAAAAAACGGGTTCTCGGAATGGCAGATTACACGCGCTCTCCGTCCCACCACCACAGCACAACCTGTGGAGACGGATGAAGTCGCGGAAGAAGAGGTAGCCACTGCCTTATTCCGTACAATGGCGCACTATCGGGGAAAATCGGCCGTATATTAAAGAAACACCGAGTTAAAACCGTCTTCTGCCCGCCCAATAAAGCACGGGCATTACTGGGAAGTGTGAAAGATGACCTCGGTTTGAGGAAGGCCGGCATATACCAAATTCCCAGAGAGTGTGGGAAGATTTATATCGGACAAATAGTACGCACCATCGAAGATCGTTGCCGAGAACATCAAAGGCACACTCGACTGAAATATCCAAATAAGTCGGCGGTAGCAGAGCACTGTTTGTCCGACAAACCTGGGTTCACTTGCACCAACCGGAAACGAAGGGAGAGAGGAAGGAATGGCGCCATTCCTCATCACCAAAACCAAAGAAGTTTCGAACAGAATCATCAGCAGGGAAGGTTATGCTGACTCTCTTTCATTTTGGAGCATTACATGCCTAGAGATGGATTATGAGCGTACCAAGATCCTGGCTCAGACCTCTAAATATTGGGACAGCGTTATAAGGGAGGCTATCGAAATTCGCACGAGGGAAGATCTTATCAACTGAGACTGCGGCTACAATCTCAGCAAGGCTTGGGACCCGGCATTGAATGTAATTAAGAAGACTCTCAGCAAGAAGTACGAACTGGCGACCAGGGCGGTCGTAGCAAGCACATCGACGCTACGACAGATTCCGACGCCCACGTCTTCGCGACCGCCGGCGCGCGGGAGCGGACGACGAAGAGAGCGGCCCGCGGGGGGAGGGGATTTAAATCGGCTGTCCGCCCTCAGGAGCTCAGTTCGTCAGCGCACCTGACGATGGCGACATGTCTGATCGCCGAAATATTGTGCCCGTTGGACACTATGAACCGGCAGTATACCCGTGGACTGTTCGAGCAACAAATACGCCGGGAGAAACTGAAGAATCACATAAAAAGGAGTGGTTTGTTACTAAATGGAACAGCGTGCGAGATAATACTTTCCATCTTACCCACATGATTTCAGAGATAACTCACACGAATATTTCACAGCCCCATTTGCATTGGCCAGAGGAGCCCATTGAAGTGCTACCTGCCGCAAATCTAACCTGCTTACATCAAACTCTAGGGCAGGAATAAATGCAGACTATAAACACGCTTCTGAACCAACAAGAGGGATGAGTCTCCCTGAAAACCTCAGTCCAGCATGTAAATTTTTTATCAGAAAAATCAGTATCATAAAGAGACAAGACTGACTATTTACAATGCAGTCACCACAGAGGCACTTGTTCTGCTGAGTGTAGTCCTTGTTTTGATACGTAGAAGAAGCACAAGACTTAGTTCGGACTCAGCTGTCGTTCAGATTCCAGTAGACAGGATACCCCATGAATAAAAACAGCCGAAGGAAGATTAGTGTACAAGGGGGTAGTATTAAGGATAACTGTCCGCCGCTCGTGGTCTCGCGGTAGCGTTCTCGCTTCCCGAGCACGGGGTCCCGGGTTCGATTCCCGGCGGGGTCAGGGATTTTCACCTGCCTCGAGATGACTGGGTGTTTGTGTTGTCCTCATCATTTCATCATCATCCAGGAAAGTGGCGAAATTGGACTGAGCACAGATTGGATCATTGTACGGGCGCTGATAACCACGCCGTTGAGCGCCCCACAAACCCAACATCATCATCATCATTAAGGATAACTGATTCACTTTAGCTTGTAAGTTTGTAATAGAGAGTTGAAAGTTATTCTGCAAGAAGGCTAGTAATGAAATAATTTCCATAGCGTTTGAGTTAAGGAGCAAAGCAAGGGGCCCTTTAGAAATGTGTAAGATTGAACGACAGGGTTAAGGAGGCGAAACAGGGCCACAGAGGACCACCGCCAGGAACTCTAGTGTAAAGGATAATTTAGTTTGGTCAATCTGGGGGACCAAGCCTTCATAAAAAGAGGGGCAATGTAGTTTATCGACCATATTCGGTCAAAAAGTATGCCACAGTGGAAGTCAGTTGCAACATAGCCAGCTACAGGCAGACAAGAGCGTTATGCATCACGAAGCAAAACATGGCCGACAGGCATCGCAAAGAAGAGCCAGATGGGCAGAAGTATAGCAACAGCTGATGCAGCAATTTGCTAGCAAAACAATGGAAGCCTTTCCTCACTTTAGAGTACATGCCTTACGCCCAAAACGAACATAGTCTGAAGCTTGTAAGTACTCTGAGCCGTGCTCTCTCCCAACTATGCGTTTTCGTGAACTTCACAGTCTATCTGTGTTTGGTTTCCCGCCCTTGTCGTGGTTACGTTGTGGTTCTTCTTCCTCCTACGTGTGGCAGCAGTGATGTGTAACGATATTTGCTCCGTGTACCATCTTTGGTTTGGTGCATTTAGTTTCCGGTAAGGGGGTCTGGAGGGAGTCGGTCGGTTGCTGCGGACCAGCGAAGTTATCTCCGCGCGGTGCAGGCGGATGGGGCCGCTGGCAACCCCTGCGCAATGTCGAAGCATGTGTGGAGCTGTCCGATCGCTACAAGCTTCGTGGTTCGCCGACCCAGGACGTCAAGGTTGAGTAGTGGTTTCAACTACCCAAGCCACGTCTATTCATGTTGTGGTGGTTCGCTTTGGTGGTTTGCTGTTGGGAAGGTTTTCCGGTGAGCAACACCGAGTGGATCTGCAGCTAAGATTTAGCCGCCATGCGGTGCAATTAACATTTTTGGTCGATTAAGATTTGAGTGCACCAGTGGAATTTTCTGTCTTGTGGCCGTTAGTGTTCTGGTTACCTGCCCTGGGCACTGACGTAAATTCAGGCAGTGTTCTTTTGAGCGAAGCTAACTATTACCGTGTTTCAAATTCAAGTGTACCAGCGGAATTTTCTGCCTAGTGGCCATTAGTGTTCCGGTTACCTGCCCTGGCCACTAACGTAATTTCAGGCATCGTCCTTTCCTCAAGTGTTGTCGCTGTCCAACATGGTGTGTAATTTTGACAGCTAATGCATACTCCATTATGGATTATCACGTTTGTAACATTCCTGGTTTGAGTTCTCATGTACTGATTGATGGGAAGCAAGTCATTGTGTCGGTCGGTCCGTGGCTGTCCCCTGGTTAGGTTCCGATGGATCAAGAATAGTTGGGCTCACGACCTCTCTCACATAGGTGAACGAGGGCAGACCAACCTCCCTGGAGGCTTTCTGAGTGCCACTGGTGTTTAATTATCTGTTGTCAGATATTTTAAATTTTAGCCTTATGGCTATTTGTTTTGTTTTCTTAAAATTTTGCAAAATTAATTTTTAAATTTATCTTTCAAGCTTAAACACTGTGGCCTTCTGCCTCAAAGATTATGGTAATATATTTTAAAAATTTTGAAATTTAATTGTGGCCCTCAGCCATTTGTATTGCACCTTGCATATGTTGCTTTTTTGGGTTTTGAATTATTTTATTGCTATCTTAATTGGATTTTTATCTTGTTAAGATTTCTTGTTGGAGGCCTTCAGCCGTGAATGAGTTGCATTAGGAAAATATTCGGCTATGTGCCACTCTCGTTGTAAAGGTTATTAAATTACAATAAATGACAATTAGAAGCAGAAACTGACCTCAACCCTTGGCCCTTTCCACAATCCTATTACCTGTTCTGCCCAGTGGGTTTAACGGGCGTCTCTTACTCGGCCATTTCTGTATTAAAATATTCTTCACCCATGCCTCCAGCATGAGCCTGCGACACTCAGGGTGACACCCCAAAATGCAGTATGGGGTCCCCTGTTCGACCACAGGATGGGGCAGCCTGCCCTGAGTCACCGAGTGCAGCCGCCGCCGCAGTAGAGAGACACCAACTCGCTGGCTGCCTCCGCAGTATCACCATCTGCACTGCCGTGCTGTCAATATCTTCGAAGCCAGAGGAGTCGCTGACAGCGGCATTCAAGTGATGCCACTCTCGGCCGCACTCTTTGTGCTGTCACCAAGCGAGGTGGCGCAGTGGTTAGACACTGGACTCGCATTCGGGAGGACGACGGTCCAATCCCGCGTCCGGCCGTCCTGATTTAGGTTTTCCGTGATTTCCGTAAATCGCTCCAAGCAAATGCCGGGATGGTTCCTTTGAAAGGGCACGGCCGACTTCCTTCCCTAATCCGATGAGACCGATGACCTCGCTGTCTGGTCTCCTTCCCCAAACAACCCAACCCTAACTTTGTGCTGTCAGCAATGCCAGACGTCTATTGTTTCGCAGAGGAGGCAACTGTACTCCTCCACCAAACTCTTCCTTATGTACTAAGGCCGAGACCCAGAATACAGAAGTTAATTAAACAAATCTACTGTCGTTCTGATGTCTCATTTCACTCTCGAGGGCTGACAATCAAATGGTTCAAATGGCTCTAAGCACTATGGGACTTAACATCTGAGGTCATCATCCCCTAGACTTAGAACTACTTAAACCTAACTAACGTAAGGACATCACACACATCCATGCCCGAGGCAGGATTGGAAAAAAAAAAATGGTTCAAGTGGCTCTGAGCACTAAGGGACTTCACTGCTGTGGTCATCAGTCCCCTAGAACTTAGAACTACTTAAACCTAACTAACCTAAGGACATCACACACATCCAAGCCCGAGGCAGGATTCGAACCTGCGACCGTAGCGGTCGCGCGGTTCCGGACTGTAGCGCCTAGAGCCGCTCGGCCACTCTGGCCGGCGCAGGATTGGAACCTGCGACCGTAGCAGCAGCGCAGTTCCGGACTGAAGGGCCTAGAACCGCTCGGCCACAATGGCCGGCGGTTGACAATCCCTGGGGCATCTAACAACAGCAACAAAGGTGTTTTGTGTTCTCCATTTCAAGAAGTCAATTCAA
Source organism: Schistocerca americana (assembly GCF_021461395.2). Classification (NCBI taxonomy): domain Eukaryota; kingdom Metazoa; phylum Arthropoda; class Insecta; order Orthoptera; family Acrididae; genus Schistocerca; species Schistocerca americana. The sequence continues at coordinate 240,317,532 of NC_060121.1, forward strand.
TTACAGCTGCGCAGTGTGATATTAGTTGACAGTACAGTGCTGCATATCTTGCAGCTCAAAAGCATTCGATGATGGCACCAGCAGACTGAAAAGGAAAGGAAAAATCGATGTGTTGCTGCCGTGTGCTTATTCAAGATTTAGGGCGTCTTTATCACGGTCTTGCGTGTACTGTGCAAAACTGTGGTCGTCATGCCAGACGAGGATTACCCGTTCCTCGTGTGTCTGTCTGGTGTGTTTTTAGGCGATGTTTGTGTTTCAAATAATACATGACTCAGTTACTAAAACTGCTTCATGATTGCGATAAACGACAGCCTGCAGAGTGTTATGAATTCATTTTGGGCGTGGACATGGGAGATAACAATTTCCTTTCACATTCAGTCATGAGTCTGCATTCCTTTTAAATGCAGAAGTGAGCTGCAACAATGTATGAAACTGGAGAACACACCATCCACATGCCTTAATCAAGCACGTAACAGAGTCTGCAAAGCTTCAATGCTGTTTTATGCTGTTTCTTTAGAAAACATTTATGACCCATTCTTTTCTGCCGAAAAAGACGATTACAGAAATCTCTTACCAAGCTGAGTTGGAGATCCACGTTTTTCATTATTGGGACAGTATGTCGAAAATTGCATTTCCCAACATGATGGAGCACCGCCGCGCTGGCACCTGCTGCAACGATGGATCGGTCCTAAGGGGCACACAGATCTCGAACTGGCCTGCAAGGTCGTTTAACCTCATGGTATGTGAAAGACTGTTTATGTCCCTCCACTTGCCACAACTGTAGGCAAACTGTGGTAATACATAGCTTTAAGCGTGCTTGAAACGCATACAGCGTGCATACAAATCGCACAACGTGCGTAGTCAACTTCACTCATCGACAGCTGACCTGAAGGCGACTGACAGGTGCCCAGATGAAGCAGCAAACATGACAGTGAACAACGATCGCAGTCCCAGAACATCGTCGAGTATGTCACAAGAGATCTTGCTCTGATTGAACCTATATATTTTCCCAAGGTGATGAATGTTTTCCAGCATTAAAGTGGTTGTATGTTTCTGCTCCTATTCTTACACTTCCATTGACTGTACAGAATTTAGGATCTGGCGCATATATGCAGACTGAATCGAGGAAAGAAAATTTATACCATGGCTGGGATTTGAACTCAGGTCTCCCGCTCACTTGGCAGATGCACTAAAAACTACGCCACCCTGGCACTGTGGCTTTGCACAACTGCACTGTCTACCCTAGTACTCTGCTTTCCTCAATTCAAATTCCCATTTATGCCTCAGCCCACTTGATTTTCCCTCTCACCTCAAACAGCATTGCAGAGGCTCTCCAACTGTATTGGAATAGCACCTCAGCAGCGATTGAAATAGAGTATCCTGCCTGAAACACAGGCACAGGTACTTTAATAAAAAGAAACTGTATGGCTCCAGGGACCTTTTCAAGTCTCAGACATCTATGATGTACACAGGGTGGTCCATAGATCGTGACCGGGCAAAATATCTCACGAAATAAGCGTCAAACGAAAAAACTACAAGGAACGAAACTTGTCTAGCTTGAAGGGGGAAACCAGATGGCGCTATGCTTGGCCCGATAGATGGCGCTGCCGTAGGTCAAACGGATATCAACTGAATTTTTTAAATAGGAACCCCCATTTTTTATTACATATTCGTGTAGTACGTAAAGAAATATGAATGTTTTAGTTGGACCACTTTTTTCGCTTTGTGATGGATGGCGCTGTAATAGTCACAAACAAATGGCTCACAATTTTAGACGAACACTTGGTAACAGGCAGGTTTTTCAAATTAAAATACCGAACGTAGGTACGTTTGAACAGTTTATTTCGGTTGTTCCAATGTGGTACATGTACCTTTGTGAACTTATCATGTCTGAGAACGCATGCTGTTATAGCGTGATTACCTGTAAATACCACATTAATGCAATAAATGCTCAAAATGATGTCCGTCAACATGAATGCATTTGGCAATACTTGTAACGACATTCCTCTCAACAGCGAGTAGTTCGCCTTCCGTAATGTTCGCACATGCATTGACAGTGCGCTGACGTATGTTGTCAGGCGTTGTCGGTGGATCACGAGCAAATATCCTTCAACTTTCCCCACAGATAGAGATCAGAGGACGTCAGATCCGGTGAACGTGCGGGCCACGGTATGGTGCTTCGACGGCCAATCCACCTGCCATGAAATATGCTATTCAATACCGCTTCAACCGCACTCGAGCTATGTGCCGGCATCCATCATGTTGGAAGTACATCGCCATTCTGACATGCTGTGAAACATCTCGTAGTAACATCGGTAGAACATTACGTAGGAAATCAGCATACATTGCACCATTTAGATTGCCATCGATAAAATGGGGACCAATTATCCTTCCTCCCATAATGCCGCACCATGCATTAACCCGCCAACGTTTTCTGATGTTCCACTTGTCGCAGCCATCGTGGATTTTCCGTTGCCCAATAGTGCATATTATGCCGGTTTACGTTACCGCTGTTTGTGAATGACGCTTCGTCGCTAAATAGAACGCGTGCAAAAAATCTGTTTTCGTCCCGTAATTTTTCTTGTCCCCAGTGGCAGAACTGTACACGACGTTCAAAGTCGTCGCCATGCAATTCCTGGTGCATAGAAATACGGTACAGGTGCAATCGACGTTGATGTAGCATTCTCAACACCGACGTTTTTGAGATTTCCGATTCTCGCGCAATTTGTCTGCTACTGATGTGCGGATTAGCCGCGACAGCAGCTAAAACACCTACTTGGGCATCATCCTTTGTTGCAGATCGTGTTTGACGTTTCACATGTGGCTGAACACTTCCTGTTTCCTTAAATAACGTAACTATATGGTGAACGGTCTGGACACTTGGATGATGTCGTCCAGGATACCGAGCATTATACATAGCACACACCTGTTGGGCATTTTAATCACGATAGCCATACATCAACACGATATCGACCTTTTCCGCAATTGGTAAACGGTCCATTTTAACACGGTTAATGTATCACGAAGCAAATACCGTCTGTACTGGCGGAATGTTACGTGATACCAATTACTTATACGTTTGTGACTATTACAGCGCCATCTATCACAAAGCGAGAAAAGTGGTCCAACTAAAAAGTTCATATTTCTTTACGTACTACACGAATATGTAATAAAAAATGGGGTTCCTATTTTAAAAAACGCAGTTGATATCCGTTTGACCTGTGGTAGCGCCATTTAGCGGGCCAGCCATAGCGACATTTGGTTTCCCCCTTCAAGCTAAACGAGTTTCGTTCTTTGTAGTTTTTTCGTTTGATGCTTATTTCGTGAGATATTTGGCCCAGTGACTATCAATGGACCGCCCTGTTTATGCAGACCGAAGTGTGAGCTGAAGTGTGACTGGGAATTTGGACTAAGGAGGGAGGCGTGCTAGGATAGGCCGTGCAGTTATGCAAAGCCACTGTGCCAGAGTGACGTAGTGGTTCTACGACACGGTTAACTCAGCGTGTTCGGTCAGAGGGTTAGCTGCCTTCTGTAATAAAAAAACTGAGTTAATTGATCAACGATGAACTGAAACGGGTGTTTTGCGACGTCCGCCATGAGCAGAAGCAACTAACAAACACGAACAAAATGAGATTAAAAAAAAATGGTGGTTAGTGCACCTGCCTAGTGACCACTAGACTCAGGTTCGAATCCCGGATTTGGTTCAAATTTTCATTTGTCACTTGGGTTCGCATACGTACATAATAGATGTTTGAGATTGGAATAGGCCTCGGGAACCATATAGTTTCATTTGATTTAGCACACGACTTTCGTCAGGAACACCGACTTTCGTATGACTAGGTGTGTCCATGAAAGAGCAAAAATTTAGGTTCAGCTCTACGTGAATTTTATAACTTGGTGCCACTAAATGAACTGTACCATCCACAAGAGATCTTGCAGAAAGCACATTTCCTGCCTTGACAAGTATAAAAGCATCTAAAAGGACTACTCACAAAGCAGAACGACTTTCACGCTTGGTGCATGTCACGGCAGAAAAAGCTATCTTTTAGTTCAAGAATACTGCAACACCCCTTGAAATGTCGCCGCGAAATTCGTTCAGATAGAAAGAGTAACGGATTCGCAGATCATGAAGTAAAAGTAGAAGAACTTTCCCATAACGATAGGTGAGATCCACCTAAAGTTGCTGGAGAAACAGGACCAGATAATAGCAAAAGTGAGATCAGCAGTAAGGCCAATGGAAAATGGAAAAGCGGAAGGATCAGAAGCCATGCATTCTGAATGCCTTAATTTTTTGATGGAGGCTAAACAGAATGGTTGACTATTAAATAAAACGTATAATTCAGTCATCATTCCTCGAATATGTCTTCACTCAGAGTTCGTAACCCTGCCAAAAACAAGAAGTTGGCTAGTGATTTCCGAATAATAACTTTTATGAGCCATCTCCTGAAAATATTTCTAAAAATTATTGACAATAGAGTCTACAATGGTTGTGAAGAACAAATAGCATCTACACAGTTCGGCTCCAGAAATGCTGTCCGTACTCGAGACGCTCCGTTCTCCATTTGTAAGTAGGCTGTTTATGTTTTCTCTATGTAAGTAGGCTGTTTATGTTTTCTCTATGTAAGTAGGCTGTTTAGGTTTTTTTATTGCTAACGCCACCTCTGTATGAAAATCACTGGCTGTGCTGTGTGCAGTCTGTGGCTGCTTTGCATTGTTATAATACTCGCCATTGTAGTGTTAGGCAGCTGGCTGTGAACAGCGCGTAGCGTTGCGCAGTTGGAGGTGAGCCGCCAGCAGTGGTGGATGTGGGGAGAGAGATGGCGGAGTTTTGAAATTTGTCATGAACTGCTATATTTATATATGATGATATCAAGGTAAATACATTGTTTGTTCTCTATTAATATCTTTCATTTGCTAACTATCCCTATCAGTAGTTAGTGCCTTCCGTAGTTTGAACCTTTTATTTAGCTGGCAGTAGTGGCACTCGCTGTATTGCAGTAGCTTGAGCAGCGAAGATTTTTGTGAGGTAAGTGATTTGTGAAACGTATAGGTTAATGTTAGTCAGGGCCATTCTTTCGTAGGGATTTTTTTGAAAGTCAGATTGCGTTGCGCTAAAAAATATTGTGTGTCAGGTAAAGGACAGTCGTGTATTATTGTTCAAAGGGGACGTTTCATATGGCGACCCTGCCAGGATACCTCACTGGAATCTTCTGATCTTTTGTTGTAGTTTGTGTAATTAGTGTAGAAAGGGGACGTTTCACATTCAAACTTACTCCAGAGGCGTGGAGACATGAAATGTTTTATTGACTATTAAAGGGCTTGTAAAATATTAAAAGATGGCAGAAGTGTTAAAAAGTAATGAGATAGGTGACAAAGATCTCCGAATGATCATTAATCTGTGTTTGAATCAATATGCCGCCGTGAGAATAGAAAATAAGAAATTTGACAATTGAAGATATGCCGAGGAGTGAGACAGGACTGTACTTTGTTGACACTGATACTTAATCTTTATTCGGATTTTGTCCTCAAAGAAGCCCTTCAAAATGTCGAAGAAAGAATGGTCTAGAATGGAGCGAAGCTGAACAATATCGGCTACGCTGGTGATGCTGTAATATTTGCTGACAGCTTAAATAGTCTTCAATATTTCATCTCTCGAATCAAAGAAAGTAATGAGCATTATGGCCTAGAAGTCAAAAACAAAATTATCAGTTGTCAGCATGAAAGGCATACCCGCTGTCATAAAAAAAATAATGTTAAATTTACTGAGTAAATAAAAAAATTCACATACCTGGGAACCAACGTAACTCGCAAGAAATTAAAGTCCGTATTGAAAAAGCCAGAGCCTCGTTTTGTAAAATTACTAATGTGTTTAAGAGCCGTCATCTTCCAATAGAAACAAAACAAAGTTTTCAGCGTTGTTACATATTTCTCATTCTTTTCTATCGAGCTGAGACGTGGACTTTGGCCGAGAGGATGTGCAGACGACTTTAGACATTTGAGATGTGGTTCTACAGGAGAATGGTAAGAGTGCTATGGACAGATGAAATTGCTATCAAGGACATGTCCGCAAAATGAAGAAAGGTGAAGGAGTCCTGAACACTGTAAAATTCAGAAAATTACAATACCTTGGACATGTGATATGAAATGGAAACAGTGTAAGCCGCTGCCGAACATTCTTGAAGGAAAGATAATTGGAAAAAAGAGGACAAGGATGAAACGCAAGATCTGGGTTCTAAAACTTAAGGACATGGACTTCACATATGAGCGGGGAACTTTTTTGACCAATCAAGGGTGATATAGGTATGATAGCCACTAATAACCGAAATGGACGCGCAATAGAAGAAGAAGGGAAAATGAACTGCAGTGTGGTAAGTTTTTACTTAGTATAGCTTTTAGTGTGATTTTTTCTGCATTAATGCGCCTTAACTTTTTTTTTGGATACTCTGTCCTGTAAGAAACGGACTAAATTATTTTTATAGCGTACTACATTTCATAAGGTCAGAATATTCTTTATAGAGTATTTTTATATGGCGTATACATTTGTGAAGACGTTTACTTCAGTCTTATCAAATACATGTTGCGACAATATTAATACCTTGTATATATCAGAGAGACAAACGAGTGTAGCTATAGGTTAGTAAAGCACTCTGCCTGGGGAGTTATTCACGTGAGTACTTAAAGAAATCCGCTAAATTTCGATTACGCGATAAGTCACACAAGTCTGAAGGTTGTAAATTAAACAAAATACTTAGGGATTACAGTTACAAATAATCTAAATTGGAACGATCACATAGATAATGTTGTGGGTAGAGCAAACCAAAGACTGCGAGTCACTGGCAGAACACTTAGAAGGTGCAACAGGTCTACTAAAGAGATTGCTTACACCACGTTTGTCCGCCCTATTCTGGAGTTTGCCGTGCGGTGTGGGTTCCACATCAGGTGGGAGTGACGGATGAAATCGAAAAAGTCCAAAGAAGGGCAGATCGTTTTGTATTATCGCGAAGTAGGGGAGATATTGCCATAGACGTGATACATAAGCTGGAGTGGCAGTCATTAAAACTAAGTCGTTTCTCGTTGCGACGGGACCTTATGAAATTTCAGTCACCAGTTTTCTCCTCTGATTGCCAAAACATTCTGTTGCCACCCACCTACATAGGAAGAAATGATCATAACGATCAAATAAGAGAAATCAGGGCTCGCATAGAAAAATTTAAGCGCTTGTTTTTCCCGGCAACGGCCTTGCCGCAGTGGATACACCGGTTCCCGTCAGATCACCGAAGATAAGCGCTGTCGGGCGTGGCTGGAATTTGTATGGGTGACCATCCGGGCCGCCATGTGCTGTTGCCAGTTTTCGGGGTGCACTCAGCCTCGTGATGCCAATTGAGGAGCTACTCGACCGAATAGTAGTGGCTCCGGTCAAAGAAAACCATCATAACGACCGGGTGATTGGTGTGCTGACCACACGCCCCTCCTATCCGCATCCTCAGCTAAGGATGATACGGCGGTCGGATGGTCCCGGTGGACCACTTGTGGCCTGAAGCCGGAGTGCTTTTGTTTTTCCCGCACTCCGTTCGAGAGCGCAACGGTAAAGAGACAGCTTGAAGGTGGTTCAGTGAACCCTCTGCCAGACACTTTATTGTGAATAGCAGAGTAATCACGTAGATCTAGATGTAGATGTGTAGATGAGTTACTCAGAGGTTTCTGTTGTTCATCATTGTGCCAGGAGGCCTGGGAGACGACGGCCATTCACTATTGTAAGAAAGTGAAAAACCTACAGCCGTCCTTAAGATGTCATTTATTGTGTAGCTACTAGTTCCGACGCTTCAATGCACCATGTTCAGGCCTTAGTTGATGCTGAACGTGTTATCACGATCAATATATACGATGCATTAGTGGCCAACATAACCGGTTTACGCAGACTACCTGTAACTGTGATGTCTCTTCAGCCATCAACTGTCAACTGTTGACGACTGAGTTGACGGCTGATGGTGGGAGAGACATCCACAAATAACGGGCAAAAATGTCTACCTTATTTATAAATTCCCCTCCATGAACCATGGACCTTGCCGTTGGTGGGGAGGCTTGCGTGCCTCAGCGATACAGATAGCCGTACCGTAGGTGCAACCACAACGGAGGGGTATCTGTTGAGAGGCCAGACAAACGTGTGGTTCCTGAAGAGGGGCAACAGCCTTTTCAGTAGTTGCAAGGGCAACAGTCTGGATGATTGACTGATCTGGCCTTGTAGCAATAACCAAAACGGCCTTGCTGTGCTGGTACTGCGAACGGCTGAAAGCAAGGGGAAACTGCAGCCGTTATTTTTCCCGAGGGCATGCAGCTTTACTGTATGATTAAATGATGATGGCGTCCTCTTGGGTAAAATATTCCGGAGGTAAAATAGTCCTCCATTCGGATCTCCGGGCGGGGACTACTCAAGAGGATGTCGTTATCAGGAGAAAGAAAACTGGCGTTCTACGGATCGGAGCGTGGAATGTCAGATCCCTTAATCGGGCAGGTAGGTTAGAAAATTTGAAAAGGGAAATGGATAGGTTGAAGTTAGATATAGTGGGAATTAGTGAAGTTCGGTGGCAGGAGGAACAAGACTTCTGGTCAGGTGACTACAGGGTTATAAACACAAAATCAAATATGGGTAATGCAGGAGTAGGTTTAATAATGAATAGGAAAATAGGAATGCGGGTAAGCTACTACAAACAGCATAGTGAACGCATTATTGTGGCCAAGATAGATACGAAGCCCACACCTACTACAGTAGTACAAGTTTATATGCCAACTAGCTCTGCAGATGACGAAGAAATTGAAGAAATGTATGATGAAATAAAAGAAATTATTCAGATAGTGAAGGGAGACGAAAATTTAATAGTCATGGGTGACTGGAATTCGAGTGTAGGAAAAGGGAGAGAAGGAAACATAGTAGGTGAATATGGATTGGGGCTAAGAAATGAAAGAGGAAGCCGCTTGGTAGAATTTTGCACAGAGCACAACATAATCATAGCTAACACTTGGTTTAAGAACCATGAAAGAAGGTTGTATACATGGAAGAACCCTGGAGATACTAAAAGGTATCAGATAGATTATATAATGGTAAGACAGAGATTTAGGAACCAGGTTTTAAATTGTAAGACATTTCCAGGGGCAGATGTGGACTCTGACCACAATCTATTGGTTATGACCTGTAGATTAAAACTGAAGAAACTGCAAAAAGGTGGGAATTCAAGAAGATGGGACCTGGATAAACTGAAAGAACCAGAGATTGTACAGAGTTTCAGGGAGAGCATAAGGGAACAATTGACAGAAATGGGGGAAAGAAATACAGTAGAAGAAGAATGGGTGGCTTTGAGGGATGAAGTAGCGAAGGCAGCAGAGAACCAAGTAGGTAAAAAAACGAGGGCTAGTAGAAATCCTTGGGTAACAGAAGAAATATTGAATTTAATTGATGAAAGGAGAAAATATAAAAATGCAGTAAATGAAGCAGGCAAAAAGGAATACAAACGTCTCAAAAATGAGATCGACAGGAAGTGCAAAATGGCTAAGCAGGGATGGCTAGAGGACAAATGTAAGGATGTAGAGGCCTATCTCACTAGGGGTAAGATAGATACTGCCTACAGGAAAATTAAAGAGACCTTTGGAGATAAGAGAACGACTTGTATGAATATCAAGAGCTCAGATGGAAAGCCAGTTCTAACCAAAGAAGGGAAAGCAGAAAGGTGGAAGGAGTATATAGAGGATCTATACAAGGGCGATGTACTTGAGGACAATATTATGGAAATGGAAGAGGATGTAGATGAAGATGAAATGGGAGATATGATACTGCGTGAAGAGTTTGACAGTGCACTGAAAGACCTGAGTCGAAACAAGGCCCCCGGAGTAGACAACATTCCATTGGAACTACTGACGGCCTTGGGAGAGCCAGTCCTGACAAAACTCTACCATCTCGTGAGCAAGATGTATGAAACAGGCGAAATACCCTCAGACTTCAAGAAGAATATAATAATTCCAATCCCAAAGAAAGCAGGCGTTGACAGATGTGAAAATTACCGAACTATGAGTTTAATAAGTCACAGCTGCAAAATACTAACACGAATTCTTTACAGACGAATGGAAAAACTAGTAGAAGCTGACCTCGGGAAAGATCAGTTTGGATTCCGTAGAAACACTGGAACACGTGAGGCAATACTGACCTTACGACTTATCTTAGAAGAAAGATTAAGGAAAGGCAAACCTACATTTCTAGCATTTGTAGAATTAGAGAAAGCTTTTGACAATGTTGACTGGAATACTCTCTTTCAAATTCTAAAGGTGGCAGGGGTAAAATACAGGGAGCGAAAGGCTATTTACAATTTGTACAGAAACCAGATGGCAGTTATAAGAGTCGAGGGACATGAAAGGGAGGCAGTGGTTGGGAAGGGAGTAAGACAGGGTTGTAGCCTCTCCCCGATGTTGTTCAATCTGTATATTGAGCAAGCAGTAAAGGAAACAAAAGAAAAATTCGGAGTAGGTATTAAAATTCATGGAGAAGAAATAAAAACTTTGAGGTTCGCCGATGACATTGTAATTCTATCAGAGACAGCAAAGGACTTGGAAGAGCAGTTGAATGGAATGGACAGTGTCTTGAAAGGAGGATATAAGATGAACATCAACAAAAGCAAAACAAGGATAATGGAATGTAGTCTAATTAAGTCGGGTGATGCTGAGGGAATTAGATTAGGAAATGAGGCACTTAAAGTAGTAAAGGAGTTTTGCTATTTGGGGAGCAAAATAACTGATGATGGTCGAAGTAGAGAGGATATAAAATGTAGACTGGCAATGGCAAGGAAAGCGTTTCTGAAGAAGAGAAATTTGTTAACATCGAGTATAGATTTAAGTGTCAGGAAGTCATTTCTGAAAGTATTTGTATGGAGTGTAGCCATGTATGGAAGTGAAACATGGACGATAAACAGTTTGGACAAGAAGAGAATAGAAGCTTTCGAAATGTGGTGCTACAGAAGAATGCTGAAGATTAGATGGGTAGATCACATAACTAATGAGGAAGTATTGAATAGGATTGGGGAGAAGAGGAGTTTGTGGCGCAACTTGACCAAAAGAAGGGATCGGTTGGTAGGACATGTTCTGAGGCATCAAGGGATCACCAATTTAGTATTGGAGGGCAGCGTGGAGGGTAAAATTCGTAGAGGGAGACCAAGAGATGAATACACTAAGCAGATTCAGAAGGATGTAGGTTGCAGTAGGTACTGGGAGATGAAAAAGCTTGCACAGGATAGAGTAGCATGGAGAGCTGCATCAAACCAGTCTCAGGACTGAAGACCACAACAACAACAACATTTATAAATTGAATGGATTTAAAAAATAAATATAATAGCTAAATAAAAAGTGAAAATTAAAAAATACTTGCCATTAAAATAAAATTTAAGTCCAGTGTGTCGTTATGCAGGCTTCTTCATCGTGGCTTCATACACTGAATGAAACGGATACAGTATGTATTTTCTGTCACGTTAAACATACCAAACTGAACGTTCTCTCTGGAAGTAATACGCCATTGGGAAGCAATGTATTCTTGAAGCCTAAAATATTTTCTATAAACACCTCTCCTAGGAAATTATTAACTTGTTCTATACTACGATAAGAAACAAGTTTCTTTTAAAATCTGAATCCTTTTGGAAGTTAGGTATCTTCTTTGAACGACAAAATTAACAAAACAAAAGTCTGTTCGGCATTTAATGAAGTGAGAAAAAGTTAAGTTTTTCTTGATAAGTTAAAGTCTTTGAGGACATCTGATGTCTTCTGTATGATCTAAGCTCTTGTTAGAGCCAGAAAAAATTCTGAAACTCAACATTTGAGCCGTGTTCATACAAGCAAAGACGAGCGCTGTCACCTAAACGTCTGATCTCTTCGCTAAGACTGATAGAATCAGTTCAAGGAAATTTCTGTGTCTGCGGTAGCAGATACGAAACGCGAACGATATTCCTCAGTCTGTTTTCAATGGGTAAAAACAATAAAAAAGAACATTGCTGATGTCGACAAAGTAATCGAAACAAGACACGATTTTAGGAAGAAAGCAAGTATGAATCCTGCTTCGAATCTTACAAAAATATAAAATGTTTTTCTTACAAGTCTCTCGCTCGAGAAAATCCACCAAAGAAGAGACGGAAACAAATCCACTAGAGAGTGGTCGGCACAGAATTACCAGAAAACTGTCCAGGGGGGCCAGATCACCGTTACACGACATTCTTACGTCACAGTCCGAAACTACCACTTCTGACAATCCAGAACTACCAGCAGATGAGGCACGTGGATGTTGCGGCTGGGATGGCCGATCCCTACAAGTCCGGACAGCGTGCTCAACTGCCTACTAGCCTTTTTTTTGTGGTATGTGGAAATACGGCGTCACCGATGGATCACGATCTTACTGTCTTGGAGTAAGGTAAAAATGTTCTATCCTACAATGATGTCATACTAAGGACATCATTGGTGCGCACGTTGAAGGTGTGGCGGTCGGACTTGAAGACCCATACCACCCTCCGACGGTGGAAGAACAAGGTAGGAGGCAACAGGTAACGCAACGACATTCTGTATGGATATCGGTGGTCATATTATGGTCGACACATATCCAGTGGCTCTATCAAAGCTGAGATGTCATTAGTGGCCATAACAGGGCTATCGTTAGCCATGGTCTGAATCTGATTCCTCAAGGATGGTGAGAGGAACAGGGTGGCGGTGCCGATGTCGGGGAATCGTGGTGGCAATGTTTTGTAAGCCAGTTACCGTGTCGTGCTGGGCACCCTCATTTTTATAGAGGCGCCTAACATTCTCTCGAATGGATGTCTTCAGAGTGACCATGTTTGTCACTCAGGGAGCCATAGGTGAGGGAATAGTGGACAACCATCCAGTACAGTCGGAGCTAGGTTTCTAGGTTCAGTTCCCTCTGTTGAACATTGGGTACAACGCTTTTATCAGCTTCTGTCCTCTTTGGGTGATGTATTCTGCAAGTCTATGGAAGAGCAGTTTTTTATCCATCCGGACACCTATATATTTGGTATTAGGGGACCATGGGACCCAGACGCCTGCAATAGTGATATTGCGGTGGAAGACTGGACACCGTTTAGTGAAGTAGACTGCCGTAGTTTTGGCGGCATTTAGGGCAATCTTGTTTGAACGTCGCCAGGTCACTGTGGCGCCCACCTGCTTCTGGAGAAAAGCAGTGAGCTGGTCCGTGTTGCGGCCGGTCGTATAGAGCGCATAACGACGGCGCAATGCGCCAGGTGGCCGTGTGGGGTGACTGGCATATCATTAACATAAATGTTAAAGAGGATGGGAGACAACACAGAGCTTAGAGGGGTACCCATCGACATGTGACGTAAGCTCGAGCATTTTCTTCGCTGAATAACCAAGAAGGTTCGGTCATGGAGGAAATTATCCATGGTCTTGACATAGATGTCGAGGATGGTCGTCAGTGTCAGCATTTTGTACATAATATTGATCTGCCAGATCTTGTCATACGCGATTTGCAGGTCCAGCAAAACCGCTGGCGTCGACATGGTGGAGTTAAAGCCCTTGCTGACATGTTCTGTGATCCTAAGAACTTGGAGTTCGGCTGACAGGTGTGAAGCGAGTCCAAACTGTTCTGGACAGATTGTCCCAGCCACTGCCAGAGGCTGGGAAATGCAGTGGACGATCAAAGGTTCTAGAACCTTTGCCATGGTATTCAGAAGGCTAATGGTCTTGTTGTTAGTAGGGACTGTAGGATCCTTTGAGGGCTTGGGGATGGCAGTCAGTTTGGCCTGCTTCCACTGTGGGGGGAAAAAAGGTCGTTTGTGAGACAGCGGTTCAGGATGCTGGTAAATAAGACAAGTGGCTTGCATGGGAGCCAGTGGAGGTGTTCGTTTAAGATGCCATCCAAACCTGAAGCCGACTGCCCACATTTCCACCAGAGGATCCGTTGGATTTCCGCTGGAGATGTAAGCTGAGGGGCAGTCAGAGGTTGAAAAGTGGCAACTACTACTACTACTACTACTACTACTACGTGATCAGGCCCAGTGGACCACACGCATCTACAAGTTTCCTGCTCTACTGTATTCTGTCCATTGCTGCTATCCGCCATTCGTCCACATCTATTGACACTTGGTTTAAATCTTCATGGAGTCCATCCCTCCAACGCTTCTTGGGTCTCCCTGGCGGTCTCTTTCCTGTAGGTGTGATATCCAGGAGTTTCCGAGGCCATCTGTGATCCTCCATCGGGGCCACATGGCCGGCCCACTGCATTCGTTTGGCTTTGACAGTTCCTGCTATTTTGGACTGCTGGTATAGTTCCTCAAGCTCTTGGTTGTATCTGATCCTCCATTCCCCTTATCTGCATCTAGAACTGGACCGAAGATCTTCCGAAGCACTTTTCTCTCCAAAACAAGGAGCTTATGGAAGTCCTGTTTCCGGATACTCCATGTCTCACACCCATATAGAACAAGAGGCTGAATCAGGGTTTTGTACAGTCGAATCTTGAACTGTCTGGAGAGAGATTTGGACCGAAGCAGTTGTGTTAGGCTGTGGTAAGATCGGTTTCCTGCTTGTATTCTGGCATTGATCTTTGCTTCACATGACGAGTTCTCAGTGAAAAGTGCCCCTAGGTATTTGAATTCTTGCACTCTCTTGTAGGAGTGGTCCCCAACCTGCAGTGATTGTAGATGATCAGCAGTCTGACAATGTCCATGCGTCTTAACGAGGTACTCTGTCTTGGCTTCGTTTATGTGTAGCCCAAATTTGCTGGCAGCCTCCTTTAGTGCTTTGGTCATTTGCTCCAACTCCTCTTCCGACCTAGAGAGTAAACAGATGTCGTCTTCATAGGCTAAGTATGCCAGTCTCTTTCCTTCGATTTCAATCCCTTCGTTCTCTTGGAAGGTCTCACGTACGATCTTCTCGAGGGCAAAGTTGAACAGGATAGGGGACAACCCATCTCCTTGCCTGAGTCCTGTTACAATTTCAAACTCCTCAGTTACGCGATTTCCCATCTTCACCTTTGCACGTGTTTCGTTCAGACAGATCTTTATCAGATTGATGAGTTTCTCTGCTATGCCAAACTCCCTTAAACAGTTGAGCAGGCTCTTGCGATGTATGCAATCATAGGCCTTCTTAAAATCAACGAATAAAATATGCAAATGTTTACCATATTCACCCAGTTTCTCAGAGACTGAAGATGTGATATACTGTTGACCATCCTGGCCGGAAACCTCCCTGGTACTCCCCAATCACCGATTCTGCCACTGGCTGAATTCTATGTATGAGGCAATTGGACAGGATCTTATAGCAGACGTTAAGCAGGGCGATGCCTCGATAGTTGTCACATTTCAGTTAGTCGCCCTTCTTATGTATTGGACAAATCAGAGCTGTTTTCCATTCTCCTGGTAGTTCTTCTTTGGTCCATATTGCCTGTATCAGTCGGTGTATTTTTTCTGCAAGTTTCTCTCCTCCTGCCAGGATCATTTCAGCCTGTATTCCATCTTCACCTGGACTCTTATTCTGTTTAAAGTGTCTGATTCTGGTTTTTATCTCATCGAGGGTAGGTGGGGGATAGTCTGCATCGGCTGTAATTGGGTACTGGAAATCAAACTGCAGTTCTGGTTCATCACAATTTAGCAGCTGTCGAAAGTACTCTTTCCATCTCTCAGATATGTCCCTATCGTTCGTCAGGTACTTATCATGGGAATCTTTGACAAATTTCTGCTTGGCCTGGTGTCCTTTGCAGAGGTACTTCACCCTCAGAAACATTTCCCTAGTCTTTAGTCCTCTGTTTCTGCTTCAGTGATGATATTCCTCATGTATTTCCTCTTTGCTCTTCTCACAATTGCTTGTGTAGTCTTTCGGACCTCCTCAAATTGTGGTTTGGCCTTTGCCAGATTTGTCCCCTTCAGCCATTTGTTCCTGGCTTCCTTTCTCCTTTCCAGGGCATCTGCACATTCCTTTCCAAACCAGATCTTCTTGCCCACTGGGTTTCCCGAGAGTGTTTCCTTTGCTGTATCCCTAACTGAGCTCTGGATGTTTCTCCACATTAGTTCGAGGTCCTGATTTGCGCCCATTTCACTGAGTGCTTCAAAGCGGTTACTAAGTTGCAACTGGTATCTGGTCTTCGTTGCCTCATCTTTCAGTTTCTCCACATGGTACCTTTCCACTCTTTTTAACTTAGGCCCCGTTCTTCCTTTACACTGTATGTTTAAACGGCCTCTGACCGGGAAATGATCAATCCCACCTTCGGCTCCCCGTGCTGTCTTAACGTCTAACACCAATCTCTTGGCTCTGAGATCAATGGCAACATGGTCTATTTGATTTACAGTTCTCCCATCTGGTGATACCCAGGTTCCTTTATGTATGTTTTTCCGCTGGAAGTTTGTGCTGCAGATGAACAACCCTAATGATGTAGCGAAGCTGATGAACCTAACTCCATTGTCACTGCTTAGGTTGAGTAGACTGTGCCTACCTGTTGCGTCTTGGAATATTTGTTCTTTCCCAACCTTGGGACCTCAGGTGTCCATTTCGTATAGCGTCCTTCACTGCCTCTAGCTGTGCATAGAACTCGTCTTTCATTTCACATTCACTCTCCTCCATGGGAGCATGACAGTTCACAAAAGTAGCAACAACCGTCAGAATATCGCATTCGTCCTGGAGTTCATCAAGCGTAAGGTCCTGGATGAGCAATTGGTTCTGGTCCACAAATGCACTGGCCAGAGTTTCTACCACACGGAGGGCATCATAAGTTAAGCCATGCCCTTTGCAGATGGGATGGTTGGTCTTCACTGCAGAGTGCTGTAGGGCTCAGATAACAGCCCATTCGGATTTATGTTGGAGGAGAATAGCGGACATATTGTCCTCCCATTGTCCTGTTTTCCAATCGACAAAGCGGTGGCAGAATTCACGTTGGTGATGACACTTCATGTGATGCTTATCCCAAGGATCAGGTAACTTTTCCACCACCTGTGGCAGCAGTTCTTCTCGATTTTGAGTTCGTGCAGTAGGGGAGGCATATCATCCAGAGGGTCAAAGCCCTTGGGACAGAGGAAGTAGAGGCCTTCATCGCCTTCTGAATTTTTGTGCTTAGGCAATCAACAGCACTAACCAGATAGACAGGCGTTGTCAGGCTGAGGTGTTGCCAAGTCGTGCTGTTCATGATCCTAGAAAATTTGTCCCAATCCATGATGGTCAAGGTAGAACGGATGTCTAAAGACAGAACGACGTTGGTTAGTTGTAGGAGCATGGTCAGAGGCCAGTTTTTGGAGTGTTTCCAACGAAAATTGCACCATAATGTTCTTGAAATTGGCCACATCCAGAATGTCCAGCTGGCAGTCAGAGTGGACTGGTATATGGGGAAGGGGGGGGGGGGGGGAGGCATAGACTGACAGCGCCAGACGATCATCCAGGTCAATGAGGTGTCCGCCCTTGGGATTAGCAATGCGAGAATATCAAGCTGGATGCTTGGCATTTTGATCTTACCCAACAATGAGTTTGTCAAATGATGTCATGGTCCGCTTCAAGAAGTGGGAATTAGGGCTCAAATATGCCACAGCAGAAATAATAGCACCAAGGTGGGTAGAAACAGTGACTGCCATAGCCTCTATATGTTCTAGTCGTTGAAGAACCTCAGGATTATGGACAAGTGTCTTATGTAGGAACACTGCCATGCCCGCACCTCAGCGATGGAGTTGGTCAGTGCGATAGCAAACCACGTTGCAGAGACGAAAACCGTAGGTGGGTTTCAGGTGGGTTCCTGAGACAAGTAAAATGTCCACATGATGGTCATAGAGGAAAGTGTTCAGTTCACTATTGATACCTTTAATGCCATTGGCATTAAAAATAAGACAACTAGATCCCAACGGGGCTGATGATTGTGTGGTGGGCAATTCACCATTATAACAAAATCTGTGTGAGCCCATCAACAAAGGCGATGACCTTGGTGAGCTTCTCCTCTGACTAATGGATCTTATGAGCTATTTCATGAATGACATCCCTGATGTGGGGCTGCATGAACAAAGAGATGACCTGGAGGATCTATCTCATGATATCCCGGAAAGAAGCATCTGTCTTCACCACTGGAGGAATATCCCGGGTGGACTGGTGGG
Organism: Schistocerca americana; assembly: GCF_021461395.2. NCBI lineage: Eukaryota > Metazoa > Arthropoda > Insecta > Orthoptera > Acrididae > Schistocerca > Schistocerca americana. The sequence continues at coordinate 240,335,645 of NC_060121.1, forward strand.
CCCTAAGGCAGGCAGGACGATCGTGGTGGCTGGTGGAGTAGGTGCCGCAGTGGAGGGCTGTGGCACTACAACAGGTGGGCGTGAGGAGGATGCAGACAGTCTTTCAGTTTGGTGTGCATTGGTATTTATTCACTGAAGACACATGAGCAGGAGGAGACAGCTGCAGCAGCAAATGTGGTCATAGGAGATGGAGCCCCCTCCAAGGAAATGGTTGCAGTCCCACAATGGTGGGGGTGACCGATTTGTCCTTGGTTTCCTTCTTGGAGGGTGGGAAGATTTCATAGCCTCCTGGTATGTAGGGCAACCCTTCCAGGAATCATGATGGTGGGGATCGTGAGAGGCGCCCAAACAGCAGGCACATTTGGGTTTTTCTGAGGCTGGGAGTTTGCAGTCCTCTGACACATGCAGGCAGGCACACTTGACACACTGAAATGGCAGTGAGCAGTAACTGCAAGTGTGTCACAAATGTTGACACTGACAGCAGATGGAGGGTCATTGCGGCCTTCATATGATTCAGTATGCACCTTGGTGCACAGGAGAAACCTGATTTGGTAAATGCATTCAACATCCTCCCTCCTAATAAGAGACATAACATGGGTGGGCGTAGGGATTATTTTCTGGGTCTCAGGGTCCCTCTTGTTGTATTGGTGGACCAAAGGGTCCAGGAACTTGAGACAGAGTAATTCATCCCTGACGTACATTTCTGTAACTTCGCAGGGAAGGTCTTTGATGAAGATTTTTGTTCTTGTGTCGCCAGAAGCCTGACGAGTGTTGTAGTACATAACCCATGACTTCACAAAATTGAGGATTTGTAGATAATGAACCTTTGTGTCAAGCAGGTACTTGACGTGGTCTTTCTGGCAAACTGCCCACAGTTGGCCTGCAGTAAGGTGTTGCAGTTCAGTGTTTAGTTTAATGTAGTTCATGGGAACTTCTCCTTCTTTGGTGGATTTTGAGAAGTGGAGGTTGGAAGGGGGCCCATGTCCTGGTCTATGGCACCAACAGGTGCAGCTGCTCCATGTGTGGAGGCATCTGAATCCAAATCATAGCCGCTGAAATGGGTGCGAGCAGAAGCCTGCTTAGATTTTCAACCACGGGGGGGGGACCAACAGGTTCGGAATCCCCAGAAGGCTCATTGGGTCAATGAGATGGTGTAGACGAAATGGCACCCGATGGGGTGTCCAAGTGGAAGTTGGTTGTATCAGTGCTGGGGGTCGACATGGCTTGACCATCACTGGATGAGAGGTCTATCACCAGGCGGCCATGGGAATCGTCAGATGACAAAGAGGAAGATCGGTCCCTCATGCGAGGCTGTGGGCAGGTTTCACGTAAATCAGTATCACTGTCAGTAATGACTGGTGACTTGTGGTAGGAGATACACTGAGCTCTGCCATTAGCATGTTGGCTGGTGTCAGTATCAGTGTTTCTAGCACCTTGCCGGGACTGCCGTCGAGCGGCCGGTGTCACATTGCCACATGAAGGGACAGTGGAAGAGTCGCCTAGCCACAGATTCCAGTCCTTGGCCCTGTTCATACTTTGTTTCGGCTCGACTGACATAGTCAGGCCGCTGGCAGGCGAAATACACTAACGCCTGTCGCCTATAAAGGCCCAGTACAATGGGACGAGTGCAAAAAAAGCAACGCTGCCTTAGAAGGCGAAAGACAAATCAACATCGGCTCAGACACTATGACTGAACAACGCTGAGCAGTGGCCGTGCGGTTAAAGGCGCTTCAGTCTGGAACCGTGTGACCGCTACGGTCGCAGGTTCGAATCCTGCCTCGAGCATGGATGTGTGTGATGTCCTTAGGTTAGTTAGGTTTAATTAGTTCTAAGTTCTAGGCGACTGATGACCTCAGAAGTTAAGTCGCATAGTGCTCAGAGCCATTTTGAACGCTGAGCAACACTCGTCACCGTAACGAACAACGCACACGTACTCGCATGTAAACACTGTCAGGGCTACTAACCGGCGGTGACCCGGCTTATAAGGTCAGTTGGCGGATGGATCCTCTGGGACTATTTTCGACCAGGTGAGTGGAATTGGAAAATAGTCCGCTTGCTGATCGCGACCTCTGGCGGAGCTGTCGATCCGCCCTACTCGGGTAGCAGGCCCTGGTAGCCATTGGCTGAGAAATGAGGCTGTGTTTTCGTCTGCGGCAGCAGCCTCGATCGTACTGTAAGCATCTACTTTGGTTTTATCGCTGTTCAAATGGTTCAAATGGCTCTGAGCACTATGGGACTCAACTGCTGAGGTCATTAGTCCCCTAGAACTTAGAACTAGTTAAACCCAACTAACCTAAGGACATCACACACATCCATGCCCGAGGCAGGATTCGAACCTGCGACCGTAGCGGTCTTGCGGTTCCAGACTGCAGCGCCTTTAACCGCACGGCCACTTCGGCCGGCTTTATCGCTGTGATGATGGCATCCCTCATCTCTGTTGTCATGCGAAACGCTGATGTAGCAGGCAGACGGGACGTACGCTGCAGAAATTGCGGGATTTTCTCTCATACCGAAGACCAAATTTGTTTTTGGTCTGCCAGTGTTGGCTGAGTAAGAATATGCGAAAATCTAACACATCTGGAGTCGTGGCATACAGCGTGTAGCATGTAAAACAACCCGCCGGACATAAATAACTGCTGTGCTTAGCTTTGGGGAAGAGTATGAAGCCTGGCAGCAAGATGTCTGTGATTTGAATGGTGTGGGACACTGTCCTGTCGAAGACTCAGTTCAAAATTTATTCTGCGTTCTTTGTTGAGGGGGGACAATTTCAGTTAACACGTCTTAGCATTTGGATCGGGCATCTGTAGGTAGCGTAGCGTAGGATATTAGCCCAAACCAGTGTGCAATCGCAAGCCACGTATTTTTCTTCAAGTGGCGTGATACGATTCCTGTAATAGGCGATGGCATATCTAAGCAGCCCTCTTCTGGAAAAGCCAGTCTTCAATATATGTGCTCTCTAGATAATATAGCGGTACATGTTCACGCTTTTGCTTATATTGGCAATATCTACTGACAGAGTCGTATTTCGTGTGTGTGACAGCTGGTAAAGTCGCTTTGTGACAGTGTCCTCGTTGGCTGATAAGTATTTTCCGTGATGGCCGCAGGCATATAGCCAAAGCACGAATTCCTTGGTTGTTCAGGCTGAGGGCTCCCATGACACATATCGTCGCTGTTGTTTTGAAGGATACCTTAAAAATATTCAGCTTCTAAATGTATCAGGCAGCCGCTGCCAAAAGTGATTGGACCGCCTTGTTGGCACTGGCAAGATGGCGGTAACGTGTTGCAGTTTGGATAGAGTGTAAGGGCTGACGAAAAAAGTCCTCTATAGACGACCTAGTTTTCTCATATTTCGTGCACCCAAGAATGCTTTTATCGGCTGAATTGTTGGTTGGAAGTTTTTATTGTATATACAGGGTGATTATAATTAAACTTTCAAATCGCTGTAGAAACAACACCACTGGTCAGAATGACGTCAAATTGCAACGGAATATTATCGGAGAAGGGGGAAAACGTATGGCAGAAGAAATATAAATAGTTACAAAATGTAGCAATAGATGGCGCTGCAAGCATCATAATTTAATAGAGGTCGACTACAAATGACCAATGAATCATACAACAATGCCTAAGGTGTTCGTTTGACGTTTAACAAGCTATACTACTCAGTGTGCATGGGTGTACAGGTGTAATACTGTTAGTTACGTAATCTCATCCACCACAGCAAGGTCATATCACATCGGATGGGAAAAATCGGTTTTTAATTTTCCTGAGGCCAAAAACCGCATAAAAAGCATCAATCACATTTGTTTTTAATTGTCCTGAAGCCGAAACCCACATAAAAAGCATCAATCCAAATTAAATCGACTGTTCAATATGCTGTCCACCGTTTTCTGCAAAAAGCTGAGATCGAGAAACAGCATGTTCCACAATTGATCGAATCGTTTCCGGGGCCACGTTCAGAATTTGTTGCGCAATGCGTGCCTTCAATGCAACTAAGTTTGCAATCGGAACACTGAACACAACGTCTTTCAGATAGCCCCACAGCCAGAGTCACACGGATTAAGATCAAGTTATCAGGACGGCCAGGCTGTAGGGAAATGGCGGCTGATAATTCTAGCATTTCCGAAATGGCGCTTCAGCAGCTGCTTAACTGGATTTGTAATGTGAGGAGGTGCGCCATCTTGCATAAAAATGATCCCATCCGCACATTCACGCTGTTGAAGAGCTGGAATGACGTGGTTGCGCAAAATACACTCATAGCGCCTACCAGTGACGGTACAGGTAACAGGACCGGAAGCACCTGTCTCTTCGAAAAAATATCGCCCTATGATAGATGATGCTGTAAACCCGCACCACGCAGTGACCTTTTCAGGTTGTCCATATTCGACAATTCTCTGTATTGACATATCCTGTCAGATGGAAATGGGCTTCGTCTTTCCACAAAATCTTACAGGGCCAATCATTGTCCACTTCAGTGCGAGCAAGAAATTCTAAAGCAAAGGTCTCTCTTGCTGACAGGTCAACAGGAAGTAATTCGTTCACACGGGTAATCTTGAATGGATAGCAAAGAAGGATGTTTCGTAGGATTTTACGCACTGTGCTCACGGGTTTGTCCAAAGTTCGGGCAATTCTCTGTGCACTACACAATTGCCCACCACTGCTCGTCTCCTCCTGCATTGCTGTGGCCACTGCTTCCACTCACGTTGAATCAATTCGGTTCCTCCCTCTACCATGTTGCACACAAAAAGAACCTGTCTTTTCGAATTTCCGAATCATTTTCTCCAGACCCACGGCAGTCATCGGACCAACGCCTTTTTTCAAACCCTTCAGTGTCCGGAACTTCCGCAGAGCGACGTGTGCACAGTAATCATGCTTGTAATACAGCCTTACAAGCAGAGCTCGATCCTGCATTGAGACAGTCATGGCGAACGTCGCAGACGCGAAAGGAAGAAAAGACGTGTACCTAGCGTGTTTATACCAACTTCAATGGGTCGTGCGAATGACAGGTGTTTTCATTTACGTATTTGACACAGCCTAAGGCAGCAGATGATTATAATAGTGGGGAAATTGATGATCTAACTTGGAATGCAGTGGAAGAAGCCATAAAGAGGATGAAAGGGGGCAAGGCACCAGGTTGGGACGAAGTAACAGTGGATATGATACGAGCAGCAGGAGAAGTAGGAACCCAGTGGCTATACAGAGTGCTGAGGGTGGTGTGGTGTGGAAGGAGAACAGAATTCCTGAGGATTGGAAGAAAGGAATTATAGTCCCGATCTTCAAGAAAGGGGATAAAAGGAGATGTGAGAACTACAGAGGAATCACCCTGCTATGCCACTGTGGAAAAATCTATGAAATGATGCTGGAGAAGAGAATAAGAAGCAGTATTGAAAGTAGACTGCAAGAGGAGCAGTACGGTTTCAGACCGGGAAGATCAACAACGGACCTCATATTTGCGGTAAGGCAACTGCAGGAAAGGCACTATGAGTACGGGAAGGACTTAATCATGGCCTTTTTGGATATTGAGAAGGCGTATGACAGTATCTGTAGGGACAAGCTCTGGGATGTGCTGAACGCAAAAGGGATAGATGAAGAGATAACACGAAAAGTCAGAAAAATGTATGAGGGAAGTGAGAGTTGTGTGAAAGTGGGGAGGGAACGTACTGCATGGTTCAAGCTGGAAAATGGGCTGCGACAGGGAAGTGCACTTTCGCCTTTATTGTTTATTATTGTTATGGATGAAATCCTACAGCAAGTATCAGATGCAATTGGAGATCATAAAATGAAAGCAGTGCTCTTTGCCGATGACCTGATGTTATGGGGAAATTGCGTGAAGGAGGTGCAAGAGCAGTTAGATGCATGGGAGGCAACGGCAGCACAATATGGAATGCATTTCTCTGCAAAGAAAAGTGAAATAATCGTCACAACAAGGAAGAAGAATAGGCCAAATGTGGATATAACTTGTGGAGGGGAAAAACTACAAGTAGTAGAGAACTTCAAGTACCTGGGAAGCGTGATTGAAAGTAAGGGGGGAAACGCAATGGAAATAAATGAAAGGTGCAGAAAAGCAGGGCAGTTCTACAAATGCATTAGGGGGCTTATTTGGAGCAAGGAGGTGCCACAGAAATCCAAGGGAATTATATACCGAACCTACTTTGTCCCCATATTGACATACGGAAGTGAGACATGGGTAATGCACAAAAGCGACAAAAGTAGAATACAGGCTAGTGAAATGAAGTTCCAGAGGAGCAGGTTGGGTGTAACAAGACGAGACAGATTGCGAAATGTGTATGTGAGGGAAAGACTAAAGGAGGAACCAGTACAGGGCAGGATAGAAAAATCAAGACTGCAGTGGTATGGACACATGAAGAGAATGGATGAGGGAAGAATTCCAAAGAGGATGTTTGATCTGCAACTGGAGGGGAAGAGGCCCAGAGGAAGACCAAGAGATAGATGGGTGAAGGGAGTGAAGGAATGTGTGACGAGAAGAGGAGAGAACTGGACGAAGGTGGAAGAGGGGGAATGGTGGAAAGACAGAACACGATGGAGAGGCTTGTGTTCCCGACAGACCCAGCCAGTGGCTGGAAACTGTCCAAGATGATGATGATGATGATTTGACACATACAGCGCCATCTATTGATCAATTTTCACACTATTTTTTTCTTCTGCCATACGTTTTCCCACTTCTCCGATTATATTCCGTTGCAATTTGACGTCATTCTGACGAGTGGTGTAATTTCTACAGCGTTTTGAAAGTTTAATTATAACCACCCTGTATGTCCCAAGGTCGCACCAAATCGTACATGCCAAGTTGTTTCTTTATGAGCATACAGGGAAGCCAAGAGTCGCCTGTAATAGATTTTCCTTGACCAATTGTCAAGATCGCAGATTTGTTGATGTTGTTCAATGGTGCACCACAGCCTCTTTGAAAACTTCTAGGATACCCTTCACCTCGTCGATAGCTCGATAACGTTTTAGGAGTTCGCTGACATCATCAGTATGTGCTTAGACCACAGATTTTAAGCCATAAAACTAGAATACAGTTAGGTTACGATGTGGTTTGCGCAACAAGAGCCTATGACTACGGTATAGAATAGGAGTGTCCGACCGTTTAGCTTATCTGACCACACTGCTTTTGAGCCGCACATTTTACATAGACTGAATTCTATGAACTTTTCTCCAATCGTGTGATAGATGCTCACTTCTTTGGCCGCACTGACACTTGTTTTGCGCCGCATGCGGCCCGCAGGCCGCGGATTGGATACTCTTGGTTCAAAAATGGTTCAAATGGCTCTGAGCACTATGGGACTTAACTGCTGTGGTCATCAGTCCCCTAGAACTTAGAACTAATTAAACCTAACTAACCTAAGGACATCACACACATCCATGCCCGAGGCAGGATTCGAACCTGCGACCGTGGCAGTCGCGCTGTTCCGGACTGAGTGCCTAGAACCGCTAGACCACCGCGGCCGGCTGGATACTCTTGGTGTGCAGCGTAGTTGAGAGAGGGCAACCTTGCTTTATTGCTCTATTCCTAAGTCTAGAGAGAACACTGTCAGGGTGTCGTTTGTCACAAAATTCGTGCAAGTCCCCCGTAATCAATTGTTAACATTATTCACGAAAGAGGGACTCAGGCCGTTCATTTCCATCACTTTGGTAAGATATGTGTATATTTTTTTATCGTAGGCTTTGTCAAAGTCGAGGAACATTATGGCCGTGTCTCATGGATATGTAATAAGTATGCCGTCCAGCTTAGTTTAACGATATCTCTACATGGCGCCAAAATATACACTGAAGAGTCAAAGAAACTGGGACAAATGCCTAATACCGTGTACGGCCCCCACAAGCAGAAGTGCTGCAACACGACGTGGCTGGACTCGACTAATGTCTGAAGTAGTGCTGGAGGGAACTGACACCATGAATCCTGCAGGGCTGTCCATAATAAGAGTTCAAGGGGTGGAGATATCATCTGAACAGCACGTTGCAAGGCATCACAGATACGCTCAATAATGTCCATGTATGGGGAGTTTGGTGGCCAGCGGAAGTGTTTAAGCGCAGAAGAGTGTTCCTGGAGCCACTCTGTAGCAATCCTGGACGTATGGGGTGTCGCATTGTCGTGATGGAACTTCCCAAATCCGTCGTAATGCACAATGGACATGAATGGATGCAGGTGATCGAACAGGATGCTTGCGTAAATGTCACCTGTCAGATTCGTATCTAGACGTATTACGGGTCCCGTATCACTCCAGCTTCACACGCTCCACACCGTTACAGAGCCTCCACCATCTTGAATAGTCCCCTGCTGACATGCAGAGTCCATGGATTCATGAGGTGGCCTCCATACCCGTCCATCCGCTCGATACAGGTTGAAACGAGACTCGTTCAACCAGGCAACATGTTTCCAGTCATCAACAGTCCAATGTCGGTGTTGACGGGCCCAGGCGAGGCGTAAAACTCTGTGTCGTGCAGTCATCAAGGGTACACGAGTGGGCCTTCGGCTCCGAAAGCCCATATCGATTATGTGTCGTTGAATAGTTCGCACGCTGACGCTTGTTAATGGCCCAGCATTGAAATCTGCAGCAATTTGCGGAAGGGTTGCACTTCTGTCACACTGAACGATTCTCTTCAGTCGTTGTTGGTCCCGTTCTTGTAGGATCTTTTTCCGGCCGCAGCGATGTCGGAGATTTGATGTGTTACCGGGTTCCTGATATACACGGTACACTCGTGAAATGGTCATGCGGAAAAATCCCCACTTCAACGCTATCTAGGAGATGCTGTGTTCCACTGCCGGTGCGCCGACTGTAACACTACGTTCAGACTCACTTAAATCTTGATAACCTGCCGTCGTTGCAACAGTAACCGATCTAACAACTGCGTCAGACACTTATTGTCTTGTATAGGCGTTGCCGACCGCAGCGCCGTATTTTCCCTGTTTACGTACCTCTGTTTTTGAATACGCATGCCTATACTAGTTACTTCAGTGTATAAGACTGATGGTTCTCGACTCACACTCCTCTGACATTGTCCAAAGATATAGGTTAAATGTGGCCATAGTCGTGTGTTTCGAGCGCGTGTAAATTTGAAATCCTCACTGAGCTAAATTTCTTGTTGGGAATCTGTGACAGTTTTCGTTTTTGGCTTTTGAAGTATTAATACCAGTACAGTTTTGTACTCCATGAAAAAGGTGTTAGACAAGTACCACGTAATATTTCCCTGTATATCCCCGTAATAACATCGCCTACTGATCTACATCTACATCTATATGATTACTCTGCAACTCACAATTGAGTGCATTGCAGGGAGTTCATCGAACCACTTTTAAGCTACTTCTCTACCGTCCCACTCTCGAACAACGCGCGGGAAAAACGGAAACTTAAATATTCCCGTACGAGCTCTGATTTCTCTTATGTTATTATGATCATTTCTCCCTATGTAGGGGGGCGCCAACAAAATATTGTCACTTTCACACCTTGAGGAAAATACTGGTGATTGAAATTTCTTGAGCAGATCCTACGGCAGCGAAAAAAGTCTTTGTTTTAATGACTACCATCCCAATTCAAGTTTCATAACCGTGGTATTCTCTCCCCTATTTCGCGATAATACGAAACGAGCTGCCCTTGTTTGATCTTTTTCGATGTCGACCGTCAACCCTATTTGATGCGGGTCCCACACCTCACAGCGATAGTGCAGAACAGGGCGGACAAGCGTAGTGTAAGCAGTCTCTTTAGTAAACCTGTTACATTTTCTAAGTGTTCGGTCAATAAATTGCAGTCTTTGGTTTGCTTTCCCCACGACATTTTCTATGCGAACGTTCCAATTTATGTTATTCGTAACTGCAATTCTAAGTATTAAGTTGCGGCTACAGCCTTCAGATTTCTGATTTAGCGTGCAACTGAAATTTTGCGAATTCTTTTTAGTGCCCCTGTGGACGACTTCACACTTTTCATGATTTATAGTCAGTTGCTTCTTTCTGCACAATTCAGATATCTTGTCTAAAACATTCTGCAATTCATTCTGATCATCTGATGACTTTACGTTATGGTAAATGACAGCATCATTTGCAAACAAACTAAGAGGACTGCTCGGTTTGTCTCCTAAATCGTTTGTGTACGTAGATCAGGAACAACAGAGGGCCTATAACGCGTCCTTGGGGAACTCCAGATATTATTTCTGTTTTACTCGATGATTTTCCGTCTGTTGCCTTTCTGACAGGAAATCACGAATTCAGTCACACAACTGAAACGATACTCCAATTAGAAGTCGATTGTGAGGAACTGTGTCAAAAGGCTTCTGGAAATCTAAAAATATGGATTCAATTCTAAATCCTCTGTCAAAAGCGCTCATTCGTGAGAATAAACAGCTACTTGTGTCTCACAAGAACGATATTTATTGAATCCGTGTTGGATATTTGTCAATAAACCGTTTTCTTCGTGGTGATTCATAAATGATTCGAAATGATGCACTGTCGGTCGGTGAAGCCTGGCACCAAGTTGGTGTTCCAAAACATCCTAAAGGTGTTCTAAAGGATTCAGGTCAGAACTCTGTGCAGGCCAGTCCATTACAGGGATGTTATTGTCGTGTAGCCTTTCCGCCACAGGCCGTGCATTATGAACAGGTGCTCAATCGTGTTGAAAGATGCAATCGCTATCCCCGAATTGCTCTACTTAAAACATCAATGTAGGCCTGTGCTGCGATAGTGCCACGTACAACAACAAGGGGTGCAAGCCTCCTCTATGAAAAACACGACCACACCATAACACCACCGCCACCAAATTTTACTGTTGGCACTACACACGCTGGCAGATGACATTCACGGGGCATTCGTCATTCCCACACCCTGCCTTCGGATCGCCACATTGTGTACCATGATTCGCAACTCCACACAACGTTTTTCCACTGTTCAATCGTCAAATGTTCATGCCCCTTGCACCAAGCGAGGCGTAGTTTGGCATTTACCAGCGTGATGTGTGGCTTATGAGCAGCAGCTCGACCATGAAATCCGAGTTTTCTCACCTCCGGGAGTTCCGTGGAGCACCCAATTCTGCTCTCTTACGGTTCTAATGACTACTGAGGTCGCTAATATGGAGTACCTGGCAGTAGGTGGCAGCACAATGCACCTAATATGAAAAAAACGTATGTTTTGGAGGTGTCTGGAAACTTTTGATAACATAATGTATGTCATGTTTATCCACGAACATCACATTTTCTGAGATTCAGTACAACAAAGCATGCTCAAATGGCGCATTTTGCCAAAATTGGTGTATAACTTAAACTACATATTTTCGTAATTCGCTAGTATAACTTAAAAAAGCTCCAAATACAGTATGTTACCTTCATAAACACTTAAATCAACATGTTGGCTGCTTGATTTGCACCAAAATAAAATAGCACTTAAAACTGTCTGTTATTTTCATCAAAATACATTAAGTGATCTTCCATAACTATACATATGTGGCTCTCTTATGGACACTACTGGTCTAGTTTACAGGCTAGCTTTTGTCAGTGACATCGTTTCAGTCTTGGTACCCCACTTTAAAAACACCAAAAATTGTCAGTATTATCTGTTATTTATCAAAATTCATAGACATTTCTTCTACAACGGTATAAATCCGACATGGCTGATTTATTGGCACTGCTGATCTAACTTACTTGTTAAGGTGCAGTTGTTGACAGCAAAAAAAGGAAATCAAAAAGTGCCTGTATTATTTATCAAAATATGTCAAGATTCCTTCTGTAACTGTACAAAACATTTTTGGCTCATTTACTGATATTACTGATCTAACTTACAGGTTATGATAAATAAATACTTGGCCATCATTGACTGCATTACTACTACATGAGACTCAATGAAATAACATACAGAAAAGTAGTTTTAACATGTGAATTTAATACACGATCATATAGGTAAGAAACAAGGATTGCTATGCTTCCAGCCACACTTCTTTTCAGAATCAGCTAAACATTATAGTAACATAATGGAGAAGGAGGAGAAATAGGAAATTAGTGTTTAACATTCTATCAACAATGAGATAATTAGAAAAGGAGCACATTCTCAGATAGGGAAGGAAAACATCTATGCCCTTTAAAAGGAACTATCTCAGCATTTGCCTGAAACGATTTGGGGAAATATGGAAAACCTAAACCTGTATGACCAAACACGGGTTTGAAGCATTGTCCTCCTGAATGCAAGTCCAGTATGTTAACTACTGAGCCACCTCACTCAGTGTAACATCATGCTAGGGTTTTATTTTTGTCTTGCAGTACAAAATTTTTGTCATGTTCTGCTGATAATGCCAACTTATGTTGTTACACAGTGGAAACTATTTGACACTTCGATGAAATAGCATTCTCAAAAGTAGTTTTAACATCTGATTTTAATACACATGCATATAAATGGCAAATGAGAGCCACTATGCTTTCCACTACCTACCTTCAGTTATTTTTTAGAGCCAGCGAAATGTTATGTTGTCCCCATATATTAGATTTATCATGCAGTAGATATTGCTTGCCATCTTCTGCTGATAATGGTAACGTATGCTGTCACACAGTAGAGTCTGATGTTTAATACACTTAGACAGTATGCCACAGTGTCAAATGCACCACTTATTCTGTAGTTACAAATCATAGCTTCCAGTCGGATAATAGCACATTCTTTAGCCAAGAAAGATGTAAAGTTTCTCATAGATGCATGTTGAGGACACTATATAAAATTTATAAGGTGGTTACCAATATCATTGTGCGCTCCTGGGACCTCTTCCCATTAAACTCTCCATTCCAGCTGTCTTGTCATTGTTCACAGTCATGTAGCTGTTTCCTAGCTACTCTTCAGAGAGGTCATTGTTTAAACATCAGCACGTCTTGACTTGCCTCAGACTTTTCTGACTAATAAGTAAACCGTTGAGTGCAAGGTTGTAAAACGCCAGTCGTGTTTACTGCATTCAACACCCCACATATTGTCTTATATGCTACCCCAATACTGACAGCTAATGGCACCATGGGCGGGACTGGAGGTGTCCAATGGGTGCACAGCATGAGGTTATGGAGCGCAGTTGAACTGCTTAGTTAACGGGTAACTCACAACAGTGCTACAGTGCTAGTATTGATGATACAATACAGAGTAATGGCAACCATAAACAAAGCAAATATTGCATTATATCTACAACAACAGTTGCCAAAGTTGGCTTTTCACCAGTAAGGAACCCAAGGGTTTTGCAGAGTGAGAAAGAAATGGCAGATGAGATATTAGCGCTTCTGCAGGCTGAGTCACGGCAATGTGGGGTGTCATATATGCTCAGCTGCATGCACAATGTACATGAGGTATACAATGAGGACAGTACATGCTTGTTGTTGTTGTGGTGGTCTTCAGTCCTGAGACTGGTTTGATGCAGCTCTCCATGCTATTCTATCCTGTGCAAGCTTCTTCATCTCCCAGTACCCACTGCAACCTACATCCTTCTGAATCTGCTTAGTGTATTGATCTCTTGGTCTCCCTCTACGATTTTTACCCTCCACGCTGCCCTCCAATGCTAAATTTGTGATCCCTTGATGCTTCAAAACATGTCCTACCAACCGATCCCTTCTTCTAGTCAAGTTGTGCCACAAACTTCTCTTCTCCCCAATCCTATTCAATACCTCCTCATTAGTTACGTGATCTACCCACCTTATCTTCAGCATTCTTCTGTAGCACCACATTTCGAAAGCTTCTATTCTCTTCTTGTCCAAACTGGTTATCGTCCATGTTTCACTTCCATACATGGCTACACTCCATACAAATACTTTCAGAAACGACTTCCTGACACTTAAATCTATACTCGATGTTAACAAATTTCTCTTCTTCAGAAACGATTTCTTTGCCATTGCCAGTCTACATTTTATATCCTCTCTACTTCGACCATCGTCAGTTATTTTGCTCCCCAAATAGCAAAACTCCTTTACTACTTTAAGTGTCTCATTTCCTAATCTAATCCCCTCAGCATCACCCGATTTAATTTGACTACATTCCATTATCCTCGTTTTCCTTTTGTTGATGTTCATCTTATATCCTCCTTTCAAGACACTGTCCATTCCGTTCAACTGCTCTTCCAAGTCCTTTGCTGTCTCTGACAGAATTACAATGTCATCGGCGAACCTCAAAGTTTTTACTTCTTCTCCATGAATTTTAATACCTACTCCGAATTTTTCTTTTGTTTCCTTTACTGCTTGCTCAATATACAGATTGAATAACATCGAGGAGAGGCTACAACCCTGTCTCGCTCCTTTCCCAACCACTGCTTCCCTTTCATGCCCCTCGACTCTTATAACTGCCATCTGGTTTCTGTACAAATTGTAAATAGCCTTTCGCTCCCTGTATTTTACCCCTGCCACCTTCAGAATTTGAAAGAGAGTATTCCAGTTAACGTTGTCAAAAGCTTTCTCTAAGTCTACAAATGCTAGAAACATAGGTTTGCCTTTTCTTAATCTTTCTTCTAAGATAAGTCGTAAGGTTAGTATTGCCTCACGTGTTCCAACATTTCTACAGAATCCACACTGATCTTCCCCAAGGTCCACTTCTACCAGTTTTTCCATTCGTCTGTAAAGAATTCGCGTTAGTATTTTGCAGCTGTGACTTATTAAACTGATAGTTCGGTAATTTTCACATCTGTCAACACCTGCTTTCTTTGGGATTGGAATTATTATATTCTTCTTGAACTCTGTGGGTATTTCGGCTGTCTCATGCATCTTGCTCACCAGACGGTAGTTTTGTCATGACTGGCTCTCCCAAGGCCATCAGTAGTTCTAATGGAATGTTGTCTACTCCCGGGGCCTTGTTTCGACTCAGGTCTTTCAGTGCTCTGTCAAACTCTTCACGCAGTATCTTATCTCCCATTTCATCTTCATCTACATCCTCTTCCATTTCCATAATATTGTCCTCAAGTACATCGCCCTTGTATAAACCCTCTATATACTCCTTCCACCTTTCTGCCTTCCCTTCTTTGCTTAGAACTGGGTTGCCATCTGAGCTCTTGATATTCATACAAGTGGTTCTCTTCTCTCCAAAGGTCTCTTTAATTTTCCAGTAGGCAGTATCTATCTTACCCCTAGTGAGACAAGCCTCTACATCCTTACATTTGTCCTCTAGCCATCCCTGCTTAGCCATTTTGCACTTCCTGTCGATATCATTTTTGAGACGTCTGTATTCCTTTTTGCCTGCTTCATTTACTGCATTTTTATATTTTCTCCTTTCATCAATTAAATTCAATATTTCTTCTGTTACCCAAGGATTTCTATTAGCCCTCGTCTTTTTACCTACTTGATCCTCTGCTGCCTTCACTACTTCATCCCTCAGAGCTACCCATTCTTCTTCTACTGTATTTCTTTCCCCCATTCCTGTCAATTGTTCCCTTATGCTCTCCCTGAAACTCTCTACAACCTCTGGTTCTTTCAGTTTATCCAGGTCCCATCTCCTTAAATTCCCACCTTTTTGCAGTTTCTTCAGTTTCAATCTGCAGTTCATAACCAATAGATTGTGGTCAGAATCCACATCTGCCCCTGGAAATGTCTTACAATTTAAAACCTGGTTCCTAAATCTCTGTCTTACCATTATATAATCTATCTGATACCTTTTAGTATCTCCAGGAGTCTTCCAGGTATACAACCTTCTTTTATGATTCTTGAACCAAGTGTTAGCTATGATTAAGTTATGCTCTGTGCAAAATTCTACAAGGCGGCTTCCTCTTTCATTTCTTCCCACCAATCCATATTCACCTACTATGTTTCCTTCTCTCCCTTTTCCTACTGACGAATTCCAGTCACCCATGACTATTAAATTTTCGTCTCCCTTCACTACCTGAATAATTTCTTTTATCCCGTCATACATTTCATCAATTTCTTCATCATCTGCCGAGCTAGTTGGCATATAAACTTGTACTACTGTAGTAGGCATGGGCTTTGTGTCTATCTTGGCCACAATAATTCGTTCACTATGCTGTTTGTAGTAGCTAACCCGCACTCCTATTTTTTTATTCATTATTAAACCTACTCCTGCATTACCCCTATTTGATTTTGTATTTATAACCCTGTAATCACCTGACCTAAAGTCTTGTTCCTCCTGCCACCGAACTTCACTAATTCCCACTGTATCTAACTTTAACCTATCCATTTCCCTTTTTAAATTTTCTAACCTACCTGCCCGATTAAGGGATCTGACACTCCGCGCTCCGATCCGTAGAATGCCAGTTTTCTTTCTCCTGATAACGACGTCCTCTTGAGTAGTCCCCGCCCAGAATATTTTGCCCAAGAGGACGCCATCATCATTTAATCATACAGTAAAGCTGCATGTCCTCGGGAAAAATTACGGCTGTAGTTTGCCCTTGCTTTCAGCCGTTCGCAGTACCAGCACAGCAAGGCCGTTTTGGTTAATGTTACAAGGCCAGATCAGTCAATCATCCAGACTGTTGCCCCTGCAACTACTGAAAAGGCTACTGCCCCTCTTCAGGAACCACATGTTTGTCTGGCCTCTCAACAGATACCCCTCCGTTGTGGTTGCACCTATGGTACGGCCATCTGTATCGCTGAGGCACGCAAGCCTCCCCACCAACGGCAAGGTCCATGGTTCATGGGGGGAGTACATGCTTAACAAGTGAAAATGACACTGAAACAGATGTTGAGCCATGTAGTTCACCATCTTGTCAGACAGGAAACAACAAATCCTGTCTCCATTGAAACATAGTAAAGGACAATAATTGTCGTAGAAGCAGGTACCAAATATAATTACATACATGGAAGATTATCTGCAGTGTGGTAGAAAAGCAATTAAGATCAGATTTTGAGGAGGTCCACAGCAATATGAACAGGTAGTGCATAGGAGAAACTATGGCTATTCAAGGGAGGACAAGGCACACTTGTTACAGAAGTTGGTGTTTACACATTTCGAAGATGCTTGATACAATTTACAGTATACGAATGGTAGTTACCTACTACGTTATGCACTTCAAACTGCACACAACATAGGTTACAGTGATTTCAAGGGAAACAGTGAATGTTGCATAACTTCAAACAGTGCTACAAAACTGAAAGACATAAGATAATGAAAGAAGACTTAAGATAATGAAATTTCAAACAAAGTGTCAACTTGATGATGCACAGCAAACTGTGGAATCAGTCTGAAAATTTGTAGATGAAATAAACAAATTTATTCCATTGTTCAATAAGGGATTTGTTTTCAAATCTGACCAATGGGGATTTGAAGAGGAGATGCATATGAAAAGAACCCTAGAAATTAGAGGTACCAAGAGAGTTGTATCAAAATCAACTAATTTAAATGCATTAATGCATTCATAAACAATTATGTGCATTTACAGTCATGTTAATGTGGATGGTAAATTGCCTGGAAAGTTATTTATTGTGCTGTGAGAAGTTGGAGGTGCTCTACCCCTTACGATTCTTTCTTGTGTGCATGATCTTGCAAGGGCAATAGGGAATATTTACGGCACAGGAAGCGAGTGTGGGATAATGGGCATAAGACAAGTAAAACTATGATATGAGCAGTGCTTTTGATCAATAACTGGTCAAAATACTTGTTTTTCTTTATTCCTGGTCTGTGTATAAAAATTATACTCCTTTACATCACTTCTGAAAAGTGTGTGACATTCCAATTCATACCACCTGGAACCCCTGGACAAATTCGGCCTTTGGACATTTCTTTTTTCCATGCCAATAAAACATATCATCACGCTACCTGCCTTAAGGGATAGCGAGTTTCATGACAAGCTCCATAGAGAATGTTTCCCATTCAGTTGCATGTGATCACATTCCATCAGTGATGCATAGTGTACACTAGTCCATACAGTCACCATTGGCAGGTGTGGCTGCTAGTCTAGTATCATCGGCAAAGATTACAATTTTGAGTGCCCTCTGAAATTTTTCTGTAGTGAACCCCTTAAAAAACTACACTGAACAGCAGTTAACAACTTCTGATTTGAAAATTAAGTCAGTGATCTGTTTTATATCACTGTCTCACTTTTTTGTGACTGTCGTAAGGAGTGAAATTGTTGTGTAATTAGAGAATTTTTTCCTATCTCCGAATTTATAGATGGATGACATCCAAGATTACTTTACGTCTTTTAGTAAACTGCTGTCTAGAATAATACCTCTCTCTTGTGTGTTAAATAATTGTGCTGTACTTCTTTTCTATTTGTCTTGCTCTGTCTATTTTAGTAATTGTATAATGAGAAGTTGCATAATTTTTTTAGTGCGGTCCTCTCACTTATTTTGCTAACCTGTGTACAATCATTATCAGACTTTAGCTCCTTCAACCACTGAAAATGTGAGGAAATGTGTGTATGCCATGAGAACGGTCAATGTGTTAACCACAGCACATATTGCTTACAGTTGCCAGGTAACAGCTGCAGCTCAGGAAGCCAACGACTGTTAGGCATTTGGAATGATAACTGAGATATCATGGCCTCCATTGATCCCATGTGTGAGTTTTGATATAGAATCAACTTCAGTTGCACTAATTTTAAATACAATTCTCTTATTTCAAACTGTTTAATGGATTACTAACATGACACTTAACTAAAAACAGAAACAAGAACATGAGAATCAGTCATCTGTACACCTCATGGAGAGTATTTGTCAGCAGTTGGCTAGATAACTGAAATGGCATCACTTGTCTATTCTGTTCTTATCATAGCCATGTCATTACCAGGACATCAGCACATGCTCAGTTCTAGCAATCAGTTTGACAGTGACACAATCTCTTTAAAACACTAAACAAATTCCATTCTTTCTTCATTTATTATGTGTTGACACTACCCCTTAATGTAGCACATTCCGGGGTAGGGTCATATTTATGATTCACCATCCCACACAATAGATGTATGTTCTGTGTATAATATCAGAATCATTCTTAGTCAAAAGTCTGGCTGACACAATAGAAACTTCACTTTCTCAAATACAGATGTTTGTTCACTCCCAAAAGTGAACACTCATATTTATTATTCACCATCCCATACAATAGATGTATCTTCTGTGTATAATATCAGAATCATTCTTAGTGAACAGTTGATCTTTCATTTCACTACCTTACTCTTTCATCCTGCCAATAAAATAACTATGTCCTCATTGTCTCTCCTCCCAGTGACTTTTGTAGTATACTGCACAGCAGTTCAGTTACAGCTATTCTGTCATCCTCACAATTACTATGCTATTAGCAAACCAGTCCCAAATATCAGTGGTACCATGATGTTGCCATGGTTACTATGGCAATGCGTCAGTTCTCCATTCACAGTGGCCAATACCCTTCTGCAATGACAGTGATGTCACTGTCTGTGCACTATATGATGGCTTTCCACAGGAAAGATGCAGCATATTTATCTCAACATACCATATTTTTCACATTTTTTACATAACTTCAGTATCTTCCAACATCGACAAGAACAAATTTATCTTATTCAGTAAATAATGATAATGCGACTAACTCTCAAGATGAGCAATGAACACCTATCATCACCCAACAGCAGTTCTTTCAAGGGCTGTCTCACCCGATTGGTAGGTACCCAAAGTACCTTGACAGTCACAGTAGATTGCCATTTTTTCCTGTTTTATCAAGCAATTTTAAGGGAACTATTTGGCTCAGAAAATTTATTTTGTTCCCCATCTTAAAATCTCACATCACAGCTTAATAATTAACTGGCTACTCCCTTATAATTCTGGTCCTAGTTATTACGATGCTTCAAAATTAAGTCAATCACCCAGCGGGGTTGAAAGAGAGTGCAGAGAAAAATGTGCTCAATGTGTGCCTTATGTTGTGTGTTGTTACATATAAATTGTCGTTAACATATCAAATTTCTTCTAATTGCAAGTTCTGGGTCACTAAATATTAATATCAAACTTGAACTTGAACTTTTACTACTGCAAATCCTATCAGCACTGATAATTCAGAAACAGTGTACAAAGATAACATCATTCACTCCCAAAGGACTCTAAAAAACCTCAGGGTCAGTATATTTCAAGGAGTTCACAAAAAGAAAGCTCAACAAGCACATATGATTCACTAATTTAATATAAAACTGAATGTGTCCTTCTTTTAAATTTTTTGTCACTCCTACCAAAAGAGTCCTTGAAGTTGGAACCCAACAGTTATCAGTGACTTATCGGAGCTAAGAGCATCCTCAAATATCCATATTCTTCATGGAATTAATTTCGTCAACCACTGCATTTTTATCCTTCATCAAATTTAACTGCTTCATCATGTGCATATATCTAGTTCAATAACATCTAAAACATATAAATGATGGTAATCTTAATGACTGGCAATCTCTTAGCTGATATTGGCTGTTAGTCTGAACACCCTCATTAGCTATTATGCCCTGTCTGCTGACATCATGGAAGTATACACCATTGTTTGTCTCTTCATTGAATGCTATTGGCTTTCGTACCAAAGGAACATCGTGCAGGTTTCTTCTTCAGATGATAACTGATTTGTATACACAATTTTTGATGTTGATATTTCCTCTGTCCTCTGTCCTTAAACAGTTTTCCTGTGAAAATAAAACCTTGGTGCATTTTACTGGTTGCTGCTCTGGTAACCAAACATGATAATCTTTTGTGTCTGGCCATATACAACAAAAGAACTACATTTGGCTTTTAATTCACATTTTTGTCTCTTTTTTTTCTTTTTTAACATAAACATAAATTTCTCACAAAAGTTCTGAGGACTTTTAACTTTAAATTCTTTCCTTTTGCCAACATTCCTCACATAGTGTCCTCCTTTTCTCCAGGTGCCCCACTCCATTTTATTGTGAATGCTGTATAAATCACAGCCCCTGCCCACATTTCAACTAGCGATCCACTTGTCAGGCAGAGAAGTACTGACCAACTCAACAAAAGTCCTGTTTTCCTTTTCAGTTGTTCTGTTTTGTTGTGGAGTGTGTGGTATAGTTTTTGAGCACAAAAAGCCTTAGTGAAAAATCAAAATGTCAACCTCTTAACTACAGAATTTCAATCCATCGTCAGTTACTAATGTCTTAATATCTCTGCACAAATGTTTCTCACAAGGGAACCTCCCCATCGCACCCCCCTCAGATTTAGTTATAAGTTGGCACATTGGATAGGCCTTGAAAAACTGAACACAGATCAATCGAGAAAACAGGAAGAAGTTGTGTGGAACTATGAAAAAATAAGCAAAATATACAAACTGAGTAGTCCATGCGTAAGATAGGCTACATCATGGCTAATGTGAACACAGGAGCGCCGTGGTCCCGTGGTTAGTGTGAGCAGCTGCGGAAAGAGAAGTCCTTGGTTAAGTCTTCCCTCGAGTGAAAAGTTCACTTTCTTTATTTTCGCAAAGTTATGATCTGTCCATTCATTCATTGACGTCTCTGTTCACTGTAATAAGTTTAGTGTCGGTGTTTTGCGAGCGCACCGCAAAACCGTGCGATTAGTAGACGAAAGGACGTGCCTCTCCAATGGGAACCGAAAACACTTGATCGCAAGGTCATAGGTCAACCGATTCCTCCACAGGAAAACATGTCTGATATATTCTATATGACAATGGTGACGGCATGTGCGTCACATGACAGCAATATGTTGTCGACCCACCTATCTTGTACACTTGGCGAATGGGTAAAAAGATTCTTCTACCTTGCCCGATTTAGGTTTTCTTGTGGATGTGATAATCACTCCCAAAAAAGTGCTGAAAACATAAGAGTTTGTCTCATAAACTGCAACAGATGAATGCGACAGTTTCACAGTCGCACAGTTTTCCCTGTGCTCTGTCAGAACATATGTTTTTAAAGTTTTCAAATTTTTCCGTGTGTAGACCATCAAATCCTGCATATGTCCAAGGAAATCTGAACATGTCCTGGAATATTGGAGAGCGAATTTGATTATGTGTGAGTGCCTGAACTTTGATAATTGTCTGAAAATAAAAAATTAAAATTTTTAGTCGAGGGAGGACTTGAACCAAGGACCTCTCCTTCCAAAGTTGCTCACGCTAACCACGGGACCATGGCACTCCTGTGCTAACACTAGCCATGTATTGCATATCTTGCACATGGACTACCGAGTTTGTATATTTTGCTTATTTTTTCATAGTTCCACACAACTTGTTCCTGTTTTCTCGATTGATCTGTGTTCAGTTTTTCAAGGCCTATCCACTGTGCCAACTTATAACTAAATCTGATGGGGGTGCGATGGGGAGGTTCCCTTGTCAGTCACTTCAAAGAACTTTTTGAAACATTCATGTGTGACTGTTTCATTAATAATGAAGTCCATCATTCTCTAGCAATTGTAATCAATTTTTGACATTAAGAAGTATCTTGTGTGGCCCAAGAAATCTTTTTGCTGTGTTTCAAACAACTATTTTTGCATTTCTCAGATCATTGGCATATGTAACCAAATCATTTGGCAAGATTTATTCCCAGCCATTTATTATGAAAAATACACTGGGGCTGGGGACTCCATTGAAATTTCAATAGAAGTGGCAGTTTATTTTCCCCAGTCTTCTTACTCCTCTTTTTCTATAGTAAAGTGTTATCTGTGGTGAGTTTCATAGACCCTTTGCATGTTGCATGTACAACTAAAATTCTGTAACAAAAAGTTTGATTTAAATTTTAGAAATTGTCAGAAAAGTTACTGCTGATGTAGGGGCTGCTGTATGTGTACTTAACAAAACTTCAGTATATTCAACATTTCATTGAGAAAATATCCAGTTACATTACTATAATAAATTTCACTGTATTCTGTAAATTACAGACATGCAGTGAGTCTTTAGATGATTCACAGCTAAGTAGCTCCATCCAGCAGTAACAACAAGGCTGTATGGAGGAGTGTTAGAGTATCAGTTTAGACACATCACAGTTAGTATGCGTAATATGAAAAGCAGTAGGAGTACCACCACCACCACCATCATCCACCCAGGAAGCTTTGAATCCAAGCAGAGAGAGAAACCAAAAAAGGTCTGCTGATAATAACATGTCAGCAGGTGAGGTGTTTGTAGAGAAAATCCATCAAATATAGATACATCCATTCATATGAAATTTGAAAAGGACAAAGGATCTCCTAGCCCATAAGAACATTATCATGTACAACAACCATTGTTATTATAATTACAGTATCAAATTTTAATGGAATGACAACACTTGTTAACACTTCAAATTTTAAAAAATGTCACATGCACTAACCTCATTTCTCTAGGTAGCATAATAGAACACACTGCTTCCCCCATTTCTCTTCTTAATCCAAATTTTTTGAACACTCTTTCTTCCTTCTTTACTCATTCAAATCCATTTATATATCACTTAACACCAAAATAGCTATTAGGTTTTCTCTGAACATCTGCACTTGAATGAGACATTTTGGCATGATATAACTTGCACCAGACATTACACCATGTGGGAGCTTTGTAATATAAGCAAGCTATCCTCACTCCCTGCTAGCAAACAGTCAATCATGACACTTAGCAAACTTGCAGTGAATCTTACTTCATGGGAGACCAGCTTTACCACCAACAGAATGTGAATACAGTGACTCTGCCAGATTTTCCTCTATGTGTCAATTTCTGAATGTGGTTTCTATACCATTGTGATAACTTGCCCACATTTCCAGAAATAGTTTACTTAAAGGCTACTAGTTGACAATATAACAGTTTCTTATATAAACAGCTGAATTTTTCTGTGAATATTGCAAAATAAGAGAAAGAGGGAAATACAGAGCATATACAATGAGTGATTCAATAGTACTGCAATGTTTATTTGGTTTTTAGTGAAAGATTTCTGTACTGATATTTTCATCATCATGTATACTTTGCCACTTTAGATTTGTTTTTTCAAAATTTATTTGCAGGCAGTCATACTGCAACTTGTGAGATGGTATAAACCAATCACACCAAGCCCAGATTTTGAGAAACTTGATTTATAAATTTATTGAGTGTTGTTTATTTCGAATTTAAAGCTGCTTGTTAAGATATAAATATGTCTTTCCTTGAGCTTTTCTGGGTAGACAACCACAATGAAGTGACATTACATAAAAACGTCATGGACACCAGAGTGTTGTTTGATGTTTCCTTTCAGAGTCATGACTTCAGAATTTCAATCTGAACTGTTGCATATTGTTATTACTTACTTCCTTAAGTTTATGCAATGTATGTAACTAAGAATATAATGCAAGCAGAAAATGAAAGTTTTGGGAATAATATAGAGAAACAAATCAGGAAACAAATGTGAATTTATTTTTCAATGCTCCAGTTTGTGTAGTACTAAAATCAGTCCCAGTTACAGGTGTTTAGAAAACAGAAATTTGTGTATATGAAACAGTTTTACTGAGGTTGAACATAAGATGGATAAATGAATAAAGAAGGAAGCTGAAATCTGTTTTTAGTTAGATGGTTCCACAATGTCAAAGAACTATGTAATGATTGTAATACAAACAAGCAGTGTAAAGTTATGTGGCATTAAAACTATTGTAATAGCGCTACATCTTCCCAAATGAAACTAATCCTTTATAGTTTTGGTTTCATGGTCACTGTTTGCAACTGGTGTGGTACGTAACACCAGAAATTAATATTTCAAACCATATATTCATAAACATTCATGTAATTCACAGGATGTGGACACATTCTTCACACTGTAGGAAAGGGCCATAAGAATATTAACTAGAACTAGTAGTTGGACTCTCTGTAAGGAAATATCTTAAATGGGTATTCTTACTGCACCAAGTGAATTCAAGTACCAATCTGTTATGCACACCACATAAAATATAGTAGTAGCTAACAAAAGAAATGTGACAACTAAATAAACTCAGTCACATTATAATATTTGTTCACAATGCAATACTTTTTACAGGGAAATGAAAAGCCCAAGATTAGTAGTGCCCAATACTCATATCCACTATATTTCTGAACTCAACATCTCACCACTTTTTCAGGCACGCATAGAAGAAGACATGGAGAAGTACAAGAGTTTAGGCAGCATGGTAATTTACCTAAAGTCATCTGCAAGTGTGTGCAATGATAAGCATCTAATATTTTTCATGTATTAGGCTAACTTGTTCGAAATATGATCTGGGGGAGCTTATGGCTGCTCAAAGACTATTTTCCCAAAGATGTGTACTGTAAACTGGGTATTCTTTGACTGATTTTCAGATTCAAATGTGATTATCAAGACTGTTTTTGACTTCTGTGATATTTACGGAAGCGAACATTAGGGCTTGTATAAAAGCTTTACATTCTAATTAGTACAGCACATTTTCTAAAATGCAGATGAAGTACTGGAAAAAATTGTAGGTGGTTAAAGTTAGCTTGGATATGGGGATACACTGACTGGCCTATACTTCCACCACAATGTTCACCTACCAATCCATTTACAGTCAGAATATCAAAAACAACATGAAATGTTGGCCTTGCAGAAATAAATGCATCGACCTTAAGCTTTCTTAAATCCTTTATTAAGCCTCATAAAAGGAAAAGAACCTTGTGCAGTACATAAATCAAACAGTGTGATTAATCATGAAAAGTACAAATATGATGAAAGGTACTAGGATGGAGTATCACAAGCATAGCTCCCAATTAGTTGGGCATAATACCTCCAGTTCCAATCATTTTAAATAAAACATATGGTGCAGCTAGAACTAAGGTTATCTGCTCTTCATTTATCAAGTCAGTATCTAGTACTTGTGGTGAAACAAGCTTCATTCCTTGTTTCAGATATATTTGACTTTATATGTTGTACCCAAATCACCATCTGACCCACAATACCTTGCAATTTGAGTAATAGACAACAGACATTTGTTTCTCTCAGTTGCAGGCACACTAACAATTCCAGATGAGCCATCTCTTATATAATGATGATTGATATTTGTATTCCTTAGTTCCACACTATCATTGGCATCAACACTGATAAATTTTTTATCTGTAATGTTGGGGTATTTCCACACTGTCATTGGCATCAACACTGTTTGATAAATTTTTTGTCTGTAATAGTGGGAAAATCATGCCCATGACATCAGAAACCATAATATAGCGGCAAATATATATATGTGAACAAAAAAATTCAGTGGTCTGTTTTGAAAATTAACCGAGTAACATACACAATATAGTTGGAAACATTGATGGCTTTGCGGGTAAACGATGTCTGTGGATTTTGCATAACCATATTTTAACACACTTTTTCATACACAGTCATAAATTGCAACAGATTTTCCAACTGTTGTGCAAGAAAATCGACACTTATGGTGTCATCTAGTGCATACTAATGGAACTTTATCAACAAACAGTATACACTAAACACTCAACTGAGAGTGAAGATCTGTAAAACTTTTGGTGTATGAGTCACCAAAGTAACCAAGACAGTCAAAGTAACCATTTTACAACTACATATCCATAGAAAAAGACAAGCATACTGAAATACACAAAGAAGCTACGAACAAATAAACATTATACTGCATTACACTCAATGATTGAAAGTATAAGAATATAAAGGCCGAAACAGTATGAAAGTGAGTACTGGTACAGACAGCTGTGTTATATGGACAAAATAAATGGTGAATGTGATGAATAGCCAAAAAAAGCAGGGAAATCAACAAAAAAAAGCAGGGACAGAGGGGAGGATGGGGTTAATAGAATGTGGGGAGTGGGGAAGAGTTACACTATTTACAAAAGCATATTGTCTTATTGTGAGAAAAATGGTAAATGGCTGCTGCTACTTAAGGAAGGGTGAATACTGGAACTGTATTTGATAATTAAGGATTAAGTCAGGACTCTGTGAATGCTGTTTACTGTTAGCTAGAATTTCTAATATTGTTAGTTTTTTCCCTTCATTTTTTCTATGTAATATGACACACTTAATATCTTAAGAATGAAATTCATTCAGAGCATGCTCAGCACAGACGCAATCCATCTTTTTCAATCTCCAACTTCTTTCATGTTCAGTCAGTCTAGTAATTACAGCCCCTACCTGTTTGGCCTACATGTAATTTGCCACACAAACTGCAGGAAATCCTATAAACTGCACTCTGTTCTAATTATGGAATCATATCTTGACTATTGAATGGTGTGTGAACAACAGTATTCCTAGTATGAAAAGCTGATGTTTATTTCCTATATTGTAGTTTGTCCGCAACTACCTGTGAGGTCCTGCCAACATATAGTATGGGACCCTGTTGGTTGTTAAAGGAAGATACAGAAGTACTGTCATTCCCTGTGTCGTCTTTCTGCTCAGTATGTCTATTAAGGCAGGACTACAACCATTACTGCATGCTGTTTCTTTAATTACTTTTAATTCATCATCAATATCTGATTTGGTTTGTTTTAAAATAGTAGTCGATGCACCATGAGCATGAGGAATGGCATGAAGCGGCCAGTTTGTGTGTTACAGGATGCTGGAAACTGACAGATATTATTGTGTTTGTAGAAGATATTTTCCTGTATATCTTAAATAAATTATTTGCTTAGTATTGTCAATGGTAAAATCTAAGAAGATGGTTGAGTCTCTTCCAGCTCCACAGTGAATTTAATTTTGCTGTGGCATGAATTTATATGTTGGAAAAATTTCTTTAACTGTGTGGTCGTAACTGTCCATAAGCGCAGTACATCATGCACATGCCTCATCCAGGATTGTATTTTGGAACTAAGGGCAGGATTTCACAGTTACTTGCCAGTAAAATATACAGGAAAATTACACCAGCTTTCTATGCTAAGAATATTGCTGCCCACACTCTGTTCAACAACTAAAATAACATTCCATAATTAGAAGAGAGAGCAGTTTATAGGATTTCCTGCAAACTGTGTGTAAATTATGTGTAGGTCAATCAGGTGGGAATGTAGTTACAAGACTGAGTGAACATGAAAGAAGTTGGAGATTGAAAGCGACAGATTCCACCTTTGCCAAGCATTCTGTGAATTAATTTCATTTTTATTATAGTAAATGTGATGTTCTGCTCAGTATGTCTATTAAGGCAGGACTACAGCCATTACTGCATGCTGTTTCTTTAATTACTTTTAATTCATCATCAATACCTGTGATGGCAAATAAAGGCAGAAAACTAACATTACTTGAAATTCTGGCTATCAGTGAAAACCAATCACAAAATCCTGATGCAACCCTTAACCGCCAAGTAACAGTTCCTGTTAAAGTTTTTGTCACAACAAGATAATATGCTCATTGTAAATAGTATAATGCTCCCCACTCCCCACATTCCATTGACCTGTTCCTCCCTTCTGCCCCCTTTTTTGCTTGTTAATTGTATTCACCATTTATTTTGTCCATATAATGTAAGTTGTCTGTACCAGTACTGACTAATGTACTGTTTTGGCTTTCATATTCTTATATTTTTAATCTCTGAGTGTAATGTATAACTGCCATCTGGTTTCTGTACAAATTGTAAATAGCCTTTCGCTCCCTGTATTTTACCCCTGCCACCTTTATAATCTGAAAGAGAGTATTCTAGTCAACATTGTCAAAAGCTTTCTCTAAGTCTACAAATGCTAGAAATGTAGGTTTGCCTTTCCTTAATCTTTCTTCTAAGATAAGTCGTAAGGTCAGTATTGCCTCACGTGTTCCAACACTTCTATGGAATCCAAACTGATCTTCCCCGAGGTCAGCTTCTACCAGTTTTTCCATTCATCTGTAAAGAATTCACGTTAGTATTTTGCAGCTGTGACTTATTAAACTGATAGTTCGGTAATTTTCACATCTGTCAACACCTGCTTTCTGTGAGATTGGAGGGCACGAAAGGGAAGCAGTGGTTGGGAAGGGAGTGAGACAGGGTTGTAGCCTCTCCTCGATGTTATTCAATCTGTATATTGAGCAAGCAGTAAAGGAAACAAAAGAAAAATTCAGAGTAGGTATTAAAATCCATGGCGAAGAAATAAAAACTTTGAGGTTCGCCGATGACACTGTAATTCTGTCAGAGACAGCAAAGGACTCGGAAGAGCAGTTGAATGGAATGGACAGTGTCTCAAAAGGAGGATACAAGATGAACATCAACAAAAGCAAACCTAGGATAATGGAATGTACTCAAATTAAGTTAGGTGATGCTGAGGGGATTAGATTAGGAAATGAGACACTTAAAGTAGTAAAGGAGTTTTGCTATTTGGGGAGCAAAATAACTGATGATGGTCGAAGTAGAGAGGATATAAAATGTAGACTGGCAATGGCAAGGAAAGCGTTTCTGAAGAAGAGAAATTTGTTAACATGAGTCTAGATTTAAGTGCCAGGAAGTCGTTTCTGAAAGTATTTGTATGGAGTGTAGTCATGTATGGAAGGGAAACACAGACGATAAACAGTTTGGACAAGAAGAGAATAGAAGCTTTCGACAGGTGGTGCTACAGAAGAATGCTGAAGATTAGATGGGTAGATCACATAACTAATGAGGAGGTATTGAATAGAATTGGGGAGAAGAAGAGTGTGTGGCACAACTCGACAAGAAGAAGGGACCGGTTGGTAGGACATGTTCTGAGGAAACAGGGGATCACAAATTTAGCATTGGAGGGCAGCGTGGAGGGTAAAAATCGTAGAGGGAGACTAAGAGATGAATTCACTAAGCAGATTCAGAAGGATGTAGGTTGCAGTAAGTACTGGGAGATGAAGAAGCTTGCACAGGATAGAGTAGCATGGAGAGCTGCATCAAACCAGTCGCAGGACTAAAGACCACAACAACGAGTGTAATGTAATATAATATTTATGTGTTCATAGCATCCTTGTGTATTTCAGCATGCATGCATTTTCATACAGATATTTAGCTGTAAAAGGGTCAGACTGATGACCTCAGCAGTTAAGTCCCAAAGTGCTCAGAGCCATTTTGTAAAAGGGTCACACATCTTAGGGAAAACAATTTTATTATGGCTATAAACACTCACTGATGTTGTGTGGACGATCTGTTTAGTCTCACATAGCTTGTGGACAGCCTAGAAAGCTGTTAGCCAGTTCAAAACAAAATATAAAATAAATATTATTGTGGAATAATGACAATATTATGAAAAGGATAGCTACTCTCTATATAGAGGAGACACTGAGTTGCAGACAGGCACAACTGTGTAAGGTGAGTAGTGATCCATTCCTTTCATAACATTGGTGTCATCCTGCCCTGGATTTTCCATTGTTACATATTATTGTGGAATACTAATACTGTGCACTTCAGTTTCTAATATATCAGTAGAGTCAAAAATATTTATAACTTTACCATTTTTATTGTGTGCCTAAGTCCTTAACTAAATATTTTCTTGAATGTATTCTGTCATTGACTACAGCATGTAGTGACATGCAGTACATGAAACACAAATTTGTCATAGAGCTATGTTACCAAAAATACTTTTACCAATGGTTGGGAGTGTGATGATATGGAAACCCTTAGTTTCTCCTTAATTGCAGTGAGACCCTTAGTTTCTCCTTAATTGCAGTGAGACTGCCTAGTGTAATTTGTGCACTGTGCTGGCAAACAGGACATACTGGTTGCAGTCCATATGACATGTATGCCTTGTTGTTGCTGACTCATGAGCAAGAAGTGGAATATGATAAAGTGTGGTTAAATGACGTGCATCTTCATTCAAATCTCTGAAGCAGGAAAGTGTGCTACATCAGCAGAAATTGTGGTTTTTCTCATATAGAGAAGCACGCTTACTAGTAGCCAGTACATTTGCAGCCACCAACATCTTGATGTTAGTCGTAACTGATTAACTGCTATTACCTCATCCTTTGAGTGGTACCAGAACTAGGTAATAATTTGAAAGCTTGTGTTGCTTCATTCTATTTTGGTGATAGTATCATCACTCAAATGTCGTCCATGCACTGCTTTGTTCTTAGGCTTGTGATCTTCCTCCTCGGCTAGACTAGAGTAACTGAAACTCAGTTAGTCTTTTTTCTAGGAATAAAAGCTTTAGTTTCCAGATATGCTATCAACAATGAAACTTAACGAGAGGTGCCATCACTCATGAAGACCACTGTTCTCAAGAGGATGTCTCACCACTGACAGCAACAGCACAACTGACTCTGTGGTAGATGCCACATATGCTGGGCCATATTTAATAAATGTATGTTTATTCCGACAGAAAAAATCTACTGCTTACACAATTGCTTTATTTTTATTAATTTGGTAGTGGATGAATTGTCATTTTACACCTTCTACTTGATACACTACCACACAAGCCCTTTGGAAATATTATCAGCAGCATTTAATTTCAAGTACACAAATCCTGTGAAACTACAGGTGCTTCCTATTCAAAATCTGCTTTTGGATACACATATAACAGCATTTGCAATTAGTACATCCTTCAAAAATAATTTCCAAGTGTATTCAATAGACAAATAAGTTGATGACTGTTGCAACTAGCAACAAATGCTTTTTAAATGTTTTATTTTAGTGACATACCTGGTTTCGGGCTAACATATCCATTTCAGTTGGATAATATTTTTAGTTACAAAGATGTTTTGACCAACAGCCTGTCATTTGTTCCCACAATAAGTTCCAGTAGACAGCAATTTGTTTTATTGTGGTCCATGTGGCATTCGAGGTCAATGTATATGTTGTTGATTTCCACACAGAACACATATCATGAATAAATTACTGTGTCACACTTCATAATATTCCTAATGTCAGTTTTGAGAATCATGCATGTGTTTAAATGGAAAGAAGTAAAAGTAACAGATATTAAAAATGCAATAGCAAAATTAAGTTACTCAAAATCAGAAGACATTTATGGTCTTTCCAATTTTGTAATAAAAAAAATAGCAGATGTAATAGCACATCCACTCTGTTCTCTTATGAACCGGATGTGGCTGTTTCCCTTCATCCTTAAAAATGGCAGTCGTTACTCCACTGCACAAGAAAGGTGACAAGTCTTGTCCTAATAATTATCGTCCAATCTCCCTTGTACCCATCATATCAAAAGTAGTGGAATATTGTATACAGCTCCAAATCAGTCAACATCTGTCTGTGAATAATATTCTCAGTGACTCTCAGTATGGCTTCAGGTCCAGCCTGTCAACAGCAAAAGCAGTTGAAGATATTGTTTCATATATATTGTCATCATTCGAATCAGGATTATCAGTTAATGCCACTCTTGTGGACCTCAGCAAGGCATTTGACTCTGTCAGTCACAGGATACTACTAGAAAAACTGCACTGCTATGGTATTAGAGGCTCAGAACTATCTCTGATCAGATCCTATCTGAGCGACAGAAAACGAATTGCACATTTTAACAATATGAGGTCAAATGTCTTGGATATCATGCAGGGTGTACCACAAGGCTCTGTGTTTGGACCTTTACTTTTCATAATATATGTAAATGACTTACCTAGCACCATGTTATGTAAATTCACACTCTATGCAGATGATGCAACTTTTGTTACAGCCGGGAAAGATTTAGGAAAATTAAACAAGGAAAGTGAGGCTCATCTCAGAGGAGCCATCAAGTGGTTCCAACTCAATGACTTGCATATAAATCATGATAAAACTGTAAATATTCTCTTTAGCTTGTGTGTTAAGAGTGATAAGATTGATTGTGTCTCAGCTAAACTACTTGGGATCTGTCTTGACCCAAAATTAACGTGGAAGAGTCATACCAATTATATTTTTACTAAGTTAGCACGTGTGACATATTTGTTAGGTAAACTAAGGTCATGTGTTAGTGGTAAGTTATTACTCAATGCATACTATGCCTTTTTTCACACCCATTTAACATATGCCACTTTGTTATGGGGAAACTCACCCGGAACAAAATAAGTTTTCATTTGGCAAAAGAAGGCAGTCAGATGCATCCAAGGAGTCAGAAATAACAAGTCTTGTAGATCATATTTCAAAACTTTAAAAATACTAACAGTTGCAGCCCTCTTTATACTATGTTGTCTGATACACACAAAAGAAAACCAACACAGTCACAAACTACGTCAATCTATGCCTCACCATGACACACGTATATAACAGCAAATTGACATCCCAGTTGCTAGACTAAAGAAAACTCAAGATAGTTACAGGTACATGGGAGTAAAACTATTTAACATGTTGCCAGTAGTGGCACATAATGTGTCACTGATTGAGTTTAAAAGTGTCACAAAGAAATGGATTAGAGGAAAAGTTTTTTATAGAATAGAAGAGTTTATAATGTGCACTAAAGATGATCTTAAGTACCAGTACTAATATAGTTTCACTTAGATTAAACTTTTACATGTAAATATAATGCAAATACCTTGTGCAGCATCAAGGACAAATTTTTGTATCTTATTAGACAATAATGATCTACAATATATTACACCATTTCTGTTAGTTATGTAAACTGTATATGTACACAAATGATGACATCAATTGCATTTTTTAATGCCTGAAGATGGATAATAAAATAGTGTGACAGTAGTTTATTTACAGTACGTGTGCTGTGTGGAATTCAGCAACATATACACTGACAAGGAAAACCACATGTACAACAACAAAACAAATCACCATCTGCTGGAACTTGGATGGAGACAGCATGCATTTGTTCAAAACACCTATATAACTAAAAATATTAGCCATCTGAAAATGGACATGGTAACCTGAAACTGGTTGTGGCACTAAAATAAAACACTTAAAGAAAGGAGATGTAACATTGTAGTCAAAATTATTCTCATAAGGGAAGGTTTCCAAAGTTGTATCAATGATGAGTCTTGTACCTGTACACACAATGTTGAATTTTTCTTACCAGTATTCAGTAAACTGTAGGTTTAAGTGCTGAATCATTCATGTTGTGGCTTTCCCACACTCTGGAGTTTTCAGTGCAACATTTGAAAATTTATTGTCTCATCCTGTGAGGAATGTTGTCAAATTTACAATTTTAGTTTTTATACACTAGCCATCTAATTACCAATTACAATTTCTTAAATTAGGCCAAGTGTTGCCAAAAATCTTTTATCTACATTTAGCAACAGATGGAAAAATTAGACTGGAGGTGAATACTCACTTTTCAAGAAACTGAAAACCACAGTGTTCTATGTTTAGGGCGAATTTAATTCAGTGCCAAAATCCATCCCATTAACAACAGCCAATCACAAATTGCCTGCAGTGCAGTCAGTGTAGTGACATGTTCCAATCACATGAGTAGAACACTGACAAATAAAGCCACAAGGCATGATTGCTGCCATATTCCTTTAAAAAGAATAGTGTATAAATAAAAATAAAAAGGTATTGAACTGCGTAATGCTGTGATAGTTTAGAAATTCTCTGAATGCACAAGATGTCATACCTTATTTCTCCATCTCTAGTGTGGGAAAATGAGGAGGCATTATTTATAAAATAGAATTGTAAAGTTTATGAACTATTTGCATATTCCTATGACTGCAGAAAATATTGTCAGTGCACTAAGGATGTGAGTGTGACTAGCAACGAGAGTTGAATTGTGGAGCTTGATGTGTCATTAGGCACTTTAGTCCAGAACCACGCTGCTGCTACGGTTGCAGGTTTGAATCTTGCCTCGGGCATGGATGTGTGTGATGTCCTTAGGTTAGTTAGGTTTAAGTAGTTCTAAGTCTAGGGGACTGATGACCTCAGATGTTAAGTCCCATAGTGCTTAGAGCCATTTGAACCATTTTTTGATGTGTCATTGATGAACACTAACTACAAGAATAACCAAAGGCCAAGGCGTATTCTGCAGAGGAACAGCTTTTCCTCCATACAAACCAGATGACAGTAAAACTCATGTCTAGTGCAACAGTTCAGTGAAAGCTGCTACATACTCAGTTGAAAATTAGTTGGGTGGTGTCTGCATCCATGCTATTGACGAAAACCAGGTGTGGATCAAAGTGAAGGCAGGTGTCATAGTGGTCACGACCCCCCCCCCCCCCCCCCCAAAAAAAAAAAAAAAAAAAAAAAAAAAAAAAAAAAACACTTTAGAAGAAGTATTTTCATTTTTGCATACTGTAATTTCCAAACATCACAGCTAACTTTTGGAGACTAAAGTAGCATGAAAACTATGGTGTCTCAATAATGGCAAGGAATTCTAGAAATTACCAGCTATGTTTAACACAGGATACTTTACAGTTGCTTGAGTGAGGGTCTGCCCAAATGGACGAGCTCTCAGCCTGACTGGTAAGATTCCTGCTAGCCAGGCAAAGGCACACTTTCACAGCTAACCATATCTATTGTCAGCAACAAACCTGACACTATTAACTCACAGGTAAAACAGACAAATGAAAGGAACTTGAGTAATGAAAGACAGAGGGAAAAAACTAAAAAAATAAAAATAAAAAAACACAGAGCAAGAGAGAGAGAGAAAGAGAGAGAGAGAGAGCGAGAGAGAGAGAGAGAGAGAGAGGAACAGAAAGACTGACTTCCCAAATGTAGGTGGAAGTGATTGAATGAAACAGCATTCCACTCCTTTACAAAATCTTACATGCTCACATAGCCATCATATGCAGACCCCTGTTCATTGTCTTTGTGTTTACCAGTGAGTACACACTTCGATTTTACAATGTAAATTATGACATTTTAAATGTTGTGAGGGTTTGTTGCTATATACATTGAGGTGACAAAAGTCAGGGATAGCAATATGTACTTATACAAATGGCAGTAGTATCACATGTACAAGGTATAAAAGGGCAGTACATTGGCAGAGTCGTCATTTGTGCTTAAGTTATTCATGTGAAAAAGTATCAGACATGATAATGGTTGCATGATGGGAATTAACAGACTTTGAACACAGAATGGAAGTTGGAGCTAGACACAGGGTCCATTCCATTTTAGAAATTGTAGGGAAGTCAGTATATCAAGATCCACAGTGTCAAGAGTGTGCCAAGAATACCAAATTTCAGCCATTACCTCTCACCACAGACAGTGCAGTGGCAGACAGCCTTCACTTATATAACCATGAGCAGCAACATTTGTGTAGAGTTTTTAGTGCTAACAGACAAGCAAAATTGCCTGAAATTAATGTGGGACGTTCAACAAACATTTTTGTTATGACAGTGTGGCGAAATTTGGCGTTACTGGGCTATGGCAGCAGACAACTGATACAAGTGCTTTTGCTAACAGCATGACATCACCTGCAGCACCTTCCCTGGGCATGTGACCATATCAGTTGGATACTAGATGACTCAAAAAAATGTGGCCTGGTCATATGATCCCCAATTTCAGTTAGTAAGAGCTGATGGTAGGGTCTGAGTGTGGCACAAACCTCATAAAGCTATGGATCCAAGTTGTCAACAAGAAGTTGTGCAAGCTGGTGGCTCTATAATGGTGTGGACTGTGATTGCATGGAATGGACTCAGTCCCCTGGTCCAACTGATCTGATCATTTGTACAGCTATGTGGTGACCATTTTCAGCCATTCCTGGACTTCATGTTACCAAACAATGATGGAATTTTTATGGATGACAATGTGACATGTCGCCAGGCTACAACTGTTTGCAATTGGTTTGAAGAACATTCCAAACAATTCAAGCAAATGATTTGGCGACCCAGAATGCCTGACATGAATCCCACCAAACATTTATAGAACATGATGAGAGGTCAGTACATGCACACAGTTCTGCACCAGCAACACTTTCACAATTTTGGATGGCTATAGAGGCAGTATGGCTCAATATTTCTGCAGGGGACTTCCAATGACTTTTTGAGTCCATGTCACATGGGCAAAAGGAGGTCCAGCACAATATTAGGAGGTATCCTATGACTTAGTCACCTCAGTGCAGTTTTTAAATCAATTGCATGACTCACGTACTTTTCAAATTCTCAGAAGACTGCCTTTCAAATACTGTATTTCTCTTAACTGCAATTTCTTGGACATTATGCTAAAGTGATGTACTAAGCACTGAAGTAGGCAAATAATAATAATAATTATTATTATTATTATTCTTTCTTTTCTCAGACGTTATGTCTGGTCAAAAATGGGAAGTGACGCGGACCTTGATCAACTGTACGGTATATGTTACATTGCATTTAGGAACTTTCGGGTAATTGAACATGTATCAATAATTACAGATTTCTGTAGTTGTATATATAAGTTTGGATGTAGCTGTATTGCATTGATGTACTGGTGGATATTGTGTGGTATGATTCCTGTAGTTGATAGTATAATTGGTATAATGTCAACTTTATCCTGATGCCACATGTCCTTGACTTCCTCAGCCAGTTGGATGTATTTTTCAATTTTTTCTCCTGTTTTCTTCTGTATATTTGTTGTATTGGGTATGGATATTTCGATTAGTTGTGTTAACTTCTTCTTTTCATTGGTGAGTATGATGTCAGGTTTGTTATGTGGTGTTTTATCTGTTATAATGATTCTGTTCCAGTATAATTTGTATTCATCATTCTCCAGCACATTTTGTGGTGCATACTTGAATGTGGGAACATGTTGTTTTATTAGTTTATGTTGTATGGCAAGTTGTTGATGTATTATTTTTGCTACATTGTCATGTCTTCTGGGGTATTCTGTATTTGCTAGTATCGTACATCCCCTTGTGATGTGATCTACTGTTTCTATTTGTTGTTCGCAAAGTCTGTATTTATCTGTTGTGGTATTGGGATCTTTAATAATATGCTTGCTGTAATATCTGGTGTTTATTGTTTGATCCTGTATTGCAATCATGAATCCTTCCCTCTCACTGTATATATTGCCTTTTCTTAGCCATGTGTTGGATGCGTCTTGATCGATGTGTGGCTGTGTTAGATGACACGGGTGCTTGCCATGTAGTGTTTTCTTTTTCCAGTTTACTTTCTTCGTATCTTATTATTATTATTATTATAGTGTACCTAGCAACACTTTGCAATTGCTATTACATGTAGGAATTCTATATATGTCCCAATTTCTTTCTCCTCTCTCTCCCTGTCAACCTCTTCCTCAATCTCTCTTAACCATCACTTCGTCCTCCCCACTCTCTCTCTGTCAGTCACCTCTTCCTCCTCTCTCTGTTGTTCTCCTCCTCCTCCCTCTCACTATGTCTCATGCTGCCCCTCTCTCTGTCCAGCTCCCCCTTCCCCCACTATGGCCATTTCTCCCCCCCCCCCCCCCCCTCCCCACCACCACTCTGCCACTTTCTCAGTCCATCTACTCCTCCTCTTCTGCTGCTCTCCTCTCTCTGAACTTCAGCCTTGTTTATTGTTATTGCAAATTCAGATTCCGTAGTAGTGTTATAATCATAAGTTAATAAATCATCAGTTTCTGTTTGAAAATATATATAATGAGAAAGAATATGTATGGGAGAAACAAGTTTTCTAACAGTTACAATCTACTTAGAGAGCTAAAACTGATTTAGAGAAAGACATAAAACTGCACATATTCACAGCAGAGCATTTTCTTTCTTGGAATTGGTTTTAACAGAAGACCTGTACATTGTTGTTTAAAAAATTGACCAAGAACTGTTTGAGACTTTTGCTAACAACATATTTTACAGCATGTTTCAAAAAGAATCATCTGATTTTAAAAAATCATAGCTATTATGTTATTTGAGATATGTGTGTGAACAACATACTGTTAGAAAGAGCAAACTCTCGATTTTTACATTGTTCCTGGTAGGTAGTAGCAGTGTGTATCCACTTCAGTTCTGCTAAAAATGGTGTCGGGACAACAGAGAGCATTTTGTGTTCTATGTTTTGCGCAGTGCGTGTCAGTAGTAACTGTTCAGCCTGACTAGGAGCAGGTTGTTTGTAAAGGCAAATTGCCAGGCCATCCCTGAGTGTCTGACACAGACCACAGACGTCAAGCCCATCCACCATAGTTTCACAAGATGTCTGCAGAAATCCTTTTGCCGTGCAGCTCGACATGCCCCCAATATCCATCTTGCGTCAATATTTACAGATGCAACCACATAAAATTCAGCTACTGCAAGCTTTTTGTGAAGATGACAAACAACAATGTGTGGAGGTGTTGGCAAGATGACGGATGACAGTTTTCTTCCACACTTAGTTTATAGTGACTTGCCAACATTCCATTTAAATGGAAAGGTGAACCATCATAATGTGAGAATATGGGGTATGAAACAACCACATGAGTTGTAGAACATAAAGGGGGCTCTCCAAGATTTAATGGGTTTTGTGTAGTTTCACGGGGAAAGGCGTATGGTCCATTTTTCTATGTCGAGAACACTGTCACAGGGAGGACAAATCTCAATATGCTTGAGAACTTTATTTTGGCACAATTAGAGATGATTCGAATTACTTCATTTAACAATAGGATGGGACACTGCCACACTGGCTTCTGGAAGTGTGGAAATTTTTAAATCGAAGGATTATTGAATTATGAATTGGTCGCACTGGACCAAATGATTCAGCCCTAAATTACTGGCCTCCAAGGTCACCGTATATGACTGCGTGTTATTATTTCTCATGGGGGTTTATAAAAAACTCTATTTATGTGCCTCCATTGCCAACAACAATGAATGAACTGAGACATCACATAACAGCAGCTGTGGAAGCTATGACTCAACCTACGCTCGCTGCATTGTGGGAACAATTTGCATAATGCATTGACATATGCCTTGTCTCTCAAAGGGGGCATAGTAAACACCTATGAAAAGGTATGAAAAAAAATTTTGGGTTTCCCATTTATCAAAAAACAACATTCATTGTATATGTTTATTAGTTTCAGAAATATAGATGTGCCAAATTGGATTATTCTTTTTGATACACACTGTATATTAAATACACATATATGTGCTATATACTGTATATTAAAAAATATGTAGACTTTTTTCCAGGCAAATGATTATTAGTGTAACATTGCGTAAAATTTCAAAGTAATAAGTGAAGATCTTTTGGAGATTTAAGATTTTGAGCAAATAAATATTTACATTTTTTTATATGATGATTAATCCATTTACTACACTGTATTTTAAAGTTATTATTATTAATATCATAGACATCTGTTGTTTGCTAAAAGTGAGAATGAAAGCAAGTTAGGATTTAGTAACAAAAGATAACGCTTTCCAGAACCAAATCCTGGATCTGCACCTTGTAGAAAAAAACTTGAATTTGCTCACCTGTATTGAAACTGGTCTGCTAATGACAGACAACTTGTAGTTTTACCTGCAGGCCTCGTGAAACAGTTGTATTTTTGATTGGCAGTTGAATAGATGCCTTAAAAGCAATGCTCTTACACTGAAATGTGTGCTTGTCTACCTGGATACTTTGGAGAAGAAACCCTTCCAAACCATTGATTAAAAAATTAAAGGCAGTTGGTTCTGGTATATGTAAGATGGGTTGCCATGAAGCTGGGACAGGATGGTAGAAAGGTGCAGCTCAGTTTGGATGTGCTGACAACCACAGCTTGTGTGAAGTTGCAGGATTTGGCACATCAATGCAGACTCTACAGCATGTGTACGAGGAATGGCATACCACTCAGAGCCATGTGACATGGCCTAAGAACAGTGGTCATGAAAAGGTCCTCGCTAACAGGCACCAGAGACTAGCGAAAGCATTATCAGTTACCAACACCAAAGGATAATCAGAACAGTTCTTTGCCTCATGATAGTTGACCCTCAGCATGCTAAGGAAAGTTGAAATAATTTTCCTCATATTGTTCAGCATTGCAGTGAAATGTCTTTTTTTGCCTGTCATGGACCTTGGTGGATCGCTAATAAACACTTGCAATTTGCTTGACAGATGATTTTTCAGCAAATCTCCACATGCAGTCTGAATTGTGCCACCATATGAGCAAGGAATGTTTA
This sequence comes from Schistocerca americana, assembly GCF_021461395.2. Taxonomy (NCBI): domain Eukaryota; kingdom Metazoa; phylum Arthropoda; class Insecta; order Orthoptera; family Acrididae; genus Schistocerca; species Schistocerca americana. The sequence continues at coordinate 240,376,242 of NC_060121.1, forward strand.
GAGTTTATTCCTTATAACACACTGCTAGGGGAAAAAATAGTACACCCTTTTAGAGGTTTCCAGTTCACTCAAGATTTATTGTTACAACAGGGCATGTGGAGTACATGTAATGATTACATTTATAGATCAACAACACAGGACATACTGAGGTACCTAATATCGACCCATGCTGAAACAATCATATTAGTGCGTGGTGTAGCCTCCATGGACAGCATGCAGGCGTTAACTCTGGCATCCAGTTGATCACACAGATGGCGAGCACTGTCCTGAGGCACATGCGTGGTTGGAGACAAGTTCAGAGATCATTCTGGACAGGGACATTGCTGCACATCTTGCAGAGCATGTCGAGTTTCATCAACAGTATGTGAACGATTATTATCCTGGTCGAACAGCACATCACATTCCTGTTGCAATAATAGCAAAATAACAGGTCTGAGTACTGGTCAGCATCCCCTCTAGAAACACCAAAGGTGAACAAGAGTTGTAACTTACTGCATCCCAGACCATAAGGCCTGGTGTGAGGCCAGTGTGTCTTGGACAAATGCACTCTACGAGATAGCACTCACCAGGTCCATATCGTATGCGCAAACGACCATAATCTGCATGCAGGCAGAATTTGCTTTCATCGGTGAAGACCATGGGGCGCCGTTCTGTCTTCGAAATGATCCTCTGATGGCACCAGTCAAGCTGTGCAACTCAATGTTGTGGCATGAATGGAAGATGGCTATAGGTGTGTGTGCCTGCTAATAATCAGTTTGCTACAGTTCTTGTTGACACATCTGTGATCACAAGCCCTCTTATCTGTGCTGTGGTAGTTGTACTATCTGCCACTGCTCCCCTTACAATACGACGATCCTGGTGGGTGTCTGTGCAGCATGGACATCCAGAACTCCATCTATACTGTGAGAATGTTCAAGTGTCCTCTGATACCACCACATTGCACAACTGACGCAGCACATCCATCTTGTGTGGCAACTATCCAAAATAACCATACCTAGACTCAAAAGACCTCAATTTGACCCATTTCAAACTTGCTCAGTTGGCTGTAGGAAGCTCAAGTGCATCGCTGTCGCATGGTTGCCTGCGTGCTTCACATGTTTGCATCACACTGCAACTTTTGATCTTAGTTTTTTTTATTCCTTTGTTTGTTGTTTATAGGTACATAATACTTAAAGAACATGTTCGTGTAGTTATGATATCGATTAATGCCCCACTTGGATAAATCTAGACTAAATTATATATATTTTAATCTTTTTTTTAAAAAAGAAAAAAAAAAAACATGTTTTGGCTGCAGTAGTCAGGAGACCCCATCTGGGATGTTCAGCCGCCTAGTGCAGGACTTTTTAGTTAATGCCATCTCGGCGACTTGTATGTTGATGATGACAAAATAATGGTTAGGACAATGCACACAACCAATCTTGAATGGAGAAAATTCTTGACCAGTAATTGAACATAGGGCCACATATCGAGAGACAGCAATGCCGCTGACAAGTTTCACGAAATGGTCAAATGATGTTATATTGCACATACCACTTCAGATGTAGCTCATTACCGGCATGGTGACTAGTTTGTTCATAACGTCCTGACTGAATTCACAGCAGGCTGCTACCCACCGACTCTCAGCAAATTGAGAGGGAAAAAAAAAAAAAAAAGAATGGTTCAAATGGCTCTAAGCACTATGGAACTTAACATCTGAGGTCATCAGTCCCGTAGACTTAGAACTATTTAAACCTAACTAACGTAAGGACATCACACACATCCACGTCCGAGGCAGGATTCGAACCTGCGACCATAGCAGCAGCGCGGTTTCCGGACTGAAGCGCCTAGAACCGCTCGGTCACAGTGGCTGGCAAATTGTGAACATGTGAGTCTGCAATGGGGGGCAGGAGGAGGGGGGGGGGGGGGGGACGGCAACAGGAGTCACTTGGTTCAGTTGCTACCCCTCCCTTCGCCCCCCTGGAATGTAGACTACAGAGTTCTTATTTATATTTTGGGTGGATAACCATAAATTCTCTGGGTACTCTAAGTTTTTTGCGTCACCTACAAAACTTAGTTCCTCTGGCACGACAAGTCATGAAACTGACTCTCTCATTTATATTGTCGTTGTTTCGGTCTTCACTGCAAAGAATGGTTTGATGCAGCTCTCCGTGCTACTCTATCCTGTGTGAGGCCCTTCATCTCCTAATAACTATAGCAACTTACATCCTTCTAAATCTGCTTACTATATTCATCTGTTGATCTTCCTTTATAATTTTTACCCCCACATTTCCGTCCAGTACTACATTGATGATCCCTTGATGTCTCAGAAGCATTCTTCTGTAGAACTACATTTCAAAAGCTTCTATTCTCTTCTTGTTTATGTTTATCATCCCTGTTCGACTTCTATGTCATACAAATACTTTCAGAAGAGACTTCCTAACACTTAAATCTATATTCGATGTTAACAAATTCCTCTTCTTCAGAAACGCTTTCTTGTTATTGCCAGTTTACTTTTTACATCCCCTCTACTTCGGCCCTAGTCAGTTATTTTGCTGCCCAAATAACAAAACTAATTTACTACTTTAAGTGCCTCGTTTCCTACTCTAATTCGCTCACCATCACTTGATTTAATTCTGCTACATTCCATTACCGTTGTTTTGCTTTTGTTGATCTCATTTATATTAAAAAAAGCAATTTTAGAGCCTTGCCTCACCCACCGCCCTTACCCGTTGAAAGATTTCTGCGGACACCCATTATTGAGAACAGGGGTATGACTGATAGTGCGGGGTGAAAGAGTTCATTGCGATTTCCTGCCGAAGCATTCGCAACAAAGTGCCGGAGTTCAAGGCTCTCATGAAAAGTAGGTAAGCTCACATAACACTAGGACAGAAAGCTGGTTGAAACTTGAAATTGATAGCAGTGAGATTTTTGTGGAAAATTTAAGTGTATATCGAAACGATAGGTAAATGGGAAATTGAGTTGGTGCATTTGTCGCAGGAGACAAGACACTCAAATCCACCGAGACAGAAATTGAGACTGTTCGGGCGAGACTCAGTACCAGGGGTAGTCATAAAATGATAATTGGATCGTTCTTTCACCCGACAGACTCATCTCCTAATGTAACTGAAGAGAAAAACCCTGTTCACTTTGCGTAAGTTCCCCAATCACTCTGTAATCATCGGTCGAGACTTTAATCATCCAACAATTAATTGGAAAAATTACAGTGTTCTTAGTGGTGGGCGTGATAAGACATCCTATGAAACTTTACTAAATGCCGTCTCTGAAAACTGCCTAAAACAGATAGTTAGGAATCCCACTCATGACGAAAATACGAGCTCATTGGATCTAATGACAACAAACAGACCTGACGTCTTTGAGGATGTACACATCGAAACTGGTATCAGCGACCATGATGCTGTTGTGGCAACAATGGTTACCAAAGTACAAAGGACAACTAAAACAAGCGTATATATAAATATATATATATATATATATATATATATATATATATATATATATATGTGTGTGTGTGTGTGTGTGTGTGTGTGTGTGTGTGTGTTTGTGTGTGTGTGTGTGTGTGTGTGTGTGTGTGTTTAGTAAACTAAATAAAAAATCTGTAGTGTCATATCTCAGTGAGGAACTTGAACTTTCAGCAAAGATCTGTATCATGTAGAGGAACTATGGCTCAAGTTTAAAAAAATATTTTGACCACGAACTGGATAGATATGTACCCATTAGAACAGTTCATAATGTGAGGGAGCCTCCACGGTACACGGTCACCGCAAAGAAACTTCTAAAGAAACAGAGATTACTGCATAACAGGAGTAAAACAAAGCATATGGCTATAGATAGAGAGATGCCAAATGAAACGCGTTTGACTGTCAAGAGAGCAATGCGTGATGCCTTCAATAATTATCGTAGCAGAATATTAGCAAGTGGTCTTTCGCAGAACCAAAGAAATTCTGGCCGTATGTAAAGGCTGCTAGTGGCACCAAAGTTAGTTTCCAATCCCTAGCGAATGAGACAGGAACTGAAATTGAGTGTAGCAAAGCAAAAGTTGAAATGCTTATCTCCGTTTTAAAATGTTCCTTTATAAAGGAAAACCCAGGAGAACTGCCCCAATTTAGTCGTCGTACCACTTAAAAGATGAATGAAATAGGTATTAGTGTCAGTGATGTTGAGAAACAGCTGAATTCATTAAAACTTTAGAAAGCTCCAGGCCGGTATGGAATCACTATCAGATTCTACACTGAATCTGCGGCTGTTAGCCCCTGTCCTCACTATAATATATCGTAGATCCCTCGAACAAAAAATTGTGCCCAGTTCTTGGAAAATGACACGGGCACAGCAGTCTGCAAGAAGGGAAGTAGAATTCATCCACAAAAGTACAGTCCAATATCCTTGACATCGATTTGTCGTAGAATCTTAGAGAATATTCTGAACTGAAACATAATGAGGTATCTTGAACAGAATGACCTCCTCAGTGCCAATCAGCATGGATTTCGAAAACATGGATCATGTGAAACCCAACTCCCTTTTCTAATATGACATACTGAAAGCTTTGGATCGAGGCACCCAGGAAGATGCAGTGTGTCTCGATTTCCGAAAAGTATTTGACCCAGCACCGCACCTACGCTTATTAGCAAAAGTACGATCACATGCGGTCACGCCGGCCGCTGTGGCCGAGCGCATACATAGGGGCAGAAATCCATTCCAGTACGATTATGCCATAGGTGGTAAATCATTGGAAGCGGTAACGACCGTAAAATACTTAGGAGTTACTATCCGGAGCGATCTGAAGTGGAATGATCACATAAAACAAATAGTGGGAAAAGCAGGCGCCAGGTTGAGATTCATAGGAAGAATTCTAAGAAAATGTGACTCATCGACGAAAGAAGTAGCTTACAAAACGCTTGTTCGTCCGATTCTTGAGTATTGCTCATCAGTATGGGACCCTTACCAGGTTGGATTAATAGAAGAGATAGACATGATCCAGCGAAAAGCAGCGCGATTCGTCATGGGGACATTTAGTCAGCGCGAGAGCGTTACGGAGATGCTGAACAAGCTCCAGTGGCGGACACTTCAAGAAAGGCGTTATGCAATACGGAGAGGTTTATTATCGAAATTACGAGAGAGCACATTCCGGGAAGAGATGGGCAACATATTACTACCGCCCACATATATCTCGCGTAATGATCACAACGAAAAGATCCGAGAAATTAGAGCAAATACGGAGACTTACAAGCAGTCGTTCTTCCCACGCACAATTCGTGAATGGAACAGGGAAGGGGGGATCAGATAGTGGTACAATAAGTACCCTCCGCCACACACCGTAAGGTGGCTCGCGGAGTATAGATGTAGATGTAGATGTAGGCGCTTCAGTCCGGAACCGCGCGGCTGATACGGTCGCAAGTTCGAATCCTGCCTCTGGCATGGATGTGTGTGATGTCCTTAGGTCAGTTAGATTTAAGCAGTTCTAAGTCTAGGGGACTGATGACCTCAGATGGTAAGTCCCATAGTACTTAGAGCCATTTGAACCAACATGCGGTAACAAGTGAAATTTGTGACTGGATTGAGAATTTTTTGGCTGAAAGGGCACAACATGTTATCCTGGACTGAGAATCATCGTCAGATGTAGAAGTAACTTTGGATGAGCTCCAGGAAAGTGTTGTGGGGCCGTTGCTGTTCATGTTGTATATTAATAACCATGCAGACAATGTTGTTGTGGTCTTCAGTCCTGAGACTGGTTTGATGCAGCTCTCCATGCTACTCTATCCTTTGCAAGCTTCTTTATTTCCCAGTACGTACTGCAGCCTACATCCTTCTGAATCTGCTTAGTGTATTTATCTCTTGGTCTCCCTCTACGATTTTTACCCTCCACAATGCCCTCCAATACTAAATTGGTGATCCCTTGATGCCTCAGAACATGTCCTACGAAAGGATCCCTTTTTCTAGTCAAGTTGTGCCACAAACTCCTCTTCTCCCCAACCCTATTGCCGGCCGGCGTGGCCGTGCGGTTCTAGGCGCTTCAGTCTGGAACCGCGTGACCGCTACGGTCGCAGGTTCGAATTCTGCCTCGGGCATGGATGTGTGCGATGTCCTTAGGTTAGTTAGGTTTAAGTAGTTCTAAGTTCTAGGGGACTGATGTTAAGTCCCATAGTGCTCAGAGCCATTTGAACCAACCAACCCTATTCAGTACCTCCTCATTAGTTATGTGATCTACCCATCTAATCTTCAGCATTCTTTTGTAGCACCACATTTCAAAACCTTCTATTCTCTTGTTGTCTAAACTATTTATCGTCCATGTTTCACTTCCATACATGGCTACACTCCATACAAATACTTTCAGAAACGACTTCCTGACGCTTAAATCTATACTCGACGTTAACAAATTTTTCTTCTTCAGAAACGCTTTCCTTGCCATTGCCAGTCTACATTTTATATCCTCTCTACTTCGACCATCATCAGTCATTTTGCTCCGCAAATAGCAAAACTCATTTACTACTTTAAGTGTCGCATTTCCTAATCTAATTCCCTCAGCATCACCCGACTTAATTCCACTACAGTAAAATCAGGCTTTTTGAAGATGCTGCAGTTATCTGTAATGAATTACTATCTCAGAGAAACTGCATAAATATTCAGATTTTGATATAATTTCAACGTGGTTCAGAGACTGGTAACTTGCTCTAAATGTTCAGATGTAAAATTTTGCACTTTACAAAACAGAAAAAGGTAGTATCCTATGACTATAATATCAGAGAAGAAGAGAAATTTGTTAACGTCGAGTATAGATTTAAGTGTCAGGAAGTCGTTTCTGAAAGTATTTGTATGGAGTGTAGCCATGTATGGAAGTGAAATCGGCCAACTCATACAAATGCCCCGATGTAATAACACTTTGTAGGGCTGTGAAATCGAAGTGATCGCATAGGTTCAGTCGTGGGTAAAGCAGATTCTAGACTTCAGTTAACTGGTAGAATACTGGGGAATTGCAGTCAGTCTACAAAAAAGATGGCTTGCAAATCACTCGTGCAATTGGTTCTAGGATATTGCTGAAGTGTGTGGGAGCTGTACCAGATAGGACTAACTGGGGATATTGAACGCGTACAGAGAAGGGCTGCAAGAATGTTCACAGGTTTTTTTAATCCGTGGGAGAGTGTCACAGAGATACTGAAGGAACTGAAGTGGCAGACTCTTGAAGATCCACGTAAACTATCCCTAGAAAGTCTACCAACAAAGCTGGCCAGAGTGGCCGAGCGGTTCTAGGCGCTACAGTCTGGAACCGCGCGACCGCTACGGTCGCAGGTTCGAATTCTGCCTCGGGCATGGATGTGTGTGATGTCCTTAGGTTAGTTAGGTTTAAGTAGTTCTAAGTTCTAGGCGACTGATGACCTCAGAAGTTAAGCGCTCAGTGCCATTTGAATTTTTCTACCGACAGAGTTTCAAGAGCTGGCTTCAAATGATTACTCTAGGGGTATACTGCAACACCATACGAATCACTCGCATAGGATAGTGAGGATAAGATTAGAATAATTACTGCACGCATAGAGGCATTCAAACCATGATTCTACCCGCGCTCCACACGTGAATGGAACAGGAAGAAACACTAATAACTAGTACAATAGGACGTACCCTCTGCCTTGCACTAAGAACCTTCAGTGTAGCATTACCCACCGCAGCAGAACTGTATCTGCAAGAAACATGAAATATGAACTCTCTTCTGACAAAGCACCACTCTTGTTGCGCAATGGTCTTAATGTCGGACATCATGTGTAACTTGCTTTCTGGAAGCTCTACATATTACTGAAACATCTAGAAATGTGGAAAAAGAGGAAAAACAATTAGTTTCTACATTGGTTTAGTATACTTAATCATTACATCTATCCTATGGAAATGAAATCAGCGTTTGGCGTCATTGGCCGGGAGACCCCTTGCGGGCCAGATCCGACCGCCTTGGTGCAGCTCTTATTACATTCGACGCCACATTGCGCGACCTGCGCGTCGGATGGGGATGAAATGATGATGAAGACAACACAACACCCAGTCCCTGAGCGGAGAAAATCTCCGGCACAGCCGGGTATCGAACCCGGGCCCGTAGGACGGCAATCCGTCGGCCGGGAGGTCCCATTCGCGTTCGGCCGCCAAGTGCAAGTCTTATTTCAGTCAGCGCCACATTTGGCGACTTGTGGCTGACGATGAAGATGAAATGATGATAAGGACAACACAACACCCAGTCCACGAGCGGAGAAAATCTCCAACCCGGCCGGGAATTGAACCCGAGCGCAGTGCATAGGAGGCAAGCACGTCACCACCCAGCTAAGCAGGCGTACACCTATCCTATAATTTCCTTGTCACAGTGCTAACATCACCAAGTGTCTATTCCCAATACTACCATCTCTTCTTCTCCCATCGCTAGAAATAAATTTAAAATTTTTTTAATACACTCCTGGAAATGGAAAAAAGAACACATTGACACCGGTGTGTCAGACCCACCATACTTGCTCCGGACACTGCGAGAGGGCTGTACAAGCAATGATCACACCCACGGCACAGCGGACACACCAGGAACCGCGGTGTTGGCCGTCGAATGGCGCTAGCTGCGCAGCATTTGTGCACCGCCGCCGTCAGTGTCAGCCAGTTTGCCGTGGCATATGGAGCTCCATCGCAGTCTTTAACACTGGTAGCATGCCGCGACAGCGTGGACGTGAACCGTATGTGCAGTTGACGGACTTTGAGCGAGGGCGTATAGTGGGCATGCGGGAGGCCGGGTGGACGTACCGCCGAATTGCTCAACACGTGGGGCGTGAGGTCTTCACAGTACATCGATGTTGTCGCCAGTGGTCGGCGGAAGGTGCACGTGCCCGTCGACCTGGGACCGGACCGCAGCGACGCACGGATGCACGCCAAGACCGTAGGATCCTATGCAGTGCCGTAGGGGACCGCACCGCCACTTCCCAGCAAATTAGGGACACTGTTGCTCCTGGGGTATCGGCGAGGACCATTCGCAACCGTCTCCATGAAGCTGGGCTACGGTCCCGCACACCGTTAGGCCGTCTTCCGCTCACGCCCCAACATCGTGCAGCCCGCCTCCAGTGGTGTCGCGACAGGCGTGAATGGAGGGACGAATGGAGACGTGTCGTCTTCAGCGATGAGAGTCGCTTCTGCCTTGGTGCCAATGATGGTCGTATACGTGTTTGGCGCCGTGCAGGTGAGCGCCACAATCAGGACTGCATACGACCGAGGCACACAGGGCCAACACCCGGCATCATGGTGTGGGGAGCGATCTCCTACACTGGCCGTACACCACTGGTGATCGTCGAGGGGACACTGAATAGTGCACGGTACATCCAAACCGTCATCGAATCCATCGTTCTACCATTCCTAGACCGGCAAGGGAACTTGCTGTTCCAACAGGACAATGCACGTCCGCATGTATCCCGTGCCACCCAACGTGCTCTAGAAGGTGTAAGTCAACTACCCTGGCCAGCAAGATCTCCGGATCTGTCCCCCATTGAGCATGTTTGGGACTGGATGAAGCGTCGTCTCACGCGGTCTGCACGTCCAGCACGAACGCTGGTCCAACTGAGGAGCCAGGTGGAAATGGCATGGCAAGTCGTTCCACAGGACTACATCCAGCATCTCTACGATCGTCTCCATGGGAGAATAGGAGCCTGCATTGCTGCGAAAGGTAGATATAGACTGTACTAGTGCCGACATTGTGCATGCTCTGTTCCCTGTGTCTATGTGCCTGTGGTTCTGTCAGTGTGATCATGTGATGTATCTGACCCCAGGAATGTGTCAATAAAGTTTCCCCTTCCTGGGACAATGAATTCACGGTGTTCTTATTTCAATTTCCAGGAGTGTATTTTTAGAAATCGTTTAAATGTTCCATATGGTGGAACAATCAGTACGCAGGGAAAGCTTTAAACATCACAATCGTTTAAATAATTGTATAACATGGCTGTAATGAATGCAACTAAAAAATCTGCCAAGCATATATTCATTTCATGAAAACAGAAGTGTGAAAAGCAAAGAGGGAGTTCTACTCCGTGAACGAATCTCGACCCTTACCTAACGTTGCATTTATTATAGTTCACAGCACAATGGGACTCTTGAAGTATGTGCCATTAGCTAGATTATATCTATTTTTTATTATTATGCAGATGGGCACTTGGCAGACTTTATAGATTCTATGATGATCCTTTGTTTTCTCTTCTTATCTGTTGTCTGCAGATAACCACTGGTTGGTGGAATCCAGTTACAGTATTACGAAAGGCTCATGTGAATTTTTTCGAAAAAGCAGATATAAAAAAGTAAGATAGAATATGGAATTTTGTGTCTCTATTGAGAAAACTTAACCACTCCCTCTACACCCGGGTTATGAGTCAATTTTGTATTTTTGCCGCTTGCGTTGTACTTTATGCATGACAATATACACTGAAGAGCCAAAGAAACTGGTACATCTTCCTAATATCGTGTAGGGCCCTAGCAAGCACGCAGAAGTGCCGCAACACGACGTGGGATGGTTCAAATGGCTCTGAGCACTATGGGACTTAATATCTGTGGTCATCAGTCCCCTAAAACTTAGGACTACTTAAACCTAACTAACCTAAGGACATCACACAACACCCAGTCATCACGAGGCAGAGAAAATCCCTGACCCCGCCGGGAATCGAACCCGGGCGCGGGAAGCGAGAACACTACCGCACGACCACGAGCTGCGGACGACGTGGGATGGACTCGACTAATGTCTGAAGTAGTGCTAGAGGGAACCGACACCATGAATCCTGCAGGGCTGTCTATAAATCCGAAAGAGTACGGGAGGCTGGAGATCTCTTTTGAACACCACGTTGTAAGGCATCCCAGATATGCTCAATAATGTTCACGCCTGGGGAGTTTGGTAGCCACAGAAAATGTTTAAACTCACAAGAGTGTTCCTGGAGCCACACTGTAGCAATTCTGGACGTGTGGATGTCGCATTGTCCTGCTGGAATGCACAATGGACGTGAATGAATGTAGGCGATCAGACAGGATGCTTACATACGTGTCACCTGTCAGAGTCGTATCTAGACGTATCAGGGGTCCCATATCACTCCAACTGCGCACGCCGCACATCACTACAAAGCCTCCACCTGCTTGAACAGTCCCCTGCTGACACGCAGGGTCCATGGATTCATGAGGCTGTCTCCATATTCAACACGCCCATCCGCTCGATACAATTTGAAACTAGACTCGTCCAATCAGACAACATGTTTCCAGTCATCAACAGCCCAAGGTCGGTGTCGATGGCCGCAGGCGAGGCGTAAAGTTTTGTGTCGTGCAGTCATCAAGGGTACTCGAGTGGGCCTTCAGTTCCTAAACCCTATATAGATAATGTTTCGTTGAATGGTTCGCACGCTGACTGGACCAGCACTGAAATCTGTAGCAACTTGCGAAAGGGTTGCAAAAAACGCTCTGAGCACTATGGGACTTAACATCTGAGGTCATCAGTCCCCTAGACTTAGAACTACTTAAACCTAACTAACCTAAGGGCATCACACACATCTATGCCCGAGGCAGGATTCGAACCTGCGACCGGTCTGCAGCGCGGTTCCGGACTGAAGCGCCTTGAATCGCTCGGCCACAGGGAAGGGTTGCACTTCTGTCACGTTGAACAATTCTCTTCAGTCGTCGTAGGTCCCGTGATTGCAGGATCTTTTTCCGGCCTCAGCGATGTCAGATATTTGATGCTTTACCGGATTATAGGGGTTAGTATTCACTAAAGTGAGGTGTCGCAGGATGTGGGTACTGCGATGTTTGCGTACGTCTGGTTAGGATTAACCATTAATACGCGCTCATCTGGAGATAGATTGGTCGAAATCTGACGAAGGGCAGAGGAAAAAAAGTGCCAAAGCAAGAGCCAAGGGAAAAAAACCTCTGCGAAAGTTAGGTCGGGCGGCAAGAGCAGTAGCGGTTGTCTTGCTGCCTGCGATAGGTTGTGCAAGGATAGGCTTTGTTAGTAGTGGGTATCATGCATGTCGATACCTTGACGTTGTGCGTTTGTGCTGCTCGGCGGCTGGCGCTGGGTGCTGGTACAGAGTCCTCGTTCAGCGTCCTGCAACCTGCAACAGTTAGGTTTGTTATCGGTCTTGTGTCCGATAGGTCATATACCGGAGGCACAGTGTGAGGGAGTGTTGGCAGATTGTTCGTGCGTCCGTGGGCGAGCTCGTCGGTGTCCCTGCTGTGGCCTGTTGGTCGGCTCTAATAGCAGCTGGTAGTTACCAGTCAGTGTTGCTGATATGCAGGGGCTTACCGGCGTTTGTCGCTGTTTGCGTATGTTAGTTTACGCAAACAGCGGCAAACACCACGTTCAGACCCACTTAAATCTTGATAACCTGCCATTGTAGCACCAGTGACCGATCTAACATCTGCACCAGACACTTGTCGTCTTATATAGGCGTTCCCGACCGCAGCGCCGTATTCTTCTTGTGTACAAACCTGTGATTTTTGAATACGCATGCCTATAGCAGTTTCTTTGGCGCTTCAGTGTATTAAGGCATTATGAAATGTTTATGTGATTGTTTCAGAAAAGAAGACACAAATAAAATAAAATAATAGATGGAAGTTTGTCTATTGAGAAAACTTAAGCACTCCCTTTACACTTGAAATGTAAGGTAAATTTTGTATTTGTGCTACTAGTATTACGTTTTTATACGCATATGATAACATACAGGGTGTCCGAAAAGACTTTCCCTGATTACATAAATTGATAACTCAGGCTAGAAGTAAGATACAAATATGAAACTTGTGTCGAATTGTTTACAACTATCAAAGTTCTTTTTCTGTTTTAGGTTCGCAAAACGTAAGTAGTGGATGAGGTGCAGTGCCCAAGAAGCCATGTTAACCAATCAGGAGAAGGCACAGTGTGTACTGTGGTACCATGAGACACGATCACCAACCACAGTGCAGAGACACTTCCAGACAACATTTGGAAGGAATCCACCCGATGTTAAGAGCATTAAAGCCTGGTATGAGAAGTTCAAGAATACAGGATCGGTTTCTGACCTTCCGAGGTCTGGTCGACCAAGAACCTCAGCAGACAGTGTGGAAGCTGTAAGGCAGTCTTTTCTGCGAAGTCCGAAGAAATCGGTGCGCAGGGCCTCACGTGAATTACAGATGCCAAAAAGCTCTCCCCATGACATTTTACACAAACGTTTATTGTTTCGTGCATAAAAAGTGCAAATCGTTCAGGCTTTGTTGCCCAATGACAGTACGCGTCGATATGACTTTGTGGTCGAAATGCTATCACGTATTGAGGACGATGATGGTTATCTCAGATGAATTGCCTTTTCCGACGAAGCGACCTTTTTTGTCAGTGGAGTACTGAATCGCCATAATGTGCGCATTTGGGGTTCAGAACCCCCTGGCGAGGTCATGGAGTGCACCAGAGGCAGTCCAAAGGTGAATGTTTGGTGCGCGCTATTGCACGATCGAATTATCGGGCCATTCTTCTTCGCTGAGGCTACCATCACATCTGCAGTGTATCTGGACATGTTGCAACTGTATGCTGTTCCTCAGCTGCTTCAGTATCACCCCGATGTCTTGTCTCAGCAAGACGGTGCACCGCCTCATTGGGGTTTGGACGTCCGTGCCTATCTCGATATGACCTTCCTTGGCGATGGATTGGTCGTGATGGGCCAACGGTTTGGCCTCCACGCTCTCCTGACATAACCCCATTAGACTTCTTTTTATGGGGTTATGTCAAGGACGAGGTCTACCGAACACGTGTACCAGATCTTGAAACCCTGCGGCAACGAATAACCACAGTCGTTGAATCGATCCCTCCAGTGATGTTGGCTAATGTGTGGACGGAAATTGAATATCGCCTAGATGTGCTACGTGCTACCAATGGTGCTCATGTGGAAGTTTACTGATGTGTGAAAAAAACTTTGATAGTTTGTAAACAATTAGACACCAGTTTCATATTTGTATCTTACTTCTAGCCTGAGTTATCAATTTATGCAATCAGAGAAAGACTTTTCGGACCCACTGTATTTTGGCTGCAGCAAAGGAGAAAACAGAATGTAATAAGTGGCGCTAGATGTCAGACATGTCGCAGCTGATCTTGGCCCGCTCTGAAGCGGAACTGCGTTTCTGTCATCGACATCGTCTTCACTTCAGGAATTGAGGCCGTGGGCTTTTCCGGCCGTTGCCTCGAGGCAGTTCAAGGCTGACGCACCGCTTTCCATTTAGTCGCCGCAGCCAGCGTATGATTCACAAGGCTACTGCTTCCGCCTTACCGGTTTGCGTCAGAACGGTGACTGGATCTCCTTTCGAGGAAAGTACAGGGTACAGCAGAAACAATGACCTGTTTTAAATTGCGCGCCAGTGTTGAACACGACTTCCTAGAGAGTAGATGTTTGCACCAGTGCTTAGTGCGGTTCAAAGAATTACCAGTCAATGTGCGTAATCGTTCAAAACGAATATCGTGCGTTCGCAATTTAAACGTTTTTCAGATTTGGTGATAGCGTCGTACGAATGCAGCGACTGGTTCGGCAACATTTTGACATGGGTGGTAATCATCAAGTTCCGTCCCGGAAGTCGATTACCAGTTGGGTTCAGCGGCTCATAGCAACAATGTCTGCAACGGAAATATTGCCACCTGGTAGACCAGTAACGGTCCGCACCCCGGCCAACTCTGCAACAGCAACAGCTGATTTTCAGCGGAGTTCAACGCGACTAGTTCGTCGGCATTCGTAACTACTTAACGTCTCGGATAGAAGTGTTCGACGAATGTTGCATCTAGATATTCAATTCCACCGCTCTAAACTGACCAGTAATTATTGCCCAGAGATCAGCAATCACGTCACTAGTTCTGTACATAGCTTCTGGAGATGATTAACAGTCAACGGCCGCCGTGGCCGAGCGGTTCTAGGCGCTTCAGTCCGGCACCGCGCTGCTGCTACGGTCGCAGGTTCGAATCCTGCCTCGGGAATGGATTTGTGTGATGTCCTTAGGTTAATTAGGTTTAAGTAGTTCTAAGTCTAGGGGACTGATGACCTCAGATGTTGAGTCCCATAGCGCTTAGAGCCATTTGAACCATTAACAGTCAACCCGATTTTCTCAACAATTTCATGATCACTAACGAGGTCCATTATCATTTATCAGGATATGTGAGCAAACAAAACTCTGGTACTGGGCACCGACCAGTCGTCAACGTAATTATGCACGAAAGACCAGCTCATAGCGCGAAAGTTACTGTGTGGTGCGGAATGCCTACGCAGTGTATTACTGGTCTGCATTTTCTGTGAATGATGCAGGTCGCACTCTCACAATGATAACAGACCGATATGTTGTTATGTTGCAACAATTCCTAATGCAGGAAATTCATCATAAAAATATCCATATGGAGTGGTTATGGTTTGAAAAGGACGGTGTAACTGCTCATCCGAACGCCCATGACAAACAGAATGTTTCCCGCTTTGGTGTCGTCAGTTGGCCAAGTGCCACCCTATTCGGCCGATTTGGCGGTTTGCGACTTTTCTGCAGGGTTTTCTAAAATCCAGAGTGTTTGCTAACAGCCTAACGACTACAGAGAGCGTGAAAAACAATATTCACTCCGAAATCGAGGCTATAACAAGCGAAATTCTTCGCTTTGTTATGATGCTGTGCGTGTTCGTGCCGAAAATTCCATCGCCAATAATGGTGGGCACCTAAAGGACATAATTTATAAGAAGCGACATGTCTAATAAAATAGTATAAAATGGCCTTTCGAACAATACACACTAATAATGTGCAGCTGTA
The DNA here is from genome assembly GCF_021461395.2 of Schistocerca americana. Classification (NCBI taxonomy): domain Eukaryota; kingdom Metazoa; phylum Arthropoda; class Insecta; order Orthoptera; family Acrididae; genus Schistocerca; species Schistocerca americana. The sequence goes on from NC_060121.1 coordinate 240,392,001, forward strand.
TGTCTTCATGATGAAACAAAGTGTTTAAAATTGGCATAAGTTTCCACAGTGTCCCATACTACAAACATGAGTTTGTTTTCTCCACAGTACGACAAGTAGAGCCCGTTAGTTAGTTGTGGAAGTAAGTGCAACAATGAAAATATCCTACATCTGCATCTGTTGTTGTTGTGGTGGTGGTGGTCTTCAGTCCAGAGACTGGTTTGATGCAGCTCTTTGCTCTACAATCTGCGATCCACTGCGAAGTGCATGGCAGAGAACACGTCCTCAACTATCTTCTTGGTACGGTTGACAGCTCGAGACCTGTCCTGTGGTGCAACGTTTCATATGGCTTCTGTTTTCAGCATTTTAGACTCACTGAGCGTATTCTCAGTCGGATTTAAATTAGCGTGGTACGGGCCGACCGCTTTGGCCGAGCGGTTCTAGGCGCTTCAGTCCGGAACCGCGCTGCTGCTACAGTCGCAGGTTCGAATGCTGCCTCGAGCATGGATGTGTGTGATGTCCTTAGGTTAGTTGGGTTTAAGTAGTTCTAAATCTAGGGGACTGATGACCTCAGATGTAAAGTCCCACAGTGCGTAAGAGCCATTTGAACCATTTAGCATGATACGGACGAAGCCTGATTAAACTATGTCTCTTAGCGCCAGCCAGTTTTTCGACCTGGTACCCTGAGGTTTTTGGCTTTTACAGCACTTCAAGTTCCATTAACTGCGCCTTATAGATGTTACGTGCGTTTAAAAATTAGTTGCGACTTTTGACGTTTGGCTGACCGGAGGGGGATGTAACGTCATCTCTCGTTGGAGCGTGGTATTTTCTGACGCAGAAGTGTTACGCCGTCATCAGGTATTGTGAACAAGTGTTTTGTGTTGGATTTGTGTTAATAAAAACAGTGCACCACGTCTGAAAACACAAGGTTCACAGTGAAAGCGGACGTTCAGGAACACATTGAGTGGCTTTGAAAATAATGTTCTTCTACAAAATACTCCTCCGAATTGGACCATAACAATGAACACTGCGCCATACCACTCTGTTGTGATGGATAAAGCTACAGCAATCGAGTGGATGAAAGCGGATATTTCTCTCTTGGTATAAAGAAATGTTCCACTGGATAAAGTTGAACGTAACATGTATAAGGCGAAGTTAATGGAACTTGAAGTGCAGTACAAGCCAAAAACCTCACGGTACCAGGTCGAAAAACTGGCTGACGCTAAAGCACATAGTTTAATCAGGCTTCGCCCGTATCACGCTAATTTAAATCCAACTGAGAATACGGTCAGTGAGTCTAAAATGCTGAAAACAGAAGCCATATGAAACGTTGCACCACAGGACAGGTCTCGACCTGTCAGCCATACCGAGAAGGTAGTTGAGGAAAGATGGATTCACGAAGGACTATGACGAGTTTTGAGTAACACGTAACTTTTCTTGTTGCCATGTTAAAATCTGTTTCTTTTCTCAAAACAGGGCATAGTTTACAAATATTCATCTCACTAACATTCTAACGCAGTTGAAATTGACAGAATCATGAAATAGTACGTTATTAAACTAGTAAACGAAGGCAAGTCAGATCAGTAGTTTATGAAACAGCCCATTCTCAAAATAAAATAAACGCGCAACTTCAATTGTAGTGTCACAGAACTCTCAGCAGTTCTCATTTCACCAGCTATCGATGGTCCTCAAAATTACATTATTTCACTGAAAAAAAAAAAAATCTGTAGCTGCTCGATTATCGCGGCAGATATGAAAGTTTCGCATTTTTATCATATGGCAAAAAAACTCTGCTTTTTGTATGCTATCACTTGCCAAAATTTTGTTTCGATATCTCGAACGGTTTATTTGATAAGTGGGATTTATAACTATTTCTTTCTGGCTTTTTCGCTGGGGCGTGCTTTCATAGTAGAGTGGTTTACATTCCATTTTCTCGAGACTGCAGACAGATTCCTCCAAGTTTGAATAATAATTCAGTATGTTTCTACATTTCATATGAGGCAACATACGACCTAACACGCACGAAATGCAAATTCATAGCGACCCTTATTTTTCAATGCAAACTTTAAGAATTTTTTGCAGTAATATCGAAATATCACAATAACTATGTGCATTAACGAAATGATATACAGTTCATCATGAAGCTGACGAATTAATCTACGACATGTGCGAGGATCAGATGTTTCTAGCTGATAGTTTCTTTAGAGTCGTCTGAGAAAGAGCGCAGATCGGTCAGCTTGCGCGGCTTCTGTTCACGCAGTCAGCTGCTGACGCGTCCAGCTCACGCTGGCAACTACGCTTTCCTCCACTCGTTCCGCGCTGAACTGTAAAAAGTCGCAACTAATTTTAAACCTGTATTTTTCCCAGTTCCATTCACGTGTGAAGCCCCGGAGAATTATTGTTTAAATCTCTCTGTGCGTGTTGTTGTAATCAATCTAATTCTGCCCTCACGATCCCTACGGGAACAATACGTAGAGTGTTGTACTATATTCCCAATCATCATTTAAAGAAAGTTCTTGAAACTTTGTAAGTAGTGATAGAATTAGTAGAAATGGTATATGTCTACATACTAGTTTACATCCATCTTCAAGTGTCTGCTATTTCAGTTTCTTCAGCATCTCTGCGACGCTCTCCCACGGGTCAAACAAACGTGTGACCATTCGTGGTGTCCTCTGTATACGTTCAATATATCCTGTAGTTCTATTTGGTACAGGTCCCACACACTTGAGCAATACTCTGGGATGGGCCGAATGAGTGATTGGTAAGCAATCTCTTTTGCAGTCTGAGTGCATTTTCCCCATTACTCTACCAATAAACCGAAATCCGCCACCTGTTTTACCAACGATAGAGCCTATGAGACCATACCACTTCACATCCCTACAAAGTGTTGCACCCAGGTATTTGTGCGCATTGACTGATTTCAACTATGACTCACATGATAGTCATATAATATTACGTTTTCATCATTTTGTGAAGTGCACAGTTTTACATTTGTGAACACTTACAGTTCGTTACCACTCTTTGCACCACTTTGAATTTTATCACGATCTAACTGAATAGTTACGCAGTTTCTTTAAGAGGGTAATTCCTTGCAGATTGCAGCATCACCTGCGAAAAGTCTGGGGTTACTATTCTCTCCAGCCAAGATGACATGCTGTGGCCTCCCTACCAAAACAATCCTCAGTCCAGTCACAACTTTCGTTTGATAACCCATGAGATCGTACTTTTGATAATAAACATAGATGTGGTACATACTAAGCGCTTGTAGTACAGTGCAGTTTCTACAGCTATACCCATACATGAAATGGGAGATATGATACTGCGTGAAGAGTTTGACAGAGCACTGAAAGACCTCAGTCGAAACAAGGCCCCCGGAGTAGACAACATTCCATTGGAACTACTGACGGCCTTGGGAGAGCCAGTCCTGACAAAACTATACCATCTGGTGAGCGAGATGTATGGAACAGGCGAAATACCCTCAGACTTCAAGATGAATATAATAATTCCAATCCCAAAGAAAGCAGGTGTTGACAGATGTGAAAATTACCGAACTATCAGTTTAATAAGTCACAGCTGCAAAATACTAACACGAATTCTTTACAGACGAATGGAAAAACTGATAGAAGCGGACCTCGGGGAAGATCAGTTTGGATTCCGTAGAAACACTGGAACACGTGAGGCAATACTGACCTTACGACTTATCTTAGAAGAAAGATTAAGGAAAGGCAAACCTACGTTTCTAGCATTTGTAGACTTAGAGAAAGCTTTTGACAATGTTGACTGGAATACTCTCTTTCAAATTCTAAAGGTGGCAGGGGTAAAATACAGGGAGCGAAAGGCTATTTACAGTTTGTACAGAAACCAGATATCAGTTATAAGAGTCGAGGGACATGAAAGGGAAGCAGTGGTTGGGAAGGGAGTAAGACAGGGTTGTAGCCTCTCCCCGATATTGTTCAATCTGTATATTGAGCAAGCAGTAAAGGACACATAAGAAAAGTTCGGAGTAGGTATTAAAATTCATGGAGAAGAAATAAAAACTTTGAGGTTCGCCGATGACATTGTAATTCTGTCAGAGACAGCAAAGGACTTGGAAGAGCAATTGAATGGAATGGACAGTGTCTTGAAAGGAGGATATAAGATGAACATCAACAAAAGCAAAACAAGGATAATGGAATGTAGTCTAATTAAGTCTGGTGATGCTGAGGGAATTAGATTAGGAAATGAGACACTTAAAGTAGTAAAGGAGTTTTGCCATTTGGGGAGCAAAACAACTGATGATGGTCGAAGTAGAGAGGATATAAAATGTAGACTGGCAATGGCAAGGAAAGCGTTTCTGAAGAAGAGAAATTTGTTAACATCGAGTATAGATTTAAGTGTCAGGAAGTCATTTCTGAAAGTATTTGTATGGAGTGTAGCCATGTATGGAAGTGAAACATGGACGATAAATAGTTTGGACAAGAAGAGAATAGAAGCTTTCGAAATGTGGTGCTACAGAAGAATGCTGAAGATTAGATGGGTAGATCACATAACTAATGAGGAAGTATTGAATAGGATTGGGGAGAAGAGAAGTTTGTGGCACAACTTGACAAGAAGAAGGGATCGGCTGGTAGAGCATATTCTGAGGCATCAAGGGATCACCAATTTAGTATTGGAGGGCAGCGTGGAGGGTAAAAATCGTAGAGGGAGACCAAGAGATGAATACACTAAGCAGATTCAGAAGGATGTAGGTTGCAGTAGGTACTGGGAGATGAAAAAGCTTGCACAGGATAGAGTAGCATGGAGAGCTGCATCAAACCAGTCTCAGGACTGAAGACCACAACAACATCCATACTCTAGAAACCTCTACAATGGCTCAAATGGCTCTGAGCACTATGGGACTCAACTGCTGAGGTCATTAATCCCCTAGAACTTAGAACTAGTTAAATCGAACTAACGTAAGGACATCACAAACATCCATGCCCGAGGCAGGATTCGAACCTGCGACCGTAGCGGTCTTGCGGTTCCAGACTGCAGCGCCTTTAACCCCTACAATGTACGGGGCACAGAGTAGTTAGCATGGTACCCCATGTTTGAATTTCCACCCATTCCAGTCACGTGTGTGCCACGGACAGAAAGATAGCGTAAATGCCTCCATGGGCAATGTAATCTAGTCTGCGTCGACCCTAGCTGAACAATACGCAGCGGCTGAAAAATATCTCTACATTCTTGACCCAATACTGGTTCTCGAAACTGTGCAAGAAGCCTTTCGTAGTATATTCGGTGTCTATCTTCAGTTGTCTGCCATTTCATTTTTTCTAGATTTCTCTGACGCTCTCGATTGACTCAAACAGATATCTGACCATCAGGGACATAGCTACAGTCACGGGAGCCCCGGGACAAGTATCTGAAATAATCTCCAGCATGCCTGCCGCCATCTCAACATAGTCCCAACACAAGTAAACGTCGCACACACAACGTCCCTTACCATTACAGGTCTACATTTTGATTGGCGGCTACAGCGCCTTCGAGGAGTAGATTTAAACTGTCACTTGCCTCTTCTTCGCTCGCCGTTTTATACGCCACTCGCGATAGATGCTCCATGACGACCTTGGCCGAAACACCTGATCGCACCTTGTCTCTTTCTTTCTACTGATTCAGTCAACTGATGTTCGAGATTAACCTTCGACCGGATTAAAGGAGGCAAATGACTGCCATACTTGAACCTCAACATGATTTCCAAAACCAGTTTTGATTATTTTAATACAGCACAAGACCTTTCTTGAGTGGTCGATTTTATTTGTTCTTCCACTTTTCCTTGCCATTTTAATTTTCCCTTATTTCTTCTTTTGGGGACTACGGGTTCCATATTGTCAGGGGCATTGCTTCTCACACAACAGTTCAGTGACGCCCCTACTACTATCTCTGGATAGCTTCTTTAATTGTACTGTGATTATTCACAGCATGTCGTCTTAGAGTAACCCAGACAAATCGCAACTTAACATAGTTCTCAACAATACAGCTCTTTCTCTAAAGGCCCGCCGGCCGCGGTGGTCTAGCGGTTCAGGCGCTCAGTCCCGAACCGCACGACTGCAACGGTCGCAGGTTCGAATCCTGCCTCGGGCATGGATGTATGTGATGTCCTTAGGTTAGTTAGGTTTAAGTAGTTCTAAGTTCTAGGGGACTGATGACCACAGATGTTAAGTCCCATAGTGCTCAGAGCCATTTGAACCATTTCTCTAAAGGCCCGCGCCGTTGCTTAGCATCAGTTTGAGATAAACTGGATGGCGAGCAACACGAATATTTCTGGCCCATTCAGCAAAATCTTAACAAAACCGTGAAGTGCAGTAAGAATACGAAGCAATGACCTTCGATAGCAATCTCAAGGTAAGCCACAACCAGCATCAGATTCCTGCCAAGCCTTGGCACCCAAACCACAGGCGTCAAATTGATTGCACCTTTCTGAGGACGCATTTACATAAATTCTAACAAGAATATACGGGGTGTTCAAAAAGTCTCTCCGCAGTGCCGTATGATTGTTAGCCGTGCGTGCTGTACGCCGCAGTGAGACTCAGTGAAATACAAGTTATTAATTTATTGAATATTTATTTTTACTTACAAATTTTCACATCAAATGTTGAAAGTGTCCCCCCTGTTGTTGAATACACAATTCAATTCGTCTAATCATGTTTCCAAACACAAGCTGTAACGTTTCTTCTGTAACAGAAGCAGTGAAAGTGGATATTGCAGTTTTCAAGTCATCGATGGGTTTTGGACGGTTTTTATATACAGCTGCTTTCGCTGCACCTCAGAAGAAAGTCAGGTGGTGCTAGGTCAGGCGATCGTGGAGACCAAAGTCCCTGTGAAATTATGCGATCACCAAAAACATCAGCAAGCAGTGACGTTGAAACGCGGGCTGTATGCGCGGTTGCACCATCTTGTTGAAAATAACGGTTCAGTATTTCATTTAACACAAGTTCTCTTATGAATGGGTACAGAATGTCACTGTAGTATCGTTGTGCGTTTATTGTTTCGTTGAAAAATATGGAACCCACAACCCGACGTCTAGAAATTGCAATCCAAACTCCTATTTTCACAGAATGAAGTGGTTCCTCATCAATACTCAATGGATTTGCAGTACTCCACGTACGAGAATTTTTCTGGTTTATGTGCCTGGATAAATGAAACCACGCCTCATCAGTGAAAACCGTTTCATTAAGAATATCCCTTCCATTTTGCTGAACGAAATTTTTGAACCATTGACAATAATGCAGTCTCTTGCCTTGATCAGTATTTTTCAGTTCTTGCACGACTGTCACTTTGTATGGGAGAAGTTCTAACTTTTTCCTTACAGCTGTGTGGGCCGTTCCGACACTAACATCAACTTCCTGGGCGAGTTTTCGTACTGACTTGTTCGGACTCATGGGCTTTTTATCGGAAATATCGAGTAGTTTATCCTCAGACACAACGCTAGAACCGCTACTTCTCGGTGCATCTGTCACTGAACCCGTACTTCGAAATCTGTTAATCAAATATCGCACAGTATCGCGATGTGGGAGTGTTCTTTCCAGGAAAACGGAATTAAATGTTTGACGATCTGAAACTGTGTATTTACCGCCAGCTTTGAACACTTGTTCGACTAAAAACACACGTTCTTCAATGGTTAGCTTTTTAATAGTGACAAAAACGAAACAAACGAACAAAGAAAATTAACCTGAACGTTCACGTCAAGACGTAACGACACACACCAACGATACTACTGACGCTGACTGAGATAAACGAAACAGTGGAATGTTGGGAGAGTCCACTTGAAGGGAAGTAACCCAGGCAGGCGAACAATCATACGGCACGCGCGGCTAACCATCATACGGCACTGCGGGGAGACGTTTTGAACACCCTGTATGTTTAATGAATATATATAGGGTGACAATTATCGAACTATATGAAAGAAAAAGTAAATTAGTTACAAACCACTGCGTGCTAGCACTTTATTCAACATGTAAACGACAACAGATATTCGGCTTTAGGTTATGACATGTTCGATATTCCAGCCATCATTGGCCATGATGTGCCGCAGATGCATAGCAAAATCCTGCATGATCCACTGAAGTGCCGAAACATCGATACTGTCAATGACCTCCTGAATGGCTGTTTTCAGGTCATCAATGGTTTTGGGATTATTGCTGTGCACCTTGTCTTTAATATAGCACCACAAGAAGGATAATATGGCGGCCAATCGAAGCCCATGCGAGTGGTCTCTGAGTACGCCAGACCAGAGCTCCTGCAGGACACTAAACACACTCTGCTTCGATGGGATCGAGTTCCGTCTTGCATGAACCACATCTTGTCGATATCAGAGTCACTTTCGATAATGGGGATGAAATCATCTTCCAAAACCTTCACATACCGTTCGGTAGTCACTGTGCGATCAAGAAATATCGCAACGATTATTCTGTGACTGGACATTGCACACATACCTCACTCGTTGAGGGTGAAGAGATTTCTCGATCGCGAAATGCGGAATCTTAGCCTTCCAAACACGCCTATTTTGCTTATTGACGAACCCATCCAAATGAAAGTGGGGTTCATCGCTAAACCAAACCATATTCATATACTAATTCCCACCATGCCCTGTGGCCTATTGTCCAGTTTAAACGTCCTAACACAAATCGTTCAGAGGTTATGACGATTTTATTTCATTTAGTTCAATAGCTGTCACCCTGTAGAAATCTTCGAAAAAGCAGTTATATTCAGGGTAATCTGGTTCAGCAAACCAGTCATCCATACTGTGTATCAGGGTTTGTCTGAAGCAGTTTGTACTTAAAAAATGAACTTTGTAGGTCTTGGAAAAACAGCATATTCGTACTTCTACAGATTACACATTTTCCTAGGAAGTAACCATGCCAAATACTTCCTGCATTCACTCGTATAGATAGACTAACGTTCGGTAAATTGAGCTTATTACCATTGTGCTGGCGTAAGCTGTCGCCAGCACTCTGATCGGCAAAGAGGACGCTAGAAGATCAATATTAGGCACCGGAGCAAGTGAGCCTACCAGGAGAGAGGCCAAAGACAAACTCGCAAGAAACGCACAACCAACACCCTCTCGACCGCCAGTATTTAGAGCGTCGCCGCACTCTGGACAGCCCAGTCAGTCATCCGATGGGACTTGCAGTCGCAGTTCGCTCAGCCTCTAGCTCAGAGTCTCAGGCCGAACATAGCGACCAGACTAGTGTACATAGAAGGAGTTGTACTTTACCAGCAGTGAGGCTAACGTGGACTATTACAGCGAAGCTTGTACCACAACACCTGGGCTATCTTAAGTGAAAAATCATGATGTCTTGAAATGCGTTTTCCATCCACATATCAGAGGAAATAACATATTTCTACATCTACAGCACTACTCTGCAATTCAAATTTAAATGCGTGGCAGAAGGTTCTTCGAGCCACCTATAGACTACTTCCATATCGTTCCACTAACAGCGTGTGGGAAAAATGAGCGCTCAAATCTTTCTACGTCATATCTGATTTCTCTTATTTTATTACAATGATTATTTCTCCTTATGTAGGTTGGCTACAATAAAATATATTCTAATTTAGAGGAGAAAGTTGGTGATTGAAGTCTCGTGACAGAATCTAACCGCAACAGAGAAGTCTTTATTTTAATTATTGTCGGCCCAGCTTGCTTCTCATATGCGTGACACTCGCTCCCCTAATTCGCGATGATACAAAGCGAGCTTCACTTCCTAGAACTTTTTCGATATCCTCCCTCTATCCTACCTGGTAAGGATCCCATACAGCACAACAAAACCTTAACAGAGGACGAACGACGGTAGCGTAGGCAGTCTCTTTAGTAGCATCTTCTAAGCGATCTGTCAATAAAACGGAGTCTTTGACTTGCCTTCGCCACAGCATTATCTGTGTGGATCGTTCCAGCTCAAGTTGTTCGTAATTGTAATTCCTAGGTATTTAATCGTAGTGACAATCTTCAAATTTATGTGATTTGTCGTATAATCGAAATTTAACTGATTTCTTTTTGTACTCATGTGGATGACCTTACACTTTTCGTTATTGAGAGGCAATCGGCACGTTTCGCACCATTCAGATATCGTGTTTTCTAAATAATTTCTAGCGCATTATGGACGGAGACCAAGCCATCACACTCCATTTTTGTGAGAACACTAATTTGCCTCTTAAATCATCAAGGAATAAAATGCGATTTGAAATACTTGTTTCAGCTTATACATAATCAAATAGTGTGGGTAGGAATTATCGTCTTTGCGCCGGTACAGTTGGTTTCCTCAATCCCAGTACAGTGAGCCTACATTTTTTCGCTGGAATTCGAGCTGCTGATTTATGTTGGTTCCTCTCGCTGCTAAGTTTGGGGGTCATTTCATACTGCGCGCCATGCCCTGACATTGTAGTCGTAACTGTTTAGTACTATGCTTAATTTTGGTGATACGTAGTTTATAGTAGTGAGTATCATTTATACATGATATCCCATGCCACTGTGCACTCTCTGACCTGACACAAGTAGTTTCGTCGAGCACATAAAACCCCCACATGCGAGCGCTATAATCACTGGCAATATCGTGAGCAATTAAGGCCTGCATAATCACACACTAGCGTTTCATAACGCTGCTGCTTCCACCTCGTCGGTTTGCGCCAGAATGGTGAGTGGATCTCCTACTCTCAGTATTGCCAACAAGACCGAACCAAATGTCGCTAGATTGAAAATGAGAAGTCGCTAGATGACGCCAAAATTATTTGATGGTATTAATGAACTGAAACACAAAAATATTTACATATACTTTCATTACATAAGAATTTTTTGTTCGTCTATATAACAGTTAGGAATGTCTTTTAAAGTAAACGAAAAAAAGAACGCAAAAGCAATGTATTCATCGCCATCGTCGGAAGTTTCAAACAGACAGATTAAAGGCTATTGACAGTGCCTGAAAGTTGGCTCGTCACAATCAGGAAAAGAAATAAGTTTAGCAGAGCGTGGTTTCGATCCACGGACCTCTGGGTTATGGGCCCAGCACGCTTCCACTGCGCCACTCTGCTGCGTGAGGGTGTACTGGCTCTTGGTCACGTGACATGCGACACTTGGAAAGTGTTGTTTGCATCGCTTTCACACGTAGTTGTTGACTGTGCACCACTGTTGCCTTTACTCCTAAATGACTATGATTTATTGTTTCCAATGAATCTTAGTACATTTGTTAGTAACTCATTAGTCAACAAATTTTTATTCATACCTTTCAAAGGGCTTTTGATCATCGAAATAGAATTCAATGAAATAAGACCACCGCTATCGAAGTTTTAATCTGACCATATTCATGGCGCTAAAAATTCGTTCTCTTTACGCATTTGAATGTGGCAATGATAATACAGTAAATGCGAGAGTGCAATTCTTTTGCAGAATCTTTATATGATCGAACTTCAGTCCAAAAATCGACTGTATTCTCGATGTTTTGCCATCGAATGAAACTGATATTATTCCACTGTTGTGTGGGATTTTTTTCCGTTAGATTGATACCATTATATCTCAATTCTTTTGCTATGTCAGTGACATCATGGGTAAATATTTGTTCGCAAAACTACTCTTACAGGCAATTCGTTCATCTTGGTTAAAATTTCAATATTGGGTGCAAGACCATTTTGCAGTTCTTGTATCCATAAGCTTCAATGTAAAGTCAATGCATCGGTTTGTTACCAATTTGATGCTGTCCGAAGATAAGTTCATCTGGCTAGCACGGGTATCAAAAGCACAGCCGAGTGTAGTGCGAGGATTAAGATAACTTTGTTGAACAAATGTAGTTAGGACGTTCATTGTAATAGCAGGCTCGTAAATCGCTTTTTTCGAAACTGATCGCGAAAGAAAAGTAGTTTTGTGGTATCGGAGTTTTCACTATCAAATGCTTTCGTGGCTGTTTGGACTTCACTTGTAAATAAATTAAGTACAGTAAATTGTTTGAATCTTCGAACATGGAATAGAGCAGTTTTGCTGTGTAACGATTTTCCCTAGTTTCACTTACAGAGAAATGCATTTTCAGTTCGGAATTGTTGTAAAATACGCAGACTGCTGGATGCATGGAAAGCCATCGCGTCGCACATACCCCGAGTATATTCAGTAGTGCTTTGCCGCAATTTATTGTTTCAAATATTTTTCTATATTCGTCTTGACGACTTGTAGATATAAAAAAACCAGTTGGAGGTTTCTCTTATATATTCTGTGTCTCTGGATATAGTGTTTTCGACAAAGCCAGTTATAGTTTTCTCTTGTCATATTTTCTGTGTCTCGGGGTGTAGTGCTTTGCAAAGCGTGAGTCGCTGCCAGTTATAAAGAATGACATATGCTGCGCACAAGTACGAGATTTGGCAATCAATAATCAGTTTTTAAAATTCTGTGAAACCGTTCTTTACTCCTGTCATAACTGACGCTTTGTCTGTACCTGTTCCAATCAAATTTTCAATTCCAAGGTTGTGGTCTACTAAAGTTACTACGATTGCTTCGGCTAGACCTTTCGCATCGTCTTTCTCGACGGGAGTAAATAATAAAAATATCGACAGTTTTTTTGTGATTCACTATATCTTATTGCATTTCCCAGATGTTTTAAGATATTTATGTCAGTGGATCGTCTACCATCAGACTAAAGTTTTCGTTGCCGATATCAGCTCACAGTACTTCCTTGAAATGTGGACCCAACATATCACTTACTGTGTTTCAGCGTTCGATGTAGTTATCAGTCTGTGGTGGATCTAGAGGCAGAAAATATAATTTTACACAATGCTCCCAGATGTTAAACAGTCAAAACCGAACAATGTTGAGCAATGAAGAATGCTAGGTCTAAAATTGTCCTCTTTTTTCTTTGTACTTGCAGGGTTTTCTGGGCCGATTTTATGCCAAGACTCATTTTATGTTTCTTGATTTCAGCGCGTTTTTATATGTGTGTATTGCTAAGTTTAGCGTAAAATTCAGTTTGGCCGTAGCGACACATATGTTTAAAATCATTTCCAGGAAATGGTATCAGCCATCCTTTAACTTCAGGTTTATTCTCCCCTTCCTTTTTGTATTATTGTATGTATCTATTTTTCTTCATTGGTAATTCCGTTGCAATAGTCTGTATTCGCTCACCATACACGACGCAACACAAAGAAACGAATATGTGCAAAAATACACTGAGGCCTACCCTTAGCGTTAAAAATGCCCTCTCATGCTAGCCGAACACTTCCGGAATGATACGAGACAAGTACAGATTACAAGCAACCAAAACAGTTCCGAAGCGGCACAAGACAAATGTCAATTTCAGGGTGCCTTGTTCTAGCTTTTTGAAGAATCAGACAGCTGTTCTTTTCGAGTTTGGTTAGCGTTTTCCAGCAGAACTAGGAGTTAAATGGCATATAGATTATGAAGAGACGGTGCATGTAGTAATTGAAGAAAAGAACTTTAAAAGGTCACGAGAAAAGTAGCTAAATAAATTTAGTCGCTAAAATGTTTTTAAATGTCGGTTTTGATGACAATATGTTGCTTAATTCAGTGACAAAATATGGAAATTGGCAACGCTGCCTAGTCTCCTTCCGAAAGAAAGTACAGGGTCAGCAGACACAATGACCTGTTTTAAATTGCGTTCCATTCTTGAACACGACTCCCTAAAGCAGTGGTTCCCAGCCTTTCTTACAACATTACCCCTGAGTGCAATTAGACATTAGCTATCACCGCCACCCTCCTCCCCCCCCCCCCCCCCCCGCCCCCCTCCCCACCATCTGTTGCCCATCCTCCCCCATATTATCACCAACTTTAGCACCCGGTTAACCTGTAGAATGAAAAATTTTCTTGGAACACTTTCATTTTTAAAATGGTGAAAAATGAATGAAATTTAGTTTGTGTGTTACAATGAATGACGAAGGAATTCGTTCGTGGTGCACCGCAAATGCTACCCACAACTGCTTCTCAGATAAGAAAGCTATCTTTCCACAGTCAGGGTAGACACTTGTTACAAAACGTATTTCATCTAAATTACTCCTCTCCACGGCGACACTTGCTTGATCTGCAAACTGCAACCCCATTTAAAATCAACCACGTTAATATGTTTGCACTATACTTGCTGTTTGTAAATCACTTGACTGCTGCAGTCCTTACTTCTGAACTGGCAGAACTTGGAAAAGTTCAGGCTACTATTGCTTTGCGTGGGACCACAGCCACTAGTAGTAATAGCAATAATAATAATAATAATAATAATAATAATAATAATAATAATATGTGTAGCACTATAGTAGCCCTTATGTAGTTACTGCGTGTCGCGTTGTCAATTCATTTTTCTGTTCAGAAGCTAGTAATGAAGCAGTTTCTGGACTGCTGGCAGGTACTACCCACAACTTGGAGAAGATTTTTCTTGAGATGTTTTGCATTTGTTACTTACATATCTCACTTTTATCACAGAGCTGTACGGGACAAAGCACAACATATGTGTGTAGTGGGTGGACTATGTGAGAAACCTGTAACCTCCACCACATTAACGCTACTTATTGAGAAAAAGTAATTATTGATAACTTATTTAATAAATATTAGAGTCTTACAAAATTCTGATAATAGTAATGATCTTTTGAAAATAATTTAGTTTCGTGTCTGAAACAGAATCGAATCGTTTAGTTTTTACCCCTCAGAGAGTTTCATGTTACAAGTCATGGGGTCATTACCTCCAGGTTGGAAACCACTAGATAGTTGATTCGTACCACTGCGTATTGCCGTTCTAAGCACTGTTGCCACCTTGGGGGTTTTCCTCCTAAATTAAGGGGAAATCAGCTGCCTTAAAGGGAAATTTAGAAGGGTGTGTGTACCACTGGGAAATCATGGGAAATTGTGCTGTCTGATGAGATTTTAGGGGCTTCTCCAATATGAATAATGCATGTCAATAAAAAATTATTTGGCTCTAGCTAACATTTAAATATTTCGCTCTTGATTTTTCGTTGGCAGCCCTACTTTACGACTACTTTCGTAACTTAAACTGTGCTTGAATTTGAAATTACTTCGATTACGATTAATCAGGGACTCTGGAGAGAGAGAGTAAGCACCACACGAGTTATCAGCAGTCGACCAGTAAAAGGATCGGTACAGTGAAGCTTGTGAATTGAAGTTTGGAAATCTTTTAAGTGAATGTGTATTAAGTGAATGTGCCATCCACCGATAAAAGGTAGACCGCTACGGTCGCAGGTTCGAATCCTGCCTCGGGCATGGTTGTGTGTGATGTCCTTAGGTTAGTTAGGTTTAAGTAGTTCTAAGTTCTAGGGGCCTGATGACCTCAGAAGTTGAGTCCCATAGTGCTCAGAGCCATTTGAACCATTTGATAAAAAGTATTTCCAGCGATACATAGACTCAGGAATCAAATTCCTTGCAGAAAGGTTCTTTATCTTCGTTTGTCTGATTTTACGAGGATAGCTGAGCAATGACGATGTCTGTATAGCTTGCCATGCAGCCTGTTTGCCACATTTTACATCTTAATATGTCATACTAGTGCAACACTGAAAAAAATGGCTCTGAGCACTATGGGACTTAACATCTGTGGTCATTAGTCCCCTAGAACTTAGAACTACTTAAACCTAACTAACCTAAGGATATCACACAACACCCAGTCATCACGAGGCAGAGAAAATCCCTGACCCCGCCGGGAATCGAGCCCGGGAACACGGGCGCTACCGCACGACCACGAGCTGCGGACTGCAACACTGAAGTGTTGAACATTATCAATTAGTATTTTTCCGCAGTGAATTTCTGGAATGAATGCAAGAATGGGTAGCTCGACGTGCAGAGTTTTAATGGGAAGTTTCATCGCTTTTTCGTAGGCTCTAAAAGTGCATGTCACAAAATTTACCATAATCATTAAAAATGCCGTCGGAGCTTGTGAGCAAGAGCATTTAATCCTAGAAATAGGAAATTCTCCGTATTCTTTAATTACTGATGAAAGCACTGATGTTGTGACTCAAAAGCAGCATTACATTTTGCTTAGATACCTTTCTATTTTGAAGAAATGCATTATAGCTACATTTTATTCCATTGTGAAATCAACTGCTTGTGATGCTCACACCATTTACAACGTCCCAAAATTCAAAATTGGAAAGCCATGGTCTTAAAGAGAGAAATTTTATAGGAATTGGGCTGGATGGTGCAAGTGTAATGGTAGGAGTCCACAGCTCTGCAGTTGCTCTTCTGAAACAAATAGCTCCTCACTTAATTGTTGTTAAGTGCGTTTGTCATCTCTTCATCTTTGTGAAGAAGGAAAGCTGCCTTCTTCCCACACTAACTGGAATTCCTTATTAGAGAAACACAAAACTGGTTTTCTTACAGTCCTAAGAGACAGGACCACAGTTGTATAAAACTATGAATGATAATTCCAACCCTAAAAAAAATTCAAGGACTTCTGGTACACTTTGGCTAGCTAGGGAATCTGCTATTGATACAATTTCGAAGTAATGGGAAGAATTGAAGTTATTTTCTCTCGCTAAAAGCGACGATAAATGCTACATGTCTGAACAGTTTTCCAAGGTAGCGGATTGTCTATCATACAAAATCTTATTCATGTTTCTCTGAAATGAATCCAAATCCATATACAGAATATATTTCTCTTTTCAAAGTGAGATAATTGAGGTTGAAAAGCTCTTGGACGTTATCTTTCTGTTCTTCAGATCTCTACACAGAAAGATTGTTGTTCTCACTCGGTTAGAAAAACAAAAAAAGATAACGAACTCGCAAATTTTCATTTTGAAGATCACATAATGCACACTTCGGCCTTGTAACGGGGTTATTATTTTCAATCTACGGCACAAAATTTACTTTGTTGTATATGTCCGAGAATTA
This sequence comes from Schistocerca americana, assembly GCF_021461395.2. Taxonomy (NCBI): domain Eukaryota; kingdom Metazoa; phylum Arthropoda; class Insecta; order Orthoptera; family Acrididae; genus Schistocerca; species Schistocerca americana. Next base: position 240,408,811 of record NC_060121.1, read on the forward strand.
GCCATGAATGGACATACTGCACAGTCATCTATCAGCATTCGCAATCTAGTATGCTACTCGCAAAGTAGTGGTGTGGTCTCCCCCTGGGAGATACTAAACGTTTACAGAGAAGAGCAGACGGAATGGTTGCATTTCCGTGACGAAGATGCTGAGAAACCTGAACTTGCAGATACTTGGAGATAGAACTCAAATGTCCTGCGAAAGCCTGCTTACAGAGTTTAAGAAGCAGCATTAGGTGAGGAATCTAGGCTTATACTACAACCCCGACGTATCGTTCCCGCACAGACCGGAATGTCGAGATGAGACTATAAAAACTTCTGTAGTTTCTCGGCGCGTCAATCAGCTGCGTGTCTGTCAGATGATGGAAGGAGAGGACGTGGTTCCCGAAACGTCTCAGATGCACTGCAGACTGGCGCAGCAAGAAATTAGAGGAGATTTTATTGCACTGGCATGCATACACTATTACACTAATTATAGTGCCAACAGCGGCAGTTAAGCAATTATTCTACCAGCGCTTCAAATGCGAATGGCATGGGAAGAAGCCGTAATAAGTACCCTCTGCCATGCACTGCACAGTGGTTTGCAGAGTACAGACATAGATGCAGATGTAGCTAAAAACTCTAGCGACAGCCGAAGGCTTCACTACTGTGAACAGGTTCTAGCGGATGTCTACTCTTTCTTCTTTCTTCTTGAAGCGAGAGTCCTACAGCTGTCGCTGCAGCCCACACCTGTCTCCGGACGTATCGTCTGATCTTTCTTTCTCATTCTCTTCTGTTCCCCTGCTCTCCATCGCTTCTTGGATACCACATCGCTACTCTTTTCCAGGTCTTCTTCTTCTTCTTTTACTTCCAGAAGGTTGCCACGGCCACCTGTCTTCCATTCTTCTGACAGGCCCTAATCATCGAAGCTGTCTTTCTTCTATTCTATACGTAGTACTACAGTGAGTCTGCGTCCTTTCTCTTATTTCCTCATTTCTTAAGAGGTCAAGTAGGGTATTTGTTCATCTTCTTCTCAAATGATTCAGTTCTAAAGTTCAAAGTCTATTTCTTTCGTGAGTCCTCAACACTCACTCTCGTAAGTTGTTATTGGTTTCACGGTGGATTTGTTTAATCGCCTTTTAAACTTTAAACTCATTTTTGAGGACAAAACTCTCCTGCCTGACAAAAGACCTGAAGCACTCAGAAGACATGGTGAGAAGTCAACGTAACTTGGTATACATACAGCCGGCCGCTGTGGCCGAGCTGTTCTAGGCGCTTCAGTCCGGAACCGCGTTGCTGCTATGGTCGCAGGTTCGAATCCTGCCTCGGGCATGGATGTGTGTGATGTTCTTAGGTTAGTTAGGTTTAAGTAGTTCTAAGTCTAGGGGACTGATGACCTCAGATGCTAAGTCCCATAGTGCTTAGAGCCATTTGAATTTTTGGTACACGTACATTGACAATCTATTGATGGGTATTGTTGTGTACATAGTTCTGCGTAGTCAGCGCGTACACAACTTTCCCACCAGAACGCGCCCCGCTAAGCACAACAGCGCAGGCGCAGCGCTCGTCCGTCTCCGCACTACGAGATGGTGCTGCCTTAGAAACGGACCAAATTCTGCTTCCGCCGATCCGCGTATTAATATGTAACGCAGCCAATAAGATTGCTGCTAATGTAGAACCTTTTCTCCTCGCGGATCACACTCGCACAGTGATACCTGAACGTGCGAGGTATTATAGCGAGTGTACAGACCTCCGATTAGTCAGTCTGCATTTGTCTGCACCAGTCTGCATTTGTCTGCACCAGTCTGCATTAGTCTGCATTAGTCTGTAGTCAAGTTTCAGTCTGTGCCTAATAAGATTATCATATTCCTGTACATAGCCATGAAGAGAAATGTATAGACACTTTGTCAAGAATCAGAGATATGTGAGAATAAGATTAACGTAACAAGACCAAAGGAACTTCAGTTTGTCAGTTGTAAACAGCATCCTCAATCAAGTTATGTGATGTCTACGCTTTTTATTATTTTAATAAATGCGTGTGAAAATTAATAAAGTTCGGTTTAAAGTTGGTCACCATCAATCTGCTACTCTAAGCGTGCAAGTGGCATTTCTATCGTCTGACCTAACGGCAGAAGATAAACATGCCACGATAAGACCACGAGACATATTGCTGACACTCGCCTACTTCGTTAGAGCGACAAGTCAAATAATCTGATGGTGTGTGTACCGAAGGTCTTACAGTACGCACCCCACAGGTATGTAAACAAACAGAGTTGAATTCTTTGTAAAAGATGGAATGGCCACCAGAGTGCATTAGTGTTGCTACAAGGGTATATAATGAGCGTGAACAGCATCAGTTGTTGAGTGATCACTGTGAAGGACATGAAGACGCCGCGTACTGGTGAGAAACGCTTTATCAGCACTTCAGAGTTTGGGAGTGCATCATTGTGGGTCTCTCTGTGGGCAATGGTAGAGTCGTGTAATATCCAGGTGTGTGGGGCTTTCAGATGTGACAGTGGCCCAGTTGTGGACTACATGAGAACGTGAGGGAAGGCATAGTTGTCATCAAGATTCCAGATGACCTCGTCTGACTACCATAAGGGATCATCGCCATATTGTACATCAGGCACACTATAAACCCTTCGTATCTGTGTCTCCCACCCTAGAACAAGTAATGGATTCTCTATAATTTTCTGTGTCATCCCACACCATTGCTCAGAGACCATCAGCAGCCAGACTAGAAAATTGTTGGTTCAAATGGCTCTGAGCACTATGAGACTCAACTGCTGAGGTCATCAGTCCCCTAGAACTTAGAACTACTTAAACCTAACTAACCTAAGGACATCACACACATCCATGCCCGAGGCAGGATTCGATCCTGCGACTGTAGCGGTCGCGCATTTGCAGACTGTAGCGCCTAGAACTGCTCGGCCACCCTGGCCGGCTTAGGAAATCGTTATCCCATGTGTCAGCTATAGTTAACATCACAATACAAACTGTTGGTTTTGGGGTGGTACAGTCTTCAGGAAACATGGACTGCTGATGAAAGGTATCTCATTGTGATCAATGATGAATTGTAATTCTGCTCTGCATGGTCTGTGAATACGAAGGTGACCTGGGGAGAGTTGCCATTCTTCCAGTGTTTTGGAGAGTCACAGCGGTGTTACTCCTAGATTCATGGTGTAGTGAGCAGTTGGGTATGACTTCAGGTCACGGCTAGTGTTGACTGAGGGAACTCTGGCAGTACATCATGGACATCCTGGATCCTAATGTGTTGCTTCTCATGCGTTAATAGCGTGGTGCCATTTTCCAACAGGACAACGCTCGTCCACACATGGCACAAGTCTCTACGAACTGTCTGCCTAATACTGACGTAGTCCTGTGGCCAGCAATATCCACTCATCTTTCCTTCATACAACGTGAGACCACATCAGACATCAACTCCATCCCAGTGTATCAAGGGCATCAAGGACCAGTTATAACAATTCTGGGCCAGCCCGCTTCAAGAAGGGGTACTACGGATTTATGATACCCTTCCTCACTCTATCAGTGCTTGCATCCAGACCAGAGAATGTGCAACATCGTACTGATTTGTGGGCTCATATTGCCAAATTCTTTGTAAATTTGACTCGATTGTGTCATCACTGAAATTATGTCACTTATACTCTCATCCCGCGAAATTTTCGATTATTCCTCAACTTCTGCGTGCTTCAGTTTTTGTCGGGCAGTGAAATTAGCAGTAGTTATGCAGGAACTCAAAGAATTGCACAGGATGTACAATAAGGTGACAAGTCACGGGATACTTCCTACTACAGTGTCGGGACTCCTTTTGCCCGGAGTAGTGCAGCAACTCGACGTGGCATTGACTCCACCAGCCATCTGAAACCCTCTGCATAAATATTGAGCCATGTTGCCTCTATAGTCGTCCATACTGGGAAAATGTTGCTGGTGCAGGATTTTGTGCTCGAACTGACCTCTCGATTATGTCCCATGTCGGGCGATCTGGGTGGTCAAATCATTCCGCTTGAACTCTCCAGAATGTTCTTCAAACCAGTCCCGAACAACTGTGGCCTAGTGACATGGCGCATTGTCATCCACAAAAATTCCATCGTTGTTTGGCAACATGATGTCCATGAATAGCTGCAAATGGTCTCCAGGTAGCCGAATGTAACCACTTCCACATCGATTCTTTTGGACCAAAGGACCCAGTCCATTCCATGTACACACAGCACACACCACTATGGAGCCACCACTGTCTTGCACAGTGCCTTGTTGACAACTTGGTCCATGGCCTCGTGGGATCTGCGACACACACCAAGCCGGCCTCAGTGACCGAGCGGTTCTAGGCGCTTCAGTCCGGAACCGCGCGACTGCTACGATCGCAGGTTCGAATCCTGCCTCAAGCATGGATATGTGTGATGTCCTTAGGTTAGCTAGGTTTAAGTAGTCCTAAGTTCTAGGGGACTGATGACCTCCGATGTTAAGTCCCATAGTGCTCAGGGCCATTTGAACCATTATTTGAACACACACGAACACTATCATCAGCTCTTACCAACTGAAATCGGGCCACAGTTTTCGAAACGTCTAGGGCCCAACCGATATGGTCAACAGCCCAGGAGAAGTACTGCAGGCGACTTCGTGCTCTTACCAATGGCACTCGTGTCGGTGGTCGGCTGCCCCTTAACGCCAAATTTCGCCGCACTGTCCTAACGGATACTTTGTCGGACGTCCGACATCGATTTCTGCGGTTATTTCACCAAGTGTTGCTTGTCTATTAGCACTGACAGCTCTGAGCAAATGCAATTACTCTCGGTCGTTAAGTGAAAGCCATCGACCATTGCGTTGTCCCTGGTGAAATGTAATGCCTGAAATTTTGTATTCTCGGCACACTCTTAACTCGCTGGATATCGGAATACTGAATTCCCTAATATTTTCCGAAATGAAATCTCTCATGTGTCTAGCTCGAACTTCCATTCTGCGTTCGATGTCTGTTAATTCCCGTAGTGCGGCCGTAATCACGTCGGAAACCTTTCCACATGAATCACCTGAATACAATTTATGACAATTCCGCCAATTCATTACCATTTTATACCTCGTGTACGCGATAATACGTCATCTGTTTATGTGCGTATCGCTGCCCAATGACTTCTCTCTCTCTCTCTCTCTCTCTCTCTCTCTCTCTCTCACCTAGGTGTACGTGCGTGCACAATTAGTCTTCTTCCTGGAGACCTCAACAGCAGTAATTATGGAAACCAGCTCTCACAGCATTTAACGCCCCCCTGGTACAAAAAAGTAGCGGCCTCTTCTGCGGAGCCCCGCCTCCAGGAAATCTGAGCACACAGAAACAGAGGGTGCGGAGTGGAGGCTGGCTTTAATCTCGGTGCCAGGCGGCGACACTGTCTCGCCGGACTGGGCGCCGTTGCGGTTCCGCTGGCGACCGTTACGCCCCGCTCGTCAGAGACTTCTCTGCACGCACAGCGCGCGCCCAAGTTCAACGTTCGCCGCCGCCGCCGCTGCTGCTGCCGCTGCTACGGCGCTCGTCTCGCGACTGCGCATGCGCAGGGTCGTGATTCGCGGTTTCCAGCGCCGTTAGTTCACCGTCCCTGGGTGTCGCTACGCGCGTAATGACGAGCCCACTGCGTGCTACAGGACAGGTCCTTGCCCTCTTCACGCCGTGTTACTCTCATTAGTGCCACTTCGCTGCCGACAGCGATCTACGACTCACTCGCAGATCTTTTCAGTCCAGTGGAGACTGAAACGATAAATCGTGGCTGGGGACGGAGACAGAGTGAGCTGCTGCCGAATCGTGTTTCATACACGTTCAACAGGGGGCAGTTCTGGACAACATGCTGGTCACAGCTGTTGTAGCACTGCTGGGCAATTCGAGAAATTTACAAGTTCTTGCTTCCGACGTGCACCCGAGCACTGATTTCGAGAATTTGAATACCCCAAGACATCTGTCTCACGTTATGGATCGGGTCGAAGCCCACCATACAAGCTTGTCGAATATTTGTTTGTTTGTGTTTGTTTCCTGTTGCCTCTTGCTACGGGAATTCAGGCAACGGGTTTCACTTGTTCACTTGCTGAACAAAACAGAACATAACGTTGGAAGATGTAATTAAAAATCATATTAGTTCACGCTACTTTGTATTAAAACTGACCCGATGGTATTCGCTAAGTGTTGTTCCATTATTTTTCAAAAATGATTATGACAACACAAGAAGAGCAAACATTTTGAAAACAAGCTCCGAGAAAAAAGCTAAAGCTTAGTTTACACAACGACACCAGGTTGCATGCAACTGCACTACCGGCCACTGCGTGTGTGCAGCGCACGTTTGCGCAACTCGTTGGTGAAACTAAACAATTTCGGCTTCTTCCAACTTTGGCGACATTAGTTGCACGAGTATTGTCGTTAGGTGTGTAGGCAGTGTGTATAGAAATTGAAATGTGAAGCGGGGAGAGGAGGTAATTGTTCGCAGTTTGAATATCCATGCTATGCATAGGTGTTGGTGGGATTCTGTCAGCCCCCTGTAGCTGAAAGGCGTCGGCACGGTAGCTCAGCGTGTTCGGTCAGAGGGCTGCTCCCCTCTGTAGCAAAAAAACTGAGTGAAGGAATCAACATGAATGGATGTCTTGTGACGCATGCGCATTCCAAACGCAACGAACAATACCGAACAAAATGCAAAGAAAAAAAATGGTCAGTGTGACGGATTGTCAATCCTTTGGGCCCGGGTTCGATTCCCGGCTGGGTCGGCGAATTTTCTCCGCTCAGGGACTGCGTGTTGTGCTGTCCTCATCATCATCCTATCATCCTCACAGACTGCAGGTCCCCGAAGTGGCGTCAGATTGAAAAAGCGGCATCCGGTCAACGGCCTGCCCGACGGCGGGCCCTAGCCATACGATTAAATAAAATAAAACAATAGGATTCTAATGATGCTGACTACAAAATCAAGCAGCAACATGTTGCTGCACTTGTGGCCGTCGTATGCGACGTGAATATGGATTAGTTGACAATATTTGAGCAGCACAGCAAAATTCTTTCAATTAGGAGTACATAATACATATTAATTAAGAAAAATTCACGGAAGCAAAACATCTGGATGTGGAACAACCCAGGTCTACAAGACTAAAATCCCGTAGTTCGAGTTGGTCTATTCTTTCTTAAGGAAAATTGTTGGAGGAAAAGCTACACGAATCTGGAAAGCCGAATTTTTTTATTCAGTACTTATTTATTTAAAACGTCACAGCATTGCTTCCCATTCACAAATTGTAGTACATATATTTGAACTTTCAAATGTTTCCACTGTGCAGATTCTCCATTAAATGCGACCTGCTTCGAATAATTATCCCACCAGACTGCATTTCTGCATCTATCAATCTTCCCACCTCCCCCCCTCCCCTTCCCAGCATTTATGCTCCTCCGTTTTCTTGGCAGATGAACCGCATTATCGATATGCTCCAGGTCTATTAGCTGTGGTTGTGCGTGTTGTTGGGAAGTCGTTTTTCTCTACCAGTTACGAGTCGCATTTGTAACTCAGAATTTTGTCAACTATTTGTAGGCGTAATGGATTTGGCTTTTCGCACCAGCGAAGTCTGCAAACTAGAATACGAAACGTAGTTCCCACAACACGGCGATCTAGGTTTTGTCTCTGATACCCAGTGAACCATGCCACGACAAAGGCTTAATTAAATATAGTATAAATGGAAATGCGTCATTACCAACCAAAACTGCATCTCCTAGCAGGGCGAGACTTCTGGACTCTATTGCAAGCACCGCGATTTGTAATTTCAGTTCTGGCGACAATGCTTCCCGCATTGCAGCATCTATCTTCCCTACTCTATAATTAATTCTGTTTAGATGAGACGTGAACTGTTCTGGGTGTCGTTCTTAGATGAGTGAAATACTTTGGAGTGTCTTCCACCACAATTTCTTTCAAGAAGATCGCTGAGCAACCGCACCTGGGAGTATGCGTGCGGAGCGATTTGAAGTGGAATGATCATATAAAATTAATTGTTGGTAAGGCGGGTACCAGGTTGAGATTCATTGGGAGAGTGCTTAGAAAATGTAGTCCATCAACAAAGGAGGTGGCTTACAAAACACTCGTTCGACCTATACTTGAGTATTGCTCATCAGTGTGGGATCCGTACCAGATCGGTCTGACGGAGGAGATAGAGAAGATCCAAAGAAGAGCGGCGCGTTTCGTCACAGAGTTATTTGGTAACCGTGATAGCGTTACGGAGATGTTTAATAAACTCAAGTGGTAGACTCTGCAAGAGAGGCGCTCTGCATCGCGGTGTAGCTTGCTCGCCAGGTTTCGAGAGGGTGCGTTTCTGGATGAGGTATCGAATATATTGCTTCCCCCTACTTATACCTCCCGAGGAGATCACGAATGTAAAATTAGAGAGATTAGAGCGCGAACGGAGGCTTTCAGACAGTCGTTCTTCCCGCGAACCATACGCGACTGGAACAGGAAAGGAAGGTAATGACAGTGGCACGTAAAGTGCCCTCCGCCACACACCGTTGGGTGGCTTGCGGAGTATAAATGTAGATGTAGATGTAGAACTGGCGTCTTTTCTCTGTCCAGCCACGGACGCAAATACGTTTCAAATTTCCTTCCTTATGCAGCAATTTCATGCAAACAAGCATTAACACCGCCGCAACTCGTGCCGCTGCCAAAACTTTCATTCTGGACACGACTACGGCACTCACAAAACGACGAACCTGAAGTTTAAGTTGGTATCGCCGTGTCTACAGTCATGTATAAAACCATTTGCGTGCAACTCGTTTCCTGCGACGACGCAACTCAGTATCGCCGTGTAAGCTAGCCTTAACGTAATAATTCTAGACTTGCCTTTTCAAATATCATTTACCCCTTTTACGATTATTTTCCCTATAAGTTCGTAAAATATCATGAGAAACACAGTATATCAAAGAAAACGCGCTAATCTAGAAACAATTAATTTCATTTTTTAAGCAAAGTATAAAATGTTAACTTTTAGGATAACTTCAGAAATGGATGTACGAGGGGACTTCAAAAATAAGTTTCACATTATTATGGCAGGCTGCGCTACACTTAAGAGTGACATAGACACACGACACTATTTCTTTCTTCAACATAACCTTCAAGATTCTGTAAATACATGTCGGGACGTTCTATTATGCGGAGACTGTATCGTGGCAGTTTTAGTTAGGAAGTGTTTTGAACTAAGGTTGCGTAAAATACCGGTAGAGGTCGGGCCTGAGCTGCTGCTGCCAACTGCAACAAACAATTGCGCTATAGCTACTACCAAATGCTTCATATTTTAGTATTCCAGCTTGCTTTGTGTTGTGGATTGCTTGTTTTTTTTTCCCTTCTTAGTTTGAAATGAGTGAAGAGACTAATCCTGAAGCATAAAGGGATTTGAATGCCTCTCTTAGCACAAAAAAAGGAGTCAGCGATCCCTATTACGGTACCGTTCTGTCAGTTCTTTCGTGGACGCACAGAACGCGAACGTAGGATGGCAGGCCTTCGAGAAGGAGGCGGGGAATAACGCCCGCACCGCTCCTCTCCCTAAGGGTAGTCAGGCTAGTCAAAGTTCTCGTTTCTTTACGGTCGCGGCCGACTGCCACGATATACATGATGTACATTAAGTCTGGGGACATTTTCAATTATTTATTGCACAAGAATCAGCGTACATATACCATACATATCTCATTTTGAAGATAAACCCTGAAAGTTTTTTTCATGTATACCGCCACAGCGTTGTTTGGTAATTTGCCGATAGTCAGCGCTAGTCGCAAACATGGCGGCCGTGTTACAGAAAGGGTAGCTGTTTGATGAAATGGCCTCCCCAATCTCCGTTGACTTTTTTCTGTAGGGACACATTAAAGATCTGGTGTATGTACCGCCTCTACCACATGATGTAACAGAGCTCCGGGAGAGAACAGGGGAAACGACTGCCACAGTCGACGATGCCATGCTGGGATGGGCATGGCAAGACTTCGATTATCGTATTGGCGTCTGCCGGATTACTCATGGTTCGCATATCGAAAGTTTGTATAAAAAACTTTCAGAGTTTCTCTTCAAAATGTAATATGTATGACATCTGTACAATGTTTAGTTCTTCTGCAATAAATAACTGAAAGTGTTCCCGGACTTTATGTACATCCTGTATTAAACCCGTAAACAGAGTTGACACTCGGCGCGCTGGCTGATGGGAGCGGTTGTAAATGGGAAATGCCTTTGCAGTCGCTCCATCAGCTACCGCACTGAGTGTCAACTTTGTTTGCGCGAACGATACTGTCCGCACAATACCAGCCCTTCAGTTCTACGACAGTAGGAATCGGCCCCTTGTTCACGGAGTCATAAGCGAACTGCTGAGTGAATGTACTCACCGTTAGAAAACCTGTGATACTGCTGCGAATGAATTCATCGAAAGCCTGGACACAGCAGTCGGTGGTCGATGGCGGTGGCCTCCCTTCTCGATCAGCTTAATCTACGTCTGTGCGACCTTTGTCAAACTGTTGGGACCATTACACTAAGACTGCATGCGGCATTGTCATTGATCCATATACCGACAGAATTTCACGGTGAACCTGTGTGCAATTTAGAAAAAAAAAATGGCTCTGAGCACTACGGGACTTAACATCTTAGGTCATCAGTCCCCTAGAACTTAGAACTACTTACACCTAAATAACCTAAGGACATCACACACATCCATGCCCGAGGCAGGATTCGAACCTGCGACCGTAGCAGTCACGCGGTTCCGGACTGAAGTGCCTAGAACCGCACGGCCAACCGCGGCCGGCTTCAATTTAGAATTCTGCCGACAAGAATCGTACTGTCCCGCGTATTTCAGTTCTGAAGCAGGTCCTGAGATGGCGCGCCCGTTTCACTCGCGCACTCTGATGGACAATGCGGCACTCACTTTGCGTGATGGTCTTAGCGTGGGACGACACATGTAACTGACTTTCTGAAGTCACGTCGTAACTATACAGGGTGATTCAAAAAGAATACCACAACTTTAGGAATTTAAAACTCTGCAACGACAAAAGGCAGAGCTAAGCACTGTCGGCGAATTAAGGGAGCTATAAAGTTTCATTTAGTTGTGCATTTGTTCGCTTGAGGCGCTGTTGACTAGGCGTCAGCGTCAGTTGATGCTAAGATGGCGACCGCTCAACAGAAAGCTTTTTGTGTTATTGACTACGGCAGAAGTGAATCGACGACAGTTGTTCAGCGTGCATTTCGAACGAAGTATGGTGTTAAACCTCCTGATAGGTGGTGTATTAAACGTTGGTATAAACAATTTACAGAGAATGGGTGTTTGTGCAAAGGGAAAAGTTCTGGACGGCCGAGAACGAGTGATGAAAATGTAGCACGCATCCAGCAAGCATTTGTTCGCAGCCCAGGAAAATCGACTCGCAGAGCTAGCAGAGAGCTGCAAATTCCACAATCAACTGTATGGAGAGTCCTTCGAAAAAGGTTAGTTATGAAACCTGAACGTCAACTACCCGAGGCGCTGGATCGGCCGCCAGGCAGCCCGTGACAGAGCACTTCATCACTGGCCTCCAAGAAGCCCTGATCTTACCCCCTGCGATTTTTTCTTATGGGGGTATGTTAAGGATATGGTGTTTCGGCCACCTCTCCCAGCCACCATTGATGATTTGAAACGAGAAATAACAACAGCTATCCAAACTGATACGCCTGATATGCTACAGAGAGTGTGGAACGAGTTGGAGTATCGGGTTGATATTGCTCGTGTGTCTGGAGGGGGCCATATTGAACATCTCTGAATTTGTTTTTGAGTGAAAAAAAAATCCTTTTTAAATACTCTTTGTAATGATGTATAACAGAAGGTTATATTATATTTCTTTCATTAAATACACATTTTTAAAGTTGTGGTATTCTTTTTGAATCACCCAGTATTTCATTCACACAATACTATTCCCTTTAGAGGCAGCGCAGACGACATGACTACGCACGAAGGGACGCTAGATACACACCGAGAAACGCGAAATTAGTGAAGACAGCGAGCTGCATGATTGAAGCATATGTTGTCCCTAACAGTTTTCTTATAGGCGTACTAGTAAAAAGTGACAAAAGTCAGCCAACCGCTGTGGCCGAGCGGTTCTAGACGCTTCAGTCTGGAACCGCGCGACCGCTACGGTCGCAGGCTCGAATCCTGCCTCAGGCATGGATATATGTGATGTCCTTAGGTTTGTTAGGTTTAAGTAGTTCTAAGTTCTAGGGGACTGGTGACCTTAGATGTTAAGTCCCATAGTGCCTGAGCCATTAGAACCATTTTGACGAAAGTCATGAACTGGCGATATGCACATATACAGACGATGGTAGTGTCGCGTACACAAGATATAAAAGAGAAGTGTATTGGCGAAACTGTCATTTTTATTCAGGTGAAAAGGTTTCTGATGTGATTATGGTCGCACGATGGAAGTAACCGACTTTGAACGTGGAATGCTAATTGCAGCTAGACGTATGGCACATTGTATTAAGGAAATCGTTAGGGAATTCAATATTTCGAGATCGTCAATGTGGAGAGTGTGCAGAGAATATCAAATTTCAGGCATTACCTCTTACCACGGACAATGCAGTAGCCCGCGGCCTTCACTTATGCAAACGCAGCTACTGTCGTTCGTTGACAGTGCTGACAGAGAAGCAACACTGTGTAAAATAACAGCAGGAATCAACATGGGACGTACGTCGAACGTATCCGTTTAGGGCGGTGTGGCGAAATGTGGCGCTAATGGGCTACGGCAGCGGACGACCGACGCGAGTTCCGTTGCTAACAGCACGACATCGCCTGCGGCGCCTCTCCTGGGATCGTGACCATATAGATTGGACCCTTAGACGAATGGAAAAGTGACCTGGTCAGAGTCCCAATTGCAGTTGGTAAGAGCCGATGGTAGCGTTCGAGGGTGGTGCAGACCCTACGTAGCCCTGGATCCAAGACGTTAACAAGGCACTGTGCAAACAGGTGGCGGCTCCATAATGGTGAGGACAGTGTTTACATGGAATGGACTGGGTCCTCTGGATGTTTGGCTACTTGGGAGACCATTTGCAGCCATTCATGGATTTAATGTTCCCGAAAAACGGTGGAATTTTATGAATGACAGTTCGCTATGTCCCTGGGCCGTAATTGTTCGCGATTGATTTGAGAAAGATACTGGACAGTTCGAGCGAATGATTTGGCCTCGCAGGCCGCCCGACATGAATCCCAATGAATGTTTGCCGGCCGAAGTGGCTGTGCGGTTCTAGGCGCTGCAGTCTGGAACCGCGAGACCGCTACGGTCGCAGGTTCGAATCCTGCCTCGGGCATGGATGTGTGTGATGGCCTTAGGTTAGTTAGGTTTAACTAGTTCTAAGTTCTAGGGGACTAATGACCTCAGAAGTTGAGTCCCATAGTGCTCAGAGCCATAGCCATAGCCATAGCCCAATGAATGTTTACCTGACGTAATCGAGAGGTGAGTTAGTACACAAAATTCTGCACTGACAACACTTTCGCAATTATGGAGGGCTATGGTCCGCCCGATTGGCCGTGCGGTCTAACGCACAGCTTTCCCGGTCGGGAAGGAGCGCCTGGTCCCCGGCACGAATCCGCCCGGCGGATTTGTGTCAAGGTCCGGTGAGCCGGCCAGTCTGTGGATGGTTTTGAGGCGGTTTTGCATCTGCATCGGCAAATGCGGGCTGTTTCCCCTTATTCCGCCTCAGCTACACTATGTCGGCGATTGCTGCGCAAACAAGTTCTCCACATACGCGTACATCACCATTACTCTACCACGCAAACATAGGGGTTACACTCGTCTGGTGTGAGACGTACCCTGGGGGTTCCACCTGGGGCCGAACAGCACAATAACCCTCGGTTCGGGCCGGCCGCGGTGGTCTCGCGGTTCTAGGCGCGCAGTCCGGAACCGTGCGACTGCTACGGTCGCAGGTTCGAATCCTGCTTCGGGCATGGATGTGTGTGATGTCCTTAGGTTAGTTAGGTTTAAGTAGTTCTAAGTTCTAGGGGACTGATGACCACAGCAGTTGAGTCCCATAGTGCTCAGAGCCATTTGAACCATTTTGAACCCTCGGTTCGGTGTGGGGCGGCGGAGGGGTGAAGTGGACTGCGGTAGTCGTCGTGGGATTGCGGAACACTGCGGCTGCGGCGGGAACGAAGCCTCTCCGTCGTTTCTAGGTCCCCGGTTAACATAACATAACTTGGAGGGCTTATAGTGGTGGCATGACTCAATATTTCTGCAGGGGACTTCCAACGACTTGTTGAGCTCATGCTACGTCGAGTTACTGCACTGCGCTGAGCAAAAGGGGGTCTGTGGCGATATTAGAAGGTATCCCATGACTCTTGTCACCACAGCGTACTCCATCGATCCAAAACATTACGACCACGTGCTTCATGGCGTGTTGGTACGCCATTGGAACGCAATAGTGGAGATATCCCGTGTGGCACGGATTCGGTAAGTCCTTGGTGGTTTTCGGATTTAGACAGCACCAGTTTTCTGCGCAGAGATGTCACAATTCTTGTAAATTACTGGCCGGTGGTATGTGGAAGTGAAGCCCGACAGCATGCCATACATGTTTCATCGGTTTCAGACAAGGCACATTTGGTGGCCAAGGCATCAATATGCGTCTACTACCATGCTCCTCAGACCACTGTAGGACGATTCTGGCCTTTTGGCACCAGACACTTATCCTGTTGAAAGATGCAATCGCTGTTGGGGAGACATCAAATATACTGCAATGCCGATACACCGCAATAATGTTCTCATAGTCCTCAGCTGTCACAGAGCCATCGATTACTACAACAGATACCATAGAAGTACATGTGAAAGTCCTCCATAGAGTAATAAAACTCCCACAGTCCTGCTTTTGTCCCACGATGCACGTCTCGAGCAGTTGTTTGCCTGGATGCTAGAGTATGAGTACACGACCATCGACATGCTTTAACAAAAAACGTAATTCTTCCGACCAGACGGCGCGTTGAATTGATCCACTGTGCATTCTTGATGGTCCCATTTCTATTACAGTCGCAACTGGTGACGTAATTTGAACAGCTAGCGGTCGCCTGCTGCTCAGCACCATATTCAACAATAAGCGTTGCACAGTGTGTTCTGAAGCACTTGTACGTGCAGCAGCATCGTACTCTGTCGCCAAATCTGCCGATCTCTGCGTATTGTAATGAAAATGTCGTGTGGCTAGGGCCTCCCGTCGAGTAGACCGTTCGCCTGGTGCAGGTCTTTCGATCTGACGCCACCTCGGCGACCTGCGTGTCGATGGGGATGAAATGATGATGACTAGGACAACACAACACCCAGTCCCTGAGCGGAGAAAATTTCCGACCCAGCCGGGAATCGAACGCGGGCCCTGTGGATTGACAGTCTGTCACGCTGACCACTCAGCTACCGGGGCGGACGCGTATTGTAATGAGGTGCAGACACTCATCACCTTACGGCTTATTCGTGGGTTCGCCGTCCTTCATCCATTTTACTCACCGTAGCTTACGAACTATAAGACGCATTTGTTTCTTCGAAAAAAATTGCCTCGAAAATTCAGGTGCGCCTTGTACTCGAAATTAATATAAAAATGTCCAGTACCTGATTTAAAATTCCCGTCAGTCTTAAAAATGGCCATACGTTCCATGCCACGAGAAACGTGTATCTCTCTGGCAACACTGAATTCGACTGGCAGCAGCAGTGCACCGATGCGGCGAACATGAGTTGCGCGGATTCACAAGCTTGCTAACACTGTCTCCCTCCAGCTCCGCCACCACAAACACAGAACCATGTCTAGCGATCACAAGGCAGTTGCTGCTAGGCTGAATACCGTAACATCCACAACCATCAAAAAGAAACGCGAAATACATCTATTTAAAAAAAGCTGATAAAATGCTCTTAACGCCTTTTTAAGAGACAGTCTCCACTCATTCCGATCTGATCACGTAATCGCAGAAAAGATGTGGAATGATTTCAAAGAGATAATATCGACGGCAATTGAGAGATATATATACACCACATAAATTAATAAGTGCTGGTACTGATCCCTCATGATACACAAAATGGGTCAAATCGCTGTTGCACAGCAACGAAAAAAGCATGCCAAATTTAAAAGAACGCTAAATCCCCAAGATTGGCAAAGTTTTGCAGAAGTTCGAAAATTTAGCGAGATTCTTTTAATAATTTCCATAACGAAACTATGTCTCGGAATCTGGCAGAAAACCCAAAGAGATTCTGGTCATATATAAAGCACACCAGTGGCAAGACGCAATCAATACCTTCACTGCGCGATAACAACGGTGAAGTCACTGATGACAGTGCCACTAAAGCAGAGTTATTAAACACGGTGTTCCGAAACTCCTTCACCAAAGAAGACGAAGTAAATATTCCTGAATTCCAATCAAAAACAACTTCCAAGATGAGAAACATAGAAGTAGATATCCTCGGTGTAGGAAAGCAGCTTAAATCACTTAATAAAGGCAACGCCTTTGGTCCAGATTGTATACCAGTCAGGTTCCTTTCAGAGTATGCTGATACAATAGCTCCATATTTAGCAATTATATACAACCGCTCGCTCACAGAAAGATCCGTACCTAAAGACTGGAAATTTGCTCAAGTCACACCAATACCCAAAAAATAGCAGTAATCCGCTGAATTACAGTCCCATATCACTAACGTCGATTTACAGTAGGGTTTTGGAACATGTACTGTGTTCCAACATTATGAATTACCTCAGTGAAAACGATTTATTGACACATAGTCAGCACGGATTCAGAAAATATCGTTCTTGTGAAACACAACTAGCTCTTTCTACTCATGAAGTAATAAGTGCTATCGACAGGGGATGTCAAATTGATTCTATATTTTTAAATTTGCAGAAAGCTTTCGACGCCGTTCCACACAACCAAACTGCGTGCCTACGGAGTATCGCCTCAGTTGTGCGACTGGATTCGTGATTTCCTGTCAGAACGGTCACAGTTCGTAGTAATAGACGGAAAGTCATCAAGAAAAACAGAAGTAATATCCGGCGTTCCCCAAGAAAGTGTTATAGGCCCCCTATTGTTCCTGATCTATATTAAAGACTTAGGAGACAATCTGAGTAGCCCTCTTAGATTATCTGCAGATGATGCTGTCATTAACCGTCTTGTTAAGTCTTCAGATGACCAAAACCAATTGCAAAATGATTTAGATAGGATATCTGTGTGGTGCGAAAAGTGACAATTGGCCCTGAATAAAGAAAAGTGTGAGGATATTCAGATGAGTACTAAAAGAAATCCGCTAAATCTCGATTACGTGAGCAGTCACACAAATCTAAAGACTGTAAATTCAACTAAATACTTAGGGAGTACAATTACAAATAACCTAAATTGGAACGATCACATAGATAATATTGTGGATAGAGCAAACCAAAGACTGCAATTCATTGGCAGAACACTTAGAAGGTGCAACATTTCTGCTAAGGAGACTGCTTACACTTCACTTGTCCGCCCTGTTCTGGAGTATTGCTTTGCGGTGCGGGATCCGCATCAGGTGGGGCTGACGGATGGCGTCGAAAAAGTTCAAAGAAGGGCGGCTCGTTTTGTATTATCGCGAAATAGGGGAGATAGTACCACAGATGTGATACGTGAGTTGAGTGGAAGTGGCAATCATTAAAAAAAGGCGTTTTTGGTTGCGACGGGATCTTCTCATGAAATTTCAATCACCAGTTTTCTCCTCCGATTGCGAAAACATTCTGTTGGCACTCACCTACATATGGAGAGTTGACCATCACGATAAAATAAGAGAAATCAGGGCTTGCACAGAAAAATTTAAGTGCTCGTTTTTCCCGCGCACCGTTCGAGGGTGGAACGGTAGAGACAGCTTGAAGGTGGTTCATTGAACGTTCTACCAGGCACTTCATTGTGAATAGCAGATTAATAGTGTGGGTGTAGATGTGGATGCTGTCCTCGTATTTTTCATACCGCGTCACTTGCCTGAAACGCCACCAGGCGTAATTTAATATCAGCGTTGTCAGTCATCATAATGATTTGGCTGGTCAGTGTGTGCTGTGGTCGTGGTGGCCCACATATCGTAAATATCCAAGAAAAAGGCATATTTCAGAAACACCAAGACCTGTTGATGTAATGAAGCTTTATTAACTACCAGAATCTATCAACTGTTCATCATAATGTTGCATATAATTATTTACACCAGCCCGTGCGGCAACGTTGTACTGTGGTAAGACAGTATACAGAGCGCATTCCACAGAGGGGAACTGAACTTGAAATGCTAGAGTTCGAAGATTGTTTAACTACATTAACATATTTCACTGTAGGATCTGTCAATGGGTTTCACTACTACTGACGGCAGTTACCGCGATGCAAGATTTTTTTTTTTTACATATTAGACACTGTAGCAATAATATTGCCTAATATTGCCATACAGGCTGATGTAAATAATTTTGTGGCACCTGAGTGTGATCGGTTGATAGAGACTAGCAGATAATAAAGTTCTGAAATATTATGGTTCGCAAAGGTTTTCATGTTCTCAGATTTATATTCGATTCCTTTCGGATCTCGAAAAGAGTTCTCGATTCTTTGAACTTCTCGATTCTGCTCATCACTATGCTGTATCACGACCCAAGAAACAAGCTGGGGTTGCAGGAATAGCACGACCAGGACGTATAAATGTTATTCACCAGTAGCAAGTGTACTCAGAGACACATAAAGAAATAACAAAACTGTTTTGTTATTCAGTCTGTAACTAATTCGAGCTTGCGGTATGTAGACAGTAAGATTTTACCAGAGCTTATGGTACGATCGATGTATCACAGACAGTAAGAAGTAAATACGATAACTACACGATCTAATAATAGTAAAGTGTTTGTTTTTCTCAGTTAAGGTAAAGAGAAAATTAGTGTAGTGATACACAACAATATGCTACTTAACAGTCCTCTGAGGGTCTGAAACGAAAGCACTGCCAAAAGTAATCGTAGTAAGAGTATTAGTATTAGTAGCATAAGTTTTAGTAATAGTTGGTTCTGTAATATAATCAAGGTGATTGTTGAAATAATAGGGATGCTAATTGTAGTAATACACGGAGGGGCAAATAAAAGTGGCCCAGAGAACAGCGGTCCAGGGTATAAAGTTACACAGCTCCAAATTATCTGGAACACTTTTATTTCCCCAACTCTGTAGTAGTAGTAGTAGTAGTAGTAATAGTAGTAGTAGTGGTGGTAGTAGCATCTGTTGCAGCATTGGTGTTGTTGTTGTTGTATATGTGGTTGTAATAGAACTAGTATCAGTAGGTCACAAAGTTAAGAATAAAATTAGTTAAATCAGATTGAATGTAACGATAATCTACGGCTGTTTTTCTGTGACGGTAAAAGGGCACGCTACTGATAACAGGAAAAGGAATCAACAGAAACAAAGAAAACTAATATCATAAATATTATAATCTTAAATTATAATGCATAATAGAAAAGAAACACTCTAGAATTATTGTAATAATAATATATGTAAAAGTAAATTTATCTGTAACAGTGAATTGTTGTTACCGAAAATTTGACTAGAATTCCTACTTCCATACTAATATTATAGATGCGAAAATAACTCTGTTAGGCTTTCACGACTAAAATGCTGAATCTATTTTGATGAAATCAGGTACACAGATAGCCTGAACGCTGAGGAAAAACACAGGCTGCTTTAGAAATTAAAGTAATGCAACACATTTATTGATTTGAAGAATATTACGCGAAATATGGAGCAAAAATTACTCTTCGAAAAAGCTATATAGTCGTTGACTTTTGTACTTTATTACATTTGTGAAAATGCTTTTATTGTTTGATATGGACAATATAATACGATTCAACGTAATGAATACAATGCTTATACAATCCTCTACTCGTTTAATCCGTAGTATCTTCATGGCATACGATATCAGTCATGAATGCATTACATTTTAGCCGCCGAGCATCACGTGTCACTTTAGCTTTTGAGACTCTGGCACGGTAGCTCGGCGTATTCGGTCGCTGTACTCTGTCATAAAATAAATGAGTGAAAGGATATACTATGAACTTGAACGGGTGTCATGTGACGTCCGCACCGACTAAAAGCAATTAACACTAACAAGAAAAAGAGACTCATTTAAACGTATCATCTGCTGGTGGTCTTGTGGTTAGTGTTTTTAACCTTCGTCTGCCGAGTCCTGAGTTCGAATCCCGGCCGGGTCGATTTTTTCCGCTCGGACTTGGGTGTGTGTGTTGTTATCATAATTTTACCATCATCGAGTCTCAAGTCGCCGAAGTGGAGCCAAATAAAAACACTTGCATCAAGCGGCCGACCTTCCCGAACGGGGTCTCCCGGCCAATGGAGCCACACACACATTTCATTTTATTGTACTGAAAAGGGAACGCAGCTGCGGGCAACAGCAAGTGAATAAATAAATGAATAAAAATAAATTAAATGAAACTGGTCCCTGCTGATACTCTCAGTGCAGTATAGGCTCCTATTTGAGGTTCAATCACTGAACGACAGCAACGTCTTCTGGTTTGATGCAGCAATCCAAGCGTAATCAGAGGGTCACTACACCCTCTAACCACGAGCGCGTGCACTTTCCTGGGACTAATACAGGTAAACAACCATCTGACACTTGACATCCAATGCGATGGTATGTCTTCGGAAAGACCTCCAAGCCTCCTCGGGTCATCTGTCTACACTATTTCACCGAAGTGCAGTTTATTACACGAACTGGACACGTCGTTATTGTATTCATTAAACCAGAAAGAGCCTCCAAACAACACTTTGTCAAGTCAAACAAAATTGCCGAGAAGTTCAAAGAATCGAGAACTCTTTTCGAGACCCGAAACGAATCGAATATACAGCGTGAGCACAAACTCTTGCCCTGATTATAAAAATTTATAACAGAATAACAGTTTGACATAATAAGTTACATTTGATGCCGTTACATAGGTTAGTGTTACTAGTTGTTGTGACCAATAGATGGCGCTAGTGCTCCACAACACCGACGCGGTCTGTTACGTCACGTTAGTTGCTGACGAAATGGCGTCAAAGCAGGAGAAAGCGCAATGTGTGCTTTGGTTTCACGAAACGAAATCGCCCATCAGTGCTCAGCGTAAATTTCGGGCTTGTTATCGACGCAGCACTCCTGACGTTAAATCAATAAAGCGATGGTATGCAGAGTTTAACGAAACAGGCAGCGTTCAAGATGATCCTCGAAGTGGCAGGCCTCGTGTGAATGATGCAACTGTTGATCGCGTTCGGCAATCGTTTCAACGGAGTCCGTCTAAATCAACTCGTCAAGCATCACGTGAACTTCAAATACCGCAAGCAAGTGTGGTGAAGATTCTTCATGAAAAGTTTAGTTCGCATGTTTACAAGGTGCAAATCGTGCAGGCCTTGCAACCGAATGATTTACTGACGCGTGCTGAATATGCATCTGAGATTCTCAACAGGATTGATGGCGCTAACAATTACTTAAATCGCATATCCTTTACCGATGAATCCACCTTTCATGTCAGTGGAATGGTAAATAGGCATAATGTCCGTATATGGAGTTCAGAGTCTCCACATGCTGCTGTACACAGTGAGACAACGAAAAAGTGAAAAAGTGAATGTTTGGTACGGCCTCGTGCACAACAAAGTTTTTTGACCGTTTTTCTTCGCGGAAAAATCCATTACCGCTAACATTTACTTAGACGTTTCGCAACAGTTCATTGCCCACAGTTTCCAGCATCATGGAGTACCCCACCCCACCCCACTGGGCTTGGATAGTGCGTGATTTCCTGGATGAAACATTTCCGGATCGGTGGATTGGAAGAAACGGTCCAACACCCTAGCCACCCCGCTCTCCAGATATTACGCACCTTGACTTTTTTTCTGGGGCTATATCAAGGACAGAGTCTTCGTCACACCATTTGCTGACGTCGACGAACTGAAGGCTAGGATACAAGCTGCTGTGGGTACTGTGACACAACACATGTTACGGAACACCTGGCGGGAACTGCAATACCGCCTCGACATTCTCTGGGCTACCAAGGGAGCACACGTTGAGGTTTACTAGCGTAAGTAGTCTTTAAAAAAACTAGTACACTAACCTATGTAACGGGAGCGAATGTAAATTATTATGTCAAACGGTTATTCAGTAATAAATTGTTATAATCAGGGCAAGACTTTGTACTCACCCTGTACATCTGATAACCCAGTGGTTTCACGCTCTCTGCGTGACTCCCATTCCATCAGCAGCATGGCACTCTGGTTCACTGCCGTTCAGCTCTTTTTCAGTGTCCGATACAAATATACTAGTTCTATGACACTTCTCTGAGAGTTATCATTTTTCAAAAGGATGTCTCATTTCAATGTTGCATCGGCGACGACTTCACCAGAGACAGAATACGAGCTCGAAGTGGGAAAAGCCTCAGGAAGGAAACCAGCCGCGTCATGTTCAAGGAATCGTCCCGGCCTTCATTTAGGCAACCACTGAAAACCTTGTCGTGTCCTGACATAGGTGGGAGAGGGTAAAAGGGGTTGCCGGTCAGTCTGCGATCCCGAGCGGTACAGAGCAGAAGGCAGAAGCACAATTCATAGTGAAGGCATTTGTTTGTTTACTTCTATCTGAGCCAACATTGGTACAGGTATTTACTAGAAATACAGGTGGTGAGACTCGGTAGGGAACTCGTTGTGGAGACTCTTGGACAAACAGGGTTTTTAAATAGTTGTTTATTCCAGACTAACTAATCCACTGGAGGCTAGTACTAGGGTTAGAAAAAGCATGAATAACACTGTTACAACAGAAGCCAGCGCACAAGTCCCAGGAGTGGATGCTAACCACAGTAGCAAACACTAGCAGAATCTTAAGGCAACAACTTAGTTGCAAAACAAAACATACTAAATGTGACACTGTTCACTGAGGCACTGCCAGTGAGAGAGCAGACTTACGCGGAGCTGGACCGAGGCTGGAGTCGACGGACGCGGATTCGGCGCCCAGATCGTCTGACTGAGAACGCCAAAATGCTGCCAAAATGCGGAATCTAGGGGTTTTAAAGAGTCGCGTGGGGGCACTGTTTTTCCCACTTAAGGCCACCCAGCCAATCCCGTAGGTCTCTTGCAGGCGCCTGCCAATCATGGTTTAGTTAGTCCCCTCTACTGCTCCTAAGGCGGGGATGTTAATGCAGTTGCACAAACTAAGACCCTATTTTGTATCAACATTGTTCAGCTGAAAGCTAAACCTAACTCCTCTGCCAAATAAGGCTTGCAACATTATTCTTATACGTCATTTAGCCCCGCCTCTCGGGCTCCCCTGAGTAGGGGCTGCTAGGTCAACAGTTTTTGGCGTTTTCGCTCTCTTTCTAACCCTTGTGAGTCTACTGACATTGCTGTTCTAAGGGCTGGTATCAAGCTGGCTTTATACACTAGTACGTGCCTGTTGGTTACAAAGTTCTACGGTGACAACCTACCACAGCGTCTTCACGACACATGAAGTTACATGTTAAATCCTTGAAGAGTAACTAACGCCCTGGGACCGCGTCTGGGGGCGTCTGCATTTTCGTAAGGTTCTCCCTTTACGGTTTACTTCATGTAACAATATATCTCCTTGTATCGTCTGCCCTCAGCATCGTCTCTGCTTCCGCGCCTTGGAACGCCTGTCCTCCTTTCTCACAGCTACAAGATAACACTACAGTAGCAAGGAATAATAAATATACTACAACCTGTATCTACTTAGTTAGACGGGAATTAGAATCCCGGTCTCCCGAATGGACGGCCAGTGTTTCGCCTACAGCACCACTTCAATCAATGATCATTTCCAGTGATCACTCACCATACCATTACACATGAAGAAACTGTTCATTGGAGTAGACGAAACTGTGAAGACATACATTACCTAATCGCCTGGTTAGACGTGAGAGAGGGGCTCCTATCCCTATCTCGTCAGCGTAAATAAAGCAATAAACAAAATAATTAAAAGTATCCGGACACCTACTGTGACGGCTTCGACTCTGCTGGGACACTTTCAACGACGCGTCTGAATGTCTGCGGACGAATGGCACCCATTCCTTCTCAAAAGCCAAAACCAGAAATGGTGATTTTGAGCGCTTAGGGCTGGAGGGACTTTGACGTTCTAAATCATCACAAAGGTATTCCACTGGGTTCAGGTAGGTCTCGGGGCAGACCAGTCCATTTCAGGAATGTTAATGTCTACAAACCATTGCCTCACTGATGCTGCTAAATGACAGGTGCAATATCACGCTGATACAGTCATCGTCTCCGAACTGTTCCTCTTGTACGCAGCAAACGATGCTGGAAAATGTGTTCACTTCTTCCCATATTTAGCGGTTTTTAACAACATCCTGGTTACGAAAAATACCCTCAAACCGTGTCACCACCTTTTCCGTGCTTCACGGTTGGCACTACACACGATGGCATGTTAACGTTCTCAATGCATTCGCCAAACCTAAACCCTTCCATCGGATTGCCACAGGGTACAGCGTTGTTCATCACTCCAAATCGCTCGTTTCCAATCATCCACTGTCCCTTGGCGTCACTGTATACACTACATAATGCATCGCTTAGTATTGATTTTAGAAATGTGTGGCTTATGAGGAGCTGCTCGACCGTCGTACTCCATTATTTTTAACTCCCTACGCACAGTCACTGCGCTAATTGGTAGAGCACTTGCCCGCGAAACGCAAAGGTCCCGAGTTCGAGTCTCGGTCCGGCACACAGTTTTAATCTGCCAGGAAGTTTCATATCAGCGCACACTCCGCTGCAGAGTGAAAATCTCATTCTGGAAACATCCCCCAGGCTGTGGCTAAGCCATGTCTCCGCAATATCCTTTCTTTCAGGAGTTCTAGTTGTGCAAGGTTCGCAAGAGAGCTTCTGTAAAGTTTGGAAAGTAGGAGACCAGGTACTGGCAAAAGTAAAGCTGTGAGGACGGGGCGTGAGTCGTGCTTGGGTAGCTCAGTTGGTAGAGCACTTGCCTGCGAAAGTCAAAGGTCACGAGTTCGAGTCTCGGTCCGGCACACAGTTTTAATCTGCCAGGAAGTTTAATTGGACTGATGGTAGCGCTTTGAAACTCACCAGTGATTCCTTCTGCTGTTTTCATGTCTGTCTGGTCGGGTCTAGTGAAGCAGGAGATACAACCCGTCGGCTTTCACCAATGACGTCATACATTACTCATAGATAGATTGTACATTAAAATAATTGAATGTGATTTTAAAAGTGATCGCAACACACTGCTCAAAATATTCTTCGTGTGCATTTATTTAAATAATTGGTTGTTTGCAATTCTTTCGGTACTTAATTTCATTCTTAATGATATTGAGGTAATTTGGCCATTAGTTTCTTATTTTAGGACAATTTTTAGTATCTCATTTTCGTTTGTAGGTATGGATTTATCGTTCCGACGAACCTGGATGATTTGAGAGAGGCTATGGGCGTAGACATGGTGGCCACGATTTGTTTTTTTACAAATGCGTGGTCTCGTTGCCGCGTATGTTCGATGTCGTGAGTGTGGCGAACTTATGCGCCTCACAAGTGTATCTCGTCGCCGTACTCATGACTTATTCGTATGGCGCTGCGGCAAAGATCGGTTGTGGCGATCCATTAGGCGAGGGACGTGGTTCGAAAAATCTTACTATCTACGTAAGAACAGACTATTAGTGGTAGCGGAGCCTAAAGAAAAAACACATGTAAAATTTGTACCCGTGCTTCAGTTGACCTATATAGTTCAAATGAACAACATATTAATGGTAACGAAATCGAAGAAGTCGACGTACGCTAAACTTGTATCCCGTACTGCAGTTAACCAATACAGTTCGAATGAGGTTCGTGATACAACCCATATATATGTGACGTGAGGTATTCTATGCTACCAACACTTCCATGCATTTTTCCCCTTCATTTTCCACAGAAATAATACGATACAAACACGCGATATCCTTAACGTGAAAATACTACTTGCCTTGATATATATCAACTATATTTTTCGTCTCTCGTATTCCTTTGTTTCTGAACAGTGTTGTCAGCTCTTCCATCTGTGTAATAAATGCTCTCTGGCTAATTCCGACGGCATTGGTCAAAGCCGACGGGTTGTATCCCCTACTTCACTGACCCGCCTGGTCTCGGTTTAGCAGTAGTTGTTCCTCCGCGTTCCCACTTCACAGTCACATCACCAACACTCAACATGGCCCTTGGGCAGGTTTAGAAGGTTTGAAGTATCCCTGACGAATTTATTACTCAGATGATATTCAATGACTAGCTCACGTTCGAAGTCACTGAGCTCTGGTCAATTCCGCACTACATAGGGATATCCCGACACTTTTGATGACATAATACATAAATTTACCGTTATTTTCGAACTCTGGTTGACAGTTGACGGCAAATTCATTATTAAGTCCGTTGTCATTAGCCCAACTGTTTAAAGAGCTGTCTTGGAGTGTCATGAAGAACACCACATTTTATCATTATTACGCGTTTCTTTGAAAGAAATGCTTTTCTTCCTCAGTAATAAATGACAACAAGATTTGACGTACCAAGACATTGGTAAATGTAAATAAGAAAAATTAATCAATATTTGACAGTTTCGTCTGCAGAATCTGATATCATTCGTAACGGGAAGTTTTAGATGTTAGACGATTAAGAAGATCAGTAAAATGTGACTTCCAGTTCAGTTTCTTGTCAATACTACGTTTCATTTATTGATTTACCCTCTGCATTACTTCTAATGATGCGTTCAAGCGTTGCACGGAACAGAATTGCATTTGTTGCTGAATGTTTGTCAAGCAGTTCTTGTTGGTACATTAGGAGCGTCTGTCTGACTTCTGTAGCAGTGTGAGGTGGAAATTGGTTCTTGCAGCCAAAGGGTACTTGTTAGATCAATCCAATGAGCAACTTGCCAAAATAAAACCCACATACTCACAAGTAGTACATTGAAATTCCATGAAAGGCAACAATAATTGTATCTGTCGGAAATAAAAAGTCAAGATGTAAAAACTTACAACGAAGCATTTTCGTCCTTGTTGAAAAGAATACCTGACTTACTTTTGAAAAGAACTGTTGGAAAATAGTCTGCCAATTTAGGGCCTGCACTTCGAAGCCTGATTCAGCGAAAATTTTCTTTCACTTCAAATTCCAGCTCGACGGTTATGCAACAACAGTACCGTGTCTTACACTATGTGTGGTCTTCTTACCATCCATAGTGTTTTATCGCAAGTGAGTGATAATCTGTTGACTGAGAACCAGTTATTTATTTTAAAAAAAATTATTTACAAATATTGGACTTCTCCATTAGTTTCTGCAGCTAGTCTCCTAAGCCGTAGCCTGATTTCCTCGGACAACTGTCACAGGAGTTTCGACGAAGGAGGGAATTATTCTTCGTATTTTGCCTGTGACAGGCGGATGGATTGCGGAAATGGAGAAATGGTCGAGGTCGCATCGGCACTTGGCAGTTCCCAGAGATGCAAAGTCCTCACTTATTTTCCGGGAAAAAAATCTCTTCGCTCGGGTTGGTCTGAACCGGTACACGCGGCGCGGCAGGGAGGGGATGTGTGCTGTGTCCTACGGAAGACCGCGGTCAAGGTCACCTCCGAGCAGCCAGAGGTCATTCAACAGCGCAGCACCTGGACGGACGTCAAGAAATACTGCAGGCGCCGCACGCTCCTGCACCCAGATCAAACACCAGATGCTCCTCCCACCTGCTCATGATCGCAATAACACGCATTTCATTATCGTGACAGTCACGTTACTACACTATTGGCCATTAAAACTGCTACACCAAGAAGAAATACAGACGATAAACGGGTATTCATTGGACAAATATATTATACTAGAACTGACACGTGATTACATTTTCACGCAATTTGGGTGCATAAATCCTGAGAAATCAGTACCCCGAACAACCATCTCTGGCCGTAATAACGGCCTTGATACGCCTGGGCATTGAGTCAAAGAGAGCGTGGATGGCATGTACAGGTACAGCTGCCCATACAGCTTCAACACGATACCACAGTTCATCAAGAGTAGTGACTGGCGTATTGCGACGAGCCAGTTACTCGGCCACCGTTGACCAGACGTTTTCAATTGGTGAGAGATTAGGACAATGTGCCGGCCAGGGCAACAGTCGAACATTTTCTGTATCCAGAAAGGCCCTTACAGGACCTGCAATATGCGGTCGTGCATTACCCTGCTGAAATGTAGGGTTTCGCAGAGATCGAATGAAGGGCAGATTCATGGGTCGTAACACATCTGAATTGTAACATCCACTGTTCAAAGTGCCGTCAATGCGAACAAGAGGTGATCGAGACGTGTAACCAATGGCACCCCGTACCATCAGGCCGAGTGATACGCCAGTATGGCGACGACGAATACACGCTTCCAACGTGCGTTCACCCCGGTGTCTCCAAACACGGATGCGACCATCATGATGCTGTAAACAGAACCTGGATTCATGCGAAAAAAATGACGTTTTGCCATTCGTGCACCCAGGTTCGTCGTTGAGTACACCATCGCAGGCGCTCCTGTCTCTGATACAGCGTCAAGGGTAACCGCAGCCATGGTCTCCAAGCTGAGTCCGTGCTGCTGCAAACGCCGTCGAAATGTTCGTGCAGATGGATGTTGTCTTGCAAACGTCCCCATGTGTTGACTCAGGGATCGAGACGTGGCTGCACGATCCGTTACAGCCATGCGGATAAGATGCCTGTCATCTCGACTGCTAGTGATACGAGGCCGTTGGGATCGAGCACGGCGTTCCGTAACACCCTCCTGAACCCACCGATTCCATATTCTGCTAACAGTCATTGGATCTCGACCAACGCGAGCAGCAATGTCGTGATACGATAAACCGCAATCGCGATAGGCTAGAATCCGACCTTTATCAAAGTCGGAAAAGTGATGGTACGCATTTCTCCTCCTTACACGAGATATCACAACAACGTTTCACCAAGCAACGCCGGTCAACTGCTGTTTGTGTATGAGAAATCGGTTGGAAACGTTCCTCATGTCAGCACGTTGTAAGTGTCGCCACCGGCACCAATCTTGTGTGAATGCTCTGAAAAGCTAATCATTTGCATATCACATCATCTTCTTGCTGTCGGCTAAATTTCGCGTCTGTAGCACGTCATCTTCGTGGTGTAGCAATTTTAATGGCCAGCAGTGTAGTTATCAACCTATTTTATTTAATTGGCCATCCGGAATGTGATTCCTGGTGCAAACCGGAACACGACAAATAATGAAACACACTATTCTACATATAAAAATCAGGGTACATAAAGCACTGATTTTTGCTCATGGCTTAATCAGTGACAGATAATTCCAAGACTGAAAACGCCTCCTCACAGCGAAAGATAAACACAGGTTTATTGGACGACGTATTTCGTACAGAAATGTGTAGGGAGTCCACGTGAAACCTCCCTGATTTCCAAATGCAATTAAAAAAAACTATGAAACATAGATACCTGCTTTTCGAGGCATCACGTAAAACAACTCAAAAAGTTTTGTTCTCTATTTTTAAGGATTCCTTTTGTTTTGTTTCAGACGCTAAGTAATTACCAGAAATCGCTACTCCTCTAGAGCAGGTCAAATGCGTGGTAAAGTATACGGAAACGAAATCACTTACTGCTGTCCAAAGAAATTTCCGACGTTAATTTCAGAGGGAGCCCCCAGACGTTAAGAAGATTAAGATTTAGTGTGACAAGTTCCTACAAAGTGGGAGTGTAAACAGACGGTCAAGCTCTGGCAGAAAACATACATATGATGAAATGGCACGGGAGATCGGAGAGATCTTCCAAAGCAGCCCAAAAAGTCAGTTCGCCGAGCGTCTCGAGAATTAAACATCTCTCGCTCAACAGTTCACACGGTGCTGCTAAATGACTCCGCTGGCACTTTTACAAAGTTCAAATTGTGCAAGCACTGAAGAGAAACGAGTTGCAGCTTAGCCACGAATTTGCTACTGGGATGCTGGACCGGATCGGGTAAACACCCAACTATATAGGAAATGCTTTTTTGTCTGGCGTAACAACCTTCCACACACGTGGAAGGGTTAATCGGGACTAATTCGAATCTAGGGTTCGGAAAACACCCGAAAACACCCACGGTTTTCGGGAACTTGTCATAGACAGCGACAAGATGAATGTGTTGTGTGCACTGATGAAAGATAGAATTGTTGGGCCATTTTTTTCACCGAACACACAATAACTTCAGCTGTTTACCTGGATATGTTTGAGGAATTTGCTGTCCCTGAGCTTCTTCCTCTTCAGCCGAATGGGATCTTCCAGTAGGATGGTGGACCACTGTACCGCAGTTGACATATTAGTGACCTCCTGGAGCGAACATTTCCACAGGCCGTGATCGACCAAGTGACCACCACGATCTCCGGACATAACCGCTCTGGATTTCTTCTTGTGCGGTTACGCAGAAGACATTGTATATGCAAATGGTTCAAATGGCTCTGAGCACTGTGGGACTTAACATCTGAGGTCATCAGTCCCCTAGTACTCAGAACTACTTAAACCTAACTAACCTAAGGACAGCACACACATACATGCCCGAGGCAGGATTCGAATCTGCGACCGTAGCGGCCGCGCGATTCTAGACTGAAGCACCTAGAACCGCTCGGTCACTACGGCCGGCATTGTATATGCATCGCCAGTATGTAACCACAGCTACATCTGCAGAAAAATTGTGGATGCAAAAGCTTCCATCATCCCAGACATGCTTGTGCACACGTGGGTTAACATATTGGTTACGAAAGGTGTTCAGATAGAACTGTATTAATTACACTGTCCAACAATGAAAATCTTTCGCCCTCAAAAAAAGCTGATCCTCGCTCATTTCCTCCTGCTGGATTCAAAAATCACGATAAAAGTGACTGATTAGCTCTTGCTTTGTAGACACGATGACCTGTCATTTTCTCCCAATCTACATTTTTAGTTAAGAAATATTTTGATTTTGGAGTTCTCACACGTGTTAAATGGCAAAACATAACATAGGTTATAAACATTATTATTATTGCTATGGCTATGAGTCTAATATTGTTTGTGCTGTAATTAGTGCAAAACTCTGTTTTTGTGCGCTTTTGAAGTGTAAAATTTGTTAACATCAAAATGCCACATAAATGTGTAAATTCAATGAATAATTTTTGTTACTTATGTAGTGAATTGGCATCTTCGTTACAGAACCGCCATCTGACGCCTCTTGTGAACACTGCCTAGTAATATCACTTAGCTATGAAGCGTGAGGAACAGGATAAATCATGGACTCCGCATATGTGTTGCAACTCTTGTTCAGTTATAACAAGAAAACGGCTGAAAGATAAAAATAAAGCAATCTATGGCTTTTGTTATGCATTTATTTTATCGATAGCCTACAAAACATACGGATAACAGCTGTATCTGCTTGACTCCACCTCTGAAGGGAGGGCTGTCACTGAAAGAAAGAGGAATAGTCCAGTACCCTAATCTTCGATCTAACATATTCCTCATTCAGGTGGATTACCAGTTCTCCCTCCGCCCCTAAAATTATGAACTTGAAGTAGAAAATGAAGACAGTGTGGAAGAAGAAGTATCCAACAAGTCTTCCACAAACCATGAGTCTGATTTTGACGTAAACATGATAAACATAGTTGTGGAGTTGTCACTGATGAACACTGAGAGAGATTTCATTAGGGTACTTCTGTAATCGAACGTATCAGGGCCGCTGGAAAGATGGAATGCATGTTGAATACTGCTGGTCAGTATGTAGGAAATTCAGTCACAAGAGGCAAGCCAAAAGACAGCGATGTCATAAAGGCACCACACAATTATCTTCAGATCCAACCAATTGTCAGGTATTCTTCTCCCAATTTAGAACTCTTAAAATGTAACTGTCATTAAAAGATAATGTCAAATGGATTTTCAGTGTTGTTGGCATATGTAATTGAAATGTGTCGCTGTTTCTTAATCCGTTAAAATAGAAAATTCGACCTATTGTACGTCACAGAAACTAGAGTTGACAAATTTTTTTGTCGTATTCGTTTTTCTAAACACACAATTATTAGGATTTGACTCACGAAGTGAAGCTAACATTAAAAAAAACTTTCGTTGGGTAGGGTTATTTGCACGGAACTTCTTGGATTACTTTACATGAGGTAGTAAACTGCAAGTATCTACACTATGTGATCAAAAGTATCCGGACACCCCTAAAAAAATACATTTTTCATATTTGGTGCATTGAGCTTCCACCTAATGCCAGTTACTCCACATCAGCGACCTCAGTTGTCTTAAGACATCGTGAGAGAGCAGAACGGGGCGCTCCGCGGAGCTCACGGACTTCGAATGTGGTCACGTAATTGGGTGTCACTTGGGCCATACGTCTGTACGCGAGATGTCCACTCCCCTAAACATCCCTACATCCCTAGGTCCACTGTGTGGAGTGATGAATCACCGGTACACAATGTGGCTATCCGATGGCGGGGTGTGGGTATGGCGAATGCCCGGTGAACGTCATCTGCCAGCGTGCGTAGTGCCAACAGTAAAATTCGGAGGCATTGGTGTTACGGTGTGGTCGTGTTTTTCATGGAGGAGGCTTGAACCGCTTTTTGTTTTGCGTGGCACTATTACAGCGCAGGCCTACATTGATGTTTTAAGCACCTTCTTGCTTCTCACTGTTGAAGAGCAATTCAGGGATGGCGATTGTATCTTTCAACACGATCGAGCACCTGTTCATAATGCACGGCCTGTGGTGGAGTGCTTACACGACAATAACATCCCTTTAATGGACTGGCCTGCATAGATTCCTGACCTGAATCTTATAGAACACCTTCGAGATGTTTTGGAACGCCGACTTGGTGCCAGGCCTCACCGTCCGACATCGATACCTCTCTTCAGTGCAGCACTCCGTGAAGAATGGGCTGCCATTCCTCAAGAAACGTTCCAGTACCTGATTGAACGTATGCCTGCGATAGTGGAAGCTGTCAGCAAGGCTAAGGGTGGGACAACACCATATTGAATTCCAGCATTACCGATGGAGGGCGTCACGAACGTGTATGTCATTTTCAGCCAGGTGTCCGGATACTTTTGATCACATAGTGTATATGTCATAGTATGTTTTAATTGTATTTGGAAATCAGGGAGGTTTTATCTGCACACCCTCTTTATACTGATTTAACAACTTGTACTATGCATTTTGAATTATATAATGGTCAGTCAAATGAAAACAAATATTCCTGCTGCACTACCGAACTGTTGTTGTTGTAGTGGTCTTCAGTCTGAAGACTGATTTTTTCATTTAGATCTACACGTGTTCTATCACGTGCAACTCTCTTAGTGTCTGCATTACATTTGCAAACTAAATTAACTTGAACCTGTATAACGTTGGCAATCTTGGTCGCCATATACAACAATTCCCCCCCCCCCCCGGCTCCACTCTTTTCCCCATTATGAAATTGACGATTCATTTGTTACCTGGATGTGTCCACTCAACCAGCCCCTTCTTTCCATCAAGTTGTTGCATAAATTTCTTTTCTCTCCAATTAGATTCAGTACCTCCTCGTTAGTTATCCGAGCTATGCATCTAATCTTCAACATACTTATAAAACAACACACTTCAAAAGCTTCTATTATCTTCTCGTCTGCATTGTTCATCGTCCACGCTTCGCTTTCGTACAGTCTTAAACATAAAAAGTGACCGCCGGCCGGCCGCCACAGAGGCGGCCAATAAAACTGACCGCCTCTGACAATCGGATTACTCAAGCTGATGTCAAATAAACAGAAGCGACGGCGCCACCACACTATCTTTACTTAAGTAGGTAGTCAGCGCTAAATTATGTGCGCCACTAGTAACGTCACTGTAAGCAGTTTGACAACACCACCACCACAACTACTGACGACCTGTACCATTATCAACACAAAGTTGTAACTCGCAGTGATTACAAATTGCTGACGTTCGTCAAGATGAGCGGCAAGCGCCTCATGAATGTGAAGTTCCATTTGCATTACGCCTAGGACGGAGAGAATCCTAAATAACAGAAATAGGTCACCCAGCGAAGAGAAGAGTCGACGAATTGTCGCAACTTCTTGCAGTTTGATATTAATGCAGTTCCCGATGGTTTCACAACAATGGGTTCTTTTGGCTATCTGAATACTCATATGGAAATTATCAAAGTGTAATTGCTAGAACGCTCAACTACCCTAATAACATGTCATTCTGGATTGAATACAACTCGGAAAGCGACGTTAATTTGACGTTTCCGTCCATCTCCTGACGTCTTACTGATTGAAATCTGAAGTGCGCTCACAGTTGTGTTGCCTGCCGCATGGATTCTGGGAAGTGTTGTGGCAGTTGGCAGTCACTGCTGAATACAGACATGTGCAAATATCCTCACTGCTGTTGGGGAACTAGTCTTTGTTGCATTTTTCCCATACTGTAATTAGCACAATAACATAAGGCTTATTCTGCTGAAGAACTTGATGCCCACAAGTCCTTAAATAAGAATCTCCTAGCCGTAGTAATGCATGAAAGAAAACATACTGTTGGACAAAAGAATAGACAGCTCCCTGCGTTTTGCTTTTCCGATAGCGCCTACGATAAGAATCTGGTGTCACATTATGCTTCAGAACCCTAAACTGTTTATTTTTTACTTCATACTAAAAAAAAGCCGGCCGGAGTGCCCGTGCGGTTCTAGGCGCTACAGTCTGGAACCTAGCGACCGCTACGGTCACAGGCTCGAATCCTGCCTCGGGCATGGATGTGTGTGTCCTTAGGTTAGTTAGGTTTAATTACTTCTAAGTTCTAGGCGACTGATGACCTTAGAAGTTAAGTCGCATAGTGCTCAGAGCCATTTGAACCATTAAAACAAAAGCTATGATATGAGATGAGGAAATGACTTTTATGCTTCTCAGGAACGTTAGTTTTTCGTGTTTATTTTCTCACATCATACTAAAACAAGGGCGTTGATATGAGAAGAGGAAATGAAATATACGCTTCCAAGACATAATATTTTCTTATGTGCTACTACTGCGTGCATGGAAGCTCTGCTGTTAATTTTTGCGTCTTAGATAAATTTTGGCATCATCTCACATTACTTTGTGAGAAAGTTCCCATATTTTTGGGACTGAAATAGAATGGCATTTCATCACCGGTAAATATTCTGATGACTATTCACATGATACCCGTTGCAATTCCTCCATGGTACTTGTGAGTAGTCTCACGTTTGTTACTATAAGAACATTGAGGTAGTGATGTCCGCTCACTGCAGTCAGAGCCAAGGTGATTTCTTTCTGTTTATAGCGAAGTGTCTGCTGCAGTGTCCACGCTCAGCCAACATAAACAAATCGCGGCGACATTGGGCACTGCTAGTCGCTGCACTTACGAGCCGCGACAACAAGAGCGCACTCTCTCTCCTAACGATATTATGGAGTTAATACATCTTACTTAGCCGGCCGGAGTGGCCGAGCGGTTAAAGGCGCTACAGTCTGGAACCGCACGACCACTACGGTCGCAGGTTCGAATCCTGCCTCGGGCATGGATGTGTGTGATGTCCTTAGGTTAGTTAGGTTTAAGTAGTTCTAAGTTCTAGGGGACTTATGACCACAGCAGTTGAGTCCCATAGTGCTCAGAGCCATTTGAACCATCTTACTTACTTAACGTAATATGCAGGACGTGGGTTGGGTATAAATTCAGTTTGTGACTTACCATCGCATTAAAATATTTTACAGTCATATTTGATGCAATATTTATTGTTGGTTGTCTCTCTAATGTTAATAGTATTGATTCAGATTGGAAAACACACACACACACACAAACATTGATTCCAGTGAGGGTGACAACTACTGTGTGTTGAACAACACATGCTGCAATCAATTCCTCAGTTGGCGTCGAGTGGATGAGAGTTTTCAATTACCTTGCATTGCAAGAATTGTAAGGAGGAGACTGAAAGTAAATGGACTTGTATGCTAAAGAGCTGCGACGACCTGGTATCGAAATGAAATTACAGAAATCGGATAATTTGAACGTCTGTATTGCAACAATGTTGGGCACATAATTCCTTTGATGGAGTAACATCTAGCAACTGTCTAAGAAAAAGAGAGAAATATGTAATTATAACCCTCATTTATGTGATGGAAATATTGAATCGAACAATACACATCTACTTGAGTGGTGCGAAGATACACCTTATCGGACTTGCTGATGACATAATGATAATAATAATAATAATAATAATCCAGTGTGGCGCACAGGGGAGAGCCTCCCACATATGGGTGGTAGCGAGGAAATCAAATATTTGGGGTGAACCAAATACTAACACAATTCTGAACGGCTACTCAATCCGATGAACACAAAATCCAGACACGTCTGAGTGAAAATCACCGGTACCCTGGTCACCGTCTGTTAGCTCAATGAGCTCGGCTGAAAATATTTTCTTCCAAAGGCTCCAGCACCCTCTGGTCCTGTCTGGTCCTGGTATCACCCAGGCCATACCAATGAAACAGAAACAAACATGAACTGTGCAAGCATAGTCAACTTTATCCCAGGTGGTAGACAATCCGCCCGTCGAAAGGCGGCAGCTGGATTTTCGGATTCTGGGGAGTCCAGGCTAGCACGGCAGAGAATATCGGAGATCTCTGGTACATTTCCCTACAAGCAGAAAACATGCATTTGCAAACTAAACATCGATACATTGAAAGCGACCGACAAAAAATTCTCATGCTTGCTCTTCCAGAACCACGACTAACTGACAATGAAACCTTGCATTACGGGAACCATTGCATCTTCAAGAGAAAACACAACAAAAGGTAGCGAAATGCGCACCAATCTTCGGCATGGCATTTCTCGAACACAGATCTATTATCAGCCCTGTCAAAGAAATCACACCCATCAACAATCGACTTATGCCTATGCTCAATCAGAGCCCCAATAAAAAATATACGCTCATCAATGCACATGCCCCCACCAACATCGAAAATAAGAAAAACACCGAAAATGTCGAAAAATTCTGTAACACACTCGAAAAAACTATGAGCAATACACATCTTGAGACGTGAAAATACTAATGGGCGACTTCATCTCACTATTTGGGACAGAAAAAACCTATAGAAAAATCATTGGTACAAATTCAACACACCGAAACACTTACACCAACGGCACATGTGTGACTGGCATTTGCCAACAATTCGACCTCAAAATGATGTCTACCCACTTTAGGAAAAAACATGCTTGGCTACCAGGTGCAAGCTGCTTTCGTTCGCCTTTCGAGACTCGCTGGAAGCCAGATTTTTAATTCTTTTGTAGCAGAGCTACAAGCAGGCAGATACAAATTCAATAAGGGAATCGTAAGACAACGCTGGAGCAAAATTCGTCTTGCTACTTTTAGTACCTCTTATAGTGTCAGAGAGAAAACCTTATGGTACTGCCAAATTCATAATGCCACTTTTGTTTTCTGCCGACATATTTTTTGTTGTTGTGAATATGTAATTTTGCCTATGAACTTCCACATTTTCATAATACTTGCGAATGATACAGGAAATGTAGTAAATAGAGACCTTTCGAAATCGAAAGTCGGTAATATCCTACTAATTAGTGTTAAAATAGGCGCAATCGTCTTACAGATACTTAATGCTTCATTATGATAGACTGCCGTCGTGATGTTTCTGCAGTAAACTGAGTTTAATTTGTGTTAGTACAGTGAATATTTTAGTTGCGTTTTCCATTAGTTTACAGAACGCAACAAATGGCTCTGAGCACTATGGGACTTAACATCTGAGGTCATCAGTCGCCTAGACTTAGAACTACTTAAACCTAAGGACATCACACACATCCATGCCCGAGGCAGGATTCGAACCTTCGACCGTAGCAGTCGCGCAGTTCCGGACTGAAGCGCTTAGAACCGCTCGGTCACCGCTGAACGCAACAGTAATCATCAAAGAGAAATTAATCAGCAGCAGAATTTTCTTGCACGATATCTAAAACAATCTGACAATGCTAAAGTAGTTTACAAATTCCACGCCCGTAGAAACCTACTGCTTCTAACGATGTCATTAAACCAGTGTGGTTTGAAGAGTATTTTCGTCTAGAAATGAATTGACTTGACGGTTGATCGATCAAGAGCGGGAAACGTAAAATTCCACGAGTATATGACGAGTGGGACAAGAGCTTGAGAGAGGACTTCCCTATCAATACAAGTGCCTGAGAGACGACTTTCCTATCAATCTCCAGGATAGTTTTGTTTCTCAAGTCAACAGAGTTCAAATGGCTCTGAGCACTATGGGACTTAACATCTATGGTCATCAGTCCCCTAGAACTTAGAACTACTTAAACCTAACTAACCTAAGGACATCACACAACACCCAGTCATCACGAGGCAGAGAAAATCCCTGACCCCGCCGGGAATCGAACCCGGGAACCCGGGCTTGGGAAGCGAGAACGCTACCGCACGACCACAGTCAACGAAGTGCGTTATCATGCAGTGGCACAGGTGATGTAGTTTTGTCGGTCGATTTTCTTACACTGCGACCGAAAGGTGTCTCAATTGTTGGCAAGAAATTCCTGCTGTGATGCACACATCCCTTGGAGCAGAATTCGTTGCCCAAAACACATTTTTGGAGCCATCAGATGTAAACTGTTATGTTCACACTACCCTTTGCTCGAGTTTATGTCTTTTGGTGGGCTCAGCCTTTCATTTCTTCGTAGGAAGTTAACGTAAATGCATCATAACTCGTTACCAGTAACAGTACTGTATAGGAATGCTCAATGAGCGACCTGATGACGTTCAATAATAGTCACTCCGTTGATTTTTGTTGTTTCGAATTAGAGCAAGCAGTACTCCTACACCAGACTTCTGACCTTTCCCTGTTGAATGAAAATGTTGCATGATGGTTAAGTGGTAATCCATCACATATATCAGTAGTCGAGACTTCCTTAATGTGGGAAACCATTCATGCTAGAACGGTCTTTGTTGAAACAAGATTATCTTTTTCTGACGTATTTTTTCCAAAAGCACTCGCTCCACACACAGTTCAAATTTTTCTATCTGTCTCCTCTGCATTCACCCCTCTGTTATATCAGAAGTATATATTGTGTTGCAGATGTCACACCTTTTTCCACATGCGACTCAATTTTACAATGCTTAACCGTAGTTCATGATTTTCAGGAATGCAAAATCCAATGCTTAACTGCAAGATGATAACTAGAGCTTCAAATTCGAAAATGACAGTTGATACATACACTGACAGCGTCGCGCCGCGTTCACCTGGGCGGCGCCGGATTTCTGGCGGCGGGTGGCGTCTGGCCGGTGGCCGGTAGCCGCTGCAGCGCGAGGAAACGGTCGAGCGTAAGCTGTTCTGATCACGTCGCAGCCATGAGCTGGCCTGCGGAATTGTTTGTGGAAGTTCTTCTTATTGCTGGTGGGTAGAATGTGAAGCGAATTATGTTGGATGTTCAATCAGACTCATAACTTTAGATGAGGGCTGAAATGGACGCGAACAGGCAACCAGAACCTTAGAATGCACGACGCTTTCCACTCTTTTTTTTTTTTTTTTTCGTCTTTGATCGTTGTGTTTGGTCGTTGCGGACGTCACAATGACATCCGTTCAAGTTCGTTTGTTGATCGTTCCGCTCAGTTTTTTTATTACAGAGGCCAACCGGCTCTCTGACCGAACACGCTGAGCTACCGTGCCAGCTTCCACTAGACCACGGGCTCACCCAACCCGCTAACGTCTCGGAAGTAGACAACACTTCCTTTTGACACTTCCGCATATTACAGTGTTGCCAGATTGTGCAGATGGCCGGACTTAGAGTTGTCAGGGGCGGTCAGTTTTATTGGCCACCTCGGACTTAGTCTCAGTGGCGGCCGTCCGGCGGTCAGTTTTTATGTCTAAGACTGTACAAGGTTACACTCCAGACAAATACCTTCAGAAAAAAACGTCATAACACATTTATATACAACATTACCAAATTTCTCTATTCCTGGAACGGTTTTATTGCTATTGCCAGCCTGCACTTTACTCGTGCCTACTCTCTGCTTCGGCCATCATCGCTTGTTCTGCTGCCCAGATAGCAAAATTCGTCTATTAGTGTCTCACTTCCTAACTGAATTCCCTCAACAGCACCTGATTGAACTCGACTGCATTACATTATCGTTTATCACTTTTATAGATGTTCATATTCTAATATCTCTTTAAAACTACTTATTTCACCAACTCATTATTCCTTTGCCGTCTTTGACAGAATTACATTGTCATCGACAAACCTCAAAGTTTTTATTTCTTCTTCGTGAACTTTAATTCGCCAGTCAAATTTCTCCTTGATTTCCTTCACAGCTTACTCAAAGTACAGACTGGATAACAGCGGAGATAGGCTACAGCTGTGTCTCACACCAATCAAATTTCTCCTTGATTTCCTTCACATCTTACTCAAAGTACAGACTGAATAACAGCGGGGATAGGCTACAGCTGTGTCTCACACCGAGCGAGGTGGCGTAGTGGCTAGCACACTGGACTCGCATTCGGGAGGACGACGGTTCAATCCCGAGTCCGGCCATCCTGATTTAGGTTTTCCGTGATTCCCTAAATCGGTCCAGGTAAATGCTGGGATGGTTCCTCTGAAAGGGCACGGCCGACTTCCTCCCCCGTCCTTCCCTAATCCGATGAGACCGATGACCTCGCTGTCTGGACTCCTCCCTCAAACAACCCAACCCAGCCCTGTGTCTCACTCCCATCCCAACTACTTCTTCCCGTTGATGTCTGACTTGTAACTGCAGTTTGGTTTTTGTACGAGTTGCAGCTAAGCCTTTGCTCCTCGTGTTTTCTCCCTGCTATCCTCAGAATTTCAAGGACTGCATTCCAATCAACAGTGGCAAAATCTATCTCTAAACCTACAAATACGAGGTGCATTCAAGTTCTAAGGCCTCCGATTTTTTAATTAACTACTCACCCGAAATCGATGAAACTGGCGTTACTTCTCGACGTAATCGCCCTGCAGACGTCCACATTTTTCACAACGCTGACGCCATGATTCCATGGCAGCGGCGAAGGCTTCTTTAGGAGTCTGTTTTGGCCACTGGAAAATCGCTGAGGCAATAGCAGCACGGCTGGTGAATGTGCGGCCACGGAGTGTCTTTCATTGTTGGAAAAAGCCAAAAGTCACTAGGAGCAAGGTCAGGTGAGTAGGGAGCATGAGGAATCACTTCAAAGTTGTTATCACGAAGAAACTGTTGCGTAACGTTAGCTCGATGTGCGGGTGCGTTGTCTTGGTAAAACAGCACACGCGCAGCCCTTCCCGGACGTTTTTGTTGCAGTGCAGGAAGGAATTTGTTCTTCAAAACATTTTCGTAGGATGCACCTGTTACCGTAGTGCCATTTGGAACGCAATGGGTAAGGATTACGTCCTCGCTGTCCCAGAACATGGACACCATCATTTTTTCAGCACTGGTGGTTACCCGAAATTTTCTTGGTGGCGGTGAATCTGTGTGCTTCCACTGAGCTGACTGGCGCTTTGTTTCTGGATTGAAAAATGGCATCCACGTCTCATCCATTGTCACAACCGACGAAACGAAAGTACCATTCATGCTGTCGTTGCGCGTCAACATTGCTTGGCAACATGCCACACGGGCAGCCGTGTGGTCGTCCATCAGCATTCGTGGCATCCACCTGGATGACACTTTTCGCATTTTCAGGTCGTCATGCAGGATTGTGTGCACAGAACCCACAGAAATGCCAACTCTGTAGGCGATCTGTTCAACAGTCATTCGGCGATCCCCCAAAACAATTCTCTCCACTTTCTCGATCATGTCGTCAGACTGGCTTGCGCGAGCCCGAGGTTGTTTCGGTTTGTTGTCACACGATGTTCTGCCTTCATTAAACTGTCGCACCCACGAACGCACTTTCGACACATCCATAACTCCATCACCACATGTCTCTTTCAACTGTCGATGAATTTCAATTGGTTTCACACCACGCAAATTCAGAAAACGAGTGATTGCACGCTGTTCAAGTAAGGAAAACGTCGCCATTTTAAGTATTTAAAACAGTTCTCATTCTCGCCGCTGGTGGTAAAATTCCATCTGCCATACGGTGCTGCCATCTGTGGGACGTATTGACAATGAACGCTGCCTCATTTTAAAACAATGCGCATGTTTCTATCTCTTTCCAGTCTGGAGAAAATAAATCGGAGGCCTTAGAACTTGAATTCACCTCGTACTGTTAACGTAGGCTTCCCTCTCATCAGTCTAGCTTCTAAGGTAAGTCATAGGATCAGTACTGCCTCGCGTGCTCCTATGCTTCTTCTGAACCCAAACTGACCTCCTCTGAGCTCAACTTCTACAAATTTTCCCACGCTTCTATAAATACTTCATGTCAGTATTTTGCAGCCGTCACTTATTAAGCTGATAATTCGATAATAATGATACCTCTCAGTACCTATCTTCTTTAGAATTGGAACTATTGTTGCAGTCTTAAAGTATTTAACCTATCTTGTACGCCTTGTACACATGGTGGGATGTTCTCCCAATGACCTTAATAATTCTGAGGAAATGTCGTCTGTTGCAGGTACCGTGTTTCAGCTCAGGTCTTTTAGTGCTCTGTCAAATTCTTCTCAAAGTAAGTCATCCAAGATTTCATTTTCATCCATTCCCTCTTCCATTCGTATAATATTGTCTTCACTTCCTTTGTATAACCCTTCTATACATTCCTTGCACCTTTTTACTGACTTGCCAACTGAGCTCTTAATATTGATACTGTTACTTCTCTTATCTAGGCAACGGCCTTGCCGCAGTGGATACACCGGTTCCAGTGAGATCACCGAAGTTAAGCGCTGTTGGGCGTGGTCGGCACTTGGATGGGTGACCATCCAGCCGCCATGTGCTGTTGCCATTTTTCGGGGTGCACTCAGCCTCGTGATGCCAATTGAGGAGCTACTCGACCGAATAGTAGCGGCTCCGGTCAAAGAAAACCATCATAACGACTGGGAGAGCAATGTGCTGACCACACAGCCATCCTATCTGCATCTTCAACTGAGGATGATACGGCGGTCGGATGGTCCCGATGGGCCACTTGTGGCCTGAAGACGGAGTGCTTTTACTTCTCTTTTCTCCAAAGGTTTGTTTAATTTTCCTGTAGCCGACATTTGTATTTATCATAGTCACGCGTGTTTCTACAGCTTTCAATTTCTCTTCTAACAATTCCTGCTTCACCATTACGCACTTCCTGTCAATATAATTTTTGGATGTGTGTGGTCCATTTCGCCTGCTTCAATTGCTGTTTATCATATTTTCTCCTGCCTTTATTTAAATTCGATATCTTGTTTCTTATCCAAGGATTTCTATTGGCTATTGTCTTTTTGCCTAGTTGGTCCTACGCTGCCTTTACTATTATATATCTCAGAGATACTCATTCGTCTGTTTCAATCAATCGTTGCTTAATGTTCCCTTTGAAGCTCTAACAACCTTTGGCTCTTTGAGCTTATCCATGTCTCATATCCTTAC
This sequence comes from Schistocerca americana, assembly GCF_021461395.2. NCBI lineage: Eukaryota > Metazoa > Arthropoda > Insecta > Orthoptera > Acrididae > Schistocerca > Schistocerca americana. Next base: position 240,452,221 of record NC_060121.1, read on the forward strand.
TTTCCTACTTTTGCTATTTCCTCAGTTTTAATCTGCTGTTCATAACCAATATATTACGATCAGAGTCGACATCTGTCCCTGGAAACATCCTACAGTTTAAAATATGGTTTAGCAATTTCTGTCTTACCATTCTATAACCAATTTAAAACCTTCGAGTGTCTCCAAGTCTATTACACTTAAACAACCTTCTTACATGATTCTTAATCAAAGTGTTAGCAGTGTTAAAAAAATTTTTTGTGCATTACTCTATCAGGCAGCTTCCCTCGTCATTTGTTTCTTCGAGTCCATGTCCACCTATTATTTTTCCTTGTCCTTCTTTTCCTGCTATCGTATTCCAATCCCCACCACAATTACATTTGGTCCCCCTTTACGACATAAATAATTTATTTTATCTCATCTTACATTAGTTTAATTTATCCAACATCTGCGGAGCTACTAGGCATATAGATTTGTTCTACTGTGGTGGGTGTTGAGTCTGTATTTGTCTTACCTATGACCTCGCTGTTCACAGTATCTCACCAGCATTCCTATTCTCATATGCGTTATTAGAACCACTCCTGCAACCTCTGTTTGATTTTGTGTTGATAACCCTGTGCTCACCTGACCAGAAATCGTATTCTTCCTGGCAATACACTTCACTAATTCCCACTATATCTACTTAATAATATTTATTTCATTTTATAAATTCTCTAAGCTACCCACTTGATTAAAGGATCTAAAACTGTTATATTTTCCGTTCACATGCAGTTGTACTGTGTGGCTTAATGATGATGACATCCTCTTGGCGAAAACAATTCATTGGTAAAATAGTCTCCCTCTCAGACGACTTGACCGTAATCACTCAAGAGGCTGTCGTCAAGAGGAAGAAAAATTGGTCTCATTATCCAGAAGTATCCACAGACATTGTAAAATCGCTTCACAGTAAAGACTTCCTCCACAGTCTGGAGTCCTTTGAAATTCGTTAAAAACATGGACTGTGCTGGTCCATCATATTTCGGGCTTGCAGCCGGATCACGTTGACATCTAGGCACGATATTTCGGCTAACAAACATGCAGCCATCTTCAGGTGAGTACGAGACTGAAGATCACTAGTGCGCGTCGTTCTATATATACCGAAAATTGGCGCGGCGGCGCCTGCGCAGTGGAGAAGGCTAATACCGTGCCCCCTATCTACGAGGGCGGTTCAGAAAGTAACCTCCGATTGGTCACAGTGCGGGTTGTGGGGGGAGTAGCGACGCCATCTGTGCGTTCACGCACTCAACAGGTCAGTCGGCATCAAGCCGTGGTCGAGTGAACGTCGTACCTGCGCTAGTTTAGTTTTTGTGGCAGTTTGAAATGTGTGCTGCAATAGAAAACCCCGCCAAATGTGAAGTGCGTGCTGTCATAAGGTTTTTTACAGCCAAAGGATATTCTGCAGCAGCTATTCATCGTGAGCTTTGTGCCGTGTACGGACCAAAAGTTATGAGTGAAGGAGTTGTCCGTGAATGGGTACGTTTATTTAAAAGTGGACGAGAAAACGTTCATGATGAAGAGAGGAGTGGTAGACCATCATTGGTGACTGACGAACTCGTTCAGACAGTTGATCCAAAAGTTCGTGAAAATCGACGTTTCTCAATGTCGGAGTTGTCTACTGGTTTTCCATAGATTTCTAAGACTCTCTTGTACGAGATAGTGACAGCAAGATTGGGTTACCGTAAGTTCTGTGCACGATGGGTGCCCAAAATTCTTACCGACCACCACAAAACTCAAAGAATGGCCTCTGCATTAGACTTTCTGTCACGTTATGAGGACGAAGGAGAACCATTGTTAAACAGAATCGTGACCGGTGACGAAACCTGGATTAAGTACGTGAACCCTGAGACAAAAGAACAATCAAAGATGTGGGCACATTCAAATTCGCCTACCAAACCAAGAAAAGCCTCGCAAGATTTTTCTGCCAGAAAACTGATGGCAACGGTGTTTTGGGATGCCAAAGGGGTGTTGTTGGTTGAATTCATGGAACATGGTACGACCATTAATCAAGACGTGTACTGTGAAACAATAAAAAAGTTACGACGGGCTATACAGAACAAACGCCGTGGTATCCTGACTTCCGGTATCGTTTTTTTGCACGATAACGCCCGTCCTCACTCTGCTCGCAGAACAACGGCCCTTCTTGAGTCCTTCAAGTGGGACGTTATCAATCATCCACCTTACAGCCCAGACCTGGCGCCAAGTGATTATCACCTCTTCATGCATTCGAGGAAATGGCTCGGGTCACAGCGGTTTGATGACGACGAAGAGCTCAAAGATGCGGTCACAGGCTGGCTCCAGGCACAAGCGGGTGATTTTTATGCAGAAGGAATTTCAAAGCTTGTGAAGAGATACGATAAGTGCCTCAATCGCTATGCAGACTATGTAGAAAAATAGTGCAAAGATGTAGTTGTAAGATGTATATATTAAAATATTTTTATTTAACTTGGTGTATTTTTTTAAATTAACCGGAGGTTACTTTCTGAACGGCCCTCGTAATTTGGCGCGCTCTGCAGCAGAAGCGGGCCGCGCATGCGTAGTGGTGTACCTACATTTGCGCTATCTGTCGTAAAGCGCCTTCGCGCAGCTGAGGCGCGGTAGTCGAAAGTATAAAATCAATTTCCGTCAGCCGTCGCACTAGATGCAGACCCATGTCTCTGTGAAGCGATTAAAGGAATTACAGGATCCCATGCTTTATCCATCTGAAAGCCGCCATCTTGATTAATAAGATCTTCTGCCAATCGTATCTCCACGAACTCCTTGATAATGGATTCCCAAAAAGATCTAGTTGTTGCTAAAATTTTTGTTCCACAATAATCCATGGAGTGTCCCGTCGAAATAGTGTGTTCTGCTATGGCTGATTTGTTGGGCTGTAGTAGACGTGTGTGGCGCTCGTGCTCCACGCATCTTTCCCGTACTGTGCAAGTAGTTTGGCCAATGTAGGATTTGCCACATTTACAGGGGATCTTATAAATACCCGCCTTCCTCAGACCCAAATCGTCCTTCACAGAGCCAAGCAAAGCCGATATTTTCGTAGGTGGTCGGAAGATCACTTTAACACAATGCTTCTTTAAAATCCTTCCTATTTTAGAGGAGAGGTTACCCAAATATGGAAGAAACGCCCTGGACCTGACCACTTCTTTGTCTTCTTCTTCTTGTTTCTCTTTACATTTCTTCTTTGTTACAGCTGTGTGGATTTGGCGTGTAGAATATCCATTCTCCCTGAAGACGGATTGCAGATGTTCTGATTCTTTAGGAAGGCTGTCCTTATCAGATACCACATGTGCCCGGTGCACAAAAGTACGCAGCAAACCCATGGTTTGTGCAGGGTGGTGGCAGCTTGTCGCCTGCAAATACAGATCTGTGTGTGTGGGCTTCCGGTAGACGGAGTGCCCCAAAGATCCATCTGTTCTACGATTGACAAGGACATCCAGAAACGGCAGACATCTATCTTTTTCGAAGTCCATGGTAAACTGAATATTCTTGTGAATGGAATTCAGATGTTCTGCATCTAGTGCGACGGCTGACGGAAATTGATTTTATACTTTCGATTACCGCGCCTCAGCTGCGCGAAGGCGCTTTACGACAGATAGCGCAAATGTAGGTACACCACTACGCATGCGCGGCCCGCTTCTGCTGCAGAGCGCGCCAAATTAGATAGGGGGCGCGGTATTAGCCTTCTCCACTGCGCAGGCGCCGCCGCGCCAATTTTCGGTATATATAGAACGACGCGCACCAGTAATCTTCTTCCCCCGGGCTTCCCCTCCCCCTTCCTCCCTCCCCCCTTTCTCCCTGCCCGTGGCATCTCTGCTCTCCCCTCTCCCTCTCCCACTCCCCTTCCTCCTCCTCCTCTCTTGGCAGGTCCCCGGACTCGCACACGCATAGTGAACATTCGCGCACCGGAGATCATCGACATCAGTATCTCGTTTGTGTGTGTGCTTCGTTTTGTGTTTCGTGCAGTTACGACTCCACTGTTCACACGTGCCATCGCCGTTCTCCGTGTTTTGTGCGCCGTGTCCACAAGTGTTTGTGTTTTTATCGTCCAACGGCTGCATGTTTATTGTTTTTTGTACCTTCATTTTTTGCCCGCCGTTTTTTGTATTGTCTGTATCACCTCTATGTCATGTTATTTTTCCACTTAAGGGTGAAGAGCAGCGTAATGTGCTGCTGCCAGTCCGCCTGTATAGGTGATTAAAATTAGAATAAAGGAAAAAAAAACCAGTAATCTTCAGTCTCGTACTCACCTGAAGATGGCTGCATGTTTGTTAGCCGAAATATCGTGCCTAGATGTCAACGTGATCCGGCTGCAAGCCCGAAATATGATGGACCAATCAATACACCGGGAAAACTTCAAGATACACATGGACTGTGCTACTTTTCGAGCGTGACTCTAGTTATTTCCTGTTACCCATGCGAGGAAATTTCCTTTTCTGCCAAACCGACTTAAATGGAAAGAGTCTTCATTACTGAATATGAGGTTCATTAAGCTTATAAGTTACATAAAACTGCAACCAGTCACTTTCTTGAATAATTATGTTTTATTGCATGTACCGGATTTCGAACCTTTTCAGATTCATCTTCAGATTGTTTCTGGAGGTTACATCACTATTTCTTGCCTGATGTAGCCGGTTCGAGGAATAAAACTCAAAAAAGTGACTGGTTGCAGTTTTATTTAACTTATTTACGTGAGGTTTATTGTATCTTCACTGCTTCGTTATAGTTAATTCAACATATTGTTAGCACATTCTATATCTATAATTACACCCCGCTAACAACTTTACGGTGTGTGGTGGAGGGTGCATTGTGCACCACTCTCACGTTCTTCTGCTGTTCCAGTCGCGAATGGCTCGCTGCTAGTAACTAACTTTGATTGCATCAGGAAGCGGTGTGCACGGCGACCGTAGACTATAAGGAAGGAGAGGCACACAGCAGTCAGTCGCAGTCCCATCAGCTTTTATTATTCTTGCAAATCTAGATTTCGGCTGTAAATAGCCACCTTCAGTTCATTTTCTGCTGAAATATAAAGAAAATGCACTGAATATGGCTATTTACAGCCTAAATCTAGATTTGCAAGAATAATAAAAGCTAATGGGACTGCGACTGACTGCTGTGTGCCTCTCCATCCCGGCTGCTAGTGAGTCTCTATATGGGCTCGCATCTCCGTAATTTTACCCTCCTGGTCCTTTCCGAGATATACGTAGGAAGGAGCAATATACTGATTGGCTCTTCTAGGAACGTTAGCTCTTAGAACTTTAACAGTAAAGCACACCATGATAAAAGAACGCCTTTTTTGCAGCGTCTGCCAACGTAGTTGGTTGATCAACTCGGTGACACTTCCCGCTTACTAAATGAACCTGTAACGAAACGCATTTATTTCATTTTTGTGGTTTTTACAGGTAATCACGCTGTAGCAGCATGCGTTCTCAGAAACGATAAGTTCACAAAGGTACATGTATCACATTGGAACATCAGAAATAAAATGTTCAAATTTTTTTTTTTCCTTTATTGTAATTTTCATCACCTGATACAGGCGGGCTGTCAGCAGCATAGTACGCTGCTCTTCAGCCTTAAGCGGAACAATAACAAGACATACGGGTGATACAGACACTACAGTAAAAATGGCGGGCAAAAAAAGGAGATTTAAAAAACAATAAACATGAAGCCGTTCATGCTGGACCCGAAAAAACAGGAAACACTTGGTGACATGGCGCACAGAACACGGATGACGGCGACGGCACACGTGAACAGTTGATGCGTGACGGTCACAGAACACTAAACACAAAATCGAGGCACACACACGACACACAGATGGCGATGATCTCCGGCGCGCGAATGTTCACTGAGCGTGTACGAGTCCGGGGACCTGCCAAGAGAGGAGGTGGAGGAGGAGGAAGGGGAAATGGGAGAGGGGAGAGCAGAGATGCCACGGGCAGGGGAGAGAGGGGGGAGGGAGGAAGGGGGAGGGGAAGCCTGGGGGAAGAGGGAGGAGGGAGGGGACGGGGAAAAGGAAAAAGAAGGGAAGAGAAGAGAAGGGAGGGAGGGTGCCGAGAGGAAAGGACACCGGAAGGGGGGGGCGGGGCAGGGTCAAAGTTGATAGGAGGGGTAGATGGCGGGGACGAGGACAGCATCAGGGAGAGGGAGCTGGCGGAAGCCACCTTGGGAGAGGGTAAGGAGGGTGGAGAGATGGAGACCGGGTGGGACGTGGGAATACAGGCGCGGCAGCGGGCGGGGACGGGAGAGGATCGGGGATACGAGCGGGTGAGGTGGATCAAGTTTACGGGAGGTGTACAGAATCCGTATCCTTTCAAGGAAAAGGAGGAGGTGGGGGAAGGGGATGAGATCATACAGGATCCGCGTGGGGGAGGGGAGACGGATGCGATAGGCGAGGCGGAGAGCATGGCGTTCAAGGATTTGGAGGGATTTATAAAAGGTAGGGGGAGCGGAGATCCATGCTGGATGGGCGTAACAAAGGATAGGGCGGATGAGGGATTTATAGGTGTGGAGGATGGTGGAGGGGTCCAGACCCCACGTACGGCCGGAAAGGAGCTTGAGGAGACGGAGTCGGGAACGTGCCTTGGTTTGGATTGTCTGGAGAAGGGGAGTCCAGGAGAGGCGACGGTCGAGGGTGACGCCAAGGTACTTAAGGGTGGGAGTGAGGGCGATGGGACGGCCATAGACGGTGAGATAGAAATCAAGGAGGCGGAAGGAAGGGGTGGTTTTGCCTACAATGATCGCCTGGGTTTTGGAAGGATTAAAATGTTCAAACGTACCTAAGTTCTATATTTTAATTTAAAAAACCTACCTGTTACCAACTGTTCGTCTAAAATTGTGAGTCATATGTTTGTGACTATTACAGCGCCATCTATAACAAAGCGAAAAAAGTGGTCAAACTAAAACATTCATATTTCTTTATGTACTACACGAATATGTAATAAAAATGGGGGCTCCTATTTTAAAAAACGGAGTTGATATGCGTTTGACTTATGGCAGCGCCATCTAGCGGGCCAGCCATAGCGCCGCCATCTGGTTTCCCCCTTCAAGCTAGACAAGTTGCGCTCTTTGTAGTTCTTTCGTTTGACGCTTATTTCATGAGATATTTGGCCCGGTCACGATCAATCGACCACCCTGTATATACTGCCGCTTTTAGAGCTGTATGGTTAATTAATTTATTATTAGATATTCTGAACATCAACAAGCCTGTCAATCCTCCTTAGAGCAAGAACTGAAAGAAAAGCGGAGCAGTTCACGCTTAAGGATAACAGCTTTGTTAACAATGGCAACTGCGTGTAAGTGGCACAATGTGAGTAGAAGGCGTGTGGTGGGTTCGTTTTTCGTTTTTGTCGGATATCGGATTTGTCCGGAACACTTCATGTCGACTTCCCTGTTTTTTTCGTTTCTGCCAACGCCTGAGACACAGCTGTTGTAGCGTCAAAATTGCATGATGAGGCTAATCATCGCAGTTTCTGGTCGTAGAGCCGAGCACCGGTTACGTCACCATTTCTTCTCATACGTCTCCGCCCATCGCAAAGACCACTATTGTCGTTTAGATTTTTGTTCATCATTTTCAGCAACTGTTTTCGAAGAACGCCGATGTGAAAAAGTAGCACACTAGTTGCATTAAAAAGTGTTTTTTTTTTCTTTTTTGTTAAAGCAACTGGTGTGCTATTTCTTCACATCGGAAATCTTGTTATTCCATTCATGCCACCACCGACCAGTGCAGTCGGACTTCTTCTTTGGTGCCACGTATACCTGCTTCACACAAAGGGAAAGACTAAACGTGACGAAAGCTAAAAAAGTAGTAAGGCCTCTTCGCACAGTGAAAGTACTATGTCCTACTTCAATTTTAAAGGAGCAACTTCAAATATTTACAGCAAATTGCGAAAAAATATAAAATAAAAATGTCGGCACTCGATATTGCCATTTTGACATCGATATATCGGGTGAATAAACGTCGCTGGCATACACTGATATTTTTTGTTTAAATGTCGATATATAACCATATTTTAACAACAGCCCAACGTACAACCGCCATATCGACTCGACGGACGTCAGCTAGAATCCAACACGCAGCTGAATCAGCAATAGCCAAGGCTAGCGCAGAAGAACGACGACTCGTAAACACTGTGAACAAGTAACTGAACTCTAATAAAGTTTTACTAGCGTCGTTCAAGCTTCACTAGTTCCCAACAGCTATCCTGACTTCAAGCAGATTTGTCTCCACTCGGGTCCGCCCGAGTGACCGCATGGTTTAAGGCGTCTTGTTACGGACTGCGCGGCTCCTCCCTCCAGAGGTTCGAGTCCTCCCTTGGGCGCGGATGTGTGTGTTGTTCTTAGCGTTAAGTTAGTTTAAGTAGTGTGTAAGTCTAGGGACCGATGACCTCAGATGTTTGGTCCCTTAGGAATTCACATACATTTGAACATTTTCTCCACTTGGCCTTCTGTAGCCGTGATCTATACGAAGACACTGCGATTGAAGGATTATGGAGCATAATTCGTCTAGGAAGACGACAAAGTGTTGGAAACGCAAGAAAACCTTTCCATTTTGAACCTTGTGGTTTCTTGCGGACTGATCATTTTAGCAGAATTTTGTTGTTTCAATACTCTTGATGCCGAATACCACCAGTAATATTCGCTAGAGCAGACGCTTGTCTCGGCAGCTTAGAGCTTCCAGCACGCGGGCTGCAGCTAATCAGGATGTGCCGGCCGTTACAGAATGCAGCACGTCGTGTGCAGAAGCGTGAAACCAGAACCCCAGACACGAGCACCTCACCGAAGATAACCTTGGAGTGTCCTGCCGTCTTCGGAGAGCGTTTCTTAAAACAATTCACGCCTCAAGAAAACGAACAAAGATATCTACGGAGGCATGATCCGTCTTTGCAACTAAATGAAAGGGAGCCTTTTTTTGCCAAACGCGTCTCGTTTTTTTATTTATGAAGAATCTAAAATGATTTGTAATATGGGTTTGTTCTTATACGCATAATAAATGCATTGTGCAGTAGGTACAAGTATGTTACGTTTCTTCTCTTGTTTCCCAGGTTAGGAGAAACTTTCGCAGCGCAGGTTTCGTGATGTTAAATTATCATTTGGTGTTACTAACGACTTCCAATGTTGTTAGTTCATGTGTGTCATCCTGAAGATGTGTTAATTCGGTCTCCATACTCCAGCGGTTTTCGGTCATCTGCAGGATGGCACACATGAATTAAGAATGTTGGAAATCGTAACACCAAACGATAATTTAACCTCACGGAAATTGTGCTACAAAAATTGTTTCTAACCTGAAAAACAAGAGAGTGGCATGAGAAAGCCTAACATATTAACATACCTGACACTACTACATAACACATTTGATATATATATATTACAGGCTACTGAAGATGCTTCATAAAAAAAAGAAGCGAAACGTGCTTGGCGGAGAGCAAACTGTCTTTCACTTAGTTGCAAAGAGGGAACATACCTCTACGAGTTTTGAAAAAATAAGGAATGACGGAAACGAAAAAAAAAAAAAATTACGATCGAAGACATTTTTCCTTGCGTGAAAATCTGGAAGCATGTTCAAACTGAGCGAAAGTAGATCAAAAAGTAGTACGTAAGTTCTCATGAAAACTTCTTAAGACTCTATCGGTTACGTTATGAAGCCTTTCGTACACAGATATTTTGTTCAACGCAATCGCCATTCAAGTTGCGTTCAGTGCAGTGAAGCCATCTTTGGAGGGTAATACTGTAGGTTTTGATTCGATGAAGATGGTACTGATTTAAGTACAACCATATCTTAGCATTTTATGTCACATATTCTCTCCCTCATAGGTAAAACATGGCACACGTGCCCCGTCAATGGTTAGATCGTTAGAGGCGGAGGACAACATACGATTGAGGAAGGAAATCGACCGAGTCACTTCCAGAAGAATTGTCATATTAAAATGGTTATTTCTTCGGAAACTACCATGTAAAACAAGATGCTGCATATGTGAAACCCTGGTTCGATGAAAGAGAGGGCTTTGTGGCTCTAATTGCATCAGGTTAAATAAATAAATAAAAATAATAAATTCAGAAGAGTCATCCCGACATTTGGCTTAAGCGATTTAAGAAAGCCCCGGAAAAATAAAGTTTGGAAGGCTGAAAGAGAATTTGAACTGCCTTGCTGCCGAATGTGAGTTTATTTCAAAACAGTCACTGAAAGGTTTCACATTCATAAAATACGCTGACGGAAAAGAATGGCAGTACCAAAAAATAATTAATGCAGAGTAATGAACTGGAATACATTTGCCTAGTCTAGGTAATATATTTGAGTGATTAACATTGCTAAATCACAGATTAATGTAATCGTGAGATAAGTCATTGCGAATGTGAAATGCTCGCTCATTAATAACCGGTGCCAGAATGCAAGTACGCAAACGTGAATGCATTGTGTTATACCGGTGATGGACGTCGGTTTGTGGGATGGAGTTCCATGCCTGATGCACTTGGTTGGTCAATACAGGGACGGTTAATGCTGTTTGTGGATGATGCTGGAGTTGTCATCCAATGATGTCAAATGGTTCAAATGGCTCTGAGCACTATGAGACTTAACATCTGTGGTCATCAGTCCCCTAGAACTTAGAACTACTTAAACCTAACTAACCTAAGGACATCACACACAACCATGCCCTAGGCAGTATTCGAACCTGCGACCGTAGTGGTTTCAGACTGAAGCACCGATAACCGCACGGCCACACCGGCCGGCCCAATGGTGTCCCATATGTGTTCGGTTGGAGACAGATCTGGTGATGGAGCAGACCAAGGCATCATGTCGACACTTTGTACAGCATTTTGGGTTACAACAGCGGTATGTGGGAGAGCGTTAACCTGTTGGAAAACGTCCTCTGGATTGATGTTCGTGAATGACAGTACAGCAGGTCGAATCACCAGACTGACGTACAAATTTGCAGTCAGGGTGCATGGGATAACCACGAGAGTGCTCCTGCTGTCATACGGAATCGCACCCCAGACCGTAACTCCAGATGTAGGTCCAGTGTGTCTAGTACGCAGATGGGTTGGTTACAGGCCCGTAATTGGCCTCCTTAAAACCCACACAATGGTATCACTAGCACGAAGGCAGAAACATCTTTTATCAGAAAATACAACAGATCTCAACCCTGCCCTCCAGTGAACTCTCGCTCGGTACCACTGAAGTCGCAAATGACGGTGATTTGGGGGCCAGCGAAATGCACGCTATAGTGCGTCTGGCTCGGTGCTGTTCTTGAAGTAACAGATTGTTAACAGTCTGTTTTGTCACTGTGGTGCCAACTGCTGCTCAAATTGCCGCTGCAGATGCAGCACGATGTGCCAGAGTCATACGCCGATCACGATGGTCTTCCCTCTCGGTAGCGCCACGTAGCCGTCCGGAGCTCGGTCTTCTTGCAACCGCATGTTCTCTGACCACCGCTGCCAGCAATCACATAGAGTGGCTACATTCCTGCCAAGTGAGCCTGCAGAATCGCAGAGGGAACATCCAGCCTCTAGTAGCGCAATTACTTGAGCTCTTTCAAAATCAGTGAAGTGTTGATAATGTCATCTTTGTCTCCTTAAAAGCATTCTTGACTAACATCGACTCATGTCCAGTCTCAAAGATAACTAACGCTTACGTCCGTTACAGCGTGTATTTAATGAAACTGATTTGCATCCTCATAGTAACGCTATTAGCGACACTCTTGTGCGACTTGTGCGCAATTTGAATAGACATCATCTTTCAGATGTAAAAACGCGCCTACAAACTTCCCCTTATGTCGCATTACTCCTCCTTGGTGTTTCGATTTTTTTTCCGTCACTATCTCTAGGAGTACACATAAGGAGATATTTGAAATTTAACGATTACAGAAAACTAATAGCAGGAAGGGCAGATGCCAAACTGAGTTCCGTTATAAGAATATTCAGAAAATGTAGTTCACGCGCAAAGGAAATACCTTTCAAAACACTGGTTCGACCAGTATTTGAATACTGCTCGTCAGTCAGGGATCTCTATCGGATAGGATTGATAGAGGGAACAGAGAAGATCCACATTTCGTGAGATATTTGGCCCAGTCACTATCAATGGACCACCCTGTATACAGTGTGCAGCCGATATTTTTATAGGCAAGAGCGTCGATATTTTGCCGTCGTAATATCGACATATAGATACCTGTTTCGACGTTCTGAGAGCCGATAACGATATCTTTTAATTTCGATACAACGGATTTCCGATACTTTTTAAAATATCAACAGTCCTAGCTGCACGCCCAGAAGAAGATGTCCCCGACTCTGGGGCCGTGGCGGACTGCCGCCGCTTTCGAGCTGGCTGGTGGAGTGTACTCAGTCCCAGCCCGAATTCTACGATGATCCTTGATGACCCATCCGCCGTGTACCTGGTGTCAGTACTCATGTGGTTGGCTGATCTCCTCGCTAACCCTGGTAGGTGACAGCACCTGGAGACGCCTGAGTGTCGAACTGTAATATGGACGTCGAGAGCCCATGTTGCCGGCTTCCACTTACTGGCAACAATCTGCGATGTGATGTTGTGGGAGGACAATCAATTCCTCCATCAATCGATAGTAGGCGGCGAGCAGCCTTAACTTCGTCAGGAGAAGGTCATCGTCTTGAGTACACCTTCGTCTAGTTCATAAACTGAGCATCTAGGACATAGATTCACTACAGTATCGTAATCAAGGAATCGAGTGTTCTTACTGTGAATGCCATCGATTCCAACGATCAACTCATGATGAGAGCTGGGGAGCTGGCGTGAGGCTATGATGCAAGGCTCAGTTCGTTATGACCACACGTGCCCTCGTTATTCTGCTGTATTAACTTAATAGGTTGTTCACTGCTGTGCCACTTCGTCGCTATGTGCTTTTGTGAAAGAAATAGAGTTCCTTGTAACACGTCTCGCGAGCTAACGAATATTTTTGTCTCGCTTCCTTTGGTTTTCTGTCGCAGTCTCCTTTCTGCTGAATGCGTCTCCTCATTCGGCAGGCGATGTCGTATAACGACTCATCGACCTGACCCACTTGCGACATACAAGTGTGCATCGTGCTTCCGCCTCTGTCTCTGGCATGATCTGATTTTGCCTATGGCAGTGTGAATGAGAGTTTAATTTTACACTCCTGGAAATGGAAAAAAGAACACATTGACACCGGTGTGTCAGACCCACCATACTTGCTCCGGACACTGCGAGAGGGCTGTACAAGCAATGATCACACGCACGGCACAGCGGACACACCAGGAACCGCGGTGTTGGCCGTCGAATGGCGCTAGCTGCGCAGCATTTGTGCACCGCCGCCGTCAGTGTCAGCCAGTTTGCCGTGGCATACGGAGCTCCATCGCAGTCTTTAACACTGGTAGCATGCTGCGACAGCGTGGACGTGAACCATATGTGCAGTTGACGGACTTTGAGCGAGGGCGTATAGTGGGCATGCGGGAGGCCGGGTGGACGTACCGCCGAATTGCTCAACACGTGGGGCATGAGGTCTCCACAGTACATCGATGTTGTCGCCAGTGGTCGGCGGAAGGTGCACGTGCCCGTCGACCTGGGACCGGACCGCAGCGACGCACAGATGCACGGAAAAAAGATGCGTAGGATCCTACGCAGTGCCGTAGGGGACCGCACCGCCACTTCCCAGCAAATTAGGGACACTGTTGCTCCTGGGGTATCGGCGAGGACGATTCGCAACCGTCTCCATGAAGCTGGGCTACGGTCCCGCACACCGTTAGGCCGTCTTCCGCTCACGCCCCAACATCGTGCAGCCCGCCTCCAGTGGTGTCGCGACAGGCGTGAATGGAGGGACGAATGGAGACGTGTCGTCTTCAGCGATGAGAGTCGCTTCTGCCTTGGTGCCAATGATGGTCGTATGCGTGTTTGGCGCCGTGCAGGTGAGCGCCACAATCAGGACTGCATACGATCGAGGCACACAGGGCCGACACCCGGCATCATGGTGTGGGGAGCGATCTCCTACACTGGCCGTACACCACTGGTGATCGTCGAGGGGACACTGAATAGTGCACGGTACATCCAAACCGTCATCGAACCCATCGTTCTACCATTCCTAGACCGGCAAGGGAACTTGCTGTTCCAACAGGACAATGCACGTCCGCATGTATCCCGTGCCACCCAACGTGCTCTAGAAGGTGTAAGTCAACTACCCTGGCCAGCAAGATCTCCGGATCTGTCCCCCATTGAGCATGTTTGGGACTGGATGAAGCGTCGTCTCACGCGGTCTGCACGTCCAGCACGAACGCTGGTCCAACTGAGGCGCCAGGTGGAAATGGCATGGCAAGCCGTTCCACAGGACTACATCCAGCATCTCTACGATCATCTCCATGGGAGAATAGCAGCCTGCATTGCTGCGAAAGGTGGATATACACTGTACTAGTGCCGACATTGTGCATGCTCTGTTGCCTGTGTCTATGTGCCTGTGGTTCTGTCAGTGTGATCATGTGATGTATCTGACCCCAGGAATGTGTCAATAAAGTTTCCCCTTCCTGGGACAATGAATTCACAGTGTTCTTATTTCAATTTCCAGGAGTGTATTTTCTAATCTCTACCACATTACTACTGTGTGCCATAACATAGCGAAAATTTGCAAACATTTTGATAAAGTTTCTCTCTGGCGGCTAGTTTTCATCTAAACTACTGGCCATTAAAATTGCTACACCAAGAAGAAATGCAGATGATAAACGGGTATTCATTGGACAAATATACAGGGTTATTACAAATGATTGAAGCGATTTCACAGCTCTGCAATAACTTTATTATTTGAGATATTTTCACAATGCTTTGCAGACACATACAAAAACTCAAAAAGTTTTTTTAGGCATTCACAAATGTTCGATATGTGCCCCTTTAGTGATCTGGCAGGCATCAAGCCGATAATCAAGTTCCTCCCACATTCGGCGCAGCATGTCCCCATCAATGATTTCGAAAGCATCGTTGATGCGAGCTCGCAGTTCTGGCACGTTTCTTGGTAGAGGAGGTTTAAACACTGAATCTTTCACATAACCCCACAGAAAGAAATTGCATGGGGTTAAGTCGGGAGAGCGTGGAGGCCATGACATGAATTGCTGATCATGATCTCCACCACGACCGATCCATCGGTTTTCCAATCTCCTGTTTAAGAAATGCCGAACATCATGATGGAAGTGTGGTGGAGCACCATCCTGTTGATAGATGAAGTCGGCGCTGTCGGTCTCCAGTTGTGGCATGAGCCAATTTTCCAGCATGTCCAGATACACGTGTCCTGTAACGTTTTTTTCGCAGACGAAAAAGGGGCCGTAAACTTTAAACCGTGAGATTGCACAAAACACGTTAACTTTTGGTGAATTGCGAATTTGCTGCACGAATGCGTGAGGATTCTCTACCGCCCAGATTCGCACATTGTGTCTGTTCACTTCACCATTAAGAAAAAATGTTGCTTCATCACTGAAAACAAGTTTCGCACTGAACGCATCCTCTTCCATGAGCTGTTGCAACCGCGCCGAAAATTCAAAGCGTTTGACTTTGTCATCGGGTGTCAGGGCTTGTAGCAATTGTAAACGGTAAGGCTTCTGCTTTAGCCTTTTCCGTAAGATTTTCCAAACCGTCGGCTGTGGTACGTTTAGCTCCTTGCTTGCTTTATTCGTCGACTTCCGCGGGCTACGCGTGAAACTTGCCCGCACGCGTTCAACCGTTTCTTCGCTCACTGCAGGCCGACCCGTTGATTTCCCCTTACAGAGGCATCCAGAAGCTTTAAACTGCGCATACCATCGCTGCATGGAGTTAGCAGTTGGTGGATCTCTGTTGAACTTCGTCCTGAAGTGTCGTTGCACTGTTATGACTGACTGATGTGAGTGCATTTCAAGCACGACATACGCTTTCTCGGCTCCTGTCGCCATTTTGTCTCACTGCGCTCTCGAGCACTCTGGCGGAAGAAACGTGAAGTGCGGCTTGAGCCGAACAAAACTTTATGAGTTTTTCTACGTATCTGTAGTGTGTTGTAGCTATATGTCAATGAATGGAGCTACAGTGAATTTATGAAATCGCTTCAATCATTTCTAATAGCCCTGTATTATACTAGAACTGACATGTGATTACAATTTGGGTGCATAGATCCTGAGAAATCAGTACCCAGAACAACCATCTCTGGCCGTAATAACGGCCTTGATATGCCTGGGCATTGAGTCAAACAGACCTTGGATGGCGTGTACAGGTACAGCTGCCCATGCTGCTTCAACACGATACCACAGTTCATCAAGAGCAGTTACTGGCGTATTGTGACGAGCCAGTTGCTCGGCCACCATTGACCAGACGTTTTCACTTGGTGAGAGATCTAGAGAATGTGCTGGCCAGGGCAGCAGTCGAACATTTTCTGTATCCAGAAAGGCCCGTACAGGACCTGCAACATGCTGTCGTGCATTATTACGCTGAAATGTAGGGTTTCGCAGGGATCGAATGAAGGATTGAGCCACGGGTCGTAACACATCTGAAATGTAACGTCAACCGTTCAAAGTGCCGTCAATGCGAACAAGAAGTGACCGAGACGTGCAAACAATGGCACCCCATGCCATCACGCCGGGTGATACGCCAGTATGGCGATGACGAATACACGATTCCAGTGTGCGTTCACCGCGATGTCGCCAAACACAGATGCGACCATCATGATGCTGTTAACAGAACCTGGAGTCATTGGAAAAAATAACGTTTTGCCATTCGTGCACCCAGGTTCGTCGTTGAGTTCACCATCGCAGGCGCTCCTGTCTGTGATGCAGCGTCAAGGGTAACCGCAGCCATGGTCTCCGAGCTGATAGTCCATGCTGCTGCAAACGTCGTCGAACTGTTCGTGCAGATGGTTGTTGTCTTGCAAACGTCCCCATCTGTTGAGTCAGGGATCGAGACATGGCTTCACGATCCGTTACAGTCATGCGGATAAGATGCCTGTTATCTCGACTGCTAGTGATACGAGGCCGTTGGAATCCTGCACGGCGTTCCGTATTACCCTCCTGAACCCACCGATTCCATATTCTGCTAATAATTATTCGATCTCGACTAACGCGAGCAGCAGTGTCACGATACGATAAACCGCAATCGCGACAGGCTAGAATCCGACCTTTATCAAATTCGGAAACCTGATGGTACGCATTTTTACTCCTTATACGAGGCATCACAACAGCGTTTCACCAGGCAACGCCGGTCACCTGCTGTTTGTGTATGAGAAATCGGTTGGAAACTTTCCTCATATCAGCACGCTGTAGATGTCGCCACCGGCGCCAACCTTGTGTGAATGCTCTGAAAAGCTAATCATTTGCATATCACAGCATCTTCTTCCTGTCGGTTAAATTTCGCGTCTGTAGCACATCATCTTCGTGGTGTAGCAAGTTTTAATGGCCAGTAGTGTACATGGAGCAGAGACGAACAGGCAATCCTAAAAACCTTAGAAGCCCCCTAGTCAAACGTCCTCCTACCTTCCCGGCAGCCTCAGATCTGTGTTAACAGTGTCTTTTAATCCATCCTCCCTCAGTGCATCCATAACCAACTACACCAGTACATACCCCTACCTATCAAACAGTGTGGTTTTCATCCCAATTTCTCTTCCGATGACCAACTCCTGCACGCAACCCATCTCCCCTCCCGTAAGTTTAATAATCGTAAATCAGCCACTTTTGTACCCCTTGACCTAGAATATAGCTACAACCGTGTATAGTATATTGGTCCACTCTTCCAACTCCTGACACATCCACTTCCAAATAACTGTATCCACCTAATACGTTCCTTTCTATCCAATTGTCCATCTTTTGTCACTATTAGCAATACAAATTCCTGCATCCTCTAGCCTACTACAGGTGTACCACAAGGCTCTCTCCACTTCAATCTGTCATTTACACTGCTGACATGCTGTAACCATCATCTCCTGTCCATCTCTTCCCGCAACCCTCTACCCTATCTCTCAGAAATTCTGCTGCTCTTTCCAGATCCATCTCAACTAGTCACATTCTGGTGCAACTAATGGTTCGTTAAGAATATTCCCTCCAAATTCCAGTCAATAATAGAACAGCTTGGTCATAAACTAACATGGAAACACCATCTACTAATCCTCCAAAATATACCCCACAAAAGACTAAAACGACTAACCAGCCAAATATGGGAATTGCCTGTCACCACCACTCTCCACACATACAAAGCATTGATACGACCTATTCTCTTTCATACAAATGTCCCTGGATATCAGTCCCACCAACATTTTTCTCTATCAGTCCCTCCACATCCTTGAACGCCTTGCTCTTTGCTTGCTTTCCGAATCCGCTTATCCTCCCCTCTAAGAATCCTTTACTAGCTCATCTCTTTTTCTCGCCTCACCCATACTGAACTCCTAAGTAAATCCTGTAACTCTCATAAACTACACTCCAACCACCTCATTCTCCCCCCCCCCCCCTCCCACTCCTCCAAACACAAATCCTGCTGCACTTCCACACACACGTCAACACATCCCACCCACACTACAGTTACACCCTCGCCATATCCTCTCCATGGGAAATTTGTTCATACAACCACTCCTTAACAACGAAATCCACTATGAATCTATCTGTCATATCACATCTGACCTGTCCCTCCCAATCCCTTTCCGATATTGGGCCTCCGCTTCCTCCTCATTCCTCCCTCTTCTGTCCTGTTGTTGACCTTGGCCAGTCCCCTATTGTAACTACCTGTACCCTGAATCTCATGTTTTCCAACCGAAAATTCTCCCACATCATAACTATCCCCACTACCCAAGTCACCCAAATCAAATATCTTCATAAATATCTAAATTCCCCCAAAGGACCAATACTTCCCTTTTCTCCTTACTCCTCCAAAATTCAGTTCCGTTCGATCAAGTGAAGTGCGATGGAATGCAGTGTGCAGGGCGCCTATCCAGTCTTGGTTATCAGGAGTAACTCATAGATATTTACTGAGAACTTAAAATGCATGTAGCTGCAACCTAGTGACAAGTGCAGGTTCCCAGGATGAGTTCATGCCCAGCCTGTTGTGCCAAGCCAGTCAGTCCCTCAGTAGTGAACTATTTCATTCCAGTAAAATCTGCTGACAGGATGCTCTTTCAGCCTTCTGGTGAATTCACTAAATTACCCATATCACCGCCTAGAAAATAGGCGGCCTTGAGAAAGGAGTCGCGTGATTGCTGCTGGACGTGTCCTGGAGAGCAGAAGGCAATGAAGTCGCTATTGGTTTCTAGCTTTCGGACAGAGCAGACGTCCTCGTCCCATCTGCCTCCATCTCAGCCACCCCGTCCAGCAACTGGCCAATTCGAATGCAAACCACATTTGTCTCCGTTTTCCATTCCATTCCTGTATTTAACTATCACTCATACTGTGATTACGTAGGCTTTCCCGGCGTAATAAGTCTTGAAAGTCTCTTCGGGTTTGCTGCCGGATCCTAAAAACAACTTGACTCGATATTTCGGCGATCCAACTGGTCGCCATCTTCAGGAAAATGCTGCTTCTGCTGATGAGTCCCTCTGTGATCTGACGCCAGGCCGCAAATCGTCGTCCTATATAGGCCACCGATCAGTACACGGTGCATGCGCCGCCCATCACGGTTGCTGCCCACCAAGACAGGGAGGTGGCGCCGCCCTTAGTGAAACACTGATGGCAACGATATATCGCACTCAGGGCCGCACCGAAGAACGTTCAGTTTTGATGCGAGATAATACAGGATTCCACGTCTTGCTAAGAGGAAACCAGTTGTCTCTGTTGATTAAATTATCCACCAACCTAATTTCAATCTCTTTATAGACACTGTTCCAAAAACCGGAAATGTTGGAAACTACCACAGTTTTATCAAATTTCATACTGTGTCCCTCATTTAAGCAGAGTTCTGCTACTGCCGATTTTTCCGGCTGTTGTAGCCTCATATGACAGCGATGTTCCACACACCTGTCATGCACTGTGCGAATCGAACGGCCAACGTAAGCTTTCTCACATTGACACGGAATTTTGTACACACCGGGTTTCCTAAGCCCCAAATCATCTTTCACAGAGCCGAGCAGTGCCCTAATCTTAGAAGGTGGACGGAACACACGCTTCATGTTAAAATTCCTTAAATTTCGTCCAGGCCACAGATCTATGTTCCTTTTCATACACCTCCGGAGATGGTCCAAACTCCATAGCCCGACGAATCTGTTTTTCAGAGTATCCATTTTCCTTAAAAACAGCCATCAAATGCTCAAGTTCTTGGGTTAAGCTGTCCGCGTCGGATATGGCATATGCTCTCCGTACCAAAGTCCTAAGGACGCCACTGCGTTGGTGTGGTGGATGACAACTCTTAGGATGCAGATACCAATCTGTGTGCGTCGGCTTTCGGTGAACACTGTGTCCCAAAATACCATCTAGTTTTTTATAAACCATTACGTCTAAACCATTTCTCATACTGGTCGACGCCACTATAGTCCGGCATGGACGACGCCTCATGGATACTGTACAGTCAGAATAAAGTCAGAAGTTTATTTCATTTCTCTCTTTCATTTGAAACAGCCTGCTTTCGCCCCCTCCCATCCCCTGTCCCCCTCCTGTTCTTCACATCGGCCGCTTCCACATACACTGAGGCAACGAAAGTCATGGCGTAGCGATCTGCACACATAACAGGTGGCGATAGCATCGCATACAAAATGTATAAAAGGGCATTGCACTGGCAGAGCTGTCATTTGTACTCAAGTGATTCATGTGAAGAGGTGTCCTGCGTGATTACGGTCACACAACAGGGATCAACAACGCGGAATGCTGGTTGGAGGTAGACGCAAGGGACATTCCACTAGGGAAATCGTTAGGGAAATCAATATCCCAAGAGCTACAGCATCAAGAGTGTGCCGTGAACACGAAATTTCAGGCATTACCCTTTTTTGCTGTGAAAATCTGGGTCGGCGTTGTAGGCGAGAATCTCATTTACCTGGCCATCTGAATGGACATCTGTACTTGAGGTTCGTGCAAAGAGTTCTACCTGAGTTGTTGGAGAACTTACCCTTGGATGTTTGGGAGAGGATGCAGACACAACATGACGGTACACCGCCTCACTTCAGTGTGGATGTCCGCAACCATCTCAGTGCTGTATTTCCTGGTCGCTGAACTGGAAGGGGAGGTCCTATTCCATGGCCTGCGAGGTTACCGGACCTGAATCCCTTTGATTATTTCCTATGGGGATATCTAAAGTCACTTGTGTGTGAGACCCCAGTGGATACGAAGATGGAATTAGTTGCCATAATTGTAGCTGCCTGTGATGTGATTCGAAACACACCAGGGATATGTGTCAGGGTGCGTCAGAATCTTGTTCGCCGATGTCATGCTTGCACTGAGGTTAATGGGTGTCAGTTTCAACACATTTTGTAAGATAGAGTACAGATGGTACGTCCAATGTGTCAGTGATTGTATTTACAGTTAACTGTAACTAATGTAAATAAAAAATATACAGTAATCTGATTTTATTCCTGTTATTTTCTTAAGCTGGCTTCTCTGACCCCAGGTTCCCCACCTCAACTTGTTCAGTGGAGCATCGTCTATGTCTTGTCAAACTTTTGCACTCTCTTACGGAAACACCCTGTATGTCATTTAATGTCTGGAAAGAATCGCTGTGCGGGTAAGAACCACTTACCTATCAAAGGGGTAAGGGTGGCGTGGAAAAGAAGTATAGGCCACGAGGCGCAAATATAGCTCTGAGCACTATGGGACTCAACTTCTGAGGTCATCAGCCTCCTAGAACTTAGAACTACTTAAACCTAACTAACCTAAGGACATCACACACATCCATGCCCGAGGTAGGATTCGAACCTGCGACCGTAGCGGTAGCGCCGCTCCAGACTGTAGCGTCTAGAACCGATCGGTCACTCCGGCCGGCACGCGCGAATACCCAAGTCTTATTTATCCAGTATTTGAGAACGAGAGTACTTAGTGACTTGCAATAAGCTTGACATATAATTTCAGATCTTTACGAAACTTTTTCTCGCTGACTCCCCCGCAATAATTATGAAAGGAGAAAAAAATTCTTTGCTCACTACATTTCCGCAGTTTATTTTCGCACCAGCTATGACGTTTTTATTTGTTACTTCTTTACTAATAATTGTATTAGCGACACATTTTGCAGACTGTGTTCACGTATATCACTCCATGCATGTACACATTTATATCATTGTACATCCCAGAGTTCAGGATATATGACGCCATAAACACTGAGATGCGTGAGAAACTGTCGCATCATGCATGATGTTTAATTTTATTATCACCTTCAGAATGAACCCGTTTCGATGAAATTTCGTAAGAAAATAGTTTAAACCCTGAGGAAGAACATAACCTACTTACAAGGGAACCTCCCCATCGCACCCCCCTCAGATTTAGTTATAAGTTGGCACAGTGAATAGGCCTTGAAAAACTGAACACAGATCAATTGAGAAAACAGGAAGAAGTTGTGTAGAACTGTGAAAAAATAAACAAAATACACAAACTGAGTAGTTCAAGGGAAGATAAGCAACAATAAAGACGATATGAACGCTGGAGCGCCGTGGTCTCGTGGTAACATGAGCAGCTGCGGAACGAATGCTCCTAGATTCAAATCTTCCAACAAGTGTAAATTTTAATTTTTTATTTTCAGTTTATGTGACAAACTCTTATGTTTTCATCACTTTTTTGGGGGTGATTATCACATCCACAAGAAAACCTAAATCGGGCAAGGTAGAAGAATCTTTTTACCCATTCGCCAAGTGTATAAGTTAGGTGGGTCGACAACATATTCCTGTCATGTGACGCACATGCCGTCACCAGTGTCGTATAGAATATATCAGATGTGTTTTCCTGTGGAGGAATCGGTTGACCTATAACCTTACGATCAAATGTTTTCTGTTCCCATTGGAGAGGCACGTCCTTTCGTCTACTAATCGCACGGTTTTGCAGTGCGGTCGCAAAACACAGACACTAAACTCATTACAATGAACAGAGATGTCAATGAACGAACGGACAGATAATAACTATGCAAAAATAAAGAAAGTAAAATTTTCAGTCGAGGGAAGGCTTGATTGAACCAAGGATCTTTCATTCAGCAGCTGCTCACGCTACCACGGGACCACGGCGCTTCTAAGCACACTTCGTCCATGATGTTGCTTATGTGGCCCATGGACTACTCAGTTTGTATATTTTGCTTATTTTTTCACAGTTCCACACAACTTCTTCCTGTTTTCTCAATTGATCTGTGTTCAGTTTATCAAGGCCTATCCACTGTGCCAACTTATAACTAAATCTGAGGGGGGTGCGATGGGGAGGTTCCCTTGTTAGGAGCAGTAGTAGTAGTAGTAGTAGCTTTATTCATCCGTAGATCTCTTTTTACAAGGATATAGGACATGACAAAGTATTTACAAGTTAGATCAATTTAAAATAAGCTAATTCGTATACACATATATTTACAGAATTCTAGTTACAGACAATCATTAGATTTACTCCTGGTATACAATACTTTTTTTACAAATAACTTATTAAATAATGTAATGCTACACCGTTCACTCATATCTCACTATCAGTCACTGCACACACTATACACACATTGTTTCATAACACTTCTCTCACTACACCACCCCCCCCCCCCCCCACACACACACACACACACACTGGTGATCTCTGGGCCATTTTCTGTACCGCAACTTCCCATTTGCTATCCTGAAAAACTGAGTCAGCATCCCTCCATAATCAGCGAGATGTTGAGCTCAGAAAGAGCAAGAGGTGAGTATTGTGCTATGCATAGCTTGGGGGTAAGTATTTCTAGAAAGGAAAAAAACATAAGGTGAAGGTGTTATGTGCAATGTTGGATGTTTTGTAATCATTATTATTATTATTTATTTGTATAACATTTTATTATCAAACCCCTACTCTGTTTTATCTAAGTAATCCTTCTATGTATAAAATGTATTGCATAACAGGTACATTTTAGCTGTCTTTTTAAATATGTGTATTTTTGCAATTTATTTAATCTCTTTTCGTAATTTATTGTACAGTTTTATTCCTTGGTAGAAAATGCTGTTTTGAGTTTTATGTTGTTTTTTTTAATTTTTTTATTTTTGGTAAATGTAAGTTGGGTCTATCTCTTGTTGCATGGTCATGGATAGAGCTGTTTGTGCAGTAATTACCAATGTTATTTTTTATGTGTACAACTGACTGCTAAATGTATTCACATGGAGCAGTTAAAATCCCCAGTGTTTTGAACAGATCTTTACAATGAGCTCGACTAGTATTTTTGGTTATTATTCTTATGGCTTTTTTCTGTAGTTTGAAAATTCTGTTTATATTTTCTGCCTTTGTTCCCCAAAAGAGAATGCCATAGCTAAGAATTGAGTGTACATATGAATAATACATAACTAAAAGACACTGATGGTAGGATACTAATGGCAGAACATGCTGATGACATTCTGTTTGCAAGTACCTTTGTGTGTTTACACTACTTCAACTGAGAATCAGCTTAAGAAAGTGTATAGCACAAGATACTTATTGACTTTAAGAATATTATGATAATTAGGGGAACATATTTACTCTTTGAAAAAGCTATTTACCCTTTGCCTTTTGAACTTTATCATATGGTTGACACGCGCCACTGAATGATGAAAGGAAGAAAGTTTATAGCTTACTACATTTTCGCTGTTCGTGGAGTAAAACTGTCTCACAACGCAAGATGTTTTAATTTATTACTTTTTTGCGACTAATAATATTCACGACCTATTTTACGGACAGTGTTCACACATAGCACTGAATGTACGATGGCTGTTCGAAAAATAGGGTCCGATCGGATGCGAAATGAAAACCACAGTGAAAAATTAAAAAAAAAATTTCGCAACAGTTAGCCACACCTTCGAGCTACCTCTCTAAATAGTCGCCGGCCGCGTTGGTCTAGCGGTTCTAGGCGCTCAGTCCGGAGCCGCGCGACTGCTACGGTCGCAGGTTCGAATCCTGCCTCGGGCATGGATGTGTGTGATGTCCTTAGGTTACTTAGGTTTAAGTAGTTCTAAGTTCTATGGGACTGATGACCATAGATGTTAAGTCCCATAGTGCTCAGAGCCATCTCTAAATAGTCGCCTCTTCGACTTAGACATTTATCGTGGCGTCGTACAAACTTAACAGTACCCTCATCACAGGAAGCAGCCACCTGTGCTTTCCACCAATTCTCTAAACTGGTCTGCCTTTCGTTGTTTGTGCCAAAATGTTGTCTTCGTAGCCAGTGGTTCACATGAGATGAACGACGGATAAAGCCAATTAAAGGCTGTAATGTGGGTGATCAAATACTTCCCATTGGAAACGCTGAAGGACCGTCTTCATTACCCCTGCAGAATGCGGCTGGAAATTATCTTGAAGAAAGAAACTCATGACATTTATGTTGTGTGGGCTGCATAGTTTCAGGCGAAATCTCTCACCAAATCCACTTACTTGGTGGGAGACACTGTTGTTTTAGGCGTTTCTACGTGATCACTTTGGGCTCTGCACTGAAAATAGCGGCGTGAAGCGTTCGACAGGCACACCAAAGACACT
Organism: Schistocerca americana; assembly: GCF_021461395.2. Lineage (NCBI taxonomy): Eukaryota > Metazoa > Arthropoda > Insecta > Orthoptera > Acrididae > Schistocerca > Schistocerca americana. The sequence continues at coordinate 240,477,751 of NC_060121.1, forward strand.
GCCCAACACATCTGTGCAAAGTTACATCTGTTTTTCACACTGGTTTCCATTTCGCGCCTAATCGGACCTTACTTTCCGAATTCGCATCGTACATGCAAAATTATATAATTGTACAGCACATACTTCTGGAGATACGAGGTCATAAACACAGGGATGTGTGAAAAACTGCCGCATCATGCATGAGATTTGATTTTATTGATTCTTTGTTACTAACTCGATTTGCAAGAAATTTAACAGATACCAGCCACATACGCCGCAGAAAATTATATCACTGTAGGACACAGAGGGAGGGGGACCCACCAGGTTAGCTGAGAGCGCTAATGCGCTGCTGCCTGGACTCGGGTAGGCGTGTCGGCCCCAGATCGAATCTGCCTGGCGGATTAACGACGTGGCCTGGTGTGCCGGCCAGCGTGGATGTGGTTTTTAGGCGGTTTTCCACATCCCACTAGGTAAATACCGGGCTGGTCCCCACATCCCGCCTCAATTATACATCTCACAGCCATTTGAAACACGTTCGCACTGTTTCCTGGTTTACACTAGACACAGACAGCTGGGGTACACTGATTCCATCCTGGGGGGGGGGGGGGGGTACAGGGTGGCGGCAGGAAGGGTAACCTGCCACCCCTTTCTATAAACCATGCCAAATCTGTTGTAACCACGCCGACCCTACGGCAACTGCAGGACAAAGGCGCAAGCGAAAGAAGAGGAAGAAGAAGACACAGAGAGAGGGGGAGGAGGAGATGGACAGAGAAAGGGGAGAGAAAGAGATGGACAGAGGCAGGGGAAGAGAGAGATGGAGAGGGGGCAGTAGCAGATGGACAAAGAGAGGAGAAGGAGGATATGGACAGAGAATTGGAGGCTGGGGGGGGGGGGGGGGGGGGGCGCAGGTGGACAGAGAGAACGAAGAGAAGGAGATGGAGAGAGAAGGGTAGATGAGATTGACAGAGAGAGGGGAAGGAGAAAACTGGCTAATAGATCTGAAATAAATACATATCTGGGCAACACCAGGTTTTTAGATAGTAAAGAATAAATTGAACAGCAGTTTAAGGTTTTACATGATGCTTCTACAGTTCACAAAGCTGAAGAATGTAACAAACAAAACAATATTTCTGAAAAATGTTTTGCAAGTCAGTAAGATCTTTACAAACACGCTGTACGATGAAGAACGAGTGCTGTTAGACGTAAATAAGTTTGTAATGAACTTTTAGAGGTTGATTGTGGTTGGGGTGGGGGTGATCACTTGCAGGTACAGTGAAAACTTATTTTCTTTTAGATGGAATTTCTTCACACACGGTAAAGGTTGAAACATATAATGTTAATAAGTAAGTCGTCGTCAGCCTCAGCTACATCCGTTAATCGACATCCGTTAAGGACGTCGAAGAAATTTTATCTCCTAATAATCAGCAGGTACTCTGATGCTCAAGTAAAGCAGTAGGAAGTCGTTTCAGTCTGCCGCTGTGGCTCCGGTCTCGGCCTTCCAGTCGTGTAGAACGTTACGCTCCAGTACGATCAACCTTGAAAAGAGGTTCTTCGTTACGCCGAAAGTTATCTCAGACGTGAGCGAACAAAGCGGTGTCTCCCCAAAACAAGTCCCACTTAAATGCACGCGAAGCTGTTGAGAAGTGCGGCTGCTTGCATTACGTGAACTAGAAACCCGTAAAGATACTGCGTGGAAAAAAGTTGATTGGGGGGGGGGGGGGGGGGGGGGGGTAAACGGACACAAGGCAGTGGTCGTCTCCTGAAGAAAATGTGACCCATTTGCCTATGTGCAGTCGTGCTATGAATGTGTTCCTGACATCCCACATACCAACTGGTGGCGATTGCACTCACAGCACAACGTCGATCGGGGAGAAGTCGCGGCGTCCGTTCCTAAAACACTTGCGGTCGTCCTGTTCTGCGGTTTACGCGTGTCAAATATTTCTCTCTCCGATATCGACGATACACCCTGAATACTGTTGACCTCGGAAACCCCAATTCTCATTGCAATTCGTGACGTTCTATGACATATGCGTCCTACGTCGATTAACATCGCACGTTCAAAATTAGTTATATTTAATACGTACATTTATATAAGAGACTGCTCAGAGATTGTGTCTACACCACATGTAGCCGCAACATTCAGCCATCATAAACGTTATATTTTCAAATGGAATAAGCTTTCCCGTATAGGAGGACTCTTCCCCATAAACCCCCACTTCAGATCTAGTGAGACATCTCTGCCTCTATAACTACTTTTCAAAAACCAAAATGCTGGGAAAACTTTTGAGTACATGTCTTCTATGAGAAACTTTCAAAGGATAAACCCTAAACATTCAGCAGTGGGTAACAAAAATGAGGTACACGAAATCTGTCATAAAAGAGATAAAAATACACATTAAGAAACTAGTAGGTCCTGATCCTGAAAAAAGGTATAACAAAATCACAATTAGGACTGTTTACATCACTTGTTCTTGGAATGTTATGTCAATTACAAGCATTTAAACAGATAAAAAAAAGTTGTAGCACATAAAATTCCTAGTGCTAGTGATTACACCCCATCACCTTGTTTTATTGATACTCGCCTTACAGTCTCCTTTCACGACATCCATACAACCTGTCTTCCAAGTCCTTTCCCATTTCTGACAGATTTACGGTATCAGCGGCAAACCTTAACTAACTATTTCTTCTCGCTAAACTTTAATTCAACTTCCAAATTTATCCTCATTCCCTTTATTTCTTGCTCAATGTATACACCGAACAGGAGATAGTACGTAACGCCCCCTCACTCCTTTCTCCTTTACTGCCTCTCTTGCACGTCTTCAAACTCTGATAGCTACAGCTTGGTTTCAGTATAAATTGTAAAGAACATTTTTCCACCTCTGTTTCATCCCTGATAACTTCAGCATTTCAAAGAATGTTTTCTAGTCGACTCTATCAAAAGCCTTCTCTAAATACACAAACGCTGTACACGTTGGTTTGCCTTTCTGCAGTGTACCTTCCAAGTATAATCAGATTGTCTGTGTCACCTTACTTATTCCTACATTTCGCTGAAAGCCAAACTAATCCTCCCCAAGGTCAGCTCATATCAGACTTTCCATTCTACTGACCGAGCGAGGTGGCGCAGTGGTTAGACACTGGACTCGCATTCGGGAGGACGACGGTTCAATCCCGCGTCCGGCCATCCTGATTTAGGTTTTCCGTGATTTCCCTAAATCGCTCCAGGCAAATGCCGGGATGGTTCCTTTCAAAGGGCACGGCCGACTTCCTTCCCCGTCCTTCCCTCATCCGATGAGACCGCTGACCTCGCTGTCTGGTCTCCTTCCCCAAACCAACCAACCAATCCATTCTACTGTAAATAATTCGTGCCAGTATTCCCTTACAACACTGAGTTACTAAACTGATGGTTGAGTAAAACAACTGTCAGTACGTGTCTTCTTTGTATTGAGATTACTACATTCTTTTTTAAATCTGAGGGTTACGTCTTCAGTCGCAATTACCCTACATACCAGATGGAACAATTTAGACGTTGTGTCTTCTCCCAAGGATCACAATAATCCTGATGAAATATCACCCACACCAGGTACCTAGGATTGCCCAGAAAGTAATGCATCGCATTTTTTTTTCTCAGCCGAAAACAGTGCTACGAATGCGAAACATTACGAATGTATTATTTGAAGATTCCGGAGTAGGAGCGCTAAGTTTCCGTCACTTCCGACAGATAGCGTAGCTGCAGGACAGTTTCAAAATGGCGTCTGTAGGTGATGTACGTTACAAGCAACGTGCAGTCATTGAATTTCTCATTGCACAGAAAGAAACTGTGGGGAATATTCACAAACACTTGTGTAAAGTCTATGGAGCATCTGCTCTCGACAGAAATACAGTTAGTCGCTGGGCATGGATGGAGAGGTCATAAGAAGGCGGTTTGGTGGAGCTCCACAATTTGCAGCGATTGGGGAGACCATTCACAGCTGACACACTTGGCATGTTGCAGTGAGCCCCCTCGGACTTCCACTTGTTTGGGTGACTAAAAGAAGCCATTCGTGGAAGACATTTTGACGACATTGAGGAGGTGATTCACATAGCAACCAGGACAAGGACTGGTACTGGCAGGGGGACACACGCCCTTGTTGCACGCTGGAGAAGGGCCATAGAATGGGATGGAGATTACATGGAAAAATAGGGTGTCCAATTATTTAATGTGTATAATTCTCACTGTGTTCGGTAAAGAATTGTTGAAGAAGAAAAATGCGGAGCATTACTTTCTAGACAATCCTCGTACTTCCAACTTAGGTCTTTTGGTGCTTTGACAACTCTACTTGCATTATTGTATCCACTCTCTCATCTTCAACTACTTCCTCTTCCCCTTCGGTAATATTATCCCCAATCTCATCTTCAACAGCTTCCTCTTCCCCTTCGGTAATATTATACTCAAGTTCATTTCCTTTATACACTCCTGGAAATGGAAAAAAGAACACATTGACACCGGTGTGTCAGACCCACCATACTTGCTCCGGACACTGCGAGAGGGCTGTACAAGCAATGATCACACGCACGGCACAGCGGACACACCAGGAACCGCGGTGTTTGCCGTCGAATGGCGCTAGCTGCGCAGCATTTGTGCACCGCCGCCGTCAGTGTCAGCCAGTTTGCCGTGGCATACTGAGCTCCATCGCAGTCTTTAACACTGGTAGCATGCCGCGACAGCGTGGACGTGAACCGTATGTGCAGTTGACGGACTTTGAGCGAGGGCGTATAGTGGGCATGCGGGAGGCCGGGTGGACGTACCGCCGAATTGCTCAACACGTGGGGCGTGAGGTCTCCACAGTACATCGATGTTGTCGCCAGTGGTCGGCGGAAGGTGCACGTGCCCGTCGACCTGGGACCGGACCGCAGCGACGCACGGATGCACGCCAAGACCGTAGGATCCTACGCAGTGCCGTAGGGGACCGCACCGCCACTTCCCACCAAATTAGGGACACTGTTGCTCCTGGGGTATCGGCGAGTACCATTCGCAACCGTCTCCATGAAGCTGGGCTACGGTCCCGCACACCGTTAGGCCGTCTCCCGCTCACGCCCCAACATCGTGCAGCCCGCCTCCAGTGGTGTCGCGACAGGCGTGAATGGAGGGACGAATGGAGACGTGTCGTCTTCAGCGATGAGAGTCGCTTCTGCCTTGGTGCCAATGATGGTCGTATGCGTGTTTGGCGCCGTGCAGGTGAGCGCCACAATCAGGACTGCATACGACCGAGGCACACAGGGCCAACACCCGGCATCATGGTGTGGGGAGCGATCTCCTACACTGGACGTACACCACTGGTGATCGTCGAGGGGACACTGAATAGTGCACGGTACATCCAAACCGTCATCGAACGCATCGTTCTACCATTCCTAGACCGGCAAGGGAACTTGCTGTTCCAACAGGACAATGCACGTCCGCATGTATCCCGTGCCACCCAACGTGCTCTAGAAGGTGTAAGTCAACTACCCTGGCCAGCAAGATCTCCGGATCTGTCCCCCATTGAGCATGTTTGGGACTGGATGAAGCGTCGTCTCACGCGGTCTGCACGTCCAGCACGAACGCTGGTCCAACTGAGGCGCCAGGTGGAAATGGCATGGCAAGCCGTTCCACAGGACTACATCCAGCATCTCTACGATCGTCTCCATGGGAGAATAGCAGCCTGCATTGCTGCGAGAGGTGGATATACACTGTACTAGTGCCGACATTGTGCATGCTCTGTTGCCTGTGTCTATGTGCTTGTGGTTCTGTCAGTGTGATCATGTGATGTATCTGACCCCAGCAATGTGTCAATAAAGTTTCCCCTTCCTGGGACAATGAATTCACAGTGTTCTTATTTCAATTTCCAGGAGTGTATATCTCTTCTTTATAATCTTTTTCAGTCTTTGTTTGTTCAGAACAGCCTTGGTATCTGAGTTCTTGAAGTTCGTACAGGTCCTGCTCTTTTTCCACCTAAATGGTCACTCACACTGCAATTAAAAAAAAAAAAAAAATCTGGCACACCACGAAAGAATTATCCGAATGGGACGGATGTCTGTAGATGTGATATGCATATATAGGCAAACAAATGATTTCAGTTTCAAAAATATTGGAGGATTTATTCAAGAGAAAGAGCTTCACAAATTGGTAAAGCTGTTCATGCCTGTTTATTTCTACATTTATCCTCAAGTTATTTTGGCTTTGCACCTTTATGCTTCCTTCAGCTGACATATAAAATGTAATCAGACATTGTCAAGAAGGCAATGGGAGAAGCCTTCATTAAATATCGTAGAGGAATCTTATCGAAAGACATCTCACAAAACTGTAAAAAATTCTGGTTTTTAAAAGCTGTCAGTGGCAGCATGGTTAATACCCAGATGCACATGGATGACACAGGAACTGAAGGTAATGGTAACAAAATAAAAACAGAAATGCTGATTTCTCCTGTGCCAGCCTGTGACATGGGTCTCACATACTTGTATATTAACTTTGTAGATTGCTTTTTACTTACTGTCCGGAAAATCAGAGAAGCAGTTGGTCAAACATTTGCTACGCTATATCCAAAGAACTAAATGAGTTCTCTGTCCCGAAAACGTAAATTGCTGTGGCCCTTAAGGAGTCAATCACGCTTTGCTCAAATAATGGAATGATAATATCGTGTAGTTTGAAACGCCTGACTGGAGAGTCTGCGGCTAGCGCTGTCGGTCTTTTGCATTGTAGTCTAGACGAACGATTCACCGGTTTCCAGTTTTCAGTTCACTCACAGCTTACATGAACAGTTACAACAGGACTTGAATATTTTGTTTGCATTAAACAAAAAAAACCCACTGTACTTTCCACAACGGCGTAAGGGCACAGGTGTTTTCCCACATCATGATTACCAAGAGTTCTTGGGAAACGGATTGGTATCTGTGACACCTGTTATTCTTTTGACAAGATCAAAGTGTAGCTGGAATCCCGTTATTCCCTTGTAACAAGTGTACATGGTGGCAGCCAGTCAAGGAATATTCTTGGGATCTGGTTTAAAAAATTTATTTCAAAGGCCCAGTCAAATCTTTACCAGTTTACTCCTAGAGCAACTTACGCTGTGCCTAAGTGGCACAATTGCCTGTCTTTCAAAACCGAGGCAGTTCTCTCCAGTTAAAGCTGCTGACAAAAGGCGCCCTGAGACGTCTGTTGAAACTGCTAGCAAATTCACGCCATTGGTTTTAGCCAATAGCTTGTGTGGGATACAGGTCACGTGTGTGGACGCTGGAATGTTCTGCGGTGCGGAACACAGTTGCCTCTCTCTAGAGATGGGCAAACTGAAACACGTAACTGTTTCGAAACAAATGAAACAGTACAACGTAATGTTTCGATACGCTGTTTCGAAACAGTGAAACGGTTTGTGTTTTGCAATCTAATAAACCTACACATTTTATCATCTTGAATGTCTACTGTATAAGTATGTCTATATAAACACAAATGAGGTGAGAGAGCGCTAATCATGTCGCAGAAAGTATGAAACTATCACTTAGGCGTCTTGGCAGTTTCGTATTTCCTGCAGCAAATGCGCTGCTTTAGTGTCGTGACTTTCATACTTTTCAATTGGCTGAGGACAGCCATAGCTGAAGACAGAACCACCACGAACGGAACTGGAGGTGGGAGCAAACTGCAGAAACAACGGATATGCTACTGGGATTCCCACATTCCGTTAGTATGGGTAATATACCCATCCTGCTAATTTCCATGCACACAAAGGAATCGTTGTGGATAATAGGCACAGTGACTATGGACTCACAAATAACACCAAATAATTCGAATAAATAACAAAATATAACAGAAAATTTTTTGTGATTCTTGAGTTTCTCCCGGCGTATTTGATAATCAAAATATCCACGGGTGTGCTGCCGAAATATTGTGCCCGTTGGACACTATAGACCGGCAGCACACCCGTGGATATTTTGATTAGAAAAAATTTTGTCTTTCAAGGTGTTTCGAACCGTTACTATGAATTCACCATGTTTCCCAGCCCTTCCCGTTCACCATTACACTATAAGTGATATGTCAAACAGATTGCTTGCAATTATTCCTACATCAAATTTATGTATATGTCTAATAACTGTCACTCTACGCCTTTTTTTATTCAACATGTTGTAGGCTTACTTGCGTTTCTTAATATGATTACTGTACATGAACAGAGAAGAGTATGTTATAAAAAAGTGTAATTTAACTGAATGATTTTCACATATTCATTATTTTGAATGTGAATAGTATGCGTTGTTTTATTGTTTGGTTAGTGTTTATAAAGCAGATGCTACGCCATTTCGGAATAGGACAGTCAGCTAGAAACGAAACTTTATTTTCGCATATCTTAAGCTTCATGCTAATGCTTGTCAAAAAGATTTCGACACTCTTGAAAATGTTTCATGAAGTGGTATGTTCTGTTTCAGTACCTGTGCCGAGCCCGAATCTCGTCCGCCACACAGCGGAATGAAACTTCACTGTTTCGGTACAATTAGTCCGTTCCAAGCACAGGTGGACTGAAACAGCCTTATATTGAAACAACGATACAGTTTCTGTGTCTGGCTCGAGATTGAATCTCGAGACAGGGGCGGAATGAAACACCACTGTTTCGAAACAGTGAACCACAGCCGTTCCGAAACACTGAAACAGTTCCACGTATCGATACACTGTATCGAAACATAGAAACAGTGGCCAAGTCTACCTCTCTCTATTGTAATCCAGACCTCGAGCAGAACAGACGTCTTCTTAGAAGGCAGAGCCTCTGGCTCTGCTTTACATGACCGGCCACCATCATAAGTTAACATGAACCGCTTCCCCTTCCGTAGCCCATTTCAATTAATTGTTCGACCTGCTAGAGTGGCCTAAACCTGGTGACTTACAACCCTAGGCGCGCCCCTTGTATACCATACACTGAAATATATTCTCTTTATTGTACCTAATTTCCTGTTCTGTCATTTAACGGCACCCCTGGATGCCCACTCACAAGTGCCGACCGCTCGATCTCCTGCACACTGCCGTCACGAAGCATACGTAACAACCTTCTGCTCCCTTTCCCTGACCATATACATTACACAAGTGACTACACATCGTCGACTTTGCACTTGTCTGCTGCAGACTGAAAATTCTTTCTGGAAACAATCGCCTATGCTGTGGCTAAGGCAATCCTCTCCAATATCCAATATGATGTTTGGAAGGTAGAAGAGAGTTGGTGGTGGAAGTAAATCTGTGAGGCCGAGTTGTGAGTCGCGGTTTGATAACTTAGTAGCTAAAGTACTTGCTCGCGAAAGGCGAAGGTTACAGTTTTAAATCCCGGTCCGGCATAGTTTTAATCTGGCAGAGAGTTTCAGTTCATGGTATGTAGATGTAAGTGTACGGAAGCAAAAATCCATCACACGTCACTGTGGTTAGGTGGCGCAGACGCTTCCAGTGTGGTCAAACAAGTCTGAATGATGAAGAACAATGTCGCAGACTATCCCTCTGTGAGGAATCGTTAATCGCAAGACAAGTGGTGGCCCTGGCGGCCGGCTTATCTCAGTCGAAGTGATAAAGAAAAAAGTTTTTAAAGTTTTGCACGACGTTTTGAACGTGACGAAGCTCGCCGCCTGCTGGGTTACGCGACTATACATACCCAATCAAAAAGTCCGCCAAAGCGAGACAACAGCAGAAATATTGCAGCTGTGTCAGTCAGATCGAGATGACTTCTTTAACCATTTAATCACCATGAACGAATGCTGAGCTTATCACTATAATCTCGAGACAAAGAGCAAAGCAAGCAGTTATAAAATAAATAAATAAATAAATAAAATAAAATATTGGTTATTGTATATGTATGATAGTGATTGGTTGTAATTAATATTTGCTTATCTGGAACGTGGACGTTTAATTATTTGGTATCAGACGCTTGGCAATGGCTTTTTTGTAAATGCAATGTTATTCGTGGTTGACCGTGAAATAAGATTCAAATAATCGGACTTCGTATTTAAATCGTTTCCAAAGACTGCTGCGGTAGGTGCGGACTCAAAATCTCAATATTAGAATAATTTGCCAGCCATGTCAATACGTCGTACAGAGGTGACTGTCTACTAAACATAAAAAAGTTTACACAGTTAGTTAAATCAGATATATTCAACGAATATGCCTACAGTTAAATAATTCAACTTACTTTCATAAATATAGAATCTTTACAGGGTCGAGCACCTAGTGATATTGCAACTCGCAGTGTTCTTATATGACATCAAATATGGCGGTGTGCCAGTTAAAATATACGTGCTTCCCGCACCAGTTATTGTACATGACCTTCTTCTTCTTAATGAAACATAAGAGTGTCGTAATTGTACACTCCTGGAAATTGAAATAAGAACACCGTGAATTCATTGTCCCAGAAAGGGGAAACTTTATTGACACATTCCTGGGGTCAGATACATCACATGATCACACTGACAGAACCACAGGCACATAGACACAGGCAACAGAGCATGCACAATGTCGGCACTAGTACAGTGTATATCCACCTTTCGCAGCAATGCAGGCTGCTATTCTCCCATGGAGACGATCGTAGAGATGCTGGATGTAGTCCTGTGGAACGGCTTGCCATGCCATTTCCACCTGGCGCCTCAGTTGGACCAGCGTTCGTGCTGGACGTGCAGACCGCGTGAGACGACGCTTCATCCAGTCCCAAACATGCTCAATGGGGGACAGATCCGGAGATCTTGCTGGCCAGGGTAGTTGACTTACACCTTCTAGAGCACGTTGGGTGGCACGGGATACATGCAGATGTGCATTGTCCTGTTGGAACAGCAAGTTCCCTTGCCGGTCTAGGAATGGTAGAACGATGCGTTCGATGACGGTTTGGATGTACCGTCCACTATTCAGTGTCCCCTCGACGATCACCAGTGGTGTACGGCCAGTGTAGGAGATCGCTCCCCACACCATGATGCCGGGTGTTGGCCCTGTGTGCCTCGGTCGTATGCAGTCCTGACTGTGGCGCTCACCTGCACGGCGCCAAACACGCATACGACCATCATTGGCACCAAGGCAGAAGCGACTCTCATCGCTGAAGACGACACGTCTCCATTCGTCCCTCCATTCACGCCTGTCGCGACACCACTGGAGGCGGGCTGCACGATGTTGGGGCGTGAGCGGAAGACGGCCTAACGGTGTGCGGGACCGTAGCCCAGCTTCATGGAGACGGTTGCGAATGGTCCTCGCCGATACCTCAGGAGCAACAGTGTCCCTAATTTGCTGGGAAGTGGCGGTGCGGTCCCCTATGGCACTGCGTAGGATCCTACGGTCTTGGCGTGCATCCGTGCGTCGCTGCGGTCCGGTCCCAGGTCGACGGGCACGTGCACCTTCCGCCGACCAATGGCGATAACATCGATGTACTGTGGAGACCTCACGCCCCACGTGTTGAGCAATTCGGCGGTACGTCCACCCGGCCTCCCGCATGCCCACTATACGCCCTCGCTCAAAGTCCGTCAACTGCACATACGGTTCACGTCCACGCTGTCGTGGCATGCTACCAGTGTTAAAGACTGCGATGGAACTCCGTATGCCACGGCAAACTGGCTGACACTAACGGCGGCGGTGCACAAGTGCTGCGCAGCTAGCGCCATTCGACGGCCAACACCGGGGTTCCTGGTGTGTCCGCTGTGCCGTGCGTGTGATCATTGCTTGTACAGCCCTCTCGCAGTGTCCGGAGCAAGTATGGTGGGTCTGACACACCGGTGTCAATGTGTTCTTTTTTCTATTTCCAGGAGTGTATTTTGTTTTATCAGCGGCATAGCGCTGCAGTTCTGTGCCATAGGCTTTATTTATTTGTCAGAGATTAATTATTTAATTAAGATTTCGCGTTTCCGAGGAAACTCACGCACGGCATGGAAATATGCCTTTATACAGTGTAAACATCTATATTCACTCCCACCGGAAACGGCGAAGATCCAACGGTAGTTGTGCATGCTGACATCGGGAACTGTCTTGGACGTGTGGTAAAGGATGATGCCAGTAAGAGGCAAATAGTCACAGGAGCGGACTACTGAAATATCCTAACGAGGTTATGGGACACAGACAGGACGAAGCATTGCAGGAAGCTGTATCACGTTCTGTTTTTGAGCCACGATAACATTCTGGCTCAATCTACACAGGTCACAGTCACAAATGCAGCTTCAGCTATCAAATTTTGCCTCACCCTGCCTATTCTACTGATACCTCCTCTTTCCTGTGGTGCAGGCACTTCCAGAACGACAGAATAAAGTAATTTTCGGGGTGGAACATTTCCTGAACAATCAAAACTTAGGTTTCTACATCCAAGGTCTCCAACAGGTTATCTATCACTGGTAAAAACGTGTCGCGTTGAAGGGTGAACGTATATTACTAAACGCCTAAATGGTCACTCACACTCTAAGACAACAACAAAAAAAAAATACTGGCGCACCACGAAAGAATTATCCGAATGGGCCAGATGTCGGTAGATGCGATGCGCATATACAGATAAACAAATGATTTCAGTTTCTAAAATAATGGAGGATTTATGCAAGAGAAAGAGCTTCACAAATTGAGCAAGTCAATAACGTGTTGGCATACCTCTGGCCTTTATTCGGCTTGGTTTTAGTTGATAAGAGTTGTTGGACGTCCTCCTGAGGATATCGTGTCAAATTCTGTCCAGTTGGCTCGTTAGACTGTCAAGAATCCCCAGCTAGTTCGATAGCCCTCTCCACAATGCTCCAAACGTTCTTGATTCGAGAGAGTTTGCAATGTGTTAGCCCGTCTCTGGCCTTTAAGAGGCAGTTATTCGGATTGAAGTTGTTTGATAGGGTTGTGGGATATCTTCTTGGGGGATGTCCTGCCAAATTCTGTCCAATTTTTTCTTTAGATCGTCAAAATCCCAACTTGGTTGGAGGGCCCTGCCTGTAGTGTTGCAGACATTCTCGATTGGGGAGAGACCGGCGACCTTGCTGAACAAGACATGATTCGGCAAGCACGAAGACAAGCAGTAGAAAGTCCCACTTTGGGTGTAGGTGGGCATTATCTTGCTCATATGTAAGTCCAGGATGGCTTGCCATGAAGGGCAACCAAATGAGGCGTAGAATATCATCGACATACTGCTGTGCTGTAAGGATCCCGTGGATAACAACCAAAGGATTCCTGCTATGAAAAGAAATGGCACCTGAGTGCATCATTCCCGGTTGTCGAGCCTTATGGCGGGCGACAGTCAGAGTGGTATTGCACTGCAGTGACAGCATCTCCAGGAACATCTTCATTGGTCATGAGGGCTCAGTTCCAAGCAGAATTCATAATTGAAAACAGTTGCACTCCAGTCAATGAGATTCCAGACTGAAGAGATCTCTGGAGACGCCCTAGACAGCAGTGGGATTCCGACCTGACCATCGCCCACCATATGGCCTGACAGCCAGGATTGACTGTCTGGGGTGCAATTTATTTTCATAGCAGGACCGCTTTAGTTGTCATCTATAGCTCCCTTAGAGCACAGCAGTAAATCAACGATATTCTACACTCATTTTGCTGCCCTTGACTGCAAGCCATTTTGTGCTTACATTTCAGCAAGATAATGTTTACCTGTACACAGCAACAGTTTCTACTGCTTGCCTTTATACTTACCAAACCCTACCTTGGCCAGTAAGATCGCTGGACCTCTCCCCAACTGAGAATCTTTGGAGCACTTTGGGCAGAGGCCTCCAAGCAACTTGGGATTTGACGATCAAAAGAGTCGTTTGGGCAGAATTTGGCATGACATGCCACAGGATGGTGTCCCACTACTGTATCAAACAATGTCAAGCTGAATAACTCCATCTTTAAGGACCAGAGATGGACCAACACATTGACTTTGTCAATTTGTTAAGTTGTTTCTCTTGAACAATCATCCAATTTTCCCAAAACTGTAATCATTTGTTTGTTTGTAGGTGTACATCATGTCTACGAATTTCTGTCCCATTTGGACAATCCCTTTGTGGTGCATCATTTTGTTTTGTTCTTAGAGTGCATACAAAGCTGAATGCATGCGTGTTTTACTAGAATCTCCTCCCAGATTACTGGATTAATTTATCCAGAAATGACACAGAAACAGCAGATCTCACGAATATCATCACTGTGGGCATTATAACCTCCTTGCGCCAAACAGGGGCCGAGGACCTAGCGAAAACGCTTTTCTCCTTGCATATAGGCTGCCCTGCATGGCAGGCAATAGTATCAGCCTGCCAAATCAAACTACTTTACAGGGCAGCCTACATGTGAGGAATGAGAAATGGTTTGCTGGGCTTTTACAAGTAGGGTGGCTTGCACGACAGGCCTATTGTGTTGGGATAGTATCAACTTGCTTTATCGATCTTCTTCGCACAGCGGCCTGTATCTCAGGTTATCAGAAGGCGATTCGGCGAAGCTCCAAGATTTGCAGCGGTCGGGGAGACCATCCACGGCTGACGCACCTGACAGCCCTGACCTAGCCGCCTCGGACTTCCACTTGTTTTTGACATTAAAGGATGCCATTCATGGCAGACAATTTGAGGATTATGAGGAGGTGATTCACACAGTGAACCACTGGCTCCGCCACCAGGACAAGGATTGGTACCGACAGGACATACACGCCCTTGTTTCGCGCTGGAGGAAGGCCATAGAATGAGATGGAGATTACATGGAAAATAGGGGGTGTAGATAAAACACCATTCTTTCGTGTGTACAATTCTCATATGTTCAATAAAGAATTGTTGAAGAAAAGAATTCGGTGCATTACTTTCTGGGCAACCTTCATATACATTATTTTTTAAATTTATAGTTTCTGACATTATTGAAAATACAAACAATTATAATAGAAATACAGTGGTATAATACAATAATAGCAGCGATAACAATTTTAACATAATTGTTTAGCTTATATCGTTATTATCAATACTACATGAAGTATGAAATGAATGACAGAAAGTATTTCATGTTACAACCACATTGTAATTGTCAAGTTATTCCTCTTACATCTATACATCATTCGTCTAGGACAGCAAATCAGACACATCTTTCTTCTTTCCTTTGGTTACCATATTTTGTTTTGGTAAAAGGGTGGATGTTAGTATCGTTGGATGGCGTGGTTTCTTTCGTCTCAGGATGTAAACTTGAACTGGATCTCCAGCGTATGTATCACTAACTGACACATTAACCATTTCTTTGTTTTTTGTATGAGATGACACGCTGGCTGTTCATTTTGAATCGTATCTTGGGTTTTAGTACTTCCTGTGCTCTACCTTTTAAACGTTTAACAGTACAGTCTGTGTTTTAGAATTTTGGGACTACCACGTTCTTCTAAAATATCGTAGTATTCTTTAGGAGACTAGGTACTTTCTTTTTTCTCTTAAGACTTCTCAGTTCTACCAAACACTCAGGTTGGAGGCATATAGCTTTGGCAACAAACAGAGAAGAAGCTGTGAATATTACTGAACTTTGCGCTCTTTTCCAAGAACTCTTTTTTCATTTCGGCTGCTGCAAGAATCTGAGAACGGATGTACGGTATTGGCGCCATCATTTCGTTGTTTTTTATCTATGTCAGAAAGAAAGTCCAGTAAAGCCAAAGCAACTTGACTGCATCCTCCTGAAGAATCTGTCTCGAATCAGTTGTAGGAAACGATGCTTTTCTCTTTTTGCTCCTTAGTGTGGATCATGATGCACAGATTGTTATACTCATATTGTCTTGCATAGAAAATCTCACTGACTGATTGTTTTGGAATAGGCTGGTTTTGCTGTGTGTCAAAGCAAATCTTAATGACAGCTGGATTTTCTTCCTTCATTATACCACAAAACCACTTTGAAGAACTTTATGTAATATGTGCCTAGTTCGTAGTTCATTCTTAGTATGCAGATATACACTCCTGGAAATTGAAATAAGAACACCGTGAATTCATTGTCCCAGGAAGGGGAAACTTTATTGACACATTCCTGGGGTCAGATACATCACATGATCACACTGACAGAACCACAGGCACATAGACACAGGCAACAGAGCATGCACAATGTCGGCACTAGTACAGTGTATATCCACCTTTCGCAGCAATGCAGGCTGCTATTCTCCCATGGAGACGATCGTAGAGATGCTGGATGTAGTCCTGTGGAACGGCTTGCCATGCCATTTCCACCTGGCGCCTCAGTTGGACCAGCGTTCGTGCTGGACGTGCAGACCGCGTGAGACGACGCTTCATCCAGTCCCAAACATGCTCAATGGGGGACAGATCCGGAGATCTTGCTGGCCAGGGTAGTTGACTTACACCTTCTAGAGCACGTTGGGTGGCACGGGATACATGCGGACGTGCATAGTCCTGTTGGAACAGCAAGTTCCCTTGCCGGTCTAGGAATGGTAGAACGATGGGTTCGATGACGGTTTGGATGTACCGTGCACTATTCAGTGTCCCCTCGACGATCACCAGTGGTGTACGGCCAGTGTAGGAGATCGCTCCCCACACCATGATGCCGGGTGTTGGCCCTGTGTGCCTCGGTCGTATGCAGTCCTGATTGTGGCGCTCACCTGCACGGCGCCAAACACGCATACGACCATCATTGGCACCAAGGCAGAAGCGACTCTCATCGCTAAAGACGACACGTCTCCATTCGTCCCTCCATTCACGCCTGTCGCGACACCGCTGGAGGCGGGCTGCACGATGTTGGGGCGTGAGCGGAAGACGGCCTAACGGTGTGCGGGACCGTAGCCCAGCTTCATGGAGACGGTTGCGAATGGTCCTCGCCGATACCCCAGGAGCAACAGTGTCCCTAATTTGCTGGGAAGTGGCGGTGCGGTCCCCTACGGCACTGCGTAGGATCCTACGGTCTTGGCGTGCATCCGTGCGTCGCTGCGGTCCGGTCCCAGGTCGACGGGCACGTGCACCTTCCGCCGACCACTGGCGACAACATCGATGTACTGTGGAGACTTCTCGCCCCACGTGTTGAGCAATTCGGCGGTACGTCCACCCGGCCTCCCGCATGCCCACTATACGCCCTCGCTCAAAGTCCGTCAACTGCACATACGGTTCACGTCCACGCTGTCGCGGCATGCTACCAGTGTTAAAGACTGCGATGGAGCTCCGTATGCCACGGCAAACTGGCTGACACTGACGGCGGCGGTGCACAAATGCTGCGCAGCTAGCGCCATTCGACGGCCAACACCGCGGTTCCTGGTGTGTCCGCTGTGCCGTGCGTGTGATCATTGCTTGTACAGCCCTCTCGCAGTGTCCGGAGCAAGTATGGTGGGTCTGACACACCGGTGTCAATGTGTTCTTTTTTCCATTTCCAGGAGTGTATTTCTGCTTTTTGGTAGCCCTGCGCCTGCTATACGGACGTCTGAGTCACAGCTCTCGTACAAGATAAGTAATTTAAGTAGTAATAAGCTGTTTTTATCACTTTAAACTAATTTATTACGTTAATTATAGTGCTCTTCAAGCGTACCATTAAAGGTTTTTGACTTACTCGCGTATTTTCACAGTAATCACGTAAAGTTAGTTTTGTTTACATATCGCGGCCAGGCCAAACTTTTGAGCTTTCAGATTAAACTTCATACCGCAATTTTAAGTGCATTTACTGATAGTTTAGTGTTTGCTGTCCCTTTATATCTGTAGAGTATCGCCATCTCTTAAGTAATTTCTAGTAAAAAACTTCTGAACCACTGTTTACATAGTCGCGAGTAGGCCTAATTTTTCGTACACGTATTTTCATTGTTTTCCGGTAACTTAATTGTCTTTCTGTCACTAAAATCGATTTGTACCATGAGTGTAAAGTGTCTGACGTGCCGTAGAATCGTTAGCTCCGGGGTCTGGTGTGATGGATGTAGTAACTTTTTTCATTGGGGCGATTGTAGTGGCGTGGGAATTGGGAAGATGAGCGAGACTCATCAATGGTTCTGTAGGCTATGCAGTAGAAATAGAAAGAATGTGGAAGAGGAGGGGAAAATTGCTGCCCTTCAGCCTGAGTTAGATGAGGCTAGGCGAGAACTGGGCAGGTTAAGGAGGAAGAAGGGTAAACAGGGGTGGGAAGTGGCAACAGGCATAAGGAACAGGCCAAGAAATTCTTGTGACAGCTTTGTTATTAATGTACAAAATAGGTTTGACCTGTTGCCTCAGTCAGAATCTGATGAGCCTCACACAGAAGTAGATGTAGACAGGGCTCAACAAGCTTTCAGCAGCAAATTGAATAAGAATGTAGGGAAGTCTGCAAAGAGAAAGAAAGTCTTGTTGCTAGGTAGTTCGCATGCTAGGGGTGTGGGCCAACTTCTGCAGGATGAATTTGGGTCAGAATACCAGGTCACAAGTTTTTCAAACCTAGTGCTGGACTGGGGCAGGTTACAGAGGATTTAGGTTCACTATGTAGAGGCTTTACTAAGGAAGATACCGTGGCTATTGTGGGTAGGCCGGGCAACTGTATTGACAGAGATCCGGGGTACAGCATAGAGTGTGGCCTGGCAAAGATTGCATCAACATAGAGTCATACCAGTGTTGGGTTTGTGTCGGTTCTGGAGCGCCACGGCCGACCTCACTTGAGCTCTTCTGTCAGGAGAGTTAATTTGGAGTTGGAACGGCTACTTGGATCTGGTGCAGGGTCACACATTGGTGTGGTTCCTGTTGATTCATTCTGTAGGTGGGACTATACTAGACATGGCCTACACCTCAACAAGAAAGGGAAGGGAAAACTGGCTGGGCTGATAGCAGGAAATTTAAAGCGTGTAGGAACCACATCTCATGGTGGAACCTCTTTTTTAGTGTAAGATCAGTGTCCAGTGGGAAACTCAGCCAGGCAAGTACTAAAGATGTTAAAAAAGTTCAAGATACTCATAAAAGTAAAGTGAAAAATAACCTTAGTATATTTCATCAAAATATTGGGGGACTGGAGAATAAAATTGATGAGCTTCTGCTTTGTTTAGATGATATAGAAACTGAGAATGTAATAGATGTACTATGCCTGTCTGAGCATCACATTGTCACTGATATGCAAAAGGTTAGCATCAATGGGTACAAATTAGCTGTAAATGTAAGTAGAGATAATATGATGAGAGGAGGAGTTGCCACATATTTCAAAAGCTTCCACAGTGTAAAAAATTTAGAAAATAAAATTTTTTGTGTAGAGCAACATATGGAAGCATGTGCCACTGAACTTAAACTAAATGATGGCACTTTCATAATTGTAACAGTGTATAGGTCCTCCTCAGGGAATTTCCAGCTATTTCTAGAAAACTTGGATGCTTTGTTGTGCTATCTGTCAGACAGGGGGAACCAAATTGTCATTTGCGGGGATTTCAAGCTTGATTCCCTGAAAGAGTGTAATAGGAAGAATGACCTTGTAGTATTACTCAGTTTTTTCAATTTGAGCTCCGTCGATTTTCCTACTGGGATAACAAAGAACAACAGTACATTGATAAATTTCTTTTTTATGGACCAAGATAAGTTTAAGGACATAAATGCTTATCCTGGTGAGAATGGTCTTTCAGATCATGCTGCACAGCTAGTTACAGTACATGACATAGCTCCATGCAGTATATCCAATCAGACTTTCAAAGCAGTGCGTTCAATTAACAATATAAATATTGCAAAGTTTAGGGCAAGCCTACAGCAGCTAGACTGGGATGAAGTGTATAAGGAACCCGATGCAAACTTGAAATATAACTTATTTCACCATACATTTTTAAGGGTATTTGAAATTTGTTTTCCCAAGAAAACATAATTCCAAGAAAATATATAAAAACCTTGGCTAACTAAACTTGCAACTGTAAAAGAGAAAGGTATCTAACAGCAAGAGGGAGTAGTGACCCCGAAATTGTTCACTATTATTAAAACTATTGTGCGGTACTCAGAAAAGTTATTAAAAAGTCCAGAAGCATGTGTATCATGTCTGAGATCAGTAACTCTGATAATAAAATTAAAGCAATTTGAAATATTATTGGAAGGGAAACAGGACAACCAAGAGCACAGGAAGACTTTAGTGCCATAAAACTGAATGACAAGTGTACTAACAAACAATCAGAAATTGAAAATATTTTCAATAATAATTTTTTAAACGTTGTGGAGAAAATAGGACCTAGATCTTCACTAGAAGAGGCAAGGCTACTAATAGAAGAGGCCATACCTGTGCAGTTTGAAACAACTGTAATTCCACCAACCTCTCCCTCTGAAATCAGTAAAATAGTAAACTCACTGAAAAGTAAAAGCTCTTACGGAATTGATGGCATTTCTAGCAAGGTACTTAAAGCTTGTTCCCCACAGATAAGTAGGATTCTCAGCCACCTATGTAATAGTTCTTTGGAGCAGGGTGTTTTTCCCAATAGACTGAAATATTCCACTGTAAAACCATTGCATAAAAAGGGGGATACGTCGGATGTCAACAACTACCACCCAATCTCTCTTCTGACAGCTCTATCAAAAATTTTTGAGAAAGTAATGTATTCAACAGTAGCCTCCCATATTTGTAAAAATAAAGTACTAACAAAATGTCAGTTTGGTTTTCAGAAAGGCTTTTCAATAGAAAATGCTATATACTCTTTCACTGATCAAATATTAAATGCTCTGAATAACTGGACATCACCCATTGGTATTTTTTGTGATCTCTCAAAGGCCTTCGATTGTGTAAATCATTGAATTCTTTTAGATAAGCTACATCATTATGATTTGAGTGGGGCAGTGCACAAATGGTTTAATTCATACTTAACTGGAAGAATGCAGAAAGTTGAAATAAGTGGTTCATGTAACGTTAAAACAACAGCTGATTCCTCAAACTGGGGGGCTATCAAGTACAGGGTCCCACAGGGTTCGATCTTAGGTCTTTTACTGTTCTTGATATACATTAATGACTTACCATTCCACATTGGTGAAGATGCAAAGTTAGTTCTTTTTGCTGATGTCACAAGTATAGTAATAACATCCAAAAACCAAGAACTAAGTGATGTAATTGTAAATGATGTTTTTCACAAAATTATTAAGTGGTTCTCAGCAAACGGACTCTCTTTAAATTTTGATAAAACACAGTATATGCAGTTTTGTATAGTAAATGGCACAACTCCAGTAATAAATATAGACTTTGAACAGAAGTCTGTAGCTAAGGTAGAATTTTCAAAATTTTTAGGTGTGTCCATAGATGAGCGGTTAAACTGGAAGCAATACACTGATGGTCTGCTGCAATGTCTGAGTTCAGCTATGTGTGCTATTAGGGTTATTGCAAATTTTGGTGATAAGAATCTCAGTAAATTAGCTTACTATGCCTACTTTCATTCACTGCTTTCGTATGGCATCATATTCTGGGGTAATTCATCGCTAAGTAGAAAAGTATTCATTGCTCAAAAACGGGTAATCAGAATAATTGCTGGAGCCCACCCACAGTCATCCTGCAGACATCTATTTAAGGATCTAGGGATCCTCACAGTAACCTCACAGTATATATATTCACTTATGAAATTTGTTGTTAATAATCCAACCCAGTTCAAAAGAAATAGCAGTGTGCATAGCTATAACACCAGGAGAAAGGATGATCTTCACTATGCCGGGTTAAATCTGACTTTGGCTCAGAAAGGGGTAAATTATGCTGCCACAAAAGTCTTCGGTCACCTACCAAACAGCATCAAAAGCCTGACAGATAGCCAACTAACATTTAAAAATAAATAAAAAGAATTTCTAGATGACAACTTCTTCTACTCATTGGCTGAATTTTTAGATATAAATTAAGGGGGAAAAAACTTAAACATTAGTGTCATGCAATATTTTGTGTAATGTAATACTGTACAGATATCTTTTATTAACCTGACACGTTCCACATCATTACGAAGTGTCGTATTCATGATCTATGGAACAAGTATTAATCTAATCTAATCTAATCTTTTATTTCCATTAAACCATACTTACAAGTGGAACAGGTATCAGTATGCGGTTCCCTGAATGATGGATTGAAATGTTTATAAAATATGTGTTTGTTTCTTGACAAGGAGCATTGTTTCAGCCCTAATTTTTTTCTTTTTCACAGAATCTTTTGAACATTTTATTGACTGTGAGATCTGAAGGTGGAGAACCTCTCGTAGACTTCCCCCTTTCATGGAGGCTCTTTCTGCATTTAAATATTTCTATATCATTCTCAGTGGCAATAGTTACTTCCTTATGATCCTTTCCTGTTCTGTCATCTCTTCTCTTTTCCTTTGGCAACCTTCCTCTTGCATGGAACCTGCTTGCTAGAAAGGATGACCTATCATTACTCCTTGGAAAGTGGCAGCACAAACAGGAACTACTTCACCATTCCTTTTTCTAATCATATACTTCAGTGTCACTGTTTTCTTCCTTTTCACATTCTGGGTGTCCATTACTTTGCACTGAAGTGAAGAAATACTAACAAAATTTAACAGAAACTTATCTTGATCCGTTTTATTTAATGATGTCATATGGTGATGAATGTAGGAAATATCTTCATAGCAGAATTCGTCAGATTTGCAATCTTTCATTCCTTTAGCTTTTGAACGTGAAACCTTAAGTGGATGATTACATTTAATG
Source organism: Schistocerca americana (assembly GCF_021461395.2). Lineage (NCBI taxonomy): Eukaryota > Metazoa > Arthropoda > Insecta > Orthoptera > Acrididae > Schistocerca > Schistocerca americana. The sequence goes on from NC_060121.1 coordinate 240,500,230, forward strand.
ATGGGTTCCTTTGTACATCTTTTGGTCTGCTCTCCTTGAATTGGGATTTCTTCCCATGAGAACGTTTTTTGACCTGTATGCCGTTTTCAGAAGCGCAAGAATCATCATCCACTCTGCTTCCGCTTGCAATACTTCTTTGGAGATGTACACGATGGCGTCAAGTGAATTCTTGACGACAAGTAAGCTGCAGGTGTTCCGACGACATTGAAGTCTGGTTGCAACACTATTCCTGCCAGTAAATATTGTTACAACAATTAGAACATCGCTTTAAGCAACTAGTGCATTTCATTATTGTTAGCTGGTTCCTGCTGAAAGAGAGCCGAGACACTAGAGAATTATTATCATACATTTGTCAACTTTTGCTGGCACACAACAGTGGTCGATTTTTGCTGAAAGTTAGTTCAGGGGTTGGTGTAACAAATCAACATTACACCATTACCATCCCATCAATTTTGATTGCATTTTCATTCAAAGGTTCCCAAGTGGCAACATATCAAACAAACTATGATGTACTACCATTTCACTTACTGTATAAACCTTTCATAAACATCAACCTTCCAAACAAGAATTTTTCAGAATGTTTTTTGCTCATAGCAAGGAATTAATAAAAAATTCAAGAACTATAGATATTGGTGTATGACATTTGAAAAACACCCAAAGACACATGAAATTGTGAATCTAACAGCTACCAAAGTTGCATGATACATAGTACAAGTGAAAACATTAACATATGGAACATAGTTAATAAACCTAAAAAGTAGTAACTGGACAGCATAGCAGTAAGTCACTTTGACAGCAAAATACTTAACAACAGCCTAATGAGAAAAATGGTCACAAAGTGTTAATGAACTAAATTCTTTACAACTGTTAACATTATGCTGACAGAAAACGTTAAAATTTCTTTAGCAACAAGTAAATAGTCTTTTTCAATTGAGACATAAAATAACGATGGAACAATGTCATGCACTGGGAGGTGAAAACGTTTAACTAAGAGCAAATGTTGGACACAGCAAACATTTTTTATTTTACAAGGACGCAGTATTTGATTCACATACTCACACTTATAGAGGAGGACAAGTACTTATAGACCAAAGGCAGACTCAGGGATCAAATAAAGTTGTCAGTTTCTCAACTGACAACCCAAAGATCTTGGCAAAAATCAATAGTGCAGTAGTGCAGGTGTGGGCAACCTCAAGGAGAACAAGAGTTGAGTTAGTTTCTCCAATGATAACATAATAACTCAGAATAATAGTAGGAGTGGCTCTTCTATTATCTACTATCTACTGTGTTGCATGTGGCCCACATTTGATGAAAAGCCAGGCAGTAAGACAATGTGATGAACCACACAGTAGTATTGTTTGGATATTGTGACTCTTGATGCAGTGTCTGTTTCTCCTGTGAAGCAAAAGAAGACTTTCAGTCTTGTTACCATCCATGCGAGAGTTCTTATCCATGTAATGTGTAATGCATTTCATTCTTTTAGCAGTAATTGCCTCCCATGCTTGTCCAAAATACGTGTGACATAAGTAAACAATAATTAGACATTATATTAAGTGCATTTACATTCCATACTGGAATATAAGATAAATTGGATATATGTACATTTTTAGTTAAGAGTACTGAAGATCAGCTGCCTCTTAAAACAGAATTTGTTAACAATACCTTGAAGTTCTGTACATATTCCATACTGGAATATAAGATAAATTGGATATATGTACATTTTTAGTTAAGAGTACTGAAGATCAGCTGCCTCTTAAAACAGAATTTGTTAACAATACCTTGAAGTTCTGTACATATTGCTTAAGTATGGGTATAGTGTCGATGTGTAACGAAATGTGTACAATGAATTCGCGACTTGAATAAAAGTTATTCTAATAACTACATAGAGTAACATGAACATTGTGTACCTACAGGCTAATATACTATTTACATTATGTGGAGATCTCTGTTGGCAAATCATCATATAAGAGGAAAAGAAAACAAACTACAGGGAACCCCTCAGTGCATCTACTTACAAAAAGATTCTAAACTATAACATCACACTACAACACATATGACAAAGTTATGGGAAAGCGAATGAGATCATCATGGCTTTGGTAATTATTATGTGCATGTCATCAGAACAAATATAATACATTTAAAAATGTCAGTCAGTTGTCAGTAATTATTCTTATTTCCAAATTAATATTATCTTACTGCTCAAGCATAGTAGCATCTTATCATATTGTAAGAAAAACTGTAAGATGTAACTTTTCTATTTGTGTGTCAATGGAAAGGACATCAGCTCAAAGGCAAGTACAAAGAGATTATAAACTTAACAGCACACTACAGCATATATGACACAAGGTTATGGGAAAGGGAAGGAGATCATCAAGGCTTTGGTAACTACTATGTGCAGTCATTGGAATAAATATTATACTTGTAAAAATGTCAGTTAGTCATCAGTCATTATAAAAATCTTACTTCTGAAAATTTACTGTCTGACTCTGACCAGAACAATAAAGCTACATTCTTATGCATCATTATCTTAATATTGTCTCATTGCATGTATCAGTACACTCTTTGATTTCCTTAATTACTCACAAAGAATCTCTCTCTCTCTCTCTGAGGTTCAACATAACTAGTGCTCTTTATTCTATTTCATATCCTAAATCATATATATTAGCAGTTATCTTACCGTATACTTCTCAACATACATTTTCTTTTTTCACTTCATTGTATACACCTCATGTTTTCATTATAACTTACATCTCATAGCATATCATCAAATTATTCATTTTCAATTTATAACTTCATCTTTTCATACGTGTAAATGCCTCAGAAACTTTTACCTTATTATTTCTTTACCTAAAGATCAACCTCCCCTTTAAAAATAGCTGTACCCTTTTACCTTGTATATTCCCATTTTTTTCATGCCTTCAACTAAACTGTATTGCATTTCTCTCTGCTTTAGAAGTTCTCATTTCATAATCATACGAATACAGCCAAAATGAAGTTCCAGTATCCTTGCGGTTGGTCACGCTGTGGGCGGTAATTTGGTCTGTAATTATCACTGTAATGATTGTTAAGCTTGTTCACCATTACGCTGTGGGCATTAGTTTTGCCTGTGATCATTATAATGGTTATTACGCGATGGACGTTCATAGTTATCAAATTCCAGTTCTTGCAGCTAGCCCCTGAATGTTTCGATGTCGTCTTTACAATGCCCTGCCAACACCGTGTGCCACGATAACGGATGTCCGGGAAGTAAGGACGAATTTGAATATTGCGCCATTTTGTAATATTGGTAGACGTGGTTTTTTCATGTTTGTTATCTGCAATCCTTCCCATCAGTAGCCTAATACCTTTTGTGTGGTGAGCATTGTTGTTTGATTTTTATTTTCGTCAGGGAGCAAATGACAATTCAGCAACGTATCCAAGTGATAAAAAGGCATAACCAAAACAATGAAAGTCCCACGGTAACCTTTCGTGAATTGCTTGCGACACTCGGACGTACTGCTGCTCCAACCGAATTATCAGTTCGCAAATTGATCCAGAAGTTTGAGACTGCGGGTTCTGAATCAACGTTAAGAAAACGGGTCGACCGCGTTATGTTCGAACACAAGAAAACATTGCCGTCGTGCGTGACACTGTGACCGTAAGCCCAAGAAAATCGGTTCGGCAACGAGCTAAACAATTGAATTAATCACCAAGTTCACTGGATGAAATCCTTCCAAAAGGTGTGAAAATGCATGCTTACAGGATTCAACTTACACAAGAGTTGAGCTACAGATCACGGAAAAAGATATCGATTTGCTCAATGGGTCTTGGCTCGCCAAGCTGTGAACGAGAAATTCACAAAAAGAATAATTTTCTCAGATGAGGCGCACTACCACCTTAATAGGTGCGTCAACAAACAGAACTGCAGAATTAGGGGTAACGGAAGTCGACGAGTGATTGTGGAAGACGAGATGCATCCACAACGGACGACTGTATGGTGTGGGTTCTGGGCAGGAGGAGTCATCGGCCCGTACTTTTTTTTTAATTATGGGGGAGCTGCCGTCACTGCGAACGGCGACCGTTACCGAGACATGCTTTCTGATTGGTTTTTCCCACTTACTGATGAAAACGACGATTTTTAGTTTCAAGAAGATGGTGCGACATGTCACACATCCTGTGAAACCATTGCTCTGTTGAATGAAAAGCTTCCTCAGCAAATTATCACTTTTCGTGCCAACCAGGAATGGCCTGCCAGACCATGCGATCTTGCTCCTTGTGACTTTTTTTGTGGGGATCTGCGACATGAAAGGTGTACATGAACAAACCACATACAGTACACCAACTGAAGGATGAAATTCCAAGGGCTTTTAACGGCATCCCACCAGAAGGTTGCGGACGCTCCATCAAGAACTTCAAAGAAAGCATTGCTGGTTGCCACGTAGTCTTGGGTGGTCACATGGAGGATATGATTTTTCATACATAAATGGGAGAAGCTACTTAATGTGTTTGTAAAAAAATTACATTTTAAATAAATTTTGTATGCTCTATTAGCATTTTAATATTCGTCTCTGCTTCCCGGATACCCTCTACAACACCCTCTTGCCACGACCCAACAACTACTGCTGCGACTTGATTAAAATGGCAAAAATCCGATTAAACTGATAATTTTCATTGTATTTACATTTAAAGATGCACCAAGTGGTAGCATAGCAAAGGAACTGTGATTTACTATCGTTTCCTTAATGAATAACCCTTTCGATTGGAACAGTAAACGGTTTCAGGTTCTGTGTAATGTTAGCGTGCTACACACAAATGGTCAGCAAGATTCGAAAACTCCTAGAAAATTTTAGGTATCACTGTTACTGTCGGCGTCATTCTGTGTACTACTATGCTGTTGTTTTGAAGTTTTGATTTGCCTCTGTGGCCGAAATCGGTAATTTGGGACAGCACCCAAGACAGTTTGCACGCTCGTATCCTAATACTAAAGGGGAGAATATTGCAGGTCCCCCCCCCCTCACCCCTCCGATTTCCCAGAACTTCATTCAGTGCAAGAAGAGTCAAAATAAATGAACACATGTCTCGGCTTATCAGTAGTTACTCGCCCGTTTCCGAGAAAACGACGGTCAAAGTTTTCAAGGTACTTTATGTGCTTTAGAGCAAATACGCGGCTTCACCCTTTGGCGCCCCGTGTTCGATTCCCAATTATTGCTTTTATTTTTTCCGTTTATCTATCCACGTTAGTAGAAGATTACCACATGAATGTATTCCAATGTATACTGAAACAACTTTGGCCATGTTCTTCCGCAAATAATATGTCTGCTGAATTGTGAATGAATTTAAAAAAAGGATTAACTGAATGAAAAATTATTTGAAAGTGTCTTCCATGAAATTCCCATAGCGTATCTTGGTTCGCAACCAATTGTGATCCACTATGCGTGGTTTGCTGCAAAATTATTGTCAACGCGTCAGTTCTTCAGCAATGTTAACAACGTTTCTTTCCCGAGTGAGATTTATACGAAGACACGTAGCTGTGGCAAACCAGCTTTCGCGCGATGCTCTTCTTATTTCAAATTTTTATGTTTCGAATGTTTTTACAATCGGTATTATCCAAGGGAATGCACAGAACCTGCCTGATAAGAATTTATTTATTTATTCGTATGGGTCAAGAATGGCTCTGAGCACTATGGGACTTAACTTCTGAGGTCATCAGTCCCCTAGAACTACTTAAACCTAACTAACCTACGGACATCACATACATCCTTGCCCGCGGCAGGATTCTAACCTGCGACCGTAGCGGTCGTGCGGTTCCAGACTGTAGCGCCTAGAGCCGGCTGGGTGACACACAAAAATTGTGAGGACCGTGATATGTCCTTTGGGTGGGGCGTTGAGTCCCCCTTTTGGGTCCTCCAGGAGGATGAGGCTCAGCACCGTTCGTGGGATTCATTTTCTTTCAAGGAAATGAAGGGGAGGTACCAGTTGAGAAGAGAATGTGACGTGGCTGCAGCGTCTTCCCAATTCTATTCAGTCTGTAACTTCAGCAACATGATGAAATATTTTTCGTTTTCCAAGCCGCATCACTTAGATCAAGGGCTCAAGCTAATCCATAGTTAAGGGGTACAGGCTGTAATCCTACATCTTTGTTCATGCCTGCCAGAAGCTGTCTCATACGTGAGTAACAAACCATTTCATACGAGTTTAATAATTCTTGACTGCGAGTTTAAGTGCATGCAAGTTCTCTGTAGCACACGAAAAAACTGAGTCCTATAGCCGGTTGTTGTTATTGTGGTCTTCAGTCCAGAGACTGGTTTGATGCAGTTCTCCATGCTACTCTACCCTGTGCAAGCCTCTTCATCTCCAAGTAACTTCTGTAACCTACATCCTTCTGAATCTGCTTAGTGTATTCATCTCTTGGTCTCCTTCTACGACTTTCACCCTCAACGATTCTCTCCAATACTAAATTGGTGATTCCTTGATGCCTCAGAACATGTCCTACCAACCGATCCCTTCTTCTTGTCAAGTTGTGCCACAAATTTCTCTTCTCCCCAATTCTATTCAATACCTCCTCATTAGTTACGTGATCTACTCATCTAATCTTCAGCATTCTTCTGTAACACCACATTTCGAAAGCTTCTATTCTCTTCTTGTCCAAACTATTTATCATCCATGTTTCACTTCCACACATCGCTACACTCCATACAAGTACTATCAGAAGCGACTTCGTGACACTTAAATCTATACTCGATGTTAACAAATTTCTCTTCTTCAGAAACGCTTTCCTTGCCATTGCCAGTCTACATTTTTTATCCTCTCTACTCCTCCCATCCCTCAGCATCACCCGACTCAATTCGACTACATTTCATTATCCTCGTTTTGCTTTTGTTGATGTTCATCTTATATCCTCCTTTCAAGGCACTGTCCATTCCGTTAGCCGGTATCTTTTCGATTAAATATTGATTTCTCGTGGGCTCTGTACGGAGCCGAACGTTCCCGAAGTGTGGCGGACGAGCCTACTGGCATGACAACGGCATAGCATGTCTTGTAAACAAGGTAATCACGTCTGTAAATTACTAATAAGCGGAATGAAACTCTGCATTCAGCATTGACTACTATACTGTCAGGACTGTTATTGGGCACGGGGAGGCAAGAGCCTAAGAAAATGTGAGCACACTGTACTGGTATTGAGAATACGAACTGAACTGGCCCAAAGACGTCAAACTTGAGCAGCCTTACTTAATCACGCGTTAGCAGAAACAAGCGTCTCAGAGCTTATTTTATTCCACCAATAACGCACCAAAGATTTAAAAGACAAATTAGTTTTCTGACAAAAAAAGGAAAAAGCGTAGTGCGTGAACTCCGTCTATAATGCCTTGGAAATTCTTATAAATATACGTAATTTCTCTTAATCTGTACATCGAAAACGTGATTTTCAAGAAGCTGTGCAGTGTATCCGAGACTTGTCGAAATTGTTTATACGAACGACTATCGAGAGCTCGTGTGAGAATTTATGTTACGTTCCACAGAAAGGTGCAATCGATTTGATGCCTATGTTCTACCACAAATACGGTCGCAGGTTCGAATGCTGCCTCGGGCATGGATGTGTGTGATGTCCTTAGGTTGGTTAGGTTTAAGTAGTTCTAAGTTCTAAGTTCTAGGGGACTGATGACCACAGATGTTAAGTTCCATAGTGCTCACAGCCATCTACCACAAATAGCAGAACGTAGTTGTTCGTCCATGTCTTACCTTTTAACTGCTATCATTGTCTGTGCTCTTGCTGCATTTCTCAGCTTTCTTAAGGCTTGGCTGAATGGGGTCGTAAACATTGATGTTGCTCGCTGTTCTGCTAGTCCCGAACTGATGCTAAGCAACTGCGTGGGCCACTAAGAGACTCAACTGTATTGTTGACTACTGCGCTACTTCGCCATCTGTTGTTTACTCCAAGAGATATGCGGAAAATAATCGCTGTTCTATTAAGGAAACTATCCAGTATAGTAATAGAAGAGTAACTAGGCTGAGGCGATTGTGAAGTGCACCTGAGGATAAGGCGCCCCTCGCGCTAGAAGAAAAGAAATATAAGAAATAACGAAAAATTAAAACAGAGAAGGGAAAGTGGAAAAATTATTCAAATCGATAAGACAAGAAAAGTCATTCGCTTTGTTAAAATAATCGAAGATTGTATTGGGAATCATTCCGAGGTTAAAATATAAGTTTCATTTACCTCCTTTACACAGGTCAAAGATAAATCTCGAATATCACTTAATGAACGGGACAAGGTGTGAGCAAGTGTTTCAGCTAAAGCTACGACGGGTCATCCGTTATGAGTCGCTTATACAGTGGTATACAAAAAAATAGTGAAGTCACAATTTGAATCCAATCCTTGAAGGCCCTGTGGAAGCCAAAAGATGAATCAAAATGCAGGCCTGTATTCAGAAATAGTTGAGAATATCTACAACTTTTTTCTGTCGCAGTATGCTACACTTGCGAGAAGCGATGTGTGGACGTCATTTTGTTGCGTTGGGAATGGGATGGGGTGAAGACAGGCATGGTAGAAGGGGAGAGGTCCTCACTTTAGGTAATTTCCTGCGGTCACCATGACTGTAGTTACGTCCCTGTAAACACTCATCCATCGTCTTCAGTATCATTGCGGGAGCGATACTTACGGTCTTGTAGCATAGTTCTAGATTTCTGACGTAATACTGTGTGGTGAAACTCTGCAGGTACATTTTCGCAAGGTATTTGGCACTTATCTTTAGCAGTCTGCCAGTTTGAGTTTTCAGCCCTTTTTGTAACTCTCTCACGCGGATCAAACCTGTGTCCATCCGTGTTGATCCTTTTTCTATTCGTTCAATAACCCCTGATAGTCATATTTGGTACGGGTCCCACACACTTGAGTAGTGTTCTAAGATCAACTGCCCGAATGTTTTGCAAGCAGCCTCCTCTGTTGAGTCAGTATGAAATAAAGATATTCGTCAGCCCTCTACGGAATCGCTCCCCTGGGGTCTGTGAAGACAAGATTACTAATTGACTAACTACAGTAAGCATAGAGAGATTTAAACAATCATTCTTCCTCTGCCCGAAGCCTAAAGAAACCTAAAGAAACCCTGCCTAAAGACGCGCTAACGTGTGGGACCATGCTCAGTAGCCTATATTGTGTGAACTTTTACAGTGGTTTGCAGAGTGTTCAGTAGATGCATTTCCCTAGCATCCTACCAATGAACCGATGTCTACCACATATTTTACTTATGACTGAGCCTATATCTCATTTCATCTCATCTTTCTCTTCTTCTTCACTTTATGTATTAAACAAGTTGTCTGTTACTGTTATCTAATTCTTGTGCAGCCTTCCTATGTTTTTTTTCTTCTAATGCATTTTCAGTTGAGAACCTAACCGGAAATCTTTCTCACCCACGGGGCCTACATGCTCCTTCCATTTTTTCTTATTATCTTTTTTTTTGGTTTAGGTTATATATTTCTAAATCTTTCCTTACATCCTCATTACTTTTACAATCTTCTCTTGTACAGCCTTCCACTTTTCACAGAAAACTCATTTCTTGAGCATGTATTCTACTTTCTTCGTGTCATATTTCACCAAAATACGGGTTGGTATTGCTATGGTTTTGTAAAACTTTGGCTGGGTTTCTTTTCTGTCTCTATTCTGCAAACTGTTCACAGTCGTTCCAAGTACGAAAGCAATTTATTTAATTTTTTGTCCTCGTCTCGGTTGTATTCACATGTGATGTCGCATCCAAAATATTTAAAACACTTAACTTGCTGCAACATTTTCTTATTCAAGACTACTTTTGATATTACTGGCTCTATGTCCAGAAATGCCATCACTTTCTTTTTATCTATTGACAGTTTTAGGTTGTATCCTGAGACTATCTCCCTTGTAGACTCCCACCTCGTCATCTTCATTCTCTGAAGTTTTAAGTTACCGGCTCGTCTAATATGGAAGTGTGCTAACTGACCCTGTAATCTGGCATGAATTAATCAGATTGAATTAGGAATTCAGCGTCTACGAAATGAAACATGAATTACAACAGTTAGTACGATAAAATGACTCATAAATCATGTGACAAGCAGAAATAATACTCAAGTACGACCTTGGCACATCTGATGAAAGAGCCTGATGTGAGATGCTAGTGATCTCGTATTAAATGAAACAACTACAGTTGCGACGCCGTGTCATGATTGTCGTAACGTTAGTATAAAAGACAGACACTACTAGATGAAGGAAAGCGTTGCATCTGTAGCAGCAGTTGCAAGCAAACTGCTGATTTGAATCTGAAAACAACACTTCACCGTGAAGGTTGAGGTTGTTGAAATTCTATAAAAATGACTTTACTGTCCCTACGCATCATCTCGCAGCCGAGGCTCGATCTCACCATATCGATTCGTAGGTGGAGACTGAAGCAGCTGCAGACTCAGTCATTGGCGGCACACCAGCGACCCTAGCCACCGGTTCAAATCAAATGGCTCTGAGCACTATGGGACTTAACATCTGAGGTCATCAGTCCCCTAGAAATTAGTGCTACTCAAACCTAACTAACCTAAGGTCATCACACACATCCGTGCCCGAGGCAGGATTCGAACCTGCGACCGTAGCGGTCGCGCGGTTCCAGATTGAAGCGCCTAGCCAGCAGCTAAATTCAAATCAGCCCGAAATCTTTCTAAGTTTCTCAACTCATCTGCTCGGAGGTCCACTCTAGCAGGACAGTGTAGGTTAAGTCTGAAGACTGACAAGAAGAAATTTTGTACAGAATGTTTACTAAAATGAGAACTTATATTCTTTACTACGTTCGAACTGGCAAGGTTATGGATATTCCGAGCGACGACCAGCAAAAGTATTCCTAAGAGGAAGCTCGAAGCCGGCCGCTGTGACCGAGCGGTTCTAGGCGCTTCAGTCCGGAATCGCGCTGCTGCTACGGTCGCAGGTTCGAATCCTGCCTCGGGCATGGATGTGTGTGATGTCCTTAGGTTAGTTAGGTTCAAGTAGTTCTAAATCTAGGGGACTGCTGACCTCAGATGTTAAGTCCCATAGTGCTTAGAGTCATTAAAACCATTATAAGAAACTCGATCCCTTTCCTGAACTTATTTTCAGATGGTTAACCACTTATGCGCCTACTACCATTCAGTGTTGGAGAAAAGGCAATTGACTCTCTTTCTATTCCATCTCCCTCTCCCTCCCTCCCCCCCCCCCCTCTCTCTCTCTCTCTCTCTCTCTCCCTCTCTCTTTGTGGCCAATGGAGAAGGTCCTCAGCAGCCCGGTCGTCTTTCTCTCTCCAAGTTACAATTCATTTACATTAGTCACTCCTGGTAGTTCTTATACTGCGTAAACATTTTGTTTTTGTCAACTTTCCGTGGCGACCCACGCTTTCAAAGGCGCACCAAACTGCGGGTTCTCACTCAATTTTCTCGATGTTATCTACAGCGTTTGGTGCGTTGCAAATAAACACAGCTTTCTACGTTTTGTGCACGATAGTGCCTTCCTGGTCCTTGCTAAAAACAGCGTTCCTGATCTTTTCAGTACTAAGTCGTAAAACGGTCGCTGCTGGAGACCTGGCTACAGAAGATTGCATCTGTGTTGCCTGTGGTGCATCTGATGCCCAGTTTCGGCACTGCAAAAGCAAGTTCAGTTGACTGCATGGCATTGACTTGCACCCCTCCTGGCGCTACCTTCCGGGAATTGCCTACGTGCCTCCGCTGCCCGCCTGAGCGCTGTCAATGTGCTTCCAAAGTCATTTTTGTGGTGTCACCGCCAGACACCACACTTGCTAGGTGGTAACCTTTAAATCGGCCGCGGTCCATTAGTATACGACGGACCCGCGTGTCGCCACTGTCAGTGATTACAGACCGAGCACCGCCACACGGCAGGTCTAATCTAGAGAGCCTCTCTAGCACTCGCCCCAGTTGTACAGCCGAATTTGCTAGCGATGGTTCACTGACAAATTACGCTCTCATTTGCCGAGACGATAGTTAGCATAGCCTTCAGCTACGTCATTTGCTACGACCTAGCAAGGCGCCATTATCATTTGCTATTTATCTTGTGATGCATGTACCGTCAGACCGATGTTCACCAATTATGGATTAAAGTTAAGTATTCCAGAAGCTACGTACTTTTTTTACTAGACTCAACTCCTTTAACTGTTCCAGACCTCACGCCAGCCTGCGTGAGCTTAAACGCGTGCCTTTCGGCTACCTCATAGTGGCTTGGCTGTCTTGCTACAATTTTACTTGCATCAAGTGTGCAATTTCGAATAAAAACGTAAAATGCATTAATTAACTACTAACATCACTGGTAATGTGTTAAATTTGGTTATACGCTCGTATACCTTCAGCCAGTTGTTTGGTTCAAAATGGTTCAAATGGCTCTGAGCAACATGGGACTCAACTGCTGAGGTCATTAGTCCCCTAGAACTTAGAACTACTTAAACCTAACTAACCTAAGGACATCACACACATCCATGCCCGAGGCAGGATTCGAACCTGCGACCGTAGCGGTCTTGCAGTTCCAGACTGCAGCGCCTTTAACCGCACGGCCACTTCGGCCGGCCCACTTGTTTGGATCTTGGCCATCGTCACCAGAGAACCCGGAAGGATGTCTCATGTGGTGAAACACAGCTGCTGTCATCGTAACGTCCTCCTCTTCTTTTGTCTCCGACAGATTGCGATCTGTTGAATATAGCTCGAATTCGGGCTTCTCGCCACGGAAACGGCGGCTCTGTCGTGGCCTGATGGGAGCCACTGTGTTGTCGTTAATAAGCGACATCACAAGTTCCAATACCCGGCGCCTCCACCAGAATAATTCCACGTAGAAGAAGGTGTAATTAGATGAATGACGAAACATGACTTCACTTAACGAAGGTTTATTCAGCACTTGCACATCCAAGAGCGCGGAGCGAACTGCCTCCGACCACAACACATACAGTATATATACAGTTACAGAACATTCCAGCACCATCGATATTCTTGATATTTTTGGATACTTCTAGAATGTACTCGAACCGAATATGCAAATCAAGATTTTACAATTCAGGGGAGTTTTGAACTCAGGACTTCCACGCAATAGTCTAGTATCATAGCCACTATACCACAATGTTAATTAATTATACCAATCTAATTTTATATTCGTTACGTGACAGTTTTGGAAAAAATGGTCGTGTAACAATATCAGTGTTAGGTAATCTGCAAATAGGACTGCATTTCGTTTAACCCTTTCAGACACTGTGACTATAATTGTGTAATTAACTTTTACTGTGTCTTAGCTGCAACACAAGTATTTTTCCCCAACGGAAACGTGAGGTATACATTTGTGAATGTTCATCCTCTTCATCATGTACAAGTGCTGCCAACTGTTGGGCATCACTAGGAAAATATCAGCAAGTCAAAGTAGCAGTGCGCAGCAGATCGTGACCACTAGAATACACGGATTTGGTGGGTTCGCTGTATTCCACAGTATAACGGAATACTGTTACTGTTACACTGAAGAGCCAAAGAGACTGGTACTCCTGCTTAATTTCGTGTAGAGCCCCCGTGAGCACGCGGAATTGCCGCAACACGCCGTGGCATGGACTCGACTAATGACTGAAATAGTGCTGGAGGGAATTGACACCATGAATCCTGCAGGGTTGTCCATAAATCCGGAAGAGTACGAGGGGGTGGAGATCTCTTCTGTACAGCACGCTGCAAGGCATACCAGACATACTCAATAATGTTCATGTCTGGGCAGTTTGGTGACCAGCGGAAGTGTTTAAATTCAGAAGAGTGTTCCTGGACACATTCTGTAGCAATTTTGGACATGTGGTGTGTGCATTGTTCTGCTGGAACTGCCCAAGTCCGTCGGAATACGCAGTGCACATAAATGGATGCAGGTGATCAGACAGGATTCTTACGTACATGTCGCCTGTCAGAGTCGTATCTAGACTTGTCAGGGGTCCCATATCACTCCAACTACACACGCTCCACACCATTAAAGAGTCCGCCCCGATAGCTGAGTGGTCAGCGTGACAGACTGTCAATCCAAAGGGCCCGGGTTCGATTCCCGACTGGGTCGGAGATTTTCTCCGCTCAGGGACTGGGTGTTGTGTTGTCCTAACCATCATCATTTCATCCCCATCGACGCGCAGGTCGCCGAAGTGGCGTCAAATCGAAAGACCTGCACCAGGCGAACGGTCTACCCGACGGGAGGCCCTAGCCACACGACATTTCCATTATACCATTAAAGAGCCTCCACCAGTTTGAACAGTCCCCTGTTGACATGAAGGGTCCATGGATTCACGAGGTTGTCTACCCGTACACGTCCATCTGCTCGATGCAATTTGAAACGAGACTCGTCCGACCAGCTAAAATGTTTCCAGTCATCAACAGCCCAATGTCGGTGATAACGGGCCCAGGCGAGGGTTTGCGCGTTGACTCTTGTTGATGGCCCAGCATAGAAATCTGCAGAAGTTTGCGGAAGGGTTGTACTTCTGTCACTTGAACGATTCTCTTCAGCCATCGTTGGTCCCGTTCTTGCAATCTTTTTCCGGCTGCAGCGATGTCGTAGATTAGATGTTTGACCGGATTCCTGATATTCCCGGTACACTCGTAAAATGGTCGTCCGGGAAAATCCCCACTTCATCGCTACCTCAGAGATGCTCTGTCCTATCGCTCGTGCGCCGACTATAACACCATGTTCAAACAAACTGCCTACTGGCTTCTGTCTCGGGTTCTTCGGCCGACGTTCATCTAATGATTTTTCTGACGTTTCGCCAGCACGAGTGGCTGGCATTGTCAAAGCTTCACCCTCCATTGCCGGTGGTGAACTGGAGCCGATCTCGCGGGCGCAGACTATATGTACCTGGCGCGCCAACGTCCGAGGGCTTCTCTGCGGTCATTTCCGGCGCGGTTCTCCTCTTGCTACCTGCGACGGTCGTTCGCTGCAGTACGGGAAGCCAGGATCCGTTTACCTTAAGGCTTTCCTCTTTCTTGTTCAAACTGTTCGCGTGTTTTTGTATTTCCATAGCTTCTCTGAACAAGCGCGTGTGATAGTGCTTCTCTACAGCCTGAACTTCCGTGTCGGCGAATTTTATTACGTGGTCGGTCTCATTCAGTGAGTGCTCTGCCACGGCCGATTTCTCCACCTGCCCCAACCTGCAATGTCGCTTATGCTCTTTGATCCTGGTGTTAATGGATCGTCCAGTCATTCCGACATAAACTTTTCCGCATGTGCATGGTATACGGTATATTCCCGACATTGCAAGTGGGTGTCTTTTCGCCTTCGCCGATCTAAGGCACTCTTTGATCTTCCTTGTCGGTTTGAAAATCGTCTTTACGCCATGTTTGCGCAATATACGGCCGATTCTGTCCGTCACTCTGGGAATGTAGGGCAGAAAGGCCGTACCCGACATTTCTTTTTCTGGTTCCTTACTTCGCCGTGTGTTTGGCACTGTTACACTTCTAATATAACTTGTGGAGTACCCATTGCTCCTCAGGACAGTTTCCAGGTGTTGCATTTCTCGTTTGAGGTGTTGCGGCTCACATATTCGTCCTGCTCTCGTTACGAGCGTACTAATCATGCCTCTTTTCTGGCTCGGGTGGTGGTTTGACAGTTTATGCAGGTATCGGTCCGTGTGTGTCGGTTTTCGATACACACTGTGTCCCAGGTTTTCGCCGTCCCTTGTGACCAACACATCTAGAAATGGCAGTTTCTTGTCCTTTTCTACTTCCATGGTAAATGTTATGTTGGCATGGAGGCTGTTCAAGTGTCTTAGGAAGTCACCGAGCTGTTCTTCACCATGGCTCCACGCCACGAAAGTATCATCGACGTACCTGTTGGGGCAGGTGGAGAAATCGGCCGTGGCAGAGCACGCACTGAATGACACCGACCACGTAATAAAATTCACCGACACGGAAGTTCTGGCTGTAGAGAAGCGCTATCACACGCGCTTGTTCAGAGAAGCTATGGAAATACAAAAACACGCGAACAGTTTGAACAAGAAAGAGGAAAGCCTTAACCACCGGCAATGGAGGGTGAAGCTTTGACAATGCCAGCCACTCGTGCTGGCGAAACGTCAGAAAAATCATAAGATGAACGTCGGCCGAAGAACCCGAGACAGAAGCCAGTAGGCAGTTTGTCAACAAGTGGCCACGAAAGCCTCAACAATTTTGTACCATGTTCAAACTCACTTAAATCTTGATAACTGCGCGAGATACTTTTTGTCTTATATAGGCGTTGGCGATCGCTGCGCCGTTTTCTATCCCTTTACATATATCTATGATATTTGGGTACGCGTCCCTATACCAGTTTCCTTGGCGCTTCAGTGAATATTCCACTGTATAACTGAATACTGTTGTTGTTATTTTGCGTGGGAATTACTGAATGAACATTTTACTATTTATTACAATAGAGAATATTTCGTAATTAGTTATTTTAATGCACAAAATGAAGCCAAGTGTACAAAGTACGTTCTGAAAACTGGTGCATATTTTTATATAAATCTTGCATATAAAATTAGGTTAAAAAATCACCTACAAGCCTTACCACATAATGAAAAATTTTCCGTCCTCCAGAAAAAAATTTAGTTCTGAAACAGTTAATATCTCGATCTACAAACATTCCTTCTTTATTCACCATTTTCCATTTGCTGATATCACTACATTCATGTATATATTGAAGAGTGTCGGAGAAATACAGCTTCCTTGTTTTTGTTCATTGGATCTGTCATCAGGTTTGCTAAATCTATAACAATTTCAGTGTCTGTGTGTATTCATTTCATGTCCCTGCAAAGTATTATCCTAAAGCACGCATGCACAGATCGCGGGCCGCGGACCGCAAGCGCCTCTCCATTGTTCTGGTGGCAGCCCGCTTTCACCGTTCATTCTTGCAGCTTTTTTTCTTGTTTTTTTTTTCTTTTTTAACTCATCTTTAATTCACTTCTGTAAATGAAAGGGCGGGACCTTGTAGAACACAGTTCTTTTGAGAAAACATTGTTGCAACTATATTTGTTAAATAAAGTGAATTTTAGTGACACAAATTATGTGAACTGATTACAAAGTTTTGGACATGGCTGCTTGGTTCAGTGACCGTTTATAAATTGAAATTGAAGCAAATGAGTCTTATTTACTGGGTTTCAACACTTCTAAGAGTGCCTTCATCAGAATTTAGACATTTAAAGTGGTCTATAACATAATTAAAAAATTATGGGAAATTTTTTTTTATATATATAAAAGAAAAACGCCTCAGTCCATTGCAACCTATGGTTGTACAGGTATGAGCAGTCCTTAGAGGCTCGCCTTCACACATTCCTTTTAAATATTTTGTGACTAAAGCCCTTCTGGCCTGTTATTTATTTTATACGTGACATTTAAGTACTGTCTTTGTGTTATATTGTTAGTCAGTACTTACACTTTTTTACATAAAAAAATTTTCCCATAAATTTCTAATACGTGATACGACAGATGTAGAATACAACGTTTTTACGTTTGTGGAGTGCAAAACTTTACACTTCTTAGCATTTAAACAAATTGCCAACCACTTTAAAATGTTATAGAGCTCTGACTGAATATTTGTGCAGCTTTCTTCACACAGCAATGTACCTCCAAAGAAAATCTGAGATTACTATTAATATTGTCTGACAGGTCAAATATATATAATATAAATAGCAAGGATCCCAACACACTTCCATGGGAAACTACTGGAGTTGCTGCGATGTCTGTCAAAGGGACTGGGAATACTAACTACTGTTTCCAGAAAGAAATTTCTCATTAAAAATATATCTCTTTTTCTATCCAATAGTTCAGTACATGGAATCAGTACCAGAAATACCTACAATCTTCAAAAAGATTTAAAGTCACTTACTTTGGCCCAAAAAGGTGTTCATTATTCGGAAGAAACGTTTTCAATAACTTTCCAGTAGCCTCAAAAATTTAACTACTAATAAAGTTCAGTTTAAGTGGGGCCTAAAGTATTTGGTGATTGCCAACTCCTTCTACCGTGTTGATGAATTTCTTAGCAGAACTTACTGATGTGTGTATGTTATCAATAATATTAAATAATGCGAGCCTTGCGTACAGTCTCGCTTCTGTACAAATTCAGTGGAGTAAAATGATCTATGTAAAAGGGTGTTGCAAAACGGTTTTTCTATTTGACGATGCGTGCCGACAATAGTAAAAGAATTCTCATACGACCTTCAGTGTGTTGAAGGCTTACATCTTTTGTGACAAGTTTGTTGCTACCTTTTAATGAGAATATGTGAAAGATTTGTTTATTTATTCTACATCTATGAGCACTGCTTCACTTGGATTCTATGTAGGGTACGTTAGTTTATCTCTCTTCCTCTTTAAATATTTATTGTGTATTCTTGTTTTTTGACATTTTCTGTATCCTAGGGGATCTACTCACTATGAAATTTTTGGAAGGAAAAGTTCATCTAATCTTATGTAATCTGTAGATGGCTATGTGTCCAAGATAACATGTTGCATCCTCCCTACCAGAAAGCCCTTAACCCATTTACGGATTATGTTTGATAACACAAATCAATGTATTTTCAGTAATAAGAGAATCTTTCAGGGTAAGACAATCATGTGACAAAAACAAGGTTTCCTGCTTAGCAGTCTTCTCTTTCTCCTCTGCTTAGGCAGCTAAACTGCGCAGTGAAAGCACGTCCGGGCCGTGGCCCACGCGCACAGGGCGTCTGTGACGCATGCGGTCCCGCTACGGGACGTAATTCCGCCACTGAACTGTTAATCGGCAAACCCGGATCAACTCCCTGCACTCCTCTACTGACGAAACAGATTGTTGTTAAGGGACACCGACCTCCCCACGGTCCGCGAGACATGTTTAAAAAGTCGCTACACTGGCACCATTGATCACTACCGTGTAAGTAATCCGAATGCACTCCGATATACAGTGTCTAGAAAAAAAATGAAGTACCCAGAAAGAGACGAGGGAACGACATGAAACTTCGCAGGTTGAGATGGTATGTGACATTATTTGAGTGATTACAAAACAGAGTCAGATTTACAACGAATTTGGCAGGATATGTTGGATTAGTAGTATAGCGTTGTAATCCTTCTGGCCTGTATGCAAGGCACTGCTTCCGTTGGGAAGGATGTGATAATGTTGTTGTTTCCTTTAATAAGGCGACACCTACAACTGTTCTAACTGGTGTATGATCTCCTGGATACTGGCTCTTCTGCTGGAGACAGATCTAGCGGTCTTGCTGCCCATGTTAATGCCTCAATATATACATACAGATGGCGGTAGTATCGCGTACACAAGGTATAAAAGGGCACTGCACTGGCGGAGCTATCATTTGTACACAAGTGATTCGTGTGAAGAGGTTCCCGACGTGATTATGGCCGCAAGATGGGAATTAACAGACTGAATACAGAATGGTGGTCGGAGCTAGGCCCTTGGTACATTCCATTTCGGAAATTCAGTATTCCGAGATCCACAGTGTCAAGATTCTGCCGAGAAGACCAAATTTCAGGCATTACGCCCCACCACGGACAACGCAGTGGCCGAAGGCCTTCACTTAACGACCGAGAGCAGCAGCGTCTACGTAGAGTTGTCAGTGCTAACAGACAAACAGCACTGCCTGAAACAAACGCAGAAATCAATGTAGGACGTACGACGAGCGTGTCTGTTAGGGCAATACGGTGAAATTCGGCTTCAATGGGCTACAGCAGCAGATGACCGATGACAGTGTATTCGCTAACAGCACGACATCGCCTGCAGCTCCTCTCCTGCGCTCATGACCATATCCGTTGCACCATAGACGACTGGACAACCCTGCCTGATCGGATGAGTCCCGATTTCAGTTCGTAAGTGATGGTAGGGTTCGAGCGTGGCCCAGACTCCACGAAGGCTTACAAGGGGAGGCCGCCAATTGTGAAATTCAGATTCGATTGATACTGCGCATAATAAAAGCTCATGGCCAGAGGTGTAATGTGGCAAAGCACCAAGATGCACTTCTCAGCCGTTGTCGAGGAAATCGACAGTTAAAAGAAACCGTTGCCGTGAACTACTCTCTACGATTAATAGTTTACTACAGCGTCGTGGCGCAGCGGTAAGCGCTCGGGATTGTAATCCGAAGGTCGCTGGATCGAATCTCGCGCCATGCAAGTTTTTTTATTATTAGTTTTTGGTAATTCAAATATATATATATATATATATATATATATATATATTTGAATGATAATATATTAGTTTTTCTTAATTCAAATATATATATATATATATATATATATATATATATATATATATATTATTAGTTTTTTGTAATTCAAATATATATATATATATATATTTGAATTACAAAAAACTAATAATAAAAAAATTTGCATGGCGCGAGATTCGATCCGGTGACCTTCGGATTACAAATCCGAGCGCTTACCGCTGCGCCACTTTTTTTTTCATTAAAACATTTATTAAAAAAAACAATGTTACACATTCCAAATACATACTAAGTTATACATACATGAAGTTATTTAAACAAGACGGTTTGATCATTTCAATTACGCTGACGTTAAGGAAAGACAACAGAACATTGTGTTACTGACTAAATTACCAGAAAGAATTACGTTAAACATCAAGAAAAAAAAATTTTTTTAAAGGCATTTAAACTTCAACCTGAAGAAGTAAAATCTGCACTTTGAATTACATGAGCTGCAATCTTTACAGAAGCATAATTTCTTTATGATGGATATCAACAAGTTCGTGGGATAATTTTAAATATAAAACAATTTAATAATCATATTAGGCAATTTCTGAAATACTTGAGAATGGCGGAAAGGAGATATATATTACATTTATCAGATAGAATCTCATGGTTTTAACCAATCGATAAGGACATTTCTATAAAAACTGTCTATTTCCAAATTTCTAGTATAACCAATAATGCACCTTCAAGGTATTGTGTTTTGACACTATTAGACACACATCTCAATGTCACATAAGTTCTGTACATTAGCTTATAAATTTCAAACACTACTCTCTGAAGTAGAAAAGCACACATCATAAATGTACTGTAAAATCGTAAATAGTATCCTTAAGGTAACTACAATACATCATTGTCAACACAGCCTTCTTTTTTATATTAACCAATGCCCATTCTTTCAAATTCAATTTTTAACATATTGCCGAACTTTTTCTTGTGATTCGAATAGCTTCTAATTTTGTGGAACTCACACAGCATGTATACCTTGAACTCTATGAGGCTATCGGATCCTAATTTGTTAAGGACGTAGTTAATAAAGTTTCCCAGCAACCAGTACACAGCGTTATTTTTTGCTTCTGGGAAATAGCGTGCTTCAGGCCTGTGTATCAATGACAGCGATATATACTCAGGGGATGTTCTTGTAATCAGAGCTATTTGCTCCCGGATCCACTTCCAACTATTCATGTGACCACTGCAAGTATATCTATGAATTACTGTGTCAACTAGATGGCATTGTTGACATAAATTTGTTTCACAGAGTCCGATTGCATGCAGTCTTTCATTGGTGCAAACTATGTTGTTAACCGTCTTGTACCATGACGTTTTTATATTAGACGTGAGCACATTAGAACTAATGTTCTTCCAAATCTCAGTCCACTCAATGTTAGGAAATTGTCGTTCTATTTTGTTCCTTCCTTCGCTTTTCTTTCGTTCCCGCATTATGGCTCTCGATGTTAAGTGTCGGGACTGCCTGAGTTCGACACTGACATAACTAAACTCAACATAGAATATCCTCACGTGCTGTAAGCGACTGTTGATATTCTGCACGTCAATCGGGGGAAGTAGGCTTGGAGGTTTAATGATCTCGAAAAGTTGGCTGGTTATGCTTTCTCGCGAGTCTCTTATTAAATTAACTTGCCTTTTGATAAAAAGAGCAGAGGCTTTATCCGTTATATCAGTTAATCCTAGTCCACCATTTTTAGGATCTAAAGTGGCTACTTTAGCAGGTACTCTGAACACTTCACCTCTCCACAAAAAGTTGGTGATTTTAGACATTATTCTCCTCGCTATCATTCTCGGTATTGGAAACAGCTGGGCAGTATAATAAGCCTTAGCAAGGATGCATGAGTTGATATACTGTGTTCTTTGAACTTGGTTCATATAACGAGTTAAATTCTCTACAATGGCTCCTTGCACTTTATCTGCTGCAACTTTCCAATTTAAAGCCGTCATTTTCATAGGGCATGCTGTCAGGGTGATCCCAAGTGTTTTATGTTGTGGGACTAATTTTGCCCACTCGACGTTTATATTATCAAAACCTCTGAGATTTAACATCTTACTTTTTTTTTCGTTTGCATTGGCTCCAGATGCTCTACAGTACGAATCAATCACTGTTGCTAGCGTGGTTACCTCATCATTGTTCCTTATAATGACCCCTATATCGTCAGCATAGGCTCTTATAACGGTTTTATTTCCTGATAATGTTAAGCCTTTTAATCTAGCATGGACATGGCGGAGGAAAGGTTCCAGCGAAATGGCGAAGAGCGACATGGACAGAGGACTTCCTTGAGAAACACCTCGTTGTATTTGCATCGGCCTGGATTGTTGACAATTCACCGCTATTTTAGCATTTATTCCAGTTGCTATGTTCTTAATCAACTGTATGACCCTATCGTTGAAACCTATTTTCTTCAATGTCTGTAGAAGATATTCATGATTTACTACATCGAACGCTTTATAAAAATCTAAAAACAATAAAGCACACTTTATGTTTGTTACCGAAGTTATAGCAATGATATCCCTGAATTCCGCTAGATTTTGAAAAATGGTTCTGCCTTGCGCACAGTTCTGATGTTGACTAATAATTTTATCTGTAAGGCATGAAATTCTCTTGTTTATTATTCTAGCTATTAATTTATAATCAGAATTCAGCAGTGAAATTGGACGAAAATTATTTAAATCTTTTTTTCCATTATTTTTGGGCACCAGAACAATTTTACTCTCCTTAAACTCAGCCGGAATCATTTTACCCTGAATAATCTCATTTACAATGTCCGTGATTTTCGCACCTACTATTGGCCAGTAACGGATGTAAAACTCTGCTGGCAGACCATCCGGTCCTGGGGATTTTTTTGGTGGTGAGGCGCACAGAGTCTCATACACGCCTTCTTCACTGACAACCTCTAGAAAATTTTCGTTGTCATCTTCTGTCAGCTGTGGGGCTAGGATGTCAAGGAATTCTTCCAAGGAAGCATCACTACTTTGATGTACAGAATATAGCTCGCAATAGTAGCGATAAATCTCGTTCATGATATCGTGCTGGGTTCTGAGAGTCGTACCGTGTTTTGTTCGAATTTCATCAATAAAAGTCCTTCTCCCGTTTTTCGTATGCTTCACTAAATGATATAGGGAAGTAATTTCATCTTCTGACACCGAATTTGCCTTCGATTTTATTTTCAACCCTTCCATTTGACTTCTCTTGATATTAAGTAACTTGGCTTTGACTTTTTTGATGTCTGCTATCCGAAGTGAGGAACCTGCGGAGACTTGATCATATAGATCTCTCAAAACGGAATAGTAATACTCTATAGTGCATTTCATTTCCCTTGCGCTCTGGGCACTGTATTGAATAAGAACTTTCTTCAACTTTGGCTTTGCCATTTTAACCCACCAGTCAATAGCAGTGGCATATCTACTACTGGCTCGCAGGCATATTGCCCATGTTTCTTTAATCAGATCTTCTAAATCATGATTTGCTAACAAGGAAGTGTTCAAATTCCACTGATTCTTGAATCGGTGAACCGGCTGTCTTTTTAGATTTATGCAAGCTAAGACACTTGAATGGTCTGAAAAGTACGTAGGAATGGTTTCTACTTTTGTCACGGAAGTTTCAAGATTTTTAGAAATATATAGTCTATCAATCCTGCTACGTGATGTTGCCGTGACATAAGTGAACTCAACAGTGGAGGGGTATTTGATTTCCCATATATCTTTTAATTCTAAACCAGTAACTAGTAGTTTTAGTTCACTTGAGAAATTAAAATTAGGTAACTGATCTTTTCGATTTAAAACACAATTAAAATCACCTCCTAGTAATAACTGTCTTGGCGATTTCCTTAACAAGTATATCAGGTCATCTTTGAAGAAACGTGCCCTGTCAGCTCGATGAGAACTTCCTGAAGGGGCGTACAAGTTGATCATAGTCACATCGTAGATATTTAGTCCTATTCCCCTTCCGGATTCCAGTCGTTCCACCTCGCTTACTGTAATCCCTTCCCTCACCAAAATAGCTGTTCCAGCACTTGTTTCGGGAGACACATTTATGTAACTGACAAAGCCGGGAATTACCAACTCCGAAACTAGAACTTCTTGTAATAGGGCAATATCAGTCGCGGATTCGTACAGAAATTCCTTAAGGGCCGATAATTTCAAACCGGTCGTGATTTTATTTATGTTTATAGTGGTGACAGAATAAGATTGCGTCATTGTGTTTTCACTATGTAGTTGTTTTGATGAACTAATTTAGTTTCCTTTGGTTCAGGGTTCAGCTAAGCTGTAACAGTTTTCTCGGAAGGCTGAACATGGAATAACACTTCCATCTGTTTATTAGTTACTGTCCCGTTTTTTTCTGCTTCTGATGTTTTCTCTTGTAACGCAAGCAGAATGATTTCCTGGTAAACTTTCTGATTTTTCCTCCAGTGATTCGTGTACGACCGTTTCGGACTGAACATTCTTTGGGCTTGGGTCGCCCCTACCGGATTTTCCCTTCCCTTGGTTACGAGCTACATTCTCATTTGGTTGCGTCGGTATTTTACTTCGCGGCTTATCTGGAGCAGCAGCAGACGCTTTCGCAATTTCGGTTGCCGGCGCCTGCCCTGAGGTGTTGACCGTGATTTCAGTTTGGCCACCACTTCCTCGTTCTTTATTAATTTCACTCACTTTCTGATCGAGGGAAACAAATGGAGACTGCAGTTTTGCAACCTCTCCCTGAATTTGTTTATTATCAGATAGATTCTGATCTTTGCAATCGGCTACTGCACCTGTTGTTTCTTGCAAATTAATCCTGTTTACATCCCCTTCATTTTCTGGTACCGTATGTGTATTATCTTTCTGTTCATTAGTTTCCATTCGCATTTTGCCTTCAGGTTCCTCTGCCTCCTCATCGCACTGTTTTTGCTTGCGTAGTGAGGGAGTGGGACAAGACAGCTCGTCCTCTGAACAACTATCAGTTATCTCCAGAGGTCGTTTTTTCGGTTGCGTTTCAGTTTCACGAGTAGTGGCAACAGGGTTTCCTTTTGTTGTTAACGGGGGAAATTGACTGTTATCGTGAAGGGACACATCAGTTTGGCCTGCTGCGTTAACATCCTCAACCAGTTGTTCCGGGCTATTCTTTGGTAACAGTTCATTTAAGGTAAGCTTTTGACGCTGTATCAAATTACTTTTAAGAACAACAGTTCGCCGCGGACATTCCTGTCTGAAGTGGCCGGTTTCGTTACATATATGACATGTAGCTTCCTGACCTGTATAAACAATTTGTGCCTTACACCCACAAACAGTTATGTGAGACGGAATATTCGTCTTAACGTCCATCTCTACACTGCGGACACCGTTAAAACACTGCAGTTTAAAGCGAGGCGACCATCTTTCATTTGCAATTGATTTAACGTCTCCGTAGTTTGAAAGAGCTTCCTTAATCTTATCATTTTCAATTTCAATGGGAAGATTCAAGACACGAACGGTTTTGTAATGAATGTCCGCTCTATAGATGGAAACCTTACTTTTATAACCATTTCTATGCACAAAATCTACTTCATAGCCCCACTTTCGTAACACTTTATCAACAGTCGAAGCACTGATTAACTTGACAAAAACACAGTATTTTTCCTGATCCAGTTGCCAGGTATGAACGGTTTCAGAATTTAGTCCAATTACCTGTGTAATCCAGTCATCTATTTCCAGGGATGTCGGCTGAACAGGACGGGATTCCTTGTCAAACGCAAATACCAGAGTATTCTTCCTGAGGTTTGTAGCCATGGTTAATTCAGCGAAGCAGTTTCGGTTAAACAACCGAAATTCCACGTAGCAGCAGCAAGACCAGAAAGAGCGATCAGATCACAAGGAACAGGAACGAACACGGAGATTAACGGACGGACAGCACTCGGCGAAGCACAAGTACAGCGATGTAAACACTGAAGCGCAGCGCAACAGTTAACAGCGGCCACTCGCGAGCGCGGCTGAAACGGAACTACCACTGTTGGTGAAGGCGGATCGATCTCCAATTGTACCACCTCCATTTTTCCGTTTTTTTAACAGGGTGTACCAAAGCTCTCCCGTCCGCACTGATTTTCGACGATGTTATAAGTTGCGCTAGGAACCACATCTACCTTCTTTCAAAGTTAGCAGGCAACTACGCTGTTATGCGGCGGCTCGTTTCGGCCCATTCAACATCTGTCCTTCAAGTGTAACGAGCGAGTAACGTAGTTTATATTTCATACCTGCCACAGCGAATTTGTGTTCGTGGGGTCTCTATTCTAATTCGAACGTTTGACTTACGTTATACGTATTCGTTTCGGAATATCGTTTCTACGTCTTCCGTTAACTCTACGTGGTTATCATTATGAAGACAATTAATAACATTTATGAAATAGGACTTTGTTTGCGGAAAACATAATAATGTTCGAAGTCGCCAGTTTTTCCACGACAAACGACTTTCAACAACTTATTATATGCATAATTGTTGCAACTGATTGCCGGGATATATATATTCCGGCGACCTTCGGATTACAAACCCGAGCGCTTACCGCTGCGCCACGACGCTGTGGAAAGTTATTAATCGTAGAGAGTATTTCACCGCAACGGTTTCTTTTAACTGTCGATTTTCTCGACAACGGCTGAGAAGTGCATCTTGGTGCTTTGCCACATTACACCTCTGGCCATGAGCTTTTATTATGTGCAGTATGAATCGAATCTGAAATTCACAATTGGCGGCCTCCCCTTGTTAGACACGAGTTGTCAACAAGGCACTGCGCAAGCTGCTGGTGATGGCTCCGTAATGTTGTGGGCTGTGTTTGCTTGGAAAGTACTGGGGCCTCTGGTCCAATTGAAACTATCATTGACTGGAAATGGTTATGGTCGGCTACTTGGAGACCATTTGCAGTCATTCATGGACTTCATTTTCAAAATAACGATGGAATTTTTGTGGATGACAATGCGTCATGTCAGCGGGCAGCAACTGTTCGCGACTGATTTGAAGAACATTCTGGACAATTCGAGTGAACGATTCGGCCACCCAGATCGCCCGACACGAATCCCATCGAACGTTTATGGGACTTTATTGAGAGGTCAGTTCGTGCACCGGCAGGACTTTTGCAGTTGTGGACAGCCAAAGAGGCAGCAAGGCTCTACAGGGTACTCCCAAAGACTTGTGTTCATGCGATTGTGAGGTGCTGCACTACGGCGGGCAAAAGGAGGTCCGACACGATATTAGGGGATATCCCATAACTTTTGTCACTGCCGCGAAATCTAACCATGTAGAGAGTTCATAGAGACATGCAATGCGTGTGGACGGGGATTGCCTTGTTGAGAAATGGCAAAAATGGCTCAACCGTACTGTTATATGAGAGGTAACAAATGACGATGCTGGATGTCAGTGATGTACCTTTGTGGCATCAGAGTTCCCTCAGCCACTACCAGCCATGATCTGAAGTCATACACGATGGCTCCCCTCACCATCATGCTAGGAGTAACACCGCTATGCCTCACCAAAACTTTGGAAGAATGAGGCCTCTCCCCAGGATACTGCCCTACTAGCTAACGAAGGTAATCCGATTTGGTGCAGAGCAGGACTCTCAGTACCTGTGTAGGATGCAGGCGAAAGCGATGACATATTGAAGTCTGGGTCGGTCCGAGAAGCGTGTTCCAGAGGCCGAGATGGTGTAAGATGCTACCGAATGTCCTGTCACGCGGCGACATATGTAATACTACCGGCTGCTACTAAATTAGCAATACACCGATAATGTCAAAAGAAAGACTGTCAAGGCAGCCGCTTGCGTGAAGCAGAAGATCTGGGTTCGACTCCCGGCCAGGCAGAAATTTTTTTGTCATTCATGCATAGTGGAGTCAAAGTACAGCCACATTCGCAAATGCGAATATGATTCTCGCATCACAGATTTTAGACATTCAGATCGCCACATAATCGTGAGGTAATTAGTGTCACACCCGAAAAAAGCCTTCCACGCATATATGTCGATCGAAACATTGTTATTAGGAAAAGTGCGCACAGTCTGCAAAAATAAATGCAAATACGAGGGTTGGAACTTAAATAGAGGCAACTATTTATTCACAACCGATACAAAAACGTTACATGTTTGCACCTTCCACTGTCCTTCAGAGTAGTCACCAGCGTTGTGTAGAACCCGTTGCCAGCGATGTGGAAGGCGTAGTATACCGTTAGCAGAGCCTGCTCTGTTGATGGTGCGAATGGAGCGGTCTACTGCATGGCGAATCTCTGGAACAGTTCTGAAGCGAATGCCACGAAGTGGTTCCTTCATCTTCGGAATCAAATCAAAGTCACAAGGACTTAAGTCCGGGGAGTATAGTGGATGGTACAGTACTTTCCAGTCCCATCGACCGACCTGAGCAGCCACAGCTTGCGCTGTATGCGCCCGCGCATTGTCGTGCAAAATGATGGGTGGGTTGCGCAGAAAGCGTCGCCGCTTCTTTCGCAAAGCTAGGCGCAGGTGATGCTCCAAAAACGAACAGTGATACTGTGCATTGACGGTCTGCCGTGGAGGAACGTAATGCGTTAGGATAACACCATCACAGTCGTACACGAAATCACCATAACTTTAAACCGCTCCATTCGCACCATCAACAGAACAAGCTCTGCTAACGTTATACTACGCCTTCCACATCGCTGGCACGCTGGTGACTACTTTGAAGAACAGTTCAAATGGCTATGAACTCTATGGGACTTAACAGCTGAGGTCGTCAGTCCCCTGGAACTTAGAACTATTTAAACCTAACTAACCTAAGGACATCACACACATCCATGCCCGAGGCAGGATTCGAACCTAGAACCGCTCGGCTACCGCGGCCGGCTTAAAGGACAGTAACAGGTGCAAACATGTAACTCTTTTGTACCGGTTGTGAATAAATAGTTGCCACTATTTAAGTTCTAACCCTAGTACAAAGCTGAGTTACATTACTCTAGTCCAAGTATTATTATTGACATTGTTCTTTTCCTACAGTTTTTTTGCATGATATCTTTCAGCGATCATTGCACAGTTGACACACGCAGTCTTCATTTGGCTGGTGGAATGTCTTGTTTTGGCAGAACATGTGGTGGAAACCATGGGTTGCGTATCGTTCCACCACGTGTCGGAGTTCGTAGTTTTCCTATTATCACCCTTCAATCTTATGGCGTCGGTTGAGTAAAAGTCGTTCCAGATACAGTTGTATTTTTCTATGAGTACTTGTCATGTGCTTTCGTATCCTACGGTATTGGGCAAGAGCACCTGCATTCTGATGCTTTCTATGAAGCAGGGTTCTTTGATAAGACGTAAGCCAGTCTTGAAGGCGCTGTCTTCCCGATACCGTTAGTAGAGCCTGTTCTGTTGATGGTGCGAATGGAGCGGTCTAAAGTTATGGTGATTCTCGTGTACGAAAGTGTGGGAAATGGATGAGTTGGTACAGAATGCGAGTTGGGTAAGGTAGGGGCTGCAAAAGACGAGGTGGAGTGCGCGTCTTTCTAGCATCTCAAGGGATCTGTACAATTTACATCAGGTAAAGATCCAGGCAGTATTAACGTAAGTTAGGATGGGGTGGATGATGAATTAGCAGACGAAGAAAGTAGTAGGCCCTAGGACTATATTGATAGTAGTTGTAGCAGATTTCCGGTTTTGTTGGTTAGTAATTTACAAAGTTAGTCTGTTTAATAAAGGATGGCAAATTTTTTAATAATATTCTTAATTATAAAGAGTACATGAGGGAAAAAGTATTAATCTCTTTAAAAAAAAGACAGAAAAGGCTATTTTATGTCTGTGAGAGAAATATTTGTGCTGCGAAGGTAGGAATTATTAATGTTTGTTCGATTGTGGAACCATTCGGCGGTGAATAGCGTCGTGTTTTAATGAACATCGAAAAAAAAAGCTGTTTATTTAAAACATTTTGAGGGACGACGATAGTGTACAGAACTTTAAAATAGTCCTTCTCAGAACTCCAGGACTACAGATTTTGTTTCATTTTTTCCATATTTTGCAGCTATGGACGTGACTGTATTCAATACGCAGGAGGTATGAATAATAGTACGTTAGTACAAACAAGTGTACATCTTGAGTGACGCGATATGTGATTACAAAGTAGAAAGGATAAATCAGCGTCTCCTGTCATAACAACGTTAAAAACTTTCCTCCAAGATTTTTGGGAAGATACATTTCGTATCACCTCACTCAAAAGCAGAAATAATGTATTAAGAGGGAAAACAGATACAGTATTATATCTCTAATTTATATTTTTCCATTTTATTGGACCTTCGGCGCTGCTACACAACGAAGCCAACTGTATTGTTTTATTTATGCTGTGTGCCCGAAATAATTCCAATTATTTATCTCTGAATTTTGTACGGTCGTTTGCTAAACAGGCTAATTGAAACATTCTGATTACTATATTTATTTCTCATTGCAACGGATGCTAGTTTGGTGACGACGTTGGCTAAGTATTATAAACCGTACGCCAGGATATAATTATGTTTCTGTTGCGTCACTGACGTGTGTTTGATGTACACTCCTGGAAATTGAAATAAGAACACCGTGAACTCATTGTCCCAGGAAGGGGAAACTTTATTGACACATTCCTGGGGTCAGATACATCACATGATCACACTGACAGAACCACAGGCACATAGACACAGGCAACAGAGCATGCACAATGTCGGCACTAGTACAGTGTATATCCACCTTTCGCAGCAATGCAGGCTGCTATTCTCCCATGGAGACGATCGTAGAGATGCTGGATGTAGTCCTGTGGAACGACTTGCCATGCCATTTCCACCTGGCGCCTCAGTTGGACCAGCGTTCGTGCTGGACGTGCAGACCGCGTGAGACGACGCTTCATCCAGTCCCAAACATGCTCAATGGGGGACAGATCCGGAGATCTTGCTGGCCAGGGTAGTTGACTTACACCTTCTAGAGCACGTTGGGTGACACGGGATACATGCGGACGTGCATTGTCCTGTTGGAACAGCAAGTTCCCTTGCCGGTCTAGGAATGGTAGAACGATGGGTTCGATGACGGTTTGGATGTACCGTGCACTATTCAGTGTCCCCTCGACGATCACCAGTGGTGTACGGCCAGTGCAGGAGATCGCTCCCCACACCATGATGCCGGGTGTTGGCCCTGTGTGCCTCGGTCGTATTCAGTCCTGATTGTGGCGCTCACCTGCACGGCGCTAAACACGCATACGACCATCATTGGCACCAAGGCAGAAGCGACTCTCATCGCTGAAGACGACACGTCTCCATTCGTCCCTCCATTCACGCCTGTCGCGACACCACTGGAGGCGGGCTGCACGATGTTGGGGCGTGAGCGGAAGACGGCCTAACGGTGTGCGGGACCGTAGCCCAGCTTCATGGAGACGGTTGCGAATGGTCCTCGCCGATACCCCAGGAGCAACAGTGTCCCTAATTTGCTGGGAAGTGGCGGTGCGGTCCCCTACGGCACTGCGTAGGATCCTACGGTCTTGGCGTGCATCCGTGCGTCGCTGCGGTCCGGTCCCAGGTCGACGGGCACGTGCACCTTCCGCCGACCACTGGCGACAACATCGATGTACTGTGGAGACCTCACGCCCCACGTGTTGAGCAATTCGGCGGTACGTCCACCCGGCCTCCCGCATGCCCACTATACGCCCTCGCTCAAAGTCCGTCAACTGTACATACGGTTCACGTCCACGCTGTCGCGGCATGCTACCAGTGTTAAAGACTGCGATGGAGCTCCGTATGCCACGGCAAACTGGCTGACACTGACGGCGGCAGTGCACAAATGCTGCGCAGCTAGCGCCATTCGACGGCCAACACCGCGGTTCCTGGTGTGTCCACTGTGCCGTGCGTGTGATCATTGCTTGTACAGCCCTCTCGCAGTGTCCGGAGCAAGTATGGTGGGTCTGACACACCGGTGTCAATGTGTTCTTTTTTCCATTTCCAGGAGTGTATATGAGTGAGAGCGCAAGGCCGTATTTGCCAGGTAAACTGACTTAACTGATTCCGTCATTAGTGCCTTTTGGTATAGAGCACAGCTTCTCCAACTGGAGATCTTAGAACATTTCTGTGCTTAGTACAATTCTTATTTGAATTTTATATTGGTTCCTCTTCACTTAATCCAACTAGGTAAGGATCTTAAAGTGATTAACAGTACTCAAAGGAGTATTTTAGACGATTTCATTTCTGACTTAATCACACTCCTTTAGGTTCTTTGAATGAATCTCAGTCACTTATCAACCTTTTCGGCAACTTCATTTATACAGTATGTTCTACGCCCTTTAGTCGCGCGGATGGATACCAATAGATATTCGACTGCTGTCACTGATTACAGTGATCCCTCGGCGATGATGTACCCGAACAGTTTCAGGAATTTTCGTATACTGTACATGGTAATACATCCTGAAGTCGGGGGTCAGCAGCGGTCAGTCTTTGTAACAAGAGTTTATCATTTTCAAGTATTCCTACGTTTCGCAACTACACTGTTAACCATTAAAACTGCAGAAGCAGAAAAGATAGAAAATGTGTGTGTACAGTATAGTACGGAGAATACGTGATTAAATTTGTTTGTGATTTGGAGGTATACACTATGCGAAATGTAGTGCACAGTTGCTCTGGCAGCAACATAGGCTCTAATGTGATGTGGCTAGACATAGAGTCGAACTGAGCTTAAATGACACATGTGGGGACGGCATTCTGTGTGCGAGTTAATTAATCGTAGTGGTTCGCAAGTGGGGGAGTGCCGATTTTCCAGCAACCCATGACCAGATATTTGCAGATGAAGAACGTGCTGACCAGAGCAATAATCGAACACCCTCTGTATTTGTAATTTATATCGCAGAAAAGAAAGGCAGTGGAATAGGAAATTACCCATCCTCTGTATGGACATGAACCGCATCCGCAAGGACTGAAGTCATGGAAGAGTTTCCTTAGGACATCAAAGGAACTTAGAACCACTGCTGAAAGAGCTAGGTTGCAACTGTGGATGTCTGCGACCTACTTTCCCTCTGGTTGGAAAAGAGTTGTTGAAGACTTACCTCCAGGTCATGACATGGAATGGACAACTTGGAAGTCTCTGAACAGACTAAGATCCGAAGTTGGAAGATCAAAAGTTAACATGGCAAGATGGGAATACACTGATCCAAATGATATTCGGTTAGACAGTTCGGCACATGCTTCGGTGTCGATTGCGTCCAGTCCCCTGTACAGATGATGATCTTCAACAAGCAACAGAAAATGCTCTGGAAGTGTCCAAGTTTTGGTGAAAAGTAATTTAATCATAACTGTGTAAAATATATGTACATGCACCTGTAAATTTCTGACACGAGAATAATAATAATAATCACAGTAAACACGCTGTCTCGCTTTATTTTATTGAAAGATTCTGTCACGGACACTTCGAATGTGAGCACAGTCACCGGCCTTAACACATCGGAAATCTAACACTTTCTGTCCAAATTACCGGCTGTGTGAGCCAGAGATGATACAGTTGTGTGTCCGATGGCACCCCATACCAGCACGTCACACGCCGTGCTGTATGATAATGTAGATTTCAACCTGGCAACGTTCTTTCTTCTGCGAGCCTCCACAGTTCATTATATCCAACGTGATGTATGCAGAACGAAGAATCGTCAGAAAGACGCCGCGGTGCCACTCCTGCTTCCAGTGTTGTTGAGATCACCACTACCGGTGCGACCCTCTGTTGCAGCGTCAAGGTAAGCCACAACAATGGTCGTTATGTAGAGAGTCCGTGGTGCCCGAGATGTCACATTGTCTGCGTGGATACTTGTCTTGCTGCAAACTAGCCCATTTTCCGATCAAGGTACGAGACGTGGTTGTACAATCCTACACGACCGAGTGAACAGTATGCCTGCCCTATCGGGCGCTAGTTGTATGGGGCCACTGA
The DNA here is from genome assembly GCF_021461395.2 of Schistocerca americana. Taxonomy (NCBI): domain Eukaryota; kingdom Metazoa; phylum Arthropoda; class Insecta; order Orthoptera; family Acrididae; genus Schistocerca; species Schistocerca americana. The sequence goes on from NC_060121.1 coordinate 240,534,284, forward strand.
GATCGTGCACTGCGTTGAGTAAGACCCTCCTGAACCCAAAGACTCCGTATTCGCGTGACAGTCGTGGTGTCCTGCCCAATCTGTTGTGTCTAGACAAGACAGCCTAGACACAATGAGAGGAAGCCGAAAGGCACGCGCTAAGCTAAGCCGTATGGCGTGAGGTCTGAAACAGGATACGTAATGAATGCTATAAAGAAAAGTACGTAGCTTCTGGAATACTTAACTTTAATCCATCCTTTTGGTACATCTGGAGATTGTGGCGATACAAGTGAGACTCTTTAAATACATGCAATGTTACTAATGGCGCCTTGCTAGGTCGTAGCCATGGACTTATCTGAAGGCTATTCTAACTATCTGCTCTGCAATTGAGCGAGCCTTCGACAGTGTGCATCGCTAGCTACGTCGTCCGTACAACTGGGGCGAGTGCTAGTCCGTATCTCGAGACCTGCCTTGTGGTGGCGCTCGGTCTGCGATCACACAGTGGCGACACGCGGGTCCGACATGTACTAATGGACCGCGGCCGATTTAAAACTACCACCTAGCAAGTGTGGTGTCTGGCGGTGACACCACACAATCCAGACAGAAATGTCACGGAACCATAACCTGCCCTCTCGATAGGCTACGATCCTGCCATTGTCTGATTCTTGATAGCCGTTTCTCGTTCTTACACGAGGCATAACACGTCATTCTCACAACAAAACAACATTTAAATTCGATTTCCGAATGGCAAATCATCTGCTTAAGTTTTCGTTAGTACATAACATTCCTACCTCCTTTGTGCGACTGCGCTGAAATTTTAATCGTTTGGATGTCGAAGAATGCCGATTTGTTACGTGCTGTCTTTATAATGTTGCAAATTTTAACGGCCAGCAAAGTACACTCTAAAATAAAAAAGAAAAATGCACCACGAAAGAATTATCCGAATGGAATGGTAATCGGTAGATGTGATGTACATGGCCGGCCGAAGTGGACGAACGGTTCTAGGCGCTTCAGCCTGGAACCGCGCGACCGCTACGGCCGCAGGTTCGAATCCTGCTCAGGGCATGGATGTGTGTGATGTCCTTAGGTTAGTTAGGTTTAAGTAGTTCTAAGTTCTAGGGGACTGATGACCTCAGATGTTAAGTCCTATACTGCTCAGAGCCATTTGAACCATTTGATGTACACGTACAAACAAACAAATGATAGCTATTTCAGAAAAACTGGATGATTTATTCAAGAGAAAGAGCTTCACAAATGGAACAAGTCAATAATGCGTTGGTCCACCTGGCCATTATGCAAGCAGTTATTCAGCTTGGCATTGATTCATAGAGTTGTTGGGTGTCCTCCTGAGGGATATAACGCCAAATGCTGTCCAATTGGTGCATTAGATCGTCAAAATCCCGAGACAGCTGGAGGGCCCCGCCGGTAATGCTCCAAACATTCTCATCTGGGGAGATATCCAACGACCTTGCTCGCTAGGATAGAAGAAGACAAGCAATAGAAACTCTCGCCATGTGCGGGCGGGCATTGTCTTGCTGAAATGTAAGCCTGGGTTGGCGTGCCATGAAGGGCAAAAAAACGGGGTGGAGAATATCGTCGACACATCGCTGTGCTGTAAGGCTGCCGCGAATGACAACCAAAGGATTCCTGTTATGAAAAGAAATGACGCCCAAGACCATCATTCCTTGTTGTCGGGTCGTATGGCGGGTAACAGTCAGATTGGTATCCCACTGCGGCGTCTCCAGAAACGTCGAGCTGCGACTCAGCTTCATCCTCTTTATCTTGTTTTCTTCTCTTCTTTGATCTTCTGGCTATCCTGGCCTCCTTACTAGCATTCCCTGTAGAAATTTCAATGCAGTGGATAGGACCATGTCGATGCTTTACACTCCCCTTTCAGTATTGTACTGTAAGGTGGCTATAATTTTGCACCTTACAATCACTCATCTACATACTTTGCCGTGATTTACAACCGGAATTAGATATCATTTGGTAGATTGTACATGATATATATGAATATTTAAAGAAGACTGACATTGTCACGTACACCTTGTAAATAATAGTTAACGCTTATTGCATGAAAGGTGACAGAGTGTCTTTATTATCAAAACGGCGTAATGAATGATTGCCTTTACTAGTAGAGGTTGGAACGCCAGTGGAAACGAAACGGCAGGCGCAACTCAAGCCCTGAGTAGGAAAGCCCACACAGGTGTGTTGGTCATGCTTCACACAGGAAGTGCCGAGACGGACGGTCTGGGCACCTGAGCACTCAAGCACAATACAGCGGCGGCCGGCCGGTTTTGTAGCGGGGCTGGAAAGCTAACTGGATAATACCTCGGAAACTCTGAAAATCTTGGGCGCAGCAGAGAGGAACGAGGAAGCGTTACTTCGGAAATTGCAGGCTGGGTTATTTCCGAGTGTTTTTACTCTGAGAAGCGTACCATTGTATAAGTATTTCCTGGCAAACTTTCCACGCTGGCGACAAAAGACTATAAGACGGTTGGTCGGCGTTCGGAAGAATCTGTAGAGGGGAGAATATTCTGTGGTTTCGAGAATATGATTCGCCTTCTGAGTTACGAGGGGGGAGGAGCCGAGCTTTGCTGAGAAGCCAGTGGTGGAGAGCAGAGGTCATCCATTTTGAGCGTCTGGGTTTGACGGTCGCTCAGTATCAGCTCTTGCTGGTACAGACGGACTTGCTGTATTTGCTCTCAGGATATTTTGTTGTTAAACGGTTAGGGAGTGTGTTGTTGCGAACTTACACGATTCTGGACTTTGCCTCCGGGTAGGGAATCGTCGTTGAGTACGCAGCGTTCAGTGATTGAGAGCACTTCTTCTGTGTATACTCATGTAGAGACGTTATCTGAATTCCGTCCTGGTGGCTGGGAGTTCGCGTTTCTCGTCTGTAGACCACAGAGAGGAAAAGACAGTATTAGATCATACTAGTCAGAGGACCACCTTCTGCCGTCCTAGTGTCGAAATAGTTTATTTTATGGCTGGAGTTCTTCCATTGTCGCAGACGTGTACGATAACCATCACTCCGACGCACCGGATGCAGTACATACGGTGATATTGCTATAATATCTAATGCTAATATTACTAGGGCTATAAGGCTACATAGCTGTGATCACGTACGTTTTATTTCCACTGAGGTGCACACCACTGTAGATCATCTTTGAAAGTAGTGTCTTCTAGTGTTTGGTACATAGATGATGTCAGTCGTCTCGTGTTGTTTATATTAGATCGCGTAGCCATAAAAAGGGGCAGATTTGGGCAATTGATTAATCGTATTAGTTAGGAAACTCATTTGTATCTCTTTATGTCCATTGCACGTTCATATATAAACATTTGTAACATAAAGGCGTTTTAGTCTACAATAAATGTATAAGCGGAAACAGCACTTATCATTTGGTAGTTACTAGTTCCATTAATCATTCATTTATGTTTATGTTGTAATTTATACGTTAAAGAGCAAGAAGTACATAATCATCATTAAGAGATTCTAAGATCTGCTTCAGGGGGTAGTCACACAGGGCCAAATCTTCATTTTCGCGTTCAGTATTTCCGTTGCACACATTCATTTTACACCCACCTGGAGTAGCATTTTGGAATACCATCCTCTTCTTTTGTAGGTTTTGGTAGCCTTGTCCAAATACCACAATACGAACTTTCATTCGAATTATGAGTCTTACCACGGAGATACTTGTTCAAGATCTCTTGTTGGCTAAGATCTCTGAAAATGGATTTGACAATAAGTAGAAACTTTCTGGAATTGAATGTTTGTGCTTATAATTGGAAGCTATAGCCGGTTGTTGAATTTGAACCGGCTGTTGGTTGACTGGGCAAAGGTGATATTGTGGATTCTCATCCACTGAAATTTTATGAAAGATTACACAGTCCAGATAGCTATTCTCATTGCTTCTGCATTTTTGCAGTTATTCCTAGTTGCCATAGCATAATAATTCTCAAACCTGTCTATTTCGACCGTTGTCAGATCGACTTTACCACATAACTTTCTTTCCTTACATATCCTCAGTATTCGTGATCCCATTCTTTTCTGTACGTGCCCTACACAATCCTGCTTATTAATTTTGACTCTAGTCCCATATGGTATTCCTTCCACCACTTTCTGATAAGCCGTACGGTTCCCATCCTTGAGATAGTCTGTATACAGGACAACTCACACACATGTTGCATAGTGGGATTCTTGCTACAGATGTCACTGAATTTAGTAATTATTGCAGTGTTCAAAACCTTTCAAGCATCAAAAGAAATGGCTGTGTCAGCCATTTCTTTTGATGCTTGACAGCACCATTTGGGGATGTATGTCCACGTTTCTACCAACTGCCATCAAATCCTTGAGTTAGATTTTGGATCATTCATCTGAACTACTTCTAGTGTCAGTTAGACCGACAGTGAGAGAGCACCTCGAATTCCTGCTGCTAATAAGGCGAGTACACTGTTCATTTGTTACATATTTTTATGAGCCTCAAAGAGGAGCGACTTATTTTCAGTTATCTGTGTAGTTACTAGTTTATTTTTGTAATTTCTTGTGCGTCTGAGTGATTACTACGCAAAACCTTTTATTTTAATAACAGTGTAGCGTGCAGTACCGCTGTTGTTATCGACCCGTGTATCGACCCTCGTACCTTACAGACTTTTGTTTGTTTTTGTTAGAGTGTCAGTGGCAGAGGACCTCGAGTTCCCGCTGCTAATAAGCCGAGTACACCATTCGTTTGTTACATATTTTTACGAGCTACAAACAGGAGCGACTTCAGTAATGGATAGGAACTGTGATTGCTGTGTACAGATGCGAGCTGAGTTGGTGACCCTTCGCTCACAGCTCCAGGCGTTGTTGGCTTCCGTCACACAGCTTGAGGTTGTTGCTAAGGGGCGTCACTGTGAGGGGGTAGAACGCGGGGATGCGAGGGACGTCGAGCACGTCCCACGCGTCCCCCGATCAGTCCACTGCTGTGGCTGACCCGGATACTGCCTGCACTGACGTTGACGCCTCTCCGTGGTCGAGTGGGAGATCACTCCACTCCAAAGTCTGGCAGGCAGCGAAAGACTTTCCGAGGGGCAGATCGTAGGGCCTCCCTGGTTCGTTTGACAAGCAGGTTTCTGGCGTTATCTGTGGCTGACGATGTCTCTGAGCCGGATGCAGTCGTCCACTCTGTTCCAGAGGAAGCTTCTCAGCCCGCAAGATCCGGGCATTCACAGAGGGTGGATTTGCTGGTAGTTGGGAGCTCCAAAGTTATGTGCGTTGTGGGGCCCCTTAGGAACATGGCTGTCAAGGAGGGGAAGGAAGCCAGTGTACACTCCGTGTGCATACTGGGCAGAATAATTCCGGATGTGGAAAGGGTGCTTCTGGTTGCCATGAAGAGTACAGGGTGCAGCCAAATGCAGGTAGCGGCTCATGTCAGTACTAATGACATGTGTCACTTTGATCGGAGAAGATTCTCTCTGGTTTCGGGCAGTTAGCGGAAATGGTAAAGACTGCCAGTCTTGCTTGCGGGATTAAGGCGGAGCTCACCATCTGCAGCATCGTCGATAGAACCGACTGTGGTCCTTTGGTGCAGAGCCAAGAGGAGGGTTTGAATCAGAGGGTCAGGCGGTTCTGTGACCGTGTAGGCTGTAGATTCCTTGACTTGTACCATCAGGTGATGGGTTTCCGGATTCCATTTTATACCTCAGGAGTCCATTACACACAGGAAACAGCTACACGGGTAACGGGAGCTGTGTGGAAGGGACTGGGTGGTTTTTTTAGGTTAGAGGGTCTCAGGAAACCACAGAAAGGGCATCCATCTAAAAAGGAGCAGGAAAAACGCAGTAAGGTAGTTGTAGAAACGATCGGTATTGTATAGTCTGGGAGTCGAGTCTTTGGTATTGACAGCTCGGTAGCGTCTTTCCGTTGCCTAGCGCCGCAGGCAGGCAGCCAATGACGGCCTGACTTTGAGCGGGTAGCAAGGGCCACGTTACCGCTCTGAAACCCGGTCGCGCGCGCTTATGAAACTTACCAGTGTCTCGCGTGCAGGCGGTGCGGTCGTTCGTCGTTTGTCTGAAGTTGAATTCGCAGTTTATTTCGTTTTTGTTGTTTTTAGTGTTTCTTTGTTTATGTTTCGTTGTAAACAATGTCTAGTGCGGCGGGTAGTACAAGCCCTACACAAGAAGTGAAACGGAGGAAGAAAAGTGTGCTACACACCCAGGCCCGTGAATCCGTGTGCTCTGTGAGGGATTACTTTGAGAAAGAAAAGGACAGAGGTGGGCCCTTAATTCCTGTTGTTCAGGTTGTGAAGAGAACTGCAGCAGCATTGAAAATAAGTAAGAACACTGTTGTAAAGATAGGGAAAGAACAGTATAGTGTAGATTGTGACGCGAGTGGCACAACAAAGCTGCACACACCAGGAAAGAAGCGACCGAGAAATAAGCAGGTGACAGCTTTGGACGATTTTCAGAAAGACGCTATTCGTCGTCATATATACAACTATTATAAGAGAAGGGAACACCCCACTCTATCTAAATTACAGGTGTCGCTTCAGAAAGACGATCTTTTAAAGGGAGCAAATTTTCATTGCGTACAGTGTTGAAAGACATAGGCTTCAGCTATTCACTGTTTAACGGACGCAAAATGTTAATGGAAAGGACAGATGTAGTTGCATGGCGGTGCAGATTTCTGCGCAGGATCATGGGTGTGGAATTCGAAAGTATAGTGTGGTTAGATGAAACTTGGGTCAATGTCAGCCATTCTTTACGTAGAGGCTGGAATGATGGAACGCCCGAGGGGACAATGGCAGTGCCTGTTGGCAAAGGAGGGCGTATTATTGTCTTACACGCAGGAACATCGAAAGGTTTTGTGCCAAACTGCTTGAAAATGTTTCGGTCAAAAAAGACGGGAGATTACCATGAAGAAATGAACAGTGTAGTATTTCAAGAATGGTTCGAGACATCGCTTATGACGAATCTGACAAGTCCATCAGTGATTGTTATGGACAATGCGCCTTATCATTCCGTTGTTCACGATAAGGCACCAACCTTGGCAACAAAAAAAGACGATATCATTCAGTGGTTGAAACGGCGAAAAGTAGATTTCAGAGAAGATTTAAGGAAGGCGGAACTGCTCGAAATTGTGGCACAAAAGAAACCCCAATTTCCAACATATGTAATTGACGAGATTGCTAAAAGGCACGGGCATGAAATCGTTCGGTTTCCTCCATACCACTGTCACTTCAATGCAATTGTAGGAGTGTGGGCGCAGATAAAAAATTACATTGCTGCAAACAATAAAAAATTCACGATCTCTGAAGTGGAAGCTCTCCTTCCAGCAGCTATCAATAAAGTGACAAGCGAGACGTGGGCTAAAATTGTAAACAGCACTGCAAGTGCCATCAGAGAGGCGGCCTAAACCGAAGGGGTTGTGGAAGAATGCATCGAAAATTTAATTATACATCTGGGAGAGAGCAGTGATAGTTCGAGTAGTGCTGAGGAAGACAATGTCAAATCAGATTCTGACAGTGATGTGAGTGGTGTTTTTCCATTACAGTAGCTACAACGTATTCAGGAATGTAAGGAGGGAGTTTGCTATCGATCTACAACCAGATCGTCATATTGTGAGTACTTTCTTCAGATTATAACTCTTAATACATTGACCAATTATTCTGTAGCTTGTAGTAGAACAAATTAATAATGCTAATACTTAACAATGGAAACCAAAACTGCTAATGTTCAACAACTTGCGAAAATAGTTTTCATTTCAGTTGTGAAGTTTAACAAATAACTTTATTATGTTTCAGCATCTTAGATACTTGTACTAAATAGCTCTTATCAGTTTTCGAGTTTATATATTTCAAGCATCAACTTTAAATAAATTCACGCGTACCAATACGACTTGTATTTTGTCTTGCTTTTATTTCTGCTGCTAGAGAATGCGTGTAGCAGACAGGGCGCCACGTGCTGTGAGCCACGTTCGGCAACAGTGCCGTCTGCCCGCCGGAACTGTCAGTACCAATCACTCGTCTCACGGACTATAGTTATAAATTGTCGTAGCTGTGTTGGGAAAGAACCAGAGCTCTAAGCGCTAACAGAATGCACTCAACCTCAAATACTTATACGTACGTAAAATCTGACTGAATCTTGAAAAAAGTTCAACCGAAATGTTTTCAAACGACCTAAAAGTGTTCAGAAAGGATAGATTCAATACAGTTGGTGGAGAAGTATTTATTATAGAATGGGTAGAGGCTATACTTGACAATCAGACTAAATTATTAATTGGATCGTTTTACCGACGCCCCCCCCTCCCCCCCGACTCAGCAGATACAGTTGCTGAACAGTTCAAAGAAAACTTGAGTCTCATTTCAAATAGGTATCCCAATCATTCAATTATAGTCGGTGGTGACTTCAATCTATCCTCGATATGCTGGAAAAATTATACGCTTAAAGCCTGAGGCAAGCATAAAACGTCATCCGAAATTGTAGTGAATGCTTTCTCAGAAAATTAGTTTTAACAATTTGTTCATGAGCCCACTCGAAGAGTAAATGGTTGCGAAAGCATACTTGACCTCTTAGCAACAAATAATCCTGAACAAATTGGGAGTATCATGACGGTTACAAGGATTAGCGACCACAAGGCAGTCGCTGATAGATTGAATACCGTAACACCCACAAGCACCAAAAAAAAAACGCAAAGTACATCTATTTAAAAAATCTGATAAAAATGCTCTTAACGCCTTTTTAAGAGACAGTCTCCACTCCTTCCTTTCTCATCATGTAAGCTTAGAAAAGATGTGCAATCATTTCAGAGAGATAGTATCGACGGCAGTTGAGAGATAATCCACTATGTGATCAAAAGTATCCGGACACCCCCCAAAAACATACTTTTTCATATTAGGTGCATTGTGATGCCATCTGCTGCCAGGTATGCCATATCAGCGACCTCAGTAGTCATTAGACATCGTGTGAGAGCAGAATGGTGCGCTCCGCGGAACTCACGGAATTCGAACGTGATCAGGTGATTGGGTGTCACTTGTGTCACACGTCTGTACACGAGATTTCCACACTCTTAAACATCCCTAGATCCACTGTTTCCGATGTGACAGTGAAATGGAAACGTGAAGGCACACGTAGAGCACAAAAGCGTACAGGCCGACCTCGTCTGTTGATTGACACAGACCGCCGATAGTTGAAGACGGTCGTAATGTGCAATTGGCAGACTTATATCCAGACCATCACACAGGGATTCCAAACTGCCTCAGGACCCACTGCAAGTACTATGACAGTTAGGCGGGAGGTGAGAAAACTTGGATTTCATGTTCGAGCGGCTACTCATAAGCCACACATCACGCCGGTAAATGCCAAACGACGCCTCGCTTGGTCTAAGGAGCGTAAAGATTGAACGATTGAAAAGTGGAAAAACGTTGTATGAAGTGACGAATCACGGTACACAATGTGGCGAACCGATGGCAGGGAGTGGGCATGGCGAGTGCCCGGTAAACGTCATTTGCCAGTGTGTGTAGTGCCAACAGTTAAATTCGGAGGCGGTGGTGTTATGGTGTGGTCGTGTTTTTCATGGAGGGGACTTGCATCCCTTGTTGTTTTGCGTGACGCTATCACAGCACAGGCCTACATTGATGTTTTAAGCACCTTCTTGCTTCCCACTATTGAAGAGCAATTTGGGGACGGCGACTGCATCTTTCAACACGGTCGAGCACCTGTTCATAATGCACGGCATGTGGCGGAGTGGTTACACAACAATAACATCCCTGTAATGGACTGGTCTGCACAGTGTCCTGACCTGAATCCTATAGCTTTGCGATATTTTGGAACGCCGACTCCGTGCCAGGCCTCACCAAACGACATTAATACCTCTCCTCAGTGCAGCACTCCGTGAAGAATGGGCTGCCATTTCCCAAGGAACCTTCCAGCATGTGATTAAACGTATGCCTGCGAGAGTGGAAGCTGTCATCAAGGCTAAAGGTGGCCCAACACCATATTGAATTCCAGCGTTACAGATGGAGGGCGCCACGAACTTTTAAGTCTTTTTCAGCCAGGTGTCCGGATACTTTTGATCACATAGTGTATATACCACACAAATTAAAAAGTGATGGTACTGATCCCCCATGGTAAACAAGACGTGTCAGTTCGCTGTTGCTGAAGCAAAGAAAAAAGCATGCCAAATTTAAAAGAACGCTGAATCCCCAAGATTCGCAAAGTTTTGCAGAAGTTCGAAAGATGGCCGTACTTCAGTGCGAGATGCTTATAATAATTTCCACAACGAAACTGTCTCGAAATGTGGCAGAAAATCCAAAGAGATTCAGGTCATACATAAAGCACATCAGTGGCAAGACGCAATCAATACCTTCGCTGAGCGACAGCAACGGTGAAGTCACTGATGACAGTGCCACAAAAGCAGAGTTATTAAACACGGTTTGCCGAAACTCCTTCACCAAAGAAGACGAAGTAAGTATTCCTGAACTCCAATCAAGAACAACTGCCAAGATGAGAAATATAGAGGTAGATATCCTCGGTGTAGCAAAACAGCTTAAATCACTTAATAAAGGCAAGGCCTCCGGTCCAGATTGCATACCAGTCAGGTTCCTTTCAGAGTTTGCTGATACAATAGCTCCATATTCGCTCACAGAAAGATCCGTACCTAAAGACTGGAAATTTGCTCAAGTCACACAAATACCCAAAAAATAGGAGTAATCCGCTGAATTACAGGCCCATATCACTAACGTCGATTTGCAGTAGGGTTTTGGAACATGTACTGTATTTGAACATTATGAATTACCTCAGTGAGAACGATTTATGGACACATAGTCAGCACGGATTCAAAAAATATCGTTCTTGTGCAACACAAATAGCTCTTTATACTCATGAAGTAATGAGTGTTATCGACAGGGGATGTCAAATTCATTTTTAACTTTCCAGAAGGCTTTCGACACCGTTCCTCACAAGCCTCTTCTAACCAAACTGCGTGCCTACGGAATATCGCCTCAGTTGTGCGACTGGATTGGTGATTTCCTGTCAGAAATGTCACAGTTTGTAGTAATAGACGGGAAGTCATCAAGAAAAACAGATCCGGTGTTCCCCAAGAAAGTGTTATAGGCCCTCTGTTGTTCCTGATCTATATTAACGACATAGAAGACCATCTGAGTAGTCCTCTTAGACTGTTTGCAGATGATGCTGTCATTTATCGTCTTGTAAAGTCATCAGAGGACCAAAAGGAATTGCAAAGTGATTTAGGTACGATATCTGTATGGTGCGAAAAATGACAACTAACCCTGAATAAAGAAAAGTGTGAAGCTATTCACATGAGTACTAAAAAAAATCCGCTTAATTTCGATTACGCGATAAGTCACACAAATCTGAAGGCTGTAAATTCAACTAAATACTTAGGGATTACAATTACAAGTAATCTAAGTTGGAACGATCACATTGATAATATTGTGTGTAGATCAAACCAAAGACTACGATTCATTGGCAGAACACTTAGAAGGTGCAACAGGTCTACCAGAGAGACTGCTTGCACCACGCTTGTCCGCCCAATTCTGGAGTACTGCTGTGCGATGTGGGATCCGCATCAGGTGGGACTGACGGATAACATCGAAAAATTTCAGAGAAGGGGAGCTCGTTTTGTATTACCCTGAAATAGGGGAGATAGTGTCACTGACATGATACGTGAATTGGAGTAGCAATCATTAAAACAAAGGCGTTTTTCGTTGCGACGGGATCTTCTCATGAAATTTCAATCATCAGTTTTCTACTCCGATTGCGAAACATTCTGTTGGCACCCACCTACATAGGGAGAAATGATCATGACGATAAGATAAGAGAAATCAGGGCTCGCACAGAAAAATTAAAGTGCTCGTTTTTCCCGCGTGCCGTTCGAGAGTGGAACAGTAGAGAGATAGCTTGAAGGTGGTTCATTGAACCCTCTTCCAGGCACTTTATTGTTTATAGCAGAGTACTCACGTAGATGTATATGTAGATGTGCTGCTGCGGAACACAAATATTTGCTCAGCAAGACAGAGCAAATGCGGGTGTGGCACCTAGTTATCATGCACCATGAAAAAATTAATAACACCGGACATAATCATTAATTTTGAATGAAACTTTATGTTGCCAAATAATTGGGGCACTGAACATGACTAAAAAAAGCTGTATTTTCTTAAGCCTGTTCGGGACTGTTCCCCCTTAAAACAATCTAAAATAAGGCTAAAAATCACAGTTGCGGTTGAAGGTCATATTAAGGCAGGGTTTCATTACATTGTACGCATTGTAACACCGTATTTTCGGTTATGATGCAGGCAGTAATTATCTCAGTATTTTCACTCTTCTGTCAACCTTCACGTACTAGGAGAATGTCAAACTACGAACTCCAGGAAGACGTGTGTGGAACTCTTCACTTTCTTTCGTAGTTAAAAACTGGCAGCTTTTAAGTGAGTTCTAGGGTGCATATAACATTTTCCTCTCAGTTCCCTCGGATGACAGTATGACAGCTCAAGGACCTGTCCGAAACACTCTATGTTGCAACCGAAAAATTATGGGCCGCGAAAGTGACACAGGGAGTTGTGCAGGCGACTTTTAGCCACTGTTATTTTCCACGACGAAATCGTCTTTTTGTCTCACACAAACTCGACTTCGCTGGGTGGTTTCCCGAAACGCCAGTCCTCATCGGAACTGAAGCCACCAGAGACGTCAGGAAGATGGCCGTGATGGTGATGGTGGTGGTGAGGTGGGGATGGTGAAGGGGGGGGGGGGGGGGGCAAGGGGAGCATTTGTCCCCTCCTGTAATCTGGAGCACACACTTTGTATTCATTAGGGTACAGAATTTCGCGCATTTATGGAAGTGAAAATGTGTCGCAGCACAAAACGAAACCAAATTGAATTTCCTGCAGAAGAGGTTCTATTCATCTTTTCTCTGGAACTTAAGTAGTTTTTGTAGGCCACTTTGAGATGAAGGATGGCGCACGAAAAACCGCCCCTAGTGCTAGGGTAGTCATTGTCGCTCACCAGTTATCATCTGTTGTTTCGATGCTGTTGCGACTACGTTTGTATTGTCAGTACGAAAACCGTTGCGACTTGGTTAAGGCGTGCGAAGTAAATATCTCAGCGAGATGTATCGTCTTCGAGAAAGAACCGCAATAGTCGAGTCGTAGATGTTTACTAGTTCATTTAGGGAAACGCGAGACATTTTTGTGTTTCCATACCAGCAAAAAGCTGTATATAGAATTTGGTGACAAAGTAGCGTACTATAGGGGCAGCTGTAAACGCAAAACAGAATCGACCCTGTCAGTTCGTACGCCTACTGTGACTGCAGATATTCGAACACGATCGGAGTCCAAAGAAGTCGACACGTAAATTGTAGCATCAACTGAACGTTTCGCATAGGTCTGGTAAAAGGGTTTTACACCGATCAGTCAAACGCAAGTAGTCATGAAAGATTTACGGAAGGAAAGGCTGTCTGCAAACGATTGTGGCCGCTGTGTTTGCCGCACTTTTAGCTGTGGGGCAGCCTGAAGGGAAAAGTGTACGCAAATAGCCCAGTAACGCTAGAGGACTTGAAGGACAATTTTCGCGATGAAATTTTGAAAACTGATGCGGCAAAGTTGCGCAAAGTATGTATTGACATGTCAGGGCGCGAGTAAAAGTCTTGAAGCACAAGGTCACTTTCAGCACCTTATGTAACGCAATGTAAAAGACAAGGTAAGGTCAGTAAATATATCTTATTTCTTTATTATCTAATCATTACATGTTCATCTGTTTGTTGTAACTGCTCGTGGGGGGCAACGATTCGCTCATAATTGGCGAGCAGTCTGTACTCGACACCGGTTCTTCGTGCGCCTCCCTGTATTATAGTTGCAGTTACGAACAATGGTGGTCGAGTTTAGCCATATTCTGCGCATATACGTCACGTATTCGCCAACAGCCAATGAGCATTCAGTAGTGTTCTGAGCGCTCTGCTGTGAATTCAAAATGGTTCAAATGACTCTGAGTACAATGGGACTTAACATCTGAGGTCATCAGTCCACTAGAACTTAGAACTATTTAAACCTAACTAACCTAAGGACATCACACACATCCATCGAGGCAGGATTCGAACCTGCGACCGTAGCGGTCGCGCGGTTCCAGACTGAAGCACCTAGAACCGCTCGGTCACGCTGGCCGGCCCTGCTATGAATGCCGTAGCTAATCTGAGCGTTAAACGTGTTCGCGGCGAGTTGTTTAGTGAGTTTCGCTACCATTTGTTGCTAGTTCTCATAGCTGATTGTGATGGTAAGTGATAAATTCTGCATAAGCAAGCGAGAGACATGATTTGCAGGATAGACGCTTTCTTAAAGCAAAAGGCACGCGCATACGCGTACCGCAATTGTCGCTCGGAATCGTCAACACTGCGATCCCCATCCTTGCATCGACGTGCACGAACCGCCGTCGTTTATGGATCGGACTACAGTGATCCTGATGAAAAAGTTCACACGGATATATGCCCTATTCCGAATGGTTTCCGAGACGGAACACATTTAATATCACTTTCGTACGTTTTTCTTAAATAACTCAAAACCCCTTCCAGCTATAGTGTGTCGCAGTACAAAATGTAAACTACATTAAATTTCCTATTCATTTTGTCTTTAGGACTAACAGTTTGTGCGAAGGAAGCGCAAGAATATTGAAAATCTCGTGCGACGCGCATGCTCTGTAGCTTAGGTAGTTTTTGTAGGCCAATTTGAGGTAGTTTCCTGACTTGACAGACCGCAAGTGTCCGGTATCAAATTGTTCGTCACAAATTCCTCTACACTACTGTGGTACGTTGTGAACAATGACAATGTTTGAACAATACAGAAAAAATAACAATGTGCATTAAATGTGTTGTATCTCGGCAACAATTCCGAATAGGGCGAACGTCCATATGAAGCTTTTTGTTCAGAATCACCAATACTATCACCCTTCAAAGCATGTACCATTCCTGCTGATTCCCCCTGTATATCTGGGCTTTGTTTGGTTGTCAGGCTGATCGCGGTAAATTATATCGTGTTGTTGGCGCGGAGGCGGTTTTGACTCTGCCCAGAAGTCAGAGTGGGTACGAATCTTCGCAGAAAATTGTCGAAATAGAGTCTGCAATATTTTCTTTGTCGCGTCCTCGTACAGCTCTTATTGAACTACAAACAGGTACTCCTCCAACACCTTCACGCATAGATTCTAGCGCTAGTTCACAGTAAGAAATAAACATGGCTGCAATAACAAGCCCAACATTCGTCCTGAAAGCCCACAAAGACAATCCCCTCCCTTCACTGCACAACTTAGTCACACCTTGGCAGGTCTGTACCATAATGCGTCAAACTAGGTAGATAAGCTCCGCCTTGGTTTAGTCCTAGGTTTTAAGAGAGTCGATTCCACTGGTTAGTTTGAGGATTGTTTAAGAATGTTATATTGCTGGTCATGGGCCACACTTCAAAGAATGCTTTTGTCCATCTTCAGTTATGCCAGTCAACATATAAAAATACACTCATGCTCATAAATTAAGGATAATTGCAGAATTTGGTGCCACACAGCGTGACACTACACACAACTGGCGGTAATAGCATACACACATAAGGAACACACACGACACAGATCTGTAAGTCCACGGTATTGGTGATAAGTTGAGAAAACCGTCCCGAAACAAAAATGCTACAAAACGCCACTGTTTCTGTAGTGTTGGCAGAAGAGCCAACACTGTTTTTCTAGAGGAGGCCGAAATGCACGCGTTTAATTACACGCTGACTGGCGTGAGGTCTGGAACAGGACAATATCTTGAGAATTGTAAATAAAGTACGTAGATGATGTAATACTTAACTTTAATCCACAATTGTAGAACATCTCTCGTTACGGTACATGCTGCATAATATTAATTATCAATTGAATACGGCGCCTTGCTAGGTCGTAGCAAATGTAGCTGAAGGCTATGCTAACTATCGTCTCGGCAAATGAGAGCGTATTTGTCAGTGAACTGTTGCTAGCTACGTCGGCTGTACAACTGGGGCGAGTGCTAGTACGTCTCTCTAGACCTGCCGTGTGGTGGCGCTCGGTCTGCTATCACTGACAGTGGCGACACGCGGGTCCGACGTATACTAGCGGACCGCGGCCGATTTAAAGGCTACCACCTAGCAAGTGTGGTGTCTGGCGGTGACACCACAGTTTCCTGCGCATGTACTGCGACATCAATATGGGATATGATCACCATGCACACGTACACGGGCCGCACAACTGGCTGACATACTCTGGATCAGGTGGTCGAGCAGCTGCTGGGGTATAGCCTCCCATTCATGCATCAGTGCCTGTCGGAGCTCCTGAAGTGTCCTAGGGATTTGAACACGTGCAGCGATACGTCGACCGAGTGCATCCCAGACGTGCTCGATGGGATTTAGGTCTGGAAAACAGGGAGGCCACTCCATTCGCTTGATATCTTCTGTTTCAAGGTGCTCCTCCACGATGGAAACTCGGTGAGGCCGTGCGTTATCATCCATCAGGAGGAAGGTGGGACTCCTTGCACTCCTGAAAAGGCGGACAAAATGGTTCAAATGGCTCTGAGCACTATGGGACTTAACAGCTGTGGTCATCAGTCCCCTAGAACTTAGAACTACTTAAACCTAACTAACCTAAGGACATCACACACATCCATGCCCGAGGCAGGATTCGAACCTGCGACCGTAGCAGTCGCGCGGTTCCGGACTGCGCGCCTAGAACCGCGAGACCACCGCGGCCGGCAAAAGGCGGACATATTGGTGCAAAATGACGTCCCAATACACCTGGCCTGTTACAGTTCCACTGTCAAAGACATGCAGGGGTGTGCGTGCACCAATCATAATCCCACCCCACACCAACAAACCACGACCTCCATAAAGGTCCTTTTCAAAGACATTAAGGGGTTGGTACCTGGTTCCTGGTTCATGCCAGGTGAAAACCCTCCGAGAATAACTGTTCCGACTATACCTGGACTCGCCCGTGAACCTGGGACCACTGTTCCAAAGACCATGTACTGTGTTCTTGACACCCGGCTTTACGGGCTCTCTTGTGAGCAGCGGTCAGTGGAATGTACATTGCAGGTCTCCGGGCGAATAAACCATGTCTGTTCAGTCGTCTGTGGACTGTGTGTCTTCAGACAACTGTTCCAGTGGCTTCGGTATGGTCCCAAGCAAGGCTAACTGCAGTACTTGGTTCAAATGGCTCTGAGCACTATGGGACTCAACTGCTGTGGTCATAAGTCCCCTAGAACTTAGAACTACTTAAACCTAACTAACCTAAGGACAGCACACAACACCCAGCCATCACGAGGCAGAGAAAATCCCTGACCCCGCCGGGAATCGAACCCGGGAACCCGGGCGTGGGAAGCGAGAACGCTACCGCACGACCACGAGATGCGGGCAAACTGCAGTACTCCGTGGCCGTCTGCGTGCACTGATGGTGAGATATCGGTCTTGTGTTTTACACCGTGGACGTCCCGTAGTGGTGCGCCTGCACACGTTTCCTGTCAGCTAGAATCGTTGCCATAATCTTGAGATCACACTTTGTGACACACGGAGGGCCCGTGCTACAACCTGCTGTGTATGACCAGCCTCCAGTCGCCCTAGTATTCTACCCCTCATAACGTATTCAATATGTGTTCTTTGAGCCATTTTCACCACATAGTCACCATTAGCACGTCTGAAAACGTCTGCACACTTACTCGCTGCCCCGTACTCTGACATGCACCAACACACCTCTGCGTATGTGGACTGCTGCCAGCCCCACCGTGCGACGACGGCAGGTCAAATGCACCGCATGGTCATACCCCAAGGTGATTTAAACCCGCAAACCGCCCGCCATGTATCGGCATTGTCCTTAATTTATGAGCATGAGTGTAGATGGCATGAAAATAATACAGTGAGTCTATTAACATCATTTTTAACGGTTCCGTGCCACAGTTGCTAAAAACGGAATCTTTTTAGCATTGCTTCTTTGTCCGTCTGTCTGTCTGTCCGACTATTAAAACCCTTTGTTATTAGGAAGAGGCAGATGTATCAAGCTGGAATTAATGTCACATACTGAGGTCCATTGACGGTGTAAAACTTTCAGACTTCTAAGCCAATGCAGTCAAAAGATACGGACATTTATGTCACATATTTTGAAATTTGCAACCTCACTGATCAAAAGCTATAGGATATCCCGTTGACCTGCAATGTTGAAATTTGGCAAAATTCCGAAAATTGATTATTTATTATTATATCACACGAAAAAAATATTTCTTTTGTCAGTTGTTATCTGAAGTCAAATCTGAAATTAAACACATCAGTAGTTCTGCATTCAGGCTGATTGGGTCGCAATGGTAAACGTCAAACGTTAGGCAAGGAATGACTTTATTGCTCTTATGACTAGTCTGCAAATGCTGGTTTCACATAAATTTTAAAACGTCATATCTACGCACACTAATCGCTCCTGGATATCTGATGATGGATAAATTCCGAAACGCATCATAGGAGCAATAAAGTTATTTTTTGCCTGATGTTTGACTTTTACCATTGCTACCCATCCAGCCTGTATTGAGAGCTACTGATTATTATTATAATAATAGTCGTCTGCATCCTGCATGACTTTATGTCACATTCATATTGTTGAAATTACAACATTCTCTAAGGAACCCCCAATGCCGGCCGGAGTGGCCGAGCGGTTCTAGGCGCTTCAGTCTGGAACCGCGCCACCGCTACGGTCGCAGGTTCGAATCTTGCCTCGGGCATGGATGTGTGTGATGTCCTTAGGTTAGTTAGGTTTAAATAGTTCTAAGTTCTAGGGGACTGATGACTTCAGATGTTAAGTCCCATAGTGCTCAGTGCCATTTGAACCATTTTTGAACCCCCAATGCGCGAGTCCCACTCGAACCTGGCCTTTTTTTTTTTTTTTTTCTCGGACGTGTCCGTACAGCCATCTCAACACTGGAAGTTTATACCACAGTTTATTTTGACAATTCATGGTGTACATTAGTTTAAGTCGTAACCTAATGCAAAGTAACATAGGCTTAACAAAAGACAGATGCCAACATAAAACAAATTTTACATCCACAGCATAATGAAACGAGTAAACAAGACGAAAATATAACAAGATACAGTATTATAGTACAAAAATCCTACTGGTAACACGATGCGAGACGACAAATCGCCTTTGGTATGCATCTGGGATTTTCCCAATTCAATCCATATTAATGATTACGTATGTACATTAGTACGTCATGTAAGAATGGTTTTGAAAGCTCCAGATAGAGAACTGAATATTTGTACCGTACCATCTGAGCCGTGGTAAAAGTTGCTGTTTTGAAGAGCGCGCCGCAGCGCGTTGTGTGAAGCAGTCGCCCTCCGTTTCTGGCGGTGGCGCCGCTGTGGCAGTCGCAGCTTTGGTGTCTCCCTCTGGTGGGAAAGCGGAAAGGTTGCCTGTTCACGTGCATTTAAGGGGCGCTGTAAGCTCACCAGAAGGTCAGTTGGTCAGCCGGAGCAGTGTGGGGCAGTGTCAATCTGTCGTCCGGAGTGCTAGCATGTGTTAGGCCGTCAGTCTGGTCGAGTTTGCTCAGCCAATGGTCATTGGCGGTTGGATCGATCGGTTGGTCGGTCGCTCACTGAGACACAAGATGCCTTGTCCGTCTAGAGCACCGAGCGAGGTGGCGCAGTGGTTAGCACACTGGACTCGCATTCGGGAGGACGACGGTTCAATCCCGTCTCCGGCCATCCTGATTTAGCTTTTCCGTGATTTCCCTAAATCACTTCAGGCAAATGCCGGGATGGTTCCTTTGAAAGGGCACGGGCGATTTCCTTCCCCATCCTTCCCTTACCCGAGCTTGCGCTCCGTCTCTAATGACCTCGTTGTCGACAGGACGTTAAACACTAATCTCCTCCTCCTCCTCCTCCGTCTTGAGCCTCGGCGCATGTGAGGTCGCCACGTCAGTCCAGTGACCCGCGCCGTACAGCGAGGGGTAGTGGCTTCGCGGCCAACACGAGAGCAACAGGAGCCAACCCACGACATCGCTCTGGCCGGTGCGAGCTGCGACGCCGTGAGACGGGAGATCGGCGCGCCTTCCTGCGTCCGTTGAAGCGGCTGGCAGCGGACGGTTCGGGAGAGCGTTGGGGGTGCTGCGCCAGATCTTCGCCAGACATCGCAGTTTATTAGAAGTTATGTAATTCGTGATATGTTGTTTCATTTACTTGTTAAATTCTATTTGTTTTCTTGGTCAGTCTCTCGTCCCCAACTCGCTCGTCTGTCTCTCGTCCGCATTTGTTAGGCAGTTAGTGTCTATCTGTCTGTCGGTCTGCCGTACGTTAATAGCTGCGTTTGTCACGTTTGTCAGATTCGGTGTATTAACGAATTTATTGCTTGAAGTGTAACGGCCGAACTCCTGAAATATGTTTTTATCTTGCCTATCATCTTGAGAGGCGGTATATGCGTAATGTAGAGCATGTTTGGCCAACCTTGTATATTTTATGTAAGACTGAATTTCATGGGTTTTTATTTAAAGGGTCATTTTAGTATATAAAGTTGCCACCCTTCCACCGTAGGAGTTTTTTTTTTTTTTAAATCGAGTTGCACCTTCGGTGGCAAGTTAATCTTTTGATGTTAGTATTTTGTACCATTTCCATCCCTCCTACGGGGTGCATAGTTTATGTGCTTGTTCGTGTTGTTAAAAATTTTTAGTTTAAAGTAATCTGGTGTGTTGTAGATTTGCACCAGTGTAGTCTTTCAGAGGTTGTTGTGAGTGATCGTGACTACGGCCGTGTCAAAAGGGAGCGGCAAGGTTCTCAGCCTGAAAGCTCATTCAGTCAAAAATTTGTCCTTTCTGTCTCTGAATGAATTGTAACTTGATATTTAGAGGGTGCTATCTGATTATAACTTTAAATCTGCTTCTAAAAAAAATAAAGGTTTTAGGAATAAAATTTCCATTTGTTGAAATAAATTTGATTTGTTTTCATCAGTTACCCACTGGCAACTACGTCCACACTCACATAGTGTGATTATATGTGTTGATGTTCTTGATGAATCGCTAGTAAATAAAGTTAATTCTTCAGAAAAAGTTTTGTAAGTAAATTCACGGTTCACCATCGATGCAGAATATGAGAAAACTATACAAGAACCAGATTTGGGTATTGTAGCCAAATGTACATCAGTATAAAGGCATATCTTAGGAAAATTAAAATCGTCAGATGGGAAAGTTGTGCACAGTGTATGTGCTATAGTATGAGATGAAATACAATGACAAAAGCAGTCAAATTGTATTGCAATTGATTTCAATAGTATTATACATAACAAGATATCATCGATTCAGGTGATAGAAGGCGGAACTCGGTATAAAGGCATTGGATCTGTGCGGTGTTAGTATGTGTGTACATGCCTTTAGTGACAGTGTGTATTGTGTATATAAATCACATCTGTGAAACAGACACGCGGAAAACAGTTATGATGTGATGAAAAAGCAAAAATGAACTTTTCAAATACAGTAATTTACAATTTCGTTAGATTCGCAGATGATATGGACAGAATGGAAACTGTGGACAGTGTAGAAAATTATCTGAGGTATCTAAACTGTAACTTTTGCGCACATGAGCCAGAGACTCTGAGAAATACATAGATGTCGCAAGCAAAGGGCAACACATAATATAATCAATGTTCTTCAGTATGACGATTCCAATACAAGTGAAGTAATGCAGTGGGTGCTTCTATCCAGGTCGCTGGTCTTGACGCTTCTGTAAAACTGGGCGAACTCGGCGCGACAATCGGGAGCGACGCTTATGTTCTTTTCGCCTAGAGGCCACTGCTGTCGCGTTGTCGTCCTACAGAGGGGTCAGTCAGCGTGCTATTGGCTGTCGTCTTTTTCACAGTCCTCTCTGCTCTAACATTCCCGACTGGCGTGCCGGCGCTTTACCTTACGCCGGAACACTCAAAACAGTAATGAGCGAACAGTCGACCAGCTTCGCCATTTGCGAGATAATCGTTACTAGGTGCCAGGCCATAACACTCTGCCCTTTATCAAAGTCGCTTACGTCGGTGAATTTCCCCATTTGCGGCCCGTATCGTCGCTAGAATGTTTCCCCCTTTGTCTCTGCTCCGTTTATATACTTTTCTTGCCGTGTCACATGTCCGCAACGCCGCTAGGTGACATTCAATCTTGCGGTGGGCGGTTATGATGTTTTGGCTCATCGCTGTAAGTGTTCTGTGCAACTCCCCTTGGCAACACCGACGAGGTCAAAGCGACAATTAATTTAACGCCATAAATTCTGAAGCATGCTCCAGAAACACACATTTACAACTCTGTAACTGTTTTCGTCAAAGGAAGCACATACCTATTTTTCTGCAATAGAAAGAAATCCATGGATGTCAGGTCGGGAGGTCGAGTGGCCAAGGGTGGAAACAGCATCCTCATGTCCAATACGACCAAACCAGTGCCTTGGAGTCAGTTGATTTAAAATTGTGCAGCAGCTCGCGACTTACTGCGTTTGCACGACGATCGAAATATTGAACTTTCTTTTACATTCTCTGTAATTATTATCGGTGTATCGCTAAGTGTTAAATAGTTATAGCCGTTTCTAATTGCTATAATTTACTTTGAACTGTCCTGCTGGTTGTACACAGAGGTTAGTTTGATTTCTAATTTAGTTTCCTAATATTCACTTTCACCTTTTTCCTTTAACTTTTATCATTTGACCTGATCATTACTTGATGACAAGACGTGACCGGAAATAATGAGTAATGTAGGCTGAAATATCTATACAGTATCCCTACATATTATAAAAATGGATGTATGTATGAGGTCTGTTCAAAAAATTCCGGAACTTTGTCCACAAAATTTTTCTACCCTTACCTTTTACTTATTGTGTATGGTCTTCTTCCAAATACTCTCCTCCACAATTGATACACTGCTCCCAACGCTGTTTCCACTCCCGGAAGCAGTCTTGGTATGACTCTTTCCAGATAGCGTGAAGCACCGTCTGCTAATTTTCTTTTATCTCGTCTATCGTTGCAAATCTTCGTCCTTACCACAGGATTTTCAACTTTGGAAATTTAAAAAGTTTGCAAGCGTCAGATCTGGAGAGTACAGAAGATGAGACAGAACAGTGATTTCGTTTTTTGTGCAATTGTCATGCACCAACGGGGATGAATGTGTGGTTGCGTCATTATGATGCAAGAGCCATGAACTGTCTCGCCAAATTTTCCTTCTCATATTTCTCGCAGGCGTCGCAACTCGTCCCGATAGTACCATCGATTAACAGTTTGTCCCTGTGGCGTGAATTCGTGATTAACTAATCCTTCAGAGTCAAAGAAAGAAAACTACCAGCATGGCATTTGACCTGACGGGGTTTTTTGGGTCTTGGCGAAGCTTCCCGCCCCGTTGTGAGGACTGAACCTTGGTCTCAACAACATAGCCGTAGATCCACATCTCATCACCAGTTACGTTTCTCTTAGGGAACATCTCGTTCTCATTTGCACGATACAAAAGCTCTTCAAAGATTGCGGGGCGAAGATCTTTCTTGTCTCGGCCACATGAGCCATGGGACGAAACTGGTGGCAACATGATGCTTTCCAAGATGCTGTGTCAGGATTTCATGACATGTTACATTCTTCTGCAACCTCTCGGACAGTCTTCGACTGGCACGCACAATTTCTTTGACGCTCCTGACATGGGCGTCGTCGGTAGACGTCGAAGGGTGTCCTGAACGAGGGTCGTCTTTAACCTCCATCCGGCCATTTTTAAACCGGATGACCCATTCGTAACATCTAGTGCGGCTTAAACACTCATCACCGTAGTCTTCCTGCCTCACTTGGGTGTGTCTCTGTAAATGTTTTCCTGAGTTTCACTCAAAATTTAGTACAAACGCTTGCTCCTCTAACTCGGCTATCTCGAAATTCGCAAACTGCGAGACACAGAACAGTAACTAATAGACATACAACAATGAAACTTCCGGCAGTTACACATTAAACGCAGACGTGTGCAGGGATACCAACCGCATTTCGCCCCTCTACGCAACAGAAATCCTCCACGTACAACGAACTCAGCCTTTAATTTGATGCTCAACAACTATTCTCCAATAAAATTTTTGTTCAAATTGTCCAATCCTCAGATGCTGCACGTTTTATAGTGGAGAAACGAGGTCTTTCGAAAATTGTGAAATTTTAGTAACCTTGGCTTTTTCGATTGAACGCTTAGTTCAGGAGAAATTTGTAAAGAACCAGGAAAAGTCAGAAATTTTGGTCGATTTCTTTTCGTCACGACTAAACTTCATTCTGAAATCGGGGAAAACTCAGATCATTCATATCAGAGGCTTATTTGGGTGATCAAAACAGTTTCCAGAATTCCACTAACTAAAGCAGAATCCTAATTGTCTTGGCCTATCTGTAAAGTAACGTGCAACAATATTTCGCACCAGTTAGAAAGTTGGTGTACGAACATAGAAGCACTCGATTTGTTTGTCGTCTATAAGAGTGTCGAAGTGAGCAAACGTGACAACAATGATTTACTTTCATGTGATAGGTACATCTACGACCAGAGCTATGGTGCATAGAAAATAATAGGGCGTACACAGAAAACGAAATCTGGAAAAGGACATTCTCACTGCTATAATCTTAATTGAAGATATGCAGTAGTAACCCTTTTGTATTTTGCTTAACTTGTTAAGACATCTAACCTTTTTCGAAGCTTCATCGCGTGTTAATCACGGACAACAACTTGCCATCTGTCGTTTTCTAATTACGGTCATTATAAATATTGCTTCTCACGTTCCGTAACTCTGGTTGTATAAGTATCGCATTTATCAAATTAATAGCTGTCTCACTGTAATGGCGAACCTCAGCGAAGTATTAGCATAGACATCTGAGTGTTATTTTAACCTACATTAATGGATCTCTTGAATCCTTCCACTAAAACATCGCAAACGCTTTGTCATGTGAGAGATATTGATGAGAACTGCACTTTAAGGAGATACGTCAAACTTCTTTATGAATCATCACGAGGCAAAAACTAAAGGGTGATTGCCTGTCTGGATGTAAAAGTATACAGTTTTTCGTATTCGTATGGGTCTTAGCAATTCTCAGACGAATTGTTTTTAAACGATATATTCAAAATATCCTAAATATATTCAAATGTATCCAGCATTAATTCCCGAGTTAAGTTTCGGAAGCATTTCGCTTACCTAACAAATCGGCCAGGTGCGAGTGGACCCGCGCACTGAGTTTTCCGTACAAACTTAATTATGAATACGGATAGTTCATTCATCCCTGAATTCGAGGATCTCATGATTTTTGGCTGTTGTCGATATCAATATGGCAAGATATCGGTCCTGGGAATTCTAAGACCGTATCAAAATTTCTACAGTGGATCCTGATACTAGCCCGGACATACAAGAAGATTTAGTAAAATATTTTTTTATTTACGTCCTAAAATTTACATTTGCCTGCAGAAATATTTTTCTATCATGCATTTTACGGATGATGGATGCAATATAGGTTCTAATGGCAAACAGATATTTTTCCTGTAGTATAATTACAATTAAACAATTTTCGGATCTTTTCCTTTGCTTGTACTGTGAAGCCTTGCTTCTGGTCAAATTTCATGATTCTAGGTCAACGGGAAGTAACACCATAGACTGAGTGAGTGAGTGTGCGATTATCGAAATATGTGACATGAATGGCCGTAACTTTTGATTGCATTGACATAGACTCTTAAATTATTGACACTGCCAAGAAACTATAGACCTTAGTATGTGACATAAATTTCAACTTGATACATCAACGAGTTCCTGAGAAAAATGGGTTTTAACAGACGGTTAGACAGAGAGTCAGATAACAAGCGGTAGAAAATATTTTTCATGTGATATAACTACATATCAATAATTTTCGATTATTTTTCCTTTACTTGCCAAATTTCGTGTCTAGGTGAAGGGAATGTACAGTACAGATTTTAATGAGGATGCCCGCCGGAGTGGCCGAGCGGTTCTACGCGCTTCAGTCTGGAACCGCGCGACCGTTACGGTCGCAGGTTCGAATCCTGCCTCGGGCATGGATGTGTGTGATGTCCTTAGGTTAGTTAGGTTTAAGTAGTTCTAGAGGACTGATGACCTCCCCTGTTAAGTCACATAGTGCTCAGAGCCATTTGAACCATTTGAATTTTTTATGAGTGTTTTTGCGGGTGGCATAATATATGACATGAATGACCGTATTCTCTGATTGCGTAGACTTAGGGGATTAAATGTTTTACACCACCAAGGGGCTACAGACTTTAGTATGTGACATATATTTGAAGTTTATTTGCCTGTCCGTTCCTGAGAAAAAAGGAGACTTAACATATAGACAGACTGGCAGACTCACGGATAAATAAAATGAGTAAAAAATTTCCTCGTGTGATACAATTACTAATTAACAATTTTCAGATTTTTTTCCTTTAGTTTCAAGTTGAAACCTTGCTTCTTGCCAAATTTTATGATTCTAGGTCAAAGGGAAGTATCCTATAGGTTTTGATTATTGAGTTTGCGAGTGTCAAAATATGTGACGTGAATTGCATTATCTTTTGATTGCATTAACGTAGAAGCTTTAATCTTTTACACCGTCAAGGCACCGTAGACCTTAGTATTTGACATAAATTATAGCTTAATACCTCTACACGTTCCTGAGGAAAAGGGTCGGTCGCACGGACAGACAGACGGGCCGACGGACAACAAAGCGATCATACAAGAGCTCAGAGTTTGTTGACTGAGGTTCGGAGCCATAAAATGAAAACGAGCGGCAAGCGCGCTTTCACTTTTTCATGCTATTTTTTTCCTTGTGGAATGCAAATGTAGGAGTGTTGCACTCACTTACACCAGCTCACTTTCATCCATTTCGCGGCCATAGTGTGGCTCTGTAAACATTTGTGACTCGGAAGAATTAGCGCAAACATAGCCGGGCAACAGTGGCTGCCATTCATGCGTCCGAAACTCGTGTGGCCGAACTTTAAGTGTCTCATTTCCTAATCTAACTCCCTCGGCATCACCCGATTTAATTCGACTACATTCCATTATCCTCGTTTTGCTTTTGTTTATGTCCATCTTATACCCTCCTTTCAAGACACTGTCCATTCCGTTCAACTGCTCTTCCAGGTCCCTCGCTGTCTCTGACAATTACAATGTCATCGGCAAACCTCAAAGTTTTTATTTCTTCTCCATGGATTTTAATTGCTACTCCGAATTTTTCTTTTGTTTCCTTTACTGCTTGCTCAATATACAGATTGAATAACATTGGGGACAGCCTACAAATCTGTCACACTCCCCTCTCAACCACTGTTTCCCGTTCATGCCCCTCTAAACTTATAACTGCCATCTGGTTTCTGTACAAACTGTAAATAGCCTTTCGCACCCTGTATTTTACCCCTGCCACCTTCAGAATTTGAAAGCGAGTATTCCATTGTCAAACGCTGTCTCTAAGTCTACAAATGCTAGAAACGTAGGTTTGCCTTTCCATAAACTATCTTCTAAGATAAGTCGTAGGGTCAGTATTGCCTCGCGTGTTCCCTTTCTAGGGAATACAAAGTGATCTTCCCCGACGTCAGCTTCTACCAGTTTTTCCATTCGTCTGTAAAGAATTCGCATTAGTATTTTGCAGCCCTGACTTATTAAACTGATAGTTCGGTAATTTTCACATCTGTCGACAGCTGCTTTCTTTGGGATTGGCATTATTATACACTACTGCCCATTAAAATTGCTACACCACGAAGATAACGTGCTACAGACGCGAAATTTAAGCGACAGGAAGAAGATGCTGTGATATGCAAATGATTAGATTTTCAGAGCATTCACACAAGGTTTGCGCCGGTGGCGACACCTACAACGTGCCGACATGAGGAAAGTTTCCAACCGATTTCTCATACACAAACATCTGTTGACCGGCGTTGCCTGGTGAAACGTTGTTGTGATGCCTCGTGTAAGGAGGAGAAATGCGTACCAACACGTTTCCGACATTGATAAAGGTCGGATTGTAGCCTTTCGCGATTGCGGTTTATCGTATCGCGACATTGCTGCTCGCGTTGGTCGAGATCCAATGACTGTTAGCAGAATATGAAAACTGTGGGTTCAGGAGGGTAATACGGAACGCCGTGCTGGATCCCAACGGCCTCGTATCACTAGCAGTCGAGATGACAGGCATCTTATGCGCATGGCTGCAACGGATCGTGTAGCCACGTCTCGATCCCTGAGTCAACAGATGGGGACGTTTGCAAGACAACAACCATCTGCACGAACAGTTCGACGACGTTGGGAGCAGCATCGACTATCAGCTCCGAGAGCATGGCTGCGGTTACCCTTGACGCTGCATCACAGACAGGAGGGCCTGCGATGATATACTCAATGACGAACGTGGGTGCACGAATGGCAAAACGTCGTTTTTTCGGATGAATCCAGGTTCTGTTTACAGCATCATGATGGTCGCATCCGTGTTTGGCGACATCGCGGTGAACGGACATTGGAAGCGTGTATTCGTCATCGCCATTCTGGCGTATCACCCGGCGTGATGGTATGGGGTGCCATTGGTACAATTTGAATAGTGAACGTTATATTTCAGATGTGTTGCGACCCGTGGCTCTACCCCTCATTCGATCCATGCGAAACCCTAAATTTCAACAGGATAATGCACGACCGCATGTTGCAGGTCCCTTTCTGGATACAGAAAATGTTCGACTGCTGCCCTGGCGAGTACATTCTCCAGATCTCTCACCAATTGAAAACGTCTGGTCAAAGGTGGCCGAGCAACTGGCTCGTTACAATACGCCAGTCTCTACTCTTGATGAACTGTGGTATCGTGCTGAAGCTGCATGGGTAACTGTACCTATACACGCTGTACCTGTCTGACTCAATACCCAGGCGTATCAAGGCCGTTATTACGGCCAAAGGTGGTTGTTCTGGGTACCGATTTCTCAGGATCTTTGCACCCAAATTGCGTGAAAATATAATCACATGTCAGTTCTAGTATAATATATTTGTCCAATGAATACCCCTTTATCATCTACATTTCTTCTTAGTGTAGCAATTTTAGTGGCCAGTAGTGTATTCTTCTTCAAGTCTGTCAGTTCCTCACGTTTCGATATTTTCAGAAAGCTCTTATCTTTCACGACGACAAATACGAGGACAGCGCGAGCCTTGTCTTAAATTCCGGTGGGTTGCGTTAGTAACTTGGGAAGAGCGGGTGGACCTACTTGACGCTATATTCTCCTGATGATAATCTAGACAGCGTGCGAAAATGACGCACGACACTGCAACAAAGGCGCAGTGCGGTATCGCTGCTAGCAGGCAGTATACGGGCGCCGGTTATCGCCACGCGCCGTTAATGAGGAAACGTGCCGTTTGCAGGCGGCGAATACGAGGAGCACACACGCGCCCGCGGCGGCCGGCTGGAGGGGGAGTCCTTTTACCTGCGGCTCAGCTGTCGGCCGGAGCAGAGCTTCGCTGCGCCCCGAGAAGGCGGCCCAGGTCATTGACAGCACTCGCCTCACTGCTCAGGAATCCGTGCGGTCCCCCACTCCCCCTCCCCAGAGGGAAGCAGGTACCGCTACAGCCGGCTCCGGCCCAACCCGCCCTCGCCGGCAGTCGTCGCTGACGAGCAGACGCTGGCGCACCACCTCCGAGCGATGTCGCAAACGACGCACTGAAGGCGGAGAAAAACTATCGTGAGTTCTAACGAGAGAGACTTCAGAGTGAGATGGGCGGGCTGTGGCGACTCGTGCTGTGTTTACTGTCCTCCGCGCTGCTGGCGGCATCGGAGGAGGAGAACCCCTTCGTGGAGATGGCGAAGACTTTTTTGAAAGAGCAGATGCAAGGCCAGGGGGGCAGCTCCGGCGCCGGCGGGGCTCTGGGCGCCGTCGGCGCCATGATGCAGAGTTTCATGCAGGGCGGGGGCGGTAGACAGCTGGGAGACCTGCTCAAGGACTCGGACTTCGTGGCCACAGTGGGCTCGGCCCTGGCCGGCGCCGCGGGCAAAGAGGCCTACGGCGACAGCCCCAACTCGGGCGTCATAGACCCGCAGCTCATCGCCGACCTGGTCGGCGCGTTCACGTCCGGCCACAGCGACGAGAACAACAATGACGTGAAGCAAGGCCGCGACCTCCGAGACGAACGGAGGCCGCAGCAGCAGGGGCAAGTGGACTGGAGCAGCATGCTGGACCTCGCCCTCAGCTTGGCCGGAGGTACTCAGCAGGACCAGCCACGAGGCGGAGGCAACCCTCTGCAGGGGCTGCTCGGTCTCTTGCCGGCCCTCATGCAGGCCGCCAGCAGTGGCGAAGCGCCGAGGGCCGAAGGAGCCGGCCTCAGCGAGGCCAGACCCTCTCTGTTCGCCCCCGTGCTGGCAGCTTTCCGCGACTACTGGGAGCACTTCATGAGCTCCGAACTGGGCCAGACGCTGTGGAAGACCAGTGGCCTGGAGGCCACGTTCAGGCTGTTCACCGACAAAGACGGAAATCTCGATACGGAACGCATATACAGGTCTTTGGAGAACGCCAGCTTCCGGAAGCGGTGGGTGCGCAGTCTGGCGACCTACGTCTCTGAGTGGATCGCTCACGTTTCAGATCCTTCTACGCAAAAAAGGTCAGTTACTTTCTTTGTGAAATTTTACTTGGCTAAATCGTGAATCTCAGTCAGGTACAAAACTGTTTTATTATAATGTCTAGATCATTAAACTTTATTTATACAATATGTCCCGAGAGGAACAGTCAGTATTCATGGATACAATAGAAATGGTCGTTCGAAGAAAAACAGTCTAGTAAACATAGTTTCTAAAATACTTACCTTAAGAACTACGTTAGTTAAGATCTGGTACCACGAAATAAATCTCTTTGCTATCCATACTTTGAGAAGTGGTACGATGGACCACAACAAGAACAAAAGTTCAGCCAGCATGGACTCTAAAGTGAATACTTTAAGAAATGGTTCAAATGGCTCTGAGCACTATGGGGCTTAACTTCGGAGGTCATCAGTCCCCTAGAACTTAGAACTACTTAAACCTAACTAACCTAAGGACATCACACACATCCATCCCCGAGGCAGGATTCGAACCTGCAACCGTAGCGGTCGCGCGGTTCCACACTGTAGCACCTAGAACCGCTCAGCCACTCCGGCCAGCATACTTTAAGAGCTGTGACCATTTTTTCAGTAGAAGAGATGTGTTCCACAGTAGTGAAGATTAACAAGTGTTCGTGGTTCTTAAGATACATGCTTTAAAGCCCACATTTACTGGACATTTTTCTTGTTTTCGTCCTTACTACTACCTCTCAAAGTATCAAAAGCAAAGAGCTTGCAGTGGAAAAGATTTGATTTGCAGTACTGGCACTGTAGATGAAAAGTTCCATACCTCTTAAGGTATGCATTTTAGAGCCTGTATTTACTAGACTTTTCTGCTTCAAATGACCTTTCCTGTTATATTCCTGAATACTGACCATTCCTCCTGGGGCACCCTGTATAAAGCAGTCAGTTCCAATCAAACTTCACATTCTACTTCAGAGACAAATAGAACAGGTCAGTGTGTTAAACTACCCTACATAGAATAAAATACACACAACATACCAATCAGTCATTAGGACAATCCATGAAACCACAAATCGTGACATCTGTGCAGTATTAAGTACACCAACTGCTCAGTTAGTGAGCTACTGGAGTAATGACTATTGGTATGCTCTATATATTTTAGTCGATATAGTACCGACATTTTAACACCCTGACCTTCCTAATTTTTCTTTTTGTCTGTTATCATTTGGTCTGAAGATGATGGGAAAGTGCTGTTGAAACACATCACCTTTGGTAAAGAAACTGTAGCGATCTAGACATCACAATTAAAAGTTTTTGAGTTATTGTTTCTCAAGAAGCATTTGATGCCATTGAAAAGTCAGCACAATGTATAGAATTTCATTTCGTATAAGGAGCATGTAAGGAATAGATATAAAAAAGTAAGTAAACTGTTTATTATTTAAAAAGTAATTGCCATGACTGTTAATACATGGATTCCACTGTCAGATAAGACACTTAATTGCCTACTGAATCATGATGGTGCCTGGGTGTCTTCCTCTTCATCCAAAGCAAATTGATGACCATGAAAGTCTGTCTTCAGGGCTCCAAAAATATGGAAATCACATGGCCACATGGGGAGAGATCAGGATTGTACAGAGGATGCTTAAGGGCTTTGCAGTGAAACTTCTCCAGTGCAGTCAAAACAACCTTGGCAGCACGTGGACAACCATTATCCTCCAACAGAATGATGCCATCGGTCAATGTGCTGGGGCATTTGGACTATGCTGCAGAAGTTTTCCTGGAAAGACCTTATACATCCTCCAAATAGTCCCAATATCTCCCCCTGTGATTGCATATTTTTAGAGCCCTGACAAAAAACATTCTTGGCCATCAATTTGCTTCGGATGAAGAGGTCAACAATTGAATGTTTCTGCAAGCAACAGCAAAAAATTTTTCCATGAAGGGTTTGACCTTCTTGTCTCATAGTGGGATAAATTTATTAACAGTTATGGTGATTACTTTCGAAATAATAAACAGTTTACTTACTTTTTCCATCAGTCTTGTTTTTGTGTGACTGCTCCCTGCACAACAACTTTACTACTGAAGTTGATTGAGGGCAATGGCAAGGCAGACTCGCATTTGGGAGCAGTGGGGCTCAAATCCCTGCCTGGATAGTCAGGTACAGATTTCTACAATATTTTAAATCACTTAACACAAATGGGAGAACAGTTCCTTTGAAATTAAGGTGCCTGATGTACTGGGCATTTCTTGTTCCATTTCTAGAGTCCTCATTTTTGGCAGGGTATTAAACCCTAATTTCTCTTCCTTTGTTACTAAAATCAAGACAGCAATGAGATACTATTGATAATTTACACAAATTATTAAAATTAGCAGTTGCAAAACTGAATTGTTTACCCAAAGATAGCAGGAGACATTTTATACTTTGTGAACAACATTTTATTGGCGAGTCTGGGGCATAGGGTCATATCAGCAGTTTTGTGATGCTGTGATTGTGGAGTGATGTTGGTGTGCAGAATTCTGTGAACTGCTTAAATTCAGTTTTATCCATGTTTTTCATCTGCTGCAATATTTAGCTTCATGACATCAGACATCGCTCTTTCCACAATGTCATAGAATTTTCTCTATCATCAATATTCACTAAAACTTTGGGTACCTAAATTGGCAATAAGTTGCTGAAAGAATAAATGTCTGAAGATCAACAAAAAAGGGAAGGAAACATATAAATTTTATAAAATGAAATGTGTGCCTTTGTCTACAAAAATCTACCAGATTTGAAACCTGTCATTTCATAGCTATGTTAAAACAGCCTGGGTATGTAATACCTGTTGGCAAAACTGCAATTTTACTTTAATTCATCAGCTGGCCAATGGCAAGCTCATCAGTGAAGGGCTTAAATCAGGATGTTTCACATTGGAACTGGAACATATTTTCTCAAAAATATGAGTCTAGTGGGCATATCTGTACAGTTTGCTACTGATTATTAGTAGGAATCTTGTGGGTCAACATGAATTATAGAAATATATACAATTAGTGCAAATAATTTAAGTGACTTGTGTTGGTTATTGACAATAACTAAAAATGCCAGCAGTGCAAAACTATATCCCATAAAAATGCTAATGGTTGCCTGCATATTTCTACAATACATCCAAATTATATAAACCCAAAAAGCAACATTAAAGTTATGTTACTGTGTGGGAGACAGACAAGCCTGTAGTCATTATTGTTCCAATTTATGTTAGACGTTTGCTCAGATTTACACCTGTGTCTCTCACTCAGTTTTATACAACTGCATTATCTGAGCATGCTGTGTAGTTTGAATTCCATTGTGTAGTTAGATCTTCTTGTGTCATACGATACAGACCACGGGTGTTATGCATGCAATACCGGCACATGTTGTAAAATAGAACAAATGGAGGGAGAAATATGATCAAGGCAATCAGGTAAACACAGTACTTCTTAACTTCAACATTTATTAATGAAAGTGCAACTAGATGAGATACCAAATGAAATTTGTAAGTGGACTGGGGATTCCTTGGTAGCAAGAACACATGTTGTTACCTTGGATGGAAAGTCGTTGACAGATATAGAAGTAACTGACTCAGGTAAGTTTTTTGGTGCCCTTGTTGCTCATGTTGTATATTAATGACCTTAAAGACTATATTAATAGTCAGACTTCTCACAGATGCAGGGACAGTTCAAGAACATTTTTCCGCAATAGAGGCTTATCATTTGGCATCCTTCCACTCCCTCCTTTATGTTTGTACACTTTCACCTGTGTCAGTTTTCACTACTAATTGTGAAGTGCGCAGTATACACAGATCTTGCACTTTGGTGCCCCTCACACCTTTACACACCAAGTGACCACTACAAACTGTGATATGTTCTGCATAGAAATTTTGCAATTGTAGCACATCTGGTACCTCTCTCAGCTTGGCACCCCAATCAGGGGCATGTGTTGCTTGTTCCTTAAACCAGTACTGCACAGATGATGCAGTTGTCTGTAACAAAGTACTCTATTCAGATCTAGATAATCATCCAAAGTGATGCAAATATTGATAACTTGATTTAAATGTTTAGAAATGTAAAATTGTACACTCCACAATAAGCAGAAACATAGTATCATATGACAACAATACCAAAGAGTAACAATTGGAACCGACAATTCGTACAAATACCCGGACGCAACATATTTAGGGATATAGAATGTAATGAACACATAGGCTCACTCGTAGGTAAATCAGGTGGATCATTGTTAGGATACTGGGAAAATGCTACTGCTCTGCAAAGGAGGTTTATTATATAACAGTCACACAACATTTCCTACAATACTGATCAAGTGTATGGGACCGTACCAAATAGGACTAACAGAGAATACTGAACCTATGCAAAGAAGAGATGCACCAGCGGTCACCAATGGTTTTTCTTCTTTTGCCCACAGAAGTGCATACGGAAATTGTGAAAAATTTAAGCTGGCAAGTACTTCAAGGTATATGCCACCTGTCCTGCAGAAGTCTTTGTACCATGTTTCAAAAACAAAAATTAAGTTATGAATCTAGGAATTTACTACAGCCCTCTGTACATCACTCCCATGAAGACCACAAGGACAAGACTAATCTAATTATGGTGTCCACTACAGCTTCTAAGCAGTCATTCTTCCCACAATCCACACACAAATGACACAAGAAGGATCCCTACTATGTAGTTCAATGTGAAGTACCCCCCCACTGTGCACTTCTCACTGGTTTGCAGGGCATGTGCATACATTAGGATTCAACAACCCACTGAAAATGTAGTCATTAGAGACAGAGCAAATGCTCAGATGGAAGAAGGGTGAGGTAAGAAATCAGCCACATATCATTTTTAATGGAACCATTGCAGTATTTTCCTTAAAGGAAACCAAGGAAAATTGGCTGAATGGAGATTTGAATCCTAGTTCTTCTGAAAATGAGCATATGGGATAGTTTCCCAGATATGTGGGTGGTTTGAAGGCACTTAAGTAACAGAATCTAGTATGTTGTTCTCGGTGGTGACTGTTTATCAGAGACAAGGGTATCCTCAGGAGTGTTACACAGAACTATGATAGGACTGCTGGTATTTATTGTAAACACAAATGATCTGCGTACAGGGTGGGCAGCAGTCTGTGTTTGTGTGTTGATGATGCTGTGATGTACGAAAAGGTGTCAAAGAGAAATGATTGTAGGAGGATATAAGATGACTTTTCTAGTTGGTGTGGTGAATTGACAGCTAGGTCTAAATGTAGAAAAATGCACATTGATGCAGACAAATAGGAAAAACAAACCTGTAATGTTCAGATACAGAATTAGTGGTGTCCTGCTTGACACAGTCACATCATTTAAATATCTGGGTGTAATGTTGCAAAACGATATGAAATGGAAAGAGGATGTGAGGGCTGTGGTAGGGAAGGTGAATGATTGACTTCAGTTTATTGGGAGATTTTTGGAAAAGAATGGTTCATAAGCAAAAGAGAATGCATATAGGATGCTAGTGCAACTTGTTCTTGAGTACTGTTTCAGTGTTTGGGATCCATACCAGGATTAAAGGAGATATTGAAGTAATTCAGAGGCAGGCTGCTAGATTTGTTACTGGTAGGTTTAAACAACGCGAAACTGTTGTGGAGATGTTTCAGAACCCAAATGGGAATCCCTGGAGGGAAGTGAAGTTCTTTTCAAGGAACACTATTTAAGCATGTGTGAGACAGTCAAGGTTGCCTCTACAAGTGTCTTCAAGTCCTCATGAAGAAACGAAACCCCTCCCTGTGGAATCTTGCAATCAATTTTCTGCTGCACTTGGAAAAAAATGAAAATACAGATCTGAGAAATCAACCTCACTTATATCCCAAAGTCTGCGAAATTATGAGATAAGACATCTATTGCTGATTCATGACAAATATATATAAATTTTGTTTTTCAGGTACTTAACAACAGCACAATTCATGGGAAATGGATTTCTTAAGGCGCAAGGCTATCCTAAATCCGTGATGTTTGATCCTGCAAGACCATCAGAATCTCTCACTCGCATCGTAAATGCAGTTTTTAAGAAACAATTTGGTTTAAAAATTGACTCAGCAACTTACATAAAACCAGCTGTTGCTTATCTTCAGGTATATGTTTGTTATTGCTACTATACAGCATTATTGAAGTTTCATGGTGGTGGTCAAATCTTTTTCCCACAGTTCAAAAAAATCTTGCTTTAAGGGATGTGAATGAAAAGAGCTCAAATAAAAAATAGTAGATATTTTTCATGGATGCTGAAATTCATTTTGTCACATAGCTTGTTGATTTAAGAAAATTTGGCCTCAATTTTTGAGTTAAAGCCAAAAATGACAAATCATGACACTTATTTGCTGATTTTGCACCTTCTTCCGTTTTGAGCTTTCAATTCTAATTTTCATGTTAAATAATATTTTATACATTTCTAATTTTATAAAGGTAATTAAGAATATTAGTTGCACTTTCTACTTAATCAATGTCAGTCATCTACCCAAACTGCTTAAGTTAGAGATTGCCTCATTACACATTGGAGAACTGCAAGCCCCTCTGAAACCATGTGACACAGGTGACTAATCATCTACCAGTACTGACAACTTATACAACAATGAAAATAGTTCATGTTTTGACCATATGAGAAAAAAGGCATGTTCCAGCTCTGGATAGAGTACCTTGAAAGTCAACGAACTGCAGGAAGAGCTGAATGTACTCTTGCTGATCTCCATTGTCTGATCATATGCTTGGTATGACAGTAGCAACAACTGGTAAACAAGTTTATTGGTTGTTGTGCTTGCACTCTGATGTTGCATGCTGATTCAAGCCCTTGGTGTGGGGAGTTAATCCGCATATATAGCTCTGTTAATCACCAACACCATTATTATAGGATCTCATCAAACCACATCTTTTATTTATAAACAAACATGCACACCACATGACCCAATAATTGAAAATGTAAAGCTAGTTATGTGCTACAATGTTGACAGAGCACTCTAAGTTCAGGCTATTTAAAGTCTACCAATTATTACAGAATAACGTCTTACTGAGGCCACATCATTAGAGCTCGAAGAGAAAAGTTCAGATACCAAGCAAAGTCATCTTGCGTAGCAGTAGGGGTTCCAGATGCAGTTCGAAAACCAAGTCCATAACAATGATCCAGCAATGTGCCCACAGTGGTAGGTGTTCCAAGAGCAGATTAATCATAGCTGCAAGAGCGACATATGTAGCCTGTGGCAATTCCCTTTCTGTAGGCCACAACCGAACACACACTACCACATGGTGCCAGCTGAGTGATTGGAGCAGGCCACTGAGATTGTCATAGGCTTACTGGTGCAACAAATACAAATTGGTGAGGCAGGAAGGTGTGGCATGTCATCTGCTGCATCATTTGAGATGGATAAGAGACTTGTGCGATTTCATTTTTGTATGTTTGTTAAACATGGAAAAGGTACTCATGCCAGTGGCAACAAATAATCAATGCAAAAATCATGCTTCCATTATGTTTTATATTAACAATATACTTCTATTGAGAGTCACTTTACTATAATTTATTTAATAAAATAAGGTCATCACTGGGAGATGAAGAAGCTTGCACAGGATAGAGTAGCATGGAGAGCTGCATCAAACCAGTCTCAGGACTGAAGACCACAACAACAACAACAACAAGGTCATTTTGCATTGTTAGTTGGAAGATCATGGTGAACAGCTTTAGATGACTATGCAAAAGCTTTTGTTATTTTGTACACACAAATGGATAGCCTTTGGGAAGTGAGGATGAAGTGTCTTAAGTGTAAATACCTGCCATATGAGACTAAGAGTATGTTCTGTAACTCACTTAATTATGTACAGGAAGTCTTCAAGCTGGGACAGGCGAAAGGTCTCAGCTTATCACACCTTAGTCCAAAGGAGATTGAAGACAAACTTACAGACACAATAAGTGGTCACATAATTGAACCAGCAATGAGGGTCTGGAGAGCTTACTGGTACGCAACAAGGCACCCTCAGTGTGAGGAGTATGTAATATGTACTGTCAACCAGAGAGATACTGCGACAGAAGGGGGTTTGAAGCCTGGTGTCACTAAATTATCCAGGTAAGTTATGATTAAGTTTGTCTTTCAAAGGTCTGAACAATACTCTACTTTTAAAAAATTATGATAACTACATTACGGATAGATGCTATGATTGTATCTACTGAAATAACATATGAGAAGATTACCATAAGACATTTTTGCCGTGAAGAGGAACAAAAAGAAAAGAAAAAAATATTAATCACAAAAGACTATGAGAGAGAGAGAGAGAGAGAGGAAGGGGAGGGGGGGGGGGGGGGGAGTGTACTGACTACACTCTGCTCCTATGTTATGGAGAACAACACAAGCTTGAAAGCTGATCTACAACATTTATCTTTCCATGTGTATGTTTGTCAAATTTCTCAACAACTCTCATATCCAGTGAAAGTGTTTGCTCATTTCCTTCTTTGAAAACTATTGTGATGGCATGAGTGCTGTTTCATTTCAGAAACCCACATGTGCATCTGTCTTTAATGTAGTCTAGTATGCATTTCTAAGATCCTTTCTGATTTCATATTGAGTTCTGTGTGATATTTCTTATAAACATATTTCTGTATCCTGCTTCCTTGTGAAGTTTGTGAAAACTGTTACAAATGATAACCCTCTAAGGTAATTATATCCATAAGAAATAGAGTTTACTGTTGTCTTTCTCCCACAATGAATTTTGAGACTAATTCATTGGATTCTAACTGGAGGGAAGGAAGATTAGGGTTTGACATCCAGTAGATGATAAGGTCTCTAGAGATGGAGCACTAGTTCAGATACGACACATATAGCACTGTAGTCTCTTTAATGGAGCCACTTTAAGTGGTTTTTAGATAAAATGTGTAAAAATTAAATCTAGATGGCCAAGTGGTCAGTGCCAGCTGTTGTGTAAGAGCACGAGAGCATGTGAACACTCTAACTTTCGACACCTTGCAGATTTATTGGTTATTTTTCTTTCAGTGCTGTTAAATGTAGCATAGATGCTGCAATCTGAAAGATATGGCACTTAAATCTACCATGCTACTGCTCCTCTAGATTCCATGAAACTTGGCATCAAGGTCGCAAGCAAACCTTCAATTGTGCACATTTTAAGGTGCTTTTGCACATGCGCAACTCGCATTACGTAATATCCTTCTGGACCAATACATAGGGATTTGATAAACAACGTGTAAGGTTGAAGATGTGCACAGCTAGGCCTTGCCACTGAACTAGAAGTTTAAGCCAGTGCCACCAGGTGGTAGCACACTGTGGAAGACTTTCATCCCAGTTCTCTCGGCACAAATCCTGCTAGATGATAGCACTTTCCTCAGATATTCTACTTCACTCACTACATACTGTAGTAAAATTAGATCTGACATCAGTATATGTTAAATTTGTACTGACAGTAAACCTATTTTGTGGGTTTCTGAATGGGTTATAGTATATTAAGTTCTGAATTTCATAATACAGCGATCCATTTGAGATGCTGAGAATCATAAGGGCCTAAATCACATCACCGTCAGCTGAGAGACTGTAGCATTTATTCATGCTTTTGAAATCTGTTGATCTTATGGTCAGTCAGGTTTATCTGTGCTGTAGGCTCAGACTGTGTATATATGAAAATTCATGAAAAGTTATACCACTGGTTTCACTTATATTCACTTAAATGGGGGCTCAACAGCTGTGTGGTTTAGGCCCTTATAAGTCTCAGTGCCTCATTTGTATTCTAATCAAGTGACCTTGATGGCAGACACTACTGCTTGAGTTTAATCATTTCCACAAATGTCACTTTGTGTTTGCAGTTGGCTGTTTACTGTGTGAGAATTGGCTTTTGTGCACAGTGTAAAAATGAACTATGTTGACTCTATTTTAAATGCTAACAGAAAAGTAAAGCTGTGAGGACAGGTCGTGAGTTTTGCTTGGGTACTTCATTTGGGAGAGCACTCACCTGCAAAAGGCAAAGGTCCCAAGTTCGAGTCTCGGTCCAGCACACAGCTTTAATATACCATTAAGTTTCATATCAGTGCACACTCTGCTGCAGAGAGAATATCTCATTCTGGGAACAGAAAAGCAAATTACCAGGAAAAGTTAGCCACAAAGAAACTAGGCCTTCACAGAACGGCTCCTTTGAGACAGTAACAAAATCAAATAAGCGTGACTACAAGCGGACATTTGACGAGGAAATGTACAGTTAGCACCAGTTGTTAGGTGGGTGCAGCATAAGAATATCTTATTTTCAGCCCGGAAGTAAATTTGCGAACTAATACAGGGTGATTATAATTAAAGTTAAACTTTCGAACCGCTTAACATACTGAACAAATGTCTACAACACTGCCTGTATCTGTTTCGAACTTCTGTATCATTACTCATGAATTTTTATTAAATAGGAATTCAATGAATGGAACAGTGGAGAATCCAGGATAGAGTAATGACAATATTATGAAAGGTATAGATTGTCAATGTAATGAATGGAATTTTTATGTTTCTGTCATTCTCGACGTAATACTCTTATCATAGAAGTATTGCATTCAATAGGTACTGGTACTGCAACTTAATTTGCTTATTACTGTCTTTTAGCATGGTTGCCATATGGATCCTGTCAAGCAACAATGGGAATTCTTTCTGGAAGCTTTACAGTGCTGCTGTTGAAGGTCATGATTGCACAGTAAGTAAAATCAAAATAAAGTACCAATGTGTTTTCAAGTTTCTTCATACCTCCAGAATTGTTTTTCTAATCATGTCACTGCAGATAGTAACCAGCATTATACAACAGAAACAAAATTGTACCAGCATAAAACACTTATACAAAAACAGCCATTAACATGTGCCAAAACTTGATTTGACCTTTTGTTCAAATGTACTCATTACAATATAAAAAAGCTCAGGTAAGTCATTCATTTTTCTGTGTCATCTAACTGGTCTGATGCAGTCAACCACTGTTGAGCCAATCTCTTAATCTTCAAGCTGGACCTACATCCAGTATTCTCATTAACTTTTAATCTCAATAAAAGAATGTGAAATGCTACAAAGGGAATCAGCAGTTTGTTACATATGTCACAACATTGTTCATCACAGGATGCCAGAATGATTTGTTGCTGATGGCTTAGGATCAAAATTTAAAAAGTATTAGAAAGTAAGTTTCCAAAATCCAACCTCCAGTAATAATTCTTTATTAACTGGCCAGTCTTACAGAATTTTTGTAAACTTATAACAAAAATTAAATAAAAAACCAAATGGGCCTTTTCAGAATAATTAAAGGGGCAGACAAATGATGAAACACCTGGAAAAAAGAAAGTCAACTGTTTATTATTTAAAAAGTAATCACCATAATGCAGCCCTAGATCTACAATATTTCCAAATCAGGGGAAAAACTTGATAGTGACGCCACCATCTCCCTTGGGCGTTTGAGATAGGGCATTAGAGATAGAAAAAAAATCTATTTTTCAAAAATATTTAATTTTGTAGCCCACATCTTTCTGAAGAGTTTGATATATAAAACATATATG
This sequence comes from Schistocerca americana, assembly GCF_021461395.2. Taxonomy (NCBI): domain Eukaryota; kingdom Metazoa; phylum Arthropoda; class Insecta; order Orthoptera; family Acrididae; genus Schistocerca; species Schistocerca americana. Next base: position 240,576,319 of record NC_060121.1, read on the forward strand.
TTTGAGAAAAATAAGACATGTTATTTGGTCTTAAGTATGCCAAAGTGCAGTGCCACACCTCTTCACACAGCATTCTTCTATCACACGGCACAGTATTTTGCTCTGTGGAATTCAAGCATGTATATTTTGTAATGGAAGCCTCCAGATCTATATTCAGGACAGTGAAAATTAAAATGCCGTGTGGTCCCTCTCCTGCTCCCAGTCGGGCGGTTTGACATACTACTCCCCTAAAAAAACACACACACAATTAATACTGGGTGGGCTTATTTGTGACCAAGAGAATAAGAACTCCTAAGAAAATTTGCACTCTTTATTGCTTATTAGATAATAACTTACTCTTTACTAAGACATAAAATTAAAAAACATAAAACCAGTAAAGACAAGAGACAAGCAAGACAGTAAACTTTTCTTCAATCCTTTAAGTCCCAGCATTTTTTTGTCTCTAATCTTGCTACAGCTTTATACAGCGAGCTTTCCTTTCTACGAAAGAATCTATTACCTCATCAAAGTTTTTCAAATGTTTTGCTACATGAAAAATCAAAATGTCTTTGATTGATACTGAAAAAGTTGTTAATATGAGTAGTACCCAAGAATGTTGCGGTTTTTCATTTTGATTACGTCTGTTATCACTATCTGCTGGATAAAATAAAATAAGACTTACTAATATTGCAGTAATAGTAACACATGCCAAATAAGCGAGACTGTTTTGGCACACACGGTCATTTTTATCTGCCTCATTTACATACATAAGACAACCAAAAAGTTTTATGTTAGGAAATAGTTTCACATTTCATTCATGTGCTCCAGTTCGTAAGCATGGGATTAAAAAGTTGTAGCAATAGTATGAAATTTTTATACAAATTTGGACTCGTCATATTCTTACATATAATTTGTGTCATGTCCCCCATTTCCTCTCCTTCCTCATTCTAAAAAACAATCTTGTCATCACTAATTCTGTAACTATTCCTGCCATTGTCAAAACTTATTTTCTAGTTGCCTTCACTAACCCTGTCAGAATCACCAGTTCAGTTATCCCATGTTTATTCTCCAGTTACTTTTTATTACATGTTTGTACAATGAGTTTTCTGCACTATTTCGGAGACAGAACTTAAGCGGCTGCTAACCGGGAACTGTACAACTGGCCCTTCATAGCACAACATTCTGGCAAAAATTTTCTGTCAAAATTTCATTTTCTTGGAGACACTGAGAAGATAATATGTAATATTTCTTACCTGTTATTCCTATTAATTGTTTCTTTCCACTCTGGTAGTTTGAATCTATGGATTTCACTAATAATTATAACAACACTTATCATTGGCATACCAAATCAACCACATAAACAAACAGTAATTGGCATTCACATGTTTGGGTGTATTCAGCTCAGCTCATATAGCCCTTGCCCTTTTGTCTGTGGGAAAGTTTTCTATTTATAGACGCGATGGGGATTCCCCTGGCAGGGACATCACGTACACAAAGTGATCATTCAAACATCTACTTATGATTGATTCAGAAATCAACTTAGAATGTTTTCAGAAATGTTCAAAACCAAACAGGAATGCATTTCAAAATCATATGAACAGTCAATAGATCAAAGTGCGCTGGGTGTTACGCACTTTGTGAAATGAGGTTTTTTTTATCCAAGAATGTGAATTTGACACCACCTGACATTGCCACCCAGGGCAGATACCCCAGATTGACCCTCCCCCCCCCCCCCCCCCCCCCCCCCCCAGATCTGGGCCTGCCATAACTGTTAATACATTTGCTGCACTGTAAGAAAAGATGGGCAGTGCCTTCATGGAAAAATGTTTGCAGTTGCCTCCAGAAGCATGATTGTACCCAGGCATGCATCTCTACATCCACAGCAAATCAACAGCCATGAATGTCTATCTCACAATTACAAAAATGTGGATGTCACACGAGAAGAGATTGGGATTGTATGGATGGTGTCTAAGGGATTCCCAGTGAAACATCTGCAATGTAGTTGAAACAACCTTTGCAACATGTGAGTTGGCAGTAGCCTGCAACAGAATGATGCCATCCATCAACACAGTGCACACTGACTTTTAGGAACACAGAGCCACAATTAACACACAGTGGTATGTGGACACTGTCCGAAAACTGAAGCACACCATCAAGTCCAAACACCTGGAGTGTTGACAGGTGATAGCCATTATCTTGCAACAGAATGATGCCATTTGTCAACACTCCTGGTGTTTGGACGAGATAGCACACTTGAGTCTTTTGACAGTATCCACATACCACTGTGCATTAATTAATTGTGGCTCCATGTACCCAAAAGTCAGTGAGCAGTGGCTTCACAGATGACATCATTCTGTTGCAGGATAATGCCTGCTCACATATTGCTGAGGTTAATAAGGTATGCTGCAAACATTTTGCTGGAAAGCTCTTGCACATCCTCCATGCAGTCCCGATCTCTCCCCATGTGAGTTTCATATTTTTGGAGCCCTGGAGAAACACATTAGTAGCTGACGATTTGCTTTGGACAAAGAGGTGCATGATGGTATAATTATGATTCTGTAGGTAACCATAAATATGTTTCCTTGAAGGCACTGACCACCCTGTCTTACAGTGGTATAAAGATATTAACTGTTGTGGTAATAACTTTTGAAATAATAAACAGTTGAATTACTTTCTTCCATCTTTGTTGTTTTCATTTCACTGCCCTTTACACGTATTTCCAGTTGTTACCTCTATACTTACCAACTAAGCAGTCTCCTCATGGGATGTTTGTCTAGGACACTGCTTACAACATGTAGACGATTCTGATGTAGTTTCTGGTAGGATAAGTGATGATGCCAAAGCCCATCACTTACAACCTGTACTCTCACTTTACAATCAGAACTAGTCACCCAAAAAAGAGAAAGCATTCAACATTTATTTGCACAAAAAACTTGATATACACACTGGAGATACATGTTGCATCCTCATAAACCAATAAAGAGACAAGTTCATCGGATATTCTCAGCCATAGGCAAAGCAAGTGGCAGATTTCAGTTTGTTGGTAGGGCTGCTTGCAAAACACTTATACATCTCATCAAGGGAAGTATTCCATCTCAAATGCCTGAAATTGAATAAAAATTATTTTAAAACAAGGGGATGTGTGTTCTACCAACCAGCAATGTTGTTTGTCTGTAAAACTCTGTATTTGTGTACAATCGATATTTGAAGTTAAATAAATGTAAACTACCAAGCTATAAGTCAATGAAGAAACAATACCATCTAACCCACAATTATGACCAACAGTGATAAATCATAACATGTAAGCTTTCACGGCTGACGTCTTCATTAATTAAAACTTCTGGGCTATAGGCAACGAAACGTCATGAAGGAAAAGCAGTTTTATATTTGGACCACGGCAATTCAGCACAGAAGTTTTAATTAATGAACTGTTATAAACTTTGCAGTGACAAATGGTCTCACAATAACTTACTTACTTACTCACTGTTCATACCGGACTCGAGAGTCCATTACCGCAGCAACGTATTTTCGCCATCTGTCACTGTCTTGGGCCTATTTCCTTCCATTCACCTTCAATACCTAGGCTCCTCAAATCAGCCTTCACATTGTCCTCCCATCTACACCTCAGTCTCCCTACAAGACATTTTCCTTCTAGGTGCCCTACCAGTACTCTGCGCGCTGCCCTGTCCTCATCCATTCGAGCTACGTGACCCACCCATCGTAGCCTACGTGATTTAATAATACTGATTATGTCAGGGCTTGAATAGAGTTCGTGAACCGCTTCGTTATGCAGTTTTCACCACTCTCTGCTAATGTCATCCCTTTTTGCTCTGAAAATTTTCCTCAAAATTTTGTTTTCAAATACTCGAAACGGCTTTTCATTTTGCACAGTGAGAGACCAGGTCTCACACCCATACAGCATAACTGGTAGAATAGTAGTTTTGTATATTCTAATCTTTAAATTCCTAGACAATATCCGTGATGAATGTAATCTATTCAGTGAGAAGTAGCACGCATTTCCCGCCCATAATCTCTTCTTCAGTTCGGATTCAATCTCATTTCTCAAAGTGATGTCCACGCGTAGATACTCAAATGTGTTCTCACAATAAGCAGCACAAAATTTCAACATAAACGCATTCATTTAGGAATATGGATATCACCAGATGGAAAGGTAGTCAATCAAATAGATCATGTAGCTATCCAGAAATGATTCTAAAACAGTATTAAGGATGTCAGAACCTTTAGGGGGATCAGATTGTGACACGGACCACATGTTAATCATATCAAAAATGAAAGTGAAACTCAAAAGGAAAGTAAATAGAAATAGAGAAGAAATTGCACAGTGAGAGACCAGGTCTCACACCCATACAGCATAACTGGTAGAATAGTAGTTTTGTATATTCTAATCTTTAAATTCCTAGACAATATCCGTGATGAATGTAATCTATTCAGTGAGAAGTAGCACGCATTTCCCGCCCATAATCTCTTCTTCAGTTCGGATTCAATCTCATTTCTCAAAGTGATGTCCACGCGTAGATACTCAAATGTGTTCTCACAATAAGCAGCACAAAATTTCAACATAAACGCATTCATTTAGGAATATGGATATCACCAGATGGAAAGGTAGTCAATCAAATAGATCATGTAGCTATCCAGAAATGATTCTAAAACAGTATTAAGGATGTCAGAACCTTTAGGGGGATCAGATTGTGACACGGACCACATGTTAATCATATCAAAAATGAAAGTGAAACTCAAAAGGAAAGTAAATAGAAATAGAGAAGAAATTACAATATATAACATAGGAAACCTTATGAAAATAAATACAAAAGAAAATTTTACAAAAGAAATTGAGAGCAATCTAACAAAACCGAGACTGACCAACACAGAACAACAGGATGTTGAAAGCAGATGGAGACAACTGAAGGGCTGTATTCAAGAAGCAGCTTCCAAAATCTTAGGTAAAAGAAAACGACCTAATAAAATTTGGTTTAACATGAAGTGTAATGAAAAAGTACTGGAAAGAAGAAATACAAAGAATGTATGGATTAAAGAAAGGGACAATACAACATCAAAATAAAGATACTATAAACTCGGCCAAGAAATGCAAAGAACCCTAAGACAAGAGAAAAGGGAATACTACAACAATATGACCAGAGAAGTGGAGGATGATTTCTATCATCATAGGACAAGGCAAATGTATCCAAATATAAAAAATCCTTTGGGAAATTCAATAAAAGGGAGCAGTTTATACAGGATTAGTATGGGAAAATACTGACCAACAAAAGTGACATACAAAAAAGATGGAAGACATACTTTTCACAACTTCTCAACTGCAATGACCCACACTCTTACTTTAAATTGGAAGAACCTGGTACAATTGATACAGCTGATACAGTTACTATCCCATCAGTAAATGAAATACAGCAAGCAATAAAGAAATTAAAGAATAAAAAGGCTTGTGGTGAAGACCAGATATACGCTCAGTTACCAAAGAATGGAGGCCCACAACTGGAATTAGAAATACAGGCTTTAATAGAAACAATTTGGAAGACAGAAAACATTCCTGCAGATTGGAAAACTGCAGTTGTGTGCCCCATATTTAAGAAGAATGATCCACTTGTTTTTGATAACTACAGAGGAATTGCCTTATTGGGTGTCACCTACAAAATCTCATCAAGCTGCCTATTAAACAGGCTGATACCAATAACAGAAGAACTGATTGGGGACTACCAATGCAGTTTCCGCAGAAACAGGTCTACACTAGATCACTTATTCACCCTAAGACAAGTAACTGAGGAGAAGTGGGAATTCAGTGTAGATGTCCACATACTACTCGTAGATTTTAAAAAGGCCTATGATAGCATACACTGACAGACACTCCTAAATATAATGAAAGAATTTAAAATACCATCAAAATTAATCAGATTAGTTAAAATGTGTACAGACGAAACTTTATGTTGCATAAAGACACCGGTAGGAGAAACTGAATATTTTAAGGTGTACACTGGACTGAGACAAGGGGATGCCATTTCACCTATTTTATTTAACCTTGTCCAAGAGAAGATCAATAGAGAATTTTCTAAAACCAGTCCACAAGGGATCCAGCTACTGGATGTCAACATTGCAAGACTTGCCTATGCAGATAATGTAGCACTAATAAGTAGTTCCAAAACAGAATCAATCAGAATGATGCAAAATTACTACAAAATTGCTGAGAAAACAGGATTACATGTTAATGAAGAAAAGACAGAATACCTGCCTATAAATAAGAAAACCAGAAAAGATGCACCTTTGACTGTAGATGGATTCAATTTCAAGACTGTTGACCACTTCAACTACCTAGGAAGTCGTTTTAGTAATAACAACAGAACAGATATAGAAGTAGATGCCCATTTAGCAACAGCAAACAAGACACTTTTTAGTTTCATCAAAATTCTAAGAAAAAGATCGCTTAGCAGTAACTTCAAAATCCACTTATATCAAGTGGCCATTATAACTGTGATGTTATATGGATGTGAAACATTAATGTTTAGAAAGAAAGATGAAGGAAAACTGTTAATATTCAAAAGAAAAGTACTAAGGAAACTTTTTGGACCTGTATACAACGAAAATAACATGGAACGGAGAATAAGAAGAAATGGAGAATTAAGAGGGCTGTACAAACACCGTAACGTCATCGAAGTGATCAAGAGGAGAAGGTTAAATTGGGCAGGCCATATAGCAAAAAAGACAGAGAATAGACTACCTAGAACGGCATTCAGCAAAACAGTAGATGGAACGAGAGGAAGAGGGAGACCCAGAATCAGATGGCGGGATAACATTCGGGAGGACACAACAAGGATGAACAGCAACAGCAACTGGACAAACAGCACATTGCACAGACAGAAGTGGAAGAGGCATAGAGCAGGCATATGGTCAATAAGGCCCTTGCCACATGTAGAGTAAAGTAAAAGTTTCACAAGAGTCACAACAGAGGTACTAAAAGGCATAAAGCTAAAAATTTGCTCGAAACAATATAAGTATTTTAATTACTTCATTGAAAATCCACATATGTACTTCGATGATAAATAGGAGAAGGAAGTCTGACAAGACAACTACTTCTGTTTTGGGAAATATGATTCTAAGTTCTGCAAGTGTTAACATATATTGTTTCAAGAAAAAGTTTATGTCTTTTGCTAAACAGAACCTCATTGATGACTCTTGCACACATTTCTTCAGCAAGTTGTGCTTCTGTTGTCTGTAGATTCATTATCTTTCAAATACTGATTGAACTCAAATGCACAGTTTTACTGGTGAATGACACTGATGAGAGATGGCACAGGCACATTTCCATGTTATAAAATATTTTTTTATTCAGATTTAATCTGTTTAATTTGGGGTGCTTCCTGTGTTAGAATATTTCTCAAGAGTGTGGGAACCCAAACCAAACAGGAATGACTGGGGGGTACTGAATGTATACCAAAAAAAGAGAGCACCACAGGTTTGTTTGACCCTTGGGAGAGTTCCACAAAAATACTGAAAAACCTGCTGGCAGACACTTCAAGGCAGACACCAACTATCTCACAAAAACCTACCTATCTACTTTCAAGAACCAATATCAAGTGAAGAATGTAGGAATATACTACACATCATCCTATGTACTCCTCACATAAGGATTGTGAAGAGAGGATTACATCAATTAGAGCAAGCACAGAGGCATTGAAACTGTCATTCTTACTGCCCTCCATAAGCAAATGGAACAGGAAGATACCCTAACTTGTGTTATTAAGGAAAGTGCCCCTGCCATGCACTCCACAATGGTTCAAAAAGTATTGACAGGTAGATCAGAGGATAATGCTGAAAAGTCTTGTGAAGAAAACCTTTCATCATCCAAGCACAAGAAAAAGTCCAGTGGTAGTGGATACAGACAACATCCAAACAGAGAAACAAACATAGTCAAAAGAAGTTCACAGTTTATTTTTAAAGGATCCATTGAGATCACTGTATAATGCTGACACTGGTAAAAACTGAAGAAGCTTTTAGTAAGCTCCTACTGGCCTTTTATCAGTCCTGGCAGCCAGATCATGCAGTAACTATTACAGAACTTGTCCCAATTGAGTTGCAGTGTCCTCACTGGATGTTGTAGCAGCTACACAGATAGATGAATTTCTATATTGATGCTCAGTGGGGCTACTAAAAAATTAATGGAAATCAGGATTTAATAGCCTGTCAATGACATCACTAATTCTGTAACTATTCCTGCCACTGTCAAAACTTATTTTCTAATTGGCTTCACTAACCCTGACAGAATCACCAGTTCAATTATCCCATGTTTATTCTCCAGTTACTTGTTATTACATGTTGGTACAATGTGTTTTCTGCGCTATTCTGAAGACAGAACTTAAGCAGCTGCTAACCGGGAACTGTACAACTGGCCCTTCATAGCACAACATTCTGGCAAAAATTTTCTGTCGAAATTTCATTTTCTTGGAGACACTGAGAAGATAATATGTAATATTTCTTACCTGTTATTCCTGTTAGTTGTTTCTTTCCACTCTGCTAGTCTGAATCTATGGATTTCACTAATAATTATAACAACACTTATCATTGGCATACCAAATCAACCACATAAACAAACAGTAACTGGCATTCACATGTTTGGGTGTATTCAGCTCAGCTCATATAGCCCTTGCTCTTTTGTCTGTGGGAAAGTTTTCTATTTATAGATGCGATGGGGATTCCCCTGGCAGGGACATCACGTACACAAAGTGATCATTCAAACATCTACTTAGATCCATTCAGAAATCAACTTAGAATGTTTTCAGAAATGTTCAAAACCAAACAGGGATGCATCTCAAGATCATATGAACAGTGAATAGATCAAAGTGCACTGGATGTTACGCACTTTGTGGAATGAGATTTTTTCTGAGGATTTGGACAATAAAGCCAAGACATTGATTCTCTTATAAAATACTACACCTGACTCTCACTAATCCGGCCATTCCTGGCACTTATGGGTGTCGGATTAGGGGAAGTGCCGGATTATTGAGTGTCTGAAATTTATTTTATTCATTTATTTTGTTTTTTATTTATTTTGAAAACATAGGGGATATAGTGTACTGTACTTTATTAAACCGAAGGATACAATTTTAAAACATAGAGGATATACTTTATTAAATCCAAAAATACATTAATTTTCAAAGAAAACTTAGTGCTTGAGTGCATACTGTGCATAATTATACAGTCATATCACTCGCTATGAAAGATGTCCCTAATTTTGAACTGTCACAAAGATGATACTCAATGGTGGCATGCTTCATCACGCAACCGCTTTACAAGCATTAAATTGGTACTGCATATATCTGCTTGTTGCATAATTTACTCCAGGAAGACCTTGGCAGCTTCATCACCAGCAGTTTGAGAAATCTTCATGCTCTCCCCTCCTGTGTCCTCTTCTTCATCACTTTCATCATTACTTTCTTGCACACTTTTGATTATTTCTTCATCTGTTTAAGTTTTGGTCCGTATCACAGGTTTCTTCATTCAGCCACTTAGTAACATGTTCATCAATTTTTTCTTCTTCTGGAAGGTTGTGGAACATATCAATGTACAAAGTAATTTATAATTCCAAATTGACTGGCTCATTGTTGTCACTCAATACTGGATCCAACTCGGCGTCAATGGATGGTCACAATTTTCTCCAGCCCTTCATTATGGTAGTGCTCCCCACTTCATCCCAAGCTTCGGCTGCTTGGAAAATAACATCACATACGTTAATTACTTTCCACGCCTTCAGCATAGTCTCGATAGAGTCGTTTTCACTTTCGTTCAGCAACAAGACGAGAAGTGAATGTCAATAATGATGTTTAATTTATTCCAAAATTTCCTGGTGCATGGGCTGGATTAGGGCTGCCACACTGGGTGGGAAAAAGAGTGCTTGTATGCCATTGGACGTTAGAGAAACATTTGAAGGATGACTTGGAGCATTGTCAATTATAAGGATAGCTTTCAGTGGAAGCTTTTTCTTCTATAGCTCTTTTCTCACTGCTGGAACCACCAAGAGAATATTTGTCTGTCCACCCATGCTTTCTTCTGTACTGCACTGGTAGAGTATTTATGCCAGCGTATTGAAAACAACGTGGATGTTGCAGTTTTCCAATCACCATAAGCGGTAGTTTATGACTCCCATTTGCATTACAACACGCCATTAATGTTACACGCTGTTTCTGTTGTTTGTAACCAAGAGCTTCCTTCTCATTCTTGGCAGCTAATGTTTTTGAAGGTTCATCTTGTAAAAGAGTCCTGTTTCATCAGCATTATAAAAGGCATCAGCAGTTAAATCCTCTTCCACTATTATCTTCCATATCTGGCTTACAAACTCATCAGCATCCTTATCATTGGTTGAGTGACTTTCCCCTGTGACTGTCAGCTGCCGAATGCCATGTCGTTTTTTCCAGTCTGAAAGCCGACCTTCACTTGCTGCAAACAAGTTACTGCCGCCAAGTTGTTTGTTAAATGCAGCTGCTTTATCCTTTATAATCGGGCCACTAACGGAATTCCTTTACTGCGTTATTGTATGAAGCAACTATACATAGCTACATCCAGTTCTTCATTCTCACTCTTTCGCATAACCTTTCGTTTTCCCAACTCACTATCCATTTGTGTTGAGTACTGTTGAATAACATCTTCCTTTTTGATGTCATAAATAGTCGCTCGTCCAACTCAGCAGCAATGGCTTTCTGTGAAGAACCTCGATTTAACTCATCTAAAATTCTGAATTTCTGCTTTAGGTCTAGCATAACGTGTTTCCTTTTAGAAGACATGATTCCGAACTGTAAAGAAAGCTACAATTTCAAATACAGTATATAAAGCATTGTTTAAGTAAGCATTGTTATGCATGATAATTAATTGTGCATGTGTTTTTGAATGTGTGCCAGAATACAGAGAGGCCATACTACTGAGGCCAATTAGTGAGAGTCTAACTTATTTTCATTTCTTGAAGAATAACTGAAATCCTTATCTTACAGATTCAGTACCCTGCAAACTGTGGAACATTTCATGAAGAAGACATCAAAGCAACGACAGAATATATTCACAGTGAGCTGTAATGCATATCATCCTACTTCCACAAATAAATTATACATTTTAAACCAAAGCTGGTCTTTTGAACAAAATAATGTGGTGTCTGTTGTCCGTGCTATCAACAGAGCATCTCGGATTCAAAATTGTTGCAGCAAAAGCACTACCTGAATTATGCTATGAGATAGTATGTCTTATCAAGTTACGTTTGAAACTGTTTATGACTTACAGTCACATATGCCTCTGTATTTACAGAACAGAAAGATCGCAACAGAAAGATTAAATTATTCACAACAATTTGTTGTGATGCCAAGTGGGTAAGTATATTCCTTTGGCTCTTTGTAGTTCTTTCTATCATATTATGGGATGTAATATACTTTTCCTCTTTTGAACCATTCTTACACCACAATTTCTGAAATAAATCCCACAATTTTGTACTGAAGTGGTAATGTAAACATATGAATTTTATTGCAACATCTGTAGCAGCAGATGTACGGCAACATATTGTTCAAATTGAAGCATTCTTATGTTTGTGAAAGTGAAATATTGGAACTTCATAACACAAATGATGAAATCGAGCTGTCCATTAAATTATCTCAGGCCAAGGCTGACAAGTTCATGGTAGCAGAAGTAAAGTACATGGTAAAAGACGTGATGGTCGCTACTGGAAAACACTGAAAGACACAGTACAAGATCCCAGGTGTGGAATTCATATTCAAAGCACACCTGTACTGGTAATACCACGCAATTTTTTTCCAGTTGTTAATTAGTGATACTCTGCTGCAGAATGACATGAAGCATAGGTACGTGGAGGAATTGGAAACCTTTCTTAAGAAGTTTTACATATTATTGTCAATCCAAACATGAATTTTTGTATTCAGAATTAGACTACATTCCTTTTTATTTGGATACACTGTGTCTGATTCATGTAATTTTTTGCATGTGGGATGTCAGGTCCCCATCACACATGCATATGAAACCTTGGTCACCCAATCAAGGAACAAAATATTGCATTATGCATAAAATGAACACTTCTAGAACTGTGATAAAAGGGCATACTACCCACCTCTGCAAAATATAAGGACAATAACTCCTGATTCTATGTACAGGCCAATTTCAATACTACCTGTGCCTTTTGCTTTCAGTAATACTGTAGCAGTCCTACAACTGGAGGAACAAGGAGACCAGAGCTTTCATTTATATTAGTTATTGCGCTGTATGTGTTTGTTGAATTGTTGCATAATTCTGATGGCAGAAGTTTACGTGTAGTATTATTTATGTGTAAACTAGAAAAATGTATGTCACTGGCAGAAGTGACTGTTATAGCGACAACTATGGTATTCTGAATAATTAAGTTAGGTGATCCTGGCCAGGGCCCATTTGAGAACGTATATCCACACAAGCAACTTATTATTTTACACCCCCTTTGCCCCACTACTTCTTTGTACATTTTCACCTGTGTTAGTTTTCGCTATTGATTGTAAAAAATACTGTACACAAATCTTGCAATGGGGCAACCCTCTTAGCTTGGTGCCACAAATGACCACTACTAATTGTAATGCTTTCTCTATAGAAATCTTATAATTGTGGCACCCTCACAGCTTGGCAACCCCAGAGGTGGCTTGTGTCACTTGGTCCTTAAACCAGTCCTCCTCCTTGACATATTTTTTCTCTCTTCACAGCTTTAGATTTTCATTATAATTAACTGCAAAGATACATAAAAAGCCAGAGTCATAAAGTGTGTCCCCCCCCTCTCTCTCTCTCTTTTGATGGATTAATAGAATGTTTTTAAAATTACCTTATTTTACATTGTTAGCCGTCTTCAACAGAAGACACAAATTGTTTATAATCCACAATTTGCGCTATTCTGATGCTGTATTGTTCATCTTTGACATGCTAGTGTACAAGGTGTCACAAATTCACTCTAGTAAAAAATGGGTGAATTCCGCACATTTATTTACAAATATATGCTGACTTCCAGATTATCCTATGTCAGAGACCATATTTGCCAGATTAGTACGATTTGAAATTCTAAAATTTCTCATAATCTTTCACTGATTATGTCAAGGCTTGTGTCTTTCATAATTATTGTGCATTTTTAAAGATTTGTGAGCCCCATGCAAAATTTGAACTATACTGTGAATTGTTAACTAAATTTCTTTTTATAATGTTTCCACAACATTATCCTTGTCCAAAACAATCTCTTTATAATTTTACTGTATATTTATGTGAAAAAGGTTATATTTCTGAGAATCTTTGGACATTTACAAATGTTTTGTGTAATGTATTCTACAGTAAATTGTGTGCAACAGTTGTGCATTCTGTAAACTGTGGCAGCAACATCATTTTAGAAAATCATTTCCACCTCAGGTACTTATATCATTAGTGTAATGTTTCCATGTTTTTCTGCTCATTGACCTGTTTTTTCTAAGTCATTGTTTGAAATTTAACGATCCGTAACTTTGGCTCTTACAAATTCAACCGCTGTGTTGCAATATTGTGTTTTGCACATATCATATCTGTCATATTGCATCCCATTTAGGTTCCCACTTCAGCAGTAGTTAATACTGTCAATATGTAATAGCAATGTTTTCAACACAGTTAAATGAGCTTGGTAGCGAGCATAACCTCTTCAAAGGTTTCAAGAAATACAGTTATCTTTAAGCAATCTGTAAACTTTATCACAAGTTTTTTTGCTTGAATGTTGTAGTACCAGGTATTAAAGGGAACTTGCAGTCAGCATAGTATAACAGTTCCTTAAAATAAAGCAATGACAGTGGGGCTGCTTTGAAGTTACAGTATTTAGTGTTCTGGTAAACACTGTCCCAGTCAGATTGCAGCCCCACTGTGAACGCTGTTTTCAGGCATAAGATGGGTTAGTTGCTGTTCATATGCAGCTGGAAGTCACTCTCACAGCTGACAAGCAATTGGAAGCTGCTTCGAATGTGGCTGTTGGGCAAAATACTATGAATTATGTACAGAAGACACCATAAGTATCTCAAGTACTATGCTCTCACATGGATACAACACTGAAGCGCCAAAGAAACTGGTATAGGCATGCATATTCATATACAGAGATATGTAAACAGGCAGAATACCACACTGCAGTCGACAATGCCTATATAAGACAACAAGTGTTACTCCTGCAGTTGTTAAGTCTGTTACTGCTGTTACAATGGCAGGTTTTCAAGATTTAGTGATTTTGAATGTGGTGGTGTAGTCAGCGCAGGAGCGATGGGACACAGTGTCTCCGAAGTAGCGATGAAGTGGGGGTTTCTCCATATGACCATTTGACAAGTGTACCAAAAAGATCAGGAATCCAGTAAAACACTAAATCTCTGACATCGCCGCAGCTGGAAAAAGATCGTGCAAGAACAGGGCCAACGACAACTGAATAGAATCGTTCATTATGACAGGAGTGCAACCCTTCTGCAAATTGCTGCAGATTTCAATGCTGGGCCATCAACAAGTGTCAACATGTGAACCATTCAATGAAACATCATCAATAAGGGGTTTCGGCACTGAAGGCCCACTTGTGTACTCTCGATGACTGCGCGACACAAAGCTTAATGCTTCGCCTGGACCCATTAGCACCGGCATTGGACTGTTGATGACTAGAAACATGTTGCCTGGTTGGACGAATCTCGTTTCAAATTGTATCGAGCAGATGGACACGTACGAGTGTGGAGACAAGCTCATGAATCCATGGACCCTGCATATCAGCAGGGGACTGTTCAAGCTGGTGGAAGCTCTGTAATGGTGTGGGGCATGTGCTGTTAGAGTGATATGGGACCCCTGATATATCTAGATACTCTGACTGGCGACACGTACGTAAGCATCCTGTCTGATCACCTGCATCCATTCATGTCCATTGTGCACTCCAGCGGACTTGGGCTCTTCCAGCAGAACCACACAAGTCCCGAATTGCTACAGAGTGTCTCCAGGAACACTGTTTTGAGTTTAAACACTTCCGCTGTCCACCAAACACGAACATTATTGAGCATATTTGGGATGCCTTGCACTGTGCTGTTCAGAAGAGATCTGCACCCCCTCAAACTCTACATATTTATGGACAATCCCGTAAGGATTCATGGTGTCAGTTCTCTCCAGCACTACTTCAGACATTAGTCGAGTCCACGCCACGTCATGTTGTGGCACTTCTGCGTGTTCTTAGGCCCTACATAATATTAGGTAGGTGTACCAGTTTCTTTGGCTCTTCAGTGTATTTCCTCTGTAGCAAGTACAGGGTCTATAACTGTTCATCCATTTGACCATGACTGGTGTGTTCGTGGTAGGTCTAGGGACCCTTTACAGTGAAGGCAGGACCCAATGAGAACATGATACATTACTCCTATCCTCCTAACAATGGTATCTAAGGTACTGTTTTGCACTGAAACTGAGCCAGACACACTTCACTTGTTGGAAAGCCTGTTGTGACCTCTGTCATGAGGAAGCAAGTGCAGAAGCATAGGGATATGTTTACTATGGTGAGTAATGGCTCCCCTTAGCCAATTGTGTCCTGTGTATGGCTGAGGTCTCATTCAACATGTTGAAGATTGCTCTGGCAGCCACTGAGGGAGCAGGATGCAACTGACTGCAGATTAAGTGGAACCACAGATACCTGACATCTGGGATCTTAGGATCATTCCAATGACTAGAAGGGAGGGTTGAGGAGACCAGCCTCCTTCGTACTATTGGCATTTCAAATGTATGGTGAGTAATGGCTCCCCTTAGGCCATTGTGTCCTGTGTATGGATGGAGGCTCATTCAACATGTTGAAGATTGTTCTGGCAGGCATTGAGAGAGCCGGGTGCAACTGACTGCAGATTGATAAGTGGAACCACAGATACCTGACATCTGGGATCTGAGGATCATTCCAATGACTGGAAGGGAGGATTCATGAGACCAGCCTTCTTCATAAGTTTACAACAAAGCTCACAGTATGTAGCATAGCTCTCAAAACTGACTGGGTACCCCTGTTTCAGACCTGAGCAGAAAGCTTGAATCAGAGACTTCAAAGGTTATGTGACAAGCAGGTTGTGACTTCCTGGACTGATGTCATAGGGCTGAAAATTTTAGGCATTGTAGGGTCACCCTAAATGGATCAGGGGTGCACTACACAACAGAAGTTGCTACCCAGGTGGCTGACTATGTGTACAGCATATACAAGGGCGTTATTTTAGGTGACTCTCCATGCATTACAGATCATGATAGCTTTAAGAGACTGCAAAGTATTAACACAGGATTCAATGAAAAACAGTTAAAATCGTAGTGATCAACTGATGAAACATTCACAACAGAGAACCAGAGTTTGAAGCAGTCATAAACAGTAGTGTAGTTCATACAACACTTGGTACAGAAAAATTGCTAAAACCTAAACTGACAGCAGTGAGAGTTTTGGGCAATATATAAGCATCTATTTAATGGATAGGCTAACGGGAAGTGGTGCATTTGTCACAGCAGACAAGTTACTCAAATCCATGAGGGCAGAATGAAAACCTGCGTGTGAAAGTATTTAGCCAACACTCACTATCCACAAGGATGGGCATAAACTCGTAATTGCACCTTTCTATTGTCCACTAGGATCGCTCCTACTTGTAACCAAAAACTTTGGAGAAAATCTCAATCCACTATTCCATATGTTCCCCAATCATACTGATATTATTGGATGAGACCTTAACAATCCAACAACCAACTGGTATACTCACAGATTCCTAAGTGGTGGACATGACAAGACATTCTGTAAAACATTACTAAAATTTTCTGAAAATTATCTAGAACAGATATTCCGGGACTCTAATTGAACCTAAGAACAATAAGCAGATCTGACCTCTTTGAAAATGTCCATACTGAAAATGTTATCAGGGATCATGGGGTAGTTGTGACAACAATAATTAGTAAATGAGGGCAATATGCAAATCCTTTAATGACTTACATAGAAGAATCTTATCAAAAGACCTCTCACGAAATCTAAAGTAATTCTAGTTATAAGTAAAGCCTGTCAGTGGCACCAAAGTTAGTGCCCAGATACTCACAAAAAAGACAAGAATTGAAATTAAGTGTAGCAAAGCAAAAGAAGAAGTGTTAAACTCTTATTTTCAATCCTTTACTAAGGAAGATACAGATAAACAACCACAGTTTACATTTCACACTACTGCAAAGATGAGTGCTACAGATATCAGTGACACTGAGAAGCAGCCAAAATGAAACAAGGTTCCTGGGTGACGGGATCCCTATCAGATTCTATACAGAATTTGCAGCTTTTGTGGCGGCGTTCGTAGCGACAAACAATTCGCTGTAGAAACAGCTTACGAAGTCACCGCCACACTTTTAATAGCGGGCCGACCGGTCCGCTGGAACAGTGAACAGAAAGATGAAAACCCAAACACTCTGATTAAATAAAAGTCGGTACTTATCTTTATTAACGAAGATACAGAAACACAGTAGTGAACTCCGGGTCTACCGGGAGTTTGTCTAGTTCGAGTCGGAGCGGCTAGGTCAGCGTCGGCTGACGACAAACAACTCTGCTGCGATGAACACACAACTGACTAGCAAGTACACAATTCGGTGGCGAGTATACAACTGAGGGGCGAATACAGAACTGTCCTAGTGCTCGCAACTCCAGCGCTTAAGAAGCCAGAAGCCAGCGGTGGCACGTGCAGACTTGCGGCGATTTCCTGTCTCGCTGGCGCTGCTTATGCGGACGGCGTCCGGACTTTGATGCTGCCAACCTTTTGGCAGCGGGCTCGGGTGGCATTACTGGCTAGGATATAACAGCAGCAGAGTTAGCTCACCATTTAACCACAATTACTGTAGATCCATTAAATAAAAAACTGGACCCAGTGACTGGAAAGAAACTTAGTTCGCAGCAGTCTAGAGGAAGGGTAACAGAAATGATACAAAAAACTACTGTCCAGTCTCACTGACTTACATCTGTTGGATTCCATAAACATTGAGCATGTGAAAACGCAAATTGTGCTTTGCTCGCGATATCCTGAAAGCCTTGAATCAAGCTGGATGTATTATTTTTTAAGTTCTGAAAAATATTTGACTCACTTTCACAGCAATGTATACTAACATAAGTATGATTATGTGGGGCATCAAACAAAATCAGCGATTGGCTTGAGTTGGTTGGTTTCTGGGATTAAAGGGACCAGACTGCTACGGTCATCGGTCCCTTTTTTCAAAAAACTAAAACCACCCACAGAGAATAAAAAACGAACAACAGAAAAGATGGCAAACGACACAGGACAAGAAATACTTAGAGATCAGACAAAACAAATTAAAATCACACAGAGTGTGATGGTGGTTGGCCGACCATAGAGATAAAAAAGGAAAAGCCAACCACCAAGAACACATTAAAAAACACAGTGTAAAATTGGAGGCCAAAGGCCAGAATCAACACAATAAAACAAACACTCAGATTAAATGATAAAAATGATAATGATTAAATGATAAAAAAACCCTGCCCGAATAAAACGCAAAACTAAGTCCACCAAGGCAGAGTCATCTGTTAAAAGGGCAGGGAGCGTGTCAGGCAGTGCGAACGTCTGCCTGAGCACAGCTAAAAGTGGACAGTCCAATAAAATGTGGACCACCGTCAAAACGGAGCCACAGTGACATAACGGTGGGTCCTCACATCGCAATAGGTGGCTGTGCGTCATCCATGTGTGCCCAATGCGCAGCCGGCAGAGTACAACAGACTCCTTGCGAGAGACCCGCAAGGAGCAGTGCCACACACCTGTAGCCTCCTTGATGGCCCGAAGTTTGTTTCGTGAAGGCAGTGTCCCAAAGTTCCAGAATTTTGCCGCGTAAGAACAATCGCAAATCAGTCTCCGGGAGGCCAATGTCCAGAGATGGTGTACTGGTGGCCTCTTTCGCCAGGCGGTCAACATTTTCATTGCCGGGTATCCCAACATGGCCTGGGGTCCACACAAAGACCACAGAGCGGCCGCAATGGGCAAGAGTATGCAGGGACTCCTGGATAGCCATCACCAGACGAGAACGAGGGAAACACTGGTCGAGAGCTCGTAAACCGCTGAGGGAACCACTACAGATAACGAAGGACTCACCTGAGCAGGAGCGGATATACTCTAGGGCTCGAAAGATGGCGACCAGCTCAGCAGTGTCAACGCTGCAGCCAGCCGGCAAGGAACGTTGTTCGGAATGGTCCCCTAGAGTTAGCGCATAACCGACACGACCAGCAACCATCGAGCCGTCAGTGTAAACAATGCCAGAGCCCTGATACGTTGCGAGGATGGAAAGAAAGCGGCGGCGGAAGGCCTCTGGAGGGACTGAGTCCTTCGGGCCCTGTGCCAATTCCAGCTGAAGGCGAGGGCGAGGCACACACCACGGGGGTGTACGCAGAGGTGCCCGGAAAGGAGGCGGAAGAGGTAAAGCCCCAAGCCCGGAGAGAAGCTCTCGGACGCGGACCGCGATCGTACATCCAGCTGATTGACGTGCGACTGTGGGAATAGTAGCCGATAGTTAGGATGCCCGGGCAAGCTGAAAACATGGGCAGCATAAGCGGGCAGCAAACGTTGGCGCCGTAACCGCAGTGGAGGGACACCTGCCTCCACTAGTATGCTGTCCACAGGGCTGGTACGGAAAGCACCAGTGGCAAGGCGAATCCCGCTGTGGAGGATTGGGTCCAGCACCCGCAATGCAGATGGGGATGCTGAGCCATAAGCCAGGCTCCCATAATCCAGACGGGACTGGATTAACGCCTGGTAGAGCCGTAACAGGGTAGATTGGTCGGCGCCCCAGCGGGTGTGGCTCAAGCATCGCAGAGCATTTAGATGCCGCCAACACATCTGTTTAAGCTGCCGAATATGAGGCAGCCAAGTCTACCGGGCATCAAAAACCACCCCCAAAAACCTATGTGACTCCACCCCACAGCAAGAAGTTCACCATCAAGGTAAAGCCGCGGCTCCGGATGAACAGTGCGTCGCCGGCAGAAATGCATAACGCAGGTCTTCGCTGCCGAAAACTGAAAGCCATGAGCTACAGCCCAAGACTGTGCCTTGCGAATAGTGCCCTGCAGCTGACGTTCAGCAGCTGCAATGCCATTTGAGCTACAGTAAAGGCAGAAGTCGTCAGCATACAAGGACGCTAAGACAGACGTTCCCACCGCCGCAGCGAGGCCGTTAATTGCTATTAAAAACAGGCAGACACTTAAAACATATCCCTGTGGCACCCCGTTCTCCTGTGCGTGGGAGGAACTATGGGAGGCTGCGACTTGCACGCGGAAGGTACGATGCGACAGAAAATTTCGGATGAAAATCAGCAGTGGACCCCGAAGACCCCATCCATGAAGCGTGGAAAGGATGTGATGACGCCATGTCGTGTTGTACGCCTTCCGCATGTCGAAAAAGACAGCAACCAGGTGCTGACGGCAGGCAAAAGCAGTACGGATGGCGGACTCAAGGCTCACCAGATTGTCAGCAGCGGAGCGGCCTTTACGGAACCCACCCTGAGACGGAGCCAGAAGGCCCCGAGACTCCAGTACCCAACTCAACCGCCGGCTCACCATCCGCTCAAGCACCTTGCAAAGAACGGTGAGGCTAATGGGGTGGTAACTGTCCACCTCCAAAGGGTTCTTGCCCGGCTTCAAAACGGGGATGACAATGCTTTCCCGCCATTGCGACGGAAACTCACCCTCAACCCAGAGACGGTTGTAAAGGTCGAGGATGCGTCGCTTGCAGTCCACTGAAAGGTGTTTCAGCATCTGACAGTGGATGCGATCTGGCCCAGGAGCGGTATCAGGGCAAGCGGCTAGGGCACTGTGGAATTCCCACTCACTGAATAGAACATTGTACGATTCTGGATGGTGGGTGCGAAACGAAAGGCTCCGGCGTTCCATCCGCTCTTTAATGGAGCGGAAGGCCAGGGGGTAATTCGCAGGAGCGGAACTCAGAGCAAAATTCTCCGACAAGCGGTTTGCAATGACGTCGGAGTCAGTAGAAACTGCTCCATTCAGTGAGAGCGCTGGGACACTGACAGGGGTTCGATAGCCATAGAGACGTCGAATCTTGGCCCAGACCTGCGATGGAGAGACATGGAGGCCAATGGTGGAAACATACCGCTCCCAGCACTCCTGCTTGCGTTGGCGGATAAGGCGGCGGGCCCGCGCACATAGCTGTTTGAAGGCGATGAGGTTTTCTATGGATGGATGTCGCTTGTGTTGCTGGAGCGCCCACCGGCGATCTTTAATCGCTTCAGCGATCTCAGGCGACCACCAAGGCACAGTCCTCCGCCGAGGGGACCCAGAAGAACGGAGAATGGCAGATTCTGCGGCAGTAACGATGCTGGTGGTGACTGAGTGAACCACCGCATCAATGTTGTCATTAGCGAGAGGCTCAATAGCAGCAATGGAGGAGAACAAGTCCCAGTCAGCCTTATTCATAGCCCATCTGCTGGGGCGCCCAGAAGAGTGACACCGTGGCAGTGACAGAAAGATCGGAAAGTGGTCACTACCTCACAGGTCGTCATGCACACTCCACTGGACAGACAGTAAGAGGCTAGGGCTGCAGATCGAAAGGTCCATGGTGGAGTATGTGCCATGCGCCACACTGAAGTGTGTGAAGGCACCATCATTTAAAATCGAAAGATCGAGCTGCGCCAATAAGTGCTCAACGGTGGCGCCTCGACCTGTTGCCACTGACCCACCCCACAGAGGGTTATGGACGTTAAAGTCACCCAGTAACAAGAAAGGTGGCGGCAATTGGGCTATCAGCGCAGCCAGGACATGCTGTGCGACATTACCATCTCGTGGAAGGTAAAGATTACAGATGGTAACAGCCTGTGGCGTCCACACCCAAACAGTGACAGCCTCTAAAGCTCTTTGTAGAGGGACAGAGTCGCTGTGAAGAGAGTTAAGGACATAGATGCAGATGCCACCAGACACCCTTTCATAAGCTGCCCGGTTCTTATAACAACCCCGATAGCCACGGAGAGCGGGGGTTCGCATTGCGGGAAACCAAGTTTCCTGAAGAGCAATACAGAAGAAAGGATGAAGGCTGATAAGTTGTCGGAGCTCAGCTAGATGGTGGAAGAAACCGCTACAGATCCACTGGAGGATGATATTGTCCATGGCTGAGAAAGGCGTGAAGGGACTGTGAAGGCAGATTACGCAGCTGGGTCACCTGCTGCCTCCAATTGAGCGCCTGTGCTAGTACTATCAATGGTGTCTGAGGGACCGGCGAGATCGAGGTCTTCAGCAGACGCCAGAATCTCGACCTCTATCCTCAGACGCGGAGCTTGTAGGAAGCGGTGGGACGGGTGCCACCGCACTGTCGTGATTTTTACGAACCTTTTTCTTTCTCTGTGTCTCTCTCTGTGCCTTTGGTGGTTCCGGCTGGGAGGGCTTCCCTGGTTCAGTCTCAGGGACGGACGACGGCCGTGAGGCCCTACGACCAGCAACCGGTAGGTGTTTGAGCCGTTTGCGGGTGTCCGCTTTTAAACCCGTCGGAACTTGCGAAGGGAGATCCCCAAGGGACCCCCTCCTGGTGAGAGAAGCCGAAGAAGTCTTACGCTTCTCCGGCTGGGAAGGGGGAACTGATATCCCTGATGGTTGGGGGGCGTTGCTCCTGAAGTAGATGGAGTAGGAGCAACAGGGAGTGAAGTGCCCCCCCCCCTCCCCCCACCATCGAGGGGGCAGGTGTGGGTCTCTGGCTCTGAGAGCTAATGATGTGTGACACAGTTATGGGAACTGTAACAGGAGCGACAGTGGCAGCCTAAGTGGTCGTCATGCGTACTGGATACAGTCGTTCAAACTTATGCTTAGCCTCAGTGTAGGTCAGCCTATCCAGGGTCTTGTATTCCATTATTTTCCGCTCCTTCTGGAGAATCTTACAGTCCGACGAGCAAGGAGGATGGTGCTCCCTGCAGTTGACACAGATGGGAGGCAGGGTACATGGAGTATCAGGATGGGATGGTCGACCACAATCGTGACAGATGAGAGTGGAAGTACAGCGAGAAGACATATGGTCGAACTTCCAACACTTGAAGCACCGCATCGGGGGAGGGATATAGGGTTTGACATCACAACGGTAGACCATTACCTTGACCTTCTCAGGTAATGTGTCACCCTCGAAGGCCAAGGTGAAGGCACCGGTGGCAACTCGATGATCCCTCGGACCCCGGTGGACGTGCCTGACGAAATGGACACCTCGTTGCTCTAAGTTGGCGCGCAGCTCGTCATCGGACTGTAAAAGAAGATCTCTGTGAAAAATAATGCCCTGGACCATATTTAAGCTTTTATGCGGGGTGATAGTAACAGGAACATCCCCCAGCTTCGTACAAGCGAGCAAGGCTCGTGACTGGGCAGAGGATACTGTTTTTATTAAGACTGACCCTGACCGCATTTTGGACAAGCCCTCCACCTTCCCGAACTTGTCCTCTAAATGTTCTACAAAGGACTGAGGCTTCACAGACACAAACGATTCCCCGTCAGCTCTGGTACAGACGAGATACCGGGGCGAATACCTTTCACTGTCATTCATAGCCTTTCGTTCCTCCCATGGTGTGGCCAGGGAGGGGATCGATTTGGGGTCATACACATTAGCCTTAAAGTGAGCTTTGGAACGCTTAGAGACTGCTGAACGGCTGGCCGCCAGCGAGAGATGATGTACCACACTTCATTGCGGGTCATCCGCCCTGATGCCACCTACTCCAACCAAGGGCCCTCCCCACGGGTGCCACCCAGCCGCAGCAATAGCCACCTGGCAGGATGGCCATTGCCGGGAGTCCTGATGCCCCAGGGAGACGGGCATCTATTCCTTGGCATATGTGGGGAGTTGATGGCACAGGCATCAGTAGAGCAATCCCTGTGTTGTCAAGGGGCTACAACCAACAGGGTACATGGCAGCCCAACCACAACGGACTGGCTACCGTGCTGGATGTTAGGTGACATGTGGTCCATGGTCATCGTCAGTGCAGAAAGTGGCACTGCACAGCACAAGGTAGAAACTGCACGCAGGAACGTATCCATGCCCAAGAGATGGAGAGAGGGCATGACTGCAATGCAACGACGAATAAGCTGGCGAAAGTTCTCAATGCAAAATGGACACAATGCACCAAGTAAGGCGCCCTTCCCCAATTGGCTCGCTCTTCGGAAGAATTTAGAAAGATGGAGGTCAAACCCGAGAGGGGACCATCACATAAGGCCGAAACGTTTGAGGCTCCTTTTAGTCACCTCTTACGACAGGCAGGAATACCGCAGGCCTATTCTTACCCCCGAACCCGCAGGGGGGTGGCTTGAGTTGATTGGGTAAGAAGGGCGCAGTATGTTATCTCGTATTGAGAGTTGTTGACAGAAGTAAAACCAACTTCATGCAAGCCCTATGGAATTGTGTTGAGACTCTTGTAGTTCATGTTGTATGTTAATGACCCGGCAGACTATATTCATAGTAACCTCAGACTTTTTGTCAATGATGCTGTTATCTATAATGAATTACTGCAGAAATATTCAGTCAGATCAAAGTGGTCCAAGAGTGGCAAATTGCTTTAGATGTACAGAAATTTAAAGTTATGCACTTCACAAAACAAAAAAAAATTTGTATCCTTTGACTAAAATTCTGATAAGTCACAGAGCTCAGCTTTAGGTAAGCAAGGTGGCAGATTTTGATTCATTGGCAAGACAGCTGGAAAATGCAGTCATTCTACAAGGGAGACTACCTAAAAATCATTTGTGCATCTCATCTTAAGAGTATTACCCAGAGCACGATAGACCGAGACCAATTACCTGTAGGACCAATAGCACCTACTGAATGTAAACACAGAACAGTGCCACGAATGGTCACAGGTTTGTATGACTTACAGAAGGAGGTCACAGAAACATTAAAAAAATGTGAATTGGAAGACTCTTGGTAATAAGACATAAATTATCTTGTAAAAGCCAGTTTACAAACTTTCAAGAACAGGTATTAAGAACCTAGAAAAGTTATTCAGCCCTCTATGTATCACTCATATTGGGATCATGAAAATGAGATTGTACAAATTAAAAAAGCTACAGAGGCATGTAAGCAACCACTCTTGTTGCACCACTGAAACTGGATTTATCTCTGTTCTGAACGTACCTTTTCATACTATATGTTCACTAACAACAGTCTCAGGTAAGGAAAGTATACTACCAGCCCTCCTAATTGTTACATATAAAGATGCTCAGGACTTTCACAACTTCATCACTACTGATATTACCCTGGCGTTCACCAAAAATTATTTAAGTAAACCTAAGTCTGAATTGTTCCATTAGAACAAAAAATTATGTAAGAATGATAATGAGAACAGATATTCAGCAAAACCGCTTTATTACATCACATGTTCATATATAAATATTTGTATATCATATGAGATCATAGAGCTACTTTACATTTTTACTCATGAGAAAATAAAAAACAATATCACAAGCAGTTTTGGACGGATGACTAGATAGTTTCGTGCTCTAACAACTGCATTGTAAAGCAAATTTCATTCAGGAAAAAGATGCAAGGCACTGACAATATTTCAGCAATAAGCATTTGTCATGTAATACTAGTTTACAGAAGACTGTAAACTGAGATTCTTCACATAAAATGGAAACATTCATAAAAATTAAAACTTCTTAAAAACTCTAATATGTGCAAGTCATAGTGATATAGATTCATTAAAAATATCTCTGGATAAAACTATAATGCTCAATAATTTTATCACTTGCTCTTTGATTGAAGACATTTGACCTAATTGTTAAACTACATAAATGTATTTTGTGACGAATAATTCATTAATCATGTGCTCTGACTTTCAAGAATTATCTCACTAAAATTTTAAATAATCAATGTAATGGATATGCTTTGAAGTTTGATTTTTTTTCCTCTCTTATTGTGAGGCACCTAGTCAGTTAAGTGTATTCTGAGCTTAAAACTTGAAAGCATCAGGAGCTATCTTACACAATTAATGAGAACCTCCAATTTAAAATGGCAGACAAGGAAATCTGCATTACATCCACTGAATATGGAACTGTAATTACAAGGAGGACTATTACAATGTCATGAGAGGAGTGGTACACTAGATTAAAATTATGGTTCCCTTTGAAACTAGCACATTATTCAACTTTCACATAGTATGAAATTATTTCTCAGCTTTACTGAACCCACACATAGTGCATTGCAACATAAGATTTGTTCAAGTATAATACTAAGCACAAAAATTTGAAGAGTGAAGTCAACTATTCATCGCATGTCCAGTGTTGGTCGATTTACATATTTTAAGCATTTCAATATTTTCGTTACATAACTGACACCCCCCCCCCCCCTCCCCCGGTACAATCATTTTGAAAACAGATCTACAGTTTCTATCAAAATTAAATTAAAACTTCCCATTACAACAATGCGCTCTTTTATATCTCAGCACATAACACTACATAATGCCATTTCTTTAACCCTTGCTGAAAAACACAAAAATAAAATTCATTACGGGTATCAACAACTGGCTTACAACTAAAAGAAGGCACCTAAAACCTTTAATGGTCCACAACTCTTGGAACACTAAAACAATTAATCAAAAGTGAGATCTCAATTGCACTGAAGACTCATTCTCATGTGGCTGTTGTACTGACTCAATATTAAAATTGAGTATCAGTGTACCTGATGGATACATTTTAACTGGCAAAATTATTTCCTTTTGATGTTCTTACACACCCAATCCATTCCATCCTGAAAAGAAAAAGGAGAGTAAGTGCAAAAACATAGTTCCTGGTGATAAAAATGCTTGGTAACCAATACAAATTAAACTGGAGTTTAAACAAAAGTAAATACAGTATGACATGATTTTTTTTCTAAAACTGATTTCAGAAAACCATGAATGTGTCATATATTTATGAGCAATGAACTGAAGCAACCAGCCCTTATTCATGCTATAAAATTTATGTGTCTGCATATTTTCATGTCAATCTATGGAAGGTGCACATTCAAGTTATTTCATAAAACACATATGTCTAAGGCTGGGTGTACACCTGGCCGTAGGTGGCACAGACAGTGCAGAGCAGAGTGACCTAGTTCTCTGCAGTACATGCTTTCTAACGGTGAAGTGTCCTACCATATAATCCTGAGCACCAACACTGACTGTGCTAGGGTTGTGGCAGTGCTGCAGTTTCCTGTCTCTTGAATGGTGCAGTTGACTTGCTCTACAGCTAGCTGCTATGACGTTGGATGAATTGATAGGACTAGGGTGTAAAGAACCTCTTCTGTATGACACGAGTCATCTTGGTTCCATGAAGAAAACACTCAAAGACTAAACAAGCGAAAGAAATACACTACTCACTTATAACAGCTGTGTTTCCTTGTAACTTAATAATGGCCACAATAAATCAAACAGTGCTGGTAAATAACATTAAAAGAAATTTAAATTAATACTGTCCTTTTCTGCTACTTGCAACATGCCACAACACGATTCGTACAGGGCTGATGAAATAATTTTTAAAGCTGTTTTTTGCTACAAAGGCATGCATCCTAGCTACAGTCCGCGTATGCTGCAATGGGCACAGCTGGATTTTAGGCTTTTCTCGAAGTTCTTCATTGTCTCTTTCTCCTTCCGATAACAGCAAATTTAATGACATGCAGTTGAGAAGTACACATACACCCTTTACCAAGTTGTCTACAGTGTCTACTTTAACTTTGACTCCTGAATAATCTAAACTGATTTGCCAGCAATCCAAAAGCACACTCAACCATTTGTCATGTTCGCAACAATCTATAATTGAAAATGTTGTTGCCCTGGTCTTCAAAACTTGCGGCTTTGTGAAAGATTGCATTAAATCCTTAAACAATGGAAAAGACTCATACCCTCTAGAACAGGGCCAGCCACAGCGTGCCAAACTTCACACCATGTGTGGGCCAAGCCCAAAGCTGTCACACTGCTTTGCTCGGTCCTTCTCATAAGTACACAGAAAAGTGTGACATTTCATTCAGCATTGCAGTGTTGTATTGTTTGCTTGGCACAACACTCCGAGTTCACTATTTGCTCATGGCAAGAAGGACATTCACATGTCCAGTGGTTGTTTGCACAAAAAGAGGCAGCCTAATGATCTATCATTGCAATCCTTTAAAATAAATGGGAATGACAAAGGAGAGGGAGGAGAATCCTCAATTTGCGTAAGAGACAGGTTTGCGCATTTGCTATGAAATGACATTACAATATCATGTAGAAAGAATTTCAAGATTTAATTTATAATGAAAATGTGAAAATTACAATGATCAACAGATATATTCATTGTTTTGAACATCAAAAAGTACTTTGTGCTAAATTTGCATGCCTGGAGGGCGTGAAGAAATTGGCGGTATGAACAGTAAAATGTCTGAAGTCACACGCATTATTTCATTGTCATTTGATTTCAATGGAAATGAATAAAGAGTTTGGAGTCTTCAAATATTACTGTAAAGTATGTTGGTTAAGTTAAGGGGCATGCCTTGAACAATTTTTTGATTTAAAACTGGATATTATTGAATTAATGAAGGAAAAAGGAATGCATTAACGAAAATTAGAACATCTGGAATGGCTTGCAGATTTTAAGTGGATTGACCTCACACTGACTACAGTAAAACATTGCAAGGTAATTTCTTTTCGATTTGATGGTGATACATTTAAAAAAGAAAATCACATTGTAGAAGGGGCAGATTCTGGCAAAGACAGTCCAGTTCCCTAAGCTCACTTGCATTGAAGAAAATGTGTGGTTTGAAGACTTGGCTCTAAGCACTATGGGTCTTAACATCTGAGGTCATCAGCCCCCTAGACTTACAGCTACTTAAACCTAACTAACTTAAGGACATCACACACATCCACGCCTGAGGCAGGATTCAAATCTGTGACCATTGCGCAGTTCCAGACTGAAGCGCCTGGAACCATTCGGTCACAGCGGCCGGCGTTTGAAGAATTCATTGTGGCTCTGAAAGAGGTACAAGGATGGTTTTCTAAAGGTTTTGGGGACAATCTTACATCTTTTTTTTCGAGTTGTTTTTTAGACCACTTGCCATTTCAGTTGAAAGTGCCCCTGTGCATATGCAGATATAAATGATTGACCTGTAAGGTAATTCCAGTTTTAATAACAAATATTTTTATGTTAAAATTGTCCAGCATGTCTACATTACTATCCTTATGTAAAATTTCCACGTTTCAGTATTTGAAGTCACGATATTTGGGCGAAAGACTTTTTTTCAATTGTGAAACTACATCAGTTACCATAATGTGGCAGCTTGACTGCAAAAATTTGTGAAATTGTCTTCGTCTGTCCATATGTCGACAGTTTGTACAACATAAAAATTAATTATGTCTTCAGCATGCCAAAAATAATTAAATAATATTAAAAATTTATTTTGTTTGTGATCTATATTGTTGAGAAACGTGAAATATAAAACCAAGTCATATGCAGCTGCCATTTAAATGTGGTGTGTTCACAGTTTTCCCCTCTTCCCCCTTCTTGTGCTCAGACAGTGTGATTTGGTGGTGGGGAAAATGTGAAGCTAGTCTGAGCACTTTGGCACTAGCCAAATTCTTGGCTTCCCCTGCCCTAGAACAAAAAACCAGTGAGTGCAAATTACAACTGTATAGTGAGGCTCCTTTACAGACCAGCAGCTGCCCGTACACGTTGCACGTAAGGGCCTACGGTAGCTGTATTGGCTGTCTGTGCCCCAGTATGTGCTGTGTCGTACTGTGCTGCCCTGCCCTACTGTGTGCTGACCTAGCTTCCTGCTCTGCATCAATACTATATGCCCAGGTTAATACTTGTTCTCAACACTGGCATTTTCTTCTTTCTTTTGAGGCATAGTACCTTACCTATTTAGATGGGACATTACAACAGTGGACAGACATGCAGTACGAGTCATGTGCAGGACTGGTGGAGTCAGATGCTTGAGTATGTAGTTTCTATGCAATCTGGTACAGGTCACAAGCTGACTGACATTCTCTGAGCTGCAGTCAAAATACTGTCATTTTTATTTGCAATTCTGTTTGTTTAATTTTCAAACTGTCTATTAATTAGTACTATTATTGTGCTTAGTTATGAGAGTGAATGAAGATGTGAATGTGAAATAATGTTTTATGTAAAGTTATTATGCTGTACACTGAAGTAATTGGTCATGTGAGGAATGTTCAAGAACAATGTTTGTGTTACTCAATTGTACCGAGGAATTTGTTATAAATTATTTTGTCAGATTATGGTACTGGGGAAATGAGATTATGATGTTGGTATAGTAGTATTCTTAAAAGGGAGTTAATTTTATATTTGTGGGTTTTCAAACTTTATTTATGGTAATTTACTGTCCTGATTCAGTGACACATTTTGATCAGTTCTGTATATATGTGCAGGACTGAGTGGAATTGGAGCTGCTTTCCGAGTGGCTGCACCGTTTCTCTGCCAATCACAAATAAGCATATTCTTGTGTATTTTGGGGAACTATAAACTTCTTTTGTGGAGAGAGATGAGTAGAGTCGGGGCTTGAATCTCATTGTGATCAGACCTACTGATATGTGCTCTGATGAAAATTATTAATATTGTGACATTGTGGTACCAAAATGTTTGAGAAGTGCTGTCAAGTGTTGAAGAGAGTTTGATTTAATGCCCAGAGTGAAATTCAGAAGCTTTTGATGACACTTTAAATAATTAAATTCATGTGTGTTGCTCACTTGCGAACATGAACATTTTGTTACATGAGATTGATTATAGCAACCTTTGAGTGAGCTATTCTAAAAGAAACAATCTGTTTGTAAACTTTCTGGGAAATATCATTAATAATTACCATAAACTGGCTACAGTTATGAATCATGTGTGCTTTTCAGACTTTGTACAGCTTAGAATAAGGCTTGGTAGTAACTGGTGTATGCAAGCTTACTGTAATAGAGTGAAATGTTACGCACATAAATAGTTTCATTTAACTATTCCTTCCACTGACAAAACGATTTTTAGTGCGACTTGTGGTTACAAGGTGTAAAGCTGCTTTTTTCCTATAGCCTTTTCTGGCTGAGAACTGCGATTCAGTAACTTTAAGGAGGCATGCATTTGGGAAGAGATTCACCACAAAGTGAGTGGAACTTTGAAAATGCTCTACGCCGCCACACTTTCCATATGTACAGTTACTGAAATATTATGCAATTTACTTGTTTACTAATCGTATGTATGCATCTGTTTTGTATTCTCTAATTTATAAAATTAAGTTTATCTATGAACAACATAATACTTTGTGAATGTATAAAGCTGTTTTGTAGCTTGTTGTTTCTAAAATTAAGTTTATTTACAAACAACTTAATACTGCGCAAAATTGAATGCAACCTGTCTGTAAACGTTGTGCAAGTTGATAATGTGAAACAAAACTGGTTGTGGCATCCTGTTCCAATCAGACAAAAGTTACTCCATAGAAATCTCACTTGTAAAAGATGTGCAGACCGTGATTATGATGCATTTTATTAAAATTTTGGCAGCCACACTTCTGAAAAAGGTGCTGAAAATGTGAGAGCTGAGAACAAATATCAGACCTGCTATTTGTTCATAGTAACAATCTAGATGTGCACTTTCCATACACAGACATGAAAACACCTGAAACCTGTAAAGGGTAATAAAATAAATTTGATAACATTAATAAGTGGTTGCTGCAATTCCTTGCTCAGAAAATAGAATATTGACTGAAAGACACAGATACTGGCCTCGAGCACAAAGAGATGGAAAAACATCATATGCACACCTTTATCCCCTCGCCAGTAGTGGCAGAGCAAGCTTGAATCTGCCAAGGACGATCTTTAATAGTATGCAGTCCTAAGCCTTCAGCAATTTCTGATGCTGGTAATGCATGGAGGAGATCTTGCTTATTGGCATAGACAAGTAATGGTACACCACAAAGCTTTTCTTCCATCAGCAGCTCTTCTAATTCCTGTCCAGTTTCTTCTAGGCGTTTACGATCGGCACTGTCAATGACATATATCTGGAGAGTAGAAAGGTATTAATAATGGTATCTGTTTTTACCAAGTAACAAAGCAGTCAAGTGATAAACAAAATCTTAATATTTTAATAAAGCAATGCCACAGTGCTCTTTCTATTTTGTGCAAGAGGGAACTAGATGTCAACTAATTGTGCACTCCTGGATCTTTACTACAAAGCCAGAGAGAATGGATCTACAATAACTACTGGGAGAAGTAAGGTTCACTACTGATTTTAAAATTGCTATTAAGATGGCTTTTTTCCAGTTGTTAGAAAATACGAGGCTATTCCAAAAGACATACACAGTTTAATTAATTTGCATTTCACATCATATGAAAAGAACATGAACAGTCTACATACCAAAGGAAAGAGCAAGGTCAAAGATTTGTTTTGTTAACCACTAGCTGCGTGAATGCCTGCAAGAGCTGTGATAGTTGTGTAAACTAGGGTATTCGTGGCAATAGGTAGCTGTGAACAAGAGGCTATAATGCCGCAGGAAGTTTTCTGTGTTCTTAAGTTTGCAAGAAGTGAGTTGGCAGCTGCAGTGGAGTGGGCATTTTTTTCTCCGATTCGGTACTGAACCACCAACTAGGAAATGCATAAGCCATTGATTTAAGCAATTTCAACAAAGCTCTGCAAAGGAAAAAGTCCTGGCTGACAAGGGTGTCTCAGAGTATAACATCAGCTGAATACAAGACAGTTTTGTTCATAGTCTGTGTAAGTCAATCAATAGAGCTAGTATGGAACTAGGAATACATCAACCAACTGTATGGTGAGTTGTAAAACAGTGTTTACAATACTGTACAAGCCCTATTGCTTACAACTGGGGTACGCCCTCCCTGAGAATGACAAAGAATAGCGTACTAAATTTTGTGGTGATGCTTAAAAAGATGGAGGCTCACACATTTATACTGTCAAGGAGCTGTTTATGTCCCACCTTTACCAACAACACTAGCCAACCCATGGAACCGTGTCACTGTTGCTGGTGAACTCAGTAACATGAGACATTCTTCTTCGCATGGTGGACGAGTCTGGTTACCGCTTAGATATTTGCCCGGCTGCAAAGGAGGAGGGGGGAGGGCGGCATTGAATATTTATAACCTGTGGTTTGTGGGATTTTTTCTTTTTTCTAAAACTTCCTCTTTTGACTGGTATGTGCACTGTTCGTGTACAATTTACACATAATGAAATACAAATCAATTAAATTGGGTCAATCTTTTTCAATAACCCTGAATGCTGGTTAGTCAAATTTAGTAAAACTTCTAAAGGAGAAGTCTCTTTGAATGTTTTTGCATACAATTTGAGCATGGAGAAGCTCACTTAGAGATAAGGAGTGGTTATATTCCTCAGTACCCCTGGAACTGAAATCCCAATCGCAAACACCCCTCTCATGCATCACTTGATATTAATGGGCACCTCAATCCTGGCTGCAGTCAGCCATAATAGCCATATGAAGTCTACAATTGTTCATGCAATACCTCCTTGTGTTGTTACGAGACACCTCAGAACTTTTACAGGTTTTTTTTGTATTCATGAATGGCACCTGGACATTCTCCAATCAGCTTACCATATTGACTTGCGGATGTGAATCCACTGATGGAATTAACAAACTATGTCACACCCTCTTCTTATTATCTTTAGTTGTTCTTCACAAAGTTGAAAAGGTTGAGAAC
Source organism: Schistocerca americana (assembly GCF_021461395.2). Taxonomy (NCBI): domain Eukaryota; kingdom Metazoa; phylum Arthropoda; class Insecta; order Orthoptera; family Acrididae; genus Schistocerca; species Schistocerca americana. Next base: position 240,609,973 of record NC_060121.1, read on the forward strand.
CGCTGCTGCAGAGCATGCTCAGCAGCCAAGGCAGACAGTAAGAAAATGAAACATCTACAGTTGTCCTTATGGTGCCATTTTTTGTGTAGCTACCAGTTTTGGCACTTGAATGCACTATCTTCTGGCTTTAGTTGACGTCGAAGGGGTTATCACGATTCATATAATACGATGCATCAGTGGCCAACAACTGGTTTACGCGGACTACCTGTAACTGTGATGTCTGTAGTAGTCTGCGTAAACCAAGTGTTCAATTGTGAAAACCCCTTCAGCATCAACGTAGGCCGAGAATGTTGCATTGAAGTGCTGAAACTGGTAGCTACACAATAAATGACGTCATAACGGCGGCTGTAGGTGTTTCATTTTCTTGAAATAGTGAACAGCCATACTTCCCCACACCTCCAGGCACAAGGACGGACATACAAAAAGGCAGATAGTTGCTCTGCGTCCATTCATGTACTCACTGTTTACTGGTAAATATTACCAAATAAAAAGCCATGTTGTGAACACATTAGTTGGTACACGGAATGTTTAGTTTCATGTATTATCCTGCCTTTGATGTTATACAATTTGCCTGGGGTGGGGTTGGAGTTTAAGTGGTAGAGGGTGGATGCCTGGAGCAGGTCTTACAGTGGGACTGGTTGGAACAATAGTAGCAGTATGAAATTTGGGGTAGAGAGATAATGCTGTGAGAATGTCATATCGGTTGACAAGAGTGTTATGGAGGTAAGACAGGCAGCTAAAAACAAAAGTGGGATAGATGATCATATTTCAAGGCTTAACTCAAGAAAGTCATAGCCTTGGCAATGTAATGGTCTGAACCATTTGACACCCAAGTGGCAAACAGGGTGCCTCTGAGGTTTTTTAATATCTTCATATCTCTCTCTCTCTCTCTCTCTCTCCCCTCCCCCCTTTTTGATTTTTTGATTTTCCTTTTTAATTCTTCACAGTACTTTGGATTCCCCTACTCATTCCTCTTCGCTTCAGTCCATCTTCAATTCACATTCTGTTCTGTCATCTCTGGACTGAAGCTGACATAGTGATTACCAACATACTATATTTGACCAGCTACTTTCTTGGACACCCCTCTTCATTCACCTTTGTCTCCTCTTGTCCTAACAACAGGTGGGTCCCTCTCAACCTCTAGTCTATGCGACAAACTTCAATCCCAAACTTCACATATCTATCCACTTTTTGTCCCTGAGGAAGGAACTGTGAGGTTTATTCAAAAGTGAAGGTCATTTCTTTAAATTTATATGCTGGCAACATGGAACAAAACTGCACAATTCAGCACCATCTACTGATTGTTTACGAAGAGTCAGAATTCACTGTAATGATTCAGTATTCATTTGACTGTGGATGAACGCAGAAAACAATGGCCTCGAAAATAATTGGTGCTGTAAGTCACTTCTTGTGTCCAAAAGGATCTACAGCTGTTCAAATTATTCAAGAGTTGTACCTAGTTTAGGGACCTCCAATTTCGAATGGCGAAAAGGTTAGATAATGGTGGCAAGACTTTAAAAATCGCCATATAAATGCGAATGATAAACAGCAGAATGGTAGGCATAACATCCAGATCCCTAAAATTGTGCAGTAAGTGGACAAAAAACGGTGATATAATTGATATCGACATTACAGCTTGCGTTTTGTGGCAAAATACTCGCTAAACTGCATCTCCATCCTAAATCAGCAGCACTGGAAACTGTTGCCCACAACAATCCTCCTCCATGATAATGTGCAGTCACATACTGCTTCACTGCCTGTACCACTGTAACACAGATTTCCATTGGGTAATTTTTGATCATTCATTCTACAGCCCCAGCCTTGTGGCTAGCAACTATTACCTCTTTCTGCACCTCACACAATTGCTCAGTGGACAATGGTTTGAAGATGATGATATCAAGACCACCATTGACAACAAGCTTAATTCCCACATAGGGAGTTTGATGCAGACACTATTACAACACATGGAAAGTGTTAAGAAGCGAATGACGATCATGCAGACATACACATTAGCTTTGTACGTAACTAAAACTACCAATAAGAGCTATTTCTAATGAATATATCTACTTTGGTACTGGACACTTCTTACCTTTCATGTATGCCTCATAACAGTTACAAAAGCTAGGAACAGAAACTTTAAAACTATTACCAATACTTCAATTTCTGAGGATAACTACTTGTAGAAAATTATTTGGTCATGTTCAAATAAGGTGAGAACAGGAGTGGGAGTAAAGGCAGGCTGATGACAGGAGCAAGGTCAACATTGTGTGAGCACACACAGATCTGTTGGAGGCAAAGTTTCTGTCTGCACAGTTTAGAGAAACTAATGTTATGGAGAAGAACTCATATATCATGGTTGTAAACCAGCTGTAACAATCAACTGCTCATGTTAGGCAGCACACTACATAAGTGGATGATCCAATTGAGTTCCATCAGTTCAAAGTTCTCATTAATCTAGAGCTACAAATTCACATCATCAATAAAGCGCATGCAATCTATGAACTAACTCCATTCTCTTGATAAGATATTCTTGCTCTGCCTCAAAATTACTGCAGCCCATCTCTCAAAATGAAGTCTTTGTCCTCCAACAAACACAATGCTACTTGTTTTGCCTCATACTTCTGCTCTGGAATAACTCTTCTCACACTGACTACAAAAGCCTCCAGCAAACACCACCATTGGTTCTCAGCTGTCAAATCTCATCTTGCTAACCTGCTCAAACTGTCAGGCCTAAAAACTCACATGCACAACCTAAGAAAATCCAGAACCCCAACAGATCCATACCACAATCATCAATCCATTCTCAGAAAATCACACTTGTGCATCAATCTTGCTGAGGCATTTGTAGATCACTATTACCCTCCCCACCTTGATCAAAATGGGATCTCATGTAATAGACTGTCAGTTTATGTAATAATTTTTTGTTTATTTCATTTATGCAGCTTCTCATATGGTCTCACAAGGATAAGTGGAAATCGGAAGTGGTCACTGGAAATCTAACTGACGATTTCTGCAACAGGACCCATCTATACTAATCACCACCACTGGCATCAAGAACTACCTTCCCCAAAAATGAATCACACGAAAGGAACACAGCATTCCACTATCCCAAATCACCATTCCCCTGGGATGATTCCTCTGCACGAGATTTGAAGGATATGGCCGAACACTTGGCACTCATCATGAAATGACTCTAGAAATTTTGATGCCTGAGGTACCAGCAAGGACAGTAATAATTTATATGTGGGTAGCAGTCCTGTTCCTTTTCAGGAGAGGGGGTATTTACAAAAGTAAGAACCACATCCTCAAAACTGGAAATACCAATGAATGATGTATGTGAGCCCAGGGACTGGTCCAACTTCATGTACCATATTTGGGTTTTCCCCTGAGCTACATTCCACTTCAAAAGCTTTTGCTACATATCATCACGGTCTAGAGAGGTAGTCTGATTCCGAATAACGACAGCTACTTTCAGAGGCATTGAGAAGTTGAGACTCGAAAGACCAATTGACGACAGCAAACTGTCATAATGATTTGGAAGAGGGGAAATAAAAGCACACACGAAGAAGGCTTGAATAATAATAATAATAATAATAATAATAATAATAATAATAATAATATGGTGTGAATAGGTAATTCACCATTCCACCTCACAAAGTCTCTCTTAGAATGAAGCAGTCTTCTTATGGAAGAGCTAAATATACAGGAAGTAAGTACTATACAATTCTGATTTCATGCTTGGTAATGGAAATAAGAACAAAGAAAAATCAAGAAATCTACTAGCATAATTTGTTGATCTACAGAATGCCAACACTTGCCTTTAGCCTTAAGTTAACACTGTAAGAATCATAATCACAAAAGATATATATTATGTGACTGTTCATTGTTCACTATACTAAGCAAATCTCAATTCCACCATCTGTTATACGTCTAAGCCACTCAATGAGACACTGTAAGGACAGATATTCCTTTCTTATGTACAAATCATGGATCAATACACAGGAATTTGTGTGCAGTGTAAATGCTGGTAGACTTCCATAAAGAATGACAGCCTGCAGAGAAATCATACAGTGTCAGTACTCTGCTATGAGAAATATATTTCATTAAATGTTCAGGACTTTTATTGATTAACTCCCAAGTATGTGTGTTTTCTTACAATAGGAGGGTGTACATCTAGAAGGAACACTGCACTGGTAAGGATAATTTGCTGACGAAAATTTAGCTGAAATTTTAGGCTGAAGTCAATTGCATATTGTGAATGTACATACACTTGTAAGTCTGCACATGCACATTTATATTTCATAGTTTATGTATAAATATCTAAATATATTACTCACCAAAACATCCGTATTTTCAAAGTAGTTTCGCCAATATGGCCTAATCTTTCGTTGTCCACCAATGTCCCAAACATTTAACTTAAAGCCTTCTGACTGAACGCTCTTTATGTTGAAACCTTGTGTTGGAGTGATGTGTGATATATCTTCAGATGCAAGTTTTTTGAGTAGTGTTGTTTTTCCAGCATTATCAAGGCCTAACAACAATAAGCGGAGTTCCTTCTCAGGAGAGGACTTCAGCTTCCGAAGAATTGAAAGCAAACCCTATATGCAACATGAAAAAACATAACGTATGAATTGTCTGTTCATACTTCATGTGATAAAAAAAAGTAATATAGCTTATCCGACATTACCTATGTGGAAAGGTATTCTGTGAAGCTACTCACGTATTTTATAATAATTTACACTATTTAGTAAGCAATCATACACACACTTACAACAAGTTCAACTAACAAATTTTTGACACTTTGCTATTTACAGTTCGGCAGTCAATAACCTGCCTTTCCCTGCCCTTTCCACTTAACATAACTTCCACATTTGGCAATGCCTTATGCACATAAATATCATCAATTTGCACCCTAGTACAGATTTCGAAAAACTTCCACATATAGGTCTCCTACGGGAGAGTGAGAGAATGGTTGTACCAAATTGGTAATGCATCAGTAAAAATCCTGTCTGCCTTTATGTGACTTAAATTACAAATAATATTACCTACTACTACTACTACTACTACTACTACTACTAATAATAATAATAATAATAATACCTGTATTTGTAAGTGACATTAAATTAATATGCTGTTATACTTTAGAGAGCTGCAACCCCAGCTACTGTTTTTATTCAGGAAATAACCTATTGTATAAAAATAATTCATCATGTTAACCATACCCTCAATGCCTATTAGTATGCCACATACAGTATTGTGGAGCATGTATTTTACCCTGTGTGAGAGTATGCAATCTAATTTCAGCAAGATTGTTCACTGATCTATACCCGTAAATGTATTATGGCTTTGCATCTTGAGCAAGGTAAAATCAAACTATTTGTTTAGTATGTAAAGACATGCAACTTGAACATCACAGAGGATATCTGAACCAAGACAAAGCAGCTTATTAAGTTCAACTGCACATGTTACTAGCCAAGGTCAGTGAATGTCCTTTGATATTGTATACTCCACACGTGGGCAATTTTCGCACAGAATAGGGTCTGCCACACTGGCTGTAGCTGGGTACAATGCAAACTTTCAGTTTCCAACCCAGCCATGATAAGCAACAATGCTGCAATTCAAACAAAAGCAAAAGGTAGAACACTAGATCACTTGTCATCCATTCATGGGTAGAATACTTTGGTAGAATGAGAAAAAGGAATCTCCTGTCAAGCAGATGAGCATCAATCCTTGTGGTCACATTTGTAATGCACTACATGCAGCACTAGCAGAGATCAACTTGTGCATATGGGTAAGCTGATTAAGCAATGGGCATGAGATACATTGTGCAATAATATACAATTTTCTCTTATATGATAGCATTATTGAAGCATCTTCAGTGTTTGCTTGTTTTTAGACAACACTCTAAATGGAGAGATCATAGTATTAAAAATGTGGAGTGTGGTCTTCTTAAATAATACTATACTTTGTTTTTTGTTCAGTTGCACACACTGTTAGCAAGCCAAAGTTTCATAGTAAGGAATTTTTAAAAAATCATTTGCTGAATCTTTGGCTGTTATCTGTGGCTAATCAGGTATACTTTTTCATTTATTTTTATATACATCAAGTTTTTAAACTGTGTCTTCAAATTAGTTGCCAGCTTGTTTGTGCCAGAATAATACTTATTTTCAGCAACCTAGAAAGGAATGAAAAGTCTCAATGAAAACCTTTCTTGTATCCTGGCTACTTCAGTAATTCTTATTTTCATACCAAAACCACCATTCTCAAGTAAATGCACTGGTTATAAATGCACAACAGCGAAGAACACAAAAGGAATTTGTTCATAAAACTCAATATAATGCCACAACTTATTTTTTACTACAGCTACTTCACAGAACGTATTATCTTGCAGCTTATGCTGTACTGTCCTAAAACATTATTCAACATATTAACAAAGACTGGAAGTATGTCATTTATCTATATGCTAGTACTTCTGAAACATAACAAACCAGTGCAGTGGGCATTTAAGTGCAAAATAAGCTGAAGCAGAATTTCATCAATAAAATAGAAATACGAAGAGTCTATCTTAGTTTAAAATCCATCTTTGCACTGTGAAATATTACACACATTTTAGTTTACAGTCAGTACACAAATAATTCAAACTATACACACACACGGCTTCCTACACACAAAATAATGTTTTTGGGGTAAGGAGTAAGTTACTATTAGGACTATAGGGTGGAAGGGAGATGAAAATAATAATAGAAATGTCAATATTGTTGTAGAGTCCAGTTTTAGGTATTGCTAAGCTGATAGATGATAGGACATTTACATGCAAAATTATTCAAGTAGAATGAAAACAAGTTTGTAGAAGCTTCTAGAAATTTACAGTAACAAACAGAACTGTAACTAACAACACTGGAAATTATAAATGAAAGTTGGAGAGGTTGAAAGCTAATATTTTATGGGGCATGTAATTGGTGGACCTAGCGAGGTCTGAGAAAATCATCATCAGAAAAGTTCATACAGTTCATAATGGGATAAAGAGGAATATTTGATACAAGTCATCAGAAACATACGACAAACATCATAAATAATATGGTGGCTATAATGTGATAGCAGTGGTGATTTTTTCAAACAGAAAGCTACATGTCAGTCTGTCACCACAATCAGGCTTTTTTATTACTTTCACATTCATTGATTTACCAACTCACAGCCAAACTGTCACCTTCCAAACTAACCTAGACCTCAGGCTAAGCTACAGATCAGTCCGTCACAACCACGTATTTTTGCTTTCACATTCGTCGGCTTCACCAACTAACAGCAAAACTGTGAATATATGCATTACATCACAGCAGCCATTAACATTATGTCAATAGTCAAAACTGAGATAACTTATGTTCTGTTTTCCTCTTGACCCTTATAACATACAGTAAGAATTTTGTTGAGTACAATCCAGACAAGATGCTTATCAAGAGTAACAACAATTACATGGGCATAAAATCTGTAAGTGTCAGAATATTCATTCCAAGTAGGGTGTGAATCCTGGCATAAGTGAAATATATCTATAATATTGCATTACATATCTGTTTGAATTTCTGAGGATAACTGATATTATAGAATATATAATTATATTAGGATATATTCAAACATCAATGAGTGGAGACACGCAAGTTCACACCAGTTTACAGAAAATTTTGCCGCAACAACACAGTATTAAGCTAGAATCCCAAAAGTATCAGCTCTGTGTAGCTTTCAGAAAATTTCAGATTACATACTTAATTTTTTGTCAGCCAAATCATGATAAACCCATTTTGCACGAAGCTTTCCTATTCTTTTTTATACACACACAAAGCCTCACACTTACATGTGACTTTATTTTAGTATGCTACAACACAATTAAACATTGGAAACTCCAGGACGGAAACAAAATTAAATTTGATACATTACATAAAGCAACAAAGATAATGGAAAACTTTTGTGATAAAACAACAACTTATTTTGTAAAGAAGCCTGAAATATCTGTCGCTTTCTTTTAAATAAAACGATTTTTAGTAAAATCTGTACAAGTTTAATTTCTGTTAGCCTACTTATGATTTTTACTTTTTTTTTTTTTTTTTTTCTTTCTGCAACTGTAATTTCATGGAATGTCCAATACCCCTGCAAAAGTGATCCACAGATGAATAAACTACTACTACTACTACTGCTGCTACACAAATAATGAGAAGTGGACAGCCGCAAGCCCAATAAATTAAAAAGAAATTTCACTTTGGAAGAATTTGTGAAATATAGACAGGAAAGAAGCACACAATCTGCCAGATGTAAATTAAAAATTTAATGTATATTGGAATGTATATATTCCAAGAAAAAAAAGTAAAAACAAATCAGGGAGACTAGGAACTCAGATGGACTTAAGTATGCTGTCGTCAAGCAATCTCACACAAGGGAGATACAGCAACAGTAAAGGACTACTGATCAATCTCATAACTTATAAAAACTCACTTTTGAAAATACTGTAAGCAATCTCTCAGGTTTTCTTTGCAAATTTTACTGATAGTGCACTTCTGGATTTTATGCATAAAATGGCTGAACATCTGGAAGCTCACCATCAAACACATTAAGTAGCAAACAGTTGGTATTTTTTAAAATTCTGCCCCATGAACAAGCAACTTTCAGATTAATAAATAATGTATGGCAATCAATTATGGTACATTATGTTAGTCTTATTCCCTGGATCAGATGTGGAAGGGTCTCTGGGATGTGTGAAGAATTCGAAGATGTAGACTTGATCGAAGTGTAATACAATAAAACGACATAACATTACAAAATGTCATTGTATTACAGTGTTAATGCTCACAAAATAAATTTTAAGAAGGTTTCTGATGATACTCTTTAATGGAGTAGGGGGGGTTGCCAAGAAGTTCTTTAAGTGTTAAAGTCTACCACACTACTTAATTGCCATTCAATATGTTTTGGCAAGATACTCAGCAGGCCTACATGTGTACCCATTTACCCGATTCCTTTCTGCACTAATGTTAACAACCTGAAGTCTTTGTAGAAGATGTTTTGACCCTTGTGTTACATTTACACTTTGGTATTCCAAAAATACTATCCCTATAAGTTGAGTTTCCCATAAAAGATGATTCCATAACTTGTAAGTAATGGAAATGAGCATTACAAACTAGTTCATCCACTGTTTAAATCAGCTATAGCAATAACCACGGGTACTGCGAACATAGCTGAATTACAGCACATCACTGCTTCTCTGCAGGAGGTTTTCCAATTAAGGTAATCTATCAGCAGTCTCAAAATTTAACACTTTTTCCTTCTTGTATACACACTATTTGGCAAAAATGAAAGTTGTGAGTCCACCTGTCTCCTTTGACCCATAACTAAATATATGATGATGAGAATAATACCTTTCCAAAACAAATATTAACCCAAAGATCAAGAACATAAAATTCTCTCTCTCTTTTTAAGGAACACCACTGGCATCATAAATTTTGGATCACCTACATAGATCAGATGAAGACCACAATAGCAGTAACCCCCTCACAACTTAAAAACCAAGTACCGCAAATTTCATTTGTTGTATAGTTCACAAGAAGCCCTCCATACCATGGACACACAAATAGCTCCAAAACCACAAATTTCACTAGCCTATATGGCAGTTAAAATGAAGCCAGTAGCACCAAAACACAACACATTCAAATCTTCAACTCCATTACACATCACCCAAACCTTCACTTATCCTGTCTATCTAAAATGAAGTCCACAGTACAATGAGCCAGGAAGTTACAAACCAAAACTCATGTACACAACAAATATAAAAAATGTAACCTAATCAACCACAGTTTACCCACAATACCTACCTACCATAATCCAACACAATTACCAAATACTAACAAGAAAAATCCTGAAATTCATGAAAATTTGCATCACCACCAATTTTGGCATACACAAACAATTATAAACATGAACACACATACCGTACATATTAAAATACTTACCAACTACAGGCACCATTACATATACCTGAGTTAGTCAAATACACACGTACACACATGTACACCCCCCCACCCCACTCCCACCCCCACAAAAAAAAAAAAAATACCTCAAACACCAAAAAACAAAAGAAAACAAAACTGTTCACAATCATTCCAAATAACTGTAGGAACTTGAACATAGGGAACATATCTTTGCCCATTGGCCTTCTCATAAATGTATAACCGAGCAAGGTAGCGCAGTGGCTAGCACACTGGACACGCATTTGGGAGGACGTCGGGTCAATCCCGCGTCCGGCCATCCTGATTTAGGTTTTCCGTGATTTCGCTAAATCGCTCCAGGCAAAAGCGGGGATGGTTCCTTTGAAAGGGCACGGCCGACTTCCTTCCCCGTCCTTCCCTAATCCAATAAGACCGATGGTCTCCTGCCCCAAACAACACAACCCTTATAAATTTATGTTCATGCCATGACTGACAAAAAGAAATAAACAATATTATATCTCCAACCATAAAATACACGAGGCATTACTAATTCCAAACACGCATATGAATCCAGTAGCCACAATACCCAAAGTCAGAATAACTGATTAGCAAACTGGCACTAACTCCTCCAATGCAAATGCACATTTTATCCTTTTGATACATCCAGGTCCCAACTTTAAATGACTCACTAAATTACCTAACAAGCAACGGCAACATACAACACAAGTGAGGAGCGTTAAATACTACAACACACCATATCTACAAAAATAACTCAAATCAAAAACACCACACCACAACAGAGTACAACACACTTACATCAAGGGTCAAAGTGGATGGGTGGAATCACAACTTTCAGCTGACCCTACTATTTTCAAAGCTTGTATAGTTCTTTGTAAGAACTACATTTTAAGTACTGTTGCTTGTCAAAATTCATTCCCCTTGCTTTGAACAATTTGATAATGATTCTCAATTAAGTCTATAACCTATCTGAAGTGTCAAAAGTGTAACATGTTTTACTTCTTGTATTTCATTCTAGGAGTAAGCTATTTTTCTGGCTTGTGGAGTTAGTTCTGTGAAAAATCTGCATTTTATGCACCATGGCTTGTCAAAATTCAGTCCCTTTTGTCTTGAACCAACTGCTGATTTTCCAAATATTTTACTAGCTGCCATTTCGGTAAGGGGATTTATTTTTATTCCCATACTTGTATAATCAGCAAAAGGGGCAAAACCTTCATATTAAATGACAAAACTTTCATATTCTGAAAGAGCAGTTGGAATATCATTTATGTATATTTGAAACAGTAGAGTATTCAAAATAGAACCATGGAAGAGTATGTCTAAATATGTCAAACGCTTAAATGCTTATACTTAAGTGACTGAGATGGACCCTATACACACTGGTATCTGCACACAGGATAAAAATCATGACCAACTGAGTCTACTGTTCCTTTATATTTAACTTTTGTGTGAGGACATTATACACTACTGGCCATTAAAATTGCTACACCATGAAGATGACATGCTACAGACATGAAATTTAACCAACAGAAAGAAGATGCTGTGATATGCAAATGATTAGCTTTTCAGAGCATTCACACAAGGTTGGCGCCGGTGGCGACACCTACAACGTACTAACATGAGGAAAGTTTCCAACCGATTTCTCATACACAAACGGCAGTTGACCGGTGTTGCCTGGTGAAACGTTGTTGTGATGCCTCGTGTAAGGAAGAGAAATGCATGCCAACACGTTTCCAACTTTGATAAAGGTCAGATTGTAGCCTATTGCGATTGGGGTTTATCGTATCACGACATTGCTGCTCGGTTGGTCAAGATCCAATGACTGTTAGCAGAACATGGAATCGGTGAGTTCATGAGGGTAATACGGAACGCCGTTCTGGATCCCAACGGCCTCTTATCACTAGCAGTCAAGATGATAGGCATCTTATCTGCATGGCTGTAACGGATTGTGCAGCCACATCTCGATCCCTGAGTCAATAGATGGGTACGTTTGCAAGACAACAACCATCTGCAGCAACAGTTCAACGACATTTGCTGCAGCATGGACTATCAGCTCGGAGACCATGGCTGCGGTTACCCTTGACAGGAGTGCCTGCGATGGTGTACTCAATGACGAACATGGGTGAATAAATGGCAAAAGTCATTTCTTCAGATGGATCCAGGTTCTGTTTACAGCATCATGATGGTCGCATCCGTGTTTGTCAACATCACGGTGAACGCACATTGGAAGCGTGTATTCGTCATCGCCATACTGGCGTATCACCTGGCGTGATGGTATGGGGTGCCATTGGTTACACGTCTCTGTAACCTCTTGTTCGCACTGACGGCACATTGAACAGTGGACGTTACATTTCACATGTGTTACGACCCATGGCTCTACCCTTCATTCAATCCCTTCAAAACTCTACAATTCAGCAGAATAACGCACGACCGCATGTTGCAGGTCCTGTACGGGTCTTTCTGGATACAGAAAATGTTCAACTGCTGCCCTGTCCAGCACATTCTCCATATGTCTCACCAACTGCAAACGTCTGGTCAATGGTGGCCAAGCAACTGGCTCGTCACAATACGCCAGTCACTACTCTTGATGAACTGTGGTATCGTGTTGAAGCTGCATGAGCAACTGTACCTGTACATGCCACCCAAGCTCTGACTCAATGCCCAAGCGTATCAAGGCCGTTATTACGGCCAGAGGTGGTTGTTCTGGGTACTAATTTCTCAGGATCTATGCACCCAAAGTGTGTGAAAATGTAATCACATGTCAGTTCTAGTATAATATATGTGTCCAATGAATACCCATTTATCATCTGCATTTCTTCTTGGTGTAGCAATTTTAATGGCCAGTAGTGTAGTTTACAAATCAGAAATTACTCCAAAAGATAAGGATTCTTGGTTTATTGGGTTTTTCTGCACTACACGCCTTTACAAAAGAACTGGCATGGTGAGGGGCACTGGTAATCCTTTACTAATATCTTGTATTCTTTATTGTGGACCTGCATGACAACAGCATGTTTAACTCTTCATGAGAAAGCACTACTGAGAAAAGATTCATTTCTTAAGTAACTCAACATGTCACTAAGTTCGGCTGAAAAACATTTTGTTATTTGACTGCTTGAAAATTTATTCTTAAAGGAGTTGATTATAATGAAAACTACTTCTGGAGATAGAGGGCTAACTTGATTTTTACCAGACTTGTTTAGGTAGGCTTTCCTTAGAAACTATAAGCTATCTACCAAGGAAGGGTACAAACCAACTTACCAGCTAATGACAAAGATGTGTCTGCAACTTTGGGATACTGTATTCATCTTCTGCCTTTACTGACATTTCACTTTTCTGATTTCTTTTTTCTGTTACATTTTTGATTATGTTCTGAATATTTATTTACTTACTGGAAACAAAGTCTTCTTCATAATACACTTAATATTTAAAAAATGAATTCATTTGAGCATACAAACATCAGCTTTTGATATTGTGAGCCACAGTACCCTCATTATGATGGTTATATAACATTATGAAGGAGTCAACACAGCAGATTACTTCAATTTACATTATGCAAAATTTTGTCCTCCTTGCAGATGTCAGAAGTACAAAACTAAAAAGCAGTAATAGTCCTCTTACAGAATGAGCAGCCCCTGAAATATCTGATATCAACTGTGTCAAGGTAAATAGTGAAGTGTTATACCATGAAGAGACTAATACACACAGTGCAACACTTCTCATACGATACCAGACTGTCTAACTTACCTATTCAAACAATGAAATAAAAGAAACATTTCTTTTACTGAGCTCAGTTTAGGGACTATTAACAGATCATTCATTACCTCATCTATAAATCCATTGCCCAAGACTTAATGAAGCATCTCAGTCCAGTTATATTTGCAATATCCATGACAACAACTACAGGTGATTAAAAAGGAAGAAATCAATCAACACTCCACATATATTTCTAGTCACTAGTTAGATACAGAATTACTATTTGGGGAAACTTAACTGACGGAGACACCAGTTTAGGAATACAGAAGAATGTTACAAGAATCCTACCTTGTGTCAAAAATCTTGCAGATTTCTCTTTAAAAAGCTTAGCATTTTGACAATTGTTCTGTAATCTTTTGGAAAAATGTCGTTTCATCAGTGGAGGAGAAGCAGGAGGAGCAGGAGGAGGAGGAGGAGGAGGAGATTAGCGTTTAACATCCCATCAATAACAAGCCATTAGAGGTAGCATATGCCCAGATTAGAGAAGGATGTGGAGGGAAATAGGCTGTACCCTTCCAAAGGAACCATCCCAGCATTTGTTTGGGGCGATTTAAAGAAATCACAGAAAATGTTAATCAGGGTGCGGGTTTGAACCATTATCCTCCTGAATGCGGGTCCAGTGTGCTTAACCACTGTGCCTCTGCACTCGGAGGAGATCAGTGATTGACGTATAGTGAACTTACTCTTATTTCATACACATAGTTGGTTGTGATTGCAACATAAAATGTGACCGTGTCTGGGAAAAAAAGTTTCATAATAAATGGTACTTCTAGGACGAAAGAAAATCTCTAGAAAGACTTTGAGAGTTTAACTTTAGTACAGAGAGAAGTCACATAAATGAAATCCACGATCTCCCAGAGCATATGCAATGTCTTGAGTAATATAGTGGAGTTAAAGAGTGAATTACTTATCACCTACAAGCAACAGCTTCAATCCACTTAGATAGGCCTGATGAAATCAGAAAGTGGAGGAAGCATGAGAAATGAGGATTAAAACATTAAGCAATAAAATCTATGTAAAACTTCAGTGTCGTGTAAACATTTGATAACTGTATGGACACATCTCATATGTAGTCCGCAAAAATAAAGTCAGTAGAAGAAATTAGCGCTCTGTTAACAGCTAGGTAGGTCTGCTTTGTGGCGGAGCACAATCTCGGTTGACAAGGGCAGAAGAATTAGCTATGGTCTTACTGTAAAAACCATATCGCCATTAGTCTGCAAATCAAAGAAATCCAACTGGCTGAGCGTGAGTGTAGTACGTCAGACACTGCGCTACCTTTATCGAAGATCAAAAAATTGGGCTACTAAAGTCCATTATTATGCGTCCTTAACAAAAAATGTCGAGCAGAACATTCACATTACCGCTATCATGAATCCTGTTGCCTCTATTACACAAAACAATACACATAAATGGGTAACAACTAATAACACGTACTAACTTCGTTTCGCGCTGTAAAAACTAAAACATTATATTTTCATATGGCTACGAAAAATATGATAATGTGGTACCATAACGAATACTTGCCATTTGTTTTTCTTTTATAATAATTTGTTAATATATTACATTTCCTTCTACCACTCGCATAAATAAACACAGCTCTGGCAAAAACAAATTCTTCCCGGCGCTACAGTTGATAATCACGAGTGTAAACAACTAAGATAATATTCTCAACTACGATAATAATCGTGTCTACCCCGAAGTGATATATCTTTGGTTTTTGTACATACATCGTTGGTATAGTCTTGGTTACGGATCCCGTCAAAGTTGGGCGGGCCATTTGAAGTAACGCACGAATTTCCATTGGTGACTACTGCTGTTAGCACTACCACCGCCACTACCACTGCTATTGACCTTTTTGAGATACAGACCACACTGATTCAATAATATTCAAATCTGGTGGCAGCGTTATTTCAGTGCAGTATAAACATGCTTTGTAATTTTCATTCATATAATTTGGAACATTATCATTTTGGAAAGCACAATCCATTGCTTACACTTATTCGTCTTTCGTCATTGATGAACATGGTGAACTAACTATCTATGTAAGCGTAGGACCTAGTGGGCACCATGTTATGACTGCGAAAACACTTACAAATAAAGAGAGTGAGTGATGAGAGTAGTACATCATGACTTTAAATCTGTAACACTAGAAGAAAAGAATCCTTCATTAGGTATCATTGAAGTTTCACACGTTTCAGAAAGGTGTGCAGCATGCATATTACATGCACTACACAACATAAAATGTCTGACACACAGCCAGGCCAGCAGATGTTCGAGTATTCTAAAAGATTAGTATGTTCACTCTTCCTATTAACTTTAAATATTATGCTATTTACTATTCTCCAAAAGGCTACCAGTCATGAATACACACAAAAAAATCATATCAGCTAGCATTTAAACCTGTTTTGTTACATAACATTTTCACACAAATTATGAAAATGGAGTATGAAACACTAAACTAACTAGATAGCTACAAAATTTTCAACGTGCTTCACAGTGACAAGTTCACTGCTTGTGTTCTATATTTTCCCAGTATTCTCTTGCATAAAGTTCTACAGGAAAAAACAAAGTAATCAGAGGCATACTGAATCAAATTATGTTTTTCAGGTGGCTTGTAATCCAGGTTTTATTCTACTTTTATCATCAAAGCTTTTTATTTGCATTCATATGACTTTGGAGACAGTGGTAGTATCCTTACTACAAATATTTTCATTCCATAATTTCCATCACTCAGTCCGTGCTGACTGTGACTGACTGACTGTCGCAATAAATGGAAATTTGTGCCAGATTCAGATTTGAAGCTGGATTTCCTCTTTACTGCAGGCAACTTAACCAATTGACCAATTATGTCACCCAAGAATGTATTACAACGTGTTATAAGAGGCGACGGAACATTATGTCTTTTGTGGGAGGGGTCAGAGAGGGACGGTGAAAAAATGTGCCCCCCCCCCCCCCCCCCCTTAAGAACTGAACATTTGGTGGATCCACACCTGATGGAAACAATGGAGAGAAGGGCAGCGACACAAAAAGTTATTGGTAGATCCTTGCAAAAATGCTGAATCTGTAACGTGGTGAATATTTCACATCAAATACAACTCATCTGAAATTTAATTAGAGTGTGAAACTACCAATACAGTTGTATTAAGGTCACTGTGATATTAAATGTGGCTTGTTGATGTATGTGATGTTAGTTGCAAGTATAAATTTGTTCAAACCAAGAATGTCAATTACCTTATTCAGATTCCTCAGTTAGATTCAGTGTTATTTAGTTTCTATCAAACAAGATAGTCCAACCCACAGCACTAGAGTTACCCTATTGCTGCTAGACAGAGTCACTGCCATCACCCAAAACTGATGTACAAAGTGTGGACCAGTGGAAGGGACTGATCATTCCTCAATCTCTGCCCACTTGCGTGCTGGTGCTTCTTCGCAATTGTCATTGGGAAACGACCAGAATGAAAGCTATAGCCACACTTCATGCTTCTTGGAAAGGGACTGATGTCAATCAAAAGTGTCATCAGAGGAGCACTTGGGCTTCAGTTTTCCAAGGCATAAATGTGGTTTGCTGTGGTGAATACATTGTCAGATTTTCCTTTTGGTTTCTTTGTTTGTCCTAGCTGGATAAGGTTGTTGATGCAAGTCTTTGTAATTTAGAACCTCTCATACTTGTCAGCTATAGTTTGTCACATCATTTCCCTGGATTCTACATAAAAAACAGTGGTCACCACATTATTAATGCTCTTTTTCCATCCACAGTCCAATAGTTCAAGATGCAGATGCACTGCAAGATTCCACATCAGAGCTTGCTGTTTTTGAGTAGTACACATGGTATTATTCTGGGAAACTGAAAGTTTGTGGAAATCCTCCCTGAGTACTCTTATCACACTATTCCTAATCTGGAACATGTGACAGATCAAGACCTCATCCAGTGCTACCATGTACACTATAATCTGGGTCTGCACATTTGGGCTCATATGTCTGCTATTGTATTTTAGCCTTGCAGCTTCTGCATGTTAGTGGCCTATGATGAAGGTGGAGATCTTTGATGCTTCTGTGGAATGACTTGCCTATTTGTTCCACTGCAATGTCACCATGCCTTGAACTCTACTAGCATTTACTATCTTGACGCCACTGTAAGCTTGCAGAATGTGACACAAACTGTTGAAGACCAACATGGACAGGACCTCTCTTCATATGTCATTCTTAAGCCCTGTATTTCAGCTGAACGTCATAGACAACTCGATCGTAGTCACCAGTTCAAGAATATAAGGATCACTGATGCTATCCCTGCTGGACACTGAGAAGAAGGTTTAGACACACCCTTATCTAATGGATTATGCACAGTTGACTAGAACACCTTTCTAGCTCCTCCATTCACATGCACATAAAACATATTCTAGTCGGAGAGCAAAATTACAGAGCCACTATAGATGGTGGAAGTGTTTCAGCTTCAGGCTGCATTTACAGTGACATTGCACCCAATATGAAATGTGAAAATCACATTCCATTAGGTTAGCACACCAGAGAAGTATTCCAAGCAGATTACACCAAGGTAATAGAAGAACACTGCAAGCAGCTGCTCACTTATGTATACATTTAAAATGCCACATATATTATGCTGACCAGTTATAATTTATCTGTTACTGATCATCATAGACATTACATGGTCTTTTGTTGCTCACTTATTTGACAGTACTTGCCTATAAATACCGACCCACCTCAGTTGTTTCTAGTGCAGCTCTTAGATCATATAATGATGGCCTGGCACTATTAGCTCTTTATCCTCCATTCTGAGAAACTGCCTGTATTTGAATCTTACAGATACCCCATATTGATGGAATACCTGAAGAGTCTGGTGTGTTAACTCTGTCTTGAGTTTGAAATATTAACCAGCAACATTACTGCACATCTTATACCACTGGTTATTCAGTATATGCTGTATGTAACAGCACATCATAATTAGTCTCAAGCCTCCACACCATAGTGTAAGGTGAGTTCTGAAATCAATATGCAGTAATTGTTAGTGTCGTAAGTTGTCATGAGGACATGTTTTGTTTTGTACTGTATGTGTAATGAATAAAGATGTATTTGATAGCATATCTAGTTGTTTATTATTGATCTTCGCAGTACTACATACTTTCACAAGTCTATTCAACTTAGTATTTTGAACAATGTATTCTGTCAAACCTCTGTAATTTGTCTGGAATTATTTATTGGCTGAAAATAGCACTTACACATTTCTCAGATCCACTTTGTCTTGTCCACAGTCTTGTCTAAGTAGGAAAATATGTTGAGTTTAGAGCCATTTGTGCAAATCTCTATGCATTTAGCCCTCATACATCTTTAAGCAGTGTAATTTTACTGCACTCAGTCCTCGAGCTTCAGTCAGATCAAATACAACAAAGAGAAAACTTCTCAAACTTTAAAGATTCGTGCACTGTTGTGGAAAAAACCACGTCATGTACAACATTTAGTAGTAGATGTCTTCTACAACTTTCTCTTCTGTAGCACTTTTGTAGGTAGTTGTGATGTTACAACAATGTTACATAGTAGTGATGACACATCTATAAAAATCATGGGACAGCGAAAAGCAGCCTCGTTACAACCTTATAGGCAGATTGAAATGTGACTTTTATTGATTTACTTAATTCCAGAAATCTTATACTGTGTTTCCACAAAGACATGGGACTGATGAGAACAAAATGTTAAATACAGAAAAAAGCATTTTTTCATAAAAATATAATGTTTCCAACAACAGAAAATGTCTAGTGTTTGCAAACATAAAGTATCATTTACCCTAAGCAGGTAAATAAATGAAAATAGACATTAAAATTCAGCACATATGTTGTGGCAAAATTAACAGCAGCTGTGTGATAAAGAAATGACAAAACACATTGTGGCTATGTTAATACACAAAGGTATATACACACATCAAAAAAAGTTTTGCATCACCCAGAACTCCTGAAGATAGACAATGACTGTGGATATTGTATCACAGACACAGTCTCTTTGACTGTTCAGAGATGTCACTAAACCTGCCCAATGATGTAAACAACCATGCATGAGCAGTGCCTATTAGAGGGAGTCCAACAGCCGATCAGTTCCAGTCATTCCACCAGGAAGGAGGTTCACGGCTTGTGTTGTCTGCAGTTCAACTATGCCTAGACAGTTAGTACCATGGTTCGATCACATCCACATTGTTACTTTGTGCCAGGAAGGGCTCTCAACAAGGGCAGTGTCCAGGCGTCTCGGAGTGAACCAAAGTGATGATGTTCAGACACAGAGGGGATACAGAGAGACAGGAACTGTCAATGACATGCCTCGCTCAGGCCATCCAAAGGCTACTGCAGTGGATGACTGCTACCTAGGGATTATGGCCAAGAGGAACCCTGACAGCAATGCCACATTGTTGAGTAATGCTTTTCGTGCAGCCACAGGACGTTGTGTTATGACTCAAACTGTGTGCAATAGGCTGCATGATGTGCAGCTTCACTCCCAACATCCATGGTGAGGTCCATTTTTGCAACCACAACACCAGGCAAGTACAAATGGGCCCAACAACATGCCAAATGGGCCGCTCAGGATTGGCATAATGTTCTCTTCGCCGATGAGTATCACATATGCCTTCAATCAGACAATCGTTGGAGATGTGTTTATAGGCAACCTGGTCAGGCTGAACGCCTTAGACACAATGTCCAGCGAGTGCAGCAAGGCGGAGGTTCTGTGCTGTTTTGGGAACGCTGCTGGTGATCCTGGAATGTGCTGTAGCAGCTGTACAATACGTCAATGGCATCCTCAGACCAATAGTGCAACCATACAGGCAGCATATTGGCAAGGCATTCATCTTCATGCCCCCCCCCCCCCCCCCTTCATGCATACCTTCTGAATGACTTCCCTCTGAATAATGACATCGCTCAACTAGGGTGGCAAGCATGTTCTCCAGACATGAACCCTATCGAATATGCCTGGGATAGACTGAAAAGGGCTGTTTATGGACGATGTGACCTACCAACCACTCTGAGGGATCTACACTGGATCGCCGTTGAGGAGTGGGACAATCTGAATCAGCAATGCCTTGATGAACTTGTGGATAGTATGCCACGATGAATACAGGCATGCATCAATGCAACAGGACGTGCTACTGGGCATTAGAGGTACTGGAGTGTACAGCAATCTAGACCACCATTCTTGAAGGTCTTGCTGTATGGTGGTACAACATGCAGTGTGTAGTTTTCATGAGCAATAGAAAGGGCACAAATGATGTTTATGTTGATCTCTATTCCAATTTTCTGTACAGGTTCTGCAACTCTCAGAACCAAGGTGATGCAAAACTTTTTTGATGTGTGCACCATACATGCTAATACATCCATACTGAATTGAACTGAATTTTATTTGATATGGTAGGATTCCATGGTGTACAGTACATGGGTGTGTAATATGTAAAATAGGACAAGTCAAAAACAAAACAAAAATGTCATAATGCTAGACACAAACACTAGTGCAGCCAAAAAGAAAAAAAGCTTTTTTCATCCACTTTCAAGTAAATGACAAACATAGAAATGGTGCACTAAGCTGTAGAACACAATCTGAGGATGGGCGCATGCCGCACCCATGGTGCTACCTGTAGCACATTGAGAACAGGCTGCGACAAGATACACAATGTCACTATCAGTTCCAGACCAAAACAGGTGTTAGCAGGCCAATGACTTGTCTCAGATATAGGAGCTAAAGCACATCCCACCATAGGTCAGCTGGGATCACAACCCTGGGCGACAGCCCATCCCCAACTAAAGGAACAACACCATAAAACACCAAAAGGTGGTGACAGACGGCAAAACAGTTGCGCAGAGGATCAGAAGCCCTGCCCAGAGGCCTGTCTGGCCAACCATGCTGAACTAGGTGAAACAAGATCAGCAGTAACAGTAGCTGTGATCTGGGAGCCGATAACATGTGAATTTGATTTATTTATTTACACATCAAGTTCCATAGGACCAAATTGAGGAGCAAATCTCCAAGTTTATGGAACATGTCAGTACTTGAAATTACAACATAAAAGTAATAACAGATAAAAATAAATCTTCATGAACCCAAAGAAAGTCCGTCCATAAGTTTAAGTAAATGCAATCAACAATACAATAAGAATCAGCTTGAGTTTTCGAGGAACTCCTCGACAAAATAGAAGGAGTGACCCATCAGGGAACTCTTCAGTTTTGATTTGAAAGTGTGTGGATCACTGCTAAGATTTTTTAATTTGAGTGGTCGCTTATTGAAAATGAATGCAGCAGTATACTGCACACCTTTCTGCACAAGAGTTAAGGAAGTCCAATCCAAATGCAGGTTTGATTTCTGCCAAGTATTAACTGAGTGAAAGCTGCTTATTCTTGGGAATAAGTTAATATTGTTAACAAGAAATGACAGTAAGGAATATGTATATATATATTGAGAGGCCAATGTCAATATACCCAGACTTGTGAAAAGGGGTCGGCAAGAGGTTCGTGAACTTACACCACTTGTTGCCCGAACCTCCCATTTCTGAGCCAAAAATATCATTTTAGAATGTGAAGAGTTCCCCCAAAATATAATACTAGAAGACATAAGTGAATGAAAATGACCAGAGTAGACTAATTTTCATGTCGAACGATCACTCACTTCTGATACCGTTCGAATAGTAAAAATGGCAGTATTAAGTCTTTGAACAAGATCCTGAGTGTGGGCTTTCCATAACAGCTTAATATCTATCTGAACACCTAGGAATTTGAACTGTTAAATTTCACTAATAATATACCTGTTCTGTGAAATTAAAACGTTAGGTTTTGTTGAATTGTGTGTTAGAAATTGTAAAAACTGAGTCTTACTGTGATTTAGTGTTAGTTCATTTTCTACAAGCCAAGAACTTCGGTCATGTACCGCACTTTTTGAAACCAAGCCAGTGTTGTACACAAAATCCTTTACTACCAAGCTAGTGTCATCAGCAAACAGAAATATTTTAGAGTTACCCTTAATACTACAGGGCATATAATTCATATAAATAAGGAGTGGCCCCAACACTGATCCCTGGGGCACCCTCCACTTGACAGTACCCCACTCAGACCCAACATAACAGCCGTTATTAACATTGTGAATAATGAATCTTTCACTGTACATTGCACTTCAACATCTAAGTGAGAAAAAGGAGCTCATCTGATCAAAACTAGGATCTGGCCACATCAGAAGCTGAGGCAGTGCACCGGCATTGGCATGCTGCACGGTCTGTCAAAAATGTGTCTCATAGTTGGGTATGTGCTCAGTAATGAGTTGGAACTTAGACCCATACAAGAAGACATGAAACTTTTTGAGGGTGTAGATGATAGCAAACACTTCCTTTTCAACTTGGGAGAAGCACTGCTGAGTGGAGTTGAGCATTTTTGAGGCATAAGCTATTGGATGTTCGAACCATCCCCACAGTGATGTGTGAGAATGGCCCAAGGTCATACTGGAGGCCATCTGTAGCCAAGACAAAGTGGTGGCCATGATGGAAGGTAGCCAAACAAGGAGCAGAATATAATTTACCTTTCAAAAGCATGAACGTGCACTCGCAGGCTGGCATCCACTGACAAAGAGAGTCCTTCTAGAGCAATTTGTGGAGAGGATGGGCCACACCTGGAATGAATTTGTGATAGTGGCAATTTTCCTTAAAAATGTTTGGAGTTCTTTGACATTTGAAGGGCAAGGCAGAGCTGTGATAGTGACAACATCATGATGTAAAGGCTTTACACCTCCCTGAGAAACCTCAAACCCCAAATACGTAAAGGACAGGTGATAAAACTGGGGCTTGGTCAAGTTGCATTTCAACCCTGCACTTGCAGGATCTTGAACAAGGAGTGTAAGTTGCATAAATACTCTTCCATGGATGAATCCATCACAGTGATATCATCAAGGCAGTTGATGAACAACAGAACAGACATCACCAGTTGTTCCAGAAAATGCTAAAATATCATGCGGGCACTTGCCACACCAAACAGGAGATGCTGATATGGGTACAAGCCAAAGAGGATATTAACCACAAGGAGCCTCATCCAACGGAAACCGTAAATAGGCTCCAGATAAATCAGTTTTAGAGAAAAACTGGACCCCTGTGAGTCTGACCAACGACTTGTCCTGATGGGGCAAAGGGTAGGTGTCAATTATAAATTGAGCATTAACGGAAAGTTTAAAGTCACCATAGAGGCAAAGCTGACAGTTCAGTTTTTTAACAATCACAAGGGTAGTGGACTGTTCATTTGATGTAATATGCTGTATGACCCACAACAATGTCTGCCTGCCCAATTCTGATTTCACTTGTATGTGCAAAGCCATGGGAATAAGGTGCACACGGGTAAAGCATGGCTACACTGTAGTTTGCATGATAATGCAGGCCATAAAATTAATGGCACAACCTAACACACAAAAAAAGAGATGAGAACTTAGAACACAGAGGATCTAACTGCTGGTAAGGGACCTGACAGGAAACGAGATGCACCGGATCCACAATGGAAAAACCAAAAACATTGAAAGCATCCAGACCAAACAAATTGTCAGCGCCAACATCATCCAGTACCAGAAAAGATAAGGACTGAATCACAGATTTATACACTGTTCAAGCTGTAAATTGCCTCAAAACTGGAATACATTGCTTGTTGCAACTCACCAAACGTTGAGTAACTGGAGGCAATGCTGGATATCCCAAGTACACACAGGTTAGTGAGGTTAGCAATATCAAAGCTGCACCAGAGTCCACATGTAGTTTGACCTCCTTGTCCACCACCTGCACTTCAATAAACAGTTTTTTTGTAATTTGTTAACATTGGAGGCATACAATTAACATCCATATCTGCAGGAGAAGGCTGGGAATGACACACAGATGCTGTAGGTACTTTTTCCTACAGTTGTTGCAAGTCACCCAGCACTTAGGGCATGCAGCCGTGTATTGTTGCACAAAACAGTATGGACAAGATGGGAGCACCGAGCACTGCTGCTGCTACGGTTGTTGTTTGACATGTTGCTGTCCGGCACAGTGTGGAGGCCATGTTCGTACAGCTGCCATGTCATCCTCCTCCTGGGAACTAACTGATATGTGATGACCAGGAACAGGAACCACTGCACCAACACCAATCCTCAATCTGATCACCAGCAGCACGAGATACATCAAAAGATTGAGCAATATTCAACACTTCAGCCAAAGATGGATTCTTGCACTGTAGTGTTGATGCACTTACCTGTCCAGAGCCAACTGAATGATAGCAGCACAGACCATAGAATCAGCATAGAAATCCTGATGAGCATCCATTACAAACTGTCATTTGTGACTGAGCCAATGGAGTTTGGCCGCCCAAGCCTGGTAACAATGGTAGGGCTGTTTATAACAACAATAGAACTCAACAAGCAGTGCACTGCCATATGTGCACTTACTGTGATAATTGGACAACACATTTCATGAAATGAAAGCGATGCTGGTTCCTGGAGCAGTGCTAACTGATTATTTCCTGTTGAATGAGCATGAGTCTATCCGCTCCCATGCTTGCCCTCAAATGTCATAGTTATCCAATTTTCAAATCAGTATTTCATGGTCACTGGTGTTGAATGTTTTGGAGGGATCCAGAAATGTTTCAGATACAACTTTTTTTCCATCTAAGAACTGTATAATATATTCTGTCAGACTCACAGTTGCTGTTTCTGTGGATTTACCATTTCCAAAACCATGTTGTAATGGTACAAAGTATGTTTGTCCACACAACCAACTAACGAATTATACACAAGCATTTACAGGATTCCTGAGAAACCTAATATCAGTGAAGGTGGCCTGTAATTTTTGGAGTCATCCTCATCCCCTTTATTGATCACTACTCCACTCTGCTATCTTGCTATCATCAGTGTTTCTGGAAAAATCCCATCTCTGCAAGTGCTGTTCACTATATCTAGCAATGGTGTAATTATTTGCTCACTTACTAGCATTAATATGTGATTCAGTGTTTCATCACCACGAGCTGATATCTAGGACTGCAGTTTCTGTACATTTGTCCTCAGTTTGTGTTCAAAGACTGGTTTCAAAAACATGGTTCTGCCCAATTTTTTGATACCTTAGTAAACCTCTTTTCTGAACTATTTCTTTCCAATTTTAAATTCTCTACCACATTTATATGGTTATTATTGAGTATGTTTGCTATTTCTCTAACATATCTAATTCCCATGTTGTAAAATTTAAAATTTTCACAGCAAATCAACTATTCAAAAAAAATTTGGGATTGCAGCCAGTCGTCATAAAATTCATTCCATGATGTTTTGGCTGGATAACTGCCAGCCATCTTTAGGTGAGCCAAATGAGGACTGACGAAGACGTTCTCTGCTCCGTCTTATATAGTGCACTGATGGTACTGCCACGCATGTGTTGAAGTCTCGGAGACAGAAGGACCACACCGCTCAGCAGCAGTGCCCTCGCTGGTGGATCTGCAAGACTCAGCTGCCATTAGTATTGTCAGTGGCCGCAGCTATCGAAGTCTTCTGGTGTCTTCGTCTCAAGCAAATTACGATGACGGGGTTCATGTGTTATTCAGTTGGTAACCAGTGTCACGGTTCATTAGATTTTCCGCAATGTGTATTTCAATGGATTCTTTGATAATGGAGTCCCAAAAGGTTGTTGCTGTAGCAAAAATCGAAGATTTGTCATACTCCACTGGATGTCTGTTGGAAATACAATGTTCTGCTACTGCAGACTTATTGGGTTGAAGTAGGCGAGTGCAACATTGATGTTCTGTACAACACTCTTCCACTGTAAGTGTTGTCTGTCCTATATAGGCCATACCACATTGACACAGTATTTTACAAATTCCCGCCTTCCGCACTAACAAATCATCCTTCACCAATCTGAACAGATCTGAAATCTTAGAAGGTGGATGAAAAACCACTTTCACATGAAAATTATTAAGAATCCTCACTATTTTGAAGGAGACATTTCCAACGAAGGGAAGAAAAGCTAGGGACTTGGTTGGTGTGTTCTCTTCTTTATCCCCTTCCCAGTTCCTGGCTTTAGTTGAGAAGGCCCTATTAATTTGCCAGGTTGAGTATCCATTGTCTCTGAGCACCATCCTTAAATGTGCAAGTTCCTTAGGCAAATTCTCTGCATCCTACACTGTATGTGTCCTGTGAACAAGGGTTTTAAGAACACTCATGGTTTGGGATGGGTGGTGGCAACTTGAAGAATGCAAGTACAAATCAGTGTGAGTGGGATTACGATAAACAGAATATCCCACCAAGCCATCACTCTTCTGTCTCTATGACTTCAACACATGTGTGGCAGTACCATCAGCGCACTATATAATACGGAGCAGAGAACGTCTTCATCAGTCCTCATTCTGCTCACCTGAAGATGGCTGGCAGTTGTCCAGCCAGAACATCATGGAATGAAGTTTACGATGACCAGCTGCAATCCTGAAATCTCTTTGAACAATCACTGTATTGTCTATTTTCATTGATCTGATTTCTATTTCTTTGTTTGGTCCATCTTTTTCCTTTCTTTCACTATTAACTGCATTCCAAGGGGCCTTCATTTATTATTGTCTTTTTTAGTTCATTATGGTGGTGTTAATTGCTCTTGCTTTTGTCTCTTTTATTATTTTTCTGCACTTGTTTTGTAATATTTTGTAGTTTTCAGCTTCACCCATCCATCTCAGAGTCTGGAGCTTCCTACACAGCTCTATTATTTCTCTCTTAATCCACTGAGTTTGATGCTGGAGGTTTTCTTATCTCTTTACTCTAGGGAATGATGCATTAAAATGGTAGTTAATTATTGTAATAAATGAACCATACTTCTCACTTACATTCTGCACCTGTAGAGTTTCATTCCAGATTTCTCTACTTAATACTGTTCTAAAGATGTTGATTTTTGCTCATTAATGACCCCGAATTCTTTGTTTGTTGGTTTTGATTCGGATGTTATGCCATTACTTCTGCAGTAGCAGATCAGCCGTCCATGACAATGAAACATTTCTGTTTGTACTACATGCGACTCATAGAACCCAAACAAATTCTGGTCGAATATAAAGGCCGTTAGCAGCACCAAAGTTAGTGTCCAGTCCCTAGTGAAAGAGACAGGAATTGAAATCAAGGGTAGCAAAGAAAAAGCTGAAATGCTTAACTCTGTTTTCAAATGTTCCTTTACAAAGGAAAACCCCAGAGAATTGCCTCAATTTAATCCTCATACCACTGAAAAGGTTAATGATATAAGTATTAGTGGCAGTGATGTTCAGAAACAGCTGAAACTATTAAAATTGGGCAAAACTCCACGCCCCGATGGAATCCCTTTCAGATTCTATACTGAATTCGTGGCTGAGTTAGCCCCTCTTCTAACTACATTCTATTGTAGATTCCTCGAACAAACATCTGTACCCAGTTCTTGGAAAAAGGCACAGGTCACACCCACCTACAGGAAGGGTAGTAGAAGTGATCCACAAAACTACTGACCAATATCCTTGACATCAATTTGTTGTAGAATCTTAGAATACATTCCGAGCTCAAATATAATGAAATATCCTGAACAGAATGCCAACCTGCATGGATTTTGAAAACATCTATCATGTAAAAACCAACTCACACTTTTTTTGCATGACATACTGAAAGCTATGGATCAAAGGAACCAGGTAGATGCAGAGTTTCTTGATTTCCAAAAAGTGCTGCACCTATGTTTATTCTCGAAAGTATGATCATATGGAGTATATAGTGAGATTTGTGACTGGATTGAGGACTTTTTGGTAGGGAGGACACAGCATGTTATCTTTAATGGAGAGTCATTGGCAGATGTAGAAGTAATTTTTGGTGTGCCTCAGGGAAGTGCGTTGGGGCCCCTCAATGTTTTTTATATTAATGACCTTGCAGACAATATTAATAGTAAAATCAGCCTTTTTGCAGATGATGCAGTTATCTATAATGATGTGCAATCTGAAAGAAGCTGCATAAATATTCAGTCAGATCTTGATAAGATTTCAACGTGGTGGAGATATTGGCAACTTGCTCTGAATATTCAAAAATGTAAAATTTTACTCTTCACAAAACAAAAAAATGTAGCATCCTATTACTATAATATCTATGAGTCACTATTGGAATTGGCCAACTCACACAAATACCTGGATGTAACACTTTGTAGGAATATGAAATGGGATGACCACATAGGTTCAGTCATGTGTAAAGTGGACGGTAGACTTCAGTTTATTAGTAGAATACTGGGGAAGTGCAACCAGTCTACAAAGGAGATTGCTTACAAACCACTCGTGTGACTGGTTCCTGAATATTGTCCAAGTATGTGAAACCCGTACCAGATAGGACTAACAGGGGGTATTGAACATGTATAGAGAAGGGCAACACAAATAGTCACAGGTTTGTTTGATCTGGGGAAGAGTGCCACAGAGATACTGAAGGAACTGAACTGGAAGACTCTTGAAGGTAGACATAAACTATCCCAGGAAAATCTATTAACGATGTCTCAAGAACTGGCTTTAAATGATGGCTCTAGGAATATACTACAGCCCCCCATGTATCGCTCAGATAGGGATTGTGAGGATAAGATTAAAATAATTGTTGCATGCACAGAGGCATCCAAACAATCATTCTTCCTGCACTCCATATGTGAATGGAACAGGAAGAAACCCCAATAATTGGTGCAACGGGACGTACCCTCTACCATACATCTCACAGTGGTTTGCAGAGTGTAGATGTAGATAGTTACACCTACTAATGTTAGTAATTATGTAGTCTGTAACTCTCTGACTTTGAGAAGTCACTGTTGTTGGTGCAGATAGTTGTTGGTTCCATATTACACTGCATTAACAGTACTTCAAAATCTTGTTTCGTTTTTGATTCTTTTCACATGTCAATATTGAAGTCTCCACAAATAACGTTTTTCTTCATATTCATTCATAGTAAGTTTGCAATTTTTTTCAGAAAGCTGCTAAAGTTGTTACCTGGTGATCCATACACACTAAACACTTTAAAAGTACTTGTCACTACACCAGTAACTTCAAAGCCTTTTCTCTAGAGCTATGGGTACTCTCACACCTTTACTGTTTACAGTCATTAAAGGCTTTCCTCTTTTAATGTATGCAGAAACCCCACCATGTTTATATCTAGGGATGTAACTGGATAAGATATTGACCTTTATTGTTAGGTTAGCTATTTGACTTTCAGTTAGCCCATTTCCACTGATTCGTACTATGTCTGGTTGTGTTTCATTTAGGAGTTTAGTTCTAGTTTAGTTACCAGTGCATTGAATATTCTGATGTAGTACTTTTATGTAATTTTTCTTCTGCTGATTTACGTGTTGTGGGTTGTATTGCGACAGCATATTCTCTAGTCCCTTCTTTTTGTGTGATGCTTAAAATTTTGCCTTTTCTGCTATAACATCTGATTTTTCCTTCCAATCAGGCCATATTACTTTATCTTGCATCTAATAATGTTCCAGATATTTGTAAACATTCTGCTGAGTATTACAGACCTCAATCTATTTAAATCGATATATAATGTTACATATACATACATGCATATTGTTTCTTTATTTTGTCTATGAATCTTATAGTGAAATAGTTGTACAAGATATGGGGCAACTAGAATGTTACCAGTATGCTTAGAGCATTAATCGGTGTGCTTAGAGCAAGATTCAAAAATAAAAAGAAATTATATGGACTACTGATAACTGTGTACATAATATAAACATGGTACATGGTCTTCTTAAGATTTAAATTATCTGGGGAAGAGAATGAGGTCTTACATTTAATATAAATTTGCTGTCAGGTGCTCGTCAGCAGAAGAGAAAGAATCTTTCATTAGCAATTCCTCTATTTTCATCCTAAAGGTACTGTTTTTATTTCTAATCATTAGGGATAATTTTTTGAAGAATAGGCTACCCATATTTCTCAATTTGTCTTTAACCTAGGTTTTGCCACATAATGATGTAAAGTTCTTGCAAGGAATCACATGTAGTCTGGATTTCGCTTTAGACTGTGGCCCCTTTCCCCAGTAGGACTACAGGGATAGGTTAGAGGCACAAAAGTAATTGAAGTGGCATAGGAAGATGTTACTAGGGTCTCTGTACAAGATTTCGAGTGACTATCAGGCAGAAAACATGGAGGAAGTCTCTTCAAGGGAGTTCATCTGCTGCATGAGAACTTGCCAGAACACTTTTTATTAATAAAGATTCCAGGTACAAGTTTGGGTTCATACTGCACTTCACTGAATGCTTCCTGTCTAGACTACTCAAAAGATTTTTAGTTATTTCAGATACCATTATACGTTCTGTATCTGAAGATGGATATGCCAAAACATGTACTAAATAAAAATGTCTTTAACGACCTAAACAGAAAACATTCATTGCAGCAAGTTATTTCCAATAAACAGTGGCTGCATACAGATGCTTTGGGAAATGAAATTTGTAGTGTACCATGCTTCACATAGAAGGTGCATTCAAAAAGTAAGGTGACTTTATATTTTTATGAAAAAATATATATTTATTCATCACTATTCATGTCGTCCCCTTCAAAGTAATCCCCCTCAGATACAATACACTTGTGCCAAAGCTTTTTCCAAACATCGAAGCACTTTTTGGTACAGCCTGGTACTTCCAGTGATGCAGTTTTTATTTCATAAATTGTTGAAAATCTTTGTCCTTTCACAGGTCTTTTCAGTTTTGGGAACAGGAAAAAGTCATAGAGGGCCAAATCCAGTGAATATGGTGGCTGAAGCATGATTGTCATGTTGTTTTTGGCCAAAAACAAGCAACAATGAATGAGCAGGTGCATTGTTATGATACAAAAGCCATGAATTGTTTTTCCACAATTTCGGACGTTTTTAGGGTATTGCTTCTTGCAAATGGCACATAACATCAAGGTAATACTGCTTATTGACAGTACGATCTTGAGGAAAAAATTCACGATGAACTGCGCCAAGGTAATTGAAAAAAGTAATGAGCAAAACTTTGACATTTAATTGAACTTGGCATGCTTTTTTCAGTCTTGTCTCTCTGGGATGCTTCCATTGGAATGATTGAGCTTTGGTTTTGACGTCATAAATGTAAACCCAAGTGTTGTCACCAGTTATGACCCTTTGGAGCAAATCAGGATCATCACTGATATCATTCAAGAGCTCCTGGGCAATGCTCCTGCGACGGTTCTTCTGATCAAAATTGAGAAGTTTTGGAACAAATTTTGCTGGCACACGTCTCATGCCCAAAACATCCAAAAAAATTGCCTGACACGAGCCGACCAATATGCCAACATCCTCAGTAACTTCTTTTATGGTAATTCAATGATTACCCAAAACAATTTTCTTCACAACTTCCATGTTATCATCTGTTGTCGATGTGTTGGGGCATCCAGAGCGAGGCTTGTCATTGCCAATTTGGCATCTTCTCGGCCATCTTGGAAGAGCTTCTACTACTTGTAAATTGCTTGGAGCACTCACCATATGCCATTGTTAACATCTCAAGTGTTTCAGAGCAATTCATTCCATTTTCATACAAAATTTAACGTGGATTCTTTGCTCTTTTTATTACAATAATTGAAAATCGCCGAGCACACTAAAACAGGTCTAACAAAGTATGCTGCACCTGTATACTTGAAACTGAACATATGTTCAGGATATGTGTATCAATATAACAAAACAAAAACAAAAAGATTGATAATTGAATATATGTTGCCCTCACAATTTAAAAAGTCACCTTACTTTTTGAATAGCCCTCATACACGTGACCTGGCACCCAATGACTTCTTCATCTTTTCTTGCATGAGATACCAGCTTTGGGATGGGTATTTTCAGGATGACACTGAAGCGATATTAAAGGTGGAGCAGTTCTTTGGTAGCCAACATTATCTTAATCAGGGCAAATGTAAGATAACATACCAAAGTAGCACTGACCCAAAGCAGAAAATCTTGGTATCCTGGTATGCATGAAATGTTACAACTTAGCCAAACAAAGATGGCATCAACGAGATCATTGCTGTATTAATTGATGAGGTCTTCTATCTAAAGCATAAGTATGAAGTGATGCCTAGGCAATAAGAAGATAGTGAAGAGAAACTGGATGCCATGTGTCACATACAAAAGAAGAGTGTGGACAGTGCACCGATTGGAAATATTGTTTTGGGAACTGGACTTTGTAACAAAAACTGGAAAGCTGTAAAATCTGGAATTAGGTGTAGGCAGTGCAACAGAAGACTTCATTTTTGCTGTGGGAAGGCAGATCCCTAGGTGAAGGATAATGAGAACTTTGCTCTGAAATGGAAATGTGATGATCTTAAGTACAAATCTCCAACTAAACTATCTCATACTAAACAGTTAGCTAAACCATCCACTATACCAGAAACAAATAGGGCAGTACCTCATATACATTGTGATAAAATGAACAACATTGTTGTGAAGTGGTCCAAAGGTAATAATTACTTTCAGGAACTTAGCACTGAGAGGAAGCGTCATGAAGAATCACAGAATATTGAGGATGATCTGATGCTGCCTCATAAATTTGTGAACAAAAGTGCAAGGCAAGCAAGTAGTCAATATAACCAAAACTGTCCTTGCACTTGGCAGTAGTCGTGGTAGTTACTGATCTAAGTCAAAAGCTTGACCCAGTCATATTACAAGTGATGCAGGCTCCTTGAGGGAGGATCTTGACTAACAAGGCTATATAACAATAATGATAGATTAGAGTAGATTAGATTAATACTATTTACATGGATCATGAGTACGATATTTTGTAATGATGTGGAACGAGTCAAATTTTCCAATACATGACATAATTAAGTTAATTTAACAAACATAAATTAAGTTAATATAACTTTTTTTGTTTGGTTTTTTTCTTTTTTTTCTTAATTTATATCTAAAAATTCCTCTATGGAGTAGAAGGAGTTGTCATTCAGAACATGAATATAGAATGGCAAGTCATTAATATATATTAAGAACAACAAAGGACCCAAGACCGACCCTTGTGGAATCCCATTCTTGATAGTTCCCCAGTCTGAGGTGTGTGCTGATCTTTGCATATTATGAGAACTGCTTATTTCAACTTTCCGCACTCTTCCAGTTAGGTACGAATTAAACCATTTGTGCACTGTCCCACTCATGCCACAATACTTGAGCTTGTCTAGCAGAATTTCATGATTTACACAATCAAAAGCCTTTGAGAGATCACAAAAAAACCAGTGGGTGGTGTTCAGTTATTCATATCATTCAAAATTTGATTGGTGAAAGCATATATGGCATTTTCTGTTGAAAAACCTTTCTGGAAACCAAACTGAAATTTTGTTAGTACTTGATTTTTACAGATATGTGAAGCTACTCTTGAATACATTACTTTCTCAAAAATTTTGGATAAAGCTGTTAGAAGGGAGATTGGACGGTAATTGTTGACATCACATCTATCCCCTTTTTTATGCAAAGGCATAACAATAGCACATTTCAGTGTATCAGGGAAAATGCCCTGTTCCAGAGAGCTATTACACATGTGGCTGAGAATCTTACTTATCTGTTGAGAACAAGCTTTTAGTATTTTGCTGGAAATTCCATCAATTCCATGTGAGTTTTTGCTTTTAAGGAAGTTTATTATTTTCCTAATTTCAGAGGGAGAAGTGGGTGAGATTTAAATTGTATCAAATTACATTGGTATGGCCTCTTCCATTAACAGCCTAGCATCTTCTAATGAACACGTGGATCCTACTAAATCCACAACATTTAGAAAATGATTATTAAAAATATTTTCAACTTCTGACTTTTCGTTCATAAAGTTTTCATTCAATTTGATGGTAATACTGTCTTCCTGTGCTCTTGGTTGACCTGGGTGGTGCTGGGAACAGTTTGGGCTACAATTACAACTACAGAGTTGAGGAAGATATGTCTAACATGGCTGGTGAAAC
Organism: Schistocerca americana; assembly: GCF_021461395.2. Classification (NCBI taxonomy): domain Eukaryota; kingdom Metazoa; phylum Arthropoda; class Insecta; order Orthoptera; family Acrididae; genus Schistocerca; species Schistocerca americana. Next base: position 240,644,612 of record NC_060121.1, read on the forward strand.
GACATACACCAATGTGTAGGTAGTTTTGCTCTTCCAGCATTTTGATAAGCCATTGATGAAACATTCCATGAAACATGTCAATGAGGAGCTCAGCAGAGCTTTGTGACAACCAGGCCAATCACACATTGAAATGACTGATGCAATACCAATAAGCCAGCACCATCACACACACCATAGCTTGCATCTAAATAGAGCAGAAAAAAATTATTACACATATCACCACCAATAGCATTAGAGAAAATCAAGACGGCATCCATCCGATGCCAATATTTTCTAACATTCAACATAGATCTTTTTTAGGAAAAATGAAAGAGACAGTCTAAAAGTAGTTCTAGTTGATGACAACCTGTCAGATACCAACAATGAAAGTAAGGGCTCTTATGATCATCACTGCTTACAAATATTCCATCAGAATATAAGACGCCTGGTAAATAAAAAGAAAGAGCTGCTTCTTTCAACTCAGAATACAACAGATTTAGATGAAACAGCTGTTCATGTGCTTTGCTTAACAGAGCCTCATCTAAGAGCTGCTGAAACTGAGGAGATTAGACTTAGAAAATTACAAAATTTGATCTAAGTATTGCAGAACCAACTTAAGAAAAGGAGGTGTTGAAATTTTTATTCACAACACTCTTAGATTACAGGTACGTGTATGTCAATACTGCAATGAAGAAGATTTTGAAGAGTATGCTGTCAAACTAGAAAAGCAATCTATCACATTTATAACTATCTATAGGGCACCAGTAGGAAATATCTCAAAATGCCTTGCTCAGTTAGAAACTATCCTTATAAAACTTTACAAGAGAAACAGTAAAATTATTTTGTGTGGGGATTTTAACATTGACCAAACAGAAACCCTAGACAGTTAGAACCATTGATGTCTTTCTTTGACTTATACCCCAGTGATCTCTTTCCCAACAATGGTAGATGACTACAGCAAGATGCAGTTGACAATGTTTTCCTGGACTCGCACATATTAATACAATGTAAAAATACAGGCTGTAGTAAATAGCCTATCCGATCATGATGATCAAATAGCAGTCCTATAACTCAGCGACATAACAATAGTTAATGTACACATCCAAGTTAGGCATGTCAGAATACTAAACAATGATGCCACCAACATGTTTAAAAATACTCTGCAACAGGAACTACGGGAAGAAGTCTACTATGAAGACACTATGGATATGAAATTTCACTCATTTTTAAAGCTACTTCTGAAACACTTTGAAGTCAGCTCCCCACAAAGACAAACAAAATCTAAATCAAATGTAAGCAAGCAGGAAGACTGGCTAAAATCTGGGATTAGACTATCATGTGTCAGAAAAAAGGAACTTTACATAGAACAGACGAATAGTAGACACAAAGCAGTGAAAATACACTGGAAGAGATATTGTAAAATCTTAAACTGCGTAATTAGGAAGGCTAAACACATTCAACATGCACATCAAATTAAGAGCTCAAAAAATAAAACAAAATCCATATGGTAAATCATAAAATTGGAAACAAACAGAAACAAAATATCAGAAGAATCAGGGGTAGCACAGTTAATAGAAAATGGGACAGATCTCAGTAATCTGAAAAGGGAAGACCGGAATCAAATAAATTTTTCCTTTGTGTAGCCGAAGATAAAGGAACATACAACACTCAGCCTCCCTCAGAAGCCACAAAACTGCTTAATCTTATCCAACAATATTATGAGAAGGAAAGTTGCTACTCACCATATAGCAGAGATGCTGAGCCGCAGATAGGCACAACAAAAAGACTCTCACAATTAAAGCTTTTGGCTATGGGCCTTTATAAGCTTTAATTATGAGAATCTTTTTGTTGTGCCTATCTGCGACTCAGCATCTCTGCTATACGGTGAGTAGCAACTTTCCTTCTCATAATATTATTACATTCCACCCTGGATTTTCCATTGTTTAATCTTATCCAATGTACATCAACATTGACAGTGCACTTCAAATCCACAGCACCCAATGAAATTATAAAAATCGTCACTTCCCTAAAAAAAAGCACCATCTGTTCAAGGTACGATGGAATATCTACCATGGCACTAAAATTGTGTGGTGGCTTAATCAGCAATATAATGTGCTACTTATGTAACCAGTCTGTGAAAACTGAGGTATTCCCTAATAAATTAAAACATGCTACAGTGATGCCAATACATAAAGTTGGTGAGAGACATGTAATATCTAACTACTGAGCAACCCCTCTGCTGCAATTTCTTTCAGAAATATTTGAGGGCATAGTGTACAACTCAAAATGGTTCACTGACTACCTCCCAGTTTGGCTTTCATGAAGGGATCTCCACAGAGGAAGCAATATTCAGTCTAACAAAAAGGATGAACTGAACCATAGAAGATACCCTTATAGGAATGTTATGTGCTCTAGCTAAGGCTTTCAGCTGTGTAAAACACAACATATTAGTAAAAAAAACTACAATACAATGGCATCAAAAACCAACCAGTAGCTTGGCCAGACTCCTACTTACATAACATGAAAAAGAGTTGTCCCAACAGGTGCAGGCGAAACAATAAAATAAGATTGGGGAATTATTAAGTATGATGTTTCCCATGGCTCAGTCCTAGCACCGCTGATTTTCTTACTGTATGTTAATGACCTACCAGCATCAGTAAGTAACATTGCAAATACAGTAATGTTTGCTGATGACACTAGTACCTTGATCAAAGGCTGTGAAATTTTCAGTGCAGTGTACAACTGAAACAAGCACACAGGATATATACCAATAGTTCACAGCAATTAGCCTGTCGCTAAACCTCTCAAAAACAAATTTATTTGTTTCTCACAGCAAATAATAAGCTCTTGAAACACATATCAATGGTCAGAAAATAAATGAAACTTCATATTGAAAGATGCCAAGTCCTAAGAAGGAAAATCTGTCCTCCTCATCCCATCCAGTAAGTGTACCCTGACCTGTAGTTCTGAGCAACTTTTCTCTCCATTCCCTAAACCCTGCCAGCCCTTTTCCTTTATCCCTCTTCCTTCCCTTCAGCCAGAAGAAGGAGCCACTGACTCCCAAAGCTTGCACATTTCCTAAACATATATGAGGCTATCAGCGCTATAGTGGCCTAACCCACAGCACACTGGTTTGTGGGAATGGCCACTGGAAGATGTTGACGTTTGCAGAATTGATGTGTAAGGTAGTGATTGTGCATATAGCAATGATTGTGGTATATATAATGTGGTATGGTGTCCGGTAATTGGCTATATGTGGAGTTAACTGTAATAGTGTTTTTAGACCATTTTTTTTGTGTGGGTAAGGCCACTATTGTTTTGGTGCATTTGACCATAATACACTGAACATGTGGGATAGACCATTACTGCTTTACACACTGAAGTCAAACACTGGACAAGATACACATCAGGTGTTAATGTTCATCATCCTTATCATCATTTTCAGGGACGGTGTTGCCACACGGCTGTGCAGATATCTTCAAAGAACAGTAATAACCATGGTACACCAGGAGGGAGTACGAATTGCAACAAGGTCATTAAATTGGTCTTCTTCAATGCACTAATAGCATGTCCATTGGGATATAGTACGTCCAGAGTCTCAATTACTTTCAATCCTTGCTTAGAAAAACTGACAATGTCAAATGGGACATCTGGCTCATTGGAGTACTTATAAAACATGATATGGGGAGAGGATGCTTTATGCTGAAGCCACTGAATATGCAACCATTGCACCCTGTTATTTTGTGTCGACACTTTATTTTCAAGCAGTGATAATGACATTCATCCAGTGAGAGGGTGTGTATATGTTTGGGTGAAATTTCCTGTTCTTCGTGATGATACCGAGGTCCTGGTCATGTGGTAGGTATGAATGCCCACTGACTAGGAATTTATGGTGGATTACTTCTGGTGTGAAATCTGCATGCAGCACCAGGAATTGACATAGTAACGCCATCTTTATATTCCGATTTTGCCTGCCACATTGATCTGAGTACATAATCAGTCGCTTTGTTTCGACGTTATGTTTAATGTAATGCACGAGATACAATCCAATTTCTTGTGGTCCTTGGGATGCTTCGCCCTCACTCCATACATACATGGTAGCTTTCTTGGTACCCAGGTCGTGTATTCCAAGGCAGTATGTCCACAATTGCCACTTGTAGTAACAGATACCTGTTTTGAGTAACGATGTTGGTAAAGTCCTCATCAAATCAAAGCCGATCACGGTCGTATTGTTGTCCTGATGCCTCCCTTCTGCTGCATCGCGATATATTCTCATCCGCACGCTCTCGGCCTTTCGTTGATGCAACTCTCTTTCACATTCCCATTTACCCTTCTCTTCCGCAGTGTCGGCTACAGCATGTTTATGTTATTGAGGTCGCATTTATGGCAGGAATCAGTTACAGGGGAATGAAAGACAGATTAAATCTTGTATTAAATATCTGAACAAACATGTAGTACGTGACCAGATCATGCACGGCTTTATATAAATGGTATAACTTCCCCATGCTCAGGTCGGGTGACAAATACTTCCGATCGACTGTTTCATTCATTCGTGCATAATGGCTCTGATATGCTGGAAACTGTTTTATGAAGTTTTCTACCACAACTGTCTTTGCTATTGGTGTTTTGATTTTAGCAGGGCATGTGTCTTGCTTATTGATGGGTGGGGTCTGGTGCTGCACTTTGTGTGAAAGAACCCGTGTAATCCTACTGTCTGATATCTGCTAAATGTTCTTAAAGAACGTTTTACACACCTTCACCTCCACTTCCTCTTCATTCTGGAAATGGCATTGCCTTGTTGTTACTTGTCACGACTTTGTAGCACCAGAAGAATACACGTGTGCTGTAGAGACTACTTTCACCATGCCAAAAATGTATGCCGGCTGCAAGTTAAAACTACTTAATGCATAGAATGGGTCAAATAGATGTTGCTGATGTTCAGGTGAAAAATGTCGATCACATTCCCCCTGACACGTGCATGCTCCGAGGGTGGGACATTTCTTTGGCACTACATTTCACTTCACGTTAATGTATTCTTCCCCTTTCGATCACTTTTCTTTTCAAATGGTCCGTGCCCATAGGTGTGCATTCTGCACCAGTTTTCTTCCTCGTTGCGGTGCAATTACTGTACCAGTACTACAATCCCCCTTCGATACATCCACGGTTGACATTGTGGGTGTGGTATCCTTCAACGCTCTGTGTAGATTGGGCTCTGATAATATGGCACATAACTCATCCGCTGTACCACGTGCATGCTGGCTGAATCGGCCAGGTGCACATTCCATGTCTGAGGCATCGGTAGTAGTGTCCGATCCAATTAGGTCTGAAATGGAAATGTTCCTTACCTGCACCAGTGTCCATATCACATCATATGAGTCCAATGAGGGAACATAACACCATCCTTACCTCGCAATGCGGCTTCGACATCATCACCAGGGCTACTGCACATGTCGTTCTGTAGTATGCAAACACTAATGACAGTTCAGTGGTGTATCGATCACAATACTGTGAGTATATACTGCAGCTGTGTCCTTCGCTGGCGATTACATGATGTATGACGTATGGTACACTGTCCCACCAGCCTACTCGCTATGCATACATGGCGCAATAGTGGCCTATGTGGCATTGGCCACTATTGCGCCCCATTTCGTATGGCACTGCATGGCGCACAAACAACATCTGACACTGCCACATTGTCCATGGTGTCCAAATACTTGTCTGGTGATTGTAGGACATGATGGTAGGGCGTAAAGTGATGTCCTGTGCAAATATCTCATTTTTCCAAAAATGTGGGTTAGGCCAGTATTGTGCTGATGTGTTTACTTCTGCCATGGCTTGGTGAGTATATTTTTTATCCATCCAATTATATATTTTCAAAAACTGATTATTCTCATTTGTACAACAATGTATCTTTGGATATTTTTGGCTACACAGTATAAATGTGAGTAGAAAACATGTCAAACTGAATTTCTTTATCAGTTTATCACTGCATTAATTTCATTTTTCATTCTTTTCCAGCTCAGTACTATTGCATTACAAGCTAAATGCAATCCAGTGTCATGTTCTTAATATATATTTAGATTTTTTTAAATTTTGATGAACAAGTTTACAGATTATATCCACGTCTATTTTCTGCGAACACTTTTACTGTGTGTGGCAAAGTGTACTTCTGGTACGACTTTGTCTTACTCTACTTCAGGTCGTTCCAAAAGTACCCCATAGAAATGGAGTACTCCAGCGTCCTCACTGCAGTGGCTCTGAGTCCCATGTGGTGGGAGACAGTGAACTCATTGCCACCTAGCCATAACTGGTGCAACAATCTGTGTTCACTGACAGCTATGGGTAGTCACGCAAAGCCCTGTGCCTCAGGTGGAGGATACATTTCTGTTTACTGAGACGGATGGTCTTCCACAGTGCCTAGGATGCTAAAGTGAGAAAAGTCATGCGATAATGATATGCATACATAAAGGTGGCAATGGTACCACATACATAGCTATAAAAGGACAATGTAAAGCTGTCATTTGTACTCAAGTAGTTCATGAGAAAGTGTCTCCGGTGTGACTACGGTCGCACGATGGGAATTAACAGACTCTGAATGCGGAATGGTGGTTGGAGCTAGACAAATGGGGCATTCCATTTCAGAAATCATGAAGGATTTCAATATTACACGATCCACAGTGTCCAGAGTGTGCTGAGAATACCAATTTTCATATGTTACCTCTCACCATGGACAACACGGTGGCTGAAGGCCTTAACTTAACACTTTTGCTGCGGCTAACGCTTATAAGTGTCAAAACAAGCCACGGGATAGTGCAGCTGACGCTTATAAGCGTCCGCGCTCACTGTCGGATAACTCAGTCTAGTTGCAGCGTCTAAGCTAGCATCAAAGCGTGTAAACTTTTTTTTGTGTTTTCAGTTATCGAACATACATTGTTCGCAATGGTGGCTAATGAACAGACACCTGGACCTTCCAATGTGAAAAGGATCAGGAAAGGTGTTAAATTGACAGAGGAACAGTTACTTAGTGTACTAGATGACAGTGATTTTCTGTGTAGTGAGGACGAGGCATACCACAGAGACTGTCATTTAGAGGCTGCAGAAGAATTGCAGAGTGATGATAGCGTGGAAGAACAGCTTTCGAATCTGTTTCATGACAGTTACGAATCTGACGATACGGATCACGACAATTGTGTGGAAATCGGCGACGAAAAAGATCCCGACCTGTCACACAGAGATAATCAAGGTGAGTCCTGGCATAAAGAACCACATAATATACAGTATCACCCACTTACGAAGGAAGACGTTTTGCAAAATCATCCTACTGGCAATTCTCCTATGGATTTCTTCAGATTATTGGTAACAGACAAATTGTTGCAACTTGTGGTTGACGAAACCAACAATAACGCAGTCAACATATTGATGAGCGAAAATACAAAAGAGGGATCTAGGATCTGTAAATGGAAATCTCTAAGTATAGGCGAATTACTAGTTTTCCTGGGTGTTTCGTTACATATGAGAAACATTAAATATCCGCGATTACAAGACTACTGGAAGAAAGAACCGCTGTTTGAGAATAGAGGAATAGCGATGAGTATAAGCAGAGACCGGTATTTGATCATATTACGCTCTCTGCATTTTGGAAAAAATCCACTTCTAGAAAACCCGAAACCAGACGATCATTTATATAAGATACGACCTATATTGGATTATTTTAATACGAGAATGTCTCAAGTGTATTACCCGGGAAGAGATTTATCAATAGACGAATCAATGATTCTTTGGAGGGGAGGATTGTCATTTACACAATACATAAAAAGTAAACGTAATAAATACGGCATTAAGGTGTACATGCTCAACAATCCAGACGGTTTCATAAACAAGTGCACTGTGTACACAGGAAGTAGTGGAGATACGGGTGGAAAAGGTCACGCTGAAAAGGTCGTTTTGCAATTGATGGCAGAAAAGCTGCACGTTGGTCATCACATTTACTTGGACAATTATTGTAACAGTTTTCATTTAGCTACAACTCTGTTGAACCTAAAAACACTTTCTACAGGTACTCTGAAATTAAATAGGAAATATACCCCCAAAGACGCTGTATAGACAAAACTTCGGAGAGGAGAGAGAATTGCGCGGTATTCTAATGGAGCTATGATTGGAAAATGGAAGGATCAACGAGAGGTTTCCTGCATTTCCACAGGACACCTAAACGTTATGGAGCAAGTGACGCATGCGCTCCAGCAAATAGTCACGAAACCTTTGCCTATTATTAGGTACAATGCGTGTATATCTGGGACTGATAAACAAGATCAGATGTTACCATATTATTTATGTGAATGAAAGACCATCAGCTGGCCGAAAAAACTATTCCTTCATGTCATTGACATGCTAGTTTTCAATTCTCTATATCTGTACAACAAATACGCAGGAAATAAAATGATGTTGTATGGTTACAGAATGAACATTATAAAGGGCTTCCTTCTACCAATGGACGTAACACGAAATGTGAGCAAGAAACATCACAAATGAACACATGTTGTGCAAAAGTGGGAAGCTACTGCAGGGAAGAAGCAACTTATGAGGAAGTGGTGAAAGAAGAGCGCGGAACAAAGCAAGTGCATTGATACACCATACGAGTGTACAACCCGCCCAGACAAACCTGGATACTGCTTGAACTGCTGCATAATTTCCCATAAGTAGCAATAACGCGATAGTATCGGGGAAATACCGATTATCAAAGACAACTTCTTTTATTTCTTTTGACATTGCATGGTTTCTTTTTATGATGTGAAAGGTTAGAACTTTTTTTCACGAGTATTCAGAAAATGAGGTTTTCTGTTGTGTTAAGTCAACTTATTTCTTATTGCGTTGTAAAAGCATTCCCTACAGTTTTTGCAAAAGAATTTAATGGGCTAAATTTGTTTTAATAGCATCGCAATTGAAGTGATGGGGGACATGAGAGAAGCCTCCACGTACGGTGTGTTCCGCTTACTAATTTCTACACATCCGGGCATCTATGATAAATGTAGACGGCTAAATCTCTCATACCATGAGCAAACGTGCTACTAAATTGACGACCTCTGTCAGAGTCAATCTTAAAAATGCGCATTTGAAGTAAATATAATTTCAAATGAATCTAGTTTCCTTTTTTTTTCCTTCTTAAGAATTTACGTTTTGAATCCAAATTTTTCCTGAATGCAGTGGATTTATTGCTTGTTTGAATTGTATTTTTTGTTACATTATCAACATATCACGAACATTTGAATGACGCCTGTGACCCCTATATGTGTCAGACAGCAAACAGACTTTAACACGACCAAAGCACAGTTGAAGCTTATTTGAAGTAATGCATCTAATGCGTCATCATTAAGTAAGTATAGAACATGATCCTACAGATCTTACAAGGTCTTGACGTCAGCCTGTAGCTCAGGTGTGCTTAGGAGCGTCAGCTCCAAGCGGTATCTACCGTTTCAGAGTGCTACCGGCTCGCACCCGCACTTTGCCGGGCTGCACTGGGGAGTTGTGTGCCTGCACTGATGCCACAGCGAAAGTGTTAATGACCAAGAGCAGTGGCATTTGCTTACAGTTGTCGGTGCTAACAGACAAGGAACGCTGTGTGAAGTAATTCCAGAAATCAATGTGGGACATATGGCGAACATATCCTTTAAGACAATGCAGCAAAATTTGACGTTAATGGGCTATGGCAGCAGACGACTTCTGCGAGAGCCTTTGCTAATGGAACAACATTGCCTCTTACGGTTTCCTGACCATTATCAGTTCTTCCCTGGATGACTGGAAAACCATGGCCTGGCCAGACTAGTCCCAATTTCAGTTGGTAAAAGCTGAAGGTAGGGTTTGACAGTTGCACAGATGTCACAAAGCCATGAATCCAGGTTTTCAACCAGGCATTGTGCAAGATGATGGTGCAGACTGTGCTTACATGGAATGGACTGGGTCCACTACTCCAAATGAACCGACTATTGACTGGAAATGATAATGTTCAGGTACCTGGAGACCATTTGCAGACACTCATGGACTTCATGTTCCCAAACAACAATGGGATTTTTATGGATGGCAGCACACCATGTCATCAGGCCACAATTGTTCACAATTGATTTGAAGAACATTCTGGACAAGTCTATCAAATGATTTGGCCACCCAGACTGCCCAAAATGAATCCCCAAACATTTATGGTCAGTTCGTGCACAGAATCATGCACTGGCAAAACTTTCACAGTTATGGATGGTTATACAGGCAGCACGGCTCAGTATTTCTGCAGGGGACCTCCAACAAGTTGTTGACCATATCGAGCAATTACACTATGCAGCTGCGAAGGTCTAACATGATATTTGGAGGTATCACATGACTTGTCACCCCAGGGTAAGTCATAAAGTATAATTCCGTTAAGCAGTACAGCACCATTATGCATGCCTTCATGACCCACACATTATTAGCAGGTGGAAAGCAAATCACAGAGAGATAGTAGCCAGGCTTAAAAATGATATACTAGGAGACTACAGAAATTTGCAGAATGGTTGATATACTGTAATGCATTTGTGTGTGTCAGGTGAATGACAGGGAAGAAAACAACTGAAGGAGCAATTTGAGAAAGCTAAAAAGTCACTCACATCAACGATTAGTGGCGAGCTGTTTTCAGTAGGATCTCTCATAAAATCAGGGGTGGTAGCAGATGCAGAATGTTTGTTTCCAAGAAAGCTGCAAACAACTGAAAGTGTTTGCCTTTTGAAGCAAACATTCTATCATCAAATTCTGGACATGGCAGCATTTAGAAACAGCTCATGAAACAAACAGAGCTTTCTTGCAGTTTTGCTTGTGCTTGATGAAAGCAGTGATGTTACTGGCTGTGCTCAGCTTTCAGTATTTGTACATGTCAGTATGGAGCTGTAAATAACATAATAACGTTCTGATATATTACTACTCAATTTCACTGTGACAGGTCTTGATGTTTTTGAATCAGTGGAGAATGCGAATTTGAAGTGAGATAAACTCCATACTGTAGTCACAGAAAACGCACCACAAATGACTGGGCACCATCAAGGTTTCACTTCTCATTTAAAAATAACTCAGAAGAGTATTCAGCAAATATCTTTTGACTATTTGTTTCACTCACAAAGGGGTAATGCTGAAGCAGTGGAACTGGGTAACAATGAAATTTGCAGTCAAGTGTATTCATTTTGATTGGTGTCAAGGTGTAAATCGTTGCCAATTTAATGGAAGTGCAGTATGAGGACATACCTTACCACTGCACAGTTCATTGGCTAAGTTGAGCAAAAGTAATTGATATTTTCTTTGCAACTAGTGAGGGAATCTCTCTCTTTCTTGAAATGAAGGGGAAAGACATACATTGTTTGAAAGATTGAAAATGGAATCAGACCTAGTGGTCCTAGCTGACAAATTTACATTTCAATTTAAACTTATCATTGTAGGGCAAAGAGCAGTTAAGAGTTGACATGCACAATCAAATCAGAGTGTTCATAGAAAAGTTACAGTGTGTTTGAGGAGGCAAATGAGCACAGTACCATAACAGAATTTAAGATTTTTCAGTCACCTGGTTTCTTTAAAACCATCCCAAAATACGAGTTTGACATTTTTCCAGCTAAGATAAAGCAGCTCATCACATCTTTTGAAACAAGATTCTGAGGGCTCACAACTGTGGAAGTTTAGTGAAATTGTTCAGCACTCATTTCTGCTTCCCCCAATAAATTATCATCGCTACAGTTAGAAGTTAAAGAGTTGCAAAGTCCAACTTTGTGGAAACACAGGTACAACCCATGCTAAATTTGTCACGGTGGTACGATTCATTACAGCAAAAAACAATTTCCCAAGCTATACAAAAATATTGCAGAAATCATGTGCAGGTGTTCTCAGGAATGAAATGAATAAAAAAACAACGAATAATCATTTCTTCAGGAGGCAACAATGAAAGGAATTCTCTGCTGTAACATTTGAGCACTTTGACAGCTGATATTTCCGCACTTGTTTTGAGCAGAAAATGTTTAATATCAGAAGCCCCATTAACGAATTCAATTTCTTTTAAAACAGTTTTCATTTAGTTCCATAATTTTCCATTTCCCTCTAGTAGCATGAAGCTACATCATAGCAGCTAAGAGTATGAAGTTGGCTATCATGTAAGATCTGGCAGGCAGATCAAAACGCTCGTCATGCCACGTGCCACTGGCTCATCTGATTGCTCACAACCAGTGAAAATTCTCTGTGCAGCAAGCAGAATTACATGGCTTATTTTCAATGCTATTTTGGAATAAATCATTTGTTTCTTTTTTCACAGACCACTATGACCACCTAACTGGCCAAGGGCAAATGTATATTTAACTTTAGTTCTGAATGTTTAGATTGTTTCAGTATTGTTGGACAGATTAGTAGCATGAGTAGTCAAAACACAATAAGCACACAGTTAAAAAGTTTTATTTTACAAAAAGCTATTTTCTTTTGAGAACAACAGAATGGCAATTTCTCACAATAAAAAGGCAACACTCATATTCATGTCTTAGCAGGCTTCAAAAATTATAGTTAGGTATTAGCAGGTATTGAAAAATTTAATTCAATAATTATGACAATGTGTAAGTACTTAAATGGAAGTACTAAAGTTGATGACAGGCTTAGGACAAAAATTTTAAGAACTTCACAATAGCAAAATTTAAAAGCAAGTTTAACTATCTTTGATGTTTCTGATTATTAGCACAATTTCAAATAATGAGCGAACAATTTGAGAAAGGAAAAGCTTTTCAGGTCTTGTTACTTCGTTCTTAATAAAATAAATTACTGATAAACAGCAGAGAGAAAACTAGTATTTCCCTCCAGTACTTTTATCAATTAACCCGAAGATACTTCTGTTGTGAAGGTCATGTTAAGGACATTTATGATTGCATGTTTTATACTGATGGAACACTCGGAAACAGAGGAAATGTCTTTTTAACAATCTGTTAAGTACTTATAATACCATACAGCTTGCCAGCCTATGAAGATTATTAGATGAATGTACAGAGATAATGTTTATGTCAAGGCCTGAATACCTAATCCTTACAAAAAATCTGAAGTTTAGATCCACACATTACCATTTGCTAATATAACAGTCAAGCAAAATGACACATTCACATTACTCAGTCAATTACACAAGATATTTCTTAATAAACACATAAGTTATTTATATATACATATATTTGCACTATATAAAAAATAAAAGACTGCATATGTATAAAAAACTTAATTGATATTTTATTCAGCAACATATTTGTACATACAGACCTAATAAAACTTAGGAATAAAAGAAAAATTTATTTTGTGCTTAGGACTTGCTTTAAAATATTATAAGCTGTAAAGTATATCACTCATAAGATCACAGAAATAAATATGGCACAATCTTGTACAATACTTTGAGCAACAAAAAGTCAGCACGCAGACAAGTCATCTTCCACTAACAAACCAGAGTTCCATGCTCCACATCTTACACCTACAACTTTCAGACTGCCGGTCTCTCCATTACTGCTGGCAGATGGTAGTGTTAGCCTTGTCATTTCATCAACATTAAGGAGTACACTTGGTCGCTTGCCTAGCTGTCCATATGCATTCCAACCACAGCCCCACACTGAACCATCATCTGAAATAATATGCATAAATGTAACAAATAATCTGTCATTGATAATTGTACACAATGAGAAACTAAAATGCCCCTGCAGTGACCAAATAATGAAAAAGCCAGGCCCATTTTCATGTGAATATAAACCTACTTGCTATTGATTCTTATTGAAACACTATACTACTGACCTAAAAGTACTATTGTGTGACGGCTTCCACACCCCACCTCCTTCACATTGGCATAGATACCAGATGGGAAGTCTACAGGCATTGGCACTCCAATTAAAGTTGATGGATCTTTTTCAAAGGAGCTGTCTTTTTCATCAGTCTTAAATGCATCATCTTCATCAGCACCAGCTTTCCGCTTTTTTGCCTTGTTTTCATCACTATGTATCCCTGAGCTTTCATCATACTTTCTACACCCAATCTGAGAGAAACCGCTGTCATCAACATCACCACCTATGGGATAGAAATAATTAGACAAAACACAGAACAAATACATGAAACAGGCTAAGTTGACTTATGTGCCAACCATAATTAATCTGCAAATGAGTAGTTAGCGATCCTCTTACTATATTACAAAAAATACTACACAAACCCTGAGAAGGAGATATGTTATCTATCAAAAGAAGGAAGCACAGCAGATCCTGTATAGAAGAAATATACAAATACAGCACTGACACAAAATTTAAAAAAATCCTTCAACAATTTTGTGCAAGGTTGGAGCCACCATAAGAAAAAAGTCCTGTCATGCCACATCACAAGATCTGTTGCAAGTTATGCGATGACTGCAAGTAAGAAAATCAAATCACTGATGACTAGTACTGAGGGGCACGGGGGATTGTGCGCCCCAAGTTTTTGTTATGTGTTTGTATAACACATACTGCAGTATACTCAAGCATCCAATTCCCATGTAAGTATTGATATTTGAGGCGAGAGAGGAGAAGGGAGAGGAAGACTATGCAGTTGGAAAGTGTCAGATGGGAGTTTGGGCAGATGCTTCAAATCTCCTATTTCTTAGCTAGTTCTTGTCCAACTGGGCTATGCTAAACTTTTAAGAATCTCTCCATTGACAGGATACCAGACCACAACAGCAATGGCAATAATTACAGTGGTAACTGCCACACACTTGGCAAATGAGAGAAGGGGTTGTTCCAAAACAAAACACACTTCTGTTTGTACAAATTGCAACACACAGACTCGATGGTTGAGATGAATGTATTCTCTGCAAATTTTCAGAATAGTATGCCACAAAAGCAAACTAAAATAGTGAAGAGATCACATAGACTTAGGCTATGCACCACCCTCTATTATGCAAGAAGAAAACTTGTTAAGCCTAGCTTGTGCAGTGAATGGGCTTCGAAGTGGAAATATGCAAACACCTGTCAATGTGGTAGTTTGGGGACCTGATGAGTACAACATAAGATTTCAATTATGTAGTGAGGGCTATGTGAACAGTAACAATTACTTTGGAGAGATTTTCAAGCCCAAAGTACCATTCCTCCTCCAGGTCGTCTAATACAAAGAAACAAAATCTGGCAAAAACCATCATTTGTACCATTGATCTTCACTGATCATCTATCATCTACTTTGCATTTTCATGAAACTGTCATAAAATGTAAGGAAAATAACTCATATTACATGCCACGAAGTAATCATTTGAACAAGCTAAAAAACACTCAAATAATTAAACATGATAAATATCAGTAAATGGGAGTGACATATGTTGTTAGGATTTCAAATGACATATGGACGCAACATTTTGTGGTTCTGTAATGGTTTTCTATGTAGCTAACAATTTGAAAATGGTCAATGATATGTGAGTAATACAATATTTCTACATGTAATTGTTGAACAGTCTTCAATTTAAAATATCCATGAAGCAGTAATACTAACAAATTACTGATTATGCCAAAATATCCTAGCAAAAATGGCAGAACTTTCCTATTGGAAATGTGACATTACACACTACCTGTGTATGACACTGACATACCAACACATGCTAGAAGCAACTGATTGTCAGACAAATTTATTGCCTTTCCATCATACCTAAGTGTAACAACCTAATCAAATATTGTATCTTCAGAGTTACCTTCCATTATGAAGTGCGTGTAATTCTCATCTTATCAGTAATACTTTTCTGATATCATTTAAATAAATATGAGCTCCAATTGGAACTTTTTTACTGGAGATGGGCACTAGAAACCCACAATACTATTTCAACAACTTATCTCACTCCGTGTAAATAGTTTCAGCAGAAGATTAATTGACAAAGAGAAAGGTAAGAGGCACAACCCCATAACAGGAAGGAGCGAAGATTGTAATCTAATCTCCCGTCGATTACAATATGAACAAGGAGCAGTAGCTGGAGAATGACTAGGGGATGTAAGAGTCCTTTTCAAACAAACTATCACAGCATTTGCCTCAAACCATCTAAGGAAAGAACAGAAAACCTAAATCTTTATGGTCATGGATTTGAGCCCTGACATCCTGAATGTGATTCCGGTCTTACTACTGTGCTGCCTTGTTCCGACAAACTCCCATAACAATCAAATAGTACAAACTCAACCAGCTGGTGCCTCTGGTAATTAAGGACTCTGGAAATTGTCTGTCCAATGAAACTGTTTTTGTTAGTTTTCAGAGCCAGTTTAATTAAGTCAAGGCAAATGGCATTTTTTGGAGAAGAACCTTTGTGACTGTGGCACTGTACAGACTACTAACAAGATTTTGAAGAATTGTCAGGAAGGATAATTCTTGGATAGCATTCAAGAACTTCCTTCAGACAGTTCACTGGATTGTGTATTGTAATCTCTTCACATCACATCAGCATTTTTTTTTTCCTAATGGCATCTATCTGCCTTCCATTTGTTTGTTTTCCTCCTTTTGCAATCCAGTAAAGAACTCACTCCATGTATCATCCATTAGTTTTGCAAAATGCCCCACCCCATTTTGTTTGTTTCTCTGTCTCTTAGTAATTTCAAACATCGCAGAGGAGCAAGAGGGGGATTGTCCTATATATACCTGGCACTGGGCCACCGCTGGTCAGTACATCAGCGCACCTGATGATGGCAACGTGGTAGATTGCCAAAATAGTGTGTCCTATGCACACTCATACCAGGCTTTTCACCCAAGCTTTATTTTTCTAGTGAAGTTTTACTTTTGCAAATTTAATACTTGCAGAGATAGGGTCATTTATTTGACCCCATATTGCAGCAATCAACAGTAGACATGGGAGTTTTCTGCAAATCTGAGACATAATATCCCCAGCAATATTTTCTTGAAATAAACGAAACTTGACTAACTTGTACAAGTTTTTGCACTCTCTTAAGCACAATAATAAAAACATTTCCTGAGCAATTCACATATAGATAACACTTAGCAAATTTGGCCAAAAAAATAGAAACTTCAAAAATGTGAAGTTTAGCTTTTTGTATCTCCGGAAGTAATTGTGGTACACACCTCATACTTTCCACAAGGCCATAGAATACAAAATTGTGTTCTCCTATTGATTTCTAATAGTTTACAAATTGAAAGCAAAGTTGTTGAGTTTTCTAAAAATGCCAAAAATGGCTATTTTTGCCCCCACAATTAAAAAGAAGTCTTCCACAAACTCAAATATTTTTGTTAGAAAGATCATGTTTTAAATCACCTAAACTATTTGGCTTTTCAATGCAAGCATATGATGCTCTAAAAAAAAAAAATAAAGAGTGGAGTTGTACTGATAATGGGCCCATGTTCCACTGGCACTCAAATTAAATCTGACATCCTTTATTATGCTATGCAACTGGTTATTTCTCTCTGTAGAAGACAATATCAAAAGTCCCAATGATTAAGAAATGAGGTTGAGTCACAAGAACTGCGGGTAAGCAGTCTCTCTTTCTGCTTCTCAACACACTCAGCTCTACAAAAATTTTTTCATAAAAAATGAAATTGATCAAGGAATCAAATAGAAAGACTAGTTTTCTTGTTTATGCAGCTCTAACAATTTGAGACTATCACATTTGGAAAATAAGTTTTTTGGTTCTGTGTTACCAAAATTTCTTCCCAAACAATCCAGTCAGTGAAATAATCTGGCCAGCAGTATAGTTTTCCTCACAACATTAATGAAACCTTTAAAAGATTGAAGTAGCTTGAATTAAACAGAAGCTTATGATCGTGAAAGAGACTCTTCTGACTTTGGCCTCCAACACTTATCGAGTTTGAGAACCTGTGATAAAGAAACCCACCCATTGCTGGTGTTGCACAGCTATCGGCTGGGACCCCTATGGCAACAGGGATTCTGGTTTTCTCACTTTAAAAGGAACCTGCAATGATTAAGCCACTGGAACATACTAACACATTCATACAATTTTCCATGTGTATATCAGAGGTCCACACTGACAGCAAACTACGCTAACAAAAAGTACACTATACCTTACTCCAGAATTAAACTAGCACATCAACAGCATTATACAAGAAAAAGACACACTAATAACTGGCTGTAACATGAATCTATTCCAAAAATATGTCAGGGAGACTGCTGTGGACTTCACTTAAATTTACACAATGTGACGATTGTGTAAAATCAGCATGATATTTATACGCTGTGTGCCGCCGCTGTTCTGCAACAATTTTTGCTACCATTATCTCCACTGCCTTGGTATTGCACAGTTAAATTGTGAAGTCTACAACTAGTTTGAGTCTGTAGTTATAGCAGAAAAATAGACTGGAATACGTCACCACGAGTCATGACAAAAGACCCAAGTTTTGGAAATTTTCAAGTTTTTTGGATTTTACCTCACTTCCTAGTCATCATCAAGAGTTTTGATATTGCCTTCCCTGGAGAATACTAAATAGTGTATAACATAACAGAAGATACCTGTGGAATTTGGGCCCTTTTTCAATGCATCTCCTCCCTGCCCTTTTTTCTGGCCTTATACAGGGTGTTCGGAAATTTCCATTATAAACATCTAGGAGTTGTACAGGGGAGGGGGTACATAATATTTTGAATTGGAACTAATGTCCTGAAACATACCGTTTCCATTCTACAACAGTTTCGGTTCAGGTATTTAACTCACCCACTCCTGACTGAGGAGCTGAATGAGGCATGATGCAGTACAATTATTAGGCAACAATTCAAAAGGGAACATCACAAAACATCCATTTTTTACCTAAGTACATTAGTATCAACACTTAAATATTCTGTGTTTACATTATTCCAAAACAAAAAAGAGCCCAGTATACCGTATGTACAGAACAGTACTGATGCATTACAACAGGGACTTGATGTGGCGACCAATGCTGTTACAGACATTGTACCTACGAAGCATATTCTGGTGCACACTCTTCGCTGCCATGTAGAACTACTTGTCATTTCCTTTCCTGTTACACTTGCAAACAGAGTGAGGGAAAAAAAACATCTGTCTGTATGCCTCCGTTTAAGCCCTAATTTCATATATCTTATCTTTGAGGTCCTTACATGAAATGTATGTTGGCAGCAGTAGAATTGTTCGGCAGTCAGCTTCAAATGTCGGTGCTCTAAATTTTCTAAATAGAATTTCTAGAAAAGAACATAACCTTCCCTCCAGGGATTCCAATCTGAGTTCCTGAAGCATCTCCTTAACACTTACGTGTTGTCCGAACCTACCAGTAACACATCTAGCAGCCCACCTCTGAATTTCTTTGACATCTTTCAATCCGACCTGATATGGCTCCTAAACACTCTAGCAGTACTCAAGAATAGGTTACATCAGAGTCCTACATGCAGTGTCCTTTACAGGTGAACCCCTCTTTCCTAAAATTCTCCCAATAAACTGAAGTCTACCATTCACTTTCCATACCACAGTTCTCATGTACTCATTCCACCTCATATCACTTTGCAATGTTATGCCCTGATATTTGAACGGCTTGCTCTCAAGCAAAACACTAATAATACTGTATCCGAACATTACAGGTTTGATCTTCATACTCATCAACATTAGCTTACATTTTTCCATATTTAAGGCTAACTGCCATTTGTCACACCAACTGGAAATTTTGTCTAAGTTGTCTTTTACCTTCCTGTAGTCACTCAATTTCGACAACACAGCACCATCAGCAAACAATCGCAGATTGCTGCACACCCTGTAGGCCAAATCATCTGTGCATATAGAGAACAGTGACAGTCCTATCACACTTCCCTGGGGCAACTCTGACAATACCTTTGTCTCTGATGAACACTTGCAGCCGAGAACAACTTACTGGGTTCTATTACTTAAGAAGTCTTCGAGCCACACTCCTATCTATGAACTTATTCCATATGCTCGTACCTTCGTTAACAGCCTGCAATGTGGCATCATGTGAAATGCTTTCCAGAAATATACAAATGTGGAAACTGTCTGTTGCCGTTCATCCAGTTCTCAGTATACCATGTGAGAAAACTGAAAGCAGAGTTTTGCACGAGTGATGCTTTCTAAAACCATCATGATTCGTGCACATAAGCTTCATAGCCTCAAGGAAGTTTATTATATTCAAACTGAGAATATGCTCAAGGATTCTGCAGCAAACCGAAGTTAGGGATATTGGTCTGTAATTTTGCAGGTCCATTCATTTACCATTCTTACATACTGGAGTAATCTGTGCTTTTTTCCACTCACTTACGACTTTGTGCTTGGTGATAGATTCATGGTAAATGCAAGCCAGTTAAGAGGCCAATGCTGTAGAGTACTCTTTGAAAAATCGTACCGGAATTCCATCTTGACCTGGTGATTTATTTGCTTTCAAATCCTTCAGTTGTTTCTCTATGCTAGACATGCTTATTACTACGTTGTCCACACAGGAGTCTGTCCAATGGTCAAATATGACTATATGTATGCACAATTCTCCTCTGTGAACAATTTCTTTAACATGACATTTAAAACTTCATCTTTTGTTTTTTTGTCTTCAACTGCCACACCAGACTGAATGGAAGCCTTAGAATCGCTTTGTGATTTTACATATGATCAGAATATTCTTGTGTTCTCTGCCAGATCTTTTGCTAAGGTGTGACAGTGGAAGTAGTTGTATGCTTCATGCATAGATCTTTTCACAGATGTTCTAATCTCTACTAACCTTCATTGTCATCATTTATGCATTCTGTTTTGAATCAAGATTGCAACAGCCTCTGCTTCTTCACCATCCTCCAAATTTCCTCCTTGAACCATGGTGGATCTTTTCGCCCTTTATCCACTTATTAGGCATATAACTCTCCAGACCACGATTTACAGTCTGCTTGAACTTTGCCCATAATTCATCCACATCCATCTTACTGCCTTACTGGAACTAAGTGATGCCAACTCACTAAGTGAGATGTTAATAACTGATTATCTGCTCTATCTAGTAGAAACACTCTCCTAGCCTTCTTGACTGATTTGTTAACTTTTGCAATCGTAGTTTCTATAATGACATCCTGATCACTAATCCCTGTTTCTATACTGACACTGTCAATAAGGTCTGGCCTATTTGTAGCTACAAGGTTGAAGATATTTCCATTGTGAGTGGGCTGCTCAATATAAGTGTTCAAAGGTATTTCAAATGACTATCTGTATACGGGACTTTAATACGGGTCTCCGAAATTGGAAATTTGTGGTAAGGACTCTGGGACCAAACTGCTGAGGTCATCGGTGCCTAGGCTTACACACTAATTAAACTAACTTACACTAAGGACAACACACACACCCATGCCCGAGGGAAGACTTGAACCTCTGACAGCAAGAGCCGCACGAACCGTGACAAGACTTCTCAGACTGCATGGTTACCCCGCACAGCTGGTGGTTTATAACATGGTCTTTCTAGTGGGAACAGCTTGAAAGAGTTTGCAGAAGACTTTTGTAAAAGTGGGCAATATATAGCCATTTTTTGAAAAATGGTCAACTTTGGCCTAAACTTGTAAACTATTTGTAAACAACACGACAGTTAAATTTTAGATTCTAAGTCCTTTTATTGGTAAGTAGTTATGTGCAAAATTTCAGATTTATCCCCACAAATACTTCCAGAGATACAAAATGC
The DNA here is from genome assembly GCF_021461395.2 of Schistocerca americana. Classification (NCBI taxonomy): domain Eukaryota; kingdom Metazoa; phylum Arthropoda; class Insecta; order Orthoptera; family Acrididae; genus Schistocerca; species Schistocerca americana. Next base: position 240,666,209 of record NC_060121.1, read on the forward strand.
TGAACTTAAAGTTTTTTTTTTAAAAGTCTATTTTTTCGGTTGACTGCTTCAAATTATCCATACACAAATTGCTTGGGAAAGTTCTTTCTTATTATTTCACTTAAGAGTACAAGATGACCTAGTTTTGTTTGTTTCATGAAAACGTTACCAGCTATATTATGTCACGAAATTATCAAAAACTCAATGGTGCACTATTGATAGCTGCACTGTGGTGTCAAATGACCATATCTCTGGAAATATTGAATTAATGATCATAAAACTTTACCAATGTTCACTGGGAACATGTGCAACTGTTCATATAAAATTTCATCAAAATCCTTTATCGTCATGTGTGAATCTCTACACCACTTGGCATGGCATGACTCTTCTACAAGTTCCACACCAATACTTGTGTAGTGCAGAAGACACAAATTAACATTATAGTAACACTACAAAACAATGTAGTCTAAGCTAGCTATGATAAATGGAAGGACATTATAATATATGATTATGAAATGGAATAAATATTAGCTATCTTTATCCACATTAAGGATGTAACTAATTTTATTACTGAAATATTTACTTTGATAAACAATTTACATAAGATTTTTTTCTTAAAATGTTGAGGTGAACATGAATCCAAGACTAAATATTGAATGAGACACCTAAGCATTTGCCCACTGGATCAGCTTGCTACATGGTTATCATTATTAATATTTCGGTACCAGAGGAACTTCTATGCCGATATTCTCAAAAACCACTTAAATAGAATTTCTACCAAATTTGTCACCAAAAAATGCCACAATCCCTTTGTAAGGTACTTTGATCCACACTGAATAATGTTCCACAACTCCTTTCCCTCCTGAGTTTGTGTCACTTGTGGTATATTCAGACTCAAAGTGGAACTACATTAGCATATCATCCTGCTGTAGCAACAACAAAGCCATACCTATAGTCCCTTCAGAATTCCATGATCATTCAGTGGCAATGATTTAAACTGCTTTCCATGGCCTATCATGACATGTATTGGTGTTTTCAGAGTCCATAACCAACTGAAAGTTGTCAGGTGACACAGCATTTTCCTGTGTGGCTTACCTTTGTCAGCAGGTGACCTAGCTGTCCCTTTCTCAGATAGCTTCCTTTCAAGAGCTGTGCTTGATGAGTCATCAAGCCTGCCATTGGCACTTTTTCTTCTACGAAAAGCCGGTCGGCCTAACTGACCTGAATTATTCCATCCCCACATGTACAAATCACCGGATAATGTGACAGCTGCAGAATGCCATCCACCAGCTGCCACAAATGTTACATGCAGTCCACTCAAAACCTCCACTTCACAAGGTTTCTCTTCATTTTCAAATGTGCCCAGTCCAAGCTGACCACGCCTATTCAAAAATTAGAATGTTAAATTAATCTAGTATTAACATACAAATTTATAATATACCTGCAAGTATCCTATTGCTTGACAGTAAAACACAAAATTAAATAAAAATATTTACTACAGATCATTTCTATTGTTAAGAAAATTTGGTGTAGAAAACTATGACAAGACTTAATTAAAAAAACTGCGAAGTATTCTAGCTTATTATATATGGGAAGTATCTTGGAACTGGCACCGGTTAATTTTTGATTGGTTCTATACACTTTACTTTCATTATCACTATTTAAATGAGTAGCTACAAGAATTTTTGGACAATAACTTCCATTTATTATATAGAAGCTCCTGGTAAATGCATGTAGAACACAAACCTTCATATGAAAAGTATGTCAGTATATATTCTCTTCTGAAGTGTAATAATCAGGAAACCATTACCAAAACATCCTTTACAACAACCCATAAAACCAGCAAATAGTAATACAATAATAACACAAGTAACATCCACTACATTTCCACATAATTTTCTTCACTAACAATACCTAAGGGTCCAAAATATTATGAGGCTGTAAACTGACAGAGACAGACTGACTCACTGAAGGAAGGAAGGAAGGAAGGAAGGAAGGAAGGAAGGAAGGAAGATGGGGTTTAAAGACCAATCCACATCGAGGTCATTAGAAACTAAGCACAAGCTTGAATTGTGTCAATGATCGCAAAGGAAATCTACCGTGCCTTTTCAAAGGAATCATCCTGCCATTGCCTGAACTGATTTAGGGAAACCATGGAAAACCTCAATTTGAATGTCCAGATGCAAGTTTGAACCATCATCCTCACGAACACATGGCCAATGTACGAACTATTGCACCACATCACTCTGTGCAGCAGTATATTACTACTATATTTACCTTACTGCATTCATTACACACTAACACGAGATCAACATCTTACCCTCATATTTTAAGGGGGAAAAAAAAAGCACAAGTGCAATTCTGTGTGAAAATTTGGGGCATATTCTGATAGTACACAGCTATGACCTGATTGTACAGTTTTTAAACTTTTGTGTGCACTGGTTGTCACTCATTTTGCCCCACTGCAGCCACTAAATGCCCGAGTGCAAAGTGCTGTGAAATGGTGTGCATAAGAGGTTTCTGAAATATTGTTTTGACAGCAGTAATGTCCTTTGTTCATTGCGTCAAAGTGTGTGGTTTATAACCTGTAGCTAGTGCTCAAGATCTGTTTGCTTTGAACATTTTTATGTTTTAATTCACAAATGCAGTGTAAATGAATGAAACAAATGAGTACATTAGTAAAGAAGTAGTTTAGCACTATTTAATAATTAACACTGATGTTGTGCATTGTTTCTTTGGATTTTAAAGCTGGTATTCTTAAAGTGAAGAACATTTACAGCAGATGTGCTTTTCTTCAACTTCACTGGCATGACTGAATTTTAAATAAAAAACAGTTGACTTCATTTCAGACTTCAGTTGCTTAAGTGTATTCTTTTGGATTTTGAGGCATATATATTGCTGCAAAATAGAAATACAAGAATACTGTTAAAATATTCTGTGAATAGCAGGGTTCTTCTTGTCATGCCACTGTACTGTACTTCACTCTATGGCATTAGGCAGCTGCAGTGGGGTGGGGCAAATGACAATGTACATGCAGGAAAGTTTACAAGCTGTACATTCAAAGAGGTCATAACTGTGTACAATCTGAATTATGGCCCAAATTTTCAGGCGGGATGGACTTTTGAGACTGATATCTCGCTAGTGTTCTTTTTTCTCCTGAATTCAACTACTAGAAGTTCCTTGGGCAAACAAACTATTTTTCTTAATGTAGATTGAGACTATCCATTACTAAGGAATTTAATTTTCTTTCAGCAGACAAATTACCTTCTTTTTGTCTCTCACCTCAGTTCCTGCCAAACGATAGCCTAAAATTTTTCCAACTCTTTTCAATTAGACATACACAGAATAAATATCTTACTATAGATATTACAGTCCAGTTGTGCAATTTTTTTCGTTTATTTGTGATGCTGGTGGTGCAATCAGCAAACCAATACAATAGTGCTTAACACTTTTACATACTTTCTCTAGGCATTCTGTTCACCCACATTACTAAAGAAAGACATCATGTGCTGCCAATAATGGTAAGGATTTGGAAACAAATGACCACACTCTTGCTTCTCTGATCTGTGGACTGCTTATAAACTGTTACCAAGCATCAAAGGCTTGTCAATTTCTAAAGATATTTAATATGATTGGCAAGTGATTAATAAAAATGGGAACAAACGACTGCTTGAAAAGGGTGACAAATGACTTACTTACTGGCAACTAACTGAAAACAGAATGGGAATGGAAGGTTATTTTCCATTATACACCGCACTTCAATATGTTTTTGATCTTTACTTTTTATCAGTGTGTCATATTTAATAATCCTTTCGCCTTTACTTCCTTGGGAGCTGAGCAATGAAAAGTCAAATCACATAGTGGTTATATTAACAGCAAATTGCAATATAGCTCCAAAATTACAACACATGGGCTTGTCATTTTTGGTTGGTTGGTTGTTGGGTTTTCAGGGACGAAACTGCAAGGTCATCAAGATCCAATCCACGAATAATTCTCAGAAGAAGGATACAAAACAAAAATTCTGGGAAGCCTGATTGTAAGCAAGATACAATAAGACAGACAAATCAAGGAGAAGTAGGAGGGGACAGAGGGCGTAGGGTGCGCAGGCCGCTCTGCCCAGAATGCAGTTGCAGGTCACTGGAGCACGATTTGCAGTGGGAGACGCACCCTCTGCAACAAGCCAGCACCACCTCACCAACCATTACTGCATAAGAATGAGTAGCGCACAGAAGACAATAAAATTTTAGGAAAGAAAACATTAAAAGTGGTAAAAGAGAGAAAGAGAGAGAAAGAAAATAAAAGGTGGGATGGATAGAGGCCATGCCAGACCACTGTGCTAGGACCACCATGTGCCCACTGGGCCAGAGCAGTTAGATACCCCTCAAACACCTCAGACGCTCAATGATACCAAAGTGCCCCACCTCACAAAGATGAGTAGACACCACCTACAACGATGAAACGTAAAATCAGGTCGGTTGCTTTGGTGTCATCCACTAGCATCAGAGGTAGTGTCAGGAAGGTTAAAGTATCACCGTACAGCAGCCAAATTTGGGCGGTATGGTACAATGTAGGTAACTGTAAACTGATCACCTCATTAGCAGTAAGGCGGGTCCTAATGTCAGGGATTAGGGCCATGGGTCAGCCAAGTGTAGGTAAGGTGTAGCGGATTCCCTGCGAGAAGTGCAAAGGGAAGACTGCCACATGATTGTGGTCTCCATTACTGCCACCAGTTTGTTTGGGGAGTTCAGGGCAGACCATTCCGAGTTCCAGAACTCAACAATAGATGGCACAGAGTTGATCGAAGGTCCAGTTTTGGTAGCCCCATTTCGATAATCAGCAACCTAGTAGCCAACTTTGCCACATAGTAGGCATGTTCATTCCCGAGATACCAAGATGTCCGCAGATTCTAACAAGGATGACTGGCCATCCAGCTTGAGGGAGGTCATAAAGAAGGTCTTGGGAAGAGAAGGGTAGCACTGGTCTATAGCCTGAAGACTACTCAGGCAACTGTTGCAGATTGGACGCACCTTACCAGCACAAGAATGAGCGTGGCTGAGGGCTTGTTTGAGGGCCACCAATCCAGCAGGGAAGACACTCCATCCATTTGGCAGAGAATGTAATTCACTGCACCTTGTTTTGAATCCAGAAATCGAAGACAGTGAGGAACAGGTGGCAAAACACCGTGGGGTCAACTGAATCTTTCAGTCCAAAGGATAAATCGAGACAAATCCTAGTTCAGGGGACACACGCTGGGGGTGCACATGATTGCTCTTTCGCAAGAGGCAACAGTGGGTAAAGTGAGTTCAGAGCAGAGGCACTGTAGCTGAACTACAATTGTGACCCCAGTTCTGGGTCTCTGCTGTGAGAGATGGATCATCCTATGACTAAAAAGGGCATGGTAATTTGGATGCTTAGGGGAGCCGTGAAAATGTAAAGCACAACTGAATAGCTGTTGTTGGCCCCTGATTGCCATGGAGGGGCACCAGCGCCAACAACAGTGAGTAGGCTGTTCACAGGGCTAGTTCAAAGGACTCCTGCTGCAAGTTTGACCCCATACTGGTGGATCTGGTCCAGTGACAGCAGAGCGATACCGAACCATATACCAGGCACCCTTAACCGAGATTGGACAGGATCAGGGCTTTGTAAAACCACAGAGGGTAGTGCAGTGTGCACCCCAGCTGGTGTTACTGAGGCAGCAAAGTATACTGAGGTGTAGACTGCACCTTAAAGTAGTTGAAGATGGGGAAGCCACATCAGTCGAGCTCTGAAGACCAATCCCAAAAAGTGATAAGTCTCCACTATGTTGAGTAATTGGTTGTCCAGGTAAAATTCTGGTTGTGGATAAACAGTACAATGTCAACAGAACCGCACTACGCGAGTCTTGACAGCAATAAAGAAAGCCATGGGTGACGGCCCATGACTGCAGCTTTCGAAGGGTGTCTTGCAGTCTGTGTTCAATAACACCCACACTAGAGGAGCAATAGCACAAGCAGAAATTGTCGGTATACAGGAAGGTGATACTGAAGACCCCACAACTGCTGTTAGACCACTGATGGCCATTAGAAAGAGAAGAACACTTAATACAGAACCCTGTGGGACCTCAAGCAATATGGAAGTGCTGTGGGAAGCACCAACTCGGATGCAGGAAGTTCAGTGCGACAAGAAGTTCTGGATAAAAATCAGAAGCGGTGGCGAGGTTGTGGTGTCACCGTGTGATGTCATAAGCCTTTTGGATATCTAAGAAAGCAGTAATAAGGTACAGACATCAAGTCTGTTTAGATGGTAGATTCCAGGCACACCAAATTAACAGTGGAATGGCATTGACAAAAACTGCCCTGGAACAGAGCCTGAAGGCCCTAAGACTTGAGGAGCCAACAAAGAAGCTGCTTCATCTTACATTTGAGCAACTTACAGCAAACATTGGTGAGACCAGTTGTGTGATATCTGTCCAACTCTAGGTGGTACTTACCCAGTTTCAGTACTGGGACGATGGTGCTTTCCCACCATTGAGATGGGAACCCACTTTTGCTCCAGATACGAGTGAAGATGGTTAGGAGATGATACTGATGGTGGTGGTGGTGGTGGTGGTGGTTAGTGTTTAACGTCCCGTTGACAACGAGGTCATTAGAGACGGAGCGCAAGCTCGGGTTAGAGAAGGTTTGGGAAGGAAATCGGCCGTGCCCTTTCAAAGGAACCATCCTGGCATTTGCCTGAAACGATTTAGGGAAATCACGGAAAACCTAAATCAGGATGGCCGGAGACGGGATTGAACCGTCGTCCTCCCGAATGCGAGTCCAGTGTGCTAACCACTGCGCCACCTCGCTCGGTAAGAGATGATACTGACAATCCACTGATAGGTATCTGAGCATCTGGGTGTGGACGCAGTCTGGCTCTGGGGCTGTATCAATGCAAAGGGCACTGAAAAATTCCCATTCCCTGAATGGAGCACTATAGGGCTATAAGGTGACATTTAGTGAAAGATAACAGCAATTGCTCAATCCATTGTTAAATGACACAAAAGGCAGGTTGGTAGTTCTCAGATGTAGAGGTTTTAGCATAATGCAGAGCAAAATGTTCGGATACGGTGTCTGCGTCACTGAAAACAGCGCCACTCAAGGAAATAACAAGTACATTTGCAAAGGTCTGGTATCCACAGGGGTTCTGATCCCCCAAACTTAAGAATGAGGCACATCTGGTTCGATGGTTGAAACTTACTATCCCCAGCATTCTTGCTTCCGCCATTTTGTTAAGCGGCAGACCTGGGCACATAGCCGTTTAAAGATAATGAGGTGCTCTATCGATGGATGCCACTTATGATGTTGGACAGCCTGCCTGCAATCTCTAATGGTCTCCGTGATTTCCGAGGTCCAACAAGGTACTCTCTTCCAATGGAGGGATCCCAAAAAATAGGGGATCGCTATGCCAGCTGCCAATAGAACGGCTTCTGTTGCACCCTCGACAACTGCATCAACGCCTCCATGTAGCGGGGAGCTCAGAATAACAGTGGAGGTGAAAGTGTGCCAGTCGGCACTCTGGAGAGCCCATCTGGATGGGTGCCCATGCGAGTGACAGAGAGGGACAGGAAGATTGGAAAGTGGTTGCTACCACAGGTCATTGTGGACCCTCCAGTGGATGAATGGGAGAAGACCATGGCTGCAAACAGATCAATGGCTGAGTTAGTTTCATGTGCCACAATGAAGAGTTTGGAGGCACCAGTATTGGAGAGACTTATGTCAAGATTTGCCAGTAAGTTTTCAATGTCTTTAATGATCATGGGTCCACCCCACAAAAGGTTATGGACATTGATGTCGCCCATGATTAGGCAAAGTGAGGGGAGCTGAGAAACCAATGCAGACAGTTATGCATTGAGGCACCACACCATTGGGAGGGTAAAATCCTGAAATGCCCTTACCTGAACAGTCACAGTCTCCAAAGTTGAATCAAGAGCAACATGTTTGATGTATACCAAGTCCAGAGGATGTGTGGAAACTCCACCAGACACACTATTATAATCGGGCGATTCTTAAAATAACCCCGGTAGCCACAGAGGGCAGGGGTCTTCATTGGTGGAAACCAAGTTTCCTGAAGGGCAATGCAAAAAGCAGGCTAGGAGCTTAAGAGATGTCACAGCTCAGGCGGTGGAAAAAAACTGCTACAATTCCACTGGAGAATTGTGCTGTCTGTATACTGTGAGGGCTTGATGGGACCAAGGAGGCAGGTTGTGTCCCACGCTCACCTGTTGGCACTGGTTGAAAGGTGATGTTAACACATACAGGATCTAAGTAATGTTGCGTGTTGCGATGTGGAGCCTCAGGGGCCACTGGGATCGTTGCTGAGGTTGGGTTGTGCCCATGGTGAGAACCCCTGTTGGAGTGAGTAGCTTCATCTGGAATTTCCTTCATCTTCAACGACTTCTTTTTGTCCTTTTCCTTAGGGGCTTTGGACGACTGGGAGAGCCTCCCTGAATTAGTTTCAGGGACTGAAGAACATGAAGCCAGCAGTTTGTGGCTCCTTCAGCCATTGATTGGTATACTGCTGCAGACTGGCAGAGACCTTTGAGGGAAGTGTCCCGAGCAACCCCTTCCTGGCGTGAGAAGCCAGACGAAAGTGATGTGTGTCCAGCTGGCAATGGGGATCAGCATCCCCAGTGGTTGTACCAATGTGGGTGTGGAGGCGGCAGCAGCAGCAGCAGGACAGCCCCCAACCAGCAGGGGGCAGGCATGGTCGAATGGCTCTGAGGGCTCATTGTAGGATGCAGAATAGGGGAAGAGTACCATCATTCAAGGTAGTGACCTAGTCATAGCTGTAGCCTACAATACTGTCATGCAAGCAGGATGTGGATGGTCGTACATTTTCTTCGCCTGTTGGTATGTCAGTCTCTCCAGAGTATAACATTCCCGTACTTTTCTCTCTCTGGAAGACAGTGTAGACTACTGAGCACAGAGAATGGTGCTCTCCACAGGTTATTTAGACAATGGAAGGAGCACAAGGAACATTCACATGCCACAGCCATCCACAATCCTTGCATTACAACGCGAAGACGTGCCAGAATTTCACACATTTGAAGCACAATGTAGAGGGCAGAACACAGAGTTTCGCGTAGTATTGGTATACCATCGCCTTGACCTTTTCAGGCAATGAATTACCTCCAAAGGTCAAGATGAAGGCCCCAGTAGCAACTCTACTCTCCTTTGGACCCCTATAGACATGACGGACGAAGTTTACATCCCCCCCCCCCCCCCCCCAAGTTGGCACAGCTCATCATCAGACTGCAAGAGGTGGTCACAATGGAAAATGATGCCTTGAACCATGTTTAGACTACTATAGGGAGTGACTGTCACTGGAATATTACCCCCTTGTCACAAGCAAGCAACACTTCTGACTGGACAGGGAATGCTGTTTCAATGAAAACTGACCCACTCTTCATTTTGGAGATGGCTGCGACTTCCCCAAAACTTGTCCTAGGCTTTGTGGCCAGAAAAGAATCCCCATCCGTCCTTGTACAAACCAGGTATTGGTGGGGAGTATTTCCCTACTTGTCTGTTAACCCGACGTTCCTCCCACAGCGTAGCCAGGGAAGGAAACAATTGGGTGTCACATCTCTCTGCATTGAATGAGTTCCTTCCTTCTGAAGAGACAGCCTTATGAAAACCAGCAGGAGATTGCATCATGGCAGATGAAGCTACTCACTCCAACAGGGGTTCTCACCATGGGCACAATCCAACCTCAGCAACGGTTAACTGGCCAGTAATCTGCTGCTTAGAGTGCCCATGCCCCAATCATGATGGGCGCATACTCCTTGGCATAGAGGGGGATGTTTCAGCTCAGGCACCAACAGTGTGATCCCTGCATGGTCAGGGGCTACCACCTTGCAGGTACTTGACAAAGGCCACCTCCCCTCTCCCACAATGGGATGGCTACTATGCTGGAAAGCAAGGGTGCAAGGGAGCTAAGGTGGAAAGGCACAAAAGTAAAAGAGATACCACACTGGGTGACCTCTGTGTTATCCCGCACTTCTGAAAATTTTGGAAATGTTATAGCATGTCAAATCCAACAATGAGGACCATGTATTTATTAAAGAAACGATGTAGAGTGCACTGGAAGTGAAATGGACCGGGTCCAGGCCCAAGTGGAGTCTGCACCAGAGAGACCATATGATGGAAAAGCAGAGGAGGGAAAGGGATAGTGGAAGTATAGGCTTGCATCACAGAGAGAGTAACACTCCCACAAAGGCTGGGGGGCTCATGATAGCCAAGCATGTACTCACAAAAGAACTGTATGCCCCTGGGAGATTGTCATTTCTGCCATCATCTCAATCATTAACCAACCACAAAATAAACCAACTACATTTTATGATTCCTGTGTACCTCAATCGTCTTTCAGGTTGAATGTTTGAAAGTATAATGAAGTAAGAAATTAGTTTAATTTGTGAACATTCAATGAGTATACCGTAACACACATTTGCACCAAACAGTCTGTTACACACTTCTAGTTTATTACGAGATCAATTATCATTGTTAGCTTACAGGCAACCATCACATAAAGGTTCGAATTTTTCTTTCTATATTCTAAAGTCTTTTCTGATTCGCATGAACTCATAAAACCAGAAGTAACTTCACCTCTCCCTCAGTCTTTTCATCTTTGGTAATATTCTAATTTTCTGATGTTTAAATAAACAATTGCATCACTTCAAGTTATATGCCAGATAACTTACGAACTATGCAAAACTAGTCATACAAACTCTTTACTAATGATTATCTTTGAAGGAAGTGGCGTTATTTCATTCCTGTGACTTCAGCATTGTCTTAGGCAAAATTTGTCACTGGTTAATGCGTGTAAATCACATAAGATGTAAAGCTTCCTCATATTAAAGTCTTGTAATGGAATCAAATGCAAGAGTGCCATATTACTTACGTGCCAGTTCCCCAAGAGTAAACAGTTCCAGCATCTGTCAGTAGGAGGCAATGTTCTATACCACAAGCAACAGCAGTCACACGATGTTTCGTGAGAGGCAATGGAGATGGAATACTGAAGGCACAACCTATTTTGCAACAAAGGAAGTCAATACTTATGATATATATTTTTGTTTGACAATGAAAATATATGTTCTGATCATTAACAAAAAACTGATTTTATGCATCCCATCAGAGAGGTATGCTTCACGAAGTCAAAGAACTGTTTCAGCATGTCGAGACAGTTGGTACAGAATTTTTCTGTCACTAACTTGAAGTAATTTAAAAAGATAAAATACCAAAATTGTGATGATCAATCAAGAATACACACCTTGACATTTTTGATTATAGACAGTTTGTATCAAAACATTTATTTTGAATGGTGGTGATATTCTTGTATGGACTACGAATTTTGTTTGGTTTTGATGTGTATATTTATCAGTGTGAACTTAAATTTAAATTAATACCTCCTTACAGTTTTATGATAACACAAACTATAGTGCAAAGATCCTTACCAGCCGCAGTTACTGCCACATGAATAGCTTCACCACAGCATATTTTAACAATTTTTTGGTGGGATTCTCCACTACTCGAATTTGGAAGTGCTCCATCCTGAATCCTCTTCCCATGTCTACACTGTTTATTTACGGTTTCCTTCTCATCATCAGATGTAGACATCTCAGTCTCAACATTCACAAAATTTGGCAGCTTTTTTAAGGCTCCTGTGGACGAAATGTACTGCCAACACTCACCGCTATCTGTAAGTATCAATGCTCGTGAAGAGGAGCAAGCAGCCTGAAAAATAAAAGCTTCTGTAAGATCACTAATTCTGCCCAAATTTTTATGATACTGCACATCAGTGTTGTTCTAACTTTTTCCCCACTGCACAATCTCCAATCTGTAAAACCAATGGTAACTTGAATAGAAAGTGGATTATCGTCAATATTCCAACTATATTATCTATGTCTGCTAACCTGAAAGATATAGGACCTTTAAGAATGGGGGAGTGGAGGAGAGAAAATCTGTCAGTTTTGGAAAGTAACACACAGACCACATATAATATCAAGGAACAAATCTCTTAAGAAATTCCATTTTTATCAAAGGTAGAGTTCACCTAAGGAAACTAAAATTACGAGACACAATGGCCAGCCAGTCTCCAGAAGGGAATATTTCAGTAATGTCAACAGGCACATTTATGAGAGAGATCTTTCTAGCTTTCATAACTATTAGTTCCTTCCTTGTTGGGTTGGGAAGGGGGGGGGGGGGGGGGGAGAGGGAGTAAGCGGCAGACTGAAATGTATCAATATGTGATTGTTAGGATACATACGACAAAATGTTGACATCAAGTGTCAGGCTGTCACATTTACAGGTTTATATAAATTTTGTTACAATCATTTCATTACTCTGATCCTTTTAGAACTCAACGTATTACACTGACTCAAATTCTGTCAATTTTGTTTTGACTTTAACAAGCACATATACACCTTTGCACTTTTACTAACAGGTACTTAGGCATAAAACAAACAATTCTCATTGTGTAATTCCAGAATACCTTTCAGAAGAAGTGAAACCAGCATTTCATTAGTATTAGTGGAATGAACATGTGCATATGTTATGAACATAGAACCTTCATGATGTAAGCAGCTCTGCAAAAAGCATTGTTACTGAACCTATTTTACGAATTTCTATACTAAAAGCTGTGTAAAACTTCATGTTGCAGTATGAGAGAAGTAAACTAATATGTAATTCCATGATGTCTGCCTGTATACACCAACAAGTTTTTGATTGTAATACAAAAATTTTCTGTTTCTAATAAAGGATTATGTAACCACTAATTATTACAATAATGTATGAAGGGTGGCAAATTAGCAGTCAGAGTAACCATATTATACATTAAACATGTAATTATAGAAGAGACACGCAACTCGAATTTCTTGAAATTTCTCTTGGAACTACCAAAACATTAGCTGCACTGTCAAGAACTCAGCAAGTTGCAGCAAATTTTGGTGGAGCAGATATTCGCAAATTCTTTTACAGCCACTGCAGCAAAGAAGAGTGCTGAGAAATGAAGATGAGTATTTGCTATTAATTGTTACACCCTGTAGCATTTAATTTGTGGTGGAGGATCCTGTGATATAGGCATGCACATACACGTGTGAGCAATAAAGCAAATAAAGAGGTGATAACTAACAAGTGGGACAAAAATGTTTGTGGTATGAAACTTTAACACCACGGACAATCTCTTTTCTGTGTGGCAGAAATTTTGTGTGAAGACAAGAATTTTAGTGAGAAGACTGAAATTTTAATTCTAAGTACTTAGTACTGTGTTTGTTTATCAATCTGATGATTAAAAGTAATCAAAACAGGTTTCAGGTAGTAGACAATGTTGCAAGTTTAAACAATAGCATTAAAGATAATGAAAGTAAAATCTAAGTTAACAGTGAGGTAGCACAGAACCGGATTCACAATAATGAGTCAGTAGGAACTGTTTACGTGAATGCTTGTTCACTGTTTCTTGGTTTTGACGAAACTGAATTTATAGGCTCAAACAATGGAATTGTAAAATTATTGTCAAGGTTATTAGCTGTTTCACACAATGGTCAAATTGCTGAAACAAACAATAATCTGAAGGACCTTAAAACACAATTGGAAAATAGTAATACATGAACCACAAGAAATGAAGAGGAGCTTAAAAAGCATTAAAATGAGGTAGAAACAGATCGGAAACAGGTCGATGAAGTTTTCTAGGAATTGCAGATGTATTTTGTTTCTTCACGCTGCTTACATGTTCAGTACCCACTGGCAAATACTGATGTGAAGCTCATGGTCCAAATCTCTGACACTGTTGGCAATTCAATCTTTAGAACTGCAATTGCCACTAAAGGTAGACTCTGTTATAATTTCCTGTATCCACTAGCTGGCTCCCTCCCACATACGTAATCCCGAGGCGTAGACATACAACAACTGTTTTAAGGGATCAGAATAGTCACCACATGCTGAGAATACATGAAATACTGGCTTTAAAATAATCATTTAGAAATTCTGCCATTTCTTTTCATGTAAACCACTGTTCCCAATGAAGCAACAAGGAACTACGTGGCCTGTGTAACAAGCTGAATAAGCTAGACTGTATGGGTTACAAAAAGAAAAACAAATTTAGATAGAAAATCTTGTTCTTGAAAATGAGACCCTATAATCTGCCTTACACTATGGAAACTAGTGGTCTTTGAAACTGTTTCCCGAGCCAAAGTTGTGCGCTTTTTATGGTAGTGGACTTGTTTAGATGGAGCTGGATCCAAATCCCAACCTGAATAGCCAAATTTGCATTTTCCAAGGTTTTCATAAATGACCCAAGGCAAAAGCCAGGATTGTTGCTTTGAAAGGACAACATACAATGTTTTGATCCATTCCTACCCAATCTGCACTTGCTCCCATCTCTAATGATGTCATAAACTAAACATCCTTTAATGCTCTTTTCTTTACAGCTATTTACGAATTATATTTGGAAGTTATAAACATTGCTGAATGTGGCCTTTTAAAAATAACATCTGAAATGCCCATCATAAGACAGTGTTTGTAGAAAATTTTCATTTAAATATGAAGTGTGTAAATCAAAGTACTTTACATTTATTGCTTTTGTTGTTACTGCATTATTTTAAAGCTTTTTAGTTTACTTAATTTTTCTGTAACCAGATTGTACATATTGTTTTTCAATGTAATTGTAACACTTAATTAAAAGTGATGCACACCTTAGGCAGTGCACATGTAAAGTAATTAGATATCAACTATCAAATTATCACAGTGGTAAACTTGGAACAGCACAATATTTGAAGAAGTGTGTGTCTCACCTAAGGCAATAATAACTTGTTTGATGTGTATTTTTGCCTACAGAAAAAATACAATGATTCCTGAAATGTGAATTAAGAATTATTGAGAAAAAGAGGAACCAGTTCAACAATGTTTTCATATGCCTTACATTTATATACTCTCACATATGTCTCTGGTTGTAATCAAATCTAGGCACAAATATGTTAGTGAGTGTAAGTGCCACACAATTAACTGACTTACATGTCTGTCAACAGAGAGCTTGCAGTGTATACCTGTGTTCACACTGTAATGTGTGTTGTGAAGACGTGACATGTGCCACAAACATGAACAGCATAAAAATACAACAGTACGTAACAGTTAATTTGATGAGCTGATAACTCATTATGGCATGACTTGGGAAGAAATGCAACAAGTTTCAAATGGTTCAAATGGCTCTGAGAACTATGGGACTTAACATATCTGGTTATCAGTCCCCTAGAACTTAGAACTACTTAAACCTAACTAACCTAAAGACATCACACACATTCATGCCCGAGGCAGGATTCGAACCTGCGACCGTAGCAGTCGTGCAGTTCCGGACTGAAGCGCCTAGAACCGCTCGGCCACGCCGGCCGGCGCAACAAGTTTCATAAGGCCCTACTATTGCAATAGAAAAGAACTGGGAACATGATTATCTTGTTGTCTACCACTAAGCACAATTATAGCAACTTCCACAGAATTGTTAACTTCCTACACACGTATTTAAAGTATGACCCAACACGAAACTGTAGAGTAAAAAAATAGGTGCATTAGAAATGTTATGTAACAGGTTGGTAAAACCAGTACCACCAACTGAAGGAGCTACAGTCCTTGGCTTAGTAACAGGTGAAGTTGTACCAACTCTCACAGCAAGACTCTAAAGTTAATGGAATATGTTAAATTAATGGCACTGCAGCTAGGAATGAAAATATGTTGATAGACCTTACGCTATTTGCATCTTATTAACTACAAATGAAGGCAAGACATTAGATGAATTAACTGTTAAACTTCTTAAGAACATAAAACTTGACACTGCATGAGAGGTTTTAGCAGTAAATTTACACAGGCAACAGTGTACCAAAATACAAGATCTTTGAAAGATTTAGAAAAGGGGATATTTTTAATTACTGAAAGCAAATGGGTCACAAGGTAAGAACTTGTAATCAGTCCATATCAGACTACAAGTAAATAGAGAAAATAATCAAAATATCATAATACACACACGAACAGAGTACTGACAGAATCAACAAGGAGATAGTACAACATGGCACACATGAAGTATGTGGAACATTTTAAAAAGCAAATTCCAAACCAATTCTGCAGCAGAAATAAATGACATTCATGATGCATAATTACTATACAGCTATGTTATGAGGGATTGCGACATCAAAAGAAGCACCATATTCAGGAGAAACTTGAAAGGGAACTGGTTGTACAAGTTTCTGTAAAAATGAACTGCGAGATATTTATTTTGGGAATCACATAGACCACCATCTGGATATTAATAAAGAACAACCAAACCAAGGAAACTGATGTCAGTTGACACTGGTAGAGAGCTTTCAATGTGACCTTCCATAACAAGGATATTGTATTTAGGACCTACACATAGTCACACAAAATTCCTTTACTGCTGTCTTAAAAAACTCTTTAGTCGAAGCCATATTGGAGCATGTTCAACAGTCAAACTTTGGGACATACAATAAACAAAAAACCCAGTGGAAATAGTGACATTTGGCAACAAAGATATCAGAAAATACTATCCATGAATTAATAACAAGAGTGCCAGATTTTTACTAATAAACTGAATAGCAGCAGCAAGTATGAAATGCATATAATAATTCAAATGGCAAGAACTCACCAATATTCAAGTGCACGGGCAAATTCTCAAGAAGTAATGCAAGAAGAGCTGGTGAGAGCTTTGGTATACATTTTAAAAATGGTCTGGCAAATTAATGTTTGGAAGTGTTAGTCTCTGTGACCAATGGATAGCCAAAGAGAGATAAAACACCTGCTTATAAAAGGGTATATACTTATGTCCTAGTTTGTAAGTCAGAAAGCATATGCAGTGAAATTAATTGAAATGTTTCATGATATAAGAATACAAACATATGACATCTATAATAAAGAAACCTCTGACTACAACAAAAGTGGAGGTACTGAGAAAAATAATTTCCCCTATCACCAACCAGTTGGCACTCATATCTGACGACCGAAATAAGACCTCATATAACCTGTAGCCTAAGCTTTCTTTGAGATCACTTTGAAGATATAGTGACACAAGAGGGATACACTGATATATTGCTGAGGCAATTTATATGGGCACAAAAATGAACAGTTAAAGTAAAAGGGCTGCACTGATGCAATTTAGGTATATGTAATATGACAGATCACTGAACACCAGGTGTAGTAATAATTCATTTTCTTTGAATTATTCCAAAGCTACACATAGATAAATTAACATAGTCAAATTTATGCTCTGAGGCACAGGCAGCAACGAAGTTGGGAGACTGACTAAAAAGTACCAAATTTCACCACTGCAATCCTTCATTCGGAAAGAAGAAACCAACAGCTCTGTGTTTTTACTTCAATACCAGATCAATTAGCAAACAATAGCAGTACCTCTGACAAGACCAACACTTGTTTTCATATTATAAAATATGATGCTCTGAAGTGATTCATTTAATTACACTGTAATTAAATACAGTAAAGTGCTAAACTTACAGAGCTCTGTATTTAATCAATGTTTACTTGATTTGGGTAAAAAAAAAAAAAAAAAGGCATGTACTGCAATTTCATATATTTCTCACAAACAGGTCAGTGCATTGCAAATATTGGATCAATGTGATTCTTTGATTACTGGTAAATACAAAAGCTTTAGAAATTTACTATGTAGTTGGGTGCCTAAATCTCAGTATCTCAGCTTGCATACAAATAACTTTCCACTCTAATTGCTTATATGAAAACTGAATAGGAGACATAAGTACCCTAGTTTGAAGGAAATACAATTCGAGGAAACATTTCCTAACTCCGTGAAAGATATGTGAAATACATTATAAAATAGTTTATGAAAATGTTAACTGTTCATACATTCCCACTGCATGGCAGGGAAAAGAACTTCCTCCACACAATACAAGGTCATTGTTTCTTCGGCATTCTTGCCTGAGAATAAGAAAATGTTTGAAAGGGACAAGGTGTATGAAGATGCTGCAAGTGTGATTATAGTGCTGCACACATAGTTCTGTATTCTTTTAACACCAAGTCCTTAAGCTACAATAACTCACAAAATTTACATTAAAGATCTTTCCATTTATACTCTAAAGACCTGCCTCCTACATGGGTCCATTTTTGTGTGGCGGCTGTAATGCTACATGGGTCCATTTGTCTCTGTTGACTAATATAGCAACATAGAACTGAAGGAAAAATAATGGAAGAGCCAGGAAAAGTTCTACTCGCCAGAATTCACAAGGACACATACGAATTTTACGCTTCAGTCAAGTCTAGTTAAGCAGCAGTCAAGATGCTGACAATTTTGCTGATCTCCAATTCTATATAAACAACAACAGACATCTGGTGAATTGTCATAGTGTAGTGCACTTTAGGGTAGAAAGTTATAGAAAATGCAGGATTAAAGGGATAAAAGATAAAAACAGTTTTAACAACACACAAAGCATCACTTTCGTAACTGTACTGGTAATTATCACTTAGTTGTGTTGTCCCTATTTGGCAACGCCACATTAGATATATAGCCTAAACGGAAAAAAGAAATGTTACAGGTAATATAGTGAGGAGTTCAATTCTTTGACGAACTGTAAATACGAATGACAGAACTCACCATTTACTTTAACGCTGATATTAAAACTTTAGGCCATCCGCACCAAAATCAGGTAGGACTTCACTACTCATACACTGACGAGTGAGTTTCGAGAATTACCAATCCCAATAGTGTCTGTATCGGACTTGCGACTAAATGATGAAATAAATAATTCTGGTAACAAGACATTGTCCTTTGCAGTCAACTATGTAATACAGTGGTACTTGAGTTCACAGAATAGGAGACAACCAACAAGCCCGCAACTAAACGCTTTTCAGTTTATTTATTTTTCCCTCCCTCTGCTTACGTCTACGGGCGAAACTGATCTCTCCAATGGCAATACGTAATGCTGCGCATTTTAAATTCTGTTACTGTGGTATTTGAATATCAGACGTTCGATTCCAATTAGAATACTTGCACAGAGAATAGCAGATTCCTCCACAAACGACGAAAAATACCCCAAAAGAAACTGTAAAAACTGTCTGCTGCACGATAATTTCGAGTGGCCAGAACCGTATTATTTAAAAAACTTAGTTTGGTGGAGTGTCTCAGGAAGGAAATTACAGGAAGGTTTAGTTAGGTGAATGCCTTTTCTGACTTACCTGTATCGCTCTCTCTTCATCGCCCAAAATAAGTTTCTTTCTAATATTCGATTCATCTTCCACAAACCCAGACACGTAAACATCTGTACCTGCAACATGTCATTCCCTTAAGATGCTAGAAAACCAATATTGATCATAACTATTGCCTATTAAGAAAGACGTATTAGTCTTCAGAAAGAGGTAACTATGAATACCTGTAAGGACCACCATGTAATTCCACGAAAACGAAACATCCGTTACGTTCTTGAGCGGAAACAATGTATACCCTGTTGTATCAATTTGCTTCGATGGTGACACTTGTCCGAAACCATTAAATCCGCAGCAATACAATCTCATACTTTTGCACGATTCACATTTCATAACAAGAATTATTAAAGCTATATTTTCATTATGACACTCACAAAGATGAAGGCATATTCTCGTCACACAATGCAAAATAAAGGTTACGTTCGGCCAACCATAAGCACTCCTCTTCCCTAACCCAAACTAATTTACCAGCGCCGGAACGCAAATGTCACTTGTCTCCCATAAACCCGTGAACATCAAACGAAGATATCTCAATTTTCGCATGTGAATCTCCGCCTCAGACTGTGCGGGCGAGATGAACTATATTTATCCGCCTGCCTCGCGCGGAGCGTCGATAATAGAAGAGAAACGTACATTTTAGTATCCTCCACCATAATTTCAAAAAGAGGGTGACATTAAAATGTGAACGCAGTTGACTTACATTCCTTCGGTGTACGTCAGCGTGAAGGACCGGAATAATATTTTGTGTTACTTTGTTTCATACTCCGTAAATCATATTCTTGAGAAACCTTACGGTGTGAAACGTATCAGTTGACCAAGAGATTACAGAATCAGTTAAAAAACCTGAGGATATATTTATGTGGGAGTATCTGTTCATAAACATATTTGTAACTGACTTCTAATTCCTACTCCTTCTGCCCTTGTTAAAGAAGAAGTTTTTAATCTACTTACCAGTGCTCTTCTATCAGACATTTTTATTAACAAGATCAGATTATCAAGTTTGATAGATGAGTATTTCACATTTTTCTGTGCCAAAGTTAGATTCTCTGTAGCAAAGTGGAGGACATTTTTCCTTTTGGTATTGTAAAAATATTAATAATTTTATTTTTCTTAGGCCATTACAACAATAGACAATGGCACACACACAATACAATACAACTGATAATTTAAAAGAACAATGGGGCACTTATCAAATTTACAGTATTATACAGCAATGTTGATAAATTTCATTGTATTGCAGGAATAGATGAGTAGATTCCTGACAGGTGGTAGCGCTGTTGCCCGTTGTCAGTTGCGAAGCACAATCGGCTACAGGCGGAAACAATAACCGTCTATAGAGCGGAGATAACACTGAGGCGTTTCCATAGAGATGTTACACAAAATCGCATTAAATCGTTGGCTGAGGTAGGCGCTCGAAGCAGCTGCGTCCAGCCAGTTACGACTGTAGCGGACCTTCTTACCAGACTCAACTATAACCAATCATGCAGTGTTCGTTTGAACGTTTGTTCTGATAAATTTTGTACAGTTTGTGAAAGCTTATTAAATAATTTGTGCACCATGAGTTCTAACTGTTAACTGATTGTGACAGTCTACATCTACATCATACTCCATGCCACCTAATTGTGTGTGGCAGAGGGTACTTTTTGTACTACTAACTGAGCCCTCTAACACTGTTCCACTCGCGAATAGCGCGTGGGAGGAATGATTGTCGGTCAGTTTCTGTATTAGCTCTAAATTCTCGAATTTTCTCCTCATGGGCATTACATGAGACGTATGTGGGCGGTGGGAGGGAGGGGGAAGGGGGAGTAATACGTTGTCCAGCTCTTCCTGGAAAGTGCTCTCTCAAAATTTCAATAGTAAAGCTCTCAGTGATGCACAATGCCTCTCTTGTAACGGCTGCCAATGGAGTTTGTTCAGCATCTCCGTAACGATCTCGCACCAACTAAACGATCCAGAAACGAAATGCGCAGCTCTTCATTGGATCTTATCTATCTCTTCTATCAGTCCTATCAGGTAGGGAACCCAGACAGATGAAAAATACTCAAGAATGGGTCGAAAAAGTGCTTTATAAGCCACTTCCTTCGTGGATGAGTTACATTTCATTAAGATTGTTCCAATGAATCTGAATCTGGCATCTGCTTTTCCCACTATATGTTTTATGCGGTCATTCCAGTTAAGTTCACTCTGGATAGTGGATCCTAGATATTTTACGCCGGATACTGTTTCCAATGGTTTGTCATCAATAGTGTAACTATACAGTAATGAGATTAGATTAGATTAGTACTTGTTCCATAGATCATGAATACGACACTTCGTAATGATGTGGAATGTGTCAGGTTAATAAATGGTGTCTATACAAGGTATTATATTAGACAAAATATTACATGACACTCAATATTTTTAATTTTTTTGTGGGGGTTGGGGAATTACCCACTTACTATATCCAAAAATTCATCCAATGAGTAGGAGGAGTTGGCATTAAGAAATTCTTTTAATTTCCTTTTAAGTGCTATATGGCTATCTGTCAGACTTTTGATGCTATTAGGTAAGTGACCAAAGACTTTTGTGGCAGCATAATTTACCCCATTCTGAGCCAAAGTTATATTTAACCTTGAGTAGTGAAGATCATCCTTTCTCCTACTGTTGTAGCCGTGTACACTGCTATTACTTTTGAATTCGTTCAGATTGTTAATAGCAAATTTCATAAGTGAATACATATATTGTGAGGCTACAGTGAAGATATCCAGCTCTTTAAATAAGTGTCTGCAGGATGATCTTGGATGAGCTCTAGCAATTATTCTGACTACACACTTTTGTGCAATGAACACTCTTTTACTCAATGATGAGTTACCCCAGAATATGATGCCATACGAAAGCAGAGACTGAAAATAGGTGTGGTAATCTAATTTACTCAGATATATATCGCCAAAATTTGCAATGACCCTAATAGCATAAGTATCTGAACTCAAACGTTTCAGCAGATCCTCACTGTGTTTTATCCAGTTCAAAACCTCATCTATGCATGTACCTAGAAGTTTTGAATTTTCTACTTTAGCTACCTATTTCTGATCAAAGACTATATTTATTAATGGGGTAATTCCATTTACTGTGTGGAACTGTATATACTGTGTTTTGTCAAAGTTCAATGAGAGCCCATTTGCAGAGAACCACTGAACGATTTTCTGAAAAACATCATTTACAATTTCACCAGTTAATTCTTGTCTGTTGGGTGTGATAGCTATACTTGTATCATCGGCAAAAAGCACCAGCTTTGCATCTTCGTGAATAAAGAATGGCAAGTCATTAATATATATTAAGAACAGCAGATGACCATAGACCGAACCTTGGGCCACCCCATTCTTGATTGTTCCCCAGTTTGAGAAATCACCAGTTTTTTGCATATTATGTAAACTGTTTATTTCAACTTTCTGCACTCTTCCAGTTAGGTATGATTTAAACCACTTGAGCACTGTCCCATTCATAGCACAGTACTTGAGCTACTTGAGCTTATCTAGAAGTATTCCATGATTTACACAATCAAAAGCCTTTGATAGATCACAAAAAATCCCAATGGGTGACTTCTGGTTACTCAGAGCATTTAATATTTCACTAGTGAAAGCATATATAGCATTTTCCGTTGAAAAACCCTTCTGGAAACCAAACTGACATTTTGTTAAAACTTTATTTGTACAAAGGTGTGAAACTACTCTACAATGCATACTTTTTCAAGAATTTTGGATAACACAGTCAGAAGAGAGATTGGGCAGTAGTTGTTGACATCAGACGTAACCATGCTGATACCTACAGGGTAGATTTCTAGTCTCCAGAAAAGTCATTATACTCGAACATAATACATGTTCCAAATTTCTACAACAGATCGACGTTAGAGATATAGGTCTATAGTTCTACACATCTGTTCGACGTCCCTTCTTGAAAACGGGGATGACCTGTGCCCTTTTCCCATCCTTTGGAATGCTAAGCTCTTCTAGAGACCCATGCTACACCGCTGCAAGAAGGGGGCAAGTTCCTTCGCGTACTTTTTGTAAAATGGAACTGTTTATCTATCCCTCTGTCATCTATTTCGAAGTCTATCGTTTTGTCATCTGTGCGACAATCTACAGAAGGAACTACAGTGCAGTCTTCCTCTGTGAAAAAGCTTTGCAAAAAGACATGTAGTATTTCGGCTTTTAGTCTGTCATCCTCTGTTTCAGTACCATTTTGGTCACAGAGTGTCTGGACATTTTGTTTTGATCCACCCACCGCTTTGACATAAGACCAAAATTTCTCAGGATTTTCTGCCAAGTCAGTAGATAGAACTTTACTTTCGAATTCATTGAATGCCTCTCGCATAGCCCTCCTCACACTACATTTCGTTTTGCGTAATTTTTGTTTGTCTGTAAGGCTTTGGTTATGTTTATGTTTTTGCTGTGAAGTTCCCCTTTGCTTCTGTGGCAGTTTTCTAACTCGGTTGTTGTACCACGGTGGCTCTTTCCATCTCTTACGATCTTGGTTCAAATGGCTCTGAGCACTATGGGACTTAACATCTGAGGTCATCAGTCCCCTAGAACTTAGAACTACTTAAACCTAACTAACCTAAGGAAAGCACACACATTCATGCCCAAGGTAGGATTCGAACCTGTGACCGTAGCGGTCTTGCGGTTCCAGACTGCAGCACCTAGAACTGCATGGCCACTTCGGCCGGCTCTTACGATCTTGCTTGGCACATACCCATCTAATGCATATTATATGATGGTGTTGAACTTTGTGCACTGATCCTCAGCACTATCTGTACTTGAGACAAAACTTTTGTGTTGATCCGTCAAGTACTCTGAAATCTTCCTACCTTTTTTAATATTTCTATTTAAGGCTGAAATCATCGATACGGTAACCGCTTTATGATCGCTGGTTCCGTGTTCTACTTTAACTGTTTCAAATAGTTCGAGTCTGTTTGTTACCAGAAGGTCTAATATGTTATTGCCACGAGTCAGTTCTCTGTTTAACTGCCCAACGTAGTTTTCAAATAATGCACTTAAAAAAAAAAGAATTTCACTGGATTCTTTGTCCCTGCCGCCCGTTATAAACATTTGAGTCCCCAGTCTATATCCGGCAAATTAAAATTTCCACCCAGAACTATAAAATGGTCGGGAAATCTACTCGAAATATTTTTCAAATTTTCATTCAGGTGCTCTGCCACAACAGCTGCTGAGCCAGGGGGCGTATAGTGACATCCAATTACCATGTATGAGCCTGCTTTAACTGTGACCTTAACCCAAATTATTTCACATTTCGGATCTCCGTCAATTTCCATCGATACTATTGCACTTTTTATCTCTATAAACACGCCTCCCCCTTCACTATCCAGCCTGTGTCTGTGGTATACATTCCAATATGAGTTTAGGATTTCATTACTGTTTATATCTGGTTTCAGCCAACTTTCTGTCTCTAGTACTATGTGGGCCTCCTGACCATTTATTAATTAGAGCAGTTCTGGGACCTTTCTATAGACGCTCCTGCAGTTTAATATTACCACATTAATATTGTTATTCCCTGTTGTGTTTTGCCTACTACTATCTTGTCACATCTCAGTAATAGCATATGACATTAAGTTTTGGAAACAAGAAAAAATAGGATGTTCTAACATACTTTTAAAATACACAAACCATAAACCAGCTTAACAAATAAATTACTCTATACAATATACCACTAACACATCATACATATTATCCCAAGATAATTTATCATCTAAATATACCATAAAAACTTAACATAACCTGGATTGTCTGACAGAATCTTGTCTTTCAGACTGAAAACCATCTGTTGCATTTTGTTTTTATTCAGTAAGAATCTGTTTGTATTGAACCTAAAGGATTGTTGAGCAATAGTCTTTGCAACACAAGTGATAAGGCTACTGTAATCATTACTAATGTAAAGCAGAGTGGTATCATTTCCATATGGTACTGCACTGAATTTAATAAATGATTGTAGGTCATTAATCACCAACTCTCATCTCTACGACAATGAAACAATATCTTCTATACAGTCACGAGATACAACCAAATATAGAAAACTCAAAAACAGCAGCAATACTGGGTCAACATGAAGGACACTTTTTCGCAATGGACACAAATGCAGAATCAACAATGTGGCATAGCACAGTACCTGATTAAAGAGGACTCTGCTTGCAGGATGACACGCAAGAGCCTGACCTTACTGTCATGAAGAGGCCTCTCAACCCACTTACTTTCGAAAATCGCACATGTGTGGCAAAAAATAGAGATACCACCATTCAGATTCGAAAGTCAGTGACCTCACTGCAAACTGGAAGGTCTGTGATGGACTTAGAACAGATGACCATAATCTTATTTACTTCACACTGCAGATAATGACTTAGACGGTAACATACAGGCCAAGCGACTATATAATCTATGCAAAGTGAATTTGGAACTTTTAAAGGCAGAATTCAAGATACAACCACTGCAAGCAAGCAGATTTGATGTTAACGACAAAGTCGATGAATCGGTGTGAGCACTGCAGATGGCAGAAGACAAGGTAGTCTCAGCATTGGTAGGAAGTCAAAAGGATTTAACATTCCCTGGAATCTTGGCCTACAGTCCTTAAGACATAGAACAAGGCAGGCAAGAAGATACTGCCCGAGATCCTTAGCGGAATGACAAAGAAGGCTGAGTTTCTATGGAAAAGTCAAACAACGATATACGGAACTTCTATCCCATACAAGAGTATAAGAGTGGGAGGCGTACATTAAGAACCAAGTGGTGACAGATGTCTGGGGTTTTCTGTACAAATTTGCGACAAATAAAGTTGTATCACCTACTACAGGGCTATTACAAATGATTGAAGCGATTTCATAAATTCACTGTAGTTCCATTCATTGACATATGGTCATGACACACTACAGATCCGTAGAAAAACTCATAAAGTTTTGTTCGGCTGAAGCCGCACATCAGGTTTCTGCTGCCAGAGCGCTCGAGAGCGCAGTGAGACAAAATGGCGACAGGAGCCGACAAAGCGTATGTCGTGCTTGAAATACACTCACATCAGTCAGTCATAACAGTGCAACGACACTTCAGGACGAAGTTCAACAAAGATCTACCAACTGCTAACTCCATTCGGCAATGGTATGCGCAGTTTAAAGCTTCTGGATGCCTCTGTAAGGGGAAATCAACGGGTCGGCCTGCAGTGAGCGAAGAAACGGTTGAACGCGTGCAGGCAAGTTTCACGCATAGTGATGTGATAGATTCAGTGTTTAAACCTCCTCTAGCAAGAAACGTGCCAGAACTGCGAGCTCGCATCAACAATGCTTTGGAACTCATTGATGGGGACATGCTGCGCCGAGTGTGGGAGGAACTTGATTATCGGCTTTATGTCTGCCGAATCACTGAAGGGGCACATAGCGAACATTTGTGAATGCCTAAAAAACTTTTTGAGTTTTTGTATGTGTGTGCAAAGCATTGTGAAAATATCTCAAATAATAAAGTTATTGTAGAGCTGTGAAATCGCTTCAATCATTTGTAATAGCCCTGTATATTATCAACCCTGAGAAGATCCTATGGGATAATGATGTACATTTACATCTACGTGGATATTCTGTAAATCTCACTGGAGTGCCTGGCAGACAGTTCATCGAACCACCTTCACGATAATTCTCTGTTATTTCTCTCTCAAACAGTGCGTGGAAACAATGAACACCTATACCTTTCTACGCGAGCTCTAATTTACCTTATTTTATTATGATGATCGTAAGGTTCCATGCCACTGACTGAGGGACCACACAGAGTTAGTAGGCATGAGCACCCTGTAGTGAAGTTTCAGGAAACGAAAATCCACTGACGATGTCATGAGTCATGCAATGAATATTGTGAATATCTCATAAAACAAGTATGTTGTAGACATGATGATTGATACAGCTAGGATGTCTGATAATTTATTGTGGCCTGCCTTGTTCTAAAAACCGAGACAGCAAAAGAGATTATTGTAGAGACAGGCAGGTGGTATTAGAATGTCCTGGAAAGACATTTGTGGAAAATGTTATATCCTAGTCAGTAATGCCACCCGAGCCCGCTGCCAAAAGGTTGGCAGCATCAAAGTCCGGACGCCGTCCGCATAAGTAGCGCCAGCGAGACAGGAAATCGCCGCAAGTCTGCGCGCGCCACCGCTGGCTTCTGGTTTCTTAAGCGCTGGAGTCGCGAGCGCTAGGACAGTTCTGTATTCGCCGCTCAGTTGTATACTCGCCACCGAATTGTGTACTTGCTAGTCAGTTGTGTGTTCATCGCAGCAGAGTTGTTGTTTGTCGTCAGCCGACGCTGACCTAGCCGCTCCGACTCGAACTAGACAGATTTCTGTAGACACGGAGTTCACTACTGTGTTTCTGTATCTTCGTTAATAAAGATAAGTACCGACTTCTATTTAATCAGAGTGTTTGGGTTTTCATCTTTCTGTTCACTGTTCCAGCGGACCGGTCGGCCCGCTATTAAAAGTGTGGCGGTGACTTCGTAAGCCGTTTCTACAGCGAATTGTTTGTCGCTACGAACGCCGCCACAAAACTGGCGACGAGGGCTTCCGAACTCGTGTGCAGGGCTGGTTCAACTTGTTTCTGGTTATACTAATTATAGCGATAAAATTTTGGGGGCTGGTTTAATTTGTGTTCACTATGTCTGCCGAATTACAACAGTTGATCTTGTTACAGAGTCAGCAAATACAAAGTCTGGTGGAAGCAATCGCCAAACATGCGGCTAACCCTCCAACACAAAGGAACAAGCACAGGCAGCACCACCTTTCCGTGCTTTTGATGCATCAAGAGAAGAATGGCGAGAATATTTCGCGCAGTTGCAGGCGCACATGACAGTCTACAAAATCACGGGTACTGAGCGGCAGCGTTATTTAATTTCCACTGCAGGCGTGGAAGTCTATCGACTACTTTGTAAGTTGTTCCCGGAATCCAAGCCAGAAGCTTTAGACTATGACGTTGTTGTTAACAAGCTTGCTGAGTATTTCGAGTCGCGAGTTCATGTGGCAGCAGCCAGATTCAAGTTCTTCAGATTAAAGAAACTGCCACATCAATCTAATAAACAGTGGTTAACAGATTTACGGGGCCTCACCCGTCAGTGCCGATTTAATTGTGTGTGTGGAGCTTCCTACAGTGATGTCATGTTACGAGACGCTATTACTCAAAACATTGCAGATTCTCGTATTCGTGCTGCTATCTTGAAGTTGCCTGACCCGTCATTAGAGACTGTGATGAACATCATTGAAGCCCAAGATACTTTTGACTATGTTGAGTGTGAGTTAGATCAGCCATGTATTTCTCAAATTGCCTGTGCTAAGCAAGTTATGTCACGCCCGCGGCCCCACCGGCAGAGTCAGACTGTAAACACTAGCCGGCCGCGTCATGTTAAACACATTCGTCAGCCGCGTGTGCAAAATGATAGAGTTAAGTATTGCCCTAAGTGTGTTCTTGCTCATCCTCGTGAACGTTGCCCGTTAAGAAACGCGGTTTGTCACTTTTGTCAAAGGAAAGGACACATCCAGACTGTTTGTTTGCGTAAACGCAAGAACAATTCTAGTGCTGCCCAGCCCATGGATATTCATGTTCTTCAAAGCCAGCCCGCCCAGAAGGTCGCGTTTAAAGACTCTTCCACGGTTCGTGAGGGTAATAAACTTGTTCGCAATAAGCCACCCACCCAGCCCTCTGCTATGCGACCCAAGCGTAATTCAAACGCTGTAAAAAGTAATGTACAGACTGCAAGTGAAGCGCGAGTTGTTGTTCCACCCGCCCAATCCACGAGTTGTCGTAAGCAGCGAACACGCGCTACACGCGCTGATTTTGTGTCTTCCGCCTCCACTGCACCGATCCAGAGACAGTGTAATAAACTATTTGTGAAGCTACGCATCCAGGATAAGACCTTCAATTTTCAATTAGACACTGGTGCGTCTGTGACTCTCATAAATAGTGCTACGTATGCGGCTATCGGCCGCCCTAAACTTTCAGCGGCAAAACATTCTTTGGCTAGTTATATTGGCGAACAAATTCCTGTGTTAGGTGTATGTAGCGTGCCAGCCACATTCCGTGGCAATACAAAAACAGTTTCATTCACAGTGCTCCGCGCTACAGACAGTGTAAACATTTTCGGATTACTGTTTTGACTTGTTTGGCCTGTCTATCCAAGACAATGTGTTGCAAATTAATTCTGTTGTTGTTCCTCAAGACAGCATAACCGATTTGTGTAAACAATACAGTGACATATTTAAAGACGAACTAGGTTGTGCTGCGAACTTTGCCGCTCATATTACGTTAAAAGATAATGCTCAGCCTAGATTTTTTCGTGCTCGTCCAGTGCCTCACGCCCTCCGGGCACTTGTAGCAGATGAACTTCGTCGTTGGCAAAACATCGGTGTTATTCAACCCGTTTCAGCGAGCCAGTGGGCTTCTCCCTTAGTTATTATAAAGAAACCGTCTGGCAAGTTACGTTTGTGTGCTGATTTTAAGTCAGCAGTTAATCCTCAGACTGTCATTGATTCTTTTCCTTTGCCTAGACCGGACGAGCTGATGGATAAGTTAGGGGAAGCTCGTTTCTTTTCCAAAATTGATCTCCGTGAAGTATATTTGCAATTGCCCCTCGACGAGCAATCACAACAGTATTTTGTCATAAACACGTCGTTGGGGTTGTTCCGTTTTCTGCGTTTGCCTTTTGGTTGTGCGTCAGCTCCAGCTGTTTTTCAGCGTTTTTTGTCACAACTTCTGGCTAATGTGCCATCGTGTTGCAACTATTTAGACGATATTGTTGTGTCCGGTCGGACGCCTGCTGAACATTTCCGTAATTTGGAGTGTTTGTTTACAGTGTTGTCTCAGGCAGGCCTACGTTGCAACATCGATAAATGTTCATTTTTCCTTACGGAGATGGAGTATCTGGGACATGTTATTAATGCTCAAGGCATTCATCCCTCCCAGTCACATGTAGCAGCTATTCGTGATTTGCCCGCTCCTCGCAATCTGCATGAATTGCAAGCAGTTCTTGGCAAATTGACATATTATATTAGGTTTATACCTAATGCACCACAGATTGCTGCACCGTTGCATCGTCTCCGCCGTAAGAATGTTCCGTTTGTGTGGTCAGCTGATTGCCAATCAGCCTTTCAGCAGCTTAAAGAGGATTTATTGACTGATCGTTGTCTGGTCCATTACGACCCTAACAAGCCTCTGGTGTTAGCTTGTGATGCCTCTTCTTTCGGCCTCGGTGCTGTGTTGTCTCACCGAGTCGGTAACACCGAACGTCCTATTGCGTTCGCATCTAAATTGCTAAACAAAGCTCAGTGTAATTATAGCCAATTGGACAAGGAAGCGTTGGCTATTGTGTTCGGTGTCACAAAATTCCATCACTACCTCTATGGTAGATCATTCTATTTAGTAACAGATCACAAGCCCCTGACGTCACTGTTTCATCCGTCTAAACCAGTTCCTCAGCGGACAGCTCAGAGACTACAACGTTGGGCTCTTTTGTTATCACAATACCAGTATGAGATACTGTATCGCCCTACAGCTCAGCATGCAAACGCTGACGCGCTTTCTAGATTGCCGATTGCTGCGGATGATGTCTTCGATTCCTCTGACGACTCTTGCCATCAGATTGACGCCGATGAGCATCAGTCCATCCGGGATTTTCCGATTGATTATCGTCAGGTGGCACGTGAGACAGCTACGGATCCTCATCTGAGTTTACTATTACGTTTTGTTCAACGTGGTTGGCCGTCCAAGGCAAAGGACATATCGGATCATGTGGTTCGTCGCTATTATCCGCAACGTCATCTGTTGTCTGTTTCGCACGGAGTTTTGCTGTTACGCACCAAGAATGACCAGCTTCGTGTAGTGGTTCCCCAAGTGCTCCAATCCAAGGTCCTCGACTTGTTGCATCAAGGTCATTGGGGAGTGGTCCGCACCAAGCAGCTTGCCCGCCGTCATTGTACATGGATCGGCATTGATAAGCAGATTACGCAGATGTCTACAGATTGTTCGATGTGTGCCGAACACCAAGCTGCTCCGCCTCAACGCTATTTTGGATGGGCACGCCCTGCCGGTCCCTGGCAGCGACTACGTATTGATTTCGCTGGTCCATATTGGAATTCTCGTTGGCTCATCGTGATAGATGCATTTAGTAATTTTCCGTTTGTTGTGCCCATGCAGTCTACAACGTCTGCACAAACTATACAGGCGTTGACTTCAATTTTTTGTATTGAGGGTCTTCCAGAAGTTTTAGTGTCTGACAATGGTCCACAATTTACCTCTGCTGAATTTGAAAGTTTTTGTTCTGCCAATGGCATTCGCCATGTTCTTACTCCGCCGTTCCACCCTCAATCGAATGGTGCAGCGGAACGTTTTGTACGCACATTCAAGGATCATATGGACCGCCTTCGTGCTACGCACTCTCGTCAGCAGGCCCTCATCACGTTCCTGTCGTCGTACCGGACCACGCCACGCGACGGCCCGTCGCCTGCGGAGCTTCTCCACGGCCGTCGTCATCGCACCCTACTAAGATTGTTGCACCCCCCGGATCGACCCGCCGCTTCTGAGCATCGCACGCGTTTTCAGCGCAACGACGCCGTTTTTTTTCAGAGTTTATCACGGTCGCCGTCGCTGGGAACGTGGTACCGTGATAAGTGTCCAGGGTCGCGGTTTTTATACTGTTCAAGGTGCTACTGGGGTGCACAGGAGGCATCAGAACCAGTTGCGCCGCGCTGGCCGCCCGGATTCTGCCGCTCGTTCTTTGTCCACAGATTTGGTCCGCGGCGGGTTCCAGCCGACTTCGCTGCCGCCCCCAGGGCAGCAGCAGCAGCCGTCGCCGCTACCACGCCGACAGCCCGTCCCGTTGATGCCTTCCGCGCAGCTTCATCCGGGAGCGCCCCAGGTAGTCGCTCCGGCGCCTGCGGTCCCTCTTCAGTCGCCATCGCCTTCGGAGCTGATGGACGTCGACCCCTCAGTCGGGCCGCCTTCCCAAGTGGTGGCTGTGCAGCCTGTCCTGCAGCCGCTTTCCTTGGGCAGCCCCAAGGAGTCTGACACCGCAGCGCCTTGTCCGGCGCCCACTCAGCAGCCGTCGACGCAGCGTCAGGAGACGCTGCCTCTCTTCGTGGGTCCCGACGCCCCGTCGCGTCCAGTACCAGAAGCTGCGCCCGTGGTCACAGGCGTGCACCCTGACCTCGGTTTTCAGTCGGTGTTTCCCGAGGCCCCGCGCAGCCAATGCTGGGGTTCGGACCGGGGACTGCCACCGACAACAGTCTCCGCCCCGGTCTCTTCTGCTACGCCTGCGGCCAGACCCCTCCCCCACCGTCGACGCTCGCCACGTCATTATTCAACGACGGTGCGGCGATTTGGGGGGGAGGAGTGTTATATCCTAGCCAGTAATGCCACCCGAGCCCGCTGCCAAAAGGTTGGCAGCATCAAAGTCCGGACGCCGTCCGCATAAGCAGCGCCAGCGAGACAGGAAATCGTCGCAAGTCTGCGCGCGCCACCGCTGGCTTCTGGTTTCTTAAGCGCTGGAGTCGCGAGCGCTAGGACAGTTCTGTATTCGCCGCTCAGTTGTATACTCGCCACCGAATTGTGTACTTGCTAGTCAGTTGTGTGTTCATCGCAGCAGAGTTGTTGTTTGTCGTCAGCCGACGCTGACCTAGCCGCTCCGACTCGAACTAGACAGATTTCTGTAGACACGGAGTTCACTACTGTGTTTCTGTATCTTCGTTAATAAAGATAAGTACCGACTTCTATTTAATCAGAGTGTTTGGGTTTTCATCTTTCTGTTCACTGTTCCAGCGGACCGGTCGGCCCGCTATTAAAAGTGTGGCGGTGACTTCGTAAGCCGTTTCTACAGCGAATTGTTTGTCGATACGAACGCCGCCACAAAGGAAAACATCACCACAGGTGGCCGACAGGGCTCTGTTTGTCGTCCAGAGTTCTGGGATGTTGACACAGAACCATTACTGAACGAACTTGAGTGTAACAAACACTACATGGTGCATTGCCTATGAAGATGATTTGATAAGTGTAGTATCTGCCAACATAAGGGGTAAATTATATTAAAATAGTAGGCTATTTCTTGAGACATTAGGTAACTATTTTGTCTAGAAAACAAACAACAGCCTATAACATAATAAGAAATGTGGAACTGTGGCACAAGCAGAATTGGAATGATAGCTAATATATCAGCTTATGAACTGCAAGCCTACATGACTGAGAGACAACCAGGAAGAGAGCATACATCACAACAATGAGATGCACCACAGCAGAACATACACCTGTAACAACCTTCTGGAAGCAGTGAGGAGATTAGACTCGGGGAGGATCTGGATGCACAGTAGCACAACTCCTGTGAATGCTGAATTGTACTTCAGTCCACCAGGGCCTACCCATCTGGACAAATGAGGTAACTAGCTTGGTTCTGATGTCAAGTACAGCAGTGTAGTATTGTGTAATGTAGTGTTTATAGTAGCATAGTCCAGAATTACAAACTCCAAAATTATTGATACACCAGTGCTGCATACTGTAGTAGACTAGTGGCACATGCCTTCTGGTTTGTGGAAGAACATACATCTGTGCACCAGATGGCCAAATGGTAGTACATAGACTTTCATTATTATTTTTTTTATGTAAACATTTTATGTAGATCCTCCACTTAAATATCATAATGCTTAGTTATACTAACATATTTGAAATAGTGTTAGAATATTATGTGCTGTTCATGAAAGTTAATATACAACATTTGGTCTATTCTTGCTTATAGGTAACGGACTAAAAGGAAATAGCCAATAAATAGTTAAATCGTTATTGGGAACAAGAAAAGGCCCAGTATAGTTCCCTGTGAAACACCTACCTCAACATGTTCTGTACTGGATATTTCTTTGCCAACACAGACAACTTTCTTGAAATTCGATAGATCTGTTTTTAATAGTTTAAGGCTGTTATCCCTAATGTCATAGTAGTCTATTCTTTCTAGAAGTAGTGTATGCTCTACACAGGCAAAGGCTTTCCTTATGTCACAAAAGTGACTTGAGCAGAGTACTTATTCTCAAATACTTGAGGTAGGTATTTGAGTACAGAGGCTATATCATCAACACAGGACAAGTTTTTCTTGAAATCATGTTGTGATGTACTAATTATTCATAGATAACAATTGGTAAGTTATACATTCCAATTCTTTAGAAAAGCTGGTACTATAGAAATTGTTTTTCAACTTGAAGGAGAGTCTATATCTATCTTTTTATATGCTGGAACTACTTGAGATACTTAAGGTTCATCAGAAGCATATCTATCAGTTATACACTCTTTTATATAGTACATTAAATGATGTACAGTAACTCTATTATTTTCTTCAATTTCTTGCAAGATGTTATATACATATCTTACACTGTCTAATGATTTGAACAGCTTTACTATTCTTGGAACAAGCCCAGGCAAGATCACAGAGGAGATAAGCACACTTGTATTTATTGATGAGATACATGCATTTGTTGAATGTAATTCTGATGAACCAAGTTTGATATGGACACTTTCTAATTCTTCAACTGATATAATATAAAAAACTAGATTTTTTGAGGAGAGATATTAATTTTGTTATTTGTTGCATATTTAGCAACATTATTTATTATGTTCAATGAAGTTTATTGATGGGACTCTTAATATTACTGAGATTGTGTTTTTTTGGGTTCTGCAATGGCTTTTTTATACTCATTCCCACATTTAACACAGACTAAACTAGCACTTACTTTCCATTTCTTACAGGAATTCTGTCATTAAATTGTGTTAAAATGCGTTAAAAACATATTAAATATTATCTTAGCTGGCAAATAATTTTTTAAACTATGACATATGTTACCATAATACTGACAAAACCAGAATCTGTCAGTGAAGGACTTATGAAACATTTTACTTTTATCCTCAGTGGCAGTTCAGATGATAACAACTCTCTGGACAGGCGTAGTTATATGCCTACAGTATAATTTAAAGATACAGATTAATGATCAGATAATGGAAACACTGCCACATCACATGATTCTTCTGTTGCTTAAAAAGTCACACAAATACTGTCAAGACATGCTCGATTTTTTATGAGTCTATCAAAGCCCATTCGCAGTAGAGGTCAATAGAACTGAATGGACTGACACATTACACAATGTACCATCAAACTGAATAACGGATGCTCTTGATGAATTTCGTATGTTAAACTGCTGAGAAGTGAAACAGTATTTCAAAACATTGAAATTTGTTTGCTAGGGAAACATAACCATACAAACAGATCGAACGGTATTTGTAACGGACTATTTAGAGACTGGTTAACTTATCCGTTACGTTTTTTGATACTTTGAAATAATATCATAAACAACTGTATTTTTCTCCTTCAATAGAGTTTACTTTTCACTTAATTATAAAAACTTATTTAATGAAAATTTCTTCATCAATTTATGTCCTTGTTTAGGTGTGTAGGCATCAGCTCTGTTCTGTTATTGTAAAATCTAAACCATTTTTCGCTTTTAGACACATAGACTCACATATGTAAGGGCACTCAATGGAGCAATAGCCATGTCTTCATGGAACATTTAACATTTGTTATGAAAACAAAGCAAAATAACAAAATAAAGATATAGAGGAAGGAAAAGCACAAATACACTACTATAAAATGACTTAGCTGGGCTAAGATTGTTTAACTTCTGTTGTTAGCAGACAAGGACGCAGTTCCCCTACCCACACTCCAACCTCAAAACGTTCTTCCCAAGAAACCTTAACGGGGATGTGACACGACATTCTGTGCAAATGATGGCCAGTGTGAATGCAGTAACAGAAATGCACTGTGTAATGTTTAGAACTGGCGTGATGTTCGGTTCCATCAAATGCGAGTCAGCCTTTATTAACAGAGTGATAACTGTAGTATCTTAGCAGATTTTTCTGTTCAGTGACACTTGTTTATATGTTGGTACATCAAAATCTAGATTCAGATCTCCACTATCATAATATTTCCATCTAGTTTTTCTAAATACATCTAACAGTACGTCAGTTTTTTCTAAAAATAAGTTGATGATAACTTATTTGTGAAAATCTCTATTTCTTTCAAAATGCAATGGACTGGTGAGAAAAATTTTCATCAGTGAATAAATTATTAACATTGCCTATAAGCCTGAACAAATGTCTGCAAGATGTACACACATGAACAACACTCACTCACTAGTCTAATTATTTTAAAATCGACAGGACATTCGTGTGATGCTACAAGGACTATGTATGGTGAGCTCGCAAATAAGGATTGTGCCATATTGATCGCTCCTTTTGAGTATATAATGACATAAATTTATTGATGAAATTAAGTAATTTACCTATTACTGCAGTGTATATGACCTGTGATAATGTTTGAAATATGAAATCAATCAAATGTCAACCATGACTCTGCAAACTCACTCTAGTTCTTTCATTTAAATTTTCCAAAAACTTTTTGGCATACTTACATCTCTAGTTCTGATATTAAACACTGGATCTCAGCCTTCAGGATGGAATAGATCGTGATTTGTTGATGCACACACAATATTTCAAATACTCCACAGTAAAATCATAAGATCTGGGTGGCCATTTCACATCACCAATGAGAGAAATCGCCCATACACAGAACCTCTCTCATAACAAGTCTATTGTTGCATTCAATATGTGGCAGTCCCGGCCATCTTGTTGAAATTAAACGTATTCAGCAATCAGAAGAGCCAATGAGATCTTCAAAATGTTTTAGCACTCATGTAGTTGTGAAGTCTGACAGTAAGATATGCAAAGATGGAGTAATTGAGAAATGTTGACTGAAAATATCTGAAGCTTATTTGAGACAGAAATATGGAAAGCCCACCCGATACGATGTGAAATCCAGAGTAACCAGTCAACCAGACAGTACGACAGCGAGAAAGAAATCTGTTCTTACTGAAATTTACGTATGCCGTCTGACTCTGTGACAAAATGACTGTGTTAAACATTGACACTAAATTGTTGCGAATCTTTGTTATTTTAGAAAACAATTGCTGTACCACAATTATTACAGTAATTACACAACAAATGATCAGTGAATTCAACACATCTGACTTTATCTGTTAAACTGTCTGAAATCAAAGTGCAAACTTTCATAAAATATTTCACTCACATTAAACTTCTAAACTTCTGTTGATATTATTCTCATAAATGCTCTCTGAAAATCACTGCGTTGACTCTGACTATGAACCACAATGATAATGAAATTTGTGGCTTGCCTATGTGCAAATTACTGCTCGTCTGCTCTGCAATCTTTTTTTTATAGTACTTGCGATGTGCAATGCGAGACGACATTTCATCAATACTCAATAATGTTTCTCAGCACACAACTCATGCAGTGCAAGGTGAGTGTGCAGTCATATAAAACCATACATCTAAATGAAAAATGGGATACTAATCTCACCGACAAAGACTGAACCTACACTTTAAGTTGTTACTGAACTTCATTAAGTGAATGCAGATTTCCGCACCTCTCACACATGAACTGATTCACAAAATGTCTCTTCAACATTTATCACTGCAGTGAAAGACAGAACTATATAACTTCATTACAAAAACCTTACAGAAAATCTAAACCATAAGCACTGTTGTAACAATAAACTTACTAAGTAATTACAAATACAGCAAACCACATTAGCTTTAAATGTTTTCTTTTCTCATTATACAATATTATAATCATTCTGCTTAAGGAAATGGGGGTGATATGAAAAACCACTTAACGGAACAATAGGTTAAGTGACGACAAAGGACCGAACATTAGGTTACGGTGAACAGAGTACAGTGCTGAACATTAGGTTATGCAACATGTTTGCTCCATATAATTACTTCTTACAAGACCTACATGTTTATAAACATCAGAGGATGAGCAAGAGAAATCCAACTCCCACAAACTGTTATGAGACCCTTCCTCTCCACCACCAGACCGCCATCTTGGATTACGTTGCAGAATGGACGACAGCGCACTCTGGTGGCAGTACTGTGTACTAGGCCAATTGGAGTCCAGAGCTCGTGGTGAACACACTGGATGGCTGTATTACCTCAAATTGTTTAAATAAAGACTGTATGCAAAATAATAAAGACTTATGTCCAGCAGAGGCTGCGTCTTCTACCCGCCATTTCCTAGGACAAGGTGGCGGTTGGGTGGCTTATGTTAGTGGAGGTTGCCCAACGGCACTTACTTTCCCGCCATTCTCTTAGGTTAGTTGGGATAGCCCAAGTGAGCTTTCTTTACCACCAATACTCAAAGTTCACGCTAATCCCTAGGAAGAGATGGCAGTTGGATGACTTGGGTCAGTGGAGGTAGCCCAACTGCCCTTTCTTTCTCGCCATTTTCATACGTTAGTAGAGGCTGCATTATCCTGATGGAATTTAAACTTCCTTCCATTTTCTGGGGGAGGGGGTTAGGTTAGTGGGATAGAACAATTGACATATCTTCCCACCAAAATTCAAAACTTCCGCCAAAGGCCGCCATTTTGAATGACTTCATGGTCCCCATCTTGGATGATTTCATGCACTGTTGCCAAGTCCACACGCCGCCATCTTGGATGACATCATCGCCGCCATCTTGGTTACATCTGGCAACATGGAGAGTAGGGTAGAAAGCCTTTGTCCCAATACTGCAAGGTAGGTAAGGGGCCAATGCTTTAGAGGCCTATCTGTAGAATTGATCTGGGATTTCATCCTCAACCAGTGATTTATTTGCTTTCAAGTCCTTCAGTTGTTTCTCTATGCCAGGTATCCTTACCACTACATCCATAGGGGAATATGTCCAATGGTGAAATGACTGCATGTTTGTACGATTTCTTGAAAATGAAATCAGATCAGATTAGATTTACTTTCATTCCAATTGATCCATTGTGAGGAGGCCCTCCAGGATGTAGAGCATGTCAGAAAAACAATAACACATGGCAAATATTTACAACTGAAACAAATAAGCTAATGTACCTTTCACAGGTCTCAAGTGGAATGATAGTCATTTTTTTTAATGAACACTATATGAAAGAATTATTTTACTAACACTCATTTACTAAGATCACATTAATGCACTGAATTTAAAATTTAAAAAAATGTTTTTTTTTATTTATAAGGTAATAAACATATAACAGAACTACACACACACACACACACACACACACACACACATGCGTACGTTTTTACAATGAACACATTACTACACTGAAATGTTGCAGAAGTTAGATTGTCCTTACACACACACACTCACACACACACACAAATCAGCTGGTTCTACTGAGAAATTCATCAATGGAGTAGAAGGAGTTGGCCACCAATAAATCCTGTAGGCTTCTCTTAAATTGAATTTCATTGGTGGTTAAGCTTTTTAAGGCTACTGGCAAGTTATTGAAAAAGTGTGTTCCTGCATTATGAACATTTTTTTGTACAAGAGTAAGTGACTTTAAATCCTTGTGTAGATTATTTTTATTTCTAGTATTGATTCCATGAATTGAGCTGTTGGTTTGAAAAAGTGATATATTTTTAATGACAAATTCCATTAAGGAATAGATATATTGGGAAGCTGTAGTTAGTATTCCTAATTCCCTAAACGGGCTTCTGCAGGATGTTCATGAGTTTGCACCACATATAACTCTTTTTGCACGTTTTTCTGCCCAGAAAACCTTAGCTTGGCTTGATGAATTACCCCAAAAAATAATCCCATGTGACACTATGGAATGGAAGTAAGCATAGTATGCCAGCTTTTTCGTTTTTATATCCCCTATGTCTGACACAATTCGCATTGCAAATGGAGATCTATTAAGATGCTTCAGCAGTTCTGTGGTGTGCTCCTCCCAGTTGAATTTATTATCAAGCTGTAATCCTAAGAATTTAACATTGTCCATTTCTTCTATGTGCTTGTCATCGTATGTTAGGCATATACTCGTGGGACACCCCTTGCAAGTTCTGAACCACATGTAGTGTTTTTCTTTTTTCAAAGTTTAGTGACAAAGAATTGGCTAGGAGACAGTGATTAATGGCCACAAATATTTTATTAGCCGATCTTTCTAAGAATACACTTGACTTGCTATTTATTGCAATGTTTGTATCATCAGCAAACAAAGCAAACTTGGCATCTGGTAATGTTACTGATGAAAGGTCATTAACATATGCAAGAAAAAGTAAGGGCCCTAAGATGGAACCTTGTGGGAGCCCACATGTAATTAGTTCTCAGTTGGATGATGCCTGATAGCTTAATACATGTCTCTTTCCTAATAACACCCTTTGTTTCCTGCCAGAGATATAAGATTTGAACCATCTTGCAGCATTTCCTGTTTCACCATAATATTCTAATTTACTTAAAAGGATATTGTGATTTAAACAGTCAAATGCCTTTGACAAATCACAAAATATACCAGTTGCCTGCAATTATTTGTCTAATGAATTTTGCAATTATTTGTCTAATGAATTAAGTACATTTTCTCTGCAAGTGCAGATAGCATTCTGAATATCAGAACCCTTTAGAAATCCGAACTGCAACTTTGACAGTATGTTATTTGTGAAGACAGTTATAAAGCTGAAGTTTTGAGAATGCCGGCAAAAGTGAAACTGGACGGAAATTTGATGCTAATTCTTTATCTCCCTTCTTAAACAGTGGCTTAACTTCAGCATATTTCAACCATTCAGGAAACATTCCACTGGGTAAACGACTGGTTACACAGATAGCTTAACATGTTACTTAACTCAGAATCACATTCTTTGATTAACTTTGTTGATATTTCATGATACCCACTAGATGTTTTTGATTTTAAAGATTATATGATGGACATTACTTCTTCTGATGTAGTCACGGTCAAATTCATATTATGGAAGTTACTTGAAATGTCTGATCTGAGGTATTGCACAGCAACATCTACAGAACATGACAACTCCATCTTTTCAGTAACAGCTATAAAATGTTTCTTAAAAGGGTCTGCAACACTATACACATCCGTCACCAATGTACAATTTACTCTTAATGCTATTTCTCCCTCTTCATGTCTGGTTCTACCAGTCTCCTCCATTATATCCCATATTGTCTTTATTTTGTTATCTGATATGACTATATTTTCCTTGTAATATATTTGCTTTGATGTCTGTATTACAGTGTTTAATATTTTTCAGTATTTCTTGTAATGTGGTATAGCATCAACATCAGAACTGTTTCGGTTTGACAGATACAGTTTTCTTTTTGTTTTACAAGATACCTCTATTCCTTGAGCAATCCATGGCTTCTTTGTAGATTTTGCTCTAACCTTGGTTAGTTCTGGGGGAAAAGAGTGTTCAAATAAGGTAAGTGCTTTATTAGCAAAAGTTTTATATTTTTCATTCATGCCATGAGCACTGTAAACATCAGTCCAGTTAATGTCTCTGAGGAGTGTCCTAAAATAATCAATTTCTCGCTTATTGATTACCATCCTGAGCTCATATTTAACAGAATTTATATCCTGTGCAGTATTAACATTTAACAGAATGAACTGCATGTCATGGTCTGAGAGGCCATTGACTATTGGTTTTGTAATACAATTTCGTAATATAATTTTGTTCATTGGACTTTTCTATAAAGATATTATCAGCCGTTTGTGAGCAATTGGCTACCCTGGTGGGGAACTTTACAGTGGGCATTAAATTGAATGATAGTGTTACTAACTCAAATAAGTTCTTATTGGGAGAGTCTTTAAGGAAATCTACTCTGAAGCCACCAGCAACCACTATTTCTTTGTTTTTGGCTGTTAAATGGGCCAGTACAGCTTCAAGGTGGTTTATGAACAGATTAAAGTTATGTGCAGATGATCGATTTACACTTAATATTACGAAGGATTATTTGTGAAATTTTACTTCTGTTGCACATGCTTCCATATGCTGTTCGAGGCAAAATGTATGAATGTCTATGTTTTTCAATTTATGACAGTTCCTGATGAATGTGGCAACTCCGCCTTTCTCCATTTCTGCTCTACAAAAGTGAGATGCTAACCTAAATTCTGTAATATACCAGTGGTCAGATTATGTTCAGACAGGCAGATTACGTCAGCTGGGTTTGATGACTCTAATTCATCTATGCAGATAATTAATTTTATTTCTCAGTTCTCGAATATTTTGATCAATAAAGATAGCTGACATTTCACACTGACTGAGATAAAATTGGGTAGAGTTGAAATTTCTGCTGATTGTTGAAAACTCTTAACCAATGGCTGTTTATGCCGATGTAATAAGCTGGAATTATGTTTTTTGGTTTCTTTCTCAAGCTGAAGGTTTGTTTCAATCCTAACCTCTCTTAAAACCTGGTTTCTTTCTGTCCTCTGTACCCTAAAAAAGAGTCTTTTCTGAACCCTGTAACCACTGGTATTTTATAACTCATGACAGTGCCTCCTCCCCTTTAACTTTCCTGCTATTTTACCAGCCAGTTTACCCTTCACTTTCCTGTTGAGGTGAAGGCCATGCCTAGTATAATCCCATCTATTGAGAGAATCAACATGAACCACACGAATGTGTGACCCTGCACCCGGCATAAGTTAGTTGTTCCAACTCCAAATTAACTCTCGTGAGAGAAGACTCCAAATGAGGTCAGCCATGGCGCCCCAGAACAGATACAAACTCAACACTAGCATACTTCAATGCTGATGCAGTCTTTGCCAGGTCACATGCTATACTGTATCCAGGATCTCTGTCAATACAATTATCTGGCCCGCCCACTATAACCATGGTGTCTTCCTGAGTGAAATCATTGCAAAGTGATCCTAAATCCTCTGTCACCTGCTCCAGACCAGAACTGGTTTTAAAAAAAATTGGTGACTTGGTATTCTTATCCTAGTTTACTCTGTAAATGTTGGCCAACACCT
Source organism: Schistocerca americana (assembly GCF_021461395.2). Lineage (NCBI taxonomy): Eukaryota > Metazoa > Arthropoda > Insecta > Orthoptera > Acrididae > Schistocerca > Schistocerca americana. The sequence continues at coordinate 240,709,312 of NC_060121.1, forward strand.
CTTCCATGGGAACTACCTAACAACAACACCTTCTTTCTCTTTACTGATTTTCGTACATTCTTATTTTTCAATTTGCTGCTCAAAAGTTTGTTGTGCTTTGTTTACATCTGCAACTGCTTGAGGCTCACTAGCTTCTAACTGAAGCAACAGGTCAAATCTATTCTCCACATTCACCAAGAAGCTGTCAGAGTTCTAGGCCTGTTCCTCCTGTTGCCTGTTGCCACTCCCACCTCTCTTTACCCTTCTCCCTCCTTAACCTGTCAAGATTTCCCCTGGCCTTGTCTAACTGAGCATGAAGGGCGGCAATTTTCCCCTCCTGTTCTAGTATCTTCCTATCTCTACTACATATCCTACAAAACCACTGATGAGTCTCATTTATTTCCCTATTCCCACGCCACTACAGTCACCCACATGGAAAAAACTACAGCACCCGTCACACCAAAGACCCGACCTAACAATTATATGGCAAGTCAAGCACTTTCCGCTCATGGTAAACGTAATAGTTTATTAAGAATAAGTCAGTTAAATTACAGATAAACAAGAAAATATGATTCCACAAATTTGGCCTATACACAACTGCATGTAAACAGAAACAACAGTGCTAAGTTTCTAAAACAACAACTTAAACTTTACGCTACTTTCCGGAAATGTGAGTTAAATAATGAAGAGGTACGCTACAGTTAAATTGCTGGAGAGAGCAAAGCACAAGTGAACGAAATTCTATAGATTTGCTGTGGCAAAATGTAAACAGAAAATACGACTATAACTTGTCTGTACGATCTTTTCACGTTTTCTGCTATATTACGTAAAGAAAAATGAAACCTTTAATGGTACGCTTAAAAGGCACACTAATACACCTATTTACCACGTAATCAGTAGTAAAGTGTTATTATAACCTAAAAAGACTTATATTTGTGAGAACATCAAAACTCGCGCTAGTTACCTGGCTGCAGGGCTGCCAACTTCAACCTCCACACCAGACTGTTCAACAAGGGACTGAATGGAAACCTTACACTTGTTTAGCGATTTGACATAAAACCAGAATTTTCTCGGGTTCTGTGCCAGATCTTTTGCTAAGGTGCAACAGTCGTAGTAGTTGCATGCTTCGTCCATAGATCTTCTTCACAGACGCATGAGTCTCTGCTAACGTTTCCTTGTCAGGCTGTATTTATGCATGTCTTTGGTTGAATGTCTTGGGAATTAGTAAAACTGTGGTGTGTACAGAGTTTCGCAATGATGTCACACACTATCGTCACGCATTTTGTTAATGTTTACCAGAATATGCCATGACATTATTTATATCAATATGAGAACGGACTCGTTTTAAAACGCACTAATACTGTAGGGATGACTTTGCAGCACTTTATACATCGAGGTGTGGTATTTGTGCTAGGTGTTTCCATCCACCCAAGCTCATTTTAGTGATTCATGCACACAATTCGCCTAGATGCATGGACAGAATAAGGCTGGCCGAAGTGGCCGTGCCGTTAAAGGCGCTGCAGTCTGGAACCGCAAGACCGCTACGGTCGCAGGTTCGAATCCTGCCTCGGGCATGGATGTTTGTGATGTCCTTAGGTTAGTTAGGTTTAACTAGTTCTAAGTTCTAGGGGACTAATGACCTCAGCAGTTGAGTCCCATAGTGCTCAGAGCCATTTGAACCATTTGGACAGAATAACATCTTGCAAAAACACTAATAACTCGCAAGAAACAAATTTAGGAACAATGTTTTGCTTTGTAATGAACATGTTTGAGTCTTCCACCATACTACACAAATTTTCCCGCCGTTTTTGCTAATATATCGTGACACCATTAATTTAGCCATATAGTTCATTGTCAGAGTGCCTTAGATCATAACTTACGCCAATATTTACCGGAATTTGTATAATATGCCGGGACATCATCGATTTAGCCATACAATGCATCCGCATAGTGTTTTACACCATAAATTACTTTACTCTTGACAGTCATTTCGTATAATACGTCATGACGTCTTCATTTCTATCAAATTCTTCATTTCTGGAACATACCCTATGACGTCACACACACACACACACATATACACACACACACACACACACACACACACACACACACACACACACACACACACACACACTCTACGAGGGTGTGCTGAAAAATTACAGCCAGAATTTTTTATCTCAGAACTCTTAATATTTTTAATTAAAGCAAACGTTATCAGCATTCTACATCTTTATTCTTCATGTCCATAAATATGCAGCTGTCTGCCGCTGGAGGGCTCCACACAGTGCAGTGTGTGACATGGTGGTGTGTAACGAAACTATGGTGGTGTGTGAGAAACAGCATTCTGTAATCTAGTTTCGAAGAGATATTCCGTACGTGATGCACTCTCTCCTTGAGCATGAAAATGCCAGACCACACATGAGTGCTGCGAGATCTGATGCCTTGAGTTCGCTGTATTGATCACCCTCCATACAGTCCCCATCTTGGCCCCATCCGATTTTCATCTGTTGTCAAAATTTAGAGAACACCTTTGAGGACTTCGTTTTAATTTGATGAATTGGTGCAAGTATAGATGAAGCTGTAGTTTTGTCAAAAGAGTCAAACATTCTATAGTGGTGGTATCAACAAACTAGTCTCTCACTGGGAGAAATGTGTGATTGTTTTTCTTCAAAAGCTATAAGTGTTTTCACGGAAAAAGTTCGGAATCATTACTTTTTAATACACCATAATAGTAATGAAGTGGTGGCTTTGTACTGATCAATAACTCGGGCCCATGCTGCATTTTAATTCACTGAGAGCATCATGATGTTGACATGACACGACTCAATATTGATACAATGTCGGAAGCAGTGTGATTAAACTCGTGCAAGTGGACAAGATGCTGGGGAAACTACCAAAAAATATGTAAAAATACACAAAACTGAGGAAAATACGGAGATGTGTGAAACTGGGGAAGAATGAGGCTGCTTACATATCTGCCTGTGTATGGTATCTGCCGGTATTTCGAAAGACGAAAATGGCGAAGTATTAAATTGTTATTCACAAATAGGCCTCAAGTGATATTGCTTAATGTAATTACAATAATTTGTTACTAACAAATAGACACAGCCAGATCATCTCGCTATATTGCCCAGCTCCAGAGTGAACTCCACCTACTTAAGTGCCTCAGTTACAAAAATGATAAATATGGAGATGGGTGCTTGAATCCATTGGCCCAGGAGGGATGGGAGGGGAGGAAGGGAACGGGGTGGAGAGGAGGTGGGATCCCACTGGATGACCTTGATCAACTGCTGGGGGTTCCCTGGGCTCTGGGGAGTGGGGATAACTTTCAATATATGTCACCCAAGCTTGAAATCTGACACCCCCTTCCCCTAATCTTATCAGTAACTTTAAGCTTACACCTGATGTATCTCATATTGGTACAGATAACCTGCTGATGCAATAAAGTACTCAGCTTTGAGCGATGGATGCTGCATGGTGCTGTAGCTAAAGTCCAAGTCCTACATGCTTCTCTGATCTAATACAGTGTAAGAGAATACCTAATTTATAGAAATTCAGTCTGGACTGTTGTAACTAACAGTTAATGTTCAGGCTTTGAATGTTGGATATCATTTACATGCTGAGTCTTCATTGTTCCTATGATCACTCATTAACGGCAGCTGTCTATAACGGCAGCGGCTGATTATTTGCGTCGAAATGCTCTGCAGAACTGTTAGTGGGGTTGAACTGTGACGGGAACTGCTGGCACCTGGTCGAGTTTGGTTGTGTATCCTTTATTCGCAAGGGGCGAAAGGATGTCTATCAGCGATTTTCTGATGGAGGCATAGTATAGTTCCTGGTGTCAGTGCCCTCTGTGGCGGCTGACATAACTCTGTAGGCAAATAGAGCAGACCTGTGGAAGGTATTGTGGCAGAAACATGAATGAGTTCTCGGTTATGAGCGCCATCTTTGTGGTGACAGTTCGGAATTGAGTGGCGCCTGATGCGGAGAGCGCCTGCCTGTGTGGTAGAACTCTCTTAGGTAACGCTGTGTGTCAAGTGCGACTGCATACATATTAATACCAGATAAAAACCCACTCACTCGTTGTGGATGTAATGATTTTGTGGGAAAGCAAGCACTTGTCGGTACCTCTAGTGACGAGTGAGTTATTGATTTTTACCTGTCGTTCAGCCAAAGTAAAGACTGCAGGGCCTGAAGTAAACAGTGACCAGAGGGAACAAAGAGATTGCATAATAATCTTATGTGGAACTAAATGTTTAAATGTTATTACAAAAGTTGGGCATATTATGTAAAAGTAAACCAATGACAAGAGTTTGTCTCAGCATGATCTGACAATTAGTTTCTTCAAAAATCCAGTTTTAATGAAATTTTAAAAAGTATCTAAGTTTAAATGTAGACCGTTGTTCTTTTAGAATCAGGTTCAGTTGGCTATAAAAACTGTCTTTAGCGGTTTTCATGAAGCTACCTCTTTTACTTTTTGAATTATTCCACTCTTTTTGAATTATAAAAATATGTACTATTGAAGTTAGAGAGTTATACCTTTGGAATTATGTTCATTTTATCATAAAAACATGTGGTAGAAGTTTTCATGAAGCTACTTACTTTAGTCTGTATTATTTAATAAAAACCGAATTTTGTGATAAAAATTACAAAAACGTGTTGAATTAACTTACCATAGTATACATTGAGTTAGGGGTATAAGTGCAGATATTGTGATCATTGGTACCTTAATATGGGTCCACTTCAATGTGTTAGTTGTTTTTTCTCTCTATTTAACAGTCTTCCTATAGACACTTCACATAATTTACTATGTGAGGTTTTCTGCATAGTTGTAACTACGCCACCATGTGGACTACACCTGTCAGTATAGACTTACCACTTTGTATCCACATGTCCACATTTTTGCGTCTGATGTGTTGCTCAGAGGAAAATAAGCATTGATGACTTGCTCTTGCCACATGTACCTGGCGGAACTAACCAACCTAAAAACATACTATTTCCAACAAGTCCGAAAATCAAGTGAATACTGATGTAATGTTGTTAAGTACACCATCCTCAACGACCAATGAAAACATCTATATTTGTACCCCTAATGTCCTATTGAATACAAAGCTATAACGACAGCACTGCATTTGATGCAAGTAATAATGATACCATACGAAATTTTCTGATGACATTGTAATTTGATAAAGGTGCAGAATTTTAGAAAGGGAGAGTTCAGAGGCCACTATCTACCCTCAGTTCCGTTTGAAAAATTCTGAAAGTCAAAGTTTTAGAGTTGTCGAGCTGAGAAGATTATACAACATAAACAGAACAGAGATGTAGTCAAAGAAAAATTGAGCCTTCATCTACTAACGATATAAATAATTTCGTATGCAAAAAAGGTGCTTGGTGAGCACTGTTGCTGACACTGGAAGGGTTCTAAAGCAGGCATTCCGTTTCGTAGTCCACACCTAGATTACATTATAAAGACCAAGGTATCTGCAACAGGAGTTTTCGATCATTGTCAGTCATATGGGAATGCGTTATGCTCCATTTCAGCATGTCCCGTGATTCCATGTCCGCTTAAGCCTCGGGTGGCGTTAATGACGACTGACATGATTGTTGTTTTGATTGAATTAGATATCACTTGTGATACTGTGTAAAAGTGAACTTACCTGGATTAACAATTTAACTGGAAAGCCCTTGTTCCGTTTTAGATGATCTTTTCTGTGTGTCGCCCACTATATAATAATAAACCGCATGGGAAGTGTCTGAGATTGTTCCCCACTTTTAAGGAGAGCAGTTTACTTTACCTAATTAGAAACAATGAATTAATCTCTGAACTGTGGCAACTGCTGAGTGTGATACAACAAGTTTTAATGATTTTCATACTTATTACCTGTGTGTATGAACTTCCGTAAGAACATACTGCGCAGTTAAGTGGCAGCAGACTTTCATTTATCATCATGGTTCCTGACTCCCATGTGTTATTTGCGAGTTACAACATCTTATTTCAGTTCCAGCGGACTGAATTGTGGGCCTGTGGACTGAAGACTATGAGCTTTCAGGTCCTTATAAAACGCAAGACTATGAAACATTTCAACTTATGTAACTAAAGGACAAACTAAACTGAGTATAATTATAACCAGCTGCCCATATCTTCTCCACAACTACTCGAGGGTTTTCTGTGTCCCAAAATCCTGCAGTTTTGCTTGTTCACGATGCCACTCAACAGAAAGTGCACCTCATCAGCAGTAGGGCAAAGTGGGCATCTCCCCACACCGCATTCTTGCCATATTTATTCAAGATGGAGTGGCAGTATCACTCCACTCTTTATGGTTGCCAAATTGCCCCCTTAACATATTGTTCTGTTCCATGTCACCCCCTCCCACTCCCCTTAACCTATTGTTCATTTCTCGCCACACCTTACTTTGTTAGCAAATTTATAATCCTCCTTAACATGTTGTTCTGTTAAGTGGTTTTCCATGGCACCACCCCATCCCCCTCTAGGACACCTCCAGCCTTCCTCCCTCCTATAAAGCCTGCACCACCATCCATATCAAATTAATTGACTAATTAATGAAACTGATCAGAAGTGGTGCAGGATCTCCAGTATGGAGGAAGGCTGGGGATTTCCCAGATGAAGAGGGGTGACATTTAAAACCACTTAACAGAACAATAGGTTAAGGAGCATTATAAATTTGGTAACCAAGTAGAGTGGGATGAGAACTGAACAATGGGTAAGGGGAAGGGGATAACGTGGAACAGAACAATAGGTTAAGGAGGATTATAAGTTTGGTAACCATACAGGTGGGATAATAGCGCCATTCCATCTTGAATGAATTGGCAACAAAGTAGAGTTGGTGATGCATGCTTTGCCCTATTACTCCCATCAGTGAACACAGTTTGCTTGAAAAAATTGTGGCCACTCTTTGTTTCACAAACACCCAATCAGCAAATGCTTGGCCCTCATCATGATCACATGGCTTCAGTTCTTGCACTGTAAGTTGGCTTGCTGAGTATAAATGTACATGTGGGCAGATCGTATATCATTGTAAAATAATCCTTGAGGGAATAAATTAGTACTGCTACTACAACAGTGCAAAGAAATTGTTGCTGCTTTAGTATCCTAACCTACTCTACACAAGCCAGAGCCTTCAGTATGGCAGGGTTAGCAGGGTGACAATGTATGTTCTGGTACATTTGATCTAATTTACAGTCTGGACCCCTTTTCCCATAGGATAACAGCTTAATTAATTGGTTTCTAATTGACCTCCTACCTAATAGCGCTCTCTGTGTCAGCCCTCTCATCCCCCTCTCCCTCTCCTTTCCCTTCCCCCTTGGCCCAGTGTTTTGGAGCGTCCAGTAGCGTTTGAGTATCAGCACCTTTTGGCCATTGGTATTCTGAGCCTAGGGACTCTGTGTGAAGTTACACTAAATACTGTCAAATGCCCAAGCATCACCAGTGTCAGACTTCTCATGGCAGCAGCAACAACAGTAGCCACATAAATTCACAATACAACAGAAGAGGCAGCTTGAGCAGCAGCAGGTAACTAGTAAGTATTTGTCAAACATATTAATGATATTATTGCTGTTATAACTGTTTATTTCAGCACTATTGCTTCCAGCAGCTGCTTAATTAATACTTTTCCTTATCTATCGTAATGCAACAGTGGTGTGATGTGGCCAGATAGTTGAAAAAGTTAATATATATTGTATCTGTCGTGAGCAGTAATCCCTGTAAGCTGTAGTGTAGATCGAAAAACATACATGTGTAGGGTGTTTTAAAAAGGACTTTACAACTTTAAAAATTCATTCAAATTTATTGAAAGGCGATATAGAGCTGTGTTTAGTGTTATTTTGTAAGGAAACGCATCAAGATTATTTACCTTAGATTGGCCCGCCCGGTTGGCCGTGCAGTCTAACGCACAGCTTTCCGGGCAGGAAGGAGCGCCTGGTCCCCGGCACGAATCCACCCGGAGGATTTGTGTCGGGATCCGGTGAACTGGCCAGTCTATGGATGGTTTTTAGGCGGTTTTCCATCTGCCTCAGTGAATGCGGGCTGTTTCCCTTATTCCGCCTCAGTTACACTATGTCAGCGATTGCTGCGCAAACAGGTTCTCCACATACGCGTACACCACAATTACTCTACCACGTAAACATAGGGGCTACACTCGTCTGGTGTGAGACATTCCCTGGGGGGGGGGGGGGGGTCCGCCGGGGGCCGAACCACACAATAACGCTGGGTTCGGTGTGGGGCGGCGGAGGGGTGAAGTGGACTGCGGTAGTCATCGTGGGGTTGTGGACCACTGCAGCTGCGGCGGGTACAGAGCCTCTCCGTTGTTTCTAGGTCCCTGGTTAATATGCAATACAATACAGTACCTTAGATTTAAAATGTTCGATGTGGCTTCCACTGGCTATACTGCACACATACATCGGAAGTCAATTTCTTCCCAAACTCGCTGCAGCATTGCAGGTCTAACTTGCTCAGTGGTGGCGTAAATTCTTGCTCTAAGTTAAGGTAGTGAAGCTGGCACAGGAGATACAAACACGATATCCTTGATGAATCCTTGATGATGTCAGGGCTGGGGAACGTGGGGGCCACGCAATTGGCGCACCACGGCCAATCTATTGACCTGGAAAGCGGTCACTGAGAAAATGCCGGATATCAGGCAAGTAGTGGGGTGGTGCACAATCTTGCATGAAATAAACATTTCATTCTTGGTCATCCTCATCGATCTGTGGTATCAAAAATTGTTGTAACATATCCAGGTACTCTAACCAATTGATGGTTCTCTCACAGAAAAAACCGTCCCGCGAAGGCAGCCACCTGTAACGCAACTGCCGCTAGCGCTGCTTACGGTGCGATTCGGCATTAGCGAACTAAGCGATGCATTTCCCTACAAATTGACACTGCAATCACCTCTGTAGGTACTATTAATTAATTTATATGAATTTCCACAGTTGTAAAGTCCTTTTTGAAACACCCTGTATAATTGAGTGTTAGTGTGTGCATTATTATTACTATTACTATTATTACTATTAGAGGCCGGGGTGGCCGAGCGGTCCTAGGCGCTACAGTCTGGAAGCGTGCGACCGCTACGGTCGCAGGTTCGAATCCTGCCTCGGGCATGAGTGTGTGTGATGTCCTTAGATTAGTTAGGTTTAAGTAGTTCTAAGTTCTAGGGGACTGATGACCTCAGAAGTTAAGTCCCATAGTGCTCAGAGCCATTTGGACCATTTGTTATTATTGTTATCAGGTGTTCTCCACAACAATTGTGTGGTTCTGTCTGTTCAACAATTCTGTGGTGGCAATAGCAGCAGCCTGGAATACTAGCAACAATAACTACTACACACTCTCTAGCTAAAAAAAAAGAGATACTCTGGAACCGAATGACATAGAGAAAGGATCAGGCTGTGTCTATAACAAATTACATCAACTGAAATTTATTACATGCATTTATCCATAGCAAAATCCTATAATAACTGTTTTTCAGCTCCCAGTCGGCAATGTAGTTGAGCCAGTAACAAAAACTTCTGCGCCAGCACGCAGTGATGTGGCAGCAGCAGTGTGGGTAGGTAGTTGAAACAGTTAATTAATATCCCCTACCTGTCGTAAGGAGCAACTTCAATGCAAAGCACCGAGCGAGGTGGCGCAGTGGTTAGCACACTGGACTCGCATTCGGGAGGACGACGGTTCAATCCCGTCTCCGGCCATCCTGATTTAGGTTTTCCGTGATTTCCCTAAATCGCTTCAGGCAAATGCCGGGATGGTTCCTTTGAAAGGGCACGGCCGATTTCCTTCCCCATCCTTTCCTCACCCGAGCTTGCGCTCCGTCTCTAATGACCTCGTTGTCGACGGGACGTTAAACACTAATCTCCTCCTCTCCTCCTTCAATACAAAGCTGCGTAGGCCAAAAACATAATTATGAGTGCGCTGGATTAATAATGCAATGCAAGTGCAACATTACTATTTGGTGCTCTCCTCTGCACATCGTCTGTTCGACAACACAGTATCCGTGAAATAGCAGCGGGAATGACTGCTACACACTCTAGCTAAAAAGGACACTGTGTCCCAGTGTTGCTTCCAGCAGCAGCAACACTTCATTATGAACATGGGGCAATGAAAGGAAAGAAGGAAGATTGGGTTTAACATCTCGTCGACGGATGAGGAAGGTAATCGGCCATGCCCTTTGAAAGGAACCATCTCGGCATCTGTCTGGAGCTGTTTAGGGAAATCAGGGAAAACCTAAATCTGGATGGCCGGATGCGGGTTTTTGAACCGTTGTCCTCCCAAATGCGAATCCAGTGTACTAACCATTGCGTCACCTCGCTCGGACGTAGGACAGTGGCAATATAGCCGATCCAGCATACACTATGTGATCAAAAGTATCCGGACACCCCAAAAAACATACATTTTTCATATTATGTGCATTATTTTGCCACCTACTGCCAGCAACCTCAGTTGTCATTAGATATCAGGAGAGAGCAGAATGGGACGCTCCGTGGAACTCACGTACTTCGAACGTGGTCAGGTGATTGGGTGTCACTTGTGTCATACGTATGTACGCGGGATTTACACCTTCGTAAACATCCCTAGGTCCACTGCTTCTGATGTGATAGTGAAGTGGTAATGTGTAGTGACACGTACAGCACAAATGCCTACAGGCCGACCTCGGCTGTTGACTGACAGAGACCGCCGACAGTTGAAGAGAGTCGTAATATGTAATAGGCAGACATCTATTCAGCCCATCCTAAAGGAATTCCAAGTTGTATTAGGATCCACTGCAAGTACTATGACAGTTAGGTGGAAGGTGAGAAAACTTGTATTTCATGCTCGAACGGCTGCTCATAAGCCACACATCACGCCGGTAAATGCCAAACGATGACTCGCTTGGTGCAAGGAGTGTAATCATCGGACAACTGAACAGTGGAAAAACGTTGTGTGGAGTGACGAATCACGGTACACAATGTGGCGATCCGATGGCAGGGTGTGGGTATGGTGAATGCCCGGTGAACGTCATCTGCCAGCGCGTGTAGTGCCAGCAGTAAAATTCGGAGGCGATGGTGTTATGGTATGGTCGTGATTTTCACGGTGGGGGCCTGCACCTCTTGCTGTTTTGCGCGGCATTATCACAACACAGGCCTACATTGACGTTTTAAGCACCTTCTTGCTTCAGACAGTTGAAGAGCATTTCGGGGGTGGCGACTGCATCTTTCAATACCATCGGGCACCTGTTCATAATGTACGGCCTGCGTCGGAGTGGTTACACGGCAATAACATCCCTCTAATGGACTGGCCTGTACAGAGTCCTGACCTGAATCCTATAGAACACTTTCCATACGTTTTGGAACGCCGACTTCGTGCCAGGCCTCACCGACCGACATCGATACCTTTCCTCAGTGCAGCATTCCGTGAAGAATGGGCTGCCATTCCCCAAGAAGCCTTCCAGCACCTGATTGCGAGAGTGGAAGCTGTCATCAAGACTAAGGGCGGGCCAACACTATATTGAGTTCCAGCATTACCGATGGAGGGCGCCACGAACTTGTGAGTCATTTTCAGCCATGTGTCCTGATCTTTTGATCACATGGTCTATGCCAGGTGAGGTTCGCCAGCACGTACTGGCAATGAAATTGGTTAATTTTCATTACTTGTCTTCAGCAACAATGTCAATATACACACAATGGTGTGGACCGAAAAAATAATTATATGTGCGCTGGATTAAGACCGTAATACGAATGCAACATTATTATTTAGTTCTCTCCATTGCAGACAGTCTGTTCGACATTCTGTGCTGGCAGTAGCCACACTGTAGCTAAAGAAGGTTGTAGTGTGTCCAGCACAGGCGGAGAGAGAGAGGTCGAGTAGTGTCTATCTGTCAATAACAAATTACGTCACTTGATTTCTATTACGTCATCTGAGGCACTGGCAGATACGTAAGAACTCCCAACAATATTTTCCATATTTATCCGTGTTTTCCATCGGTAAGATAGCTGAGCAAAGACGGCTATGCCAAAGTCATATCACTTGCGGTCTGTTATGTCAGTGGAGGCAGACATTACTGTGGCAGCAGCCATTAATTACTGGCTGTTACACTCTACCTTAAAGGACACCCTGGAGCAGGACGACATAGGGAAAGGATCAGATTGCGGCTATTTGTTAGTAATAAATTACTCTAAGTCGCCCCACTTGAGTTTTATTACACCATCCGAGGCACTGGCATACATACTCCTACAATTTTTCATTTTTCTCTAACGTCACGTCGGCGTCACAATACGTGATTTATTTACCATTATTCTGACAAAAAAAACCCACCGATAGCGAAGAGTCACGGCGTCACAAAAAAGCAATATGCTCTTGCTACTTTGCCTCCGGATTGTACATCGCAAAAAAAAATAAAAAAAAAAAAATCACATGCCAGGCCAAATCCTCTGCTCTGCCCACGTGCTCCCCTGTAGACGTAGGTATAGCCCTGTATCTCCGACACCATAGTATAGGACAGGAAAATCTTTTTATTTCAACAAAAATGTTGGTTTTGCAGTCCGGGGCCGCCAATCAAAGAGTTGCTAGCAGGCAGAGAACTGGCTGGCTGGCTTGGAGCGAAGCCTCTTCCCATAGACGCAGGTCACCAACGTGCCCTGGGCCATGTCATAATTAGGTAGGGCTTCCACCGCTCCTCAGATAAAAGAAGCAGCGAGCAGTGGGCTCAGTATTTATAAAGAGTCCCCTAATCCTCGCAAAACTGATTGTTAATAGCATTTTGCCGCCGTTAGGCATCAATCGTACTGATTTGAAAATGCAGTTTGCGTATCGTCGTAAGCACGTGTCTCTTTCCGATTTAGAATCACAGACCACAGAAGCTCTTTTGCTAAGCATCCGATCCTATGACGAATAAAGCACTCCTTTTTATTAATCTGGAAGATCTCAGTCTGACGAATCAATAGTCGAAAAAGATCAGTCTAATAGGTATTTTTAGTAAGCCACCTCTCTTTCCTACATAAGAAAGTGCATTCCTGCAAGCGAATCTGAATCCCGAACATTTTTACGCATCCTACATTAGTTCACCCCAGACTCTTTCGCCAGACAGTTTGTATAGCACACCCTAAATCCCTCGTATGATCTCTACATCAAATATATGATAATGACGACATAATGGAAGCACAGTTCTAAGTTCTCTATTTTTGGTATTTGAGAAGGATGATGTAAGGTCTCGATGAGTCATATTCCACATGTGGAGAGCGGATATTTTTCAAACTGTAGTCTTGGATAGTCCGATTGTTGCGCCATAGAGATTCGGAGTACAAGCACTGTGATCTTTGGTTGTTAGTAGCATTCTCTACTTCTACATCTACATGGTTACTCTACAATTCACACTTAAATGCCTGGCAGAGGGTCATCGAACCATTTTCGTACGACTTCTCTAACATTCCACCCTTGAATGGCGCGTGGGAAAAAGGAACACCTAAATCTTTCCGTTCGAGCTCTGATTTCTCTTATTTTATTATGATGATCATTTCTCCCTACGTAGGTGGGTGTCAACAAAATATTCTCACATTCGGAAGAGAAAGTTGGTGATTGAAATTTCGTAAATAGATCTCGCCGCAAAGAAAACCGCTTTTGTTTCAGTGACTGCCACCCCAACTCGCGTATCATATCAGTGACACTCTCACCACTATTGCGCGATAACACGAAACGGGCTGCCCTTCTTTGCACTTTTTCGATGTCCTCCGCCAATCCTACCTGGTAAGGATCCCACACCGCGCAGCGATATTCCAGGCTCGTTCCAGTAGCCATTCTAAGAGCAGCTAGTGAAAGAGTAGCGCGTTGGGTATCCTACTGAACGGATGGAAATGACTTGCAAAGCACAGAGATAAAAATACAGGGAAGGATGAATTATGAATTATGATTCTGTAAAGATTAATCGGTCAACTGAAGATTAAGAGCTAGCGTTGTTGTTGCATTGCTCGCTGGCGAGTAATTATGATATGTGTGGCTAACGGAAGGTTTAATTGGAATCTCTCTTTATTGGTTTGGGTTAGTTGGTTTCATTGTGCAGACAAGAGTTGGTAAAGTTTTTGCTCACATGGATTGCACTCAGAGGTATTAGATTTTACCATACTTTTACCATTTCACTAAATAATTTTGGCAGAGTAAAATTTTTTTACAAAGCATAAATTTTGTAATGAATATTGTTATAGTTACACAATGAGTTTCCTCTTGCAGTACAGTTTTTTAAGGGTCAATTTCCCTCAGTCACTTAACAAGTTCAAATTCTTGCCCCATCTCCTTAAAAAAGATTTTTATTTATTGATTATCTGTGTCACCGCATTTCACGGAGCGGAACACAGCTGCACAAAGTAGGAGCAAAGCATGATCTGTTTAGAATGGTTGACTTCCTTGCGTTGCATTTGCAAAAGGCTTTTTCTTACCTGTTTAGCTTGCTTGCTGGTCTGCATATTTTATGTTTGTCATATCGAGCAGTATCAAGTTTCCGTCGCCACAGGTAAACCATACGAAATTTGTCGTCTTTTAAAATAGGTTTTTCCGCCGGCGTACGATATTTCGAATGGGACTTAACATCTGAGGTCATCAGTCCCCTAGACTTAAACTACTTAAACCTAACTAACCTATGGACATCCCACACATCCATGCCAGAGGCAGGATTCGAACCTGCGACCGTAACAGTAGCGCGGTTCCGGACTGAAGCACCTAGAACCGCTCTTCCACAGGGGCCGGCTACTTCGATCACGTAACTTCCAATCTTCATCAGGTGCTCCCTGAGGCAGCCTCGGGGAGCTCCTGGTGTTGATGTGTTTGGAATTTTGTTTAGCCGGACTGAGTACGTAAATTTACAGGGCATTTTTGTTCCTTATTATTTCAAAATTTTATATAGCTTGTTCATTCCGCTAGCTCTGTGCGTTGGAATTGCAAGTCACATATTGTGATGTTGAAAGGTGGCTACACTGTGCCACTGCGCCAGAGATTGCGCCAAAGAGTACTATTAAGCCGCCTCCACAGTGCTTGTTTAGAGCTCGTCGTTGTCAGTGATTGTCGGGAGTTCGTAGCGGTCAGTGCTAGTAGAGAGCTCGTAGAGGACAGTGCGTGTTAAGAGTTCGTGCCGAGATGTGCTAGTGGGCACTGCTTGTCGTGAAATCGGAGGGATATGTTGTAGTAAAGAGTGTTGTTCCATGTTGTATGCAGTTATTTGATGGGAGAGATAGCAGATGTTATTGTAATGAGTGCATTTCGTCAATATATATGAAGGTAAAAACTACAATGTTCTTTTATTAATTGTGTGTCTGAAATAATGCGTCACTACAGGTTCAGTCAACATAGCATCTGGCTTGTGTTCTTGTATTAGAGTGAATTCTGGTTTTCTTGCGTAATTATAGTTTTCTAATTTTCTTTTGTCACGTCAGCATAGTTGGTATTTAAAAATTCTTGTCTTGTTGGAAAAGAACCGTGCCAGATGTGGACGTTGAGTCACACTCCCACATACAGAACAGTTACTCTTGTGCTTATTGGTTTTGTTGGTTTTATAGTTGCTGGGGACTTAATTAATTAACTGTGTTTACGAAAATTTTCTTACATTGTTCTTTGCAGTCAGATAGCGTAATAGTACTAGTCAGGGCCAACCGATTACGAGACTGCGTAATCGGACAGACATACTAAAACAAAAAATATTTTCAATCAATCTTATATTTAATTAAGCCCCCATGCAATGTGTCACATTGCAGAACTGCTCACTCCTGCACAATACGTAGTTTCACAGGACAGCCTAATTAGTTTACAATTTGGGTTTTCTAATTTTTTATTAATTAAAAATACAATTACACAGTTTTAGTTTTGGGGACTCCTTTTTTATCGGACAGCGTTTCTGTAATTATACCACCTGTATTTTTCTGGAGTACATCACAGATACACAAATACACTGATCAGCCAGAACATTATGTCCACGTACCTAACAGCGGTATGTCCACCTATGGCGCAGATAACAGCGGCATGGAAGCAGTGATGAGTTGGTAAGTCGCTGGAGGGAGTTGGCGCCACATGTGCACACGCAAGTCATCTAATTCCCGTAAACTCCGGGGAGTGGGGCGATGATCTCTGAGGCCATGTTCAATCACATCCCAGACGCGTTCGATCGGCTTCAGCTCTGACGAGGTGGTGGCCCAGCACATCAATTGGAGCTCGCCATAGTGTTCCTCAAACCACTCCACCGCACTCGTGGCCTTGTAAAATGGCGCAGTCTCTTGTTGAAAAATGCCACTGCCGTCCGGAAACATGATCGGCACGAGGGGGGGTATGTGGTCTGCTACCAGTGCACGATACTACTTGGCCGTCATGGTGCCTAGCACGAACTCCACTGGACCTATGGATGTCCACGTCAGTTTTCGCCAGCGCACAATGGAGCCGCCGCCAGATTGTATCCGTCCCGCAGTACACGTGTGAACAGAACTGTTCTCCTGGACGACGACGGATTCGCGCACTCCCATTGGCATGATGAAGAAGGTATCGGGATTCGTCTGGCCATGTAACGCTGTGTCACTGCACCAATGACCGTTACCGATGGTCACGTACCCATTTCAGTCGCAGTTGCCTATGTCATGGTGTTAATATTGGCACATACATGGGTCGTCGGCTGTGGAGGCCCATTGTTAGGAGTGTTTGGTGCACTGTGTGTCCAGACACACTTGTACTCTGCCCAGCATTGAAGTCCGATGTTAGTTCCGCCACAGTTCGCTGCCTGTCCTGTTTTACCAGTCTGCCCAGCCTACTACGTCTGACATCTGTAATGAGAGGTGGCCGCCCTAGTCCAGAACATCTGGATGTGGTTTCTCCTTGGTTTCGCCACTTGTTGATGACACCAGAGCAGTCCTCGAACACCCGACAAGTCGTGCAGTTTTCGAAATGCTCGTGCCTGGCCGCCGGGCCATCACAATCTGCCCTCGGTCAAACTCAGACAGATCGTGCGCTTTCGCCCGTCAGCACACAGACAGCACGCTCGCAGATACTACATGCGCCGTGCATGACTAGCAGTCATCCCTCGTCAGGTGATGCTGCTATCGCCTGGACCGGCTTATATCCATATTAGGTCGATGGTCGTCAAAGAAGAATTTGCAGTTATTTACTAAAATGTACAAGGTGAATGTGGGTGACAGTAAAGACATTGTCCTCACATCAGGAGTTCAAAGTAGTGGTAATATCTGAAAATCCACGCATTATGACACGAAAGTGTTCGTTGATGTCAATCTGTTGTAGGAATACAGTACATGTTTTAAGCTAAAAAATTATGTCATTTTCGGAGAACAAAAATCTCCTCTATACAAATCAACATGGATCCACTCAAATCGCTCTGTTCCTCCAATAAATCCATAGCGTTGTCGACAACGTTGCCATTAATATGACAACGTTCAAAAACGCGTTGTCATCAATATCCTCTTCCTACATACTGTAGCAATATAACAAATATGAAGACGAACGTAATTAACACAGATGCTGCCTGCTAAAAAGCTATAATAGGTGCTAAGAGGAGTCCTCGTCCCTCGGGCAAAGTACCGTTTTGCAGCGAATATAATGAGCTAAGTGATTATAGATGTGCCAACGGCCTTGCCGCAGTGGTAACACCGGTTCTCGTCAGATCACCGAAGTTAAGCGCTGACGGGCTGGGCTAGCACCTGGATGGGTGACCATCCGGTCTGCCGAACGCTGTTGGCAAGTGGGGTGCTCTCAGCCCTTGTGAGGCAAACTGAGGATCTACTTGATTGAGAAGTAGCGACTTCAGTGTTGGAAACTGACATACGGCCGGAAGAGCGGTGTGCTGACCACATGCCCCTCCAAATGCGCATCCGGTGACGCCTGCGGTCTGATGACGACACGGCGGCTGGTCGGTACCGTTGGGGCCTTCGTGGCCTGTTCGGGAGGATTTTAGTTTAATTTAAGTGATTATAGATGATTCATCCCAGAAGTTAAAAACAACACAAATGTCCTAGAATGGATTGATAAGAGTTGGGATAGAGAAGGGATTTGATTTAAGATGTTAAGTAATCCGCTTACCGGCGCCCGATCTTTTTTAGTGCACTGCTCTGCAAACTTAAGGACGAGCTCTATAAAATAACATAACACGCTAACAACTCGGCAGAAACAAATGAAAGTGTGGGAGCATGTTCCCAGAGATCTCCCAGCCGCGCACAGAAAACTGCACGTCATATGGTGTGAGATCAGCTGAGTGTAGCGCCAGATGCGGCTGGCCCCGCGACACCAGGCAGCTGAAGGAATGGGATCCATGTCTCAGTTAGTAAGTAGTTATGGTACGCTATAGTGCTATTCTTGATTAAAATATGGTCTGGAGATAACATTTGGATGCATTTTCACGTGGAGGAATCATTGGGAAACTGGAGCAAGGACAAAATGTGACGAGTATAGCCCACGACTTTGCTAGTGCCCTCAGCATTGACTGACGTATTTGAGGAGTGTTCCAAGCCACGAGCACTTCTGCCCGAAGGAGAGGAGGTGGTGAGCCATGGTCAACTACAGCAGCAGATGACCACTACATTCTACAACACACAAGAACGGACCCATGTTAAACTGTGGGAGCAATGGCATCCACATTTAATAGGACTGAAAGGCACACAAGCTCATGCTCCATACTGGCTTGGCGACTACATGGGCATGGTCTCTCTGCCTGATGACCGTACATGCGTTCCGTCGACACCCACATATAGCCAGCACCGTTTGTGATGGTGCCAAGGGCCGGCCGATGTGGCCGATCGGTTCTAGGCGCCTCAGTCTTAAAAAAAAACACTTAATGCGGAAGCATATGAACACACTTTACAGATTTGTGCACTGTTTGCGGTTTGGGGACGATGACTGTATGAACATAACAATGTACTCTGCCATAAAACAGTATCCGTGAGGAATGGTTATTGGACAATAGCATTTCTGGAATGGACTGGCATGCCCAGAATCCCAACATGCTCCCAGTGGAACACCTTTGCATTTGGTTAAACGGTTTACTTCGCTACACGTCCCAGCGTCCAACGTCACTACCTTCTTTGGTTTCGGCTCTTATGGGGGAATGGGTTGCCATTCCTCAACATACATTCAGACTCTTCAGTTAAGTGCCCCAGCAAAGTTCAAACCACCATAAAGGATAAGGGACGACAAATCCTATGTTAATGTCAACTAATAGGTGTCCAGATACTTTTGATCAGAGAGTGTATGGCACCCAATCAGAAGCCCTAGCAGAGGCTTGTTGGTTGAAAATTACCGCCTCAAAGGTTATTGGAAAGAGTGTTCACACCACCATGGTTAAAGATTGTTATTATTCGTCTGTCAACTTTTTCTCTCCCTGAGTTGCTGCCACGCAGATTCAGATGAAAAGTTTCGCCAGGAAAAAAACGCAAGAAATGTAATGGAAAGCAACATATGTAAGGAAAACGAGCATGGAACCTTTTTCTCACTAGTTAACAGTGAAGTCGGCAACTGTAACAAGCTCTGGCTGTCTTCATCTCTCACATCTTCAGCAGATGGAGACATTAGCTGCGACAACAGAGCACGACATTTTGACATGCCGCGACCCCTTCATCAACAGTCAGGTCCATTCTCTGCTGCTGGCATGCAGGTAGGGGCTTATTAATCACGATGGGCTTTTGCTGAGTTTATATTCCTTTGTACAACGTAGTCCTCTACATTTAACAACTTGTCCTGTTCTGGCGTAACCACAAGCGCCGGAACGAAGACGAAGAACGCAAGAGAAGAAAAGGCGGTGAAACGACGTCGGCCAATGGTGCGCTGATTAGCATCACACCACGACAGGAGCGCCCTCTACAAGAGGGGAATATAAGCGCCGCTCCTGTCACCCTTGGCCGCTCAATATCGGCCCAGTATTGGGACTTTAGTGGAGTATTCACAGTGTATTATCACGGCCTAGCAGAGAGTACTATGACAGCAGTTATTAATGATCCACAAACTGTGTGCCAATCTTGCACGAACATTATATAGCAAAGGACTCGGATTTATGTTGCATGTCGCCCATCGCTTTGACACCATAGTTACTTCAAAGTTAAGTATTGTCAATCTGCTTTATTGAAATAAAATGACTAATGTTATTTGCCTGAACGCAGCATCTCTTAGGCACCTTATACAAGACGAGTGGGCAAGACCCCAAGTGTCCAAAATCTATTCCTAGTGAAAGTGTTTTTCTGCCCAAGCAGTACATTGTTTTATAAAACAGTCAAGGGCAGTATAAAGAAGTAGGTGGCCCCGTAGTTTCCACAGGGTGTTCTGGCAATGAAACTACTCAGTATCTTTCCCTCTAGCTTGTATATTTAGGCCTCGTGACACCGAAATGGTCGAGTACACTAAAATGCCTTCAAATTGCAGTCTAGGTCCTTCGTTCATTCGTCCTGCTGTACCATATTGAACAATGAAAGGTTGTCAGATAATGCGTGCACGGATAGTCTCCACTTTGAGCCCGAAAATGATACTAGTTGAAATTAACAAGAAACCAAATATTTTGACAATATATTCGGAAGTTATAAGTATTCGTCGTCTGACCAAAAATATGGACATAAGATTAGGGAGTAATGAGTGAAACACAAGTAAGTTAGGCCCAATCTGAACGTGATGAATATGAAACTCTGTGCCTTTTATAGTCACATCCCCTATTAACACCTTATCAATTATACCATAACTGCCACACGCCATTGTGTAGTTTGTTGCAAGTAGTAACTGGCAACGAAAATTTTTTCTTCTTTTCCAGGGCAAAAGATCACCTGTTGTAGTAGAACTGACTTGTAATACAAACATCAGTGACTTTAATACCATGGTGCGTGACTTGAAATGTTGGAGATTTAATAGCACACATTCTGTCTTCCTTTAGATTGTCCCACAGTGTGGATATTATTAAGATTTCTGGAGTATGAGTTCTTGTTGCTCCCTGGTAATGTCTTCTGGTAGGGATGTGTGAGTACGTTGTAAACGCATTGTAGCCATAGACTCGATTTGTCATTTTCATTCTGTACACTGTCAGCGGACCTGTGTGACTTTGAAAGAGTTTCGTTCTATGTACTGTCAATGGGCATGTTTGTTTTTCCAAGAGTTTCTAGAATCATCACATTGGTCTGTGTAAGAGCCTAGATATTATAACTGCTTCACGATTATGTGTAAGCTGTGACGAATTCCATAATGTGCATGCGTACAGCTGTCTTTAGAAATATATAGCATCATAATGTGCAGAAGAGGTTAATGAATATGTTGGTGTTGGTATAGTATCTTCAGCTCTGGAAACTAGGTGGTCACTCCCACTTCCAGAAACGTCAGACCATGGAGTCGCAAGATTTCATACTAGTTGGTTCAGGGTGATAGTCCGTTCTGCATCGATTCTCCAAGAACAGATAATGCATAAATTAACACCTTCATGACTCAGACCTGTTGAAATGACATTTGTCTACATTAAATTGTTGGGGTGGTCAGTGTTTAAATAATTGCATGATATTTAAGAAAATGGAATTAGTAGAGAATTTAAGCCAGAATTTGAACATGTTAGGTTCGATGTTGAACAAAGAAAACCAAGTAAGCATTGCAGAAATGCAAACCCCAAAAAGGGACATTTTGTGCATTGCATCTTTCATCAGGCACCAAAGTGCTGAATTAGCGACAAAGCATCAAAAAATACTATTGTTTGGGGTCAAACATGTGAGGTATGACACATTTCTTCAATAATTTTAAATTGCAAACTTGCTCAAATTAGCAACATTTATTGAAAATTATCTTCTTTCACTCTTGAACATAGATAATATGAATAATTTAGCAATCAAATTTGTTTGATAAATTTGCTCAATATTTGGAAAATACAAAAACTCGGGAATTTTGTGAAATTTTTAAAGCATATCATCACTGAGACTTGAACTATTCAACTTGCAAATGGATCTACTCAACGACCGATGAAGTGCAACTTTGAGGCATTTTACCACCATTTTAATTCATGACAAGATTGTCATTCGAAATTTTTCCCTGCCAAGCCAGTGTCTGTTTTCATATTCTCTAAAAAGTTATATTTCTCTCCCTTTTTACTTATGTACATGTATCTATATTTGCAGTATTGGATTTTACATAGCAAAAGTGGATATTTCCAACATCAGAGATTTTTCAAGCAACGTTTTAAAGAAATCAGATGAGGGGATGATTGCAGCACACATGGAAATGAATGGTGACAAAAATTAGCACTGCGGTCCAGACTTGTCATCAAACAACTACTTTTTTCAGCTACTTCCACATGTTCTGATAAAAATATGGGAAGAATGTGCTTTTGATTGAACATGCGCCATATCACAAACTGTGTTTGCATAGATCTCTTGCAGAACAAGATAATCTAGTTGGTTTTGCATCTGTTTCAATAGTTAACAATGTATTCAAATTTTGTAAATTGTATATGCTTTAAATATCTGGTATTCTTTCTGAAACACACAACACTAAAAAGTTTAATTGTCTGCATGACATGAATGGAAGTTCATTTTATTTGTACATATACAGCATTTCTCGGTCTATGATGAAATCCTCTCTGGAATGTTGAACATAAATTTTCACCATTCAAAAGATGATACCCATGCAAGTGGAGTTGCTAATAACTTACGCTATGAATAGTGTACCACCACCAACAACCGAAATTTGATACTGTAAACTTTTTTATCATAATTTTTCACAATTGAAATGATGATATCAATGAAGGTGGACTTGGTGATAACATTTTAGAAAACTGATAATTTGGTATCACCTATGAATATAGTTTGAGAAAATAGTAAACTATTGATTCTGCTTAAAATAATGTGTAAGAAGGCGCTTCTAAGAAAATGTTGAATCATATACCTTACTGAGTTAATTAATTCATGAACTACACTTTACTTTCTGTTAATTTGGAAGAAGAATGGAGTCTTCTTGGGGTAATTTGTTAACCTTTCTTATTTTAACATTTAATATTATGTTCCCTATGATTTGATTTATTACTGTCTAAATAATTGAGTAGTTATAATAAGTTGATGACCACTACAACACAGAGAGAACAGGTAAGTAAAAGTTATTAAACTGAAGACAGGTGAACTAATTAAAAACAAAACCAACAGCTTAAATAGAGATTTATTTATATCTGCAGTGACTATGTTATGTTAGGTATTTAAGGTATAGCATCTTTGAAAAAGTGGAAATCTTTTTTTATATTTGATGCTACAAGTATACCTGTTTTCATTTTTTCTTTCCATTCTTTTCTTTTTTCTTTGGTGTTTCGGGTACTATTTCAACATTGAATAGGTTTATAAAATAATTATCATCTACAGCTTCCCGTAGTGGCAAAATGTATAAATTTTTCTCTCTCTCAATCTTTTCCAACATTTCCAGCCTTTCCTGCTCTGTTTGTTCTTCCTCTTCAGTCTTGTTTTTTTTCTTATCTGATGCCTTTTTCGTAACAACTTTCTTCTCAGGAACTGGCGGTGGCTTGTATGTTTTTGGCTGATTAAGCTCATATGGTATATTTATGTCCTGCACTGGTGGAGCATCGCAAAAAGTCTTCTTTATGATCTCATACTGAAATGGGTTAGCAAATCTATAAAAAAAATATTAGACAGAGAATCAGAATATTGTTTTTTCAACATTGAAAGAAAGTGTACTGCAATATATTTATATAAAAATAATGCTAACGCTTTTTGATGCTTTGCAGATACCAAAGGATCAGAAAAGCAATTTTCTGTAAACGTATGTTTTATGAGTTCAAACAGGGCTGAGAGCAAACAGAGGTAATTTTATCGACTGTTTAGCCCATATTTTACTCCTTTTCAATTTATTATTATAAGTTCAGGGCATAATCTGTTTTATAATGGCTGATGTAAATTAGAGATATTTGATTATTGTAATTTATGTGCATAAAAATTGAGGTGTGCCTATGTATACAGTTCATTTACTTTTACACCCCACTGCAAAGTATATGGCGGAAGGTTGTTAAATTGTATCATATATTAATGTTTGTTCCTATCACTGATGCAGCATGTGGAGACTCACGGTAGTAAGTTGTTTTGCGAGGTGTCACACTCTAATTTTCTTTTTGTAGTCTCTATGGGAGCAGTACGAAGGAGGCTGAAAAATATATGGAATTTTATAAGGTGGTTTCTGTGAAATTTGTTCGTTTCTCTTTGTGTGTCTCCTAGATAAGCTGTTTTAGTATTTCGGTCACTTTTTCTTGGCAGTCAGGCAAGCCTCTGATCAATCACGCTGCCTTTCTTTATACAGGGTGTCCCAGGATGAAGTGTCAAGATTCAGGGATATGACAGAAACGATCATTCGAAGGGAAAAATTTAGTAAACGTGGGCTCTCAAATGCATATCTTAAGAGCTACGAGCATTTCTTCATCTTCGATGCTATGAAACAAATCTCTTCTATTGCAAGCTCTCTGCTTTCCATATTTTTGTGAGGAGGCAGAGTGGGGCAAAACAAGAAAAAAAGTCTAGTAAATATTGGTTCAAAAATGCGCACAGTAAGAACTATGAGATGTTCTTCATAGTAGCGAAGATAAACAAGTAATCTTAGCTCTTAAAGCATGCAATTTAGAGCCCATATTTACTAGACTGTTTTGCTTAGAATAATCTTTCCTGTCATATCCATGCTATTGACCATTCCTCCTGAAACATCCAAGATACACTTCCGTTTTAGACGAGCCTGATATGGTGGCAACATACTTGGGTAGTATCTATAGTATGACATGTACAAGTGTTTTATAGGTAATTTTTTACTCAAACGCATTGGAATTTCCAAATATTTTATGCTCGAAAGCACGATTCACACTAGACGTCACCTGAACAGATTTAGCTGGCAGGGAGCATCACCACCAAATGGTGTGTTTACCGAGAAGCAACACAACAACAAATGTATCATCATAACATTTAAACACATCTACGTTTATTTGCTAGCGAAATTATACTCATAAAAACACATCAAACAATATTTATAAGAATATATATAGAGCCTGTTTATCTTATTCACTGTCACATTCAGTTCTTGGTTAACTGTCACATTCAGTTCTTGGTAGAACAATTTCGTATTCAAAGGTTGTAGAAGAGATGAAGTGTATTTTTGTTCTACTAAAATTTGTTTATTTTGAACCGGTTTTCGGCCTGATGTGCTTTCGTTAGGAAATAATTGATTAGCGCCCACAAGAGACATTGGTGCCACAACTGACTTTACACAAGCCGGAATCATGAGAAGTTTTACAGCCGGAAGTTGGCCTGCTACCGACACGGCACTTTGTTCAGGGATAGATAAACTGTTAATATTTTGACTTATAATGTTGCGAGACGTTCAGTGCTTGCTAAACTGTTCCGTTGACATCCAAAAACTGCTGATCTTTCTGTAACGGCGCGTTTTGTTGCTGATTTTATGTTTAAAGATAGCGTGAGAGTGTGAAGACATATAATAAACTTCCTAGACGTAACATATTAGTGAAAAGTGGCGTGTTGTTTATGGTAAAAATGTATTTTTCTTTCACATGCCAGACCAATCCTGTGTCCCAGGACGTGCAAGGAATCGTCGTTACAGTGGCGATAAGAGCTACACTCAGGCAGTCCGGTTCTCAACAGATATGGGGTCGTATGACTAAAACGGAGGATGTAATTTATTCTCGAAATTTCGGAGAATATTCCCAGGTTTGCATGAATAAAGTGAATCGAAGAACATGCTTCACCTGAGAACGTTCTCAGCTTGAGTAAAGCGTTGGGGACAGTTGCTCAACGCGAACATTCTTCAATTTCGTATTAATAAAACTAGAGAAGTTTCTCACAAGAGTAGAATATTATCCGTTTGTTGAAGTGAGCTCTTAACGTACTTCGAGATGACTAAGTACTACTAACGCTAAGCTTTACCGAGTTTTTTTTAGTAAAAATGGCAGAATTTATGTCGCTCGGAAGGCAAAAAAAGATATACGTATCCCGAAGCAACACTGATGAGAGAAACCGAAGTTTGTACGCATAATAAGGAAAACATTATTTGGCTGTCAGATCGCTGGCTTTCCGAAAATCAAGTAAGAAGAAGGGATGCCCTTTCAAACGAAGTGGAAATGAAAAAAAATTTTGCGCTATTTTGCAGATCTGTGTTTTCAGACTGGTGTAGGCAAAGACTTAGGTGTACACCAGACAACTGTGTCACTGACTTCTCGGATGTTCTTAGTCATATTACTCAGACAGCATCTTTGTAGATCCGATATCCCGGAAACGTAGTAGAACTAGAAGCCAACAGCGTTGCCACAGTTTTAACAGCGGTTCCTGTCGGATTACCGAAGTTAAGCACTGCGCGTTTGGCCAGCTCTCGGATGGGGCACCATTCGGGGCTACCGAGTGCTGTTGGCATGCGGGGTGCACTTAGCCCCATGTGAAGCCAATTGAGGAGCTACTTGATTGAGAAGTAGTGGCAGCAGTCACGAAAACTGACAACGGCCGGGAGAGTGGTGTACTCACCACACGTCTCTCCGTATCCGCATCTGGTGATGCCTAAGGGCTGAGGATGTCACGGCGACCGGTCGGTACCGATGGGCCTCCAAGGCCTGTTTTGCCGATGTTTGTTTCTTTTTGTAGGATAACTAAAGTGCACGTCATTTACGACGGCGGCCGAGTTTAGGTCCGTTCTGCGCATCTGACGTCACAAAACATAGTCAGCCAATGAACAGAGAACGACATTGTCAGAGCTCGACTGCAGTGCAGAGCAGGGACGAGTGTCTTCAGTTTTAGAAACGTTCAGTCATAAATAAAGTAATTGAACAAAAACAATGTCTTGATAGCAGACTTTCTTTTATAGAAAGTTTGGAAAAAGCATTTTTTAAACCAATTGCTTCATATTCTATTAATTAATTAAACCAAACAAGCAATAAGCCTCCTAATTCAGGCGATAGCAAGGAAAGGTGTTTGTATCATTCTCACTAACCGCTTTTTCGCAATAAAGAACAGCGGTAATTAATTCATAGTCATACCAACAGTATTTGTCGGTATTTTGCGTGATATTTTAAGTCCTCCGGGAGAAGCATTGAATGATGAGTTGCGAAGATTTTGAGTTCAAACCTTGTTCAGTGCTTAATATTTTCTTTATTTAAAAACAATATCGAAGTGTCTTACTTCAAGAACTTTATTCGTTTGAATCGTAATTTTCTGAAATTTCTAGTGGCAATTAAAATCGACCATATGGAAAGTAAACGCTATGGACTTTTACCTCTGCAAACACTTCAAAATTTCGAGCAATGGTTTACTACATCTAATGCTACACAATAAATGCGTTGAACATCGAAACAAAATTAAGTCATTTATGGGGGGAAGGTACCTGTCAAGAAGATGTGTAAAAATCAATTTTTGGGCCAAATAGTTTTTATGAAATCGAATGATAAAGTATGTCAAAGCAGTCGAAACACCATGTATCTGTACAGGCGAGCAGTGCAATGATAACAAAATCGCGCACATCGCGGAATGCGGGGAGCACGTCTCTGTAGCAGCGAAAGGGTTAATGAGGGCCTGGTGGCTTTACTTCATAAACTGCGCGCTCCCCCTAAACGCAAGTTTGCGAACTATACCATGGCGCTGCTTCTCTTGGCACGTACAACTGGCAAATCTCCCGCGTCTGGGCGGGCATGCGCGAACCGCCAAGATAAAAGAATTGAACTATAGAAACAGGAAAAGTTAAGTGGCAAGCAAGGCCTCAGTTTCCATGTGTTGTCGGGGGCCCTCGATTGCACGCATTCACCAATCATGAAATCTTCTGTTCATAGAGATGACTGTATTAACCCAAAGGGTTTTGCTAGTGTAAAGTGCAGGTGACATGTGACTACAGTGAAATGTTCACTAGGGTCGATCCTTTATGGGCAGGATCTGTACACGATGCTAGGATATCGAGAAACTCCGATGTACGACAGACATTAAGAGAGAACCAGGAGATGATGTGGCATTGGACCGTCGTTAATGACACCATTCTACGATCCACAAAAACCTAATGAAAGGGCCTACAACAGGCTTCAGCACGGCAGAATGAAGCTGTTTTGGAAAATTCAATGGAGGAGTTGATTATTTCAATAAGTAACTACAGTGATATGACACTTGAAGCGTCTGTCATAGCGGCGAGAGTTACGCCAGTGTAGTTTTTCGTTTATCACCGTAGAAATGAAGAACAGACGGTTTCTGCATGTTTGGAGTGCGTAACTTAGAACTGCAATTAGCTACATGACAAAATTACATTGCGCAAATTGTGAAATTTTATTAAAAAGCCTTATCAGCAACTAATTCCAAATACAGATCATCTCCGGAATTCGGTCTGTATTGCACAAAATAAATATCACTGTTTACAATACAACTGCTGTATAGCGAGATACGGTTATTTGTATCGCTTTTGTTCTTTCTCCCAATACAGGTTGATGTATTTAAGATATGTTTCCTCACAGCATAAATTTTTCATTTTTTGCTATGTTAGAAACAAGTAGCCGGATCAGAAAAATCAATAACAGGTTAATTACAAACCTAGCGATCTGTTTCTCGTAACGAAACCGCACGGGCGACCATTTAGTACTTGCGTGAGAGGACCCTTGTGCGTCATATTTAACCAAAATTATCACGTGTTAGAAACTTCTGGCAGTGTTCTGGTTTGGAGTAGATGAAAATGTGATATATTGGTAAGATATCTTTATCATAATGTGTTCGTCTAACTTTAATAACAAAAATGTTTCCCGCATGTCGAAAATTCGGTAACATCGTCAGAAGATGTATTATCATAAACTGTCCGTAAATCGTCTTAATAATGCGTTGCCGTTCATAAAGCTAAAATCTAAACATAGTGTAACTGTTCCTGAACGCATTGAGCCCAGTTGCATATTAGTGTATCGAATAGTTTGCCTTTTTGCGCAAGTTGAATGAAATGTAAGACTACGCGTGTGTTCTGTGCCGCACGTGGCAAACAGTACACACCGAGATCTTTCTCAAGAAAGTGGGGAAGTAGTGAGGTATTGAGAAAGAACTCCGTGGTCAGAGAATATGCTTCGCATTTTTTATCCATCCAAAGTTGAGAACTTTCTCAGAGAATGTTATTTTGCTCTGTGAATCTTCTACAGAAAATGTTCTCTATTTATGGTTTCCCACCTCAATTGGTAAAAACGGAACTCTTACAGCATCACTTTGTTGTCCATCTGTCTGTCTCTCCGACTGTTAGAAAGCATTTTTCTCAGGAAGGGGTAGGCGTATCAAGTTGAAATTTATGCCCCATACAGAGGTCTACGGTCCCTTGGTGTGGCAAAAATGTGAAGCTTCTAAGTCAATGTAATGAAAAGATACGACCATTTATGTCACTTATTTTGATATACGCAAACTCACTCATCAAGACCTATAGGATACTTTCCGTCACCCTGTATGTACGAGATGTGGCAAGAAGCACAGTTTCAAACTACAAGCAAAGCAAAAAAATCCAAAATTTTTTTTGTAGTTACACGAAAAAATATTTTTTGTCATTTGTTATCTGTCTGTTCGTCAGTCTGTTAAGACCAGTTTTCCTCAGGAATGGGTTGACGTATTAAATTGAAATTGATGTCCCATACTAAAGTCTGTAGTCCCTGGGTGGTGTAGTAAGTCAAGATTATCAAAAGGTAAGGTCATTTATGTCATATATTTTGATAGTACGAAGTACACCTAACAAAACCTATAGGGTACTTCCCGTTGACCTAGAATCATCAAATCTGGCAGGCAGAAAGCTTTCACAGTAGAAGTAAAGGAAAAGCTCCGCCAATTGTTAGTCTGTATTTATATCACGAAAAAAATATTTCTTTGTCATATGTTATCACATTGTCGAACGGTTCTGAGAAACAGCTGGATATTTTTCAAGCGATTCATGGCCCATTCGAAGCATTTTGTAGAGAACAATAGTGCCGGTATATACTTTTCAAGATTTGCAAGAAGATAAGTAGAGATGCCCACGAGCTCGACCGAAATTTAGTAAAGGTACAATTTCAGAATGTTTTCAATCTCTAGCACATTATTTAAACAAACCAACTAACTCTCAGTCTAGTCTGAGAAAGATCCAATAAAATCTTTACTGACGTGGGTGAAAATGTAGGTACAAATGTAGGCAGCTACAAATTCTGCTATACTGTAATAAACGATTTATAATGTTTCTACAGGTTATCAGTGGAAAGAATTCCAAAAATTCAAGGTAATGTGAAGATTGTCAGTCACAAATTTATTGCTAACTTACTCAGTTCAGCTGAAGATAAATAAATATACCTATATGCAAATAATCTCATACTTTGTTCTCATAAATCTGATTCTAATTTTTACATTTGGTTTTTCTGGTTAAGGAACTGCGTGACAAGAGAGCATAATTTGAAGTATATACACCAGTTTCAAGAAAACACCACGCAAAGCCATATCCGGCCATAAAACTATAAAAACAATTATTTAAGGGAAAGGTGTGTTCACATTGCGCACTTTTTCTTGGGGCCCTGAATTTTTTATGTTTCCCATGTACCTTCCTCTAAGCAGCTTTTAATTACATTCTGATATGTGCGTGCTTCAAAAGAGTAACGGAAGTACATTTACTGAAATGTATTTCAGAATGAAAGCTGCCCCGTTGTCTTCTACTACTTGCTGATACTAACCTTGAAACGGTACAGTAGTTTCCGCTCCATAAGCAGCAGGTTTTGCTGCTCGCTCGCACCGGGAAATACAAACAGAGGCGGCTCCACCGCCAGTTTCGTTACACGACGCGGCCGGCCGCGGGTGCAACAGAACCCATGTGGACGGGTGGAGAGAAATGTGTCAGGCTTCATATTACGTATTTATATGTGTCGTGTATTATGCATTTCTTGTACGTGAATGTGAATCTGCACATGAACTTTCCTAATCCTCCTCATACCTTTCCGTAAAGCGTGGCCAAATCTTAGTTGGGAAGTCGTTCTGTAGTATAGTAGTGCCAACCTTACTCCTGGGTAGGGGTTCAGAGAGACAGCACAGGCAGGTAAAAGTCAAAGACTTTCCAGTGTCACAATATTTGGGGTGGAGAGGTTGGTCACGGCCAAGTGGTTCGATACCCCCTCCACCGGGGCCCAGGAAGACCTCCGGGTGCCCGCCATATTCTGGGAGTGTTACAGAAGACGGGTAAGTAAGCAGGCGTGCCTTCAGTGCGTCTGTCTCAATGTTCACGCATGAAAGAGAGATATTTGAATATTTGTACTAATTCTTTTATTTCCAGCTTTGGATTGTGTAAGGAAATGAATGTTCTGGTTTAATTCCGTAAATTTGACCCCCTGTGTTAATGTATCTGTCCCCAGTTTGCTCATTATCCTTTCACATAGTGGATGTCCCATGTAAAATGTTGGGAGACTTTGGTGGTATACATTTGCCCAACGCAATTCCATCTTACCTGTAGAAATGTGTGTGCAGATTAGTATATAATATACCCGAGCTACAAGTTGTAAAATTGTAATATCTGTAAGCTGAAACAATTGCTGCTATCGCTGTAAAGTCGAGTGATCGAGTGATAATGTTTAAAATAAATAGGTAATCAGTTGTCATCAATCTTTAACATACCTTAAAAATCACAAAGAAGTCAAGTTAAAGGAAATCATTTAAAATAAAAGATATAGAATGCAGGGAACCACACATCAGCGTGTGAGCCCTCCAGCCCCTTGCCTAGTATCATACGGAAAGGGCACGCTCTCTAGGTAGCGCTCTCAAGCTCCCCTCCCCAGTTATCCGTTGCGCAATTTTCACTCAGGACTTGACGACATCAACTTCCATCTGGGGTCTCTAGGCAAGGAGGTTGGACGGTAATCTTTCAACCTGTAGCTGTTGTCCGTTGAGTAACTTGAATAATTTTAATTCTTCATTTGGCTTAATCAATATTTTATTTTTAATGAGTTTTGCACTAGCGGTAAATGAGAGGTAGAACGTGAGTAAGCCAACGTCGTTCTGAAGACCTATAGCAATTCACGTTTAGCACCAAGATAGAATTTGACGAAAGACGTCCCAGGCATTAAGAGGTAATCGGAAGTATAATACGGAACACGTGCATTATATCTGGGTGACGCAGTTCAAAATTAATATGAAAAAATCTTTTCACAGAATTATTTTCGTAAAGACTTTATATTAAATGGAGTGACTATCTATGGAGGAAGAAGGAGACTGACTACGAATTAAATAGCATGACTTCATAAACAAAGCTCAACTTACAAAATTTTTTCTTAATTTGGCAAGATGCTCCTGGCATATGAAAAATATAATTTCAAAGGTTCTACACTGGCGGAAAAAATTGCAACACCGAGAAGGGTTTGTGCGACATAAACGAAAGTTGGTAGGCGTATTTCTACATGTCGAAGATGATGTCTATTCAGACTTCATGCCGCTCGCAAAAGAGAGGCGCTAGTAGCGGCACTATGAGAATGCAAATCAAGTTTACTTTAAATTCACGCTGTAACGATCTTGAGCGTTAGTTACCTTTGAGGTTGGACGTGGTGAGCCATGTTGTATGTATTGTATTGTATGTTAACTGGGGACCTAGAAACGACGGAGAGGCTCCGTCCCCGCCGCAGCCGCAGTGATCCGCAACCCCACGACGACTACCGCAGTCCACTTCACTCCGCCGCCGCCCCACACCGAAGCCAGGTTAATTTGCGGTTCAGTCCCCGTGGATCCCCCCAGGGAACGTCTCACACGAGACGAGTGTAACCCCTATGTTTGCGCGGTAGAGACTTGTTTGCGCAGCAATCGTCGACATAGTGTAACTGAGGCGGAATAAGGGGAACCAACCAACACCGACTCAAAGGAAGGCCTCGGCGCTTGTTGGTGACGTCACGTCAGCTAGGCACGGCGAACGCCAGGTCTGTTGCAGGCAGAAGCGCCTGGGCGTGCTTATCACTATAAATCTCTTATTTCTGGACAAAATGTTTTGTATTGTTTTGGATTCTGCACTTTTATTTAGATGAGAGATTTTCTTACTATCGTAAAGCTGAAAATAAAGATCATAGTTCTGTATTACTGAATCCTGTCGAAACAAACGTAGATCAATATGAGAAGATGCTTTGCCCCATTGCAAGCTTCGGAAATTTTACATTCAAGTAACTATAATTACTTGATCCATTTTGCTATCGAAACTTATCCCAACCCCCTTACAACGAACTCTTTTCTTTTATTTATTTTCGTTTGACGTCGTCACTGGAAATGTGAACTAATTTACATGTGTAAATGCCCAACTGTTGCCAGTCATTAGATTACAGTCGTTTTCAACGAAAGGAATTCTAAATAGGAAACAAAATAGCTTCATACATCGAAAATACTGCTGAGTTTAAACTTTTTTAAACATGCACATTAGAAAAGATAAATATTCCCTCTTGCAACAGAGAGGAGAAACTTTATAAGATAAAAAAAAATTATTTGATAAAACAAGTATTTCTCTTTTGCCTCTTCTTCTGTTCCCCACCCTCTCCCCCAACGTGTACAATCGCAAGATATTTCATTAACATTCAGTGCTCCTCACCCCATAGTCAACCAAGATACCTAAAGAAGAGCACCAATATGTTCACAGTTTTTTATAAAAACAACCCAGTACAAATGTAACTTCCTCTGATTTACAAATAAGGTAAAGAAGCACAAATTCTGTTGCTGCTTGGCCATGAAGTTGTTTTTGTATGTCAATCCTTAAAACAGGTGGAAATTTTAAGTTCGGGAGTACACTATTTGTTAAGAAGAGTAAGGAATTGCACAATTAATTGATTGCAGAAGTCTCTCTGAACAATGCGTATCGGTCAACTACCGCCAATAGTTTCACATTTTCCTGTGTCAGAGAGGGAGACACCACCATTATGAGTATGGCTGCAACAGACCTGGCGTTCGCCTTGCCTAGCTGACGAGACGTCACGAACAATCACCGAGGCCTTCCTTTGAGTCGGTGTTGAACCAGCCCGCATTCGCCGAGGCAGATGGAAAACCGCCTAAAAACCATCCACAGACTGGCCGGTTCACCGGACCTCGACACAAATCCTCCCCGCCCGGAAAGCCGTGCGTCTGACAAGTGAGCTATGTTAGTCAAGAAAACATTTACGGCGGCCAAGGCGGCATTATCAACACCTCACTAAGTTTGAACGAGGTCGTGTAATAGGACTACGAGAAATCGGATGTTTGTTCCGCGATGTTGCAGAAATACTTGACAGGAATGTATCCACTGTACATGAATGCTGGCAGCGGTGGTCACGAGAACGTACGGTCACAAGAAGACCGGGCTCCGGACGGCCACGTGGCTCTACCGAGAGGGAGGACCATCGTGTTTGGCATGTGGCTCTGGCGCATCGTACTGCATCTGCAGCAACTGGCATCACAGTGACACAAGGAACTGTTACAAATCGGTTACTTCAAGGACTGCTCCGAGACAGACGCCCTGTAGAGTGCATTCCACTGACCCCAAACCACCTCCACTTGCGACTTCAGTGATGTCAAGTGAGAGCTCACTGGAGGGCAGGGTGGAGGTCTGTTGTATTTTCTGGTGAAAGCTGGTTCTGCTTCGGTGCCAGTGATGGGTGCGTGTTGGTTAGAAGGAGGCCAGTTGAGGTCCTGCAACCAACCTGTCTGCGTGCTAGACACACTGAACCTACACCTCAAGTTATGGTCTGGGATGTGATTTCGTATCACAGCAGGAGCACTCTCGTGGTTATCCCGAGCAACCTGACTGCAAAGTTGTATGTCAGTCTGATGATTCGACCGATTGTGCTGCCACTCATAAACAGCATTCCAAGGTGTGTTTTCCAGCAGAAAACGCTCGCCCACATACCGCTGCTGTAACCCAGCATGCCCTCAGAATGTCGACCTGTTGCTTGGCCTGCCCAATCACCAGATCCGTCTCCAATCGAGCACATATGAGAAATCACCGGAAGCCAAATCCAGCGTCATCCACAAACAGTATCATGTGTTGGTCAACCGAGTGCAACTGGCATGGAACTCCAGCCCGCAAATTGACGTCTGCCATCTACATCTACATCTACATTTATACTCCGTAAGCCACTCAACAGTGTGTGGCGGAGGGCACTTTACGTGCCACTGTCATTACCTCCCTTTCCTGTTCCAGTCGCGTATGGTTCGCGGGAAGAACGACTGCCGGAAAGCCTCCGTGCGCACTCGAATCTCTCTAATTTTACATTCGTGATCTCCTCGGAAGGTATAAGTAGGGGGAAGCAGTATATTCGATACCTCATCCAGAAACGCACCCTCTCGAAACCCGGACAGCAAGCTACACCGCGATGCAGACCGCCTCTCTTGCAGAGTCTACTACTTGAGTTTGCTAAACACCTCCGAACGCTATCACGCTTACCAGATAACCCTGTGACGAAACGCGCTGTTCTTCTTTGTATCTTCTCTATCTCCTCTTTCAACCCGACCTGGTACGGATCCCACACTGATGAGCAGTACTCAAGTATAGGCTGAACGAGGGTTTTGTAAGCCACCTCCTTTGTTGATGGACTACATTTTCTAAGGACTATCCCAATGAATCTCAACCTGGCACCCGCCTTACCAACAATTAATTTTATATGATCATTCCACTTCAAATCGTTCCGTACGCATACTCCCAGATATTTTACAGAAGTAACTGCTACCAGTGTTTGTTCCGCTATCATATAATCATACAATAAAGGATCCTTCTTTCTATGTATTCGCAACACATTACAATTGTCTATGTTAAGGGTCAGTTGCCACTTCCTGCACCAAGTGCCTATCCGCTGCAGATCTTCCTGCATTTCGCTGGAATTTTCTAATGCTCGTGGTTATCCCGAGCAACCTGACTGCAAAGTTGCACGTCAGTCTGATCATTCAACCCAGTGTACTACCATTCATAAATAGCATTCCTAGGTGTGTTTTCCAACAGAAAACGCTCGCCCACATACCGCTGCTGTAACCCAGCATGCCCTCAGAATGTCGGCATGTTGCCTTGGCCTGCTCAATCACAAGATCCGTCTCCAATCGAGCATATATGAGACATTACCGGAAGACAAATCCAGCGTCATCCACAATCAGTATTAACAGTCCTAATGTTGGTCAACCGAGTGCAACAGGCATGGAACTCCATCCCACAATCTGATGACTGCCATCTGTGCAACATAATGCATTCACGTTTGCATGGTCGCATTCAACATCCCGGCAGTTACACCGGTTATTACACTACCGGCCATTAAAATTGCTACACCACGAAGATGACGTGCTATAGACGCGAAATTTAACCGACAGGAAGAAGATGCTGCGATATGCAAATGATTAGCTTTTCAGAGCATTCACACAAGGTTGGCGCTGGTGGCGACATCTACAACGTGCTGACATGAGGAAAGTTTCCAACCGATTTCTCATACACAAACGGCCGTTGACCGGCGTTGCCTGGTGAAACGTTGTTGTGATGCCCCGTGTAAGGACGAGAAATGCGTACCATCACGTACCCGACTTTGATAAAGGTCGGATTGTAGCCTATCGCGATTGCGGTTTATCGTACCGCGACATTGCTGCTCGTGTTGGTCGAGATCCAATGACTGTTAGCAGAATATGGAATCGGTGGGTTCAGGAGGGTAAATCGGAACGCTGTGCCGGATCCCAATGGTCTCGTATCACTAGCTGTCGAGATGCCAGGCATCTTATCCGCATGGCTGTAACGGATCGTGCAGCCACGTCTCGATTCCTGAGACAACAGATGGGGACGTTTGCAAGACAACAACCATGTGCACGAACAGTTCGACGACGTTTGCGGCAGCATGGACTATCAGCTCGGAGACCATGGCTGCGGTTACCGTTGACGCTGCATCACAGACAGGAGCGCCTGCGATGGTATACTCAACGACGAACCTGGGTGCACGAATGGCAAAACGTAATTTTTTCGGATGAATCCAGGTTCTGTTTACAGCATCGTGATGGTCGCATCCGTGTTTGGCGACATCGCGGTGAACGCACATTGGAAGCGTGTATTCGTCATCGCAGTACTGGCGTATCACCCGGCGTGATGGTATGAGGTGCCATTGGTTACACGTCTCGGTCACCTCTTGTTCGCACTGACGGCACTTTGAAAAGTGGACGTTACATTTCAGATGTGTTACGACCTGTGGCTCTACCCTTCATTCGATCCCTGCGAAACCCTACAGTTCCGCAGAATAATGCACGACCGCATGTTGCAGGTCCTGTACGGACCTTTCTGGATACAGAAAATGTTCGACTGCTGTCCTGACCAGCACACTCTCCAGATCTCTCACCAATTGAAAACGTCTGGTCAATGGTGGCCGAGCAACTGGCTCGTCACAATACGCCAGTCACTACTCTTGATGAACTGTGATATCGTGCTGAAGCTGCATGGGCAGCTGTACCTGTACATGCCATCCAAGCTCTGTTTGAATCAATGTCCAGGCGTAACAAGGCCGTTATTACAGCCAGAGGTGGTTGTTCTGGGTACTGATTTCTCAGGATCTATGCACACAAATTGCGTGAAAATGTAATCACATGTCAGTTCTAGTATAATATATTTATCCAATGAATACCCATTTATCATCTGCATTCCACCTTGGGGTAGCAATTTTAATGGCCAGTAGCGTAAATCACCAGTACTTCACTTTTGCAATGGTTTCTCTTGCACTTACATTAATCTGTGATTTTACAGTGTTTATATAGACAAATGTATTCTCGAAGTTTCATTACTCTACATTAATTATTTTTTTGGTGTTGCGATTTTTTCCGTCAGTTTGTAACTGTTAAATTACTACTTATTCCCATTAAGAATATTGTTGTGATGACTCACTGCACCCCAAGACTCGAAGATTATTATACCGACTTATTTAAACGGAAAATGAGACAGCAAAAAATGTAGCAGGGAGACTCACATGTGCCACAATAAGCCAGCTATGCTGTACATTTCGGCCGACTGGTAGCTCCTCGTTGGTCTTGGTGCCATGGATATTCCACGTCTGGGAACCTCTGGCTCATCTTTTGCGGATCCCGCAGGCGACGGGACACCCAGTGCTGTGTATTGGGAATGGCCCTCAGCCGTCACAATTGTGAGGTGCACTTGTGCGTATATCTCGTCTCTTGACAGGTTTCTCTCTTAAACAATTAAAAATCACTTTATGCAGCTGAATGGCAGCTATAAAATTTAAAGCAGGAGGCACACACAGGTTTATACAAATATTGGAAATTCACTGACCAGCTTTTTCTCTTCATTGTTGTTAGTTACACTTGCGCCATGTTGGTAGGAAGGAGGGGAGGGGGGGAGAGGGGGCTGTCAACTGTACAAGGATCCATTTCTTTAGCCAGATGGATTTACTGTGGTGTGCGTACTGTAAGACCTTCGGTACACACACCATCAGATTATTTGACTTGTTGCTCTAACGAAGTAGGCGAGTGTCAGCAATATGTCTCGTGCTCTTATCGTGGCGTGTTTATCTTCTGCCGTTAGGTCAGACGATAGAAATGCCACTTGCGCGCTTAGAATAGTAGATTTATGGTGACCAACCTTAAACAGAACTTGATTAATTTTCACACACATTTATTAAAATAATAAAAATCATAGATATTACGTAACTTGATTCTGGATGCTGTTTACAGGTGACAATCTGAAGTTCCTTTGGTCTTCGTATGTTAATCTTATTCTCACGTATCTCTGATACTTGACAAAGTGTCTATTCATTTATCTTCATGGCTATGTACAGGAATATGATAATCTTATTAGATGCAGACTGAAACTTGACTACAGACTAATGCAGACTGACTAATCGGAGGTCTGTACACTCGTAATAATACCTCGCACGCTCATGTATCACTGCGCAAGTGTGATCCACGAGGAGAAAAGGTTCTATGTTAGCAGCAATCTCATTGGCTGCGTTACATATTAATACGCGGATCGGCGGAAGCAGAATTTGGTCCGTCTCTAAGACAGCGCCATCTCGTAGTGCGGAGACAGACGAGCGCTGCGCCTGCGCTGTTGTGCGTAGCGGGGCGCGCTCTAGTGGGAAAGTTGTGTACGCACTGACTACGCGGAACTACATACACAACATTTACAAACACAAAATGTATAAAACAATGTGTTTAAAAAGGTAAGATATACATGATGGTCCATTGATAGTGACTGGGCCAAATATCTCACGAAATAAGGGTCAAACGAAAAAACTACAAAGAACGAAACTCGTCTAGCATGAAGGGGGAAACCAGATGGCGCTGTGGTCGGCCCACTAGATGCACTGCCATTAACAACTGCGTTTTTTGAAATAGGAACCCCCATTTTTTATTACATATTCGTGTAGTACGTAAAGAAATATGAATGTTTTAGTTGCACCACTTTTTTTGCTTTGTGATAGATGGCGCTGTAATAGTCACAAACGTATAAGCATGTGGTTTCACGTAACATTTGAAAGTGTTGTTAATAAGGATTCTCTATTTAAACTAGACTGAACTGCATGTGACTGCTTTAGTCTTTAATAAAACTTGCATCTGACTGCGTATTTAACTGAACTGAACTTTATCTGACTGCATGAAAATATTGTTGGAAAATTAATACTCAGAATACACATCTGACTGCATGAAAGTTTAGTGGTAAAAATAAATGAAAGTCACCAACCTGCATCTGACTGCGTCTGTGGACGTAGCTCGTGCACTCCTTCCCGTTTAGCCGAAAATAAAACATATATTCAACTCAGCCGTAGTGCAATGGCATAAAATTGTCATTCTAGATAACTTTACTCATATTGGCCCTAATTGTTACTTAATAAAATTCTGTCCTGATCTGAATAATTTGCCAACTGTGCAATGGCATATAGATTATTTTACTCTGATAAATGAAATTATTAGCTTTACTCATGGGAACTTTACTTTAATGTACCTTTTGGTTCAATGCAAGCACAGGATGCGGAGAACGACATAAGGTGTGAGATGAAACTCTAATTTTATCTAAAATATATTTATTGTTCAAACTTTTAAGGCACATGTGAAACACTAAAAAAAACTTCTATAGCATGGATTTACGAGAAAGCGTCACAAACCGCTTATTGCATCAACTATGGGATTTCTATGTAGCTGTTAGACATTATTTAACCAAAGAAAACCTGTTTTATTAATTATTCTTTCTAGTTTCCCCAGGTATGTGCCGAGTTTCGCTCAATATATAGCTTATTATGTGCGTAGCGCCAATTCTTACTTTGATGCTGTCATGACCCGGCTGCCTCCTCCGACTCGAACACGTCTGCTGTCTCTGCGCATCTCCTCACCACTACTCAAACTTTTACCGTGTGCACCTAGCTCTGTTAGCTGTCAAAGATCTTACTACTCGAAGATGTACTACTCGTCCAACCTTGCGGTTGGGAACTATCAACATTTTTCACTGGCTCTATCCTGATCGAATCTCAGCACATACCTTTCACATTCCGCCAGTGCGGACGGTATTTGCTTCGTGATACATTACCCGTGTTAAAATGGACCGTTTACCAATTGCGGAAAAGGTCGATATCGTTTTGATGTATGGCTATTGTGATCAAAATGCCAAACGGGCGTGTGCTATGTATGCTGCTCGGTATCCTGGACGACATCATCCAAGTGTCCGGACCGTTCGCCGGATAGTTACGTTGTTTACGGAAACAGGAAGTGTTCAGCCACATGTGAAACGTCAACCACGATCTGCAACAAATGATGATGCCCAAGTAGGTGTTTTAGCTGCTGTCGCGGCTAATCCGCACATCAGTAGCAGACAAACTGCACGAGAATCGGGAATCTCAAAAACGTCGGTGTTGAGAATGCTACATCAACATAGAATGCACCCGTACCATATTTCTATGCACCAGGAATTGCATGGCGACGACTTTGAACGTCGTGTACAGTTCTCCCACTGGGCACAAGAGAAATTACGAGACGATGACAGATTTTTTGCACGCGTTCCATTTAGCGACGAAGCGTCATTCACCAACAATGGTAACGTAAACCGGCATAATATGCACTATTGGGCAACGGAAAATTCACGATGGTTGCGACAAGTGGAACATCAGCGACGTTGGCGGGTTAATGTATGGTGCGGCATTATGGGAGGAAGGATAATTGGCCCCCATTTTATCGACGGCAATCTAAATGGTGCAATGTATGCTGATTTCCTACGTTATGTTCTACCGCTGTTACTACAAGATGTTTCACTGCATGACAGAATGGCGATGTACTTCCAGTATGATGGATGTCCGGCACATAGCTCGCGTGCGGATGAAGCGGTATTGAATAGCATATTTCATGACAGGTGGATTGGTTGTCGAAGCACCATACCATGGCCCGCACGTTCACCGGATCTGACGTCCCCGGATTTCCTTCTGTGGGGAAAATTGAAGGATATTTGCTATCGTGATCCACCGACAACGTCTGACAACATGCGTCAGCGCATTGCCAATGAATGTGCGAACATTACGGAAGGCGAACTACTCGCTGTTGAGAGTATTGTCGTTACACGTATTGCCAAATGCATTGAGGTTGACGGACATCATTTTGAGCATTTATTGGATTAATGTGGTATTTACAGGTAATCACGCTGTAACAGCATGAGTTCTCAGAAATGGTAAGTTCACAAAGGTGCATGTATCACATTGGAACAACCGAAATAAAATGTTCAAACGTACCTACGTTCCGTATTTTAATTTAAAAAAACCTACCTGTTACCGACTGTTCGTCTAAAATTGTGAGGCATATGTTTGTGACTATTACAGCGCCATCTATTACAAAATGAAAAAAGTGGTCTAACTAAAACATTAATATTTCTTTATGTACTACACGAATATGTAATAAAAATGGGGGTTCCTATTTTTAAAAAACGCTGTTGATATCCGTTTGACCTATCGCAGCGCCATCCAGCGGGCCAACCATAGCGCCATCTGGTTTCCTCTTTCAACCTAGACTAGTTTCGCTCTTTGTAGTTTTTTCTTTTGACGCTTATTTCTTGAGATATTTGGCCCTGTCACGATCAATGGACCACCCTGTATATTCTTCATTTTTTTATATGGAATGTACGTGTAGGAATGGTCATTACTGAGGATGCGGCAGGTACAATTATTTGATGGAAAAAAGACCGCTGAACACGGGATCTAAAATGCATACCTTAAGGGCTATGACCTCTTGCTCAGTAGATGTGTTTCATAGTTGCGAGGTCGAAGAAGTGCTTGTAGCTCTTAAGGTATGCACCTTACAGCCAATATTTACTGGACATTTTTCTTTCGTTTTGGTCCATATTGACACATCTGGAAATATGGAAAGCAAAGATCTTGTAGTAGAAGAGATTTATATCACAATGTCGAAAATGAAGAAGTGCTCATAGATATTACGTTATGTGTTTTAT
Organism: Schistocerca americana; assembly: GCF_021461395.2. Lineage (NCBI taxonomy): Eukaryota > Metazoa > Arthropoda > Insecta > Orthoptera > Acrididae > Schistocerca > Schistocerca americana. The sequence goes on from NC_060121.1 coordinate 240,751,640, forward strand.
ACCCGATGTTTACTAGTCTTTTTTCGTTTCGAATGATCGTTCCTGTCATACTGTTCCTCCTGGGAGACCCTGAGTACATGAATTTACAATGAAGCATATGTAGGTCAGTATATTTTCTGAACGAATAGGATGTATGGCTTTATATAGGCAGCATCCTGAATACAGAAAAGGGATTTCATTTCCAGAGGCAGATGTAAGCTGTGCAGACAATTTTCTTACGATGAACAGTCAGTGACTGTAATTGGTTTTACAACTAAAATTTTATGAATTTTTTCCAGGCTTTTATAATAGTAGTATGTGAAAATTGCTGTACAAAGAGACATACATTGGTCGACAGAAAGTGGTGTATTTGCGATCACGTTTCCTTTTAGCGTTACTAAATAGAGTCAAATTGTTAAAGTACACTGTCTTATGCAACGCTGGAAAAAATCGGGCGATTTGAGTTCAGTGGAGTATTTGGAACGCGTACAAGAAACAGTCAACACGTGGAGTAACTGCGTTAACGAAGTGTGTGCGCTCTAAATTCTGCAGCTAACAATCTACCACATTCTCTGCTCGTGGGTGTGATAACTAGGGCTCGGATTTTAATGACAAGTCATAATTTTTCTGAACTATAGGGTGAATTTTAGAACAATTTATACACAAATCTAAGCATTTTAGTGTCGAAAAATGTATTTTGATTGTGCATATAAAGTCATATTTCAACAAATCTTAGTAATAGGTCATATTGCGGCTAACTTTTAATATAATAGGTCATATTTCCATCAACTTTTGCCAAAATGCATATACCATTTTTCTCGTATCTTACGGGACACACGAATAAGAAAATGAATATGTTGCTCACGCGACAATATTTAACGTGTTATTATGAAAGATAAACAGATAAATTGGTACACAGCTTTGTTTCTCAGGGCTGTAGCAGAAAATCGGTGTACCACAACAGTCGTTTCGCGAACATAAAACACTGTTGCGCAGAGTCGACAATACGCTCTCAGAGCCAACAAAGGCGGCTTCTGCTGTAATAATCATCGCAGTCGCACAGGTGTTCCCAGTAACCAGTTTGAATACAGCCGTTGCCTTGTTCAACATGCCTATATCAAAGTGCTCCGACAGCGTGGAGTTGCGAGGCTATGTTCGAGAATTTGGAGAGAAGTTCTTTAGTACTGATGGGAAAATATTATTTTGTAAACTGTGTGAAGTTAAAGTTAGTGCAGAAAAGCGCTTTAATGTGCAACAACACTGTAATACCGCTAAACACAGCAGCTGTGTGAAACGAAGTGCTGAAAATAACAGCAGGCAAACGCTGTTATTTGAACAGACAGGTCAATCTTCAACCGTGCAATCATTCTGCAAGGATTTGTGTGAGATGATGGTGTCCTGCAACAGCCCATTGGAAAAGCTGAAGAATCCACGCTTCAGACGGCTCTTGGAGAAGTGCACAACACATCAAGTTACAGGTGAATCTGCACTGAGAAAGAACTATTTATCCGTATGCTACAATGATGTGCTCAACAAAATACGAATTACTATTGCTGAGCAAAAGGTCTGGCTGTCGATAGATGAGACTACGGATATTAGTGGGCGATATATTGCAAATGTTGTTGTTGGTGTTCTAAAAGTTGATGACCCTAGAGATATGTTCCTACTAACGTGTGAAGCTCTCGACAGAGTAAACAATTCGACGATTGCTATTTTGTTTGACAACTCTCTGAAGTTACTGTGGCCAGATGGTGTGAAAAATGAGAACGTTTTGCTGCTTGTAGCAGACGGTGCTTCATATATGGCTAAAGCAGCCAAAGGGCTTCAGATTCTCTACCCCAGTATGGTGTACGCCACTTGCCTTGCACGTGCGTTGCACAGAGTTGCCGAAGAGGTGCGATCAAATTGCCCTGACGAGGACAAATTAATTTCCTGTGGTAAGAAAATCTATGTGAAGGCTCCGCTACGGGTGCAGAAACTCAAGGAACAAGCACCTTCAACGCCTCTCCCACCTAAACCTGTTCTTACAAGATGGGTTCTTGGGTTAATGCTGCAGAGTATTACTGCACCAACTACATCGAAATATAGACAATCTTCTGTGTGCTAGATAGCTATGAATCAAGTGCTATCAAAATTGTGAAAGAAGTTTTTTACAGATACATTGTCTTGAAACTTGGCACACATCAATGCCAATTTTCAGTGATATCAAAAGCCATCAAACGACTGGAAGCTGTTGGCACTCAGCTATGTGAGGCCCTGAGTATTGTGCAACATGTGCAGTGTGAGTTGGGTCGAGCTCGTGGTCATGTGGCTGACAAAGTGAAAACCAAATTGCAAAGTGTTCTCCAACAGAATCCTGGATATTCTACACTGTGCAAAATTAGTGACTGTCTTTCAGGGAATGCCACAACATTAAAAGATACTGAAACAAAGTTGAACTCCAGTGACCTGGCTGCCTTCAAATACGCTCCAGTGACGTCTTGTGAAGTGGAGAGCAGCTTTTGCAGGTACAAAACTATCCTCCACGGACAGTAGATCTTTGACAATGGAAAACCTGAATATGCACCTTGTGATCCAGTGCAACTTTGCAGATACTGAATATTGACATATGGTATTAAGTAATGCGAAACGCTTTAAATACTATGTGGAAATAAAAACATTGTTTTACTGTTTCGATAGATGATCTTTTCACTGTACTTTGTGTTTAGAAAATAAAACATTCAGACATTCAAAAAATTGTTGCAAATTAGGCACAAACCCTACAGAAAGAAATAACTATATTTACAATATTTGGAGAAGTGAATTTTGTATTAATTTATGGTGAATAAAAAATTAAATAAACAAACATGAATGCTTTAAATAAACTTCTATTAAGTCATATTTTATTTTTTAAGGTCATATTTATGTAAGTTTTAGGTCATAAATGCTTGCATATTTCACTGTTTTTTAGGTAATTAAAATCCAGGCCCTAGTTATAACATAAGAGTGGCATTCAAAAAGTAGCGCAATACATTTGTTTTTTCTTGAAGCAGGTTGGTTTTGTCCAGGATTCTAATACACCATTTTACTCCACACTCTTTTGGCTGCAAAACCCTATTTTTCTACTTAATCTCCTTGCGCTGTGATGACCTTACATCACTGTGGTGTGCATACTGTAAGACCATCAGCACACGCACCATCAGATTATTTGACTTGCCGCTCTAACGAAGTAGGCGAGTGTCAGCAATATGTCTCGTGGTCTTATCGTGGCGTGTTTATCTTCTGCCATTAGGTCAGACGATAGAAGTGACACTTGCGCACTTAGAGTAGCAGATTGACGGTAACTAACTTTAAACAGAACTTGATTAATTTTCAAACACATTTATTAAAATAATAACAACCATAAAAATTACTTAGCTTGGTTCTGGATGCTATTTACAATTGACAATCTGAAGTTCCTTTGGTATTGGTACGTTAATCTTGTCTTCATGGCTATGTACAGGAATATGGTAATCTTATTAGGCGCAGACTGAAACTTGACTATCGACTAATACAGACAAATGTAGAACTGGTACAGACTGGTACAGACTAATGCAGACTGGTGCAGACAAATGCAGACTGACTAATCGGAGCTCTGTACACTCGTTATAATACCTCGCGCGTTCATGTATCACTGCGCGAGTGTGATCCGCGAAGAGAAAAGGTTCTACGTTAGCAGCAATCTCATTGGCTGCATTACATATTAATTCGCGGATTGGCGGAAACAGAATTTGGTCCGACTCTATGGCAGCACCATCTCGTAGTGCGGAGATGGACGAGCGCTGCACCTGCGCTGCTGTGCTTAGCGGGGCACGCTCTAGTGGGAAAGTTGTGCATGCGCTGACTACGCGGAACTACGTACACAACAATCACTTTACTGATAGGGCCCGTATGCTCGAATGGTACCACTCTACTGGTCGATGTTGGAGCCAACCAACGTCTTCCTGCACCAATAACCTCCACAACCAGCCTCGTAATGCTCAAGCAGTCTCACAGATGGTCCTTCATTGCTCTTTACGTTCTTCTGGTAGGCGGCTAGTAACCCAGTGGGCACACACCTTTGAGTACCGCAACTGGTGGACGAGTGTGTCAGCACTACCAACAGAGACGTCCAGTTGTGCAGCGAGGTGTTTGTGATCCGTCGATCACCTCGAATGAGAGTGTCCGTACGTTCCAATATTTCAGGTTTCACAGCTACGTGCGGCTGGTTGGCACGCATAAGATCGGAAAGGTTTGCGCGACCTCGTTGCGATCGTGACAGGCGCGACGTCCAACGACTCGCCGCTTTTTTCGACTGCAAGGTCTTCGTAGACATTCTGCAAGCGCCTATGAACATCTGGGATTTTCTGATTTTCCTCCAAATGGAACTCAATGGCGGCTCTCTGATTGGAACGGACCACCGTTACAGACGCCATTTTGAAGGCCACGTATAGCGCTGCCACCTATCGGAACTTCTTGAAAGTATAGGGGCTAAAGCAGGAATGCTCCACAATGTCCCACGACAAATTCCGAATTTTTTTAACCTAAAATGGTTAAGAAAAATATTGTGTTGGATTACTTATTCTGTCCCCTTGTAGTCTTTGCAGTTGTAGAGGACGTTACTCCCCAAGATAATGAGCTTCGTTTTCACTTTCGCACAGACTTCCACTCTCTGTAACTTTCGTCAGGTGTCTGGGGAGACTCACCACGTCTCGTTCATTCCTTGCAGCTAAGTCTTTTGTAATGTTCTCTTGCACTTCTGTTCTGAAACTCAGTAGAAACTCAGGAAGGGAAATAAACACAGCTGACAATTATGGCTCTTAGCACTATGGGACTTAAAATCTGAGGTCATCAGTACAGCAGACAACTACACTACTGGCCATTAAAATTGCTACACCACGAAGATGACGTGCTACAGACGCGAAATCTAACTGACAGGAAGAAGATGCTGTGATATGCAAATGATTAGCTTTTCGGAGCATTCACACAAGGTTGGCGCCGGTGGCGACACCTACAACGTGCTGACACGAGGAAAGTTTCCAACCGATTTCTCATACAAAAACAGCAGTTGACCGGTGTTGCCTGGTGAAACGTTGTTGTGATGCCTCGTGTAAGGAAGAGAAATGCATACCATCACGTTTCCGACTTTGATAAATGTTGGATTGTGGCCTATCGCGGTTGCGGTTTATCGTATCGCTACATTGCTGCTTGCGCTGGTCCAGATCCAATGACTGTTAGCACAATATGGAATCGGTGGGTTCAGTAGGGTAATACGGAACGCCGTGCTGGATCCCAACAGCCTCGTATCACTAGCAGTCGAGATGACAGGCATCTTATTCGCATGGCTGTAACGGATCGTGCAGCCACGTCTCGATTCCTGAGTCAACAGATGGGGACGTTTACAAGACTACAACCATCTGCACGAACAGTTCGACGACGTTTGCAGCAGCATGGACTATCAGCTCGGAGATCATGGCTGCGGTTACCCTTGACGCTGCATCACAGACAGGAGCGCCTGCGATGGCGTACTCAACGACGAACCTGGGTGCACGAATGGCGAAACGTCATTTTTTCGGATGAATCCAGGTTCTGTTTACAGCATCATGATGGTCGCATTCGTGTTTGGCGACATCGCGGTGAACGAACATTGGAAGCGGGTATTCGTCATTGCCACACTGGCGTATCACCCGGCGTGATGGTATGGGGTGCCATTGGTTACACGTCTCGGTCACCTCTTGTCCGCACTGACGGCACTTTGAACAGTGAACGTTACATGTCGGATGTGTTACAACCCGTGGCTCTACCCTTCATTCGATCCATGCGAAACCCTACATTTCAGCAGGATAATGCACGACCGCATGTTGCAGGTCCTGTACGGGCCTTTCTGGATACAGAAAATGTTCGACTGCTGCCCTGGCCAGCACATTCTCCCGATCTCTCACCAACTGAAAACGTCTGGTCAATGGTGGCCGAGCAACTGGCTCGTCACAATACGCCAGTCACTACTCTTGATGAAGTGTGGTATCGTGTTGAAGCTGCATGGACAGCTGTACCTGTACATGCCATCCAAGCTCTGTTTGACTCAATGCCCAGGCGTATCAAGGCCGTTGTTCTGGGTACTGATTTCTCAGGATCTATGTACCCAAATTGCGTGAAAATCTAATCACATGTCAGTTCTAGTATAAAATATTTGCCCAATGAATACCCGTTATCATCTGCATTTGTTCTTGGTGTAGCAATTTTAATGGCCAGTAGTATACCAAAAAATGCATAAAATCACATTCGTTTACCGAATAGTTTCTGTGTAATTGCTTGACAAAGACTGCAGAGTTAACGGAGCGCGCGTGACTTTCCACCCGTAAAGGCACTTCTGTGCCTGCACTAGTGGCTAACCTGCGGGCTCTGTGTATGAGCCCACAGGCGTGTGTAGCTGCGCTCGACTGCGCAGTGATCTGGGGCCTTGAAAAACGGAACGCAGATCGATCGAGAAAACAGGAAGAAGTGTGGAACTATGAAAAAAATAAGCAAAATATACAAACTGAGTAGTCCATGGACAACATAGGCAATATCAAGGAAAATGTCAGCACAAGAGCGCCGTGGTCCCGTGGATAGCGTGAGCAGCTGCGGAGCGAGAGGTCCTTGGTTCAAGTCTTACCTCGAGCGAAAGGTTTACTTAGTTTATTTTTGTAAAGTTATGATCTGTCCGTTCGTTCATTGACGTCTCTGTTCACTGTAATAAGTTTAGTGTCTGTGTCTTGCGACCGCATCGCAAAACCGTGCGATTAGTAGACGAAAGAACGTGCCTCTCCAATGGGGACCGAAAAGATTTGAAGCAGGGAAAACACGTCTGATATATTCTATACGACACTGCTGAAGGCATGTGCGTCACATGACAGGAATATGTTGTCGACCCACCTAACTTGCTCATTTGGCGAATGGGTAAAAAGATTCTTCTACCTTGCCCGATTTAGGTTTTCTTGTGGATGTAATAATCACTCCAAAAAAAGTGATGAAAATATAAGAGTGTGTCACATAAACTGCAACAAATGAATGCAACAGTTTCACAGTCGCACAGTTTTCTCTGTGCTCTGTCGAAAATGTTTGTAACGTTTTCAAATTTTTCCGTGTGTAGACCGTCAAATCCTGCATATGTCCAAGCAAATCTGAACATGTCCTGGAATTTTGGAGAGCGAAGTTGATTATGTGTGAGTGCCTGAACTCTGATAATTCTCTGAAAACAAAAAGTTAAACTTTTCACGCGAGGGAAGACTTGAACCAAGGAGCTCTTGTTCCGCAGCTGCTCACGCTAACCACGGGACCACGGCGCTCTTGAGCTCCTATCATCCTTGATGTGGCCTATGAACTACTCAGTTTGTATATTTTGCTTGTTTTTTCACAGTTCCACACAACTTCTTCCTGTTTTCTCAATTGATCTGTGTTCAGTTTTTCAAGGCCTATCCACTGTGCCAACTTATAACTAAAGGTTCCCTTGTGAGGTGTTTGTAAGATTTGACCGATTCCAATTGTGACTCACTGATATTTTTGTCATAGGGTGTACCATGTTTTTTCGCTCGACCACTTGCATAATTCTAACTGAATTTTGAACTTAAAAACTAAAAACATGTGTTTGTCTAAACTATTTTACCGAATGCAATGAGTAGTTTGTACGTTTTTATCAAGAACAGCAATTACTAACTGTTGGATGAATATATTTTGTTTCTACTTCGTGTAAGAGACGAATTAAACTATTAGTCAACTGAATTTGCAAAATATCTTACATTATTTTGTGAATTAAACGCCAACATTGTACCACCAAAGGTGACATGCACTTTTAAAACGCACAGAAGTGCACTCTTACCATTGTCCTTGATTGTTATGATGGATGAGATAATGACTACAGTGGCGAAGGAAAGATGAAAGCACAGTTTTTGACTATCGTTTAATAAGTCGAGGAAACAAGGAGGGGCAATGCAGGGGCAGTAGGATGTATGGTAACGAAAAATACCTGAATATAGAATGAAAATTAGCATAAGTAAGTGTGAAATGATGCTTTTAATCAGGAAGAAGGAGGGAGTCGCAACTGGAATAACAATTGGTGGGCAAAGGCTGAGGAAGGTGGACAGTTTCATGTATCTGGGAAGCTCAATTCAGGAGAATGTAAGATGTGACTGAGGAATAAATGGGTATGGGAGGCAAGCAGAAGCATTCCGGAAGAGCGAAAGCTAATATCGAACAAGGACGCCGCTCAAAACAGCTAAGGGGTTATATATCGGGCGTACTACTTTCACCTTGGCATATGTTGCTCAGGCACGGATAATTAAAAGATGTTAGAGAAGCAATATACAAGCTAGTGAGATGATAATTTTGAGCAATAGTATTGAAATGACAAAGACGGGCGAGTTACGGAATGAGAGGATCAGGGAATTAATGGAGGAGGGAACATTATGGTACCATATAGAGGAACTAAGGCTTAGATTTTATGGGCATGTTAAGCATGTAGCAGAGGATACCCAGAAAGGTATACGAGATGAAAGAGAAGGGAAAGAGAATAAAACGAAGGTCAAAAGCCAGATGGGTGAAAGGAATGAAGGATGGCATCCGGAACAGAGCAGAAGATTGGGTCAAGGCGGACGACAAACCAACTGACGAACCGTCGAATCTTCAGGTGCATCCTCCTTCATCTCGTCTCTTCACCTAAACTCTGTAAGTTAAAATGACAAGTAATGTCATACAATACAGCTACAGAAAAACTGTGCGAAGCTTAAATTATGTACAATAATATTACACATACTGTGGTATAATTTTGTAAATGAGCTTTATCTATAACGTGTTTTTAAGATACATGAATAATGTGTCACAAATTATATACAGGTAATTAATAGGCATCATACACAACAAAATGAAATGTATGTACATAGTTGCCACACAACACACAAACATACACACATACACCCACCCACCCACCCACCCACCCACACACACACACACACACACACAGTTGTAGTTTAATGCAGTCACCAATAATATCGAAAAGTTCTTGGTCGATTTACTAAAAATTTTTCACGATACTCTATAATTATTGTTCAGACAGACATAGACTACACATCTTTTTAATGTACTAAAACACTGAAAAGCCAAAAAACTGATACACCTGCCTTATATCGTGTAGGGCCTCCACGAGCACGTAGTAGTGCCACAGGACGACGTGGCATGGACTCGACTAATATCTGAAATGGTGCTGGAGAGAACTGACACTATGAATCCTGCAGGGCTGTCTTTAAATCCGTAAACGACGTGATGCAGATCACTTCTGAACAGCACGTTGCCAGACTTTCCAAATATGTTCAATAATGTTCATGTCTGGGGAGTTTGGTGGCCTGCGGAAATGTTTAAGCTCAGAAGAATGTTCCTGGAGCCACGCTGCAGCAATTCTGGACGTGTGGGGTGTCGCATTGTCCTACTGGAATTGCCCAAGTCCGTCGGAATGCACAATGGACGTGAATGGATGCCGGTGATCAGACATTAAGCTTACGTACGTGTCACCTGTCAGAGTCGTATCTAGTTGCATCAGGAGTCCCATATTGCCGGCCGAAGTGGCCGAGTGGTTCTAGGCGCTACAGTCTGGAACCGCGCGACCGCTACGGTCGCAGGTTCGAATCCTGCCTCGGGCATGGATGTGTGTGATATCCTTAGATTAGTTAGGTTTAAGTAGTTCTAAGTTCTAGGGGACTGACGACCACAGCAGTTAAGCCCCATGGTGCTCAGAGCCATATGAACCATTTGAAGTCCCATATCACTCCAAATGCATACGCCCTACACCATGAAAGAGCCTCCACCAGTCTGAACAGTTCCCTGCTAACAAGCAGGGTCCATGGGTTCATGAGGTTGTCTCCATATCCGTACACTTCCATCCGCTCGATACAATTTGAAATGAGACTCGTCCGACCAGACAACATGTTTCCAGTCATCAACAGTCCAACATCGGTGTTGACGGGCCCAGGCGCTCGTAAAGCTTTATGTCGTGCAATCTTCAAGGGTATATGAGTGGGCTTCGGCTCCGAAAGCCCATATCGATGATGTTTCGTTGAATGGTTCGCATGCTGACACTTTTTGATTGCCCAGCATTGAAATCTACAGCAATTTTCGGGAAGGTTGCACTTCCGTCACGTTGAACGATTCTCTTCATTTGTCGTTGGTCCCGTCCTTGCAGGATCTTTTTCCGGCAGCAGCGACGTCGGAGATCTGATGTTTTACTGGATTTCTGATATTCAGGGTACACTCTTGAAATAATCTTACAGGAAAATGCCCTCTTCATCACTACTTCGGAGATGTAGTGTCCCACCCGTCGACTATAACATCACGTTCAAACTCACTAAAATTTCTATAACCTGCCATTGTAGCAAGAGTAACCGGTCTAACAACTGGGCCAAACAATTGTTGCCGAATCGACAAATGGAACTGTCGCGAGGCAGCACGGCTATACTAAAATAAGTACCTTCACAGACACCAACCACATCAAACAACTTTTTAAGTCATTTTTCGGCATTTGCGTGATCATGTGCCCTTACAGACAGACGAATATGCAGGGAGGCGGCGAATCGTGCGTTCACCAGATTAGGAGGATGGGGCTATACAGGACAATAGGACGAACCCTAGTACAAGCTCCAGGTGTTACATTACGCTTTACTAACATTCACAAGGTCATAAGATACGTATATATATGAGGGTTGTAACTTAAATAGTGGCAACTATTTATTCACAACCGATAGAAAAGAGCTACATGTTTGTACCTGACACTGTCCTTCAAAACAGTCACCAGCGTTGTGTAAAACCCGTTGCCAATGATGTGGAAGGTGTAGTACACAGTTAGCAGAGACAGTTCTGTTAATGGTGCGAATGGAGCGGTCTACTGCCTGTCGAATCTCTGGAGCAGTTCTGAAGCGAATGCTAGGAAGTTGTTCCTTTAACTTCAGAATCAAGTCAAAGTCACAAGGACTTAAGTCCGGGGAGTATGGTGGATGGTACAGTACTTCCCAGTCCCATCGACCGAACAGAGCAGCCACAGCTTGCGCTGTATGCGCCTGCGCATTGTCGTGCAAAATAATGGGTGGGTTGCGCAGAAAGTGTCGCAGCTTCTTTCGCAAGGCTGGTCGCAGATGATGCTCCAAAAACGAACAGTAATACTGTGCATTGATGGTTTGCCGTGGAGGAACATAGTGCGTTAGGATAACACCATCACAGTCGTACACGAAAATCACCGTAAGTGATCATCAGAACAGGCTCTGCTAACGGTATATTACGCCTTCCACATCGCTGGCAACGGGCTCTACAAAACGCTGGTGATTACTTCGAAGAACAATAACAGTTGCAAACACGTAACTCTTTCGTATCGGTTGTGAATAAATAGTTGCCACGATTTTAAGTTCCAACCCTCGTTTTTCAAAACAAAAATGCAATGAAGAAAATCCTGTGCTTTGAAAATATGCGGCTTTGTTTTCTTTCTCGCAGTCAGTTTTAACTTAGGTACCAGGGCATTTAAACCATTAGACAAATTGTTTCTTCAATATATATTCTTTTTCCTACACATAATTTTAAACAAAAATTATATGCCTTATAGTTGGCTACGTTGTCTTCTGTGCCACAGTCAGTTTTAAGAGGAGAGAGGAATGACATGTTTTAGGATTATCAAATTATGATCAGTGTGACAGTTCGATTCTAGCGTCAGCAGCCACTACTTTGAATTCCCGCCGAGTGGCGGTTCCGGCGGCCGTAATGACCGAGAGGGCGCTCCGGGATCACCCGTGTGCAGCTTGTGGGCAGAACCTTCTGGAGGGACATGACGAAAACTTCTCGCTGTGATGGAGACGGCTGAAGAAGAGTGGCTGCAGTCTTTGCCCTGGTGATCCGTTGGAATGGTCGAGACACATGGTCGGTCAACTGGAGGTTCCAAGCCTTTGTTGAACCGAGTGGTGGTGAAAAGTTTTATGAAGGGGCCCGCAGGAATGCTGTGTTCCGTCTTTCACCGAATTATGGACTCTGAGCGACGTTAAACAGTCACATAAAAAAAGATGATGTTGGTCTAGATGGCCGTTTGCAACTGTTAGCCTATGTGGGTTCGTGTGGCTGTCACAGCTACTAAAAGCCCTTTTATACTCAGACGACTGAATGACTTAGTTGGTTGTAGTGAAGTACGTTAGCGGTGTGCATCATGGTTATTGTATTGAGTCCACGTGGTTTTGGATGCACGTGCTTGTCTTGAAAAGAGCTATATTTAATACTTTATGTTGAGTGCTGTGTATCCTGTCATTGATTAGATTATTGTTGAAAAGTGTCGTGTAAATTTTGGACGGAGGGCTGTATGATGTATGGATAATGTCAGCATGTGAACTATTAGATCATTGTAGTAATGGATTTTTCTGTTGTGTAAGGTCAAGTACGGGTATGATATGGTGACACCAGAATTTGAACGGAGACAACTTCGTTACTGTATGCATACTGGAACGCTTCAGACCAGGTCCAGCTGCCGTTCTTTCGGCGGAATTCCTCGGATGTTGCTGAATAAATCCAGAAACTGTGACAATGTTTTCAAGAGTAACAATGATTGGCCCGAGGCTAAATACCTTGCTCTATCATCGGTCATGCTGCCTGTCAGTTCGAAATTGCCGAAGAGCTTTCGAATGGAACATTAAACCACGCTTGAAAACTGCGCCTTGTTTCCGTTCTACTGTGTCTAAGCTGCGGTATTAGAGTACCACAACACACGTTGTTGAATAGAACACATGATTTCAACCTCTTCCTTTGTTACGCTAATCTCCTTTTACATGTCAGCGGTGGAAATGATCGCTATTTATACTATATATTTATACTATTATTTTTTGTTATTATTTATACACTGAAGAGCCAAAGAAACTGTACAGCTGCCTAATACCGTGTAGGGCTCCAGCGAGCACGCAGAAGTGCCGCACCACGATGTGGCTTGGACTCGACTAACGTCTCAAGTAGTGCTGGAGGGCTATCCATAGTTCCGCAAGAGTACGACAGGGTGAAGATCTCTCCTGAACAGCACGTTGCAAAGCATCCCAGATATGCTCAATAATGTTCATGTCTGGGGACTTTGGTTGCCAGTGGGAGTGTTTAAATGCAGAAAAATGTTCCTGGAGCCATTCTGTAGCAATCCTGGACTGGTGGGGTGTCGCATTGTCCTGCTGGAATTGCTCAAATCTGTCTGAATGCACAATGGACATGAATGGATGCAGGTGATCAGACAGAATGCTTACGTATGTGTCACCTGTCAGAGTCGTATCTAGACGTATCAGGGGTCACATGCGACTCCAGCTAACTGCACACGCCCCACACCATTACAGAGCCTCCATCAGACTGAACAGTCCGCTGCTGACATGCAGGATACATGGATTCATGAGGTTGTCTCCTACCCGTCACGTCTATCCGCTCGATGCAATTTGAAACGAGACTCGTCCGACCAGGCAACATGTTTCCAGTCGTCAACAGTCCAATGTTGGTGTTGACGGGCCCAGGCGAGACGTAAAGCTTTGTGTCGTGCAGTCATCAACGGTACAAGAGTGGGCCTTTGGCTCCAAAAGCCCATATCGATGATGTTTCGTTGAATGGTTCGCACGCTTACAATTGCTGATGGCCCAACACTGAAATCTGCAGCAATTTGCGGAAGGGTTGCACTTCTATCACGCTGAACGATTCTCTTCAGTCATCGTTGGTCCCGTTCTTGCAGGATCTTTTTCCAACCGCAGCGAAGTCGGAGATTTGATGTTTTAGGGTTTTCTGATATTCACGGTACACTCATGAAATGGTTGTACGGGAAATTCCCCACTTCATCGCTACCTCCGAGATGCTGTGTCCCATTGCTCGTGCGCCGACTATAACATCACGTTCAAACTCACTTAAATCTTGATAACCTTCCATAGTAGCAGCGATAACCGATCTAACAACTGCATCAGACACTTGTCTTATATAGGCGTTACCGACCGCAGCACCGTATTCTGCCTGATTACATGTCTCTATATTTGAACACGCATGCCTGTACCGATTTCTTTGGCGCTTCATTGTAGTCTACAGTATGGCTGCACGTTGTTTCTCAGTATGGACGAGAAGCGCACATGTGACTGATCTGGACGTCCAGCTGACGGAGACAATGCGTATAATCTCTGGGATACTCAAGACCACAAGATGTCCTGGCTCCCCGTCCTAATAAACGTAGAGCCACTTGATAATACGCTATTACAGTTAGCTACAAGAGTGTACAGGAAAACCCTAGAGAACTCGGAACTTCCTGTACATCTAGACCTGGCGCCTACTAATAGACTCAAATCTAGGTTACGTTTATTGCAAGTAGGCGAAGAACTGAAAGACGGACTACGAGGTGCATTCAAGTTTTAAGGCCTCCGATTTTTTTTTCTAATTAACTACTCGCCCGAAATCGATGAAACTGGCGTTACTTCTCGACGTAATCGCCCTGCAGACGTACACATTTTTCACAACGCTGACGCCATGATTCCATGGCAGCGGCGAAGGCTTCTTTAGGAGTCTGTTTTGACCACTGGAAAATCGCTGAGGCAATAGCAGTACGGCTGGTGAATGTGCGGCCACAGAGAGTGTCTTTCATTGTTGGAAAAAGCCAAAAGTCACTAGGAGCCAGGTCAGGTAAGTAGGGAGCATGAGGAATCACTTCAAAGTTGTTATCACGAAGAAACTGTTGTGTAACGTTAGCTCGATGTGCGGGTGCATTGTCTTGGTGAAACAGCACACGCGCAGCCCTTCCCGGACGTTTTTGTTGCAGTGCAGGAAGGAATTTGTTCTTCAAAACATTTTTGTAAGATGCACCTGTTACCGTAGTGCCCTTTGGAACGCAATGGGTGCCGGCAGAAGTGGCCGTGCGGTTAAAGGCGCTGCAGTCTGGAACCGCAAGACCGCTACGGTCGCAGGTTCGAATCCTGCCTCGGGCATGGATGTTTGTGATGTCCTTAGGTTAGTTAGGTTTAACTAGTTCTGAGTTCTAGGGGACTAATGACCTCAGCAGTTGAGTCCCATAGTGCTCAGAGCCATTTGAACCATTTGAACGCAATGGGTAAGGATTACGCCCTCGCTGTCGCAGAACATGGACACCACCATTTTTGCAGCACTGGCGGTTTCCCGAAATTTTTTTGGTGGCGGTGAATCTGTGTGCTTCAATTGAGCTGACTGGCGCTTTGTTTCTGGATTGAAAAATGGCATCCACGTCTCATCCATTGTCACAACCATGAAAAGAAAGTCCCATTCATGCTGTCATTGCACGTCAACATTGCTTGGCAACATGCCACACGGGCAGCCATGTGGTCGTCCGTCAGCATTCGTGGCACCCACCTGGATGACACTTTTCACATTTTCAGGTCGTCATGCAGCATTGTGTGCACAGACCCCACAGAAATGCCAACTCTGGAGGTGATCTGTTCAACAGTCATTCAGCGATCCCCCAAAACAATTCTCTCCACTTTCTCGATCATGTCGTCAGACCGGCTTGTGTGAGCCTGAGGTTGTTTAGGTTTGTTGTAACACGATGTTCTGCCTTCATTAAACAGTCGCACCCACGAACGCACTTTCGACACATCCATAACTCCATCACCACATGTCTCCTTCAACTGTCGATGAATTTCAATTTGTTTCACACCACGCAAATTCAGAAAACGAATGATTGCACGCTGTTCAAGTAAGGAAAACGTCACCATTTTAAGTATTTAAACAGTTCTCATTCTCGCCGCTGGCGGTAAAATTCCATCTGCCGTACGGTGCTGCCATCTCTGGGACGTATTGACAATGAACGCGACCTCATTTTAAAACAACGCACATGTTTCTATCTCTTTCCAGTCCGGAGAAAAAAAATTGGAGGCCTTAGAACTTGAATGCACCTCGTAAAAGACAGCTTGGAAAGGACCATGGGCTTAAGTACACATAAGAATCTAAATCTGATGGATGACACCAGCGAGAACATGGAAGGATTCAAGCTCCAGAGGAGATTATGCACAACTCTGAATCACGTCAGAATGATTGTTCGTAGATGTAAACAAGTGATGAACAAATGGGGCCTGTTCCACAGTCCTCAACATGAGTACGGGGAAATCCAATCAATGGGCCCTTTACTTGTGTGTGGAGTGCATGACTATGAAGATTGATCTGAAAGACATACACAGACACTGACTCTGTCATAGTGCCTAGAAATATTTGTAATATAGTATAGTATCATAAGAATATTGCACTATGCATTTAATGTGATGATTTCCTTTGTCAATGCTGAACGAGTAAATAAACAAATAAATAAACTATTTATACTGTAAATTTTACAGGCGCTACCTCTTGCGATTACAGCGTCCACCCGTTAACTGCTTTGGTAATTACCAAGTTCGAAACTTGTGTTATTTTCATGTTATTCAAATTGAAATGCAGGGAGTCCTTTCTTCTACATCTTGTAGATGAAAGTTTCTGGCGTACATTGAATGCACCATCTGGACTGAAACAGTCTAGTGCGATTCAAGGTGAGCGACCACATAAACTTATCTGTGAGAATTCCAGGTGCCAGTGCTTTATCAGAAGATTCCCAAACAAGTGTAATTCACTCGCGAAGAAATACTCTTTTGTCCAGTTAAAGATTTTTTAAGGACTCTCAGCAAGTTATATCAACGATAGATATGACAATTATCAGAGAAAAGATGCGTGATTCGTCAACATGTTTGTTCGTCAGCTTGAGAGTTACGCAGAAATGATCAACTATCATTAGCAGGAGACGCTGTAAAGTTGGACGTTGCGGTAAATTGTGCCGAAAGTGTACAGTGGCTTGTGGAATACAAAAGTAAATGAAAAAGGTGATGAAACAGTCCGCCGCGCGTGGTCGTGCGGTAGCGTTCTCGTTTCCCACGCTCGGGTTCCCGGGTTCGATTCCCGGCGGGGTCAGGGATTTTCTCTGCCTCGTGATGACTGGGTGTTGTGTGATGTCTTTAGGTTAGCTTGGTTTAAGTCGTTCTAAGTTCTAGTGGACTGATGACCATAGATGTTAAGTCCCATAGTGCTCAGAGCCATTTGAACCATTTGGTGATGAAACTTGAGTTACGCACCAGAGACTGAGAATAAGCAACAGTTAACGGATTAGTGCCACTCGTAAAAGAGTATATTGGAAAATTCAGCTTCAAGCCAAATAATTGAGTCAACTTTTCTGTGATAGAAATGGTCGTCTTCTCACAGAATTTTTTCCTCAGTGACACACTACCAGTACTAATGATATTGTGAGATGTGATTAAAACAGACACGTGCATCAATGCAATGGGCAAGAATTTCGGTGTTGGTGGTGGTAGGGAGGGAGGGAGGTTGTTTTCTGTACGAACACTGGACTCTACGCTTCGTCCACACAACCATTTGCAGTCCTTTGCATCAGTCCTTTGTATCGGTAGATTTGGTGCATCTTCTGAATCGTCCTGTTTCGTATTTCACTTTGGAAACAAACGGTAGTCACTTACACTTGTTTCCATTTTGAAAATTTATTTGCAATGAGAGGTTTTCCAAATGACTATTAGGCTCAAGAAGCGGTGATAAAAATGGGTGTGATAGGTGGAGTGCTTCGCAATGTTGTATTCAAAAACTGTTCGACGTCTCTAGAAAATGTAGAGATTTATTCGTTTAAGGGCTTAGTAAAGTGGAATTACTGTGAGGTTGCTAGTGATGCAATTACAAAGAAAACGGTGCTGCCTTTCGAGAAATTATGTGCATATTTTAACAATATCTAATGAAGTTAGTAAAGATAAGAACAATGTAGTTACAGAAATAGCTTCTCTGACTTTGTGGTAATGAAATGCACTACTTTTTGTCAGTACTCTATGGATAAATTAAATACATGAATAAAATTTTGTAAGAATGTTCAGTTTTTAGTTACCTTTAATAGCACGAAGTATGTTAACAAACCAAGCCACCATACGTTTTTGACCTGACATTGAAAGTTGTAGCTCATCTTGAGCTATTCGAATTGCTTCACCGAGAATGTCAACAAACCAGAAACTGAGCATGTTGTATTGGTAATCGTCGACTCCAAGTGCACTGGCAAGGATTCTGCAAAGAATAATACCGTTAACTTAATTTTGTACACAGCTGTTATCTTTTGTATTGTCTCCAACTTAGTATTCTGTGTTCTACTTTTTTAATCGAAAGACATGAATCTTAAAAAAAATCCAGTAACATTCCTTACAACTTCTTTTTCTGTGAAATGTCTATTGCATTTGTGATAACACTTACATCAGCCCTGAAACAACGAATTCTGCAAATCATCAACTTAACGGGACGTACTTTACATATACAAGAAACAAAAGTAACTATAGCATTGAATCTCCTGAAACTGAATAACGATGTCTCCTCCGAAAAAAATCCCCCCTTATATTCGTTATTACGTTATTTACGAGGGCGTGCCGAAAAGTAATGGCTCCGATTTTTTTGTTCTGATCTCAATATCGGGTGAGGTATTATCTGTCGTGCATATTACTCGGTTGACTTTCTCATGTCACTGACGCAAATTGCAACCCTATGCTGCTAAAGGATTCCTCATTGTAGCGTATGACATTGCGGTGTATAATATATCGGTGCGTGCTGTAATTGAGTTTTTAACAGCAGAAGAGTTCGTCCACACACGGAGCACCATCTCTCGTTCAGCAAGACAATGTCAGACCACACACGAGAACTGCGACATTTGCAACAATCCGACGCGTCGCATTCACTCTCGTCGATCATCCTCCATACAGCCCTATCTGATTTTCATCTGTGTCCAAAACTTGAAGAACAACTTCGAGAATTTCCCTTTGATAGTGATGAAGCGGTATAAGCAGAGGTGAGGTTGTGGGTTTGTCAACAGAGCCAAACATTCTACGGAGATGGTTTCAACACGCTGCTCTCATTTGGAGAAATGTGTTCGTCGCCAG
Organism: Schistocerca americana; assembly: GCF_021461395.2. Taxonomy (NCBI): domain Eukaryota; kingdom Metazoa; phylum Arthropoda; class Insecta; order Orthoptera; family Acrididae; genus Schistocerca; species Schistocerca americana. Next base: position 240,770,578 of record NC_060121.1, read on the forward strand.
GGTGACTATGTTGAGAAACCAGTAAGTACACATGAAGAAGCAATATATTCGATACCTCATCCAGAAACGCACCCTCTCGAAACCTGGACAGCAAGCTACATCGCGATGCAGAGCGCCTCTCTTGCAGAGTCTGCCACTTGAGTTTGCTAAACATCTCTGTAATCTCTGTAACGCTATCACGCTGACCAAATAACCCTGTGACAAAACGCGCCGCTCTTCTTTGGATCTTCTGTATCTCCTCTGTCAACCCGACCTGGACCCCACACTGATGAGCAATACTCAAGTATAGGTCGAACGAGTGTTTTGTAAGCCACCTCCTTTGTTGATGGACTACATTTTCTAAGGACTCTCCCAATGAATCTCAACCTGGCACCCGCCTTACCAACAATTAATTTTATATGATCATTCAAATGGTTCAAATGGCTCTGAGCACTATTGGACTTAACTTATGAGGTCATCAGTCCCCTAGAACTTAGAACTACTTAAACCTAACTAACCTAAGGACATCACACATATCCATGCCCAAGGCAGGATTCGAACCTGCGACCGTAGCGGTCTCGCGGTTCCAGACTGTAGCGCCTAGAACCACTCGGCCACTTCGGCCGGCATGATCATTCCACTTCAAATCGTTCCGTACGCATACTCCCAGATATTTTACAGAAGTAACTGCTACCTGTGTTTGTTCCGCTATCATATAATCATACAATAAAGGATCCTTCTTCCTATGTATTCGCAATACATTACATTTGTCTATGTTAAGGGTCAGTTGCCACTCCCTGCACCAAGTGCCTATCCGCTGCAGATCTTCCTGCATTTCGCTGCAATTTTCTAATGCTGCAACTTCTCTGTATACTACAGCATCATCCGCGGAAAGCCGCATGGAACTTCCGACACTATCTCCTAGGTCATTTATATATATTGTGAAAAGCAATGGTCCCATAACACTCCCCTGTGGCACGCCAGAGGTTACTTTAACGTCTGTAGACGTCTCTACATTGAGAACAACATGCTGTGTTCTGTTTGCTAAAAACTTTTTAATCTAGCCACATAGCTGGTCTGATATTCCGTAGGTTCTTTCTTTGTTTATCAGGCGATAGTACGGAACTGTATCGAACGACTTCCGGAAGTCAAGGAAAATGGCGTCTACCTGGGAACCTGTATCTAATGTTTTCTGGGTCTCATGAACAAATAAAGCGAGTTGGGTCTCACACAATCGCTGTTTCTCGAATCCATGTTGATTCCTACAGAGTAGATTCTGGGTTTCCAGGAATGACATGATACGCGAGCAAAAAACATGTTCTAAAATTCTACAACAGATCGATGTCAGAGATATAGGCCTATAGTTTTGCGCATCTGCTCGACGACCCTTCTTGAAAACTGGAACTACCTGTACTCTTTTCCAATCATTTGGAACCTTGCGTTCCTCTAGAGACTTGCGGTACAAGGCTGTTAGAAGGGGGAGGTGGGGGGCAAGTTCTTTGGCGTACTCTTTGTAGGATCGAATTGGTCAGGTCCAGTGGACTTTCCTCTGTTGAGTGATTTCAGTTGCTTTTCTATTCCTTGGACACTTATTTCGATGTCAGCCCTTTTTTCGTTCGTGCGAGGATTTAGAGAAGGAACTGCAGTGCGGTCTTCCTCTGTGAAACAGCTTTGGAAAAAGGTGTTTAGTATTTCAGTTTTGCGCGTGTCATCCTCTGTTTCAATGGCATTATCATCCCAGAGTGTCTGGATAAGCTGTTTCGATCCACTTACTGATTTAACGTAAGGCCAGAACTTCCTAGGATTTTCTGTCAGGTCGGTACACAGAATTTTACTTTCGAATTCACTGAACGCTTCACGCATAGCTCTCTTTACGCTAACTTTCACATCGTTTAGCTTCTGTTTATGTGAGAGGTTTTGGCTGCGTTTAAATTTGCAGTGAAGCTCTTTTTGCTTTCGCAGTAGTTTCCTAACTTTGTTGTTGAACCACGGTGGGTTTTTCCCGTCGCTGACAGTTTTCCTCGGCACGTACCTGTCTAAAACGCATTTTACGATTGCCTGTGAGACTGCATCATCAGCACCTGACAAGAGTTTGAAAGGGGCTTGATTGTGTGTCTCCATCTGGATGGCTGCTCGAATCGTGCAGTATCTAGATTTGTGAGGCATTTGGATGTGACAGTGGCCTGGAGTTGGACTGCATGGGAATGTGTGGGCAGGCATACATGTGTCATGGTTCTGGTCGATTAGATCCGATGACTACGAGGGAGGATTGCTGTATTGTACACTAGGCACATCATAATCCCTTCACAACTGTGACTTCATTCCGAGAACAAGTAATGGACTCCCTGCAACGTACTGTCTCTTCCTGCATGATTAGTTACAGACTAGCAGCAGCCAACTAGGGTATTGCCATCTCATGTGTAGGCTCCTGCTAACACTAGAACAGAAATGGCTGCCTTTGGAGTGGTGCCATGAGAGAAAGACTGCTGCTGAGTGGTATCGCTTTGTGTTCAGCAATGATTCGCAATTCTACACCTGCCGGATGACGATCGTTTGTGAGTATGGCGGCGACCTGGACAGCAGTCGAAATCTTCCAATGATTTTGGGAGGCACTGCAGTGTCACTACTGGAGTCATAATGTGGGATGCCGTTGGGTATCACTTCAGGTCATGACAGGTAGTGATTCAGGGAACTCTGACTGTAGAACAGCATATCACGAACATCATGCGTCGTCACGCACTACCTCTCACGTGACAGTATCGTGGTGCCATTTTTCAACAGGATAATAACCGTGAAGAGTTTGACAGAGCACTGAAAGACCTGAGTCGAAACAAGGCCCCGGGAGTAGACAACATTCCATTAGAACTACTGATGGCCTTGGGAGAGCCAGTCATGACAAAACTCTACCACCTGGTGAGCAAGATGTATGAGACAGGCGAAATACCCACAGACTTCAAGAAGAATATAATAATTCCAATCCTAAAGAAAGCAGGTGTTGACAGATGTGAAAATTACCGAACTATCAGTTTAATAAGTCACAGCTGCAAAATATGAACGCGAATTCTTTACAGACGAATGGAAAAACTGGTAGAAGCGGACCTCGGGGAAGATCAGTTTGGATTCCGTAGAAATGTTGGAACACGTAAGGCAATAATAACCTTACGACTTATCTTAGAAGAAAGATTAAGAAAAGGCAAACCTACGTTTCTAGCATTTGTAGACTTAGAGAAAGCTTTTGACAATGTTGACTGGAATACTCTCTTTCAAATTCTGAAGGTGGCAGGGGTAAAATACAGGGAGCGAAAGGCTATTTACAATTTGTACAGAAACCAGATGGCAGTTATAAGAGTCGACGGGCATGAAAGGGAAGCAGTGGTTGGGAAAGGAGTGAGACAGGGTTCTAGCCTGTCCCCGATGTTATTCAATCTGTATATTGAGCAAGCAGTAAAGGAAACAAAAGAAAAATTCGGAGTAGGTATTAAAATTCATGCTGAAGAAGTAAAACCTTTGAGGTTCGCCGATGACATTGTAATTCTGTCAGAGACAGCAAAGCACTTGGAAGAGCAGCTGAATGGAATGGACAGTGTCTTGAAAGGAGGATATAAGATGAACATCAACAAAAGCAAAACGAGGATAATGGAATGTAGTCAAATTAAATCGGGTGATGCTGAGGGGATTAGATTAGGAAATGAGACACTTAAAGTAGTAAAGGAGTTTTGCTATTTAGGGAGCAAAATAACTGATGATGGTTGAAGTAGAGAGGATATAAAATGTAGACTGGCAACGGCAAGGAAATCGTTTCTGAAGAAGAGAAATTTCTTAACGTCGAGTATAGATTTAAGTGTCAGGAAGTCGTTTCTGAAAGTATTTGTATGGAGTGTAGCCATGTACGGAAGTGAAACATGGACGATAACCAGTTTGGACAAGAAGAGAATAGAAGCTTTCGAAATGTGGTGCTACAGAAGAATGCTGAAGATAAGGTGGGTAGATCACGTAACTAATGAGGAGGTATTGAATAGGATTGGGGAGAAGAGAAGTTTGTGGCACAACTTGAGTAGAAGAAGGACATGTTTTGAGGCATCAAGGGTTCACAAATTTAGCATTGGAGGGCAGCGTGGAGGGTAAAAATCGTAGAGGGAGACCAAGAGATGAATACACTAAGCAGATTCAGAAGGATGTAGGTTGCAGTAGGTACTGGGAGATGAAGAAGCTTGCACAGGATAGAGTAGCATGGAGAGCTGCATCAAACCAGTCTCAGGACTGAAGACCACAACAACAACAACAATAACCGTCTGCACAAAGCACATGTTCATAAGAATGTCTCCATGAAATTGAGGTACTCCCATGGTGTGCAAGATCCCTGGATCCGTGCCTAATAGAACATGTATGGAAACAGCTGACGCATAAACTCTGCTGCAGCACCAGTACCCAGGATATGAAAGACCAGTTACAATAGTTGTAGTTTGCCCCAAGAGAGGATACAAAGGCTTTATGACACCCTTCACAACCGAATTCATGCTTGCATTTAGACTAGAGGGGGTGTAACATCATACTGGTAAATAGTCTCTTACTGCCGTGTTCTTTGAACATTTGAGTTTATTTTGTAATAACTAATACACCATCAAATACTCTTACAACCCACGAAGCTACACTTTGTTTCGCACTCACTTCTCGAGTAATTCACTCTTTTTTCCTTTTTCAGTGCAATTTCTTTCATCACAGATCATACTGAAATTGCTGAGGTTCTAGATAATGCGAAAGCCCATAAATACGTAGTAAATCACTGTACTGGCGAGCCAAACAGATGAAATGTGAAAGAATGAAATTTTCACTCTACAGCGGGGTGTGCGCGGATATGAAACTTCCTGGCAGATTAAAACTGTGTGCCGGACCGAGACTCGAACTCGGGATCTTTGCCTTTCGCGGGTAAGCGCTCTGCCGACTGAGCTACCCAAGCACGACTCACGCCCCGTCCTCACAGCTTTAATTCTGTCAGTACCTCGTCTCCGCAATATCCTTTCTTCCAGGAGTGCTAGTTATGCAAGGTTCGCAGGAGAGCTTCTGTGAAGTTTGGAAGGTAGGAGACGAGGAATTAAAGCTGTGTGGACAGGGCCTGAGTTGTGCTTGGGTAGCTCAGTCGGTAGAGCGCTTGCCCGCGAAAGGCAAAGGTTCCGAGTTCGAGTCTTGGTCCTGCACACAGTTTTAATCCGCCAGGAAGTTTCAGATGAAATGTGGTTTATAGTGAAAACTAATTGTAATATATTGACCTGCTATGCGCTGATTTTGACCTTGAATTAAGGAAGTAGACAGTCTAGAAATGTATATAAACTTTGCAGTTGGGGGGGGGGGGGGGGGGGAGCTTGTAAAACTGTTCGCGCCTGTAATAGAATGCTGCACATGCCCACAGGGAGAAAGCAGGCTACTTGTGCAGGAGGGCTCAACACGAGGCGACTTGACCCAACGCGGAAAATATTCACTTGTTACCTAACGAGGCAGCACGCAATGCCGGCAGGATGATGGCGGCGACTGGAGCGGCGGCGTAGCTGCCGGTGAGACAGAATGAACAGGACATCCTTTGCCCACTTTCGGCGTGTTGGTTGGCGATGCACTGCACTAAAAGAATCGAGGCGCGCTTTCTGCAGTTTTTCTCAAACGATTTTACAGAAACCATTCGGTAAAAAAATGATTTTCATGTTACTTATAGATTTATGTGTCAGCTTCATGCTGCAATGCCCATTATATCCTTAATGGTCATATGTGTTGTGACATTGGCATTTACGTAAGATGCTGTGCGAAATTCAAAAAGTGTGCAATGAAAAATAGGGGTTTCAATGATTTTGCATTTGGTGCAAAATGCACTATCTACATCTACATCCATACTCCGCAAGCCACCTGGCGGTGTGTGGCGGGGGGTACTTTGAGTACCTCTATCGGTTCTCCCTTCTATTCCAGTCTCGTATTGTTCGTGGAAAGAAAGCTTGTCGGTATGTCTCTGTGTGGGCTATGCTCTCTTTGATTTTATCCTCATGGTCTCTTCGCGAGAGCCGGCCGAGGTGGCCAAGTGGTTCTAGGCGCTACAGTCTGGAACCACGCGACCGCTACGGCGCAGGTCCGAATCCTGCCTCGGGCATGGATGTGCGTGTTGTCCTTAGGTTGGTTAGGTTTAAGTAGTTCTAAGTTCTAGGGGACTGATGGCCTCAGAAGTTAAGTCCCATAGTGCTCAGAGCCATTTCTTCACGAGATATAGTACGTAGGAGGGAGCAATATACTGCTTGACTCCTCGGTGAAGGTATGTTCTCGAAACTTCAACAAAAGCCCGTACCGAGCTACTGAGCGTCTCTCTTGCAGAGTCTTCCACTGGAGTTTATCTATCATCTCCGTAACGCTTTTGCGATTAATAAATAATCCTGTAACGAAGCGCGCTGCTCTCCATTGGATCTTCTCTATCTCTTCTACCGACCCCATCAGGTACGGATCCCACACCGGTGAGCAATATCCAAGCAGTGTGCGAACAAGTGTACTGTAACCTACTTCCTTTGTTTTCGGATTGCATTTCCTTAGGACTCTGCCAATGAATCTCAGTCTGGCACCTGCTTTGCCGACGATTAATTTTATATGGTCATTCCATTTTAAATCACTCCTAATGCCTACTCCCAGATAATTTATGGAATTAACTGCTTCCAGTTGCTGACCTGCTATATTGTAGCTAAATGATAAAGGATCTTTCTTTCTATGTATTGGCAGCACATTACACGTCTACATTGAGATTCAGTTGACATTCCCTGCGCCATGCGTCAATTCGTTGCAGATCCTCCTGCATTTCAGTACAATTTTTCCATTCTTACAACCTCTCGACATACTACAGCATCTTCCGCAAAAAGGCTCATTGAACTTCCGATGTTATCAACAAGGTCATTTATGTATATTGTGAATAGCAACGGTCCTACGACACTCCCCTGCGGCACACCTGAAATCACTCTTTCTTCAGAAGACTTCTCCCCATTGAGAATGACATGCTGCGTTCTGTTATCTAGGAACTCTTCAATCCAATCACACAATTGGTCTGATAGTCCATATGCTCTTACTTTGTTCATTAAACGACTGTGGGGAACTGTATCGAACGCCTTTCGGAAGTCAAGAAACACGGCATCGACCTGGGAACCCGTGTCTATGGCACTCTGAGTCTCATGGACGAATAGCGCGAGCTGGGTTTCACACGATCGTCTTTTTCGAAACCCATGCTGATTCCTACAGAGTAGACTATATGTTGCTGGGATTGAAAGTCAGCTAAGATTTTAAATGTTTCTTTATACTTGGGGGTTGGTCTCCTTTAGACATACAAAAAAAAAAAATTTTGGCAAATGATAGAATGCAAAGAGGAGAGTATTTTGTCATATGGTTAACATACATCTAGTATCCCGGTCCGACAATTTGGACGGCCCGCCAGAAGGCATGGACGTAGACGAGAGTCAGGAGGCGGTGCATGTATAGCCTGGAAGCGCTGCTGTCGTCGCCATAGCGCAGTGCGTGGGCCCGCCCGCCGCGCCAGTCTATCGGAAATCGCGGGGGCCCTATAAAGCCGGCAGCAAGGGACTCAGAGACAGTCATATTCCGACGTACCCATCGTTGTTCCGTTCCCGATCCTGCTACGTCTAGGCTCTCGATTTGGTTCACTCTTCTGACTTGCCATTCTGTCATATCATCCATAGCAGTTAATATCGTCTCCTTGGTTGTCCATAGCTGTTGTCTTTCTGTGGTTATGGCGACTCACTGTCAACACTCTCGGCCGGTATGCCTGCATCTCCGGGTCGTGTCGGATACCGGTTACTAAAGTGCGCGTCATTTACGACGGCGGCCGAGTGTAGGTTCGTTCTGCGCATCTGACGTCACAAAAACCAGTCTGCCAATGTACAGAGAACGACGTTGCCAGAGCTCGACTGCAGTGTAGAGCACGGACGAGTGTCTTCAGTTTTAGAAATGTTCAGTGATAAATAAAGTAACTGAACAAAAGCAATGACTTGATAGCAGACTTTCTATAAAAGAAAGTTTGGAAAAAGCTTTCTTTACAACAACTGCTTCATATTCTATTAATTAATTAAGCCAAACAAGCAATAAGCCTCGTAATTCAGGCAATAGCAAGGAAATTCATTCTCACCAACCGCTTTTTTGCAATAAAGAACAGCGGTAATTGTTTATTTCCTATTGTACTTCGACGAAACGTGAGTAATTCAGTCATACCAACAGTGTTTGCCGGTATTTTGCGTGACTTTTTAAAGTGCTTTAGGATTCCTGTTGAACACCGAGTTGCGTTAGCGTAATGGTTAAAGTGTTTGGCTGCTAAGCAAAAGGTTTGGGGTTCAAATTTTGTTCGGTGCTTAATATTTTGTTTATTTAAAAACAATATCGAAGTGTCTTACTTCATGAATTTTATTCGTTTGAATGTAATTTTTTGAAATTTCTAGTGGCAACTAAAATCGACCATACGGAAAGTATACGCTGTGGACTTTTACCTCAGCAAACTCTTCAAAATTTCGTCCAATGGTGTACTACATTTAATGCTGCACAATAACTGCGTTGAACATCGAAACAAAATTAAGTCATTTAAGGGGGGGAAGGTACCAGTCAAGAAGATGTGTAAAAATCAAATTTTTGGGCCAAATAGATTTTGTGAAATCGAATGATAAGTGTGTCAAAGCAGTCGGAACACCACATATGTGTCTGCACAGGCGAGCAGTGCAGTGACGACAAAATCGCGCACAGCGCGGAATGCGGGGAGAACGTCTCTGAAGCAGCGAAAGGGTTAATACGGCCGTGGTGGCTTTACTTCATAAACTGCGCGCTCCCTCCTAAACGTAAGTTTGCGAACTATACTATACTATGACGCTGCTTCTCTTGGCGCGTGCAACTGGCAACGTAGCAATCTCCCGCGTCTGGGCGGGCATGCGCGAGCCGCCAAGATAAAAGAATTGAACTATAGAATTGGTGACGAGGTAAAAGGTTCACAATGCATTATGGACGCGAAACTTGTACAGCTCATGGAACAGCAACATCAACAGCTGCTCATGCAGCGGCAATTGCAACAGCAGTTCCATCAGTAGTTTCAGTAGCAAAGCGATCTTTTGTGTCAGGAAATTCAGCTGCTGTCAGACTGGCTACAGGTACACGGTTCACCACCCATCCCGACTGTGGTCCCCTTCGCGACAGAGTCCCACTCATCCGAATTTCTGCCCTTTTAACGATACCATGGAGGATTGGGACGCTTATTTGCAGCACCTGAAACAGCACTTCGCTGCTCTTCAGGCTTCTGGTGTCACACTCCAACGGTTTTCTTGGGCTTCCCTGGAGACATTTCTCGTACTTAAGAAGTTGGCTCCCCTCTTAAACCCAGTTGCACTCACTTTCAAGGAAATGTTTTCATTGCTGTCGACCTATTATTCACAATGGTTCCAAGTGGTCTCATCGTGTCTCAAGTCCCACCAGTACCACAAGCAAACAGGCCAGTCTTATCGCTCGTGGGTGACACGTTTGCAAGGTCTGAGTCGTCATTGTGATTTTAACTGTGCCACCCCATGTTGCAAAACCACATATGCTGACTCCCTGATCCGTGATGTAGTTGTCCAATTGGCTCCCGACCCAGAAGTTAGCACTGCAGCCCTCAAGCTCCACAATCCTTCTTTGGACGTCATACTGAAAACTTCATTCTCTTTCGAGATCGCACATACAGCAAATGAACGTCGTATGGCTGCCCCCAGATCGCTGTGGTTCAAACATCACCATAGGGATGGAATTCTCGCAAGCCTTCTACCAAATTCCGGCGACAGTCCAGACGCGTCGATGCAAACAGTGGCGTCTGCCTTTCTGTTCTGACTGTTTCGTGACGCACCAGTGGGCAGGCTGCCCTGATCGCTGGGCACACTGCAGCCGTTGTGGCAAGGATGGACGTCTCCGAACTGTCTGCTGTCAGCCATCAGGTCAGCCTAGCCCCACTCCTAACATGCCTCACTTGACAGTGCATGAACTTCAGGCCATTGTTCTTTATGGAAATCCTGGCGCCTCCATGTTGATTACTGATCTCACGATTGCTCATCAGCACGTTCGTTTCCAGGCTTACATGGAAGCAATGGTTTCCCTAGTCAATCTCCCGACATACGCTTCTCTGGGTTACTCGGCGTTGCTCCCGTCCTCTCACAAGTTGGTTGCATATGGGGATGCAGCGCCTCATTTTAAAACTAGTGCTTGTACCACACCACCAGTCGTGGTCTAGAAGCCAAACGGTTCCCTCTGGCTTTGTGAAGATCTTAAGTCGACGATCAGTGCCCAAGCTCTGGTGGAAACCTACCCCATACCATGTCTAGAGAACCTCTTCTCTAAGCTTGTTAGAAGTGAATGTTTTTTTAAGATAGATCTTGCTGATGCTTACTTACAGATCCCACTAGATGAGGAATCGCAATGCATGGTTCTCATCAATACTCCTTTTGGCTCATATAAATACAAGAGTTTGCCTTTTGGGATCTATTTTGCTCCAGTGATATTCCAGAAATACCTGGAACACTTAACCATGTCTGTCTCAGCTTGTACCAATTATGTTGATATATGGTGGGCACCCATCCCTGCATCCAGCAGGAGCTCATTGGAGATAACAGACGAACTATGAGAGTGGCGAGCCCAGGCATACTACGCGCCAAAAGCATCTGCATAGCCCACATACCTTCTTTATTACACTGCGTGATGCAGGGCTGAATTGCCGTCTGCACAAATGCCAGTTTTTCCAGATACAAGAGGACTACCTCAACCACATGCTTACCAAAGACGGGATCCAGCCCATTGACCATAATATTTCTGCTACTGATTCTCTCCTATGTCCCCAAAACCTCCAGGAGTTGCAGGTTTTATCAGGGAAAGGAATTATTATTCTAAGTTCCTTTAGAAGGAAGCACACATTATGCATCTCCTCAACCATCTGTGGAAGAAAGACATTTCTTTTCAGTGGTCAGCAGCCTATGAGCAGGCCTTCACACATCTGAAGCGGATGTTATGTCCTGCGCCCTGCCTTACCCCCTTTTTCCCATCATGTACCATATTTTTGGCTGAGGATGCCTCCCTATGGCATTGGTGCAGTGCTGGAACACTGTAATGACGACGGTACAGAGCAACCCATCGACTGTGTCTCAAAAACACTGACATATGCCCAAAGACAATTACTCCCAGATCTGAGAATGAGGCGTTGGCGATCATCTTTGCCATGAAGAAATTCCATGTTTACCTGTTGGGGACCCGGTTTACCTTCGTTGCACACCATAAACCGTTGGTACACTCTGTGGGCCACCGTCTCGACTTCCAGAGTGGACAGCCCAAAGACTCCAGCATTGGTCTCTTTTTCTTAGCTCCTGCAATTACACCATCAAGTACAAGCCTACTGTACAACATGTAAATGCGGATACCCTCTCGCGTTTACCCTCAGGAATAGATCCGTCATTTGACCAACTGGAGCTCTCGTGTTTTTACATTGATGAAAAATGACAACACACATTGTGTGGGTTTCCCATTACCACGACTCATGTTGAGGCAGACACACGCTGCGACCTTATCTTACAGTGTGTCGTACACTATGTACTCCACGGGGGGGAAGGGGGGGGGCACATACTTTTCGAAGTCGGCTGCTCCCAAGCTCCATGCCTGGGCTCGCCACTCTCATAGTTCGTCTGTTATCTCCAATGAGCCCCTGCTGGATGCAGGGATGGGTGCCCACCATATATCATCCAACTAACTTACACAAACACGTCTTGGGACTTCTCCATTGTGGGCACTGGCGTATGTAAAGGATGAAAGCCCTTGCCAGGCGACATATCTACCGGCCAGGACTGAACTAGGACTTGGAAACTATAGTGCGCCATTGTTCTGCCATCAGACTCCTCCACCTGAGTTTTTCGCCCCCTGGCCTACTCACTGTCACCCTTGGGGTCACATTCATCTAGATTCTGCTGGCCTGTTGCTTGGCTCAGTGTGGATTATTGTCGTGGACGTTTATTCAAACTATCCCTCTGTAGTCAGCATGGCATCCACCACCACAGTTGACAGGCTTGATGCCCTTCTACAGATTCCTGCCATCAAAGGAATTCTCCTCACCATCATAAATGACAATGGGACCCAGTTCACAGCTACAGCCTTCAAACGGCGTTGCACCACTAATTGCATCAAACACCTATGTAGCCCTCTATTTTACCTTTCCTCCAATGGCGAAGCAGAGCAGATTGTGTACAAATTTAAGCAACAAATGTTGAATGCCATTGGTACATCTACCATGACAGTGGCACTCATGGTGTTCCGAGCACCTAAAGGTCCACCTCTGTTCATGACTGCAACCCAGCACAACCCCTTCATGATCGACACCCACGTACCCTCCGACAGCCACGTACCCTCCTCTATCTCCTGGCATCCCAACCCAAGGAACCCCAGACCCGACATGCTGGATGGTACCCTCTTCGATCACCTGTCTGGATACGTTCCTATGGGGCAGAACCCTCATGGATGCCAGCTACAGTAGTGGCCACTCATGGGCGGCGCCTTATGACAGTTGACACCTCGAAAGCTTTCAACCAACTCCATCCCCACCCCCAGCCTTGCCCTCCAGCAGTGGACTGCTCTGAGGTAGCGTCCTCGCTCTCAGACGCCCCTCTGCCTCACGAGGACCATTTGAACTCTAGGGCACCATCGGCAGCTCCCATAGGCATGGGTATGGATGTCGAGACATCACCACAGCCTCCGTCTGCTCCACAATCATCACCCTCTCTGCAATTCCCGAGTACAGTGCCTGAAGTCCCACATTCCTTCTCCCAGCTGGTGGTCTCCACTGATGGCACACCACCTGTTCACTTCCCAGAACATCGTCCAGGGCGCTTCATGCCCTATGCACCCATTTCAGAGAGGGAGGGATCTGGTATCTCGGTCCGATAATTTGGGCCACCCGTCAGAAGGCATGGACGAATTTCGCACAGCGTCTTAAGTAAATGCAAATATCACTATATGTATGACCATTAAGGAGATGATGGGCATTTCACCAAGAAGCAGACACATAAATCTATAAGTAACATGAAATCATTTTTTTACCGATTAGTGTCTGTAAAATCGTTTGAGAAAGATTCCAGGGAACGCGTGCCGATTCTGGCAGTGCCGATGCGCCGAAAGTGGGCAAAGGATGTCTCGTTCATACCGTATCGCTGGCAGCCGTGTAACCACGCCAGTCGCCGTCATCACCCTGCGGGCATTATGCGCTGTCTCGTTCGACAACAAGTGGATATTTTCCACGATGTCCCCCGCAAAGATAGCCAGCTTTCTTTCTGTGCATTCCTTCTAACGAACACATTGCGATGCTGACCTTTTAAACGAAGGTTTTCCTGGAAGCCAAATATCAGTGTATGCCAGATAAATGTGGAAGGCATAAGCCGTAGTAACAGTGAACATCTTGAAACTTCTAGCAGATGACAAAACTGATATTACAATCCAGGAGACACACACATCAGGCTAGCAGCAAATACATTCCAAAGGCAAAATACCATAGTACAAACTTGTCACCTCAATGAAGCCCCCACAATATGGAATCGCTACATATACTAGAGCTAAAGTGGTAAATGCAGTCCCTCTCAGCCCAAGGTATTTAAATTAGTCTGTGAATGTGAAAGAAGTAATATCGGCAATATATACAAGCCTCCGAACAGCAGATGAGCTAAAGACATGCTTCCCACTTTCCCCAACCCCTGTATTTAATTGGAGAATTTAAGTCCCATCATCTGTTTTGGTGTTACAACGAAAGCGATGAAGGCATAACGTTCAGACGCCTCTGTTACGCAAAACAAGAGCCCACCTTCCACTCTGCGAGATGAAATATGGGATACAACCGGGATCTTACTTTCATATCCGTCACCTCCAGCAGAAACGTCGCTCATAGAGAAGTCCTTCACGAATTACCTACATCACAGCATAGACCAATATCACCATAATAGATACAACTGTCCCTTTAACCCACACATTTCCTCCTTTCAGATAGAATTTTAGGAAAGACAGATGGAAACAATTCGAAACACAATTAGAACATGATATCAGACATACAGAACCAGAAGTCAATAACTATTCCAGGTTCGCTGCACTAATTATCGGCACAGGAAAGAAATCACATACTCTGTGGTGTTAGAAAATCATACATACCATGTTGGAGCGAGGAATGCAAGGAACTGTACGCCGAATATGAAAGAACAGCAGAACCAGATACTGGCGAACAACTTTTTACTGTGCAACAAAGAACATCCAGATAAAAGGAAACACTTGAGAAATTGATTTTCACACACAGCAGCCAATCGGCTTGAAGGTTACTGAGCTGAGAATTTGTTCCGAAGGCATCACCCTAATACACAGACAGTATCTTAAATATCTAGAAGTGACGTTAGATCGAAGTTTGTCCTACAAATACCTTCTAGAAAATGTCTCAACTAAAGTAAAAATCAGACCAACCATAATCCAAAAATTAGCAAATTCGTACTAGGGAATCGATGCCAAAAGTCTTGAGAACCAGCAGCTTCTCTTTGGTTTACTCTGTTGCTGAGTACTGTGCCCCCTGTTAGGATCAACAGCCACCACACAAATCTTGTTCACGCCCAGCTCTATCGAGGCATCAGAACAATTCCCACTCACAAGGGGAGGCCGCCAGTTGTGAAATTCAGATTCGATTCATACTGCGCATAATAAAAGCTCATGGCCAGAGGTGTAATGTGGCAAAGCACCAAGATGCACTTCTCAGCCGTTGTCGAGAAAATCGACAGTTAAAAGAAACCGTTACGGTGAACTACTCTCTACGATTAGTAATTTTCTACAGCGTCGTGGCGCAGTGGTAAGGGCTCGGGTTCGTAATCCGAAGGTCGCCGGATCGAGTCTCACGCCATGCAATTTTTTTTTATTATTAGTTTTTTGTAATTCATATATATATATATATATATATATATATATATATATATATATATATATATATATATATATATATATATAACTATTAATGAATTGCTTATGCATGTTGGTGAAGGCGGATCGCTCTCCAATTGTACCGCCTCCAGTTTTACGTTTTTTTAACAGGTTGTACCAAAGATCTCCCGTCCGCACTGATTTTCGACGATGTTATAAGTTGCGCTAAGGACCGCATCTACCTTCTTTCGAAGTTAGCAGGTAACTACGCTGTTATGCGGCGGCTCGTTTCGGCCCATTCAACATCTGTCCTTCAAGTGTAACGAGCGACTAACGGAGTTTATATTTCATACCCGCCACGGCTAATTTGTGTTCGTGGGGTCTCTATTCTAATTCGAACGTTTGACTTACGCTATACGTATTCGTTTCGGAATATCGTCTCTACGTCTTCCGTTAACTATACGTGGTTAACATTATGAAGACAATTAATAACATTTGTGAAATACAACTTTGTTTGCGGAAAACATAATGATGTTCGAAGTCGCCAGTTTTTCCACGACAAACGACTTTCAACAACTTATTATATGCATAATTGTTGCAACTGATTGCCGGGAATTATATATATACATATATATATACATACACATATATATATATATATATATTTGAATTACAAAAAACAAATACTAAAAAATATATATACACACAATTGAATTACAAAAAACAAATACTAAAAAAAAAAAGTTGCATGGAGCGAGATTCGATCCGGCCACCTCCGGTTTACAAATCCGAGCGCTTACCGCTGCGCCACGATGCCGTAGAAACTTACTAATCGTAGAGAGTATTTCACCGCAACGGTTTCTTTTAACTGTCGGTTTTCTCGACAACGGCTGAGAAGTGCATCTTGGTGCTTTGGCACATTACGCCTCTGGCCATGAGCTTTTATTATGCGCAGTATGAATCGAATATGAATTTCACAATTGGCGGCCTCCCCTTGTCAGTGGCTCTCCGTTCTGAGCAACATAGCGACCACCGAGACCAGGGATCTTGCTGCTCTAAAATGTCAGCTTCATAACTCCTCTAATAAGCCTTCACTGCATACCTACGCTGATTCTGTCCAATTTACCAACGAACATATGGAATTAAGACAGAAATCAAGAAATTCTCCAGTGAGCACAGCGACACAACTTCGAAACTTCACAGTAGACGAGCAGTGGCAAGCACAATAGAGACAATAAGTCAGAAACTGTATCCTCAAAAAAGAACCGACAGTCAAAGTTGTTAGTTTCGGCCATAGTAGAAGGGTACGGTCCAACTCCAACAGAATCCGCACACCGGACATGAAATATGCAGCAAATCGCTGTTTCAATGGGGAATGGCAGAAAATCCTTCATGTGGGAAGTGTGAAGCCAAAGAGCAAACAATCTTCCACGTAGCCTAGTGCCAATATACTCGATTTGGAGGGTCGCTGCAAGAAATCCACTATTTTACGCTTGCAGCCCTGGATTGTCTGAAGAACTGTAGCCAGTGTTTGCGATGTATTTGTATTCGCATTTTACATTGTCTCTACACTTCCTGTTGGTTTATATGGCTGAAAAACTCTAACCCGTGTGTGTGATACATTTGTATTCATTTTCAAATTTTAAACTTTTCTTTATATCCACGTTTTACCATACTCGTACAATTGCTGTTTGTCTATATGTTACCCATGAAGTTATGCTCAATGTTCATACGAAAATAATAATAATAATAATAATTGTTATTATTATGGAGCAATCCAGCCCGGCAACCTGCCAAAAATAACTTGATTTCCCAGACGAAAATTGTACATTTGACTGCGTACCGATGAAGCATGATGTTTTTGAAAGAGTGCACGCGGATATGTGGTTTGTAAATGCGTTGAGGTTGAAAGGCAGCCCCGTAGTAACCTTTTCACTCCTCCTGTATTTGCAGTACGCGACGAGTATCAGCTTGGAACTGAATATGCGTAGTGTTACATAAAAGCTTGTTCATTGACGAGGCCGCCGCCCATAGTTCCGGTAAAGTGAATCGGCGTAATATTCGGATATGGGGTGAGCAGAAACCACATTACGTAATCGAACATGTATGGAGTCGCCTAAGGACAATGTCTTTTGCGTTTTAAGATGTAACAAGATCGCGATCCTTTCTTTTTTGGTGAGTCAATTCAGTCTGGAACCGCGCGACCGCTACGGTTGCAGGTTCGAAGCCTGCCTCGGGCATGGATGTGTGTGATGTCCTTAGGTTAGTTAGGTTTAAGTAGTTCTAAGTTCAAGGGACTGATGAACTCAGACGTTAAGTCCCATAGTGCCCAGAGCCATTTGAACCATTTTGGTGAGTCAACTGTAACTGATATATCGATCCTAACATGCTTGAACATTATCTAATTGGTCTATACAATCTAGTAGAATCTGTACACATCAGGGTGCCAGCTTATCTGCTTGTCTACAGCATGCTGAACCGTATAACTGGTACACATTAGATTTTTAAACATATACTCTTGTACATAGTGCTATCTCTCTTGTTAAACAGATTAACTATTTGCAGAAAGTTGTCTATGGAGACTATATGATCACCTCGCATCACTGATGGGTACTGAGCATTTCTGTGGAACAGGACAGCAATTAGCATTGAAGTCTCACATATGCGAATCCACTCATTCAGGGATAATATCATTTTTTACCACTATGTCAACCTACTACAAAAAGAATTCTCTAAAACCCAATCCCTCCAAAACTCAAGTGAGTGCATTCCATCTGAACTCCAGGCAGGCAAAGTACAGGCTCAATGTTACCTGGGTTGGGACATTACTAGAACACATTGATACTCCCACCTACCTTGGCGTCGTGCTGGACAGAACATTGACATACAAATATCATTGCGAAAAAACACGCAAAAAAGTAGAAGCACATAATTCCCTAATAATAAAGCTGTCCAATAGCAAATGGGGTGCCAAACCTACCGTGGTCAGGACTTCAGGCCAAGCTTTGTGCTTCTCAACTGCCGAATATGCCTGCCCGGTATGGTGCAGATACGCCCACGAAAAGAAGGTAGATATTAGCTTGAATGAAACATGCAGGATAGTGACAGGCTGCATGAAACCAACCCCCATAGAAAATCTTCACAGGGCCGCAGCTTTCACAAACCCTGACTCACGTAGGAAAGCCCATGAACACACAGAGAAGCTAAAACAAACCTTTGATGCCCGTCACTCAATATTTGACCTAGAGTGTGGCCCCAGCAGACTCAAATCCAGACGCCGTTTCCTAAGTTGCGTCTTAGATGAGCCCTCCATCTACTATCCACTAAGAGAGGACCCACCAAGCGGCGTTTGTGGTGATTGGAAAACCTGGAGAATGCTTAACCACATCAGAACTGGGGTGGCTCCTGTGAAATCTAATCTCATCAAATGGGGTTTGTTGGACGAAAATGACGACAAATGCGACTGCGGCACTCGACAGGACATGGAACATCTCCTACAATGCCCTGCCTGCCCCCACAGATGCACCCTCGACGATCTATGGCTGGCTAAAGAAGAAGCATTGGACATTGCTCAATGCTGGGCAAACAAATTGTAGTTTCTGGACACGGAAAAGTAAATTAAGTTTACAACTACATTGAATATTTTTGAAAACAATCAGTTTGCAGAGCTCATAATCCGAAACAATATTCCTACAATGAGGCCTTTACTGATGCTACTGTTTAAACTACACTGTCCAGTCCCAGTGCTGTGACAACCTGTCAAAAGCCTGAATAACCACCTTTCGCAGTACTGCTCACAGTAAGGCATGCAAGAAGAGAGTCAATGAGGTTCTGTAAGGTACCGACAGAGATGTAGAGTGATACTAACTCCTGTACCATGGCCAACTCCACTATATTTCTCAGGTGAGACTCCATATGCGAGCAGCCCAATCGAGATGGTTTAAATCCATGGAATTTGCTGGCCAGAGGGGTATGGTTAACTCAACCTGGTGCTCTTTGAACAACGCTTGTACACTGCAGACGGTGTGATACTTTGCATTGTCCTGCTGGTAGATGCCATTGTGCTCAAGAAAAACAAACTGCATTCAGGAGTGGACATAGTTCCCAAGGTACATATACGCTTGTGATGATCTATTGTGCCTGTCACAATGACCGGATCACCTAGGGATTGTCATGAAAACGTTCTCCAGATCATAATGCTACCTTCTTAAGGAGGGGCGAATGTTGCAGGGTATTTGCTTTCAGTCCAATGGACCATAAAGCGTGATTTGTGGGAAAAGGCCACCTATTGCCACTCAGTGAGCGCCTGTTCCGATACTGGGGTGCAAATTCCAGCGTTCGTCGCCGATGAACAGTTGTCAGCATAGGCGCATGGACCAAGCATCCGCTGCAGAGACCCAAATGCAGCTACATAAACTGAAAAGTCTTTGAGCAGATACTGTTGGTAGGCCATTGGTTCATCTGGATGGTCAGTTGCTCAACAGTCGCATGTTTATTCACCTGCACTCATCTCTGCAACCATCATTCATCGGTCATAGTAGACCCGTGGTGCACCTCATCAGTCTCAGTGCCACTTAGGATAGTGCCATTTTGCCATGCACAGTATACTTCAGTCACAGTGGCATGCAAACAGTTTACATACTTAGCCATTTTGTAAATGCTTGTTTCCTCATCAAGAAAACCAACGATCATGCCCTTTTGGACGCCAGTAAATCGATCCATTTCCGCATCACAACAACGACTGCACTGTTTTGCACGACCCCCATCACACTTTATGCACTCTCTACCGCTGGTGCTGCCACCTGACGTCTGTGGGTGGCTACTATATGTTGACGTCAAACATATGCAGTGGTCATATTAACGTGCTTGGACCATGTATGTGTAGAATGAAACAGCATAATTTGCATATCAGGCAAAAAAAGTTTATGATTTACAGATTTTTTAAAAATTATATTCTTATTTATCATCATCACTAATACTTACATGACAGCTGTCTTGAGGCGGGGAATGATTCTACATGTTTTGATTTGTCGACCCTTTGAGAGTTCTTACATAACTGGGTTTTAAATTTGTCAGGCAATGTAAATGTATTATATTAGCAGAGACTTTAAAACACATGTGTATCATATATCTTCTTTTCCTTCTGTATAAAAGATAAGTACAATAAAACATGTGCAGTCACTGTGGCTTAGTAAGTTGGTGGGAGGATGGTAATGACTCGATTTTTGCATAAATCTCTGTTTTAGAAACAAACACCTTACTGATTGAGCTACAGTGATTGCACATGTTTACAAAGTCTTAGCTTACACTGAATGAAAGGTGGGGTTGGGAAAAATAAAAGCAATTTTGTAGAGAATATTATTACATATTTCTTGGGTGCAGTAAATCATCATCTTTAAAATAATTCACTGATTCTGTTGTTTCACTACATCAACAGTGGTGCAGTATTTTGTGAATAACTGTGTTGTATCCCTTAAATTTGGCTTGTATTCTATCCAAAGTGATACGGACAGTAAGGCACATTAGTAATCGTACATTGGGTGTAGTAAATCACCCTCTTTAAAACAATTCACTGATGACACTGTCTCACTACATCAACAGCGGTGTAATATTTTGCGAATAATTGTTTCTTGTTTGCCTTAAACTTGGCTTGTATCATATCCAAAGATGCTGGGGGCAGTGATATGTCTAGATATTCCATCCATAAATTCTGCTTTTATGGATTTAATGAGGTGGGTTGTAGAAGACTTGGGCACTGCATGGATGCTTGAATTCTAAATCGTTCTCATCCACACAGATCATGCAGACGACTTACACTGAATAGCTAAAGACATACAAGTGCCACCAAGACAGTCCGGCTGCGACAAAACATAATGCACTTTACACTCGAATGATGAATTAAGCAGACGAGTCTCTAGATGTTACATCAGGCGCCACATCCCCATACATGTCAATGAAGATAGCTTCTTGCCAAAGAAGCATATGTTGACAGGAGTATGGGATGGGTTATATCTACTTGTCATATCAACATCAGTGTATTCCTTCATACTGCATTGATATCCCACTCAAATCATGTATTCCTTCATACTGCATTGATATCCCACTCAAATCATGTATTCCTTCATACTGCATTGATATCCCACTCAAATCATGTATTCCTTCATACTGGATTGATATCCCACTCAAATCATGTATTCCTTCATACTGCATTGATATCCCACTCAAATCATGTATTCCTTCATACTGCATTGATATCCCACTCAAATCATGTATTCCTTCATACTGCATTGATATCCCACTCAAAGCATGTATATTGTACTTTAACACAGTGGTTAGCATTCTCGGTTTCTCTGACGACACAACAATTTCTGTCTGGTTCTACATCTATTTTTATATGTTTAGATCCATTGGTAGTCAAATTATATGTAATGGGGAACAGCAGCACACTGGGACTCCTTAGCTGTGGAACAGTGGGTTGAGGAAGCTTGAATGGCTGCATTTCCTGATCTCATATTTCAGGAAGGCCTGCTGTGGGACGTTGTACAGAGGCTGCAAACTCGAATAGTAGATCCAAATAATCAGGTAGCCCATCTGTGTTCTACTGTGGCTTGACAAGTGGCGCTGCATTTTCCTGCTCAAACATATCTCGTCAGAGGATCTTTGTGCTGTTGAGAAAAGAAATCGTAAACATTCATGAAATTAGACACACATACACAGTAAGAAAGAGAGAGAGAGAGAGAGAGAGAGAGAAGTGGGTTAGTTCTTACAGACAGTCTCCTTATTCTGCCTGAGTGTGGTGGTGTCGGATTTCTGACGACACTTTATGATGCTGAACCTTCCACTGTGGCAGAGACAACACAAGTGACCTCATGAAACTGGTGCAGTGCGAAAGAGAAGGGGAGGCAGAAGATAAATCTAGCTGCCATCACTCCACCAGCCAAAAGGAGGAAATTCCCATTATTTTTTGGCAACACAGTTCGTCTAGAAATGTGGGGGACGATAAATCTTGAAGGCCTCAGGCCTCCCAAATCAAGAAGACAATTCAGCACCTACTTGTTTTGTTTTTCCCACCTTTTTTTTTAAGCTTCACAACTGGCCTTAACTGGTTCAGCTGGCAACCATGCAAACTGTCTTCGTATCTCCAGGCAATAGAAAGCCAATTTTTCAATTTCCCACAATTTTTAAAGATTTCCCACCACTTTTAAGTAATACATTGGCCTAGAGGCCTCAACACATGCAAGTTTAAGATGACCATGATTTTCCCCTCATTCTGAAGTCGTACAATTATCCTAGAAGCAATGGCCTTGATACATGTCTTATTGGTGACCTTGAGCTGTCACTTTCAAGGTCAAAGATATCACACATCAATGTGCCCATATGGCATCTGATCCACTACTAACGATTGTATGCAAATGTCATGTTTAATATTTGTGCAGGTTTCGAATATGTAAAATTATACAAAAAGTACAATATATCTTGTTGTCAGGTCTTAGATACACAAGGTGTGACTATTGTGGCATACAGATGAAACAAGGCAAAAGTACAATACAACAGTGGAACATTTGAAATATATAGTGATTTCTGAGATCATGGATAGGTTATGGCAGAGCTAAGTGTACCAACATTGCACAATATATCATATCCCACAGAATTACGTTTTATTATTTCACCGTCTATCTAATAATCGTTTCTAGTACAACTCAGCTTTATTTTAGTGTTATCAAACAGGTGAATTCGTGATACCGTTCGTCAAACCCAATCCCCTCTTATAATTATTTTTGTTATTGTCATCTTCTTGTAAATATGGTCTGTCTACACAAGCAAATAAAACGCTGTTTGTACAAGCATGCCATATGCCTTTCGCTTCCTCTCATTTCAGAAGCACACTCAGTGGTCTGTAATACAACTTTATTGTATGCATACAACAAGTGCGTTTTCAGATATATTACTACCTCACAGTTTTTCCTCATTCTCTTATTGTTAGACAAGCAATAACTTTTTGAAACGTAAATTCGTTGGGTTAAATTTCATTTTCGTTCGAATTACAATTTTTTGGATTTTATTACATGTATGTTCCCCTGGCCTACATACACAAGGGTGCCCAATTTCAGGTACTTGAGATCATATTTCACCTTGACAGATCACATTCACTATGTGCAGTTTTTTTTTTAAAAAAAGTCTTAGTAATGTGCGTTTACTGTTTATAGTGTTATCAATTGTGGCTGTGTGTTTTTAGATCATCTTTTGTTTGTGTAGTGGTGTCCGCGTATGGTCTGATATTGGTTTGCTTGTTACGTAGCTGCATATGATACAGTGTGTGTTAGGAGAATGTGTTTATAACTATAACCCCCATACTTCTCAGTGTACGCTGCGTCAATTCCCTTTATTCTAAACCCATTTGTTTGGGGATGCCTTGGACAAACGGGGGAAATGTGAGTGGATAAAATCGCATCGCTTTTTAATGTCAGTGGTGGAAAGATTGAGCAAGTTATTATTTTCTCTGGTTACGTTCTACATCTGTTTGTTTTTGTATTAGTGGCTAACATAATCAGTGAATTCTTGCTTATGTTGATTTGGTCGTTTATTACTTTCTTGTTTATTGGAAGAGACCTTTGTATGTGGAAATCATCTTGTAAAGTGAAGAATTTTCAGCTGCGACTATGCATTCTGTTAATTTTCGTATCCTGTTCCATGTTAAATGGATCTTACCCACATTTAATCAGATGCTCTACAAAGGTAAAATGGCTCATTTCATACTTCTAGCTTTTTGTGTGATTTTTGTATCTTGTTATGAAACTTCTACTTGCCAACCCCAGGAACACTGGTTTGCAATCTTGACATTCTATCTGGTAAATACTGGCTCCTTAGTATTTGGGTTTACTTTTGGTGTGTTTTTTGTTCTGTATACTATGTGTTGTCCTTGTTTCTTCAGTACATTTGCTATGCTGTGTGTTGGTTTGTATATGTACGTTAATGTGTAACATTTATTTTTGTTTGTCGTTGCATTAGTGTTTTTGTTGTGTGTGCACTGTGGTGTCAGTATTGGTTGTGAAGCTTTGTGGTGCACGCGTCTTCGGTTAGTTTTCATTTTTCCATGATTGTGTTTTTTTTTTTTTTTTTTTACTGAGTCTGTGTATTGTATAGTTTTTCTGTCCATTGTTTTTGGCTATGAGCTGTGTAACAACAACAACAATAATGATGATAATAATAATAATAATAAAGAATGACCTAAGGAACGACCAGATAAAATTGACGAATTCTCTCATTAGTTCCGTCATCTTATGTAATCAGTCAGTATCATCCGTCGTGACCTACTATCCCGTATTTCTTTATTAATTTTCTCAAAAAACCATTCCCGTTGTGAGTTTACGGTAAGTTTTGTAGGTTCAAAGCGGTGTACTTCTTGACTACATTTTTGGTTTCAGAAATGCTCGTAGATCGTTTACCGTACGAAATAAGTAAACAGTATTCCAAAGTCTAGAAAGTAATACACTGAAAAATTTGGTACAGCAAAAATGCGTTTCTGTAGGCACAGTAACGATATATTTATTGCTGTTAGGAAGTTACCTTTTACTTTTTCCCTGCATTGTGTTCCTTTGCCATAGTAACTGGCCTATAAACTCCGGCACTTTTATTGTCTCAATGGTCAAATCATCAATATTTGATCGAACACGTAAACTAAGCTCTTGATATTAGGTCCCCCGCAATTCATAAGACACGCTAAAGTTCTCACATTGACAATAACATACCACATAGTTCAAAGGAGGTGCTACGTTTGCACCGCTATCTGAGGACGGATAATATTACTACAAGACATTTTGAACACAAAGTAATGACAATACTTACGGATATATGTTAGGAAGAGAAAGATCGCTGATCGCTGGCAATTGGTCGCTCGAAGCAGCCCACTTCTGCAAATATTCTGGCAGTATTTGGAAGGATGTGAGGTTCTCATCTGTAGCCGTTGAAACCGACGTCGCAGGTCGCAGTATCCCCTCTGTTAAGAACGCCCTGTAGTCGTCCCCTTTCTCCTTAGCTTGTTGTTCTTTACCTTTGGATTTCGATTTGACGCTCATACTGCCGTTACTGCTCACTGGTTTTTCATTTGTGCTTGTTCTGTTTCAGTTTGTTTTTCCTTAAGAAAAGGGCATACTACAGCATTATACAAAGACTTTTTCTGACAAATTTGCACATTAGCGAACTATTACTTGTTCTCACTTAATACTTGGATGAGCAGATTTACTGATTGCTTCACATGGCCCCGTACAGTAAAAACATCTCTGGACTGAACATTCAAATGCTTAGAATTACATTGCGTAGAACTGTCACGTGACTGTGAAACTTATCTATGGATATAGACTGTTCTTCTCTTCACTAATTTCAATTTGCATCCATATCAGCTACAATTATTTACCACTGCTAGTACTAATAATTAAATGCTTAAGAACATGTCGTATAAGTATCATGTTACAGTTTCCATCTTAGAGCGTAATGTGTCATTTACCGTTTGGCGTTGGCAACATGCGCAGTACGCTATTCTCATTTCATAGATTTTTCTACTCTGCCTATGTTCTGCAATTTTCCTGAATGAAAGCACGTGTTTTTTGTTTAAAAATCGGAACAGTAGTTGTTCAAGTACAGTATTGTTATCTAGTGCTATTCGTGAGCACGATTCGATCGTCCCGCTCATTTTATCTCACAGTTTAAGACATCTCGGGTTGTGTTCGACCTTCCAACCGCATAGCGCTCTTAACGACTTCTATTGTCGCTGATGTCTCCACGACGCATCTTAGCATTATTAATGTACTTTGGATTTTAGCAATAAAAATAATTGGTAACACGCACTACAATATCTTCTACGGTTAATTACAGCAACTAAGAAACAAATAAAATACCGCAATCACGTTTTAGTCCTATTCTCTAGCTTTCTCTCGTCCCCTTATCTAGTGACAACTGTTGCTACTACCGTACGACGTGTATTGCCACCGTGATCTATTTTCGCCATCGCATTTACAATTAAATTAATATTATTTAGTTTTCCCTAAGTCATTTCATTCTTGGTTGACTTTCTTCCTTGTGTCATCTGAATAAAGGCTACTATTTTGTTTTCAAGCTGATTAAAATATAGTAACTTTTTTAAGCGTTATTCTAATATGTGAACAAGGACCGAAATGTTCATTAGAAACCCACTCGACAAATGATTAAGTTCCATAGCATCCAAATAAATATTGTAATGAGTTCAGAGTCAAGCAATATTTTTTTAAAGGATAACATTTTCGCCATTGACTGTTATCTTAACAATCAGCAAAAACGGTTACACGTCCTTACTTACTCCATGACAACTATTATTGTCCATCTGTTCAAATACGGTAGTAATTAATGCCATGGTATGATTTAATGCTATTTCTTCCTGTTTTTTACGAACTGGCCAAATTTTAAGCCAAGCTATGGTTTGTTTGTATGGCCAGCTCGTAGTTTCTTGCCTATCACTTAAAACTCGCGCAGCTGAAATCAAATGACACATGATTGTTCGAGCAGGATCGATACTGTATCGCCGGCCGGTGTGGCCGTGTGGTTCTAGGCGCTACAGCCTGAAACCGCGTGACCGCTACGGTCGCAGGTTCGAATCCTGCCTCGGGCATGGATGTGTGCGATGTCCTTAGGTTAGTTAGGTTTAAGTAGTTCTAAGTTCTAGGGGACCTATGACTTCAGCAGTTGAGTCCCATAGTGCTCAGAGCCATTTGAACCATTTTTGATGCTGTATCGACCGCTGAGGCGTATAGAGAAATCTCGAGTATTTTCGAACTCGAGTATCGTCTGTCCAGTGCTATTGTTGATTTCTAACAAATGAGGGTAACCGATAAAACGCTGTCTCTTGAGTCTGAGCTTTGAATATGAACCAAGTAAGACTGAGGTTTGGTGTAATCTATTCGATTATCACAAAGTTATTTCTTATATATACATATATATTAAACGGGAAAAAAATACGAAAATAAAAAGCGAAATTTGGTAAAATCGATCAGTCAGTCGAAGTCTCATTTCCCTACGTTAAAATCATCAAATTTGATTTCAGAAACCCTTCAGAGATAAAAAATATGCAGATAATTTACCCTCTTCATCTAGGTTGAAGATCAGTCTGAATAATTAGAACTCGAATATCGGTTAATTACACAACGAAAGGGACGAGACAAAGGCAAATATTGCGGTCAAGGCTGTGACGCTATAGATTTAAAGATGTATTTACGAAATAAAGATTGAAAACATCTACACACTTATCGTGAATGAAAAATGCAGAGTGTTTCAAAATGAACGTACTAGTTTTAAAGCTTCCTAGCATTTATTACAGTCAGTTTAGTCAGTTTACTATTATAAATAATACATCAAACGAAAGAGTAGCTCAAACGGTTTTTTGTTACAAGTGTTCCATGTGAACACGATTCGTTGCATGGCACACACCGAATCGATAGCCGAGTTCTTCCCAAGGCTTGATGAGTGTCATATAAACTATTCGATCCCCCAATTCTGAGGTGCAGATTAAACTTTTAAATAACCAGTTTTTTGAGTGAAACAAGGAAGTACTCACATACGCTATTTATAACATAGCAACGTTGAACATTGCCCTGTAGCGACTCCCCACCATTCACGTCCAATATACCGTCATCTGGTGAAAGCGATCGTGAAAATTTAAAAATGTTTTTAAAAAATTTCCTCGGTCCTCACTTAATGTGCAGACCGATCTGAGGCACAAGGGTCTTTTATAAAATTTTGATTAAACAGGTAGCCTTACCCCTATAGCTTGCTTGTTAGTAGGTTCTGTCCAATATATTTTTAGGCGTACTCCGGGCCTTACGCATTCAGAACCACATTTATTATTCTTATAGTGTTAACTAACAGCCCATTTTTTATATTGGCCACCTAGTATGGTATTAGACTTTTTTTAAAAATAGACATAAGGAATTGTTTATCAAATGTTCAGCACCCCCATTCTTCACACCTTGTACACGTCATCCGGCCTCTGGCGATTCTCGCGCCACAGCGTGAGCGCTTTCCGCGTTTCGGCCAGTCAGTCAGGCCGTGTCCGCTGCAGCCCGACTCCTCTCTACTTGCACGGTATGTTCTCATATGTTTACATGGCCCTAATTCCGCTGTTTGTTCATGCTAATGTTCCGTTCATCATCGTTCGTGTTTAGGGGAGTTTTATCAGCATCGTATTTTATTTTTATTTTCTAGGTCATTGCCGCTTCCATCATTTAAAAAAATTTTAAAAACGATTTTTAAATTTTAACTACCGCTTTCACCGGATGACGGTATATTGGACGTGAATGGTGGGGAATGGCTACAGGGCAATGTTCAACGTTACTACGTTATAAATAGCGTATGTGAGTACTTCCATGTTTCATTCTAAAAACTGGATATTTAAAAGTTTAATTTACACCTCAGAATTAGGGGATCGAATAGTTTATATGAGCTCTTATTATATTATTTTTTGTACAGATTGCCTGAGGATGCACCGATAAGTGGTGCGGAACCGGTCGCAGATTTAATAAAAATTATTCGTACGGTCAGTGCGGAGTTTTCTTTGAAAAAATGTCGAGGTTTGGCTGTGGTTGCCCGCCCTACAAAACAACTTGATGAGTGTGTCTGGAACAAATGGAGGATATGCTTGAATCCCGTTTCTTAAGTCGTGTAGATCAGCCGGCAGAGGAGCCAGATAGACATGATCCTTTATGAACCACCAGAGGTAAAACTCGCATGGCGACAGATAGGGTGAAGATGGAACCCATCTGGCCCCCTGCGGCCAGTCCAGCGGCTGGGTACAACGTCGTTTAACCTATAGCTTATTGAGTTATGGCAGTGAGGTGGCACGACCATCTTGCGACCAAATGAAGTTCCGTGGTTCAGCTTCTTTCAGTTGAGGAAAGGACCAGGAAAAGTTGCTTCACTGAAAAAGAAAGATTCATCTACTTTCCTCCGGGATATGCCTAAAAAACATTCAATTAAGAGGGATCTCGTTGCAAGTGTACCATCTAGTGGAGATTTGCTGACCTCCAGATGCGCGCACTCCTGCTAATGCGAAATATCGATTCATCACTAAAGACGACACGATTCAGAAAATCCTCATCGTCATGCTGCAACATTTTGTTTCCAAAGCTGGCACATAAACGTGGTCTGTAGACTTTAGAGCTTGTAACAACTGCAAACGATAAGGGCGTTGTTGTAAGCATCTTCTTGAAAGACTCCACACTGACGTCACTGGAATTGCTAATTCGCGTCTTCCGAATTGATTGCTTGGGGCTGCGCTTGAAATGCTCGCTCACTCGTTCGACACGTCCTTGAACAACTCTTGGTCGTTCCATATTCTTCCCTTTCTGCACTGGTACACAGACAAAACTGCTTGAATTGCTCTTTCATTTGACGTGTTTTTATAATTCCAAGCCAAATGTAATATATTCTACAAAGCCTTAAAAACTGTATATACATTATTAAACACCCTTTATAGTGTATTCTGGCAACGGCCTTGCCGCAGTGGATACACCGGTTCCCGTGAGATCTCCGAAGTTAAGCGCTGTCGGGAGTAGCCGGCATTTGGATGGGTGACCATCCAGTCACCATGCGCCGTAGCCATTTTTCGGGGTGCACTCAGCCTCGTGATGCCAATTGAGGAGCTGCACGACCGAATAGTAGCGGCTCCGGTCAAAGGAAACCGTCATAACGACCGGGAAAGCGCTGTGCCGACCACACTTGCAGCCTGAAGACGGAGTGCTTCTTATAGTGTATTCCGTAACAAAGACATTGAAAAGAGTTTTCTTGAAGAATTAACCCGAGTAAGCAGATTAAATGCTCCCAAACTCCGATTTACAAGTAGAATCACATCATCTCCCAGAATAAACATGATAATTACACGGTTAAATCACATTTTCGCAGGGGCGGCATGGTTATGGTCGGATTTGGCATGAATAATTTAATGGGTCATCGGATGCCCTTCCTGTCGCCACCCCCGTGGATGAGATGATGATGATGATGATGATGATGAAGACAACACAAACACCCAGTCCCGGAGCGGAGAAAATCTCCGACCCAGCCCGGAATCGAATCCGGGCCCCTATGCACGGCATTCCGTCGCGTTGACCACTCATATATGGCATGTGTGAAATTCTGTTCTCTTTGTGTTGTTGTACTAAAGTGGGCGATTAGCGCGCTGCTTTCGTAATTTGTAAGCCACACGGTGAACCTTAATAACCCGACTTTGACTGATGTGCAGTGTCGATGGGCTTACTACAGAGAAGCAGACTACAATATTTTTATTTCTTTTAATCATTTTGCCGATTGTAAAATCAGGTTGTTGTTCCTTTGACATTTTAGCTGACGAAATTTTGAACCACATTAAATGTCCTTAAATACTACTTTCGTAACAGTATTAAGTTTAACTGAAGATTGTTTTTCTTGATTGTATAAAGTATCCGCGAAGAACGCGTTTCTCATTTGCGCTAACCTTAGTTGAAAATTATTTCTCTTAATTGCGTTAAATTTGCTTGAAAGTTGTCTTTTTAAATTGTGCCAAATTTTCTTCGTCTATAACTTTGGTAATAAAAGAAATTTTGATAGCATTTTATATTTTGTGGCCTGGTGCACCCGCTGCCTGCTCGATGCATTGTTGACAGCTTGCCACTTTCAGTAAGTTTTCTATTTAAGTAGTAGATAATTTGAATCTGAATACATTCTTACTGGACATATTTAAGTTCCCAAGAAAAACACTCCAAAACTAGCTTCATTAAACTTTGATACATTGAGTTGGAAATATTGGTTGAAGTCGCTTAGTAAATTCCTCATGTATGGCAGGAGCGAAGACAATGACCGAAGGCAGTCGATATCACGAACACGACTGCTAGCGATACATGCCTGGTGATCTTAATTAACTCTTCGTTGGCAGAAGTATTTAATGTGTCCGATCAAGAGGAACACAGTAGAATAGATGTCACATACAAATGATATTCACTGCTATAAATTACTTAGCACCTAAATGGAAGACAGCATTAAGCAGTGATGACTACAGTGTCTCGCCAATTGTTCACAGAATCGTTTCATCGCCGAAGTTGGCAGCGGGAGGAATCAAAATATTACAGCGCCCTCTTCCGATTCAGTACTGGGGAGATGACATGTCAACGAAATGTGGGAGCGCCGTAACGGGACAGAATACAATCTGCATTAACACAAATCAGATAAAACTGACCGATCGTACTTGATCGTACGTAAGCACAATGATTTCAAATAAAGTGTCATGCAGTTAGTAGGATGCCTATACTATAAACGGGAATTTAATTTTCTGGCCAAAATACGGCATAATTCATGACAGCCGTTTATAATATGATAAAAATAAAATATATAATTTCTTAAAATACGTGCATGGAAAATGTGTGTTCCAAGGCACCGGCTTGTTGGATATTATCTACACGACCGAATACGATCTGCATTAACACAAATCCGATAAAACTGACCGATCTTACTTGATCGTACGTAAGCACAATGATTTCAAATAAAGTGTCATGCAGTTGCAACATTCAAGCTTTTCCAGAACAGATTGCCTCAGGCAGAGCGTGATAAACAATGTGGATAACTGTTTTGGAAATTCAAATTACCCTGAAGAGCTACATCTACACCGCCGTACAGCCATCGCACGGTGCATGGCGGAGGGAACCGCGTACCACTACTAGTCATTTCCTTTCCTGTTCCACACGCTAATCTCCATATTAATTAAACGCAGATGCCTGTCAACAGAAAAATGCAGCCGATTTGACTCCTGGTTTTTCTGCGCCATAGATTGGCAGAACTCAGATGTTTGTTGATGACTTACCTTCTGACTCAAGATTCTGTAGCGTGGTGGCGGAAACGTTGATGATGCTCCCATTGACTCGTCCTGAACTGATGCTAAGCAACGGCGTAGACCAGCACAGGGACTCTTGCATTGTTGAGAACTGCGTCACATCGTGATTTATTTGTTTACTCTAAGAGGATACATGTAAATTAATCAGGGCACAATAAAGGAAACTACGCACCGGCAATAGCATAGGTGTCACTTTTCTGAAGCAGACAGAGATTTTCGCCCGAGGATACAATTCGCCTATCTCCCGAAGGAAAGAAGGAAAAATTAAAACGAGCAGAGAAACGTGGAAAAAAGTAAAGTAAATTTTATCAGTCAAGAGGAGTTGTTCGTTATTTTGAAATTATCAGTGCTGGCTTTAGAAATCATACTTAGATAAAGATATGCGAATCATCTGCCTTCTTTAGCCAGAAGCTTTGGCGTAACTAGCCAAGGGCAACGCGGCCAATGTCCCAGTGCCCTGAGTATAAAGAGCCCTCATACGCCCAAAAGAAAGAAAGAAAAGGAAACGTAAAGAAAAATAAGCGGAAAAGAAAAGTGAAAAAATAAAAAATTGAGTCACCGATGCATGCTCACGAATGTACATTTTGATGTTCAATAGCTGTATTCCGGAACTAGTATTCTGAATGCCAGAGAAGTTGATTTCGATCTGTTCGGATTGTGCCAATAGTTTATAAACAGCTGACACGCGTGACCTACCCCAGTACACAACCCCAGGCAAGAAACAATCACACCGCTTAGCTTTAGGAAAAGGGCCTCGAAATGAACAGAAGCTGACTGTCTTATACAGATAAACATGGCTACTTTAAATGTCAGCTTTATTCGTTGTTTCCTGAAAAGAGTGCTGCAAGATCTAAGAGCGCACCTAGCTATGAGGCAATAATAGACCAGAAAAATTTACCCTAAATAATTCTTATGCACCATCATTAACAGTGTCATGGGAATTCCCGAATTCCTGCATTACGTGTGAGCAAAGCAAAATACACTGTAGCCCCAAAGAAACTGGTACAGACATGCGTATTCAAATACAGAGTTAGGTAAACAGGCAGAAGCCGATACTGTGATCAGCAACGCTTGTATAAGACAACAAGTGTCTCACGCAGTTATTAGACAAGTTACTGCTGCTACAATGGCAGGTTATCAAGATTTAAGTGAGTATGAACGTGGTGTTATACCCGGCGCACGAGTGATGGGACACACCATCTCCGACGTAGCGATGAAGTAAGGGTTTTCCCGTACGACCATTTCAAGGGTGTGCCGTGATTGTTAGGAATCCGATAAAACATCAAATCTCCGACATCGATACGGCCGGAAAAAGATCCTGCAAGAACGGGCCCATCGACGACTGAAGAGAATCGATCAACGTGACAGAGGTGCAACCCTCCCGCAAATTGCTGCAGACTTCAATGCTGGGGATCAACAAGCGTCAGCGTGCGAACCATTCAACGAAACGTCATCGATATAGGCTTTCGGAGCCGAAGGTCCATTCGTGTACCCTTGATGACTGCACGACACAAAGCTTTTCGCCTCATCTGTGCTCCGTCAACACCGATATTGGACTGTTGATGACTGGAAACATGTTGCCCGGTCGGACGAGTCTCGTTTCTAATTGTATCGAGCGGATCGACGTGTACAGATATGGAGACAATCTCATGAATCCATGGACCCTGCATGTCAGCAGGGGACTGTTCAAGCGGGTGGAGTCTCTGCAATGGTGTGGGGCTTGTGCAGTTGGAGTGATATGGGACCACTGATACGTCTAGATACGACTGACAGGCGACACGCACGTAACCATCCTGCCTGATCACCTGCAGCCATTCATGGCCGTTGTGCATTCCGACGGACTTGGACAATTCCAGCAGAACAATGCAACATCCCACACATCCAGAATTGCTACAGAGTGGTCTCAGGAACACTGTTCTGAGTTTAAACCCCTCCGCTGGCCACCAGACTCCCCAGGCATGAACATTATTGAGCATATCCGGGATACCTTTGCGACGTGCTGTTCAGATGAGATCTAGATCTGCAAACCCCCCCCCCCCCCCAAGCACTACTTCAGACATTAGTTGAGTCCATGACACGTCGTGTTGCGGCAATTCTGCGTGCTGGCGAGGATCCTGCACGATATTAGGCACGTGTACCAGTTTCTTTGCCTCTTCAGTGTATATGTAGCAACTGTGAGTAATAGTTCAAAAAGAATGATTAAAGCCTCATTGAGGTTAGCAGCATGCAGTTGCTCCTTCCATGTAAGAAGCAGCAGTATTACGGACTAAGCAGGATAATTTTCTTTCCGTAATTGAAGTCTCTGGTAATTGTGATTCAGTACTGAAAGAACTACCGTAGTAGCTATATGCTCTGTAAAGTAGTTACGTCCCCCTACTCAGAAAGAAATTATTTGTTTGACAGCAAGAGAAATCGCACAGAGGAATACTAGGAATTCTAATTGTATAATATTTTTTCTTCTCCCTGTGATACGACAGGTCGTTAGTAAAACTGATCAGTCAAGTGAAGTCTTGGATTGGGCTAAAAGAATCAAAGATGATGTGGAAAATTCTTCGGATGTGAAAACAAGGAAGCCATTTACTAAATTTACCTAGGTCGAAGAGAAATGTAGTAGGACTCGAACGTCATATAACTGAATCTATAGAATGAGAGGGACAAGATCTGAGCAAACGTCGCCGCCAAGGTTTATGACGCAGCATCCGCCATCGGTGTCGTGTACAGTGACAAACAAAACGGAATCAGCAAATTAGCACAGCATGCCTATTTCGCCACAAATTAAATTTAGTCCTTAAAGGCGCTGTAGAGGCAACTCAGGCAACAGCCCTGTTTTTCGAAGCAATCGATAACATTAAAAAAAAAAAAAAATTGCCATGGGCGGTTCCAAGGTTGTCTTAAGCATGTCACTAAATCGTACAACTTTACTAGCCTTTTAGTCTTTTAATCCAAAGTCGTAAAAAAAACAGCACAGCATAAAACTCTTGCAATTAGAGACTAATTTTGTTGCAGCTGCATATGACTTCTTACAATTGACATTGTTAGAAGTAGCATGAATGTATCATTCCACAAACTGATTGACGAAACCTGAGCATCTTTGAAAATTGGGCATAGAGTATAAATCCTTCATAATATAAAAAAAAGTAAATAACTACTTCGCCGAGCTTTGTGAGGTCGGGAAGCTGATAGAGATGGTAACCAGGATTGGTGTAACCCTTTTTTTCCAAGTGATTGACACCGTTTTATTCGATTTAAATTGAAGGAAGAGGCGAGAGAAAAGAACGGAAAGGGAGGGGATTATTGATGGCAGCTGCATCAGCTTTTTATTCGCAACTAAATATGCAGTTTCAAGGAATGAGAGCAGTTATAGACTCATACAGAGCAATACATCCTTAGTTCATGTCCTCCGCAGCTGATGAAGAACTTATAATTGTGATGACATTTCTGGATGATGTTTCTCCTCTGTTTCCAGCACAGCTGATGTTGACAAGAATTTCATTTCAGAGACAAAATGGCGAAACAGTATACTGTAAAAGACACAGCAGAACTGTTATTAGTCAAACATATCTCACTGGTATCAAGTTATACTGGCGAATACACAGCCGTCCTGATGTATCTAACAGTACCTATGAATGCAGCAAAAGCCGAGCGTTCTTTCCCCTACAATTAATTAAAATTAATACTTTGTTTTACAATGAGTCAACAACAGTTGTTTGGATTGGTAATATGATCAACAGAAAATGAAGGAGAAAATAATATTAATTTTTCTAAAATTAGAGACTATTTTGCAGAAATAAAAAGGAGGAAAATTTCATTTAAATATGTCAAAGATTTAGGTCACTAATCACATATAATTCATAAACAATTTATGTTTTAAGTATTCTTTCAGCTTAGTTCTTTTGGTCTTGATATTTTTACTATACATTATTCGGCTTTTTTGTGGTATACAGATTTTTTTATAGATAAACGGTTTTTGTATTTAATTAAACTTTACCTCGGATGGAGTACAGTGTTTGTTATGTGCAATGATCTGTCGACGAATAGCTGTTTCAAATATTGATATATCCGGGGAAATGCTATTAAGATTATATTTCATTTTACTACGATACAGAAAAAACCTCTTTGTAGAATAAGTTTTTATTACGTAGCGTAAAGCAAGCAAAGTTGACGTAGGTGGGAGCAAAGACGCATTTTCCACTTTTACACTTGTTTCTATGTGGCACCAAGTCTTAGTAGCAAGTTAGTAGTTGTAGGGGGAAGGTGTGCTACAAATTCTGTAGAAATTGTAACCATCTTCTCAAGTTTTAGAAGGGAATTTTCTCACCGACTGGGCGAGCAAAGGATCTGATATTTCATTAACATAGTGTAATATTGTTATACAACGGGCATCAAAGGAATTATAGGAAAACCGAATGATACTAGCGATAGATGGGTAACGATAACGAGGTGTGGAATGTTTAATGCTAGTCAGACATTTTTACACCGGAGAGGAAAGGTGCATCTTCTTCACTACTGCTTTAGGACAGTTGACTAATGAAAGTGGTAGGTCAGAAAAGGCAAACCTGAAACGGTTATCAATGTAGTGTGCGACAGTTTCGCGCTTACAGTGTGGTATGGTTTGTCTAAATCAGTTGTGTTGTGCTTGCAGGTCAAATACATCATGCCGAATACCTGTAATCGGGTAACGAATCGAGCTTCTGGGAATGAAGATGATTTGTGAAATGCGGCCAACGCTGTAATGGCTCAGAGGAATTCAATTAAGTGTAGAATGTCTGGAACTTTACACCGAAATACGATCTAAATCTGACTGGTTGCAATGTGTAATGTCGAAACGGTGGTTGCATGAAGATTGTTAAGTTTATAACAGTATGTTTGACCTTTGTGGAAGAAATGAAAAGAAAAGCAGCAAAAATTATCGTTATGCAGAAGTAGAGTAATAGGGTAAGGTGGGGTAAATCCGACCTAGTAATTTCTTGTGACTATAAAACGCTTATCCGAGGTCGGATCTTAACGTTATATACGTTAAATTATAAGTAATATAATGGAGCAACTGTTTGCAAAATATTTTTGGTATACCATCAATAGTTTTTGAGATATCCGTGTTTTAGCAAACGTCCATTTTTGCCATTTCCAAAAATGGTGGGATAAATCCGATCCCCTATTTGGTTGGCTGATTTTGCACAGAAATAGTTCTAAATGAACGGTTTTTTTGGGAAATAATTATAAGCAATTATGTTTTTTACATAAATGAACAAAATGTATTAAAAAATAACAATGTTTAGAGTCCTAAATGTACTGAAAGTTAAATGAATGTATATTTTAATTGAAAAAGATGATTTCATTGCACGGCGGTGCAACAGCAATGTCGATCTCGGAATGTTAGAATCACGAACGACAGCTCGTAACGGCATTCCCATTGGCATTGCAGCAACTGATCGGCGAATATCGTTTTGATTGCGTTTTGTCGTTTTTCGTTTGTAATTTCGTACCATTTTCCTAAAAATAAACAAAAGTTCACTTTGTTTCCATAAATAAATAATTCCTTACACATAAACGATAAAAAATATGCGGTCGGACTTATCCCACCATGCCATTTTTCATTTAACACACATAGAAACAATTTACACGAAATTTCAAACAAAAATGGTACATACGCTGAATAGGTCACTAAATGCATTACAAAATCACTTACCGCTTGTTTTGCGATCGTTTTAATTAATAAGGTAAATCTAATGATGCAATTTGCACAAAAATTAAATTGAAACAATCGAAAACACAGTAGTTGTCTTTTGAGTGTCTGAATGTCAAATGGGCAAAGCTGTCAAGGTGACATTTTCGTTATTTCGAATGCTCTATATGGTAACACTACTGCGAAATCGCTCCGCTTTGCCGTTTCTGACAAATAGAGGGCGGTCGGGTTTACCCACCCAGTCGGATTTACCCCACCTTACCATACTTCCAATCTTGTAATTTCTTTGTTTGTTTAGTTGCCTTTTTATGAATGATTTAGTCATTTTTTTCATTTTTATCAACTACGACATGCGTTTACAATAGTTCAGTGTTATTCTGTCTCCTTCATTGTTCCCATTGGCTTGGAATTGTAATAAAATCTTTTTAAGCTAGCTGGAAACCAGAAGTCTTGTCTTCATAATTAAACGAACTAGTTCCAAAGAATCATCATGAGGCATCTCTCCTACCATGGTGCGCTATCTTACCTAGGGAAGGTTGGCAGAATACAGTTTTTTTATATAATGTTTAAAATTTGAATTTCGTTGTCATATTTACAGAAGTGATTTTTTTTTCTCAAAGATAGGAAATGTTTGCCCAACATTTGGCAAACATTTGTATTTTTACATATGCGCCTTCACGGTATCTAGACAATGTTTGTGAAATATGTCATCTCTCCTCGCTATACCCCATTTTACTCTTTGACTGTAGATGAGAGGGGGAAGTCGGCCAAGGTGATGGGTGTGAATGTGTTAAATAAGGTGTGGGAAAAGTTTTAATGAGTTGAGGAAGGAGGAGAGACAGATGTAGAAATGAAATGTCGTGTGGCTAAGGCCCCAGTCGGGTAGACCATTCGCCTGGTGCAGGTCTTTCGATTTGACGCCACTTCGGCGACCTGCGCGTCGATGGAGATGAAATGATGATGATTAGGACAACACAACACCCAGTCCCTGAGCGGAGAAAATCTCCGACCCAGCCGGGAATCGAACCCGGGACCTTAGGATTGACATTCCGTCACGCTGACCACTTTTTTTTTTTTTTTCACTCAGCTACCGGGGCTGGACACAGATGTAGTGAAGAAGGAGGGGAGGAGGGGTACTTTAGATTCTAGCCTCAGAACCCCCATGCCTGTAGTTGCAACCCTGGTACTCAACGATGTGTGGGGCAGCTGTCACACACACAAACTAAAACAGACATATGAGCGTGCGCGCACGTGGCCAAGCGCGGCATTCACAAACCGAACCCGCAGCATGCTCCGCCACATAGATCTACATCTACATCTGCATTTTCATCTATATGATTCCTCTACAAGACACATTTAAGTGCCTGGCACAGGGTTCATCGAACCACCTTCAGACTATTTCTCAACCTTTTCACTCTCGAATAGGGTACGGGAAAATGGAACGCTTAAATCTTTTCATAAAAGCCCTGATTTCTCTTATTCTATGGTAGTGACCTTTTTTTCCTACGTAGGTTGGCGTCCATAAGATATTTTCGCATTCAGAGACGAAAGTTGGTGATATAACTGTCCTAAAAAGATCTCGCCGCAACGCCAAACGCTTTTGTATTAATGATTGCCATCCTATCCGTGACACTCTGTCCCCTGTTCCGTGATACTACAAAACGAGCTGTATTTCTTAGGACTTTTTCGATACCTCCGTCATCCCTTTCTGGTAAGGATCCCGCACCGCACAGCAGTACTCTAGAAGAGGACGGGCAAGTGTAGTGTAAGTAGCCCCTTTAGCTGGCCTGTTACAGGTTCTAAGCGTTATGTCAATAAAACATATTCTTTGGTTTGCTTTCCCCTAGAACATTATCTGTTGAATCGTTTCATTTTAAAGTGTACATAATTGTAATTTGTAGATATTTAATTGAATTGACAGTCTTTAGAGTTGTGTGGTTTACGGTGTAACAGAAATTTAACGGATGCCGTTTAGTTCTAATGTGGATGACCTCACACTTTTCCTTATTGAGGGGCAATTGCCACTTTTCACATAATACATACATCGTTTCTAAGTCATTTTGCATTTTGTTTCGATCTTGTAAAGGCTTTACCAGACGATAAATGATAGTATCATCCGCAAACAATGTAAAAGGGCTTCTCAGATCGTCTGCTAAATCGTTTATATAGATTAGGAACACCAGAGGACCACTTCCTTGGGGTACGTCAGATCGTTACTTCTGTTTTACTTAGTATCGGAATTAAGAAAGCGATAATATGTATAGCATTGCGGCTAGAAGCAAATGTACCCAGAGCAGTGTGTCGTGAAAAATGAAAACATTTTCGCCCTCTCCTCTCTTTGTGACAGAGAACGCCAAATGGCTTTGGGTTCTAAAAGTTTTCTGCAGCCCCTGTACCTTCATCTCACAAAGTCTTTCTCGTGTTAGCAGCAAAAACTACCACAAATGTTATTACGGAGAGTATTTGTATATTTCTTAACATTATCTTCCTGAAATCAAAATAATGTGTACAAATACATTACGTCCCTGCCAGTAAACCCGCGATTCTTATCTACAAAAATTGTTCAAATGTCCGATTACTTTACAAATGCGGACTCTACCATGACCAAAATGCGTCCTGTGCATGTGGTGCTGAACAGAAGAGCGATTTCCTACATTGTTCCGTTTACACCATCTCCTCAGACATCGTGACGCAAGAACATCTGGTATCAGCAAACTCAACAGCGGTAGGCGCTACACTGCATTTAACGGTCGTCATCGACATACTAAGAAGAAGAAAATGAGTTAAATATTTCACGTTAAGCATGTAAGTGAGAAAATGTTTAGAAAAGATTTGAAATTGTGTTTAACGTCTGTTGGAAGTCGCTAAGTGCTCTCAATATCAAATAATATCTTCAATTTGCGTTCTCTTTTAAGCAAAAGCTAGTTTTTCACGCATCTCAGTGTTTATGATGTCATATCTCTTGAACTATGTGTCGTACAATTATATAATTTTGCAGGTACATTCAGTGGTTCATGTGGATCCTGTCTACAAAATGTGTTGCAAGCGGGGCTAGCACCAAATACGTAATACATTAGAACATCATGCAGAAGTTTTACCGCATGAACAGCGAGAAGGTAGTAAGAGATAAACCATTTTGATTTCATCATTTTGTGGGGGGTGTCAGCGAGAAAAAGTTGCGATAATGTTTGAAATTATATGTATTGTTTGTAGGAAGACACAAAGTGCTCTTTCTCAACTAATGTATAATTGTACCGGATGTTCAAAATGAATATCGGGATTTAAGGTTTTGCAGTATTTATTACGTTCAACTTTA
Source organism: Schistocerca americana (assembly GCF_021461395.2). Lineage (NCBI taxonomy): Eukaryota > Metazoa > Arthropoda > Insecta > Orthoptera > Acrididae > Schistocerca > Schistocerca americana. Next base: position 240,811,387 of record NC_060121.1, read on the forward strand.
TTATTAATGATAACTGAAGAAGCAACTCAAACTGTTTTGTTTGTAAACGTGTGAATGTGCATGCCTTCTTTTCTGCGTCTGCCGTTAGAAAGCGCTAGTAGCAAAGATGGCGGCTACTGATCAGAAAGCTTTTTACGTAGGCTGCGTACATGTGCGGCGTCTGTTCTCAGTCCCGGATCTAGAGGGGATCGGGGAAGAAGGGAGGGTGAGGGACAAACTGGGGTATCTGCCCCAGGCGGCAATTTCAGAGGGAGCCAAATTCATATTTAATTTAAGAAAATTGTTAGTTATTTTATGCCTTGTAAAATCACAAAATTATGTTGGAATTTTTATTTTCCTTGTTTGACGATAGTTACCTCTTAAAATACATTCAGTAATGAGTTAAAACAAATAATTATTACGGTAGAAAGCAGGTTAGATTAGTACTTGTTCCATAGATCATGAATACGACACTTCGTAATGATGTGGAACGTGTCAGGTTAATAAAAGGTGTCTATACAAGATATTACATTACACAAAATATTACATGACAATTTCTTTTTTTTTTTTGGGGGGGGGGGGGGGGAAGGGGAAATTACCCACTTACTATATCCAAAAATTCATCTAATGAGTAGAAGGAGTTGCCATTAAGAAATTCTTTTAATTTCATTTTAAATGCTATATGGCTGTCAGACTTTTGATGCTATTAGGTAAGTGACCAAAGACTTTCGTGGCAGCATAATTTACCCCCTTCGGAGCCAAAGTTAGGTTTAACCTATAGTAATGAAGATCATCCTTTCTCTTAGGGCTATAGCCGTGTACACTGCTATTACTTTTGAATTCGTTCAGACTGTTAATAACAAATTTCATACGTGAATATATATATTGTGAGGCTACAGTTAAGATCTCTAGCTCTTTAAATAAGTGTCTGCAGGATGATGTTGGATGAGCTCCAGCAATTATTCTGATTACACGCTTTTGTGCAATGAACACTCTTTTACTCAATGATGAGTTACCCCAGAATATGATGCCATACGAAAGCAGAGAATGAAAATAGGAGTGGTAAGCTAGTTTACTCAGATGTATATCGCCAAAATTTGCAATGACCCTAATAGCATAAGAAGCTGAACTCAAACGTTTCAGCAGGTCCTCAGTGTGTTTTTTCCAGTTCAACCCCTCATCAATGCATACATCTAGAAATTTTGAACATTCTACCTTAGCTACCGATTTCTGATCGAAATCTATATTTATTAATGGTGTCATTCCATTTACTGTGTGGAACTGCATATACCGTGCAGGTTAACTGAAAACGAGTCGTGTGAATCATGATAGTGTAACGGTGCTGTGGGCACACTTTACAATTTGTCCCAGTGCGCGAACCTTCAGGTAAAGTCTGGTGCCCGCGGGCCAGAGCTGCGGCGACATCAAAAGGACTGGAGCAGAAGCGTCTGGAACCCTCCGCCTCGCGTCGCCTTGACGCTTCGAGACGTTACGGCACGGCAATACGAGGTGCATTCAAGTTCTAAGGCCTCCGATTTTTTTTCTAATTAACTACTCACCCGAAATCGATGAAACTGGCGTTACTTCTCGACGTAATCGCCCTGCAGACGTACACATTTTTCACAACGCTGACGCCATGATTCCACGGCAGAGGCGAAGGCTTCTTTAGGAATCTGTTTTGACCACTGGAAAATCGCTGAGGCAATAGCAGCACGGCTGGTGAATGTGCGGCCACGGAGAGTGTCTTTCATTGTTGGAAAAAGCCAAAAGTCACTAGGAGTCAGGTCAGGTGAGTAGGGAGCATGAGGAATCATTTCAAAGTTGTTATCACATAGAAACTGTTGCGTAAAGTTAGCTCGATGTGCGGGTGCATTGTCTTGGTGAAACAGCACACGCGCAGCCCTTCCCGGACGTTTTTGTTGCAGTGCAGGAAGGAATTTGTTCTTCAAAACATTTTCGTAGGGTGCACCTGTTACCGTAGTGCCCTTTGGAACGCAATGGGTAAGGATTACGCCCTCGCTGTCCCAGAACATGGACACCATCATTTTTTCAGCACTGGCGGTTACCCGAAATTTTTTTGGTGGCGGTGAATCTGTGTGCTTCAATTGAGCTGACTGGCGCTTTGTTTCTGGATTGAAAAATGGCATCCACGTCTCATCCATTGTCACAACCGACGAAAAGAAAGTCCCATTCATGCTGTCGTTGTGCGTCAACGTTGCTTGGCAACATGCCACACGGGCAGCCACGTGGTCATCCGTCAGCATTCGTGGCACCCACCTGGATGACACTTTTCGCATTTTCAGGTCGTCATGCAGGATTGTGTACACAGAACCCACAGAAATGCCAACTCTGGAGGCGATCTGTTCAACAGTCATTCGGCGATCCCCCAAAACAATTGTCTCCACTTTCTCGATCATGTCGTCAGACCGGCTTGTGCAAGCCCGAGGTTGTTTCGGTTTGTTGTCACACGATGTTCTGCCTTCATTAAACTGTCGCACCCACAAACGCACTTTCGACACATCCATATCTCCATCACCACATGTCTCCTTCAACTGTCGATGAATTTCAATTGGTTTCCCACCACGCAAATTCAGAAAACGAATGATTGGACGCTGTTCAAGTAAGGAAAACGTCGCCATTTTAAGTATTTAAAACAGTTCTCATTCTCGCCGCTGGCGGTAAAATTCCATCTGCCGTACGGTGCTGCCATCTCTGGGACGTATTGACAATGAACGCAGCCTCATTTTAAAACAACGCGCATGTTTCTATCTCTTTCCAGTCCGGAGAAAAAAAATCGGAGGCCTTAGAACTTGAATGCACCTCATAAAGCCAGCCTTGCTGTCGCAGTCATTCAGTATGGATAGTTTCGTTCAGTGCATGCTGCAGACGTATTTAGTGTCCTGACTGTAGTGTCTAGTGGACTGTTTTATATGACTATATTTTATTCGTTTACTTTAGTCTCTTCGTGTACTGTGAATTAAGTTTTCAGTGGATAAATTTGGAACCAAAAAGGCACGTTGGAAAGTTGATGATACTGCAAGTCAACCTCCAACAATTATTCTACTGTCAATTGCTTCGTCGTCTTCAGGCGAGAACCGTTTACCGCCGAAACCTGGACAACCGATAAGGGAAGATCATTTCAGAAGTCTTGGTTGATCAAAAAAGTTTTTTGCAAAACCTACAAACAAAGTGGCAGATGCTAAAAATCTATTAGTTTTCTTTAAAAAAAAATGCATTTACTTCCGTAGGGTTTTCTAACTGGAAAAAGGCTTTGGAAAAATTCTGTCTTCATGAAAATACGTTTACGCGTAAAGAAAGTGTTCTGAAACTAAATTCTGTCACTAACCGAATGAATGAACAGTTAGACAATGATATGAATGGCTCTGAGCACTATGGGACTCAACTGCTGTGGTCATAAGTCCCCTAGAACTTAGAACTACTTAAACCTAACAAACCTAAGGACATCACACACATCCATGCCCGAGACAGGATCCGAACCTGCGACCGTAGCGGTCGCGCGGTTCCAGACTGTCGCGCCTTTAACCGCACGGCCACTCCGACCGGCCAATGATATGAAGAAAGGCCGTTTAGCTCTTGAGACAATTTTTACTACCGTACAATTTCTATGCCGACAAGGACTAGCAATTAGAGGGCACGAAGATGTAAACTCATTTTTTTTATTGTTGGCACTGTGAAAGAATGACATACTGACATACCCGAGTTTAGAGACTGATTAGGGCGCTCAGGGTACAAGTGGACGTCCCACGATATTAAAAACGAGACCACTGACCTACTAGGAAAGTCTGTGTTCGGAAAGGTATTGGCTTCAATCAAGATGACTGAACATTTTTCTATTATGGTTGACAAAACAAGTGATTCTTCGAGTCACGAACAAGTGTCATTTTGTATTCGTACTGTTGATCCCTTAATCATCGGCAAAGACTTTATTGGCTTATACGAGACTCCCAACACTGAATCACAAACTCTGTTTAGTATTTTAAAAGACACTTTTGCTCGTCTTGATTGGTCAATGGATAACTTAAGAGGACAGATGGTGCCTCCAATATGAGAGGTAATTTCAAAGGACTAAAAGAGTTAGTTTTGGATAAACAACCAAAAGTACGTTATGTGCACTGTACTGCTCACAGTTTAGACTTGGCAGTTGTAGACAGTCTCCGCCATCTTACGTCTATGAGGGATATTATGGCTTTAGCCAGGGACTTAATAAACACCGTAAGGGAATCCAACAAAATGATTGTACTTTTCAGAAGCATACGCTGTGAGAGCGCTTACGACCCCTTTGGCTGACTCGGTGGACTATGCGAGCTTCTAATATCTTGAGAATATTGAAAAACTTTGAAGAACTTCCAGAGTTTTTTGAACCATTTTCTGCAGAGGACAAAATAGAGGCAGGTCACAAATGTGCAGGCTACCTTGAGTCAACGTTACAATTCAAGACTTATTTCTTTTTACAACTTTATTACCATGCAATGAACTGAGAAGAGGATGTCAATGAAAAAATTCAATGCCCTCATCTAAGTGTTGCTGATATGGAAAAAATATATGAGGGGTTGATTTGTATATTGAATGGAAGGCGTGACAGTTTTGAACACTTTTGGGAATTGTGTTTAAAAGAAAAACCTTCACAAGTTGATGATCCTTCGCTTCCTCGGAATCGAAGTATACCAAAGAAGTATGAAAACAACGAAGCCAGCTCACCACACTTTCAAAACCCCAAAGGAATACTACAAAGCTATTTACATTGAAGTTTATGAAACGGTGCAATCTTGCATTACTGAGCAATTTGCTTCAACTGAACTCACACAGTTCATCGCAATTGAACAAGAGTGCTTGCTTTTAGTAAACAGAGGTGAAACACATTTGGAAAAATTAACTGAGTTTTTCAAAATTGACCCAGACATTGAGAGACTGCGCTTACACTTGAATATGTTAGCCGATATCGCTAATAAAAAAAACAAATGGTCTTAAAAAACATGCGTGATGTAAGAAAGTACATTACACAAGAGCCTGCAATTGGAGAAATGTGATGTGAAGTAGTGAAGTGCATTAAGCTTCTCCAAGTACTTCCAATCACGACAGCAACAACAGAACGTTCATTTAGCGCCCTTAAACGTATGGTCATATCTCCGATTAACAGTGGGACAGAAGCGATTGAACGACTTGGCTGTTCCTCATGCCCACCGAGAAGTTTTGGATGAATCGGATATCCGACCAGTCATCAACGACTTCATATTCAGTAATCCAGTCAGACGATCGACGTTTGCACCTTTCTAAACACACTCTAGCCCTAATAATGGGATTTAGAGCAATATTAAAAATCTTTATAAAATAGAGGCTTAAATACATACATAAAGTTAAATTTTCAGTTTTGAAATATTAGTGCTATAGTTTAGACTGTATTACTATATTACTGTAGTACTACATTAGTTATTTTTAAATACTTACATCTTTTTAGGGTGTAAGACCCAATTAAAGCCCGCTATTTACATACTTTTTGACTGAAAGTATTAGGCATACTTTATTAACATTATCAACTGTATTAAAGCATTAACTATGAGATATTGTTTTATTTAATGAACTCTGAGCCTTATTCAAAGTAAGCTTAAATTAGCTATTTCACTTATTAATCAAAGTGCTATTTCTGTGCGATATCAATATCTTATGTTTTATTCTTTTAATAATAGTTTAGGCTTTATTTAGTTTCAGTCTTCTCAGAGATATATGTTCACTGCTCTGTAATAGTCTATAAGCATGATAATTACTGTAAATTAAATTAGCTTTTTATGAAAATACCGAGCGTATTTATGTTTTGTTTCTTTTTTCAAAGCCAAAAAATATGTCAGGTTTGTCGAGTTTCCCGGAGTGTCGAGTTACCTGAAGTCCATTTTTCGGGGTTCTAATGTTGATCATATGACTAAAATGCTTAAAGAACTTTAAAATTCACTATTTTTCATTTATAATTTAGACGAAGAAAGATGGCTTGCAAACGAAGAAAGAGCTACTAACAATAATCCGCAAGATGAAGGAGGGAAAAATAGACGAGGCAACAACAGCTCTGGACGACATAATCATGCATAACACACGACATAATCATGCACAACACCACTAAAGTAACCGGATTCAAACCCACTGTGAAGTCATCGTTCGACAAATAATGTTATCTCTTGATACAGAAGACACTACGGCCTCTCCACATTGCCAGGGAATACGGAAATGATGCGATAACAGTGCATGCCGAAGAACGTCGGAAATACAAATGCCACTGAAAAAAAATGAAGATAACATACGATATCCTCGCAGAAGAGAAATTAATTTCCGAGACAGAAACGAAACCATACAAAATTCCAAAGTCCTGAAACAAGCTGGAATCAAACTCCCTCAGTATAAATGGAGAAATGGAGACTACACTTCAATAGCCCCTTGGAGAGGGGAACGCAATATCAGACTGCTTCACACCGTACATGCCAAAAACGCAAGTCGTGTAGCTAATTACAACTGATGAAGTCACCCATCTTATAACGAGTGCAAACAATAACAAGGCAGCCAGACTAGTTGGAATATATGTGGAACACCTCAAGGATACAATCCAAGACCTGGCAGAACCTAGCATACCTTTTCAACGAATACCTCAACAACGACTCCATCCCACAACGGTGGATGGAGACACTTATAATCGCGTGTGGATATCAGCGCAAGCGATATTGCTGACCAGATAGTTTCCACGATAGTGTGGAGTATCTGACACCAGCATTAATAAGACAGTTCGGTCTGGAACCTGGTGTAATGTGGTTGTGTTGTATTGTCCTCTGCTTTAATAAACGGGAGTGACGCTATATTGTGTTGTCTACATTTATGGTATGCATCTGTAAACTGGTTTGGGAAATCTGCACATTGGTGACCCATGACTATCACGACAACCTCGCCAGCAGCACTTTTCCTTCCATTCCAAGTCCATACGCACTAACAACGCAGCCATTTTAAACTATGCCTGTTATACCAACTGCTTCATGTGACCACGTATCATAGACGTGCATTGCCAGTATTAACAGTGCTTTAATCGACAAACAGTGATGAAATCTGAACCATGGATTATTATGCATGCTTCCATGCACAAAATCTTATCTCCAGACATGCCACAACATTGGCTGCCATCAAGCGACGTACTATTTGGCTTGGTGCAAGATTCAGATCCACATATTTCAATTTCGGATTCCAGTGCTCTGCTTGCATACATTATGGCCATTTCTTTGACAACCGCAATACCCATACCAGGCACATCACCACTGCCATTCGACATGACGACCGTGCATGATGCAATACACCAGTCGATGCACTACCTGGACGTCATTATGGAATCTACGCCGTGCCGTGAGTGCTTCACGAGACTTTCTGCAACATACTACTTTGCATTTCTTCGGTGGTATAACCTCATTCAAACTGTACATTGCTTCAAGGGACTGCTCCTTAAACCAAGCTGTCAGAACAAACTACCTGTGGTTTGCGACAGTTTAATATGTATTTTCATCACAGGAATTCTTGATGACAACTCCAGTTTCATGACCTTGATCTACCACCTGGCTGAAAGTGCTGACGTCAGTGGGATCATACTCACACCCCTGTGCACCACAAATATACAATTGCCAAATTAGCCTCCCTTCAGTGCTATCTCGCCCCACAGAACAACAACTTTGACTATCTATCTGCCAGCCGGAGTGGCCGAGCAGTTCAAGGCACTTTAGTCTGGAACCGCACGACCACTACAGTTGCAGGTTCGAATCCTACCTCGGGCATGGATGTGTGTGATGTCCTTAGATTAATTAGGTTTAAGTAGTTCTAAGTTCTGGGGACTGATGACCTCAAAGTCCCATAGTGCTCAGAGCCATTTGAACCATTATTATTTTTTTTTTACTAACTATCTACTACAATGACCAACTCGCCAATAGGACTCCACCTCAGTTGCGGTGCCAGCTAAGAACGTCACTCGAGATGAATCTAATTACAGATACCACATAATGAATGTTTTGGATTGTCCAAGTTCTGCCTCAGCTACAGCTTGCTATGGTTACACATGAAGCAGAACTGCTCACAGATAGGAAGTTTACTGTGCTGCAGTGTAGGCAGTGCATTAATTACCAGGACACTTCCCCCATGCAGAGTGTTAGATCTTGGCGGACAGCCTCAAACACCACATTAGTCTGACCAGAACCAACGACAACCGACAATGACTTCATCTCCAGCATGGGCACCAACCTGCAGTCTGCACACAACACCACTCTGGCAACTGGCAGCAATAAACTGACCACCACTGTTGCCTCGTCATCACACCTTTGATGGTACCAAGTCCTGTCTAGTGACATCGCATGCAACAGCTCGTCTCTCCGTAGTAAATTTCAAATACAGGCCACCATAGGCCTATCAGCGCATGTTGTCACATCAATTCACCTTAACCTGGGCCTTGTGGGACGCATGTTCTCCATGCTGGCCAACCTGATGGACGGAAGACTGTTTTCGACCACTATTCATGCATGTACTTCCTTATAGACTCTAGATGTTAGCACAGTACCGAAGGACATGTTTACACTGCTCACTGAGGCAACTGGGTTACTGCTCCATGCTACCAGCAATTCTCCAATGTCTGTGTATGAAAGTGTACATCATGTTTCAAAACTCACTGTCAGCATGGATCCCCAGCGCCCATGAACCTTCACTGATGTCAGTGAACTGGTGTTGGGAATTGACTTTCTCTGATCTATTCACCTCTTCCTGGACCTGAATCATACAGCACTTTTACACAACACAACCTGTTTTATTCTGGGGATTTTTGCTCCGACTCCACCTCCCTGACATACGCTACTTCATGTTCCACTGGGGCACATAGTCACAATGATGATGATGATGCACGCTATGTCATGGAAGAATGTATTATGGTCATAGATGCTATCCATGGCACTCATACACGCATGCTAGTTGTACGAGAGGCTCTTGACTACCCCTATGATTTGTCACCCCCACATGTGACCAACATGCCTTGTCTCCACCTCAGACAGCTATGCCACCGAAATTCTTGACCATACCACATTACATCACTCATAGGTTAAAACAGCATCTACTGCACTGGTTCCCACAGCGTTGCCCATGTGTACCACCTACCACACATGAGCAAACATTCAGCAGTGTGCCATCCAAACCAGTACAATGAACTGTATTCTCGTGACTCCCAGATATCCATTTCACCACAAATCACGCCGCCTGGCTCTGACTCGTCTACAGGCAGGAAAAGCGGCAGTCTAACTGCTACAGATAGGTATAGTGCACCCTTTGGACAACTTCCAGGTCTCACCTGTCAAACTAGTTCCAGAAGAGGAAAGTTCTGTTAGTCTGTGTGGATTAGAGATGCGCAACAGTTACCCTGTCCCTAACACTCAAGACTTTACACGTTCTCTCACAGATGCGACAGTATGTAACGTCATTAATTTCAGAAAGGCCTACCGTCAAATACCTATGCATCCTGACGACATTTCTAAGATGGCTATCATACACCTTTTTCGGCCTCCGATTTTCTTTTCATGCCCTATGGATTGAAGTGTGATGTCTGTGTCTGTGAAAGACATCTACCACCCAAGCTTTCATTAATGTACTGGTTGTACAGAATCCTCTCAGTTCAATCCACTGTGCCACTGCCACAGCATTATCTGCCATCATGCAATTGCATATGACCCATAGAATAATGGGCTCATAGAGAGTTGTGGAGAACTGAGGTGATTTCTCAGGAACATCCTTAACATCAATGCATTGAGTCCATGTCCAAACAAACAGACCATATCTGAAAGTTATCACTTCCACAGACTTATCATGGTGTATTAAATTTTCTAGGCATCGTTGACTTTTGCTGACGTCACCTGCTGCAGTGGCTGTTCATGCTCTCCACTGAAGGATGTCAACCCACAACACTTTTGCTACCTTGATATAATCATGTAACATGACAATGGACGTCTATCATTTACACGGAGCCAACAAGACCAACACCGAATACCTTTCGCACATCAGTGTACTTTCACTTCATCTTGACCACACCGAGCTGATGGATGAACAAGACCATGATCATCCATCATAGACTTACTCAACCATGACACCCCTAATTTATGCATCAAACAATGAGAGATTCTCATCACGGATCCCTGCATTCTCTGCAACGTCTCCAAGAACAGAATATGACATCTCATCCCACCCATCCATGCACCACCTGATCATTGACCAGCTTCACAACCTGGCTCACCCAGATGTTCAACCAAACGTATGGCTCATAGCTGAATGCTGCTTTCGGCCGAATGTCCAATGCAAGTGCTGCACCTGGTCGCAAGCTTTCTTGGCTTGCCAGTGTAGCATGGTTGGCTGCCATGCACAGCCTCCCCTTTTCTGTTTCTATATAACATGAACTCAATTCCACCACATTCACCTTGACCTCATTGGCTCCTTTCTGGCATCTAAAGGCTACAAATATTTACTGTTGACAACTGATCAATTCGCATTAGGTTGAATTTGTGTCTGTGAAAGACATCACAGTGGTAATCTACAAAAGCTTTCATTGATGCGCGGATATGTTGCTTCAGCTGTACAGAAACTGTTACCACAGACCAAGAGAGGCAATTTAAATCCTCCCTGATCTGCTCTGCCAGCTCTGTGTCATTATCTGTAATTGTACAATTGCGTACAATCCACAGAATAATGGGCACACAGAGCATTGGCATTGCACTTTCCTGCTCAATGGGAAAATGACAGTGTCCTTGCATAGGCTCAAACTGTCATGGATTCTTTGTGACCCTGGTGCTACATGCAGCATAAATCCAGATGCCCCACAAGATGACCACTCTTGTGTCAAAACCCTGCCACTCTATCACAATCTGATGACCAAGCAGTCATCACACTCGTATGTCCATGACTTCAAGCCTAAAGATGTCAGCATTAAACTAAAAAACAAACTCTTAGTAGATGCATCCTGCAACATCGCCGCCTCCCCCCCTCCCCCAACACATGCACTGGATAAGCCACCAGCCACCTCACCCATGTCTACAGACTACTGGCACATGTTGACTGTGCAGCTATTGACCCATGTGTCAGTGGCGGTGTGCTTACCATCACTGCACTGGTATTGGTTTTCCACCAACTGTTACCTTGTACAACACTATTGGCTCTGCCTTAAACACTGCCCAAGGCACTATCTCACCTGCCACACCCACAGTGACCACTTAGGTCAAGCATGTCCCACTTCAGTACCCCAGCAGCCAACCACTCACTTGGTACTGTATCATCTACACACCACCACTTCCAGGCACCAGATGCAGACAAACAGTCCAGCAAACAAGAACCTTGTCAAAAATAGAGGGAGGTGTGAAAGGAATTCATGTGAACAGAAGTGATGAATCTGGATACCTGTAAAAGACCAAACTTCAAACTCCACCTGTTTCACACGTTTTACTGCCCACATTTTACACAGGAAGATATTCCAGAAGGGATCACATCATGACCATATCGATGACTGCACCTTTGAGCTATGCAATAAGCCATGTCCCCCAAATACTATTTTGTGAAATGTGAAAGCAGAACTCAACCACTAACTACAACAAAAAGAGACAATTTAAAGCATAGCTGAATTTAACTACATGCAAACATTGTGTTTGATAAAGTTATCAGATAAAATAATTTTTATGGATTTGTTTACATACAATAATGGCATTTTTATCACTTTTACAACTACCTCACTTGTACCTTAAAGAAAAAGCAGGATATTTTTCCTAAACACATATAAAAGAAAGTCGTGTCTTTTTAAGTAGGCTGTAATTTATTTTATACATAAATTTCATTAATCGTTTTGTGTACCAGATGGACCTATAGCCACACTATTCTTATAAATTTAACACTTCGTTGTGTTCATTGATGTGAGAATAGTGAATACTTCTTGTTTTTGTTTTTGCAATATGTAAATCATGACCATGGACGTTTTCCTACCCACTATCCACAATGTCAAGTAATGGTTGCTATTCATCTTTGTAGCACTCAATTTTGCATTTCCATCAACAAGGCTGTTCTTCCTACAGTTCATTAAGCTGTAAAATTACTAACAACCACTTTTTAAACATGTTCATCAACTGTGAAATATATACAGTAAATTTATTAGCACAAAAATTGAAACATTTCAATTGTGCTTTAAAATTCAGCCTTAAATGGCAGTTGAAGGACATTAACTGATGCTGGGAGAAGCGAAGTGATATTACAAAGTTAAAGTGACTAATTTCTGTGGCATGGCTAAAAGTGGTGTCACTAAAGGAAATTGGGTGTTTCCACATACAACTTTGGTGATGCCACTTGAGTGGCTGCCAAATGGTGTCAGTTTGTTGCATGTGGAAAAACTACTTAAAGCAGATCCTACCCTGCAAGGAAAACTAAGAAACATGGATAACTAAGTACACAAGCTCTTGCCAGAAACTGATATTTACTGCTTTTACAAAATATTTTGTGCGTCACATTTGAAAGATGGCTGAATTACTTGCACATTACTCCAGAGAAAATAACTTATTTACAAAATTACACTGAAAATGGCGTATCTGATGTTTGCTTTTCAGTTCACTTTCAGGAAATAAGCTTAATTTTTTTTCTGTTTCTGTTTTTGACTCACCTTTTTCCTGATGTAGGCTGTTTTTCTTCCGGAAATTCAAAATACTGATATAGTCCATGCATTTTCTTTCCTCGTTGTGCATGGTAACGGGGTCTTCAATCACCTCATCTTCACTTTCTTTTATGAATACACTGTTCGCCAAATACCTACTCAAATCCTGATTTATAGGAATCGTTATTTAACCACTCACAGAGGTTCTCGCCATCAGCATCTTCACAACCAGAAATTTGTTTTGCAAATGAAAATATTCATTCTAACAACAACAACAATATTCAGGTTTCATGTTTTTACTTTTTCAAATATCACTGAATTATACATGGATAATCCACAGAGCTTGCTGTGTATACAAAGAACTCGCCGCTTGCAGAATTTGTTAAGCCATGCATTGAGCGCCATTTCATACAGTGGCAGAGTTGGTTGTTAAGCCCAGATTGGTAGAAAATGTGTATAGTGAACAATTATCAGACACTGAAGAGACAAATTAAGGCTTCTGTCATGGAGGGCAGACATTGCTTTTCAGGAAGAACCATTGGAAAAGTGGGTGACAATAACAACGATGTGGATATATTAAGTGCACTGCAAATGCTAACTGTCAAATAGCCTTGCTGCAGTGGTGACACCAGTTCCTGTCAGATTACTGAAGTTGAATGATGTTAGGGTGGGCTAGCACTTGGACATGTGACCGTATGGATCTGTCAAGTGCTATTGGCAAGCAGGATACACTCAGCCCTTGTGAGGCCAATTGTGGAGCTCCTTGAGTGAGAAGTAGGAGCTCCAGTCATGAAAACTAACAATGCCCAGGAGAGTGGTGAGCTGCCCCTCCACATCCACAGCCAGTTATGCCTATCAGCTGACAATGACATGGCAGTTGGTTGGGAGCATTGGGCCTTCCGAGGCCTGTTCAGATGGAGTCAAATGCTAGCTGATGGATAGACAAAACATTGAGTCAGGAAGTTGTGGAAAGGAGAAAATGATCAGCTTATGACAACCAATCCATATGAAGTGATATAAGTATAGTTATTGTTGCAATTTTAGCTCAATCGCACAAGTAAATCAAATCTCCTAAAAAAATAATTACATAATTTATTTACTTATTTGGTCTTTAATAATTTTGTTCTTTGCTTATTTCTTCAGAGCCTGTGAGTGGTATAAGGCTAATGTACAATGAATACTTTGGAGGAAACAAGTGAGGAAGATACTCCTGTATGGTGTATTTTGGGTTTATTTAGAAGACTCTACAGGGGTGGCAGGTGATCTGTATGACAGTGTGTTGTGAAACAGGTCCTGGAGAATAATTCAAAATCTCTCAACATCCTTATATTAATGCATCTCAAGTTTATTGCAATAGGCTTAAAACAAACTATCAGTACTCAAATGGCAAATGTTTTGGTACAGTCAAAGTCATAACGATATGGATGTTTATATTGGAACTTTAAACAAAGTAAAGTCCAGGTTGGAATATCAACAACTGACAACCACTTGTGGGAAATGGTGTAAGTGCCAGTATAACCCAAATTCAGATTTCGTATCAAAATTATTCTATGTATTGCTGCTAATGCTCTAGGAAACAATACGAGTGCCAGACCATTTTCATTTTAGTTCAAATGCTTGATGAAAGGTGGTAGAGTAGCTTCATTAGACTTTCCATGAAGACCTATTAAGTGCCATCCACACAGACTGTTAGTGTAGAGGTCTTCTGTACATTCTGTTCTCTGTACTTTATGCATGAACAATTGCATGGTTCAGTTCAACAAACAGCTTCTAGGAAGAACTTCAGAGTTCATGGAAATGCTTACACTACATCAGCAGGGATAAATGAATCGGCAAAAAGTCCATTATGGTAAGTACATACCATCTTTATAACCTCAATACATGTTTTTTGAACTGTATTGCTTCATACTGCTGTTATAAATTAAACCTGCAAATGTCATAATAGTGAGAAATGTATGACTTATTTTATGTAGTATTTTGATACAGGGTGTACATGAACTTCGGGAAGACTTATTGCACATGAACCAAACTGTGTGTGTGCGCGTGTGCGCGTGCGCGCGGCTCGCAAGCGAGTGTATACCCATCCTTTTTTCCCCCTAAGGTAAGTCTTTCCGCTCCCGGGATTGGAATGACTCCTTACCCTCTCCTTTAAAACCCACATACTTTTGTCTTTCCCTCTCCTTCCCTCTTTCCTGACGAAGCAACCGTTGGTTGCGAAAGCTAGAATTTTGTGTGTATATTTGTGTTTGTTTGTGTGTCTATCGTCGTGCCAGCGCTTTCGTTTGGTAAGTCACATCATCTTTGTTTTTAGATATAAGCATTGTACAGATATACATATGTCATTTTGAATAGAAACCATGAAAGTTTTTTTTTTCATCCATACTGCCACAGCATAGATTAGTAATTTGCCGATAGTCAGCACTAGTTGCAAACGTGGCGAGTTCAGGTGTGGAGCAAGCTTTGTGTGTGTTTGAGTTCGACAAAAACAAGTGTGTTCCAGCTTTTCAATGGATGTTTAGAACCAAATATGGTAGGAAGCGACCAACGAGGAAGGCCATTTACCAGTGGCACAACAAATTCGTAATGACAGGTTGCTTGTGCCCGGCAAAGAGAAGTGGACATCCCGGAGCACGTATGAGAGACATTTGAAAGGAGCTGACTATGGGCAAATTGCCCAGCTACGCTGTGGCGGTATACACGGAAAAAAAAAAAAAAAAAATCAAATCTTTCAGGGTCTCTCTTCAAAATGACATATGTATAATCTGTAAAATGTTTAGTTCTTGTGCAATAAGTAATTTAAAGTGTTCTCAGACTTTACATACACCCCGTATTTTTTACTGCAGGTAACATACAAATATAAGTACAAACATAAGGAGAATGAATAAAAAGAGGTTATTTCTAGACTTTTTGATGTGGGTGCTCTAGCAGATCTGCACACCAGTACATGCAAATTCAAGTTGACCCCACTCTTGAATTACAGTGAGCATTCCAACGAAATTCTGGTCAATAAAACCTTCAGTGAAATTGAGGAATGGAATGCTTACTGAATCTTCAAGAAATGGTATACAATGCAAAATGTGACCTGTGTGGAGGATTTTCCTCAGTTAAATCCATCACCTAAACCAACTGCCAAAAAAGAAAGATCTTTTATCTATGCTTCTTTATATGGATACGAAATACCATATTTTAACAGAAACATATGTTGTAATTAAATTTTAATACATTTAATTTTTTCTTTTTCTGTATTTAATTTGAAAGTTTTCTTTTCCAGTACTAGTTACATTTGTATTTATGGTCAAATAAAACTTATTAGTGGGAAACAAACATTACATAATACTTGAGATTTTTTCATTTCCTGAAAAAATACCTGCTTGGTATTTTGATGTTGCTAGTAATGTAATCAATCCGAATACTGCAACAAAATATTCCGCACATGATAAACTGGGGAAAAGTACCATTACCATGTTGTCCAGGGGAGCTGACAAACATCTGTGTGTTTTGGGTTATGTGAGCAGTATGCATGTGCAATGTTCTGCTGGAAGTGGTGTCATCCTCATTTCTGTCTTGACAAATCAGAAATATTTACTTAGTCAGTATGGTGCTGAAAACCTGACTATTCCTTTAGCAAGTCAAAACAGTTAATTTCCATTACTGTGATGACGCTCGTTTGGCTCTCTTCCATTCATGTAACACAACTTCTTGTCATACATTTGTCACCGTCTTCCTATTCTTATTTACAGCTAATTTCTCATTTTGCATTCATTCTATTTCCACTTCTTTCTTCTTCTCTACCACCCACAGTTATGGCCTATTACAAAACTGAACGGCACAATGCAACTACCCTCCAAACCCCTGAATTTGAAACACTATTTCACCCCGGGATGTTTAGCTGTAGTGACCACAAGGCGAAGTGTTCACATATTTGTGTCTTTGCATGTGAGAGGGAGTGTACTTACACTAGAAAGAGTGTAAAAACTTGAAGGATAAAGCTACACTCTAATATTACTTGTGTCTATGCACTGCAGCTGCAAATGATGTGTTACATTTCCCCATTTTGGTACCTGTTTTCACCGAAGATGATACATTATTCTTATGTAAAAGTGGTGGGGGAAATTCTGGCATAATGTAAATAATTTTGGAGTAAAGGAGATTACTCATTGACTACCACTAGTGCTGAGTCATTGACATACACACAAAACAGGAATGAAAACCACCAGTCACTCACAGTGATATAAAGGGCACATGAGAGGGAGAGGAAGCAGTGGGAGATTGGAGGTGGGGGGGGGGGGGGGGGGGGGGGGGGAGAGAGAGAGAGAGAGAGAGAGAGAGAGAGAGAGAGAGAGAGAGAGAGAGAGATTGATTATACAGAATGCTGACATTTTTATACAAGGTACTTAACTGAGTTAAAGTAGAATTGAGTATTTTTCACCCAAGCAATACATTTCTTAACTCTGGATTCACACAATGTGTATACTTACTTTGTTAGAAAGGTTCAGACTGTCAGCAGTCAGTTAAGAAGCTATTTCTTAACTAAGAGAGAAGTTTTGTATTATATCTTGGCTTGAAATAAACACTTTTTCACAGGGGAAAGCATTGCTAATAAAAGTGTATACCTTTACTTGAAAATATTTTATTTACATTACAGTTCAAGTATAAAATAGTGAACTATTTGCTTATTTCCATCATTTGCTGAGAGTCGTATCACATATTACTGTACAGCATTTAAGTGCACTATGGTCACTTTGAAAAGCATTTTGTTCTTGTCTAATTGTTTTCTCTTATGGTGTTACATGTACACTGCAAGCAACTCAGTCAGTCACATAATACTATTTAAATAAATACTGAGTATTTACACTGAGATAAATATTAGCAGAAATAAGGCACTGAAATTACAGACATCTTGAAGTTCTTAACTTGTACTTACAGATACTTTGTCACACAATTTTGTAACACATTTAAAAAACTACTGAAGATTTTCAAAAGAAGTGTGTATACATCTGTGCAGGATACATTTAATTAGTACCTTTGTCAATTTGTCTAATGTCTACAGCATACTGCTTCATCACTGCTAATATTTTATTGTATGTATATTATGGAGCAGGAGTAATTTACAAATGATGATGATGATGCACAGTGCAGTCTTTTTGTGCAAGTTCTGAAGCTTTGTTCAAAAACTGCAGTTGTTACCCTGCTCCTCAAACAGGTCTCCAAGAGCAGACAGCCCTTTGCCAGTCAGGAGCCTCTCCAAATGGTTTTGACCCATCAGGGGCCACATAAGTGTTTACCTGATAGTCGAGTAGGACTTTGTAATCATACACATCAGTTCCAAGTTGCTGAAACAATAAGGTTCATTATTTAGATTTCACAGCTACAAATGAGCCAAAATTTGTAATTACATTCATATGGCATCCAACCATATGCTATCACCAATAATAATAGTTCGAATGCCCATTTAAAACTCAGAAGATGCAGAGCATTGAGAGTGATGGCTTCAAAAAGTTCTCCAAATGATGAGAACATTATCACATTATACACAAAATCAGAAAACAGTGAGAGATCATTTGTCCTTTCAGGTGAAAGTAATATAATGTGTACACAATTGAGAAAGAAAAATTGCTTGGAATTCAGCTTGTAAGTGTAGATAAAGTGCTGGAATATGGAATTCAGTAGGAAACAATGAGATGCTTTAAATATATTCAAAATATAGACCAACAAATAAACTGGAATCAGTGAGTCAGGTGCCATGCAAGGAAGAAAATGTTAACAGAAGTCAGAGTAAACCACGATAGATCAAGGGAGAAAGTTAAATGACATAAAATGAAATGGCAAACTGTAAATTAACAAATCATTTAAAACAGGAAGTTATATAGAATGAAAACAGGAACAACCAACTTAAAGTATGTATTATTAACGAGTAGAGTTTAAAAATTTGCATTTTGGGACAAATGTGAATATAGAAGGAAAGATGGATAATCACTTAATAAATGCTATTTTATAGCAGATGAACTATTTTATCAGACATAGTACATCATAGCTTTACTTCCACATTATAGCTTTATTTCCTGTATATATAAATACCAAAATTCCCCCCCCCCCCCAGTTTTTCGTAACTCTTATTGCACATCATCTATTAAAGCTCAATTGGAAAGAATGTGCATAGGAAACTGTTTGAAAATAAAAAATGTGTGAATGAAAAGATGTATCAGTGTGCTTGACTCCTTGGTGCCATACCAGTTATGGCCAGTTTAATAGCCTGTACAATATACACACAGCTAACGAAGTGCGAGATCCAACCCTGGCACCTAGCATCTTAGAACAAAGAAATACTTATGTCTGCTAGCTGAAGTTCTTAATATGACAGTTTTGGATGGAGGGTGTTTCAAGCTGTGATTTGGTCAAATACCAGTAGACGTTTGTTTGAACTACCTCATTAATGAAACTGCCAACCTGAGCAAGCAATTGCATAGTAGCAATTACAGAATAATTTTTGCTGCATGTCACTCGTTTTTCCTTTCTTATGTTGAAATGAGTGGAGAGACCAGTCCTGGTCCATCACAGTTTGATAAGGATCCTCACATCAGTAGAAAGGCTTGGTGATCCATGAGACCATGTGTCTGTTCTGCTTTGACAGAAAAAGAAAACTTGAGTGTACAGTGGCTGTAGTGCAAGAGGGAAGTGGGGTTTGTTTCCCCACACTGCTCCTCTGCCCATGTAGTTCGATTCCAGTTTGTTTACAGCCATGGCAACCTGCCAGTTTATAGTGCCCACATTCTGCACTCTAGTTACTGGAATACAAAAACTGTCAACATATTTTGACTACATGAAAGTATTTCTCCAAGGTGCGATTAGAATTACTTTTGGTTATGCTTTTACTGTGTATAACCTGTTGGCGTTGTCCGTATCATTGCCAAGAATGGGTCAAGTGACTATGATGTCCAACAAAAGATCAAAAATCAATATTGTGTAGCTTTTGTAACTATTGAATGGTGGGAAAAGAAAAGTAATGTTGTGATACATCTTAAATCAGAGGTGAGGAAAATACTGCTGCTTCTCACCAGAAACATTCTGCTGTTTAAAGCTTTAAAGAGCCAAAAGAAGATCACAAGCAATCAGGTTCCTATTAACAAGCAGTAACTGTAAATATCAATAAAGAGGAAACTTCAAACAAGACATTTGCTTAAGACAAGAGAGTTTAGCATGGAAGGGATGCCATGGTCACTGGGGAATAACTGTGATGAGGCTCACACCAAAGTAAATTTTTTTTGTTCTGTCACTTCCTACAGCTTTTGTGTTATGTGTCAAGGCTTGCTATATAATACAAGCATTTAAATTTGTGCATATCTATTCTCGTTTCACTATCTTCAGAAAAAGGAGATTTCTCAAAGCTCAATAACTTACAAATGCATTTTATGCGAAGAGAAATACCATTATATATACAGGCAAAATTTACATCTCAAGTATATTACAAATCACATGAGTACTCTCGCATTGATTTTGAATCAGGTATGGGTCTAACATCTATCAAGCTGTGTTCTCTTTTTGCCGTTACTTTCTGTACTAAAATAATGGCAGATATAGAGACACAGGCATGGTCGAATGTTTGCAATCATTTAGTGGAACATCTGATTTCACTGGTTTGAAACTAGAATGAAAGTTGTGTCAGATATCAGTTGACATTCTTATTACAGGTTAAATATTATGAAACTGTGTTCTAGACCCAAACTTCACTGAGACCTCATTTCAATAGGTATTACTTTTAGCAGATCAGCCATCTAACAATTTCACAGATACTGCTTGACACTAACTCTTCTCCACTACCTAGAAATTCCACTAAAACCCTTTCATGATGCTGTGGGACCAGTACTTGTTATAGAATGAATTTTAATGGAAATTATGATCCACCAACAGGATTAGGATAGTTAATGAGACAGAGCTGTTTTAGTCTTTACGGAGTGTATGCTGGGCTAATGGAACATGGCTGGTCAAAGATTACTCTGAACAAACAGTGAAAGATTGCCACCTCAGTTGCTTGTTACTAATGTCTCCACAATTACACACAATTTAAAATTTGTTTTGTAACACTATTCAGGACAGCTGTCATTTCAGTTCACATATTTCTTTCTCCAACTTCTAGTACATTTATCTGTTGCAATTAAGACAGTTTCCCTACCCTTCAGAGAGGTTTAGAAAATATTTGGAATGAACTTTTATTTGCTTCACCCAGTTTGTCTTTCCAGTTCATTCGACCTTGTCGCTTCCTCCAAATTAATCCATAAAGCTTACAGTTTTTATGTGCTGTTTGAGGCTTTTCTGACATAGTAACTGCCTGAATGGTTGACGTTTATTGCCTATGTCGGTGATTTGTAAACTGCACAATATTTCAATGTGACAGCTGTCCATTATCATAAGGTGCAATGTTTGCTGCTGTGGCTCACCAAGTTGTGCACTGGTTTGCCAGAAAAGGCAGGGATATAATCGAGCCATTTGCTGGAGAAACAGACCACAGACTACACATACATAGTACAAGACACCTGAGACACCAGCTGAGGACCCCGAAACATGTGCGAGTGAGGTGTTTGTGACCAGCTTTACAGTCCTGGCTTCGATGCATCGTCTGTCAACTCATTACTTTCAATTGTCTGGTGCAAAAGCCACCTTACTGTCACAATGCTGGTTCCCGCATGTTGCCGAGTTTAAATCCCATGTCTCTGTTAAGTCTTTAGCAATATGTATTTCAACTGCTTCTTGGATCAGCCAGAAAAAAATATCTTTTTGCTGCTGAATACTGTCTTGATATGAGTCATGGCATGAAGTACGAAGAGACCAAGATCCTCTCATTTGCCTCTACATTCTACACCTCCAGCATTTAAGAAGCATCGGCCGGAGTGGCCCTGCAGTTCTAGGCGCCACAGTCTGGAACCGAGCGACCGCAACGGTCACACATTTGAATCCTGCCTCAGGCATGGATGTGTGTGATGTCCTTAGGTTAGTTAGGTTTAATTAGTTCTAAGTTCTAGGCGACTGATGACCTCAGAAGTTAAGTCGCATAATGCTCAGAGCCATTTGAACCATTTAAGAAGCAGTCAGTTTAGATATATATAATGACTTATCAAACAGGGACATGAAATTTCAACTCAGCAGTGCATGGGAACTGACACTAACAACACTAAGGCATCAATGGCCTCAGACAAATGAGTGCAACAAGTTAACACAGTTGGGGAATTGAAGCCAGGATATGTAAGAAAGACACCAACACCTTGCCATGCATGTCTGTTGAGGTCCACAGCTAGTATCTAGGTATTTCTGAGTTGCACATGCAGGTAATAGGCAGTTACCTTGGGGAAATACTGTGCCATTTACACAACACCATTCAACACAATGCCTGTAAATCAATGAAGCACATTAGGCTATTCCTTCAACATATGTGCTGACTTTTCTACTGACTTTGAAATTAACTGTCACAGTCTAGACAACATAGCATATTTATTAATGGTGATCCATTTTGATTATCACATGATCATCTTCAGATTCCATTGTTTCTGGGCGTATATGTTCATTTTAGCCTCTTTCTCATTTTTGTACAATTATATGCTAATCTTTCCAGTTTTCCTTTTCTATTTTTGCATATGAACATTTCACACAACTCTCTTGTCTACATAAACTACACTGATCTGCTAAATTACAACAGTTGTTGCGAAAATCTAGATAAGCAGATCTGCAGCTGTTGCCTTAATCATCTTATTTAGTTTGTCTGGATTTATTTAGTTGCTTAAATGCAGTATTTAGCATGTTATGTAGGTTCCTATAAAGTAAGATTTTGTACCTCACGTTATATATGTAACATGTGCCAATGCTATCTTAACTGTTACTACATAAGAACAGCTTTTTGTTACCTGTGTTAGTGGACTTGTGTTGGTTGTAAATACTCCAGCAAATCCTCTGTTCCTGGCTAGTCTCATAACTTCCTCTTCCATAAATTGTATGACTTCAACATTTTGTTGATAGCTCAAGGAATGATTTGTGGCCATCATGAAACTGTGCAGTACTTGACCCTTACCTTGTGGTAGTTGTCGATCCCTAGGTAGAGAAAAAATTATTATTTTATTTGCAAAGAGATATGTATGATTGAACTAAATGAAAACTAAATGTGTTGGTCACTTGGTGACATAAGATTTTATTGTTTTGTATTTTGGAAATTACTTTAATGAATTTATGACAAATATTGTTCATAATTTTCATTCTTACCTCAGTGGCCCTTCCAAATATTCCAGAAAATCAAATACAATAATGAGGTCACTATGTATTTCAACAGGTGGTTCGTCATGTGCATCAAAGTTAAATGCTACTCCAACTGGTTCACCATTTTCATTTTCAACAATGAAACTGCAACATAATTTTGGTACTGTCATGATTTAAACTTTAAATTTGCTTTGAAAATGAAATATGTTTCAAATTTTAAAGTGAGTAAACATATTTTAGTATTAAAAGGAAAGTTCAGTTGATAAAACTATAGTATTACAAGGAGATAGTCAACCATTCTAACACTTACCTTCAGGAATTAAAATTCTGGGTACTGCTGACAGACACAAATGAAAGTTAGAAAAGCTATCATACGCCCCAGCAGAACTTATTTTCTTACTCAGGAGGGAAAGAGGTATAGTTTGGAGAAGCTTAGAAAGGAGGAGGAGGGGACAGATTCTTTGTCGCCATGTTGTCTATTGCTGTAATGCTTAATTACTAGAATAATAATATTAAATTCCCTCCAAGTCTTGGGTCAGAGTGACCTATCTATTCTCTCTAACCTTCTCCAGTCTGTTCCTCTTTCTTTTCTGAACAAAGGACAGTTTTCTATTTTCATATGTGACTACCAGCAGTATTTAGAATTTCGTATCCTGAAGCCAAGTACTTGCTAGTTACTTAGTACATGTTGTAGGTACCATATATTCTTTTCAGCAATACCGTTAGCATAGATGTTAAAAATTGGCATTTTGCTCTTCTTATCATACTTTTCATTACTTATAAAGATGTTTGAAATTTATTAACTGTATCTTACATGTTGACAAGGCCAATGTCTTAATGTATTGAATGGCTTATAATGAACATTCCAAACAAAATGAAACTTGCCAGATACAGGGTATAGTGATGCTGTTCACTGGTTAGGAATAGAATGGTGACATGAGGAAAAACCCTGAAAGTGGGTGATGTGAAGTAGCATGTGAAAAGCAGAAGTGCCAAAAAATGAAATGGGAGTGATGGAGATAAGGAACTAACTGTGTAGTTACAACCAAGGAAGAAAAAAAATGAAAAATGGGAGGAATAAGGAGAAGTTATTAGTTATAGCATATGAATAAGGAGAAGTTATTAGTTATATCATATGAATAAAGAGCAGTATAGTTAAACTTGTATGCCTCAATACAGTAAAGTATGTTAAAATGGTTTATGATGCATGTGAATATTAGAAATGCATTCAGATATCATGCTTTTAAGTTCTTTCAGTGCCAGCTAATTAGTAATTTGTGTTGTTGATGAAACTAAAGATTATTATTTGCTGCTGGAACAAATTAGTCCATCATATAGCCATAGGAACACTGACATAGTGAGATGATATGTATGTGCATTTCACATTTATTACAGGTATAATTTAAACTATTTTTCAGAAAACAATTTTTATACAATGTAACCCATGCAGATAAATTATTACTTAATCATTATTTAGAAAATTATTGAGAAATGTAAAGTCAAAGTTACAGCAAATTTTAAAGCAAAAGGAAAACTTTTTCATCATAGCATCTGGTAGATATACATTTTAAATATGGCAAGTGAGAAGAATAACCTATGTAGATACACACAACGCCTTGCACAAAGGCTGCATGAGACTGCACGAGACAAGAATGACAAAATTTGACAGATTTTGTGTTCCACAGGCTTTAACTATGAAACGTGTTCCTGCGTCTGTTCCACAGACAGCACTATGTATGTTCAACCCATAGATCAGGAATATGATTTGTGGAATCCTTCATTACTCATTGTGATCCCACTATATTCCCACCCCCACAAAAAAATTGTTCTAAATTTAACTATTGTGTTGTTTGGATGGATAATACAATTTAATTGTAAGAAAAATGGAAAAAAGACAGATTAACAAAGGCTGAGGATATCACCTCTCATAACGGTGAGTGGCACAGGCATAGCTGCTACTATCAGAGGATTGTCAATCGGTGTATGTAATTGTTGAGTGGGGTTGCACTTAATTGGTGTATGTGTGGTAGAAAAGTGGTAGAAAAGTGGGAGAAAAAGTACGTGAAGCTGCTCAGGAGGCAATCTGTCGACAACGTAAATAGATGTGAATCCCAGTTTGTTGACATTTGTCTTTTACACCCAAAATTTTACAGATTCTCTCAAAATTTTGGCTCTCAAACCAACCTAATTCTCCGTATGGTAAAGGCAGCACTGCTCTTTTCTCATATTAATGTTTTTAAGTCCCTCTTTACTGGAGAAACAGGGACAATAGCCACATAAACAATCATCCTTATATTTTGTTTGCCACATTATGTTCTCTCTGTTTCTTCCTTATTAACTCATCTGTTAAGTTGAGCTGAAATTCAATGCCATGTTGGGGCACTAGATATGCTGGAGAAGTATTTGAGGAGAAATTGCTCATAAGCTTATCAAAGAAACAATTACTAGATTCACACGAATTATTTTGTACGCAACAGAAAATCTATACAACTTGACAGGGTACCAATCCATTTCTCCTGACTGTGATTTCAGTTCTTTGAACACTGCCATATTTCTCAATAATGAGAATGATTTCTATGACATTTATCATAATGAATTATGCAGTCTGAGCAGAGTCTATGGTGTTGGCAATAGTGGTAGTTTTAATAGTTTTAGGTGGTTGTGTTGGGAGTAGTAACTGAAGCACCAACAACAGCAGCTCCTGCGTAGTGCTGTCAACATTCACATGTCCTTTTACTACAAATTATTTTTCACAAGAACAATTTTTGAAACTTCACAGTGTACTATGTACACTTGTTTTGGTCTTAGTTATTTTATGACATTGGATTTCTCATAAAGTAACAACATATGTGAAAAAATCCTATAAAATGCCCATACTTTTGTGTAAGTTTTCTATTATGTTAGTGGATTCATTTCATGAGGAACAAAAGATTAGAATTTAGACACTATTGATAATGAGATTAATAGAAACTGAATCAGCTTTGACTGAAACATGGTGAGAAAGGAAATTGTCCAATTATCAAATAAACCATTTTGGCTTTCACTATAAGTGATTTAAAGGACACCAAGTCCAACATAAATCTCAACTGGCAGATGGGGGCTTTGAATGTTGCTTCTCCTGAATGGTAGTCCAGTGTGTTAGCTACTAAGTATCTGTTTTGATCATAATGGATAGTTTAGTATGCACTGTATAAAATAAAATGTTCTAATCTGTCGTCCCAAAGGAGAAAAAATGAATTTGTGGAAGTATAATGTACTTGGATAGATAAAAGTCTACTCATTAAGTGGCAGCAGGGGAATGTATATAAAAGGTATTATGTAAGCAAGCTTTCAGAGCCAGTGGCAGCTCCTGATAGAAGGGTTGAAGGGGCAGGAGGAGAGGTGAAGGAAAAGGATTTGAGAGATTTAGGAAAAGGGGTCCAGTTTGGAAAGGTCACCTGGTGTCCCTAGTCGGGGGAGACATACCGGACATTATAAGAAGGAACCCTCTCCTTGCACACTTAATACGTTTTATACATGTACCCCTGCCCGTACTCTGTGAGTAGATTTTTTTATCTCTCAAATTACATTATACTTTCTAGAGGTGAAAGAAATAACTTATTGAATCTAATGAAACACATACCTGTAGTTCTTTTCTACAAGTGGTTGCCACAAAGCGTCAACTAGATTCTCATAATCACTTCTGGGAATGCGTGGTACTAGCCACTGCTCCAAGTCAGCTTTTTCATAGAAACTGTCAGTGACCATCCTAAAATGGAAAGCAGACATGAAGAATCTTTCACACCATAAATAATACAATATAGAAAAAAATGGTAAAATACAAATTATTTCAAATCCATGGATAACAAAAGCTTACCAAATTACAAATGAGAAAGTATAAGTTGCTCATTAAGTTGGAAACATTAGGTATGGCATAATTTATGAAAACAGAAAAATGTCTGACAAAAGGGGAAAAAAGGAAATTACATGCAATCAGCACCCGCTAGTAGGATCAGGAACTTAAATTTTGAATGAGAATTTTTTCATTGTCTTAATGGTAAGAAGAACAGTACGATTATGAGAAAAAGTGTTGAGAAAAAAGTGTTGAGAAAGATCTGAGCAGTTTCAAAATTGATTCTTGTGTGTGCAAATATCACATTTTGCTTCAGGGTGCATTATGGAGTATGTAACACTGACCATGGAAAAATGTGTTAATAATATGGCTAATATAGTTGCTGAGGTACTTTTTAGAAGCTTATTGTCTACCATAAAATCTAAACTCTATAGTATGGGAAAACGTTTCTTACAGGAATGTTCTTTTATAACCCATTCATTCATTGTTTTCCTCTTCCTCTCTTTGACATGCATTAAGTTATAAACCTAACACTCATGCTTCACTCACTCTTGTTTCCAGTCATTTTATAAAAATTTAAAAGAAATAATGAACTGGTTTCTCAAGTTTGGGGTTCAAGTTTTACATAGAAAAATTATCCAGGCCTGTCAATACTATGATGATTATGCATCATTCAATTTTAATATTCCTTTAATCTCTTACAAATGCTCCACTAACCTGGCAACATCGGCTTTGTATGGATTTGCAAGCATTCTTGATCTATATCTTGACAGTGCAGTGGACTTAGTAGCCAAAGTAGTCGAGTTAGTGCTTTCATCCTCTGGAGACATACGGTCTAGCACTTCTGCAAAGCTCTTGGCAGAAATGAAGTCAGATATACCTTCAGAAATAAAGGATTTTTAGTATCACTTATTGTGTAGTAGAGAGAGAGAGAGAGAGAGAGAGAGAGAGAGAGAGAGAGAGAGAGAGAGAGAGAGAGAGAGAGAGAGATATCTAAATAAACACACACAAAAAAGAAGTTTTAACAGATTTATTTCTTATTATGCTATAATAGTGAGTGGAATGGCAGAAACAGGATTTTATTATGACTCACTCCACTGCCTCACTATGCAAATGTAACCTCACTGAGAAAGATGAATTGTTTTATTTTAACTTTTATCGTCAAAACAGTCCAACATGAATGACACATGGTATAGTTCTATGAGCTCTCCATAGCAATGTTTAACTGTATTACTGAAGAAATATTTTGGAACTTGATTAATAGTATCACTCGTTTATAGGAAATACACCTGAATTTTCACTTACCAATAATGTATCCTCGATCTCTCAGCCTGGTTACAAGGTACACAGAATTCAAAGAGTTTCCACCCACTTCATAAAAATTTGATTCAAGACTCAGCTTTGCATTTACAGGATTGCCAAGAACAGCTGCAACAGTTTCAAAAAGCACTACTGCTGCATTCATTTGTTTCTCTGGTACTCCTGAGTAATCAATTTCAGATGTGACAGTTTGGGAACCTGGGAATGAAAAAGAAAATTGTTTCAAAAGTTATCTTGCTGTTGAATGTACTGACACAAATGACAAAAGTCAGTTTGCTGTTTTGCTAAGCAAGTGGGACTTTGCTTCAGCAGCATTATAGTGATAAAATGTGAATGTTATAATTACCAAAATTTGATCCAAATTAGTTTTATCATGTTTACATCTAATATCTGAATCAAGCTTTCATTTTAGAAGCCAGATATCTGTTTACATTGCATGTAATTCGGAATACGGTATTTCTTGCGTAAAAAAAAGTGTCCTGAAGTGTCAGGCGAATTTATCAACTTTTTGCAATATATCTTTAATTATTAGGAAAATAAGACTGCTTTTACATTCTTATCTACATTTCTGTGGTCAGATTGAAGCCTCTATCACTTTCTGAAATTTAATTTTAAGTTTTATTTTTTAAAGTAAGCAGCAGTTGAGTGTCATTCACACTAAGACAGAGGTTGCCTGCATTTTCCTTAGCTCGAGATCAAAATTATAATGTTGTTCAATAAATGTATGTGTTACTTGTTATAAACATATAACAATGAAGACAATCAATTATTGATGAAATTATTTAATGGGATAGATAAAAGATCTACTTTCCATGCGGCAGCTGAACACACACATGAAACACTGTTGTGATTGGCACGTTTTTGGAGCCAGTGGCTCCTCCTTCAGGCAGAATGGTTTAAGGGGAAGGAAGAAGACTGAAGGAAAAGGACTAGATTTTGGGAAAATCTACCAGACTCCAGGTCAGGGGAGACATACCGTACAGGATGAGAAGGAAAGACGGATTGTTGGGGTTTTCAAATCTCACCTGATGCAGTCCCCAACAATTAGTATTTCTCTCTCATCCCGTGTGCTAAGTCTTCCCTGCCCTGCTGATCTAGGAGACTTTCCCAAAATCTACCCTTTCTCCTAGACCTCTCCAGTCAATTTCTTTCACCATTCCTCCTCCTCCTCCTCCCCCTTCAACCCTTCTGCCTGACGAAGGAACCACTGGCTTCAAAAGCCTGCCATTCACAACAGTCTTGTGTGTGTGTGTGTGTGTGTGTGTGTGTGTGTGTGTGTGTGTGTGTGTGTGTGTGTGTGTAGATGGTTGTTTTGTGCATGTGTAATAACTGAGGAAACTGGAGGTGGCTAATATTAACCATCTTAAGTTCGTAGAAATTTACTTCATCTCTCAAGTTTCTAATTTCCTGAAGTGTATGTTAATTTTTTTGGTACAATGTGTGTTTCTATTTACCCATAACATCCCAGAAATGCCATAACAATATCAATACATTTGATTTTATTGTGTATTACCATTGACACAGATTTCCTCATAATCACGTAGCAGCTGTTGCCTGTCTGTCTTGCCATTCACAAGTAATGGGATGCTGTCAATGACTAAAACCTGTGAAAATAACAGTTGCATCTTAAAAAATATGCAAAAAGAAACACTAATAAGAAAATTGTGATCATTAACAATAAAACTTCTTTAGAGAATTTGCTGCAAATTACTAAAAGTAGAATCAAAATGAAAGTACGTAAGTGAAGCTTGCTTTTACCTCTGGCATCATATATGGAGCAAGATAACCATTTAGTGTGTCCTTAATTTCACTTGCAGTCAATGGATTTTCTTCACTAACTGTTACAAATGCTAGAAGGGCCTGGAACAAGGAGACACTAAATTACTTATAGTTTTCTAATTCATTATTAAATTAACACAGATTTACATTTTAGGATACCTTCAATTTTCCATTAAAATTTATTTATCCAAGTTGTGTATCATTTACTGCCAAAGGAAAGACCCTTTACTGTGACAAACAATATTGCTTGCCTCATTGAATATTATACAGTAAACAGACTTTTCACCCGTTTCAGTTGTTTGTAACAGATAGTGAGAAGAGGCAACTAGTAACGTCTCCCTGTGAAATTTTCTCAGTCTATTCTGAGATAAGACCTGTCTTAGCCTTTCCAGTGGATTGAAACTTCATCCATACTAAAAATGGAAGCCGATTGCGAGTGCTCTCATGCATATACCTTCCACGTACATTTATGGGACAACTGCGGAATACTTCTGCCCAAATACGGACTAACGGCAGTCAGAAAGAAGCATTATAATATAGCATGAAGTTTAGTTAATACATTTACATGTAGAAGGTGAGACAATATAAAGAGCCAAAATCGAGAGAGAGAGAGAGAGAGAGAGAGAGAGAGAGAAGACTGGTTGTTTTAGTAAGGAGGATTCTTTTGTTACCTACCTGATTAAGTTCTCCAGGTTTATAACATAATACAACGCCTTTATCTACCCCTGGGACAGAATTGACTGCTTTCTCAACCTCAGAAATGTCGACTCTGTGTCCTCTGACTTTTATTTGGGAATCTGTTCTTCCTTCATAGATGAGCACACCTTTAATGACTCTGGCATAGTCTCCAGTTCGATAGAGACGAGAATAATCTAAACAATGGAAAACTATTATTAGTGTCATCAAGTGTGCAAACATTGCAACATTTACATTATACATCAGCATAATTTTAAAATATTAAATTGTTGTACGACTACCTTATGCCATCCAAATGACAAGAAATTTTGTCATTTATTGAGACAGTGAAGTATGGGGCATCTGCATTAGGGTGCATAGTGGAAAATTCAGAGCATATAACAAACAACAGGTTAATGTTTTGTAATGTGGTGTAGTATAAAAATAAGTATTAATTACGTTCATTCAGTTTTTATGAGTGTTCAAATTAAATCTTCATAGTAATCCTCTGTTTTTGGCATTGACTCCAGTCTCTTTTCCTTTGTTGAATGATTATCTTCTTTGATGTACCTCATATCTGTAATTTTGGCATTTGAATGATGGAAAGGAAGATCCATAGTACAATCTAGTGCAATGAAACAAGTTCAGACTTTGCTTTGTCATTTCCTCTCTTTGTCTAAGTATGATCACTGAGTGAGTGGGTAGATGGATTACTTGTCCATTTACTAACTTAACCAACCTCCA
Source organism: Schistocerca americana (assembly GCF_021461395.2). NCBI lineage: Eukaryota > Metazoa > Arthropoda > Insecta > Orthoptera > Acrididae > Schistocerca > Schistocerca americana. Next base: position 240,842,640 of record NC_060121.1, read on the forward strand.
AAGATTTTTTGTCAATTTAGTTTGACAAAGTTTGCCATTTTGGCTTTGTTCAAGTTTTTCATTGATGATGTTGCTCTAACTTGTAAATAGTCAATACACCAACCACAATATAACCCAAATCATTGTCACTGCCACTCGTTTAAATCACGTGACTCTCCCCATGTACCACTGGTAAACTGGAACATTCCAGTTTTCTGATGGAAAGATCGAA